>NC_087365.1:31831250-33310000 GCF_030014295.1 Loxodonta africana | reverse complement strand
GAAAATCTGCCAATGAAAATCCTACGGAGCACAACAGTCCAATCTGCAACTGATCATGGGGATGGCACAGGACCGGGCCCCCTTTTAGTCCACTGTGCATGGGGTTGCCATGCTGACTTGAGTTGGGAGTTGACCTGATGGCAGCTAACAACAACAAAGCCATTTCAGATGCTATAAGCAGCATTTATAAAAACTCTCATCAGTCTAGGCTGACTGTAAACACCAGGCTATTAACCTAATATTTCTGGGCAGTGGGGGCTTCTTTCAATAAAGTAGAGAAGAGTGAACATAAATGGGGGAAATCTATACCTGTTGTTTCTTTTCTCCTAAATTCTCTTAGCCTGGGAGATAGTACCTTCTGACCAGCAGATGGCACTGTTTGCAACGAAACCACAAGCTAGATCTGAGAATGTGACTGGGGAAGAAAATTGCTCTTAGAGCTCAGCTTGCAGTAAACTCAATGGATATACTGGGGTCAGTTGCTGAGAGGGTGCCATCACTGCTACTGAGGGCAAAATGAGCTCCCTTGTTGTCGTCAGGTGCCATCGAGTTGGTTGCAACTCATAGCAACCCTATGTACAACAGAACGAAACACTGCCCAGTCCTGTGACATCCTCACAATCATCGTTATGCTTGAGCCCATCGTTGCAGTCACTGTGTCAGTACATCTTCTTGAGGGTCTTCCTCTTTTCCGCTGATCCCCCACTTTACTAAGTATGATGTCCTTCTCCAGGGACTGGTCCTTCCTGATAACATGTCCAAAGTACATGAGATGAACTCCTTGTTCATAAGAGTTCTGGCCGTACTTCTTTCAAGACAGATTTGTTCATTCTTCTGGCAGTTCAAGGTATATTCAATATTCTTCATCAACACCATAATTCAGAGGCACCAATCCTTCTGCCTTCCTTATTCATTGTCCAGTTTTCACAGGCATATGAGGCAACTGAAAGCACCATGGCTGAGATCAGGTGCACCTTAGTCTTTAAAGTGACATCCTTGCTTTTGAACACTTTAAAGAGGTCTTTTGCAGCAGATTTGCCCAATGCAATGTGTCATTTGATTTCTTGACTGCTGCTTCCATGCGCATTGATTGTGGATCCAAGTAAAATTAAACCCTTGACAGCTTCAGTCTTTTGTTTATCTATCAAGATGTTGCTTAGTGGTCCAGCTGTGAGAATTTTTGTTTTATGTTGAGGTGTAATCCATACCGAAAGCTGTAGTCTTTGTTCGTCATCAGTAAGTGCTTCAAGTCAAGGTTGTGTCATCTTCCAAAACTGATTCCCCGTTCTCTTTCATAGAGTTCAGCTTCTTGGCTCACTTGCTTACTACACAGATTTTAAGTATGGTAAAAGGATACAACCCCGACGCACATATTTCCTGACCTTAAACCACGCAGTATCACCTTGTTCTGTTCCAGTGACTGCCTCTAGGTCTACGTACAGGTTCCTCAGGAGCACGATTAAGTGTTCTGGAATTCCCACTCTTGAAAATGTTACTTATATAAGGAGGGGCCAAGATGGCGGACTAGGTAGACGCTACCTCGGATCCCTCTTGCAACAAAGACTTGGAAAAACAAGCGCATCGATCACATACGTAACAATCTACAAACCCTGAACAACAAACACAGATTTAGAGACGGAGAACGAACAAATACGGGGAAGCAGCGACTGTTTTCAGAGCCTGGAGCCAGCGTCCCAGTCAGGTAACCTTGGCGCCGGGCTTAGGTCTGGGCCCAGGGGAGCTGAACACAAAATCTTGTGACGGCGCAAACAAGGGGCGCAGCCCTACTCCCCTGAACTGACCCCGGGGAGGGGGCCCAGCAGGTCCGCGCGGGCGGCGTGGCAAAGCGGCTGGTGGGAGAAGTCCCCGGGAGGCAGTGACTGGTTTTGGAGCTGGAAGTTCAGCGTCCCAGCCGGGGAACCTTGGCGCCGGGCTTTTGACTGGGCGCTGTCAAGGTGCAAGCACGGGGCGCAGCCCTACTCCCCTGAACTAACCATGGGAAGAGGTCCAGCCGGTCCACGGGGGCGGCACGGCGACACGGCTGGCGGGACGACAAGTCCCTGGGAGGCAGCAACTGATTTTGGAGCCGGGAGTTCAGCATCCCAGCAGGGGAACCTTGACGCTGGTCTTTGGACTGGGAGCGAAAGATCTGACCACGGCTTCAGCGGGCCAGACCCTCGGGGGCAATCTCCACACAGCCAGCACACATAGGTGACACGCCCCTCGGGAATCTCAGATAAAATAGTCATTCCAAGCAAGATAAGCAACTTTGGCTATATTCCGGGGTGCTACTCTCCTGTTTCTCTGAACCCTCCCCCACCCTTCCCAGGCGGCTTCATTAACATTGGAATTTCCTGAGCCAGAAGGAGAACGGCTCCGGCTCCGGCTCCGCGGCGGCTTTGCTTTTCCCCCATTTTTTTTTTTTCTTGGTCTTTTCCTAACCCATTCTTCCGGCCTGAGAGAAGGAACCACAAAAAACCATCCCTAATTGGACTAAAAACACAGAACCAGCTACAGCCAAGCATATGTGATCCAAATCTCGGACTTTCATCCTTACAGGGAACAAGGTGGCGGTTATAATCCAAAGGCAGTTCTGACAGGGATCTGACTGCATTTTTTTTTTTTTTAGCGAATTTTCTGGAAAAACAAGTCTCCCAGGTCTGATATCTCTGCTTATTCAACAGAGCCCTAACTGACCCACAACAGGGCACTGAGGGCTGAAGCTCCCCCCAGACCACCTAGCCTCTTGCCTTAGGGGTCTAAGGAGGGTGACATCTACCAATCACTAGAGGTACTTGCATTGGGGGCCTAAGGTACAGCTGCAGAGCCCTCCCACCAAGGTGCTATAGGAATAGAGACACACCTAATCACTGACACTTGGGGGAAGCCTGTCAGCATCCTGCCCCCCCGGAGGGTGAACTCCAGCAGCTAATAGAATCTGGTGCACACAACTATCACCACTACTTCTCGAGGTGGATAGGTGTTAGGGTGCAGCACACACTTGATGACCCAAAATCAGATTCTACTCAAGAATAGTGAATAGACTCAGGCATATATATCTGGCAACAGCCCAAACCAGCTGGTAATAGGTCATAAATAAGTCAAGGGCTACAACAAACAAGACAGCACAATCTAGTAGCCCATCCACGTATATTGAAAGAAAACAAAACAAGATAAGACTCAGTGAGCAATTATAGAATAATTTTTTTTTTATATATCTTAGTGATGGCTCGGAGACAGCAGTCGATATCAAACCACATAAAGAAACAGACCATGACAGCTTCTACAACCCCCCAAACAAAAGAATCAAAATCTTTCCCAAATGAAGATACAATCCTGGAATTATCAGATACAGAATATAAAAAACTGATTTACAGAATGCTTCAAGACATCAGGGATGACCTCAGAAATGAAATAAGGCAAACTGCAGAAAAAGCCAAGGAACACACTGATAAAACTGTTGAAGAACTCAAAAAGATTATTCAAGAACATAGTGGAAAAATTAATAAGTTGCAAAAATCCATAGAGAGACAGCATGTAGAAATCCAAAAGATTAACAATAAAATTACAGAATTAGACAACACAATAGGAAGTCAGAGGAGCAGACTCGAGCAATTAGAATGCAGACTGGGAAATCTGGAGGACCAGGGAATTAACACCAACATAGCTGGAAAAAAATCAGATAAAAGAATTTAAAAAAATGAAGAAACCCTAAGAATCATGTGGGACTCTATCAAGAAGGATAACTTGCGTGTGATTGGAGTCCCAGAACAGGGAGGGAGGACAGAAAACACAGAGAAAATAGTTGAAGATCCGCTGACACAAAACTTCCCTGACATCATGAAAGATGAAAGGGTATCTATCCAAGATGCTCATCGAACCTCATTTAAGATTGATCCAAAAAGAAAAACACCAAGACATATTATCATCAAACTCGCCAAAACCAAAGATAATCAGAAAATTTTAAAAGCAGCCAGGGAGAAAAGAAAGGTCTCCTTCAAGGGAGAAACAATAAGTTCAGACTACTCAGCAGAAACCATGCAGGCAAGAAGGCAATGGGATGACATATACAGAGCACTGAAGGAGAAAAACTGCCAGCCAAGGATCATATATCCAGCAAAACTCTCTCTGAAATATGAAGGCGAAATTAAGATATTTACAGATAAACACAAGTTTAGAGAATTTGCAAAAACCAAACCAAAGCTACAAGAGATACTAAAGGATATTGTTTGGTCAGAAAACCAATAATATCAGATACCAGCACAACACAAGGTCACAAAACAGAACATCCTGATATCAACTCAAATAGGAAAATCACAAAAAAATATTAAGATTAATTAAAAAAAAAATGCTCAAAACAGGGAATCATTGAAGTCAATACGTAAAAGATCACAATAAGCAAAAAGAGGGACTAAATACAGGTGGCATAGAACTGCCATATGGAGAGTGATACAAGGCGATATAGGACAATACAAAGTTAGGTTTTTACTTAAAAAAATAGGGGTAAATATTAAGGTAACCACAAAGAGGTATAACAACTCCATACCTCAAGATAAAAGCCAAGAAAAACGTAACGACTCAACAAACATAAAGTCAAACACTATGAAAATGAGGATCTCACAATTTACTAAGAAAAACGTCTCAGCACAAAAAACTGGAAAAAGGAAATTGTCAACAACACATATAAAAAGACATCAAAATGACAACACTAAACACTTATTTATAATTACGCTGAATGTAAATGGACTAAATGCACCAATAAAGAGACACAGAGTCTCGGACTGGATAAAGAAACACGATCCATCTATATGCTGCCTACAAGAGACACACCTTAGACTTAGAGACACAAACAAACTAAAACTCAAAGGATGGAAAAAAATATATCAAGCAAACAATAAGCAAAAAAGAAGAGTAGCAATATTAATTTCTGACAAAATAGACTTTAGACTTAAATCCACCACAAAGGATAAAGAAGGACACTACATAATGAATGATAAAAGGGACAACTGATCAGGAAGATATAACCATATTAAATATTTATGCACCCAATGACAGGGCTGCAAGATACATAAATCAAATTTTAACAGAACTGAAAAGTGAGACAGACACCTCCACAATTGTAGTAGGAGACTTCAACACACCACTTTCGGAGAAGGACAGGACATCCAATAAGAAGCTCAATAGAGACACGGAAGACCTAATTACAACAATCAACCAACTTGACCTCATTGACTTATACAGAACTCTCCACCCAACTGCTGCGAAGTACACTTTTTATTCTAGCGCACATGGAGCATTCTCTAGAATACACCACATATTAGGTCATAAAACAAACCTCTGCAGAATCCAAAACATCGAAATATTACAAAGCATCTTCTCAGACCACAAGGCAATGAAACTAGAAATCAATAACAGAAAAACTAGGGAAAACAAATCAAATACTTGGAAACTGAACAATACCCTCCTGAAAAAAGACTGGGTTATAGAAGACATCAAGGAGGGAATAAGGAAATCCATAGAATGCAACGAGAATGAAAATACTTCCTATGAAAACCTCTGGGACACAGCAAAAGCAGTGCTCAGAGGCCAATTTATATCGATAAATGCACACATACAAAAAGAAGAAAGAGCCAAAATCAGAGAACTACAACTTGAACAAATAGAAAGTGAGCAACAAAAGAATCCATCAGGCACCAGAAGAAAACAAATAATAAAAATTAGAGCTGAACTAAATGAATTAGAGAACAGAAAAACAATTCAAAGAATTAACAAAGCCAAAAGCTGGTTCTTGAAAAAATTAACAAAATTGATAAACCATTGGCTAGACTGACTAAAGAAATACAGGAAAGGAAACAAATAACCCGAATAAGAAACGAGAAGGACCACATCACAACAGACCCAACTGAAATTAAAAGAATCATTATCAGATTATTACGAAAAATTGTACTCTAACAAATTGGAAAACCTAGAAGAAATGGATGAATTCCTGGAAAAACACTACCTACCTAAACTAACACATTCAGAAGTAGAACAACTAAATAGACCCATAACAAAAAAAGAGATTGAAACGGTAATCAAAAAACTCCCAACAAAAAAAAGCCCTGGCCCGGATGGCTTCACAGCAGAGTTCTACCAAACTTTCAGAGAAGAGTTAACACCACTACTACTAAAGGTATTTCAAAGCATAGAAAATGACGGAATACTACCCAACTCATTCTATGAAGCCACCATCTCCCTGATACCAAAACCAGGTAAAGACATTACGAAAAAAAGAAAATTACAGACCTATATCCCTCATGAACATAGATGCAAAAATCCTCAACAAAATTCTAGCCAATAGAATTCAACAACGTATCAAAAAAATAATTCACCACGACCAAGTGGGATTTATACCAGGTATGCAAGGCTGGTTTAATATTAGAAAGACCATTAATGTAATCCACCACATAAATAAAACAAAAGACAAAAACCACATGATCTTATCAGTTGATGCAGAAAAGGCATTTGACAAAGTCCAACACCCATTTATGATAAAAACTCTCACCAAAATAGGAATTGAAGGAAAATTCCTCAACACAATAAAGGGCATCTATACAAAGCCAACAGCAAACATCACTCTAAATGGAGAGAACCTGAAAGCATTTCCCTTGAGAACGGGAACCAGACAAGGATGCCCTTTATCACCGCTCTTATTCAACATTGTGCTAGAAGTCCTAGCCAGAGTAATTAGGCTAGACAAAGAAATAAAGGGCATCCGGATTGGCAAGGAGGAAGTAAAATTATCTCTATTTGCCGATGACATGATCTTATACACAGAAAACCCTAAGGAATCCTCCAGAAAACTACTGAAACTAATAGAAGACTTTGGCAGAGTCTCAGGTTATAAGATAAACATACAAAAATCACTTGAATTCCTCTACATCAACAAAAAGAACATCGAAGAGGAAATCACCAAATCAATACCATTCACAGTAGCCCCCAAGAAGATAAAATACTTAGGAATAAATCTTACCAAGGATGTAAAAGACCTATTCAAAGAAAACTACAAAGCTCTACTACAAGAAATTCAAAAGGACATACTTAAGTGGAAAAACATACCTTGCTCATGGATAGGAAGACTGAACATAGTAAAAATGTCTATTCTACCAAAAGCCATCTATACATACAATGCACTTCCGATCCAAATTCCAATGTCATTTTTTAAGGTGATAGAGAAACAAATCACCAACTTCATATGGAAGGGAAAGAAGCCTCAGATAAGTAAAGCATTACTGAAAAAGAAGAAGAAAGTGGGAGGCCTCACTCTACCTGATTTCAGAACCTATTACACAGCCACAGTAGTCAAAACAGCCTGATATTGGTACAACAACAGGCACATAGACCAGTGGAACAGAATTGAGAACCCAGATATAAATCCATCCACATATGAGCAGCTGATATTAGACAAAGGCCCAGTGTCAGTTAATTGGGGAAAAGATAGTCTTTTTAACAAACTGTGCTGGCATAACTGGATATCCATTTGCAAAAAAATGAAACAGGACCCATACCTAACATCAAGCACAAAAACTAACTCCAAGTGCAAAAACTAACTCCAAGTGCATCAAAAACCTAAACATAAAAAATAAAACGATAAAGATCATGGAAGGAAAAATAGGGACAACCTTAGGAACCCTAACACAAGGCATAAACACAATACAAAACATTACCAAAAATGACGAAGAGAAACCAGATAACTGGGAGCTCCTAAAAATTAAACACCTATGCTCATCTAAAGACTTCACCAAAAGAGTAAAAAGACCACCTACAGACTGGGAAAGAATTTTCAGCTATGACATTTCAGACCAGCGCCTGATCTCTAAAATCTATATGATTCTGTCAAAACTCAACCACAAAAAGACAAACAACCCAATCAAGAAGTGGGCAAAGGATATGAACACACACTTCACTAAAGAAGATATTCAGGCAGCTAACAGATACATGAGAAAATGCTCTCGATCATCAGCCATTAGAGAAATGCAAATTAAAACCACGATGAGATTCCATCTCACTCCAACAAGGCTGGCATTAATCCAAAAAACACAAAATAATAAACGCCGGAGAGGCTGCGGAGAGATTGGAACTCTTATACACTGCTGGTGGGAATGTAAAATGGTACAACCACTTTGGAAATCTATCTGGCGTTATCTTAAACAGTTAGAAATAGAACTACCATACAACCCAGAAATCCCACTCCTCGGAATATACCCTAGAGAAAAAAGAGCCTTCACACAAATAGATATATGCACACCATGTTTATTGCAGCTCTATTTACAATAGCAAAAAGCTGGAAGCAACCAAGGTGTCCATCAACAGATGAACGGTTAAATAAATTGTGGTATATTCACACAATGGAATACTACGCATCGATAAAGAACAGTGATGAAATCTGTGAAACATTTCATAACATGGAGGAACCTGGAAGGCATTATGCTGAGCGAAATGAGTCAGAGGCAAAAGGACAAATATTGTATAAGACCGCTATTATAAGATCTTGAGAAATAGTATAAACTGAGAAGAACACATACTTTTGTGGTTACGAGGTAGGGAGGAAGGGAGGGAGGGTGGGAGAGGGTTTTTTACTGATTAATTAGTAGATAAGAACGGCTTTAGGTGAAGGGAAGGACAATACTCAAAACATGGAAGGTCAGCTCAACTGGACTGGACCAAAAGCAAAGAAGTTTCCAGGATAAAATGAATGCTTCAAAGGTCAGCAGAGCAAGGGCAGGAGTTTGGGGACCATGGTTTAAGGGGACTTCTAAGTCAATTGGCAAAATAATTCTATTATGAAAACATTCTGCATCCCACTTTGAAGTGTGGTGTCTGGGGTCTTAAATGCTAACAAGCGGCCATCTAAGATGCATCAATTGGTCTCAACCCACCTGGATCAAAGAAGAATGAAGAACACCAAGGTCACATGACAACTAAGAGCCCAAGAGACAGAAAGGGCCACATGAACCAGAGACCTACATCATCCTGAGACCAGAAGAACTAGTTGGTGCCCGGCCACAATCGATGACTGTCCTGACAGGGAGCACAACAGAGAACCCCTGAGGGAGCAGGAGATCAGTGGGATGCAGACCCCAAATTCTCACAAGAAGACCATACTTAATGGTCTGACTGAGACTAGAGGAATCCCGGCGGTCATGGTCCCCAAACCTTATGTTGGCACAGGAGAGGAACCATCCCCAAAGACAACTCATCAGACATGAAAGGGACTGGACAGTGGGTAGGTGAGAGATGCTGATGAAGAGTGAGCTAATTATATCAAGTGGTCACTTGAGACTGTGTTGGCATCTCCTGTCTGGAGGGGGAATGGGAGGACAGAGAGAGTTGGGAGCTGGCAAAATTGTCACAAAAAGAGAGACTGGAAGGGCCGACTCAGGGGGAGATCAAGTGGGAGTACAGAGTAAGGTGTATATAAACTTATATGTGAGTCTGACTTGATTTGTAAACGTTCACTTGAAGCTCAATAAAAGTTAATTAAAAAAAAAAATGTTACTTATAATTTGTTATGATCCACACAATCAAATGCCCTTGCCTGGATCCATCCGACATCAGCAATGGTATCCCTTGTACCACATTCTCTTTCTAATCCAGCTTGAATTTCTGGCAGTTCCCTGTCAGTGTATTGCTGCAGCCGCTTTTAAATTACCTTCAGCAAAATTTTACTTGAGTGTGATATTAATGATATTGTTCGTTAATTTCTGCATTCTGTTGGATCGTCTTTCTTTGGAATGGGCAGGAACATGGATCTCTTCCAGTCAGTTGGCCAGGTAGCTGTTTTTCAAATTTCTTGGCATAGACAAGCGAGCACTTCCAGCGCTGCACCTGTTTGTTGAAACACTTCAATGGGTACTGTCAATTCCTCAAGCTTTGTTTTTCGCCAATGTCTTCAGTCCAGTTTGGACTTTTTTCTTCAGTACCATTGGTTCTTAATCACACACTACCTCCTGAAATGACTGAACAATTGAACAAAAAGAACTGACCCATTCTTTTTGGTATAGTTATTCTGTGTATTCCTTCCATCTGCCTTTGATACTTCCTGCGTCATTCAGTATTTTCCCCTAGAATTCTTCAATATCGCAACTTCAGGCTTGTATTTTTTCTTCAGTTCTTTCAGCTTGAGAAATGCTATGCATGTTCTTCCCTTTTGGTTTTCTAACTCCAGATTTTTGCATGTCATGATAATACTTTGTCTTCTCAAGCCACCCTTTGAAATCTTCTGTTCAGCTCTTTCACTTCATCATTTCTTCCTTTCGCTTTAGCTACTTGACATTCAAGATCAAGTCTGAGAGTCTCTTCTGACATTCATTTTGGTCTTTTTTTTTTTTTTTTTCCTGTCTTTTTAATAACCTTTCTTCATGTATTATGTCCTTGATATCATTCCACAACTCGTCTGGGCGTCAGTCATTAGTGTTCAATGCATCAAATCTATTCTTTTTTTAATTTTTATTATGTTTTAAGTGAAAGTTTACAAATCAAGTCAGTCTCTCATACAAAAATTTATATACACCTTGCTATGTACTCCTGGAAACCCTGGTGGCATAGTGGTTAAGTGCTACGGCTGCTAACCAAAGGGTCGGCAGTTTGAATCCATCAGATGCTCCTTGGAAACTCTATGGGGCAGTTCTACTCTGTCTTATAGGGTCACTATGAGTCGGAATCAACTCAACGGCACTGGGTTTGGTTTTTTGGTTTTTACGTACTCACAGTTGCTCTCTCCCAGTGAGACAGCACATTCCTCTCCACCCTGTATTCCCCACGTCCATTCAACCAGGTTCTGTCCCCCTCTGCCTTCTCATCTCCCCTCCAGACAGGAGCTGCCCACATAGTCTCATGTGTCTACTTGAGCCAAGAAGCTCACTCTTCATTTTCTATCTTATAGTCCAGTCCAATCCCTGTCTGAAGAGTTAGCTTTGGGAATGGTTCCTGTCTTGGGCTAACAGAAGGTCCGGGGACCATGACCTCTGGAGTCCTTCTTGTCTTAGTCAGACGATTAAGTCTGGTCTTTTTATGAGAATTTGAGGTCTGCATCCCACTGCTCTCCTGCTCTACCAGGGATTCTCTGTTGTGTTCCGTGTCAGGGCAGTACATTGGTCCTGTCAGGGTAGTCACCTGTTGTAGCAGGGCACCATCTAGTTCTTCTGGTCTCAGGCTGATGTATTCTCTGCTTTATGTAGCCCTTTCTGTCTCTTGGGCTCATAATTACCTTGTCTTTGGTGTTCTTCATTCTCTTTTGCTCCAGGTGGGGTGAGACCAATTGATGCATCTTAGATGGCCTCTTGCTAGCGTTTAAGGCATCAAATCTATTCTTGAGATGGTCTCTAAATTCGGGTGGGATATATTCAAGGTTGTATTTGGCTCTCATGGACTTGTTTTGATTTTCTTTAGCTTCAACTTTAACGTGCATATGAGCAATTAATGACCTGTTTCAGTTGGCCTCTAGCCTTGTTCTGACTGATGACATTGAGCTTTTCCATCACCTCTTCCCACAGATGTAGTTGATTTGATTCCTGTGTATTCCATCCGGCTAGGTCCACATGTATAGTCATCATTTATGTTGTTGAAAAAAGGTATTTGCAGTGAGTAAGTCACTGGCCTTGCAAAATTCTACCATGAGATCTCTGACACCATTTCTATCACCAAGACCATATTTTCCAGCAACCAATCCTTCATCTTTGTTTCCAACTTTTGCATTCCAATCACTAGTAATTATCAATGCATCTTGACTGCATGTTGGATCAATTTCGGACTGCAGAAATTGCTAAAAAATCTTTAATTTCTTCATCTTTGGCCTTAGTGCTTGGTGCATAAATTTGAACAACAGTTGTATTAACTGGTCTTCCTTGTAGGCATATGGATATTATCCTATCACTGACAGTGTTTTACTTCAGGATGGATCCTGAAATGTTCTTTTTGATGATGAATCCAATACCATTCCTCTTCGTCATTCCCAGCATAGTAGAACCATATGATTGTCCAAGTCGAAATGGTTAATACTAGTCCCTTTCAGCTCATTAATGCCTAGGATATCGATATTTACGGGTTCCATTTCATTTCTGACGATTTCCAAATTCCCTACATTCATACTTCATACATTCCACGTTCCGATTATTAATGGATATTTGCAACTGTTTCTTCTCATTTTGAGTCATGCCATATCAGCAAATGAAGGTCCTGAAAACTCGACCCCATCCACATCATTAAGGCCAACTCTACTTTGAGGAGGCAGCTCTTCCCCAGTCATATTTCAAGTGCCTTCCAACCTGAGGGATTCAACTTCTAGCACTATTATCAGTGTTCTGCTGCTACTAATAAGGTTTTCATTTGCTTATTTTTTTTTTTTTCCTTTTCATAAATAGACTGCCATGTCCTTCTTCCTAGTCTGTCTTAGTCTGGAAGCTCCACTGAAACCTGTCCACCACGGGTGACCCTGCTGGTAT
Organism: Loxodonta africana; assembly: GCF_030014295.1. Taxonomy (NCBI): domain Eukaryota; kingdom Metazoa; phylum Chordata; class Mammalia; order Proboscidea; family Elephantidae; genus Loxodonta; species Loxodonta africana. The sequence goes on along the minus strand of NC_087365.1, from coordinate 33,297,518 downwards.
TTGAACACCAGTAGCATAGGTTCCAGCATCACAGCAACACACAAGCCCCCACAGTACAACAAACTGACAAGACGCACAGTAATCAGTGTTTTAGGAACCCGTGCCATTAATAAAGAAGGGACTGGTGCTAGCTCTGGAATTGGCTTGGAAGGGGCAGACTCCCCTTTCTTACTCAATTTATCTTTACAGTCAATCATCCACACTAAGAAGCAGTGAACAATGCAAAGTGATGAATCATGAAAGCACCTAACGCAGTCTGGTATGTAGCAAGAGATGCTCAAGGGATGTTGCTTCCCTTGGGCTACTCATTCCCCACAGTTCTCTAACAGCCCTTCTCCTACCTGAATGACAAATCATACAAGGGTATACAAGAAATTTATTGGGTCCTTGTGTGGGCATCAGATAACTTTCTCCTGAGTGGTTCAGCTCAAGGCCAGGAAGATGCCACATGCTTTGCCTAGGCGGCACCAACCAGGCCTAGGGTGTGGACTGAGATACAAGAGAGGGAGAGATGATGGTTCGGATATGCTGATGACTAGTGGCTGCGGCACTGACCCGGCAGGGACATGAGAATTATGGTATTCCTTTGGACCTCTGCCAGAAGCCTCCAACTGCACTGGGCAGGAAGCATTTGCTAAGCACCTACTACAGAGTGGACTTGGTGCTATGAAGGGAGCTGCATTTATTCCTTGGGTAGGTGAGCAAAGTCCTTCAGGTTTGGCCTTAACCAGCCCTGTCTTTCATCACCTGGAGTTTGGGTCAACGTATATAAAAAAAAAAAATTTCCAAACTGTGATGTCATTTACGAGATCTAGTTAATTACTCTGACCACAAGTACTCCTCTGCTCTACTAATACCGCCATTACTATTTGTGGGCTCATTCTACAGAAGGGTCATGGTCAGACTAGGGCACATCCTGAACAATACCAAGGAGAGAAGCAGCCAGGAGCCTTGTCACATGAGGGTCTGTTTTCTCAGAGAAGAGAGTTGGGAAGAGAGAGTGAATGTGAGTCAGTGAGTGAGTGAGTGAGTGAGTGAGTGGGTGGGTGGGTGGGTGGGTGAGTGAGTGTCCCCACTCTGGATGTGTGTGTGTGTGCGTGCGTGCGCACGGGTGTGTGTCCGTCCCCTCACTCTGGATTAGTGCCTACATGGAGCATGCTCCAAGAACCTGTTCCCTGAATTCCCATCTAAACAGTCCCAATCTGCTTTCAAGGCCTGCACACGTCTCTGGAGTCAGGCTGTGGTGCTGGTGTATATTCCCTAAGCCCAAGGGGGTAGTTATTTGTGCAGTGGTAGAAAGTGCTTGGACAAACAGCTTGAGTGTCTACATGTATGTCCACAAGGCCCCCTGAAGTGAGGGTGGAGTTGGGGGTAGGAAATGAAAGGAGGCAGGCCCAGACCAGCTCTCCCTGAACTAGCAGGTTCAGGTAGAGAATACTAAAGAGTCCAAGAATTCTAAATTCAAACACGATCTTCCAGGTTATGAACACAGTCACCAATTTGTTAGCTTCATGTATAACTTTCAAATATTTAGATATATGGTAGACACTTGTACTTTCACCCTGCCCTGCAAATGTTAGAGGCAGGCCTGAAAAAGCCTGGCATACTGCGAGCGCTCAATAAATGTTTGGGGAGGAAGTGGTAAGGATAATGTCCCAGGAGGTAGTGAGAAGGGCTAGCTGTGGCCTGCCTTAAGTGGTGGGGTCCACTGGGGACAGGGTCAGAGGCACCTTTTCTAGTCTCTAGCCTAAACATCCACCACTGCAGACCACCCATCCCCAACTCGGGGCCCCCACCTAATTCTTTCTTGGTTCTTCAAAGTCTCCCCCTAGCTTAGAGTGGGAGCCCTAGAAAATACTGACATCCTGTGGAGTAAAAGCTGCTTGACTTGATAAGCGATTTCCTCCCCTGGGCCAAGCTCTTCCTCACAGATTATCCATGTAATTAAAAGCAAGGTGTCTGCAGCCCCCCAGAAGGCCCATGCTTAGCAATGAACTGAGGAGAGGCAGACAGAAGGATTATTCTTGTGGGGGAGGAAGAAGAAGCAGACTTGTTCCCAGAGAATTCTGCAATGTCAGGCTAGCAGGGACCTTAGTGAGCATGGAGATTATTTATATGCCTTCACTCTGAGGAAGAGAGGAAAGGGACTTGGCCAGGATGCCACAGCCAGTGAGTAGTAGAGACAATATGATCCATGGGTCCTCTGACTCTAAGTCTAGGGTTCTTACATTCCACTTTTCCTTTTGGGCTGGTGAGAGACCCACAGGACAGCAGGGAGCTGGGAGGAGGAAGTCTAGATATGCTATGTTTAAGAAAACTGGAGGCTGGCTCCCAAATAAGTGTCTTCACCTTTACCTGCTGGAGGAACAATTGCTGCATGAAAGCTAGGCCCTTAAGCTAATTAAAACTCACAAGCGACACAGATGCAAATTATGGTGTTGGTGGAGAATACTGAGTAGACCATGAGCTGCCAGAAGAACAAATCTGTCTTGGAAGCACAGCCAACAGCCTCCCAAGAAGGGAGGATGGTGAGACTTCGTCTTACGTACTTTGTACATGTTACCAGGAGAGACCAGTCCCTGGAGAAGGATGTCACACTTGGTAAACAGAGGGTCAGCAAAAAGAAAAAAAGGAAGACCATCAATGAGATGGACTTACCTAGTGGCTGCAATAATGGGCTCAAACATAGCAATGATTGTGAGGATGGCACAGAGTTGCCCTAAGTTGAAACTAACTCAATGGCACCTAACAACAGGAACAGGGACACTGGCTTTGAAAAGCAATCTACAGCTCAAAGGGATGGCCTCGCTTCTCCAGGCTAATAAAAACAGAGGAAATTTGGCAAAAATAATTTTTTCCCCCCAATTGAGACATTTCAGATGGAAAGCTACATTATGGAATACAGGAACCAAGCCTGAATATGTGGAAAAATGTAAAGGTAGAAAAGCCCCAAAAGGTATCTCTACCCCTGAACTTTGGAAAAATGAGACCCCCAGAAGGCCCATAATGTAAGTGCCAACAATGTGCAGGAGACTTTACATCCCTCAACTTATTAATCCTTAAATAGCCCAGTGAGGAGGTATTTTAGATGGGGAAACTGAGGCTCAGGAGGCAACATAAATGGTTAATAGACCAAAGCCAGAACTAGAATCCAGGTCTGCCTGACTCCAAAAACCTACATATATAGCACTGAGCACTTATTCCCATGATAAGAGTATGTTACCCTGAGACAGTCACATCTTCTCCTTCGTCCCTTTCCTCTCCTGTTTGCTACTACAATGCCTCATATTTACACAGCACTTCAGTGAACAAGGCCAGTTAACATCCTTTATCCTAACGTTACTAGTTCCACCTCGGAGACAAGCTGAGGATCAGGCGAACTTAAGTAACTTACTTAAGGTCACCCAGCCAGTGACGCTGAAGTAGCTAGGGGTGAAACCTAGCCTTCTTGTTCTCCTGTGAGATGTACTTACACTCTAAATGTCCCCGTCTCAGTAACTGTCCTTAAAGCCTCTGGCTTTATTATACCAGCCTTTGGGTCCTCTCAATCCTGACTAGCAGATAAAGTCTCGTCTGCAACCTGACCTTTGAGGCACTCAACTATCAGAACACCCATTCCCTCAACTCTGTAAATCCTCCCCAGACACTGACCCCCCTTCCCTTGAAATTCTCATTTCAAAGGAGGAGCTGCTGCTGCTCTTGGTCCTGATGTCCCCAGCGCTGTTCAGAGCCTCCGTCTGGGCCAGTCCTGCTGGATACCTCCTGGCCTTATTTTCGAGTGTGGGGATAAGGGTCAAGCCAGCCGTGGCCAGCCCTCTGCCCCTAGATAACCCTGGGGACCTCTGGGTGGTTTTGAGGGGAAACAGCTATCAGTGACAGGGAGGCTGTTTCTGGAGAAGCCAGGCAATTAGACTGATTAGTGCCCAGGGCCTCCTTGGTCCAGAGGCTCCTGGTTACCAGGCGGCCAGGGATGACAGAACATCTGTTAATCTCATTAAACTCGCCAGGCCCCAGCTCATTAGCACTGCACAAATGATCATTACTGGCCAGACAGAACTAATTTCCCAAGAAGTGCTCCTTAGTTCTCGACCATTCCATTCCCATGAGAAACACCAGCTCCCAGGAACTGACAGTTCCTGGGGTGGGAGCAAGTGTAAGGGCTGCAGGCTACACAGGTCCAGGAGGCTTGGCCCTGGCTCTGCTATTCTTAGTCTTGTGACCTTTAACAAGTCATGTAACTTCTCTGAGCTTCACAGACCTTACCATGAAAAAAGATAATCTTTTCCCTGACGACCTTCAGATATGATAAACCCAGCACCCAGTGCCTTCGAGTCTGTAAGGATCAAATATGCTAACAGATACATAAGTGCTTTGTTGTATCTATACATACTATAAAAGGATACAGGACTATACTTAGTTCTATTATCCAATTCTCATCCCTTTACTCATTCAACAAACATTTGAGTATTCTACTCTGTGCCAGCTAGCACTGCAGAGATGCTGGGAAATACAGACACTGTGTTCATGGGCCTTGTCCTCTACCTGCTTTTCAAGCAGCTCTCTCTCTAAGAACTGTTTCTTCACTGTTCCTAATAACAGAGGAAAAAGGCACAGGAAACAGCAGAAACTGCACAGGCTCTGGAGTCAAACAGGACTAAGTTCTAATCCCACCCCTTCGACTTCAACATGTTCCTTAACCATGCTGGGCCCCAGATTCCTCAGCTGCAAAACTGGAATTATACCAACCTCCCAGGACTAAGGTAAGGATTTAAGATAATGTGCATAAAGTGCCCAGTATAACGGCTGGCACCAGAAGTAACCTAGGTAAGAAACCAGGTAACACAAATTCTCTATGAAAACAGATGAGTCTAGCCTGGCACAGTAAGTCCTCACATACCAGGCCTAACGGTTTTCACCATGTCATCGCCCAATGCTCCATGCTTCATCCTGAGAATAAGGGAGCAGAAGACCTATGCAAGCTTCCTCCCTGCCCCAGTATCTAAAACCAAACCTGAGATTTCATAAAGGTATCCTTCCCCATGCCTGTATGGGGCTGGGAGAGGAAAGAACACTGGCCAGGGGAGGTTCCACACCTTCCTGAGTCACTCATTCACTCCTCAGTTGTACCATAAGGTCTCTAGTGCTACATAATAACACTGGTATCAATCAGTATCTGGTTCAACCTGAAGGAGACCCCAAAGCAGAAACAGAAGGCAGGGCTAGCGCCTCAGGCATCTCTCCCCACACTGTAGTCTGGGTATGCACCCCAGCTGTACCCTGGACTGTGGCCTTAGGCAAAGGCTAGCATTTGTGACAAGCACTCCTTCACAGCTATGGGGGCAGAGGTAGTAAGGGGTGGGGAAGTGACAACTTTGGGCCTACAATCCCTAATACTGAGCTAGAATTAAAACCAAACCCACTGCCATAAATTCCAACTCATGGCAATCCTATAAGACAGAGTAGAACTGCCCCATAGGGCTTCCAAGGCTGTAACCTTTACAGAAGCAGACTGCCACATCTTTCTCCAGCACAGCGGATGATGGATTCAAACTGTGGACCTTTCTGTTAGCAGCTGAGCACTTAGCCACTGTGCCACCAGGGCTCCTGAGTTAGAAATACCTATTGCTGTCAAGTTGATTCTGACTCACAGTGAGCCTACAGGACAGAAAAGAACTACCCCGTAGGGTTTCCAAGGTTGTAATCTTTAACAAAAGCAGACTGCCACGTCTTTCTCCCGCAAAGCAGCTGGTGGGTTCAAACCACCGATCTTTTTTGGTTAACAGCTGAGCTGTTTTAACCACTATACCACCAGGGCTCCTATGAGTTAGAATTAGGGACCTACAAATGTTGTCAACTTCTTTATTTTTGCCAAAGTCATCCAAACACCCACCTACCCATCCAATTATTATAAAACATCCAAATACTCACTGAGCTAACTATGGCCCAGGTGTTAATTAACAAATGAATTGCAAAAACAAACAAATGACTTGCTCATTCATCCAGCAATGGTCTGGTACCTAATCTCAAGGAACTCCCAGTCTAGCATGGGACATACGCCATTGGTCACCAAGCACACAGTGCCCTGAAGTGGAGTCCACTACCCCAGAGCAGTCCAAGCAAAGCAGTCTGGGAAGTCAGAGAAGGGGAGAAGCGTCACACAAGGCTCTACGAAAAGACAGAGTGCTTAAGATGAATTCCCCTAGGTAGATGGTGACACGGGGAGAGGTTATGCCTGGCAGGGGGATCTGGAGGAACAATGTTCAGAATGTGCCCCTTTCTCCTCCTTGCTTCCCCTACTCTTCCCTTCCTCCTAAAACTATATTTTTGGTAAAGCTGGGAATAGAAGCTTGAAATAGAAGAATATTTTCAGTGCTGCCTCTTGTTCCCTTGATAAAACCAAAAAAACCAAACCTGTTGCTGTCGAGTCAATTCCAACTCACAGTGACCCTATAGGACAGAGCAGAACTGCCCCATAGGGTTTCCAAGGAGCTGCTGATGGATTCGAACTGCTGACCTTTTGATTACCAGCCAAGCTCTTAGCCACTGTTCCACCAGGGCTCCAGTCCCTTGATACATACTTTATTCCTGTCTTGAGGGAGGACAAAAAGGGAACACACAATGCAATACGCACAAACTTTAAACCAGCCACTGTGTTGGAGCTTTACAGGCATACTCTTTCATAATCATCATCGGAACTTAATGAGATAAGGAATATCATCTTCACTCTACAGATGAAGAAACTGAGGCTCAGAGACAGCTTAAATAACTTGTCCATAGTCACGTTAAACAGCATGATTAAGACTAAAAGAACACCGGCTTTCCTACTTCTAAGGTCGGCACTCTTCCTACAGCACTAGATTGCCCCCACTGACACCCCACCCCACAGCAAGACTGGTCCTGGCTTTGCTGCTGATATGCCACATGACTTTGGGTGTAAAACAAGGGTTTTGGACCATGTGATCACAAAGGGCCCTTCCAGGGCTAAAAGCTTAAGCAAGACAATCATTACTAACACTTGCTAATAAACACTTATTACACACCAGGAACTGCACTAAGCCTTCTGCTTATACCTTCTATGAGGTAAGTGATGGACGTACCATCCCCATTTCACAGACAAGTAAACTAAGGCTTGGAGCTCAGACCTACCCAAGCCAGGAAATGGCAGAGCTGGGACTGGTCTGTACGAGACCAGAGCTTGTGCTCTTAACTCTGGTCCATAATGGCCTCATGGTAGGCACGGCCCTGTCCCTGTCTGAAGGCCAGCCTCTTCTTCTGCCTGCCTAGCCCCTTCTGATCCTTTACGCACAAACCAGCGGAGTCTTGCCGAGGGTACACTCCAAGTCCAAGAGCCAGTAAGCACTTGCTGTGAGCCTGGGGGACGGCCCCCTCCTCTTCCCATGCCTTAAGAGGCCGGCTCCTCACAGTGATAATGTGGCAAGATTAGTCACTGCTTGCTGTTGGTTGATTATAGCTATTCTTTTCTGTAAATGAAGTTTAAAAGTCATCAAAGGGTTTGTCAGCAGTGACTTATGAGCCTCTTTCCCGCGGGGAAGGCGGGCAGTGACAAATGCCCCTCTCATTCCGCCATCCATTACAAGTCGGAAGGTGTCATGTTCCAATTACTGGAGAACCCGATGAAGCTCGTGGAAAACCCTGCTCCCGGCTGCAACCATTACTCACGCCTGGTAGGGCTGCCAGTGGAGCTGCCCCAGGCCCAGGCTCCACTAGGTAGGAATGGAGTTCAGAGCGTGTTTCTGACTTTCTGAGCCAGCCCCTTCCACCCTTCTCTGGTATTATCCCTGGTAGCTTATCCTAGACACATCTCACAGATAACTAAAAGCATGGGCACCATGTGGACTGTTTCAAAGTACCCAGGCTCAGGATTAAGACAAGCAGGCATGAGGAAATAAGGTCATGCTGCCAGGTGTGGGCGCAGACTATGATGCTCGGGAGGGAAGAAAGAGGATGAAGTACCGAGAAGGCAGAGACTGAAAGGACTCTAAGAGATCTGCTGTAATCAATCGCCTCAGTACAAAATACCCATCACATGCCAGGCCCGGTCTAGATGCTGGAGAGCCAAAGATGAATAAAACGGTCCCCGCCATTGAAAGTAGATAAGATAGTAAGGTACGGCAAAAGGGACTTGCCCAAGATCTGAAAGGAAGTTAGAGTCAGTGATGGAATCAGAATGCAGACCTCCAGGCTTCTAGTGAAGTCAAGAAAGTTGAGAGATAAGGAAGCACCCCTGTGAGGCTGGCTCTGTACACAGAACATGGCACAGTAGTTAAAAGCATCAGCTCTGATTCAAATTCCATCTACATACTTACTAGATGCTTGACCTCTGGCAAGTCACTTAACCACCCAAGTCTCAGAAAAATAATACACATAAAGTGCACAGTGGCAGGCACACATTAAGTACCCCAAAATATTATTTATCATCATTGTATAATCCCCAAAACAACTCTTTGAGAAAAACTATCCTTTTCTCGTAAGGAAGAGAGAAGAACTAGCAGGCAGGCCAAGGATGAGTTTAAGGATCTGCCACGGAACACTTCTGGAGTGATCTATCTTGGTCGTCTGTACAAGGTCATGCTATATCCTACAAGGGAAAATGATCTAGGTTTACTGGAGACTGGAAGAACCTTCCTGGAACCTGTGGATCTAACAACAACAACAAAAAAAACTCCATTACCAGTGAGTCAATTCCGACTCATAGCGACCCTATAGGACAGAGTAGAACTGTCCCACAGAGCTTCCAAAGCTGACATCTTTACAAAAGCAGGCCCCTGCACCTTTCTCCTGTGGAGCGGATGGTGGGCAGTCAAGCACTCAACCAGTGCGCCACCAGGGCTCCTTGGGGATCTGACAGTAGGGTATATTCCTGAAGATGTTGGTACCCCTACACCTCTCTCCCTACACCAGAGGACGAGGAAACCCGCCAGAAAGGAAAAAGGTACCTTGTCACTTCATTTGGTATTTCTAATTTCAGTCTTGTATCATTTGTTTATTCCTGAATGCCTCTATATCCACAAGTATGACTGCCCAGGCCAGATGAGTAGCTCTCAACCAGTGTGCAGTGGAATAATGGTGTACACCTTAACTCTTTCAGTGCACGGCCAAATTTTCATCAGTGTACTAAACTTCCTTTTGCTATAGCTGAGCTTACACGGTGCTGTCCTTCAGCACAACCCTGAGTTGAGTGGGTCACATGGCATGGTGTAGAGAGGAGTACTACTTGTTGGGTAGACGCCTGCCATCGAGCAGAAGCCACAGCCTGAATGCTGACTCACATGTGAGGCTACATAATGTGCTTAAGAGTAACCTCTAAAGCCAAGATAACTTTCATTCTGCCACTGAACAAGCTGTGTGACATGACCTTTGGGAAGTGTCTTAAGTTCCTTATGCTTCAGTTATCTCACCTGTAAAATGGCAATAATAATATATATCTCTGGAGTTACAAGAGGATTAAGTAATTTATTTCATGTAAGCATTTACAACTGTGCCTGGCACATTAGAAAGCATGCAAATATTAGCTGCTGCTGCTATTACTACTGCTTTTGCTGCTGTTGGAACCTGCAAGAACTCTTCCTTGTGAGTATGAAAGGAAAGGTGGTCCGTTCTACTGTAACATTAACCTAGAGTTGAATTGTAATCAAGGAAAGAATACTATCAAATGGATGCAATAAAGTCTCTTCATGTGTGTCGCCAAAATTCTAGTATTTGGAAATGTGCCTTGAACATAAAAGGCATCACGGGAATAGGCACCCATTAAGTGCTGAATGAATAAACAAATCAGCATCTGGAGTACAGCAGTCCCCAGAGCTCAAAGAGAATCCAACTTGGGAAGGCAACTCAGGAAAAGGCCCCCAAGCACAGGTCCCCAGAAAGGCCTCCTTGTATCCTGAAGGCCCAGAAGGCAGCCTAGATTTCTCTTTGGGGAACTGGGTCCCAGGGGCTGATACTGCAAGAAACCCCCGCTTGCTCACTGCTGTGCATTTCTGATGGAATCACCACATTCTGTGGTTGCTATATTCTGAATAAAGCTGCAGAAGGTTATTCCATGGCAGTGTATGCATCCCCATTTCCCAGCCTACATTACAGGCAGTAAGGGACTCTGAAGATCACAGAATGGGGGAGGCCTAACCTTCTCTGCAACAGACCTAGTCCTAAGTTAAAACACATAGCGGCTTATTTCTTTTGCTATGGATTATGCTTGGATTTCTGCTTGCCTATGGAGCCTTGGGTTCTGAGTCCCAGCTTTACTAGCTATGCGACCTTGGGAAGGTACTTGACTTCTCCGAGGCTCAAGGTTCCCATCTGTGAAACGGGGATAAAAATCCCTGCCCTGTCCACTTGTAGCACAGGTTGTTGTGAAGGCCAAAGGAGTTAAGATATGCGAGTGTGTTCTATTACCTGTGATGTACTACTTAAATGTATCAGGAATATTCCCTGGGATGGGCAGGAGCTGCAGGTTTTCTCAGACAGGCACCCGGGCAGGAAGCCAATCAGCTGGGAGCAGGGGATGGATAGTATGCAACTTGGCACTGCAGCCAGGCATTACTGCACCCCTCAAGTGTAAAGGCAATTGATTAAAATCCTTTCATGTGGAATCAATATTTTCCTCATTAAAACAATCCATCTCCTTGAAAACACTAAATGCCATCCCTCACAGCCCCACAAAGACTTGATCCTGTAGAGTGTGTGTTCATTGGTGTATTTGACTTTATTTCCTACATTCAGGTAGGGGAAAGTGGGAGCGCTGACCTCTCTCCTGGGTGCTGATCCAAACATAACTTGGGGCTCTGCAACGGCACCATCCCATGGTGTCACACACTTGGCTCACAGGGGACCACTGAGAATAATACCACAGTCACAACCACTCTACCTTTGTCCCTCTGGTAACAACATTAATTCCACAAATATTACTAAGGATCTGCCTCTTAAGTGAGTAAGTGTGTCCCTGCCACCTCCTTTTTAGACCATTCCGGGCTTCCCATTACCAAGAATCAAGTTCAAACCCTTTAGTGTGGCTTACAAGTCCCTTCGAGAGTTAAGGTTATCAAATCCTTACATAACAATCCTCCAGTAGCTAGTAAATCACACTTACTTTACAGATGATTAAGCCCTAGTGAGAGACAAAGTCAGCTGCCCAAGGTGACACAGTACACAAGTCACTATGAACCAGGTTCCTCCTGAAGGGCTGGGCATCACACTCCAAAGCACAGACTCAAGTTCAAGACCACCTTTTCCTTGATTAGCTTCTGTGGGGCAAGTATGAAGAGGGAACATTGTATGGCTCAGGTGTACCCTTCCTTTCAGGAAGCAGTCTGCACACTGTCCCTTGAGGCTACCAATCTGACCCCTCTCACTCCCACAGCTGCAGCTTCATTAATAAACTGGGCGTAATGACCAAAATAGCCACCGCATGTAATAACGGTGCACATTTGCACAACTGAGTTTAAGAGGTCCTGCTGCCATGGGGGTCAAGTAAAAGCCAACCAATAAACCACTACAATTTTGCAAAAAATCAGTCAACAGCATAACATACCCAATGTCTAATGGGCTTTTAAACTAATCAATTCAACGGATCACAACAGGAACAGCCATGGTATGTATGGTCTTTTTCCCCTGCCACCATCTCAGAATTAACTAATCCCTTCTGGTCCATTCCTCTCAAAAAAAGAGACACTACAGTGAACAAGCTTCTACACCTCAACAGCTGGTTTTAAAAAAAAGGTTTCCCCAGAACTGCAATAGGTGTCTCAGCTGCAGGAGAAAGAGCATGGGCTCTGGACAGAGCCAGACAGGGTTTAAATCTACTTTCTTACCACCTATGTGACCTTGGAGGAGTCATTAAGCTTCCTGAGCCAGTGTGCCCAGGCATATACCCTCCCTCCCCACCATACTGACTGAGTCATTCACCAAGCCATGCTGATTTGGCCACGTTAAGTATTTTCAGAAATGTAGACCTCTCTCTCCATTCTCACTGTCACTCTTCAAATTCATCCTCCATACAGTTACTGGAGTAATACGACCACATCACTCCCCTACTTAAAACTGGAATTAAGATCAGAGGTTTTTGCTTCATTATTTTAAAATCCTTTTCAAGCAACAATTTGGACATGTATTTGTACTTTTTAGAGTTTTTTTACTGTTAACATCTTGGAATATTTCCTTCCAGTGTTTTTCTTTTTTTTTTAATTGTACTTTAGATGAAGGTTTACAGAACTAGTTTCTCATGAAATAGTACACATATTGTTTTATGACACTGGTTAACAACCCCACGATGCATCAGCACTCTCCCTTCTCAACCCTGGTCCCTATTACCAGCTTTCTTGTCCTCTCCCGCCTTCTAGTCCTTGCCTCTGGGCTGGTGTGCCCCTTTTGTCTCGTTTTGCTTTATGGGCCTGTCCAATCTTGGGCTGAAGCGTGAACCTCAGGAGTGACTTCGTTACTGAGCTGAAAGGGTGTCCAGGGGCAATACTCAGGATTTCTCCAGTCTCTATCAGGCCAGCAAGTCTGGTCTTTTTGAGTTAGAATTCTGTTCTACATTTTTCTCCAGCTCTGTCCACGACCCTCTATTTTGATCCCTGTCAGAGCAGTCAGTGGTGGTAACCAGGCACCATCTAGTTGTACTGGACTCAGTCTGGTAGAGGCCGTGGTAGTCGTGGTTCAAGTCTGGTCTTTTTGAGTTAGAATTCTGTTCTACATTTTTCTCCAGCTCTGTCCACGACCCTCTATTTTGATCCCTGTCAGAGCAGTCAGTGGTGGTAACCAGGCACCATCTAGTTGTACTGGACTCAGTCTGGTAGAGGCCGTGGTAGTCGTGGTTCATTAGTCCTTTGAACTAATCTTTCCCTTGTATCTTTTGGTTTCTTCATTCTTCCTTGCTCCCGAAGGGATGAGACCAGTGGAGTATCCTAGATGGCCGCTCACAGGCTTTTATGACCCCAGACGCTACTCACCAAAGTTGAATGCAAAACATTTTCTTTATAAACTATGTTATGCCAATTGAGCTAGATGTTCCCTGAGACTACGGTCCCCACAGCTCAGCAATTCCATCCCTCAGGGAATTTGGATGTTATCTATGGAGCTTCCATGACCTTGCCTTGTATAAGTTGTGCTGGCTTCCCCAGAACTGTGTACTGTCTTACCCTTCGCCCAAGTTTCCACTTGTCTGTTTAGCATTATTCCATCCTCACCCCTCCCCTCCCTCATAACCATCAAAGATTGTTTCTTTTTGTATGTACATCAGTGTTTTTTCTTGTGCATTGTATCTGGATTATATATAGTTGAATTCATTTGGATTATATAGTTGAATTCATTGTATACAAATTCTATACCTTAATTTTTTTCAATTAACACTGTAACACACTCGTTATATATATTATAAAGTATTTGTCCATATTAATGCTACATAGTTTTCAATAAGCACCATTTTTTACAGCTCATGGTTCCCCTGAGTGGATCTACCACACTTTAGATTGGTGGTCATTTAGGCTTTTTCCAATTTTTCACTATTATCAATACTGTAATAGCATCTGAGGGAAAGTTTATTGTATATATTGAATTATTTCCTTAAGACAGATTTCCAGAAGTGGAATTCCTGTGTCAAAATGTATGAACATTCTATGCCTCTTGAGACACACTGCCTAACTGCTTTCCAAAGGGGCTGTACCAGTTTACACTGCTACCACCAACGAATGTGCCGTTTTCATCGCAACCTCATCAGGATTGTGAGATGAAAGAAGACTTAACACCAGACAAAAAGGAGGCAACACAAGACGGGACTCTGATCACACTGTGTGTGTCTAAGTGGGGGTAACTTAAGAGGGGAAAAGTAAAACCTCATTGTTGTTTTTACGGGTATCTGAAAATGAATAGCTTCCTGTATTTGTTTACTGGTTAAGTCTACAGTTTTGAAGGCCACAGAGAAGTTATGGTAGGTCCTAAGCAGAGGAAGGAGCCCTGGTGACACAGTGATTAAGACCTATGGCTGCTAACCAAACGGTCGGCAGTTCAAATCCACCAGCTGCTCCTTGGAAACCCTAAGGGGCAGTTCTACTGTGTCCTATAGGGTCGCTACAAGTCAGAATCGACTCAACGGCAATGGGTTTTCAACAGGTAAGCAGAGGAATAACATACTGAAAAGATTTAGTTTTTTGCTTATTTATCCAAAAATCATTTATTGAGCACCTGATACTCCCAGACACTGCAGCAAATACAAAGGTGAATAAAATACAGTCTCTGCCAGCACCTACATTTCATTTTGATAAGGGCTATGACAGGATCATTTGGTAATTCGGAGGCGTGTCACTTACCTAAGCTTTGAAGGGAGAGGAGAGAGTCAGAGAAGCAGTTATCAAGTTTTGATCTTGTCTGGAGGGACAAGTTGGACTTAGCCCACACAAAGAACAGAGTCAAAACACCAAGGAAAGAGGAAATGTTATGAGCAAAGTTATGAAAATTTGAGTTTCCATATTTAGGGAATAATATATATTGTAGTTTGGATGGAGTCTAGGGCATAAGAATGGATGTTACAGGAGGTGATACCAGAGAGCCTAGCAAGGGCCAGATGAGAAAGGGCCTTGTGGGCTGTTGAAGAGCCTAGACTTCATGGGACCCATCATCCCTTCCTATGTCATACGCAGAACACTGCTCAGTAAGATGTCACTTGTAAGTCCTTATGGCTCAAGGGTCTGAACCACACAATTCAACCCCTGATCAGAGCACCCCATCTTGTGTTGACTGACTCCTTTTTGTCTTACATGTTAGTCTTCTCTCGCCAAGCAGGACAGAGAGAAAGTTGGTGACTTTTTACATATTTTCCACATGACCTAGCACATTGCCAGGCCCATGGCAGGTGCTCCAATAACACTCAAGGATCGATTAATTGGAGGTACCGCCTGCAATAACACATACATTCACAAAGCCCTTGTTGCTGTGGCATATCCCTGCCAATCTCAGCAGATGCTCAGTCACTGCCTCTCTTGGCAGACATCTTATCTCAGAAAGTTACCCTCCCTCCCTTGCTCGTTCTCCCAAATAAAAAAATATGCCTGGGTATCAGAAGCTATAAAGTATGTGATAACTAGGGAGCCCATCGGGTGGCCAGGAGGCAGGCCAGGGTGGGGAGGGCAGGGGGTGCTGGCACAAATCCTTCCCCGTAGTACAACCCTCAAGCCAAGGCCTCCCTTAGCCCTACCAGCAGTTTAGAACACCACATCCCTCCCTTGTGAAAAGAAAATAGGTTTTTCCAGCTAAGCATGTTAAAAGTCTCCTCTGAGTAGCTGCTGACCTTCTACATTAATAACAGCTACTTTAATGATGACAAGGATATTAATAGGATGATTATTTTAACAATTACATCAAATATAATAGCAAGGCATTCTTGCCCTGCTAGTTGTGGAATAAGCCATAGGCAGTGGGATCTGATGTGGTGCTGGCTAAGACCCACCTGAGGAGACTGTATTAAAATGGTCTGTTTCAGTCTCAGTCTCTCCTCCTAGGCTGTGGATTCCTCAACGGCAGGAACCACAATCTCATTCATCTTGACATACCCACTGCTTTCCAGATAGGCCTGGCCCAGAGTGGGTGGCTCAGGGAACATCTACTGAATTAAACTCTGCTGAGCCACGTACCACTGCTCACCCCCTCCCCTAGCCATCCTTTTTAAGAAACAAAGGAACAGCCTGCACAGATGCCAAGGCCAGGAAAACCTGGCGATTGGCAGGAAGGAGGCATCTTTGGAGGGACCCAATCCATTGCAGCTTTGAGAAAGACTGTTTTATAATATAATAATCATTACAATTTATTACCTGATTATGTGCTGGGGGTAGTGCTAATTATTTTACTTCTCATCTTTATAACTCTTTGAGGTAAGGATTATATAAAAATCATAATATCCTTTTCTGAGATCCCTTTAGGAGAATGACTCTGGAGTCAGACTGCCTGAGTTCAAATCCCAGCTCTGTCATGCAACAGCTGTATGACCCTAGGTAAATGGTTTAACTTCTTGAGCCTTAGTTTTCTCATTTATAAAATGGGAATATTACGGTATCTTCCCCTAAGGCTGTTGTAAGAATTCAAGTTAAGCACTCAGGAATCTTCCAAGTGAAAATTATCATTATCACTATTACTACTAGACGGCCAGTGCTATTATCATTCTTACAATTACTATGTTCTTCTTGGGTGCTGTCGAGCTGATTCCGACTCATAGTAACCCTACAAGACAGAGCAGAACTGCCCCATAGGGTTTCCTAGGCTGTAATCTTTATGGGAGCAGATCACCAGGTTTTTTCTCCCTCGGAGTGGCTGGTGGGTTTGAACGGCCAACCTTTCACCAAGCACTTTAACCACTGGGCAACCAAGGTTTCTAGTATTATAACAACCTGTTGCCATCAAGTCGATTCCGACTCATAGAGACCCTATAGGACAGAAGAGAACTGCCCCATACAGTTTCTAAGGAGCACCTGGTAGATTCAAACTCACAGCCTTTTGGTTAGCAGTTTAACTCTTAACCGCTGCGCCATCAGCTGCCTCCAAGTATCACATACTCTTTACACTGAGTAAGATTAAGAGGGATGGTGGCTTCATCAATAAAGCAGGACCAGAACCAATTTCTGATTTGGTGGTGAAGGCTGGGGCCAGAGCAGTCTTCTGAGTACAGACCCACTGACGTGATGCCTCTGATGAACTCTTCCGGACAGCCTTTTGTTTCCCATTCCCTAGGCAGACCCAGTAGGTTAACACGGTGGCTCCCACAATGGGCTCAAGCACAACAGCAACTGTGAGGGTGGCGCAGGGCTGGCAGTGTTTTGTTCTGTTGTACACAGGGTCGTATGAGTCAGAACCAACTGGATGGCACCTAACAACAACAGGCAGATCCAGCTACTCCCTCCTCTGGATCCCTATGTTCTCTACAGACCTCTGTCCCAGCAATATTTGCTTCACTTTTGTATTCACTTATCTGTTTTATTAATCTTTGTAATCCCAGCCTCTAGCACTGTCCTGGCAACCAGCAGATGTTCAGTGACTTTCTGCTAAAGAGCATGTGAAAAACCCAAGATGGGCATTGTTTCACTATATGGTTTTCTAGTGTTCCCTGACATCATGGCTACTCCTTAAACTGTGCAGTAGGTGTTCATGAGATGAACCCAAGTCCCTCACTCATCGGTAGGACAGAGAAGAGGCAAGATCAGTGATGAGAGAGAAAACAAGAACAACAGAGAGGCTGGGGGCCACCGGGGCCCATGTTCAGTGCACTATGTGGAGTAGAAGCTCAACAAAGAGGTTGAATCTGCAGTCCAGAGACTGCTGATCCTGGAATTTCTGTGGTGGAAAAGATGTACGAGGTCCTCACCAAGCAGGAAGCAGCAAAGGCCAGAAATCACCACCACTGTGAACAATCAATACGGCGAGGGAGACCCAGCCTTTCCTCCCTGTATTTTATCTGGTAGCCCTGAGACAAGCTCAACCAGCAGGCCCCACTGTGCTAGTTTAATGGAACTAACACTAGGCAAAGAGCTAGGAGTCCTGAAGTCTATTCCTGGAAATGTATTAACTTTTCATTTAAAAAATATTACTTGAGTGCCTACTATGTCAGGCACTGTGTGCTACGCACTTGTCAGACCTTAGACAAGTCACTACTTCTCTGAGGCCTGGTGTCCTCATATGATATGTAGAAGATAATCTTTATGTCACAGGATTGAGTATCAGATGAGCTTTGAAAAGTATGCTGTATAACTTTGCAAATGTAAAGGTGGTATTTCTACTGGGTCTGAATTAGAAGGCTTTGTAAAACCAAGGACAACCCCACCAAATGCAAAGGATAACTCCTTCTGCCAGGGTCTGAAAAGAAACCTAGCAGAATATTCCAGAGTCCAATGGTGGAGATGGTAATGGAGGAGCAGAAATTTCACACATTCTCTCTAAATGCCTCTCCAGATCTTTCCTGTAGTTACTGGTGCCAGAGTGTTCATCCTAGGAACTGTACTATGGGCCTCTTGGACAAGTCCCCTGAATGCAATTCAAACTTCTTATAGCCAAAACAGAGTTAACCTTTATGGGTTAGAGGCACCTTTCCAGACGCTGAGCTAATTATCCAACCTCTGGTCCTTCAACTGGTTGGAAACATTTGGTGGCCATTAAGCCTATTGTTTCCTCATTTTCCTGCTTACTGGGATAAACACATCACAACAGAAAGCTTGAAACTCTTAACAATGCTCTCTGATTAGTGGTTTACAGAATCCCCTATAATTTCAGGACTTTTCTGGCTAGAAAAGGAAGAATCCAAACCAAACCCGTTACTGTAGAGTTGATTCTGACAAATAGCGACCCTACAGGCCAGAGTAGAACGGCCCCATTGAGTTTCCAAAGCTGAAATTTTTACGAAAACAGACTGCCACATCTTTCTCTCGTGGAGCAGCTGGTGGGTTCAACTGCTGAGTGTTTAACCACTGTACCATGAGGGCTCCTCAAAAGGAAGAATACCCATTGCCGTCGAGTGGATTACGACTCATAGCGACCCTATAGAAAAGAGGAGAACTGCCCCACAGGGTCTCCAAGAAGCACCTGGTGGATTCGAACTGCTGATCTTTTCATTAGCAGCTGAGCTCTTAACCGCTGCGCCACCAGAGCTCCAAAAAGAAGAATAAAAACCCATACCAAACCTGTTGCCTTGGAGTCGATTCCAACTTCACGGCAACCTTATAGGACAGAGTAGAACTGCTCCATAGGGTTTCCAAGGCTGTAGTCTTTACGGAAGCAGACTACCACATCTTTCTCCCATGGAGCAACTGATGGATTTGAACCACTAACCTTTCAGTTAGCAGCCAAGTGCTTTGCCAGTGTGCCACCCAAAACTCACTGTCATTGAGTCAATTCCAACTCATAGCAACCCTACAGGACAAAGCAGAACTACCCCATATGGTTTCCAAGCGCCGTGTGGTGGATTCAAACTGCAGACCTTTTGGTTAGCAGCCAAACTCTTAACCACTGTGCCACCAGGGTTTCCGTGCCACAAATAGTGGAGTACAAATGGTGGTATGGCCCAAGAGGGAGTCAGACCACCCTGAGCTTCAGACTTGGTTCTGCCATGGACTGGCTCTGTAACCTTGATATAGATCTTGACTCATCTAGAAAATGTGGGATTGGGCCAGATTAATGTTGTATGAGGACCTGTGTTCCTTAAGATGTTACTGAGAGTTCCTTAGAAAAGGGACTTTGAGGTCAAATAAAATGAGAAACTTGGCATACCCCACTCCTCCCCCCCGCCCCCGCCAAGATTCACAATGCACAGTAAAAGCTCTGAGAACTCAGCAGTAAAAAAATGTATTCAGCATAATTCGATCTGACTTCTCCCAAACTATTTATCATCTCTTCTTAGGAAGAGTTTGGGGAACATTGCAACTGATCTCTACGGTGCCTATTAGCTCTAAGCTATCGTGATTTGTATCAGAAGTACTCAGCCAGCGTCTAGAGCACCCCTGCTCTCTACTAATCCAGTTCTCTTAACCCAGTGAGGCACCTAAATGATATTCTGGTAAACAGGAATTTATTATGTCCTGGGTCATGCCAACAGTTTGTGCTCATCTAACCTAAAGGCTGAAGGCTCAACCCAGTGCAAGGCCTGGAAATCTGCTTCCACAAAGATTTCAGCCAAGAAAATTCTATGCAGCAGTTTTATTCTGTAACACACGGGGTCACCATGAGCTGGAACTGACTTCATGGCAATGGGTTTGATTTTTTTTTTTTAATATGTAGTTCTTTTTACTGCAGTGAAGTGTACCAATTTTCAAAGACTCAGAACACAACACACTTAAAACACTGAGTAGGAAACCAGTAGTTCCTGAGTTCCTATTACATACTCTGCACTGTGCTGGCATTTTCCATACATTGTATCATTTAATCTCCAGACAACCATAAGGGGTAGATATTGTTATCCTAACACAGAAAAGGAAACAGAGATTCAGAGAGGCTAAGTAACTTGTCCAAGGTCACAAAGGTAGTGAGGATCAGATTTCAAACCCAACACTACTTGTCTCCCAAATCCTGGTTGTTCTGGGTTGTGCCACCATGATTATCAGGTGGTCACTAACCCTCCCTAACCTTCTCTAGGCCTGGGTCTCCTCAACAGTCAAATGGGAGTAGTACTCCTTGCACTGCTTCCCTCACAGAGTTCCTTTAAGCCTCAAAGGTAGTGGTATGAAAGAGCTCTGTAATGTATAAAGATATGAATACGAGGGGCATCTGAAATATCATGGATAAATGCTGATGTTTCCTTTCATGATTTATAGGGTACTTAAGGTTCTCGCAGGGCTCCCATCATGAAAGCCAACTGTCCTTATCCAGTCATCCCCCAAATAGTGCTCCTTAAAATTTTCCAGTTAGGAGTGAATAAACAGGAAACACGTTCATCCTCTCAGTGTTGATTACTCTTTAGGTTTTCTTGGCAGCCGAACTGATTCTTAAGGAGCCAGGAGTAAAAACAGCAGAGTGTCTGGGAGCCCAGTAGGAGGCCTGCAGCCAGGGGTTATCTATCTAGAGGAGATGCTAGACTGGCTGTGGGGCGACTCCTTAACCTCATCTTGGAACACGCCTGGGAAATGAGTCCAACAGATAACCGGGACAGCAGTTCTCAGCAGCCTTTGTATAAAGTCTATTCAGGAGGTAAACAAGTATATGTGAAGGTGCAGGGAGAGGTGATGGGAGACACGGAATGGGACCACGCTGGCCAGCTTCACTTTGCTCTGGGATGGAGAATACCCTGGCAGGGATCTAGGCACAGCAACAGCAGTGGATAGGGGTAGTGCTCTCAACACATCCTCTAGCCCTGGCTGGGATCACACCCTCATGATTCACATTGCTGTAGCCATCTGCTTCTTCCAACTTCTGGCAGGCTAAGACCAAAAACAACAGCAAAGCATTCTTGGAGCCAGGCCCTGGAATGAGGACAAAGAATAATAAACTTCCCTGCTCTTAAGGAAGGCATTACACCAAGATGGTCTGTTCGCATTTATATCTCTGAACCAGGGGCTCTCTTGTATAGCAAAGTCCCTGGTACAGTCAAGAATTGTTTGAACTGAACTGAATCAAAGGAGCCCACGTTCTGTAACTGAAGAGTACCTGTTTAGTGTAAAAAGCCCTGGACTCCAATCCTATTTCTGACATGGATGACTACGTGACTTTGGGAAAATTACTTAATTTCTGTGGATCTCGGTTTACCTATCTGGAAAACAGGCTGTGCCTACCCTAAAGCTGCTGTGAGCAGTCAATGAAACAACACCCTGTGAGACAGAGGAGCAGGGGATGGAGCACAGAGGCCCAGGGTCTCAAAGTTCAGAGCCCAGCCTGGGGAAGGTTGAAATAAGCTCCCCTACTTTTTCCCCAGACAGCTTAGGCGTGCTTTTCACATATTTTAGACATCCTTTGCATTTCTAGTGACTGTGAAGGGGGGAGGCGGGGAAAATTTGCTGCTCCAGTAGGCGAAAGAAAGGTTGCCATATTTCTACTTTACAAAATTTGTTTGGATCCACTGTTATGCATAACAGGGCACACCGATTTGGAGTTATGATCCTAGCTTTGGTACTCAAAAACTGTAAAACTTTGAACAAGCCTTAACCTCTAAGTCTTAGTTTTCTCATCAATAAAATGGGGGAAAATTTCCTACGTCATAAGATTGCAGTTAAGATTCAGTGACTCAGTGATAAGTATTTTGTAACCTACAAAATGTTACGTAAATGCCAGTCATTATAAAGTTGTCTTCACATCAGCACATGAGCTACATAGAACAGGTGTATCAACACTTGACAACTAAGATCATCAAAGCCTAGAGGAAATGCTGAAAGTAACACACAACTCAACTTGAGAGGTAACTGTCCCTTTATTATTTATTGTTGTTGCCTGCCGTCTACTTGGCCCCCAACTCATGGCAACCCCATGCACAACAGCAGGAAATGCTGATCGGTCCTACGCCATCCCTGTGATGGGCTGCAGACTAGATCACTGTGATCCACAGGGTTATCAATGGCTGATGTTTGGAAGTTAATCGCCAAGCCTTTCTTCCTAGTCTATCTAGTCTGGAAGCTCTGCTGAAACCTGCTCAGCATCAATCACAGCAACACAAAACCCTCCACTGACAGACACATGGTGGCTGTGCATGAGGTACATATTATATTATAAAAAAAATAGGGACGGTTTATTAGCTTGTTTGCTCATTAAACTGACAGACCTCTGAGAGAGCTGGTTACGTCTCCTACATTTTTTATACCCCAATGCCCAGCATGATATACCTAAAAACCCTTACATAAATGTTAGCTGAATGAGTAACTAACATATTGGTAGCAGAAACATATCTAGAACCCAGGATTCCTAATCTCAGGCCCAAGGTTCTTTAAAGCCTTAGAGAAAGTAGCCCGAACCTTGTGGATCTGGCCTGTCTTGACTTCTTATCTCTTCCTCAATTCCTCCACTCTAGCAAGCCTCAACCCTCCATCCCTGGAAAGAGCCTCTGGGCCTTTGTAGGTGCCAGTCCCTCAGCCTTTCAACACACCACCATCTGCTTCCTTGCTGAGCTAATTCCTATTTGTCTTAGCTACCTAGTGCTGTTGTGACAAAAATACCACACGTGGATGACTTTAAAAAAACATTTATTTTTTCACCATTTAGAAGGGTAGAAGTCTGAATTCAGGGCACCAGTTCGAGGGGAAGGCTCCTTCTCTGTTTTCTCTGGGGGAAGATCTCTCTCAGTTTCTGTAATCCTGGCATTCCTCAGTTTCTTGGTAATATCCAAGTGGCATCTACCTTTCCCCCATTTGTGTGTGCTGGTCTCTGTGCCTAATTTGTTCCTTTTATATCTCAAAAGTGACTAGGTTTAACATACTCCCTACATGGCTATGGCTTCATTAACACAAGAAAGAAAACCCTATTTCCAAATGGGACTTCCACAGGGAGGATTCCAACACATATTTTGGGGGGAACACAATTCAATCCGTAACAGTATTTAAACCTCAGACTTCTTGGGTGCATTTCTAATCTTGACCCTAACACTGGGCCATGTGTCCCCCCCGCCCTCCCCTGCATCTGTTATGTTTATCACAGAATTCCGGCACACATAAAGTGCCAAAAGTATCTGTTGAAGGTCAAATTAATGAAACACTGGGCCTGGAAAATCCAAAAGTGGTACAGGGCAGATTCCTGGCCTGGGAAGTTAGGAGGCTGGGGCCTGACTAATTCTCATTCTAGCTCTACCACTAATGTGCTAGGCGATCTTGGGCAAGCCCCAGCCCTTCTCTGGACCATCCATAAATGAGCTATCATCTACGACTGATTTCAAAAGGCCCTTCCCACGCTGTCAGTATAGAAGGCTTAGACTCATACTAGTCCCAGGGATGAGGTACTTCAGAACAGCTGTGCACCACAGTACAGGAGGCCCAACATCTGCCCCCTCGCCCCCACCCCTAGCAGCACCAGGCACAGTGGGCTCTGCTGTCAGCAGCCTCCCCGCCTGTGGGTTTGCTTAATTCCTCCTGATGAAGTGCCAAGAATAAATAGTAGGCGAGCAGCAGAGCATTTTAATGAGTCCAGAGCCTAATGAATCTTTTCCTGCCCGTGTCAATTAAAATTTCAAAGCTAGGATCCCCAAGGACCAATTTATTAGGAACAGAGAGAAGCCTTTTATTCATCAGCCGCTGCCTGAGCTACCTGCCCTGCCCCTGTATATCTGCTACATAGCAATCCTGCTTACTCAGATAGGATGCCTGGCGGGATAGAGCCTGGCCTGGGAGGCTCCTTCTTGCTCACTGTTTCTGAAGAAAGGAGGGGTTCCAGGGCATTTCTAGTGGGATTAGTCAAGGAGTCAGTCGCTTTAACTTTACAGTCATCTCCTAAGGATACTGGTTTTCAAAGCACTAACAAATCAACTTGTCATTTACCCAACTAAGTATCAGGTATTGTGTGACAATCTACTTACCTAAATTATTCTGAATCCTCACAACAACCCCAAAAGTTGAGTCTGACCTGCCCTCCGTATCGATGGGTTCTGCATCCGCGGATTCAACCAACCATGGATCAAAAACATCCAGGGAGGGAGGCGGAGATGTTACATTGTTGCTGGCATGTACTATATAGTTAGGCCTATGATGGGTGTGTCTGTACTGAACATGCACAGACTTTTTTTCCTTATCATTATTCCCTAAACAACACAGTGTAACAACTATTTATATATCATTTACATTGTTGGGTATTATAAGTTATCTAGAGATGATCTGAATAGGTTATATCCAAATATCACACCATTTTATATAAAGGACTTGAGCATTCTCCAATTTTGGTTTCCCTCGGGGTCCTGGAACCAGTCCCCTGTGGATACCGAGGGAGGACTGTAGATATCAATATCGCTGGCTTACAGATGAGGAAAGTGAAGCTCTGAGAGATAAAGGAAGAATTAGCCTAAGGAACACAATTAGCAACAGGCAGAGACGGATTTGAACTCAAGTCCGTGCCACTCCAGAGACTGTGCTCTTCTATTAAACCACAACAGCCTTGTTCAGAAGCCAACACAGGGCCCACAGGTGATGACCCCAATGGAAGAAGATGACCTGCAGGCAGCCACAACTATGCTGGACACTTCCCACCAGCAAGGTCTTTAAGCTAGGCCCAAGCAAAGGTGGCTGTGCATTGCCGTCCTTCCACTCAGTGGAGCTGGCAATCTCCCCACCACCCGAAGATAATTCAAATGAAGTCACCATCAACACTACCCCCAGCCCCTCACCCAGAAATCTTTTGATTTATTCAATTTGTGAGGAGTTGCCAGTCCTTGACCTACTGGCTCCCAGGCACGCAGTCCTCTGCCTCCCATCCTGTTCTCTCCAACTCACAGAGAATCAGCCCAGCTGCTAGTGCTCTGTAATCAACAGAGAGGTTTTTTCCAAGGTGAGCAGGTAAGCAAGCCAGGTTTCCAAATGGTTATGGGACTGAATCTTAGGGCTCTGGCAGCAGAAACACAATAAGAGGGACGTCAAGAGGTTTGTCCAAGTTCACACAGCTTGAAAATGAGAGACCAACAACTGGAATACAAGTACACACTTAAACATAAGCTGGCCTCTTTCTACATACAACAAGAATATCAAAAACATACAAAATGAGATGAGCACTTTCTACAAAAAAAATTAAAGTTTTTTTTAAGATAATTGTAGATTCACATGCTGTGCTAAGTGCTTAAAAAAAGAGAAAGAAAAAGCATTTTTTTAAATAATTTTTAGTGTGCTTTAAGTGAAAGTTTACAAATCAAGTCAGTCTCTCACACAAAAACCCATATACACCTTGCTATACACTCCTAATTACTGTCCCCCTAATGAGACAGCCTGCTCTCTCCCTCTACTCTCTCTTTTCTTGTCCTTTTCGCCAGCTTCTAACACCCCCACCCTCTCATCTCCCCTCCAGGCAGGAGATGCCAACATAGTCTCAAGTGTCCGCCTGATCCAAGAAGCTCACTCCTCACCAGCATCCCTCTCCAGCCCATTGTCCAGTCCAATCCATGTCTGAAGAGTTGGCTTCGGGAAGGTTCCTGTCCTGGGCCAACAGGAGGTCTGGGGGCCATGACCACCAGGGTCCTTCTAGTCTCAGTCAGACCATTAAGTCTGGCCTTATGAGAATTTGGGGTCTGCATCACACTGCTCTCCTGCTCCCTCAGGGGTTCTCTGTTGTGCTCCCTGTCAGAGCAGTCATCGGTTGTAGCTGGGCACCATCTACTTCTTCTGGTCTCAGGATGATGTAGTCTCTGGTTCATGTGGCCCCTTCTGTCTCTTGGGCTCGTAATCACCTCGTGTCCTTTGGCATTCTTTATTCTCCTTTGATCCAGGTGGGTTGAGACCAACTGATGCACCTTAGATGGCTGCTTGCTAGTGTTTAAGACCCCAGATGCCACCCTTCAAAGTGGGATGCAGACAAAAAAAAAAAAAATGGGATGCAGAATGTTTTCTTAATAGATTTTATTACGCCAATTGACTCAGATGTCCCCTGAAACCATGGTCCCCAGACCCTGCCACACCGGCCTTCAAAGCATTCATTTTATTCAGGGAACTTCTTTGCTTTTGGTTTAGTCCAGTTGTGCTGACCTCCCCGGTATTGTGTGCTGTCTTTCCCTTCACCTAAAGTAGTTCTTATCTACTATCTAATTAGTGAATGCCCCCTCCCCGCCCCTCGTAACCACAAAAGAATGTTTTCTTCTCAGTTTAAACTATTTCTCAAGTTCTTATAATAGTGGTCTCATACAATATATGTCCTTTTGCAACTAATTTCACTCAGCATAATGCCTTCTAGGTTCCTCCATATTATGAAATGTTTCACAGATTCCTCACTGTTCTTTATCGATGCGTAGTATTCCATTGTGTGAATATACCATAATTTATTTATCCATTCATCTGTTGATGGGCACCTTGGTTGCTTCCATCTTTTTGCTATTGTAAACAGTGCTGCAATAAACATGGGTGTACATATATCCATTGGTGTAAAGGCTCTCATTTCTCTAAGATATATTCCAAGGAGTGGGATTGCTGGATCATATGGTAGTTCTATTTCTAGCTTTTTAAGGAAGCGCCAAATCGATTTCCAAAGTGGTTGTCCCATTTGACATTCCCACAGAAAAAGCATTTTAAAAGCACTTAGCACAGTACCTGGCACAGAGAAACCCACCCAAGAAGTGTTTGCTAGTAGATAACTTGAGGAGGATTGAATACAGAAAATACAATTATCTTAAATCATCCTTCCGATGACCCCATGAAGCAGGTATTAATATTCCCATTTTACAGATGACAAACTGTTCTCAGAGAAGTCAAGTAACTTTAACTAGTCCAAGATTACACAGCTAGTATATGCCAAAGCTGGGATTCAAATCCAGATATGCCCAACTCCATGTCCTATGCTCTCTTTCCACGATGCTTCTCCAGAGGTAAGACTGGGGCTGGGCTTCAAAGCCAAGCCTAGTGGTTAAGAGCTGGCTGCCAGTTCAAGTGTCCCCCACATACAACGGTATGGAATTAGTGACACACTGTCTTTGCAGAGAGTGGTAGTACAAAGATATTGGCAGACAGAAACGGTAAATTCACATGACAAGACCAAATAAAAAGGGCAGATGGCAAAGGGCCCTTGAGTGTCAGTTGTCTTTACCAACTACATGGGT
The DNA here is from genome assembly GCF_030014295.1 of Loxodonta africana. NCBI lineage: Eukaryota > Metazoa > Chordata > Mammalia > Proboscidea > Elephantidae > Loxodonta > Loxodonta africana. The sequence continues at coordinate 33,270,337 of NC_087365.1, read as the reverse complement.
CACAACTTGACTCTCTCTGGTTGAAGACACAAGAAAGGGAGGCAGAATGAAGAAAATAAAGAGCCAGAGACTGGAGGCAAGAGAACTGGGAAAAGGAACTCAAGTTCTGTCACTAACTAGACATGTGGCCTTGGGCAAATCACTTGCTCTCTCTGAATTACCAGTACCAGGAGGGTGAACTAAAAGATGTCCAAGGACCTCTCCAGCTTTCACCTTCCAGGAATCCCTCTATCACCAAGTCATGTGAGCAAATGTAAGTCTGGTAAATGTTAATGCTGTGATTAGGCAAAGCAGCCTGAAATGAAACAGAACAATGGTGTATGTGACAGGAGCCCTGGGCAAGGAGGGACAGAGAGACAAGTGAAGGAAATAAGAATGAAGGCATTAAATGGGATTCAAATCAATCCTGGTCAAAAGCCAGAAGACAGCAGGGAGCAAAGGAAGGCAGACTGCATCAGGACAATACCAATCCTGGCCTCATTACTAACTTGCTCTATGGCCCTGGCTATTTCAGCCTCATTTCCTCATTTACCAAATGAGCCTCAGGGCCCTGTATGTTTTGGCCTTAGCTGCCCCTGGCAATGCCCCAGCCATTCTACCTGCTTTCTAGTTATTCTACGAACATGCTCTTGCCTCAGGGGCTTTCTACCAGCTCCTCTCTTGGCTGGGAATGGTCTACCTCCTCAGGGGGCCTTCCCGGACCACTTTTTAACCCTTTATTTACCCTGCTTTATTCTTCTGCATTACACATAGCAATACCTGAAATTATGTAACAATTATCAATTTACTCATTTTCTGTCTCCTCCACTAAAACATATTGCATGAAGGCAGAGTTTTGAGCTCTAATTTTTGATATTTGTTTCCCTCAGTGGTATTTCAAAAATCATCTCTAAATGTAACAAGCACATCCTAACACGCAGCTACACATACACAAATATACAAATACATATCACTTCATACAAGAATCATTTATCATATGCTATGTGCGAAACACAGTACACATATGATACTTCCTTGGGCTTGAATATACAGCGCTTCACAGTTGGCCCCAACTTACTTTCATAACCAACCACACTCCTCGTCTTGAAATCCTATGCTCTGGTCACACTGTGCTATTTTTCCTTCTCTGAAGCACACACGTAAGCTTCTGTGCCTTTGTCTTCGCTGTTCTCTTTGCTTGGAAGCTACAGTCTCCCCTTCACAACTGCCAAATGCCTCATCTCTGAAGTCCAACTCAAGTATCACCTCTTCTGTGAAGCCTGCCTTGATCTCTCAGGCAGTTATTGTCTCCTTCCTCCAAGCTCCCAAAGCTCTCCACATGCTTCCATTACACAATGATCATCACTGTAGTCTACATACTCTACTTGCCTATCCTCCTTGATCAACTGGGCTCCAAAGGCCTTGACCATATTCTTGCCTTCTCCCTCTTCCCTAAGGGCCTACCCCTGTGGCTGGTGTGAATGTGTATCAAATTGGATGTTAACAAGGCCCCACAACTAAGAAAACTTCATAACCTTCACTGGCAGGTTTGATCAGGCAGTTCTTCCTTCATACTGTCCAATAATTGGTTTCCCTAACATTTCCACCCACTAGTCTGCATCTCCATGGAATAGAAGACATGAAGAAGAGGAGGCTGGAAAAGGGCTGGGAAGTTCTTTGCAGAGCCTTGAATGTCATGCTAAAGAGAATGGATTCATTCTAGAGGTTTTATGTGCAGGGAAGTGACAGAGGTAAGACCTATGACTTAAAGCCTATGGAATGAAAAAAGGTTGTTATATTTGGTGGGGAGACCAGTTGGTTGAAAATTAAATAGTCACAGTGAGAGATGATTGAGATCTGGACTTGGCTGGTAGCAATGGCACTGGGGAGACCAGGAGGTTGGTCTAGGCAAAACATGTCCAGAGGCCAAATCACATACTGAAAGCAGTTGTCTGCCTATGAGCAAACAGGCTCTGTGCTCAAAATAGCCTTCCTCCAGATGAAGGCTGTCATCTCTTCAACAAGGTACATCTCTGCATCCAAGATGGCCCTGAAGGCAACCAGGAGCAGGCAATGAGCCTCTCTGACAAAGGGAGGGGGAAGAAGCAGGTCGAGGTTTAGTAAAGGTCCAACCACAGGCCAGTGAGTAGTGAGCTCATGATCTTGCTGGTGGCTGTCCCCACAGAAGCTTTAGCAGAGAGGTTAGGTCTGTGCAACCCAGGTACTTCCTAGGCCGGGACAGCTCTAGCCAGGTTTAACATAACAGGTTGCGATCATTTTTGGTGATTTGTTACAGAAAATTATCCAAACTTAAAAATGAGACAAAAAGATGACTGTGTGCCCTTTTGAAGTCACGTTAGAACACTTTTTAATATGAACCTGAGGATCAAGTGACACTCTTAGAGAATGGAGTTTTATGTGACTTACTCTCTTCACAAAGGATTTGGGCCCAATGTTTTTTAAAAAAACTTTGCAAAGTTAAAGGTTAATGTGTAGAAAACTGAGAAAGATGTACTTTTTTTAAGCAGACAAGGTATCTCCAAAGGTTACATTTTCATTAGGACATTTACCAATTCTGGATCTAATTTAGCAATCATATCTTAGTAATCCTTTTTCCACTAACAACATAAATCCAGTTTCTCAGCCATTCTCTTTCTGCTGGTTCCCACCTTAATGAGTTCAACTAAACTTGACACATGCTCACTATGTGTATGAGAATCATGCCCTGACAGGATATGCACATCCACTGGCCTACCTACCTCACAAGAGCTGGATGCCAGGACACAAAAGAAGTCTGATGCACAGACACAGGATACCAGTGAAGTGGAGCAGGTGGTCATTTATGAAGTGACACAGGCCCAGTGTCGGGAAAAGGGTGCCAGGCTGAGAGTTGGGAGACCTACCACTGATTCACTGTGTAACCTTGGGCACATTACTGCCCAGTGCTCGGCCTCAATCTTACAATTATAAACGGGAAGACCAGTTTAGGTCAGAGTTGTTTACAAACTGTGTTCCTGCAGGTCTAAGGCAGATGCCTCAGGGGCTGCCTTTGGTGAAAGCAGTGGGGAGGCTAAGGTGCCCAACTGTGGGCCGCTCTGTTTTATACGTTGAAATTATATGTTTAAGTAAAAGGTTCCTCTGTAAACTTGATGACTGGTAGTTAAGGGCCCTTTCCATTCTAACATCTTAACTAACATTCCATGACTTTTTGGCACTTCCACCAGAACAGCTCTGTTTTGTATGTTGAAATTATATGTTTCCTCTGTAAACTTGATGACTGGTAGTTAAGGGCCCTTTCCATTCTAACATCTTAACTAACATTCCATGATTTTATGGCAGAAGATCCTGGGGAAAATGCAAAGCCAAAAATATCTCATCTCACCCTACGCCTAAAAATGCATCATTAAAAGAAGTCTCCAAGAAGTCCCTAGCAACTGAGTACCCAAGGGGACAGAAAGGAACAGGAGGGCAGAGGACAGCTCAGAAAGGGGCAGAGGCAAAGGGCCTGCTCCTTTTACAACTGAAGATCGGGTGGGCCAAGGCCAGGGAGAGAACCCTCTCACAGTGGACTTGGACTCACTGGGATTAACAAGATTTGGATGGATAGATGCCTTCAGTTTCCTCACGATACGATCTCTGAAAAGAAAGTGCTTGTCAACTAACAAGTTGAGTACAGATTTGAGGATCTATTAGGACACTCTATTCTTAAAATCTTTTAATGTGTGCACGTCTCCTCTCCTGCCAGGTACCTGAAGAACAGTCATCAAACTTGAGATGCTATAGCCCCTTTCACTTTATTTCCCTACCTTTCAGAGTTGGGCATGTAAGTAGGGGCTTGGTGCTTGAAATATTCCCCTCATTCAGCTTTGTAACTGACAAGTATACTTTTTACCAGGGACTCTGTGTTTCATGTTGAAGATGGAAACCTGGCCGCCTCCTCTTACTGCTTGGACCTAAGCCGTGGAGAAGTTGTTCTGAGGCAGGGCAGAGCTGAAACTCATGGGAAAATGCAAGCAGGCATGGGAGGTATTCCCATTATACCAAGGCTACTGAATGCTTCTTCCGGGGCACCCCTGAACACTCCACTCTCCTGCCAGGGCTGAAGTCAGAAGATGCAGTATGGTACTTCAGAATAACCTTAGAGAATGGAGTCAGGAGGACCGGAGTTCAAACCCCCACTCTTTCACAAATTCATTTACTTCACTAGCCTCAGCTTTCCCCTCTAAAGCCAATACTAGCTTAATGAGTTATAAAGATTAAGGGGAGAGAATTTAAAGTGCCTATCACAATACCTGGCACATAGTAGGCAATCAATAAATGTTACTTCCACTAAAGAGGGAAAGGGCAAGCTAGCGAAAGACGATAATGTGATTCGCATGATACGTAAGGGAGGACTTGGGAACAAACCCCAGGCGGCAGGAAATCAGAGCTCCAAGTGGCTTGGAATGGGAATGGGCTGATTTAGAGAATCTCTTGTGCTATTCGAAGAGCATCTGGATCCTGTATCAGCCAAAGCAAATCAAACAGGAGTGCTTATAGAGCGCTTGTTCTAAAACAAGTATGGGCTGTGTTGTTGACACACACCACAGGGGAATTGAGAAGGCTGCCGGCACGGATGCTAAGAAAGCTGACAAGCTTTCAGTTCCAATCTTTTTGACTATATACAGGGGTACAACTGACCTTTGATCTATAAAAGAAGAGAACCCTGAAATGAGACACAGGAGACCTGGTTCTGGTCTGAGCTCAACCCTGAGCAGGTGACTTCACCGCTCAGGACCTCAGTTTTTTCTCTCCTCTTCCAACTAATAATAATTATCTATGAGCCTACTCTATTATCACTATCCCTATTTCCGATAACAAAACCATAGCTCAGAGAAAGTAAGCTAATCACTAACAGAAATTTGAATTCAGGGTCTGCTATCAAAGACTATGGTCTTTCTACTCAGCTGCATTACCTCTCAGAGTTAAACGAGGGGTCTGGACTAGGAAGACCAAGGCATTTCTCAATTTGGAAATCATCGTTCTGAGTGAACCAAAATCGTAATTTAAGAGCATTCTAAATATTCGAGACTAGATTTTTTTTTTAGATAAAGCCTAGATGGTTGAGACACTTTCTCATACAAATGAAACCCTCAACAATAAGGGCAAAAGCTGGAACACAAACACAACTTGAAGCCAGGAAGAGAGTAGACACTGAAATTTCAGGAAGTCAGCCTTCAAAAGGTCCTTGGATAATACATTGCCTAACTAACTCATTTTACAGATGGGAATATGGAGGCTGCAGAAAGGGAAGTAGCTTAACTGGGAACACCAGGCAAGTGATGGGGCACAAACTAGGTCCTATGTGTCTCATGGTATCTATCATACTTGCTGTCTACCTACTAAGTCTTCAACCTTCCTGGCTATTCTGATCTTCTCCTTGACTTTTTTTTTCCCCAAATGCTGGGTGACAAACAGGTCACTGCCCCCACAGCAGACTCCAAGACACTTCCAATATTCTCTCTCTGTAGAGAATGGTTCCTTCTTTGTAACAGTTTATATTAGTTTCCTACAACAGCAAAGTACTACAAATGGGGTGGCTTAAGACAAAAGAAATTTATTCTTTCACAGTTCTGAAGGCTGTTGTTGTTGTTAGGTGCCATCGAGTTAATTCACAGTGACCCTATGTACAACAGAACAAAACAATGCCCAGTCCTGTGCCACCCTCACAATCATTACTATCTTTGAGCCCATTGTTGCAGCCACTGTCCCAATCCATCTTGTTGAGGGTCTTCCTCTTTTTCCCTGACCCTCTACTTCACCAAACATGATGTCCTTCCCCAGGGATTAATCCCTCCATCTCATGTACTTTGGACATGAGATGAAGTCTCATCATCCTTGCTTCTAAGGACCATTCTGGCTGTACTTCTCCCAAGACAGGTTTGTTTATTCCTCTGGCAGTCCACAGTATATTCAATATTCTTTGCCAATACCATAATTCAAAGGCAGCAATTTTTCTTCTGTCTTCCTTATTCATTGTCCAGCTTTTGCATGCATGTGCCCACCCAAAAAACCCACTGCCATTGAGTCGATCACGCATGTGAGGCGACTGATAATACCTTGGCTTGGGTCAGGTGCACTTTAGTTCTCAAAGTGACATCTTTGCTTTTGAACACTTTAAAGAGGTCTTTTGCAGCAGATTTGCCCAAAGCAATGCATCGTTTGATTTCTTGACTGCTACTTCCATGGGCGTTGATTATGAATTTAAGTAAAATGAAATCCTTGACAACTTTGATCTTTTCTCCATTTATCACGATGTTGCTTATTAGTCCAGTTTTAAGGATTTTTGTCTTCTTTACATTGAGGTGCAATTCATACTGAAGGCTGTAGTCTATCTTCGTCAGTAAGTGTTTCAAGCCCTCTGCTTTTGGCAAGCAGAGTTGTGTCACTTGTGTATCGCAGGCTGTTAATGAGTTTTTCTCCAATCCTGATGCCACATTCTTTTTGATATACTCTAGCTTCTCAGATTATATGCTCAGCATACAAATTAAGTATGCTGAAAGGATACAACCCCAACACACCAATACACACCTTTCCTGACTTTAAACCGCGCAGTACCCTCTAGTTCTGGTCCAACAACTGCCTCTTGGTCTATGTACATGTTCCACATGAGAACAGTTAAAACCAAAACAAAACCCACTGCTGTCGAGTCGATTCTGACTCATAGCGGCGCTATGGGACAGAGCAGAACTGCCCCATAGAGTTTCCGAGGAGCACCTGGTGGATTTGAACTGCCAACCTTTTAGTTAGCAGCTGTAGCATTTAACCACTATGCCACCAGGGTTTCCTGAGAACAATTAAGTGTTCTGAGCTCTCATTCTTCACAATGTTATTCATAATTATGATCCACACAGTCAAGTGCCTTTGCAGAATCAATAAAACACAGGTAAACATCTTCCTGGCATTCTCTGTTTTCAAGAGCAAGTTTCAGAGTCTCTTCTGACACCCATTTTCATCTTTTCTTTCTTTTTAATGACCTTATTATTGAGGTGGTCTCTAAATTCATGGACTTGTTTTAATTTTCTTCAGCTTCAACTTGAACTTGCATATTTCAGACTGCAGAGGTTGGTAAAAATCTTCAATTTTTTAATCCTTGGAATTAGTTATTGGTGTGTAAATTTGAATAATAATCACATTAACTGGTCTCCCTTGTAGGTGTATAGATATTATCCTATCACTGACAGCACTGTACTTTAGGATGTATCTTGAAATGTTCTTTTTGATGAATGGAATGTGATACCATTCCTCTTCAATTTGTCGTCCCCAGCAGAGTAGACCATATGATTGTCCAATGCAAAATGGCCAATACCAATCCATTCCAGCTCACTAAAATCTAGGATATCGATTTATGAGTTTCATTTCATTTTTGATGACTTCCAATTTTCCTAGATTCATACGTCATACATTCCATGTTCTGATTATTAATGGGTGTTTCCATTTGTTTCTTCTCATTTTGAGTCACGCTACATCAGCAAATGAAGCTCCCAAAAGCTTTACTCCATCCACGTCATTAAGGCTAGAAATCAAAAAGTCAAGATCAAGGTGCTGGGAAAGATTAGTTTCTTCTGGAAGGCTCTCAGTCTGTTCCATACCTCTTTCCTAGCTTCTGGTGGTTACCAGTAATCCTTGGTGTTTCTTGGCTTATAGATGCACCATTCTAATCTCTGCCTCCATCATCACATGGCATTCTTCCTTCTGTGTCTCTCTTTTCTTTATCTTATACTAATGCCAGTCATATTAGATTTAGGGCCCATTCCTACTCATCTTAACTAATTGCATCTGCAAAGACCCTATTTCCAAATAAGGTCACATTCTGAGGTTCCAGGAAGGACATGAATTTTGAGGGGATGCGAGTCAACAGAAGTACATTGTCTCTGCTGAGGGCTTAAGCAGGACTGAAGTTGAGGTTTCTCCTTTGGTCCCTTCTTGACTCTGATTCCTTTGTACCAGAGACCAATGTGTATTTGAAGGCACAGATCTAGCACGGACATCAGCAGTCATAGGTCAACTTTCTACCTCACTCCCTCTTTTAAAACAAAAAACTGAGGCTCAAAGATATTAAATGCCATTCCCAAGGTTAAGTGAGTAACAGAACAGGTATAAGAGCCTGGGAGCCGAACTCTTCTTCTACTACCATTTGACACTTCATACATGACATTTCAATCTCTAGTGGTTGAACACCAATCCAGAGCAGGCTTTTTTTTTTTTTTTTCATTTTCTTTCCATATAAAGTACTTATTCCCATTTTGCAGATGAGGAACCTGTTGCTCAGGGAGGTTTAAGAACTCATCCAAGTCACACAGTTAATAAATTTCAGATCAAAGATCCAAACCTTGGTAAATCTTCCTCCAACATCACACAGCCTGAGGTTTTTAAGAATACACACAATGGTGGAAAAATGCAGTTGCACAACAGTGGGAAGATGCAACTTCCCAAAGACCATTTATACCATAGGTGTCTTTTGTCTCTTGCCCTGTACACTTAGTACAAAAATTCTCAATAGATTTATGCTAACTGGGGAGATGGCTGAGGGAATGAGGGTAGGGGTGGACAGTGGTGACTCAATACAAAATGACATAATTCAAAAGAAGCAAATTCTGTTGTGTTGACAGCGTCTTTCATAGAAGAGCTCCCCACCCCCTCTCCCCCGCATCTTTCCCAATTGGTCGTAAGTCCCCTAAACATCTTATTCATCTAGGGTCCCTACATCACAGTTGCTGATGTACCTTGGTTTCCTGACCTGTTGTGTCCCAGCTTCCTAGCTCGGATTTTTGATCTCTTGGCCTTACTTCTTAGGCTCAGGACCCTATCTCTCTGCCACAGCCAACATTCCTAGAACTGCACTCTTGCTAATCTGATCTACAGGACCTGTCAGTTCCTCTCCTATCCAACAGATCTCCTACTCTGGCCTGCTGCTCCAATGGTACAGAAAGAATCTCTCTAGTTTTAATGAAAATTGGGGAGGGAAGCGGGGGACACAGGCCCCAACAGAGCCCAGAAGCCCCATTGTACACTATTCCTTCCCCCCAGGTGAGTTGGATTTTATTGCTTTGCTGTGGCAGCCAACCCTCAAGGAAGCCAGCTATTTCTGGAATCAAAGTAATAAAATGTGACCAAAATTCCTAAGTGGGGCGTGAACAAGCAGTTGCTTCTTACAAGAGCTGCTCTAGCGGCCTCCCTCTACAGAACTCTCTAGGGGCCATCTGATGATTACACACTGACAGATAATGGATCTCCTGCCTTACTAAGCTACAAAGTCTGCTTTGGTCAGACATTCATACCTAAACCTTGACGGAAGATGATATACTGCCACTGCTTCTAGACCTTCTCTGACTCTGTCCTAGCTCCCTATAACCGTAATTTAAAAATCGAAACAAAACAAAGACAACAGTTGCCACTGAGCTGATTCCAACTCATGGTGACCCCATGTGTGTCCGAGTAACTGCTCCACAGGTTCTCGAGGGCTGATTTTTCAGAAGTAGATCACTAAGCCTTTCTTTCAAGGTGCTTCTTGGTAGACTCAAAGCTCCAGCCTTTCACTTAGCAGCCAAGCGCATTAACCACTCGTACCACCTGGGGATTCCTCACCCTAATTACTATCATTAATAGTCCCTTAGATTTAAACAGGACCTAGCAGTTTACACAGCACTTATTTGAAATGTGCCTTACACAATAGGCTGGGTAGAAACTCTTATTCCTTGTTTATAGACGAGGATACTAAGGCTACAAATAAGTGCCCAGCAAGCCTAGGCCTTGCTCAGAGCTCTTCCCATCCCAATATGCTACTGTGGAAATCTGCACTTAAGCCTTATTTCTTTAATGGAATCTCAGTCATTAACAGGCAGTATGTGTTCAGCAAGATCCCCAAAGCCATCCTGAAGCCTCTGAAGTCCCTGAAGTCCATGAAGTACACAACTCTGCATAAGGCAACCCTCCTCAGAAGCCATATGCCACTTAAGTTGCTGCTGCACCCCTCTACCCCCCACCATCTCCCATTCCAAGCTCACATCTGCCCCACTGCCTGCCCAGTACTAACTTGAGGCAGGAGGGATCCAGGCTGCCCAGCACTGAGTCTAGCCCTAAGCCCCTCCCTGTTGACAGACATATGCTGCAGATCGCTGGTCTCCCCTATTATTTCTGAGTCATGCCCTCTCTCAGGCTCCGGATACTTCTCCAGAGGATTTTCCATAAAGAGGAATAAACTAACAGCCTATAGATCTAGTCAAGACAGAAGCAGAGTTTGGTTTGGGCTGCACCGTGTCTTAAAAATCAACAACCTAAGCCTTACGAAACTAGAAAATGAACAGAAAACTGAACAGCCAAAGCAAGTATAAGGAAGAAATAATAAAAGATTAGTGTATAAATCAATGAAACAGAAAAACAATGAAGCCAAAAGTTGGTTCATTGAAAAGATCGCCAGAACTGACAAATCTTCAGACTGACCAAGAAAAAAAACAGAGAAGAAACGAATTACCAAAATCAGAAATGAAAGAGGGGTTTTATCACTACTGACTTAACAGAAGTTAAAAAAAAGATTATAAGGGAATAGTGTGAACAACTTTAAGCCAACAAATTAGACAACTTAGACAAGTGGCCATACATACATCTATGGCCAATTAATTTTCAGTAAGGGTGCCCAATTCAGGCAACAGGACTCTTTTTTCAGGAATAGTTTGTTCAACAAATGGTGCTGGGACAACTGAATTTCCACATGCAAAAGAATGAAACTGGACCCATACCTCAAACCATATACAAAAATCAACTCAAAATGGATCAATGGCATAAACTTAAGAGCTAAAACAAAACTCTCAGAAGAAAACATAGGGGTAAATTTTCAGGACCTTCTTTTAGGTAATGGATTCTTAGATATGAAACCAAAAGTATGAGAAACACAAAATTAAATAAACTGGACTTAAAATTAAAAATTTTTGAGCATCAAGAGACATTATCAAGAAAGTAAACAGACAACCTACAGAAAAAGAACCTACAGAATGGGAAAAATATCTAATAAAGGGTTTAACATCCAAAATACATAAGATCTCCTACAGCTCAGCAGCAAAAAAGACAAACAACCCAATTAAAAAATGGGCAAAGAACTTGAACTGACATTTTTTCCAAAGAAGATATACAAAAGGCCAACAAGCACATGAAAAGATAGATGCTCAACGTCATTAGTTACTAGGGAAACACAAATCAAAACCTCAATAAGATACTACTTTGTATCAATTAGAATGGCTAGTCTTATTAAAAACAAAACAGTAAAGTGTCAGTAAGGGTGTAGAGAAATGGGAACACTCACATTGCTGGTGGGAATGTAAAATTGGGCAGCCACTGTGGAAAACCGTGTTACTCAAAAAGTTAAATATAGAGCTACCATATGACCCAGCAATTGCAAACTGAGGTATATATCCAAAACTGAAAGCAATGACTCAGACACATGTACACCAATGTTCACTGCAGCATTATTCATAATAGCCAAAAGATAGAAACAACCCAAGTGTCCATCAACAGAAGAATGGATAAACAAAATGTGGTATATACATAAATTGGAGTATTAATATTATTCAGCTATAAAAAGAAATGAAGTTCTGATACATTCCACTATACAGATGAGCCTTGAAAACATTATGTTAAGCGAAATAAGCCAGGCACCAAAGGACAAATATTGCAGAAACTCACTTGTTATGGACTGAATTGTGTCCTCCAAAAACGTATGTCAATTTGGCTAGGCAATAATTGCCAGTTTTATGTGACTGTCCACCATTTTGTCATCTGGTGTGATTTTCATATGTGTTGTAAATTCTACCTCTACGATGTTAATGATGCTAACAAGGCAGGACTCAATCTACTACATTGTATCTTGTGTCAATCTCTTTTGAGACAGAAGAGAGAATAGAGCAGAGAGACGTGAGAACTTCATACCACCAAGAAACAAGAGCCAGGAGAACAGCGTGTCTTTTGGACCCAGGGTCCCTGCACTGAGAAGCTCCTAGACAGAGGAAGATTCTTCCAGCAATGTTTAAATAGTTTTTAGTGTACAAGTTTTTCACCTCCTCGGTTAAATTTATTCTTAGGTATTTTATTCTTTTAGATGCTCTTGTAAATAGAATTGTTTTCTTGATTTCCTTTTTGAATTGTTCACTGCTGGTGTACTAAAACAACAGACTTCTGTGTTGATCCTGTAAACTTTGCTGACTTATCTGTTAAGCTTTGGTAGTTTTCCTGTGGATACTTTGGGATTTTGTATATGTAGAATCAGTGGTGGAATTCGTGCCTTCCAGGTGGGAGATCTAGGTTCAATTCCTGCCAATGCACCTCATGCACAAGTCACCACCCTTCTGTCAGTGGAGGCTTGTGCGTTGCTATAATGCTCAACAGATTTCAGTGGAGCTTCTAGACTCAGACAGATGAGGAAGAAAGACCTGGCAATCTACTTCCAGCCAATAAAAATCTTATGGATCACAACAGTATGATCCACAACCTATCATGGGGATGGGCACAGGACTGGGACTGGGAAGCATTTTGCTCCCTTGTGCATGGGATCACCATGAGTTGGCAACCAATTCAAGGGCAGCTAACAACAAACAACATCATCCAGCATATATAAAGAACTCTAACAACTCAGTAATAGACTAAATAACCCAATTACAAAATGGGCAAAAGATGTAAACAGGCATTTCCCCAAAAAAGATATGCAAATTGTAATAAGCACATGAAAAGATGCTCAATATCATAAACGCAAATTAAATCACAATGAGATCCCACTTCACATCCACTAGAGCGGCTCAACAGCACCTACCAACAACAGGATGGCTCTGACCAAAAGAGACGGACAACAATGTGTTCAGGAAGGAACGGAGAAATCAGAACCCTCGTACACTGCTGGAGCGGGTGGAAGATGGTACAGCCAACTTTGGAAAAGTTCGGCAGTTTCTTAAAAGTTAAACATACAGCTACCACGTGACCCACACTCCCAGGTAGCTACCCAAGAAGAAATACTCATAAAAGCATCATTAATAACAGGCAGAAAGTATAAACAATCCAAATGCCATCAACTGATAGATGGGTAAACAAAATGTAGTATATTTATACAATGGAATTAAAAAAAAAAAAAAACGAAAAACCAAACTTGTTGCCGTCAAGTCAATTCCAACTCATAGTGACCCTATGACAGTAGAACCGCCCCAAAGGTTTCCAACAAGCAGCTGGTGGATTCGAACTGCTGACCTTTTGGTTAGCAGCCAAGCTCTTAACCACTGTACCACCAGGGCTCCATAAAATGGAATAGTATTCAATAATAAACTATTGATACCTGCTACAACATAAATGAACCTCAAAAACATTATGCTAAATGAACAAAGCCACATGCAAAAGATACATATTATATAAATCTATTTCTAAATCCAGAAGAGGAAAATCTATTGAGACAGAAAGTAGATTGAAGGTTGCCTAGGGCTAGGAATCAGAATCGACTGGATGGCAGTGGGTTTGGGTTTTTTTGTTTGTTTGTTTGTTTAGGGCTAGGAGTGGGAATGGAGACTGACTACAAATGGCCATGAGGCATCTCTCTGAGGTTACAGCAATGCTCTAAAATTAGAGTGTGGTAATAATTATACAATTCTGTAAATATACTAAAACTCACTGGACTATATACTTAAAATGAATGAATTTTATAGTATATAAATTATACCTCCATAAAGTTGTTTTAAAAAAATTCTGGAATTTCGAGCTTTTCCTGAATAACTGAAGACGTGGCCACCTTGGCACCTGGCATATAGTGCCAATCTCTAGAAGCCAAGCAGTAGTTTTTTCCTTTAGATATAACATGTGCTGTCCAGTACACCAGTCCCCACCCATCCACTAACCCTGAAGGCATGTGAATTTGTAACCCTAGTACCCTGGAGAGTATATAAGCTCTAGAGTCACCGGGCCCTGGGTGGGACTCTCTGACCTCGTATTTATTAGCTGTGTGGTCTTAAATCATTTAAAACCTTAGTCTTTTCACTCATAAAAGGGACAGTAATACTGACCTTAGTCGTTCAGATTTTTATGAAGATTAAAGGCATCTGAACAGTGCCTAGCATAAATATTCTCTTCTCCCCTATCATACTTCCTTATTTTGTTCCCCAACCCTGTCTACTCTTCCTAGTTTCCCTTGAGTCCTGCCTTCATTCCTTGCTTCCAAAGTCTAGCTCAAATCCAGCCTCAAGGCTGCCAACCCTTCGTCACTAGAGTTGCTTGGGGCCCTTTGTCTCTGTAGTCTGAAGTGCACTACCACTCCATCTTGGATCGCTAACTGGTGACTATTTGCCAGACTGAGACATTTTCTCACTTCACCCTTTGATACTGTGCTTGTCACAGAGGCTGACCTGCCACAGTCTGCACCTGCATCTACGTCTCCTTCCCTGGTATATGGTCAGCTCCCAATAATAGCCACAAGCCCTCAGAGCCCTGTCAGGTCAGGGCCCCAAATCTATTCCTCCTGTCATCTTCCCCATCTCAGGCCAGAAAGCCTGGCGTCATCTTTGACTCTCATATCCCACACTGGATCCACAGCAAATCCTGTGTATTCTGCTTAAAAATCTATCCAGAATTTGCCTCTCAACACCTCTACCACCACCACCATGGTCTAAGTGACCAAAATCTCTCACCTGGATTGCTGCAATAGCTTCATTCTTTACTGGCCTCTCTACTTCTACCCTTGGCCCACTTCAGTCTACACAGCAACCAGAGGGATTGTCTTTTAAAAGAGATACCAGATTATAACACTCCTCTGCTCAAAATCCTCCAATGACTTCCTATCTGACTCAGACTAAAACCCTACATGATTCAGGTCCTTGTCTACCCTGACTTTTACATCCGTACTCCAATCTCCCCCTTGCTTGCTTCGACTTTCATCACGCTGGCCTACTTATGGTTCCTCAAACACAATAAGCACACTCCTGTTTCAGGGCCTCTGAACTTGCTGAACCCTATGAATGATACTCCCCAAGATATACACATAACTCACTATTTCAGTTCCCGCATTATTTCTGCACAGATTTTATTTTCTCACACAAACCTTCTGTGATCACCCAGTCCTTCCCTATTCCCTTACCCTCCTTTATTTTTCTTCATATTTATTCATTTGTTCATCTGTTTCCCTCCACTAGAGTGTAAACTACAAAAGAACAAGCCGCTTTATTCACTGCTGTATCTCAAATACCTAAAACTGTGCTTGGCACGTGGTAGACAATAAATAAACACTCACTCACTGGAAGAAATGACTGTATGCCCTGCAGGATCCCAAGTCTCCCAAGTTCTATTTCACCTCCCTGTCCTCATCCCCTTCCTGTTTTTGGCCTTCATTCCAACTTTCAGAAGTCCCCTCTTTGCTCAGTCTTCCAACTGCAACAGGTGATGAGACTATTAAAAAAGCTACTGGAATCATATACTCAAAGATAATAACAGTGTATGGAACTCCCCAGTTGACGACACTGCTCCACTTCTGAATGTATCCAGAAGAGGCCACCAAGGTTAGTAAAGGGTCAAGAAGCCAAAACGTTAAGACCAGCTGAAGGTACTAGGAACGCTTAGGGTAAAAATGGAGGAGGTGGTGAAGATTCTAACTACAGCCTTCAAACACCTGAAGAGCCGTCATGGGGATGGGTGATTAATTACATACAAGTCCTGAAGGCAGGACCAGGGCCAGTGGGAAAAAGTTCCAGAGAGGCAAAGTATGGATCAATATAAGAAAGACACACATATATTTTCTTAAAATAGTCAGATCTATACCAAGGATGGAATGGCTGCTGGTCACCTGGCCTGGACACCTCTTCTAGCTCTCCTTTATCATATCCTCCCCTATTCCAAAATTTCCCTCAGGCCTTGCATTGTCCATAAAGGGATGAAAGGAAATTGCTCTTTCCTGAAAGGATTACTGGGCTGGGAGCTGAAAAGAATGGCCCAGCTGTAGTATACCTGGACCTCAGCAAAGTCTGTTACTCTACTCTTGCTAGATGAAGAACCTAGGCTGGAATGTGACTCATAGGCTATTGCCAACCTAAAGGAGGAACTACAGTGGTAACTCAGAGCCTTAGGCTCAGTCCTCTTCTGTTCAACATTTCACTAGAGGGTCTGTGGGAGTACAACAAGGCAGTGCTGCTGGTCAAAGTAGTAGATGGCCTGAAACCAGGAGACTGGTCACTCTGTAGACTAAGTAAGAACAGCTGGAACAATGGCCCAAGTCTACATAGGAATAAATTTAACATCCTGCACTTGAATCTAAACATTTCACCTCAACATTGTACATGCACGGGGTGCAAGTGTGTAAGAAGAGAATGAGCCAAACAAGTATAAAAAGGAAATTTAGCATTTTTATTGGCTCAGTATAGCCCAAGGGAGCCGCAGCTCCTAAGAGCTAATTTAATCTGAGGTGGCATTAATAGAGGAAGAAAAGTCCAGAATGAAGGAGACAGCCATGTCTTATTCTGAACTGGTCATTAATTCAATTAAGAAATATTTAATAAGGGTCTATTACATGCCAGGCACTGTTACAGATATTAAGGGTTGAACAGTGAAAAAAAAAAGGGGGGGGGTCTTATCTTGACGGATCTTACGTTTTTCATGGGAACCCAGGTGATAAAACAGTAACAACGGTAGATATCAATACCTTCTACTGAGAAAAATAAAATAAGGTAAGGTGATAAAGAGAGATACGAGAGCAGAGCTACTTTGAGTAAGGTGGTCAGGGAAACCCTGAGGAGAAAGCACTTGAGTTGAGCCAGGCAACGGGCCAGATTAGGGCACGTGTGGGGCCTAAACAATGATAATCTGTGATGCCCCCTCCTCTGCTTACTTACACATTAGAGCCAGAAACTAAAACTTTTCATGTTGAGTATTAATATTTCCAGTATTTTCTGGACGTTTGCTATGTTAGTATTATATTAAATGTACACTAGATTATGCCAAAGATGAAGAAATTGAAGATTTTTACCAACTTCTTCAGTCTGAAATTGATCAAACATGCAATCAGGATGCAGTGATAATTACTGGTGATTGGAATGCAAAAGTTGGAAACGAAGAAGGATCTGCAGTTGGAAAATATGGCCTTGGTAAAAGAAACGATGCTGGAGATCACATGATAGAATTTTGCGAGACCAACAACTTCTTCATTGCAAACACTTCTTTTCACCAACATAAACGGTGACTATGAACATGGACCTCGCCAGATGGAATACACATGAATCAAATCAACTACATCTGTGGGAAGAGACAATGGAAAAGCTCAATATCATCAGTCAGAACAAGGCCAGGGGCCAACTGGAACAGACCATCAATTGCTCATATTCAAGTTCAGGCTGAAACTGAACAAAATTACAACAAGCCCTCAAGAGCCAAAGTACAACCTGGAGTACATCACACACCTGAATTTAGAGACTACCTCAAGAAAAGATTTGATGCACTGAACACTAATGATCGAAGATCGGAGCAGCTGTGGAAGGACATCATACATGAAGAAAGCAACAGGTCATTAAAGACAGGAAAGAAAGAAATAAACAAAATGGATGTCAAAAGAGACTCTGAAACTTGCTCTTAAACACTGAATAGCTAAAGCGAAAGAAAGAAATGATGAAGTAAAAGAGTTGAACAGAAGATTTGAAAGGGTGGCTCAAGAAAACAATGTGAAGTATTATAATGACATGTGCAAAAAATTAGAAAACCAAAAGGGAAGAACACGCTTGGCATTTCTCAACCTGAAAGAACTGAAGAAAACATTCAAGACTTAAGTTGCAATATAGAAGGATTCTGTGAGGAAAATATTAAATGACTCAGGAAGCATCACAAGAAGATGAAAGGAATATACAGATTCATTATACCAAAAAGAATTGGTCAATGTTTAACCATTTAGGAGGTACCATATGAGCAGGAATCAATGGTACTGAAGGAAGACGTCCAGGCAGCACTGAAGGTATTGGCAAAAACAAGGCTTCAGGAATTGACAGAATACCAACTGAGAAGTTTCAACAAATGGGAGAAGAGATGCAAGTACTCACTCATCTGTGCCAAGAAATTTGGAAGACAGCTACCTGGCCAACCAACTGGAAGAGATCTATATTTACGTCTATTCCCAAGAAAGGTGATTCCACCAAATGCAGAAGTTATGGAACAACATCACTAATATCACACACAAGTAAAATTTTGCTGAAGGTCATTCAAAAGCAGCTGCAGCAGTATATCGACAGGGACCGCCAGAAATTCAAGCCAGATTTGAAAAAGGACGTGGAACCAGGGATATCGCTGCTGAGGCCAGATGGATCCTGGCCAAAAGCAGGGAACACCAGAAGGATGTTTACCTGTGTTTCACTGACTATGCAAAGGCATTCAACTGTGTGGATCATAGCAAATTAAGGATAACATTGCAAAGAATGGGAATTTCAGAATACTTAATTGTGTTCATGAGGAATCTGTACACAGACCAAAAGGCAGTGGTTTGAACAGAACAAGGGGATGCTGTGTGGTTTAAAGTCAGGAAAGGTGTGCTTCAGGGTTGTATCCTTTCACCATACCTATTCAATCTGTACGCTGAGCAAATAATCCAAGAAGCTGAGCTCTGTGAAGAAGAATAGGGCATCAAGATTGGAGGATGACTCAGTAACAACCTAAGTTATGAAGATGACACAACCTTCCTTGTTTTAAGTGAGGAGGACTTGAAGCACTTACTGATGAAAAATCAAAGACAATAGCCTTCAGTATGGATTATACCTCAACATAGAGAAAACAAAAATCTTCAGAACTAGACCAATAAGCAACATCATGATAAACGGGGAAAAGACTGAAGTTGTGATGGATTTCATTTTACTTGGATCCACAATCAACACCTATGGAAGTAGCAGTCAAGAAATCAAAAGACACGTTGCACTGGGCAAATCTGCAAAAGAACTCTTTAAAGGGTTGAAAAGCAAAGATGTCACCTTGGAGACTAAGGTGTGCCTGACTCAAGCCATGGTGTTTTCAATCGCCTCCTATGCATGTGAAAGCCGGATGATGAATAAAGACCGAAAAATAATTCACATCTTTGAATTGTGTTGCCGATAAATATTGAATATACCATGGACTGCCAAAAGAATGAACAAATCTGTCTAGGAAGAAGTGCGACCAGAATGCTCCTTAAAAGCAAGGATGGCAAGACTACGTCTCACATACTCTGGACATGTCAGGAGGGATCAGTCCCTGGAGGAGGACACCACCATGCTTGGTAAAGTACCGGGTCAGAGAAAAAGAGAACAGCTCTCAATGATATGGACTGACACAGTGGCTGCAACATGAGCTTAAGCATAACAATGACTGTGAGGATGGCGCAGGACCAGACAGTGTTTCGTTCTGTTGCACACAGGGTCGCTATGAGTCGGAACCAATTCGATGGTACCTAACAACAACAACGTGTGTCTGTATGTATGCCAAACATATTAAAGTTATAAATATTATAACTCTGTGTGTAAACACTATATAGTTAAAAAGTAACTTGATCGAATTCATTGCAATGGCTGACTTACCAAAGCTCACGTCATCTAGGACTGGAGTTCCTATTAGTTGTTTACGAGGACTCCCCAGTCTTTGTATCATGGCAAAGAGCATTGCTGGCTCTCCTGGCTGGAGATGCTGGATCAGCAGATGTGGATGTACACGACAGTTCTCTCAAAACGGCTAAGAGAACTGTTATCTATTATAATTCGTCTTACCTGGTAATTGCTCATGTTGGATCCAGCTGCATGTTGGGTGAATATAGCAAGAGTTGGACTCAACAGCCCACCCCTACCTCTTGTTTATTAGAAATAGTATACTCCCAAGAAACAAGCAGAGATAAGGAGTTTCAATGGCAAGATAAGGAGTTTCAATTACAAGGGAGGAGACCTTAGGAGACAGATGTCAAGGAAAGCATGTAGGGACCTCATAGCTTAAAAAACCTTGGAGATGGGCGCCCTAGTGACCCTATATAAACTTTATTTCCAGCCAACGCATTCTCATACACTACAGCTGGTATCAATTTCGTTTAGTGCCCTGCCAGTTCCCTTCCACTGCAGTACTCATTTTTCCTTGTGTCCTGTCTGCTTAGCATTTATGATTCTTTGCTTTGGACAACTGGTACCCCTGTTTTATTGATGCCCTAAGCAAGTGTTTACTTTGCTTATTGGGTAATGCGTCCCTGGCTAGGAAAAAAATGAGACCCAGCCATTCAAAGATCTGAAGACAGGAGTGAAACAGAGATCCCCAAAGGTAAAGAGGGGACCAGCCTGGCATGCTTCAAAAAGACTGAGAGAAAAGGCAATGTGACTAAAGTGGGGTGGAAAGAGAAGTAAAGTGATAGGAGAAGGGGTCAGAAAGGCAGGGCACCTGGAGCACTGCAGTCCTTTCTAGGCCTTACACTTTGAGTTGGATTTACAAACAAGATAGGGATGAGCCAGAACACCAGGAACAGCTGACAGAACTGAGTCTATTTGGCCTAGAGAAGATTTCAGTGGACATGATGGCTATTTCCAAATTCATGTAAGGGTTTATATCTTTAAAAAAACAAAAAACTACTAATTTATTCTAGGTGAGTGACTCTAGAGATTACAGTGTACATTCCAAGAAGGTAGATTTTAAGCACAGCATACAGGAGGAAGAGGGACCGACTCAGAAGAAATGGGCCAAGGGAAAAAGATAAAATGCTCAAAGGCAAGCCTGCTCAGTTATGCAAATTCCCAGAAAAGCCCAACACAATTAGGAGAAATTGTCTCCAAAAAGAAAAATTTACAAAACGAAATGAATGAAAAAGAGGGAAACCACCAGCCTAAAAGGCTGAGAAGGACCAGGATTTTAAGTAAGGAGGAAAAGATTCAGTGCAGGATAGTAGGAAAAACTTGGTTCTCTGGGGCCAGACTCTCCTGGATTCGAAGCCTGGCTCTTCCACTCACTGCCTATGTGTCCCACTCTAAGTCTCAGTAATTTATAAATTCAGGATCACCACCTACTTCCCAAGTTACTATGAAAATGAAATAATTAATACATAGCATTCAGTACAGTGCCTGATAATACTCATCAAATAGCAGTTCCCTGGGTATATGATCTAACATTTTCTAACACCTCTGGCCTTCAAGAGGAACCTAGAACTACCCTGAAAATTATCTAGCTCCACCTTATTCAAGCACATGTTTACAGGGCTGTTGCCGCCCCTAAATTAAACGGCCTCCAGGCTGTTGTTTTAACTTCTCTTTCACTCCTTCCCTTGCTGTCAGCCTTCAGCACTCATCTCTAGATGTTCTTAGTACAGTAGCTCCTCTCCCTGTTTTTATATGCTATTTTTAATCTTATGGGGGTTTAGATACCAGATTGCTGAGCTTGTTACAACACCACATAAAAATATCAATAAATTAGTGTTGTGCAAGGGCTTCAGGATGATGATGGTTTGCTTCCTTCGTGTTTTTCAGTTGGACTCTGGAAAAATGAGGATGCCAGATAAATAAGTTATTACTATACGGAGCCACTGGGGGGTGCAGAAGTTAATGCACTCAGCTGCTAACCAAAAAGCCGGAGACTCAAGGCCACCTTGGAAGAAAGCCCTGGCAATCTACTTCTGAAAATCAGCCATTAAAAACTCTGTGGAGCACCGTTCAACTGTGACACACATGAAATTGCAACGAGTAAGAATCGACTGCACAGCAGCTGGTTTTATACGGATACATGCAAACTATACGCCTTTTATATGAAATCATATTTTAAAATAGTCCAAAGTGGAATTTCTTCACAAGGTGGTCATCATAAGAACAATAATAAGATCCAAGCTTGACACCCAGGCCATAGAAGGGCCAGGCGCTGAAGGATATTAGATTTACAAAAGCGGGTGGCTGCAAGAGTCTGGAGATTTGAAATGGGAGGGCAGGTCAGAGCTGGCCAGTCTGGAGTCAAAGAGCACTAGGTGGGGACAGACCCCTCTATGTACCTTCAGGCAGGCAGGGAGAACAGTACGCTCACGATGCATCTCTACAGTGTGAAGAGAGTGGCCTACGATAAGCGTCTTTTTCAAAAGGAGCCATTGGGTCAGGGGTGTGGGGTGGTACGGAGAACCCAGGGGCTCTGAGACGATGGTAGGGAAAATAGCAGAGTACAGAGCTGGGGACCACCTCTTGAAGACTGCTTTAGTATCTATACTGGCAGTGGCCCTGGAGCCACAGTGTCTGAGTACATTTAAACCTGCACTCTGCAGCCTCCACACCGCAAATCTGGGCTGCCAACTGTGCCTGGCTTTGTCATCTGTGCCCTGGATACTTAGCCTTCTGAAAAGATTGAGCTGAGATGAGAGTACGGAAGAGGACTTGCATTGCAGAAGAGGAGGAGAAGGGTATGCGAAAAGATTTACAGTACAAATTTCCATGGGACCCCCACCTCCTTTAAACTTTGTGAGTAGGGTGACAAACAGGTCAGGGACTGAGATGCTGGCGATTCTTACAGCGTTTCCATTTCACTTTCTCTCATTCCTGTCATGCTGCTTTACCATTCAGAGTCTTCCAGACCGCATTTCTCATTTTATTCTCTACAACATCCCTGCATGGTTGGTGCACACACAACAGGCATATGTAGGGGAGGAACTCCAACTTTACAAACAGGGAAATGGAGACTGGCCAAGGGCACATACTGAAACATAAGATAAAAAACCCAGGTTTCCCAACTCCAACCCGGTTCTCCAGGTTCCTATCTTGTGCTGGCCTCTGTTTTGGGGATCCCATGTGTTACAGGTTTTTTTCTTCTTCCTCCAACTTCATGTTTAGCCTGGGCCTCTGCGTACTTGAAGGTTTTTCTTCTTCCTATCTTTCAGCCTCTTAGCTCCCTTACTATAAAGGCCATTTCTCAGCAGGGACCCCAACTGCTGCCTATTTTCCTGGGCACCTCAAATAACTGGATCTCCTTTACCATCTTGAATCCCTAAGGAGGTCTATCTTGGAATTTTTAAGAAAACAGCAGCTCAAAGAAAGCCTGATGAGTCAGGAATAACAACCGTATTTTCAGTCACGCTGACCTGGGTTATAAGATCAGTTTTGTAGATTTCTAGGAGTGAACCCTGGCAGATTATCTCACCTTCCTGAGCCTCAACTTCCTCATCTGTAAAATGAGACTCTGACTAGATTAAATGAGATCCATAAGACAACAGGTTCTTAATGTGTTGATTTCCTTCCGCTTCACCATCTGCTGTCTTCCCTCTAAGCTTCCCAACTTCCCCTTCAGACAGCCCTCCCCTACTCTATCACTGCATCCTCACCACCTCTCATGATCATGTTTCGCAGGTTGATAAAAGTAAAGGATTTCCTGAAGCTGACCTATGGGCTTGGCAGGTCACAGTAGAGACTGAGGTTAGAGGTCACATTAGGAGAGCTTGTATGAGGATGGCTTTAGCTGACGGGTCCCAGGATATTCCCCAGCAGAAAGCAGCTGGTAGAAGCAGGAAAGAAATGAGCCTGCTTTACCTTATTCATGGCAAATGATCTCAGGCCTCCTGTGGCAGCTCCAGGAAGCTATCTCAAGCCTCCTCCCAGTCCAGAAGGCTGCCTATGCCAACATCCAATTTCTCAGACATAGAATAGGAGATAATGACTTGTCAGTTCTCTGTATAAGAGTAAGAGAACAAGGAAGGAGCCTTGGTGGTGCAACTATTAAGTGCTTGGCTGCTATCCAAAAAGATGGTGGTTTGAACTCACCCAGCTACTCTGTAACAGAAAGACCTGGTGATCCACTCCGGTAAAGATTACAGCCTAGAAAACTCTACGGGAGCAGTTCTACTCTGTCATGTGGGGTCGTTGTGAGTCAAAACCAACTCAACAGCACCTAAAAACAAGGGAATGAGGCAAAAATAATCCCCAAATTAGTGTCCCTACAGAACCATGGCGGTGCAGTGGTTAACCACTCCACTGCTAACCAAAATGTTGGCAGTTCGAATCTACTAGCCACTCCTTGGAAACTTATGAGGCAGTTCTACTCTGTCCTATAGGGTCACTATGAGTCAGAATCAACTCAACAGTAGCAGGTACGCGTCGTGTCCGTACACCCTGGCCCAAGCTTGCCCAGGTACCCTCACTCACCAGTACCAAGGCCGAGTTCAGACAGCTACTTCCTCCTGTGGATTACAGGGCCAGCACCAGCTGCCTACGGGAACAGGGCTCACCTATAAAAGAGAGAGAAGTCAGTCAAGGGTCCAGCCCAGAACAGGCATAAACTCAGGTCAGTCTGGGCATTCAGAGTTTCTGCCCTCATTCAGCTCGTATCCTAGTTAAAGATACAAAGGAGTTAATAATTGAATATATAATTTCAGGAAGAAGCAAGTGCTATAAAGAAAAATAAAACAGTAAGAGGAGAAAGAATGGCAAGGGGTAGAAGTAGAGTCTATTTTAGATAAAATGGGCCTCTCCAGAGGGTGACATCTGGACAGAGACCTGAATAAAGTAAGGGAGTAAGAAGACATATAAAGATTTGAGGGGGGAGTGTCCTAGAGAGGGTTGATAACAAGTACAAAGACCCTGAGGCAATAACAGCCCAGAATGAGCTTGGTATGTCTGAGGAACAAGAAAGCCACTATAGCTAGAATGAAGTCAGTGATGGGTAGAATGAGGTAGTACAGATAAGGTGGAGGAATTAATGTCCCTTATTTTACATATGCGAAACCCTGGTAGCATAGTGGTTAACAGTTATGGCTGCTAACCAAAAAGGTCAGCAGTTGGAATCCACCAGGCTACATATTAGAAAAACGGAGGTTCAGAAGTTAGGCAACTCACCCAAGGTCAAAGTTCAGTCAGTGGCAGAACCGAGAATGACACTGAGGTTTCCTGGTCAACTTTCTGTCTTACTCCTGGGTCAGATTCCTCCAGGCTTAGATAACCTAGACCCCAGCTGGGAGAAACTTTCAAGCACTGGAGACTGGTTTCAGGTTTCTCCACACACAGGCTACTCTGCTGAGTGAGGATGGCTGAAGAATACAGAAACCCCCTATACATTCCCAGGAATGTGGGACAGAGATGACTCTAAGGAGAACAGGAGCACAGGTCAGGCATTGTTGTAAACCCTTCATTTGTATTAATTCATTTAATCTTTACAATAATCTTGTTAGGTTAGCGTGCTATTATATTCCCGATTTTACCAAGGGGGAAACTGAGGCCTGGAGAAGTTAAATAAATCTGCCTAAGTCGCACAGCTAAAAAATGGTGAAGGTGAGATCTGAACCCACGAAATCTAATTCCAGGGCTTGCCCTCCTAACCATACACTATACCACTTCTCAAAAACAGATGAAAAAAGGCAGAAAATATGTTTTCTAGGCCTAGGTCAGCTGCTAACCAAAAGACCGGCCATTCAAATCCACCAGCCACTCCTTGGAAATCTTATGGGGGCAGTTCTACTCTGTCCTATAGGGCCACTATGAGTCAGAATTGATTGGAAGGCAACGGATTTTTTTTTCGGGGGGGGGGGGATCCTAGCTGACATGGCTCAGAGACCTCGCCCATTTACACTCAAATCTGAGATGCTCTTCATTTACCTCCCGAACAAGCTTTTTACAAAATACAAGTTGAATGGCTCCCAAGTCCTTCAGCCAGAACTTCCAGAAAGCTTCTTTAATCTCTAGCTACTGTAATCATAAAGCTATGATAATAAATAACAATAGCCATTTAATACCCACTTTTTTTTAACAACATTTACTGCACACTTTGAAAGAGACTAGGTACTAGGTTAAACACCTTACACATGTTGTTATTTTAGAGAAGAAGTGAGAGTTGCTCCAAGATATGAGTAGAGGGATCTGTGGGGGGTTCTGAGCCTGAAACAAAGCAGCAAGCACATGGTCCTGAAGGATCTCTGTTGCCTCAGGCCAAAGGATTAAGGCAGAGCCAATAGGGGGTGGTGTTAAGAGGGTCACACAAGCACCTCCAATTCACCACGTCCAAACTGAACTCATTTCCCAGGCACTAAGACTCCAAATGTTTGTGCTGTCAATTCTTCTTCCCTCTTTCTCCATTTCCACAAGTGCCAACTCTTTCTGGTTTTTTGCTCTAAAAGCTCTACATCCAAACTGCTGTTCCTTACTACCTACTGAGTCAACTTCCTCTTGGTTCAGGATCTCATTATGTCTTGCCTGCACAGCTGGAATATTTCTTAAAATGTACTGACATTACAATGACAGACTGTTACGGCAGCCTCTTCCATGGTCTCTCACTATTCTCCCCCAACCCTCCTGCTCTAGTCCACTGGGCCCACACTGTCAGACTAATGTTCCTAATGTCATTCCCCAATCACTGCACTGCTCTCTAGGTATGGCATGATTTGGTCATCACTTTTTCTTACCTGTACTACAGGCTTCCCAGCTCCTATACTTTTGTCCCTGCTGTTCTCCTGTCTAGAATGCCTTTCCTCATTTGTAAATATTCAAATCCTTTGTAATCTCCAAGGCGTAGCTAATCTATGATGTTATCCTGAACCTTTCTCACCACACTCTCTTTGCCACGTTCTTGAAACATCTCTGGCTTGCACCTATATCCACCTCCGGTCTCATCATCAGTTATGGCACCAGGAATACAGTTCCTCTATTCCCCTTCTTCCTTGAAGAGATTCCTACTACTTCCAGAGAATGGAGACCTAGTCGGTTAAGATTCCTGTTCTCATTCGGCCTACCCTTATCTTAGTCTGGATCTAACTCCTAACAAGAGACTAGGTTCCAATGTGAGCTCAGGTTCCTCATCTTTAAAATGGGACTGCAATTTCCACCCTGCCTACAGTACAGGAATTTTATAAAAATCAATATGATAGCAGGTAAGGAAAGGCGAGGAGTTAAGAGACTCCCATCCAGGTCTTTAACAGCTCTTCTGTCAGCTGAACAACACTGAATGCATACATAAGCCTCCTACCCAATCAGCTAAACATTTCTTCTTCGAGTCCTGGGTTAAGGGTTGTAGGGGATGCAGGGATGACTGACTGAGAAGCGTCTTATCCTTAGGCACCTTATGATCCAGGGTAGGAATGTGTCAACTTCCTGCAAAGGATTAGTAACAATGTTAGGCAGGCTCTAAGAGCCCAAACATGATAGAACATGCAATATCAGGATGCACTGATAATTGCTGGTGACTGGAATGCAAAAGTTGGAAACAAAGGACTGGTAGTTGGAAAAAATGACCTTGGTGAGAGAAACAATGCCAGACATGACATGACTGAATTTTCCAAGACCAACTTCTTCACTGCAAATACCTTTTTTCACCAACATAAACGACAACTATACACATGGACCTCACCAGATGGAATATATAGGAATCAAATCGACTACATCTGTGGAAAGAGACAATGGAAAAGCTGAATATCACCAGTCAGAACAAGGCTGGGGGCAACTGCAGAACAGACCATCAATTGCTCATATGCAAGTCCAAGCTGAAACTGAAGAAAATTAGAACAAGTCCACAAGAGCCAAAGTATGACCTTCAGTATATCCCACCTGAATTTAGAGACCATCTCAAGAACAGATTTGATGCGCTGAACACTAATGACCGAAGACCAGATGAGTTGTGGAATGACATCAAGGGCATCATACATGAAGAAAGCAAGAGGTCATTAAAAAACCAGGAAAGAAAGAAAAGACCAAAATGGATGTGAGAAGAGACTGTGAAACTTTCTCTTGAACATCGAGCAGCTAAAGCAAAAGGAAGAAATGACGAAGTAAAAGAACTTAAGATTTCAAAGGGCAGCTCGAGAAGACAAAGTAAAATATTATGACGAGTAAAAAACTGGAGATAGAAAACCAAAAGGGAAGGACACACACGATGTTTCTCAGGCCGAAGGAAATGAAGGAAAAATTCAAGCCTCAAGTTGCAATACTGAAGGATTCTATCAGGGAAATATGAGACGACTCAGGAAGCATCAAAAGAAGATGGAAAGAATACACAGGGTCACTATACCAAAAAGGATTAGTCGATGCTCAAGCATTTCAGGAGACAGCACATGAGTAAGAACCAACGGTACTGAAGGAGGAAGCCCGAGCTGCACTGAAGGCAATGGTGTTTAAGGCTCGAGGAATTGACAGAACACCAACTGAGATGTCTCCAAACCAGCTGAAATGTTGGAAGCACTTACTCATCTGTGCCAAGAAATTTGGAATATACTTACCTGGCCAACCGGCTAGAAGAGATGCATATACGTGCCTCTTCCAAAGAAAGGTGATCCAACGGAACGAGGACATTATTGAACAGTATTATCACATGAAAGCAAAAATAATTTAAAAAAGTGGCAGCAAAACATCAACAGGGAATTGCCAGAAATTCCAGCCAGATTCAGAAGAGGACTTAGAAGGATTATCATTGCTGATGTCAGATGGATCTTGGCTGAAAGCAGAGAATACCAGAAAGATGTTTACCTGTGTTTTTGTGTTTTATTTACTATGCAAAGATGCTCAACTATGTGGATCATAACAAATTATTGGTAACACTGCAAAGAATGAGAATTCCAGAACTTTTTAAAAATTTTAATAAACAAATAATGTCACCTTTAAACACAGTGGCCAGCCAAAAGCAACAATCTATTTAAATAAAAAGGGCATGAACTTTGAAGAAAAAAAAAAAAAAGAGGATGGAAGGACTACAGAGAGTCACCACACCAAAAAGAATTGATCACCGTTCAACCATTTCAAGACGTAGTATACGATCAGGAACCAATGGTACTGAAGGAAGAAGTCCAACCTGCTCTGAAGGCACTGGAGAAAAACAAGGCTCCAGGAATTGACGGAATATCAGCTGAGATGTTTCAATAAACAGATGCACTGGTGCTCACTCATCTATACCAGGAAATTTGGAAGACAGCTACTTGGCCAACTGGCTGGAAGAGATCCATATTTATGCCTATTCCCAAGAAAGGTGACTCCACCAAATGTGGAAATTATTAAACAATATCATTAATATCACACGAAAGTAAAATTTTGCTTAAGTTCATTCAAAAGCAGCTGCAGCAGTATATCAACAGGGAACTACCAGAAATTCAGGCCTGATTCAGAAGAGGACGTGGAACCAGGGACATCGTTGCTGATGTCAGATGGATCCTGGCTGAAAGTGGAGAATACCAGATAGATGTTTACCTGTGTTTTACTGACTATGCAAAGGCATTCAACTGTGTGGATCACGACAAATTATGTGAAGAATGGGAATCCAGAACACCTTGTGTTCATGAGGAACCTGTACACAGATCAAGAGGCGGTTGTTCAGACAGAACAAGGGGACACTGTGCGGTTTAAAGTCAGGAAAGGAGTGTGTCACGGTTGTATCCTTTCATCATACCTATTCAACTTGTAAACTGAGCACATAATCTGAGAATCTGGACTATATGAAGAACAGGGCATGAGGACTGATGGAAGACTCATTAACAACTTGCAATATGCAGATGACATAACCTTGATTGCTGAAAGTGAAGAGGGCTTGAAGCACTTACTGATGAAGACCAAAGGCCACAGCCTTCAGTATGGATTACACCTCAACATAAAGAAAACAAAAATCCTCACAACTGGACCAATAAGCAACAACGGAAAAAAGACTGAAGTTGTCACAGATTTCATTTTACTTGGATCCACAATCAACACCCGTGGAAGCAGCAGTCCATAAATCTAAAGACGCACTGCATCGGGCAAGTCTGCTGCAAAGGACCTCTTTCAAGTGTTGAAAAGCAAAGATGTCACCTTGAAGACTAAGGTGAGCCGGACCCAAGCCATGGTATTTTCAATTACATCATATGCATATGAAAGCTGGACAATGAATAAGAAAGACTGAAGAATTGCAGTGCTGGCAAAGAAAACCAAATATACCAAGGACTGCCAAAAGAATGAACAAATCCGTCTTGGAAGAAGCATAACCAGAATGCTCCTTAGAAGCAAGAATGGTGATATTGCGTCTTACGTACTTTGGACATGTTGTCAGGAGGGATCAGTCCCTGGAGAAGAACGTCATGCTTGGTAAAGTAGATGGTCAGAATAAAAGAGTTAGACCCTCAATAAGATGGATTGACACAGTGGCTGCAACAATGGGCACAAGCATAACAACTGCGAGCACAGCACAGGACCGCTATGAGTCAGAACTGACTCGACGACACCTAACAACAAGAGTCCAAAGAGTGCTATGTACTATAAAGGTAGAAAAAGGTAGAAAAAGAAATCAGTCTGGTCTGGGGTGGCCTCAGAAGCTTCAAAGAAGGGGTAAGCCAGTCCCTGATGCAAGATGAAAGGCAGAGTGGCAGAAAGTGATGGCTACCATGCACGAGGCACTGGGCTAGGGGTTACGCTGTTAACCCTTGTAATACTCTATGAGGTGGATGATGGCATCCTCGTTTTATAGCCTAGGTAACTAAAGGTGGGTGAGGTTACAGGTAAGTGTGCCATTCAAGGTCAAGCACCTATATAGTAAGGGGCAGAGCTAAGATTTGAAAAGTCTGCACATATCGAAGCCTGAGTGCTTTCCCTTACTTCATGGTCTGCCATCGCAACATGAAAGTAGGACCAGATAATCTCTGAAGTTCTTTCTACTTCAAAATTCAATGATTTGGATGAGCATTTAGGAGGGAGGAGGAGCTGCTGCTATGTCTTCCCCATAAGACTGATCTTTAAAGGCAGAATTTGGGTCTTTTTCACTATAACATCCCCAGTTATCTGACACAGATACTGGCAGGTAGGAGGCATTATGTATTTGGTGATCATGTGAGTGAATACACGAATAATTGAATGAGTAAACACTCACCTGATCAATCTTGTTCTGAGGGCTAGAAGATCCAAAATCTTAAAAATGCCATATTCTGACTCAGCACCAGAATCTACACTAAATATCTACTAATCTGTTGGCTGAAAGAGCCCTTTTCCCGTTCTTCTTTTCATAAATTAGGGGAGAGGTGAGGACAGGAAAAGAAAAGACAGAAGTTCAGTAGGGAGCAAAAAGAAGAAAAAGAAATGCAGTGAAAGGAGAGAAAAAGGAAGGGGATGCTTCGGCAGGATTGTCTAAGGCCTGGAATCTGGAAAGGGTTTCTTTTTCCTTCAGGTTCCAGATTTAGGGATTTTCATTTTCTTTTTTTAAGAGCAGCAGGAAGAATTCCTCCTTATAAATTTTAAATGAAGGAAATTTGCTTGTCCAGACCCCAGACTGAATCTGTCAGCAGAGGGCAAAGTGAAGCACTTAAAATCGTGCTCTTGGGGTCTCCCCACCTCCTTATCACAGTCCTGCCCCAGCCAACCCCAGCCTGGCATTCCTCTGCTCTCTTCCCTACTGACGGCTCCAGTAAAAACCAGTTGCCATTCAGTCAACTCAGACGCATACAGCCCACATGTAGAACTGAGTTCCATAGGGTTTTCAATGGCTAGTTTTTTGAAAGTACATCAGCAGGCCTTTCTTCAGAGTTGCCTCCGGATGGACTTGAACCTACAACCTTTAGGTTGGCAGCGGAGTGCACTAACTGTTTACACTACCCAGGGACTCCCTACTGAGGGTTACTCCAGGCTAATTAATAAGCCCTGAGAGTCTATCTTCCCTATGGAAAAGGGAACACCAACAGCTGAACCCTTTCCCATAGTTTCCTGTCAAGAAAGCTTTGTTGAACCCAAAGAGGAGGACGGTCCTCCCTTTCTGCTCTATGAGTGGACTGGGGTAAAGATGTGGACAGGGGAGACAAAGTCCATTACGCACTCTCTAGATTCTGGGCCCTAATATAACTCACCCTCTTTAGGACTATAGACACCTACTCCTCCTTCTTACTAAATTAGTAGAAACAGCACAGAGCTAAGAGAAAACCTAAAGTCTAGCTCCAGCTGTCTCTAATTCACTGTATGCCCTTGGGCAAGTATTTCACCTTCCTCAACCTTGGTTCTCACATCTGTAAAATGAGGATGATAGTATCTGCTCTTCTGAAGGATCTTCTGAAGCAACACATGAGACTGACAAGGAACAGTTTAACTGTTTAAACTATGTTTGGTTTGATAAGAAGTGGTACGGGAGGAATACATTAACGCCTCTTCAAAAAGGGGGGGGCTCTCAAGAGACAGAAAGGGCCACATGAACTAGAGACTTACATCATCCTGAGACCAGAAGAACTAGATGGTGCTTGGCCACAACCGATGGCTGCCCTGACAGGGAGCACAACAAAGAACCCCTGAGGGAGCAGGAGATCAGTGGGATGCAGACCCCAAATTCTCACAAAAAAACCAGACTTAATGGTCTGACTGAGACTAGAGGAATCCCGGCAGTCATGGTCCCCAAACCTTCTGTTGGCCCAGGACAGGAACCATTACCGAAGACAACTCATCAGACACGGAAGGGACTGGACAATAGGTTGAAGAGAGATGCTGATGAAGAGTGAGCTACTTGTATCAGGTGGACACTTGAGACTGTGTTGGCATCTCCTGTCTGGAGGGGAGACAGGAGGGTAGAGAGGGTTAGAAACTGGCAAAATTGTCACGAAAGGAGAGACTGGAAGGGCTGACTCATTAGGGGGAGAGTAAGTGGGAGTATGGAGTAAGGTATATATAAGCTTATATGTGACAGACAGACTGACTTGATTTGTAAACGTTCACTTAAAGCTCAATAAAAATTATTTTTTAAAAAAGGTGGGGGGAGCTCAATGCTCCAGACAAGGATTGGACTGGACTACAAGACAGAAAATGACACTGGTGAGGAGTGGGCTCCTTGGATCAAGCAGACACATCAGACCATCTGGGCAGCTCCTGTCTGGAGGGGAGAGGTGAAGGCCGAGGGGGACAGAAGCTGGCTGAACGGACACAGAGAATACAGAGCGGAGGGAAGGAACGTGCTGTCTCATTAGGGGGAGAGCAACTAGGAGTAGACAGCATGATGTATATAAGGTTTGTATGAGAGACTGACTTGATATGTAAACTTTCACTTAAAATTTTTTTTAAAAAGTCAAGATTTACTGGACCAGTTGAGACTAGAGGACTCCCTGAGACTTATCACCCTGAGATACTCTTTAAACCTTGAACCAAAACTATCCTGAGATTATCTTTTAGCAAAATAACAGGATATTACCCGTAAGTATGGTGCTCTACTAAAATCCATCTATTTGAGACCAAAAGGTCAAAAATTACTCCAAAGCAAGGATGAGAAGATAAGGGCCAGGGAAACTATAGAGTACTGGAAACAGAGCAACCAGAATACAGTTAGAGAGAATGCTGACACATTATGAAAAATGTAACTAATGTCACTCTGAACAATTTGTAAAGAAATTGTCAAATTGGAACCTAATTTGCAGTGTAAATTTTCACCAAAAACACAATAAAATATTATTTAAAAAAGGGGGGCTCTACACCTTCCAGTTGAAAAGATCTGCTCTGACTGATGGAGTTTGGAAGGGCTGTGGCAGACAGTGTCACCGTCTATACCTCCATCAAAACACAGCCAGGCACCAGCCAAAACTAGAAAAAGCTCAAGAACTATGTGCACATAAAACCCAATGCACTCAAAACTAAGAACTACTAGAAGTCATATACTGCTCAGGGAAAGTAAGAGAATAGTACTAACAACCAATTTAGGGGTAAAGAGCTCAGGCTTTGGAATCAGAGACACCAGGGTTTGAATCCCAGCTCTGCCTCTTACTACTTTTGTGACCTTAGGCAAGGTACTTAATTTCTCCGTGCCTCAACTGCCTACACTGTTTAAAAAGGTTCCTGTTTCATAGGTTCTTGGGAGAAATAAACGAGATAGCATGGGAAAGCCCTTAGCTCAGGGACAGGCCTAAGTGTTCAATATTAGGTATTGTTATTCCATTCAAAACCACAGAACAAATCAGAAGCAACAAAATACGCCTAGGAGAAAGGAAGGAAATGTACATTTACCACCAAAAAAAAAAAAAAAGCCTACCCCTCCCCCCCCACCCTACTGTAACTCAGAACTGAAGCCGCTTCCAGAGTCCACCTCTCCGCCAAAGACTAGACAGGCCTATAAAACAAACAACATACATGAGGAATGTGCCTCTTAGTTCGTTCTATCAAGTATAGGAGACCGAATGGGCAACACCTGCCCAATAGGAAAGATGAGAAGGCAGGAAGGGACAGGAAAACAGGATGAATGGACATGTGGGGCCTGGGGTGGGAAAGGGGGAGAGTGCTGACACACTGAGGGAATTGCAACCAATGTCACAAAATATGTACAAATTTTTGAACGAGACACTAGTTTGTGCTGCAAACTTTCACCTAAAGCACAATAAAATTAAAAAAGATTATAGCCAAGAAACACCATGGAGAGGCTCTACTCATAAGGTCACCATGAGTCAGAATTAACTGAACAGTAACAGGTTTGGTTTCGTTTTGGTAGCATGTTTTTACTAAACTCGATATATACCGAAAACTTAATGGCTTCGAGTTTGGGTTGCAGAATCAACCAAATCCTTCTCCCTAGGAAATTAAGCTCTGTGACCCTGTTAAATTGTTTAACATTTCAATGACTTAGTTTCCCCAGTAGTAAAATGTAAACAAACAAAAAAAGACTGCTGCCTTCAGGTCAATTCTGACTCACAGTGAGGATTCTGATTCATAGTGACGCTACAGGACAGAAGAGAAATGCCCCACAGGGTTTCCAAGGCTGTAAATCTTTCTCTCCTTGCTAATGAGTTTGAACCACCAACCTTCCAGTTAGCAGCTGAGCACTTAACCACTGCGCCTCCAGGATTCCTACATCTACTATTACCTGTTACATTGTGCCCCACTGCCCAAAGCTTTATTCTCGTTAATCCTAATAACCTTTTGATCAGTAGAATTATCCCCATCTTACAAAGGAGGAAACTGAGCCTCAGAGAAGTAACTTGCCTAAAACCACATGCCTAGGAAGTGTAACTTACTGGAACCCAGGTGTGACTCCAAAGACTAGGTTCTTCCTACTATATACCTTGCACTTTCTTGTGCCCAAAGTTTAGGAATCCCTCAAAATAGGCACCAATAATAAAGTTTTAGGAAACTAGACCAAATTCTCCCATCTGTTACCTGATGAAGTAACTGCTGGTTTTGCAAACCTGGGGCAAAGATGGGCAGGGATGGGATCCAAGTGCACTATCAAGGTCGGAAGTTCCACAGTTGCAGAACTAATCAGGCCTCCCAATGTGCTATCAGCCTGTTGCTGCAGTAAGAGAGGAGACTGGGGCTCTTGCCAAATTGGATTCCATACCCTAAAAGGATGAGATGTTCTTAAGACTGTAACAAACAGGCAAGAAGCCATGACAAGTACCTGGGCTGAACTGAAATATCTGATCAAAACACCCTACACTGGGAGGGAATACAATGATGTGAACACCTTTGCCAGAATCAGTACATACTGTGTTTTGAGTGTGAATATTGTCCCTATTTCTGGGAAGCGCTTTACTATGGCCCAGATGACTGGAAGTCAGAGGAAAAGAAGCGCTCCGACCCTTAGGCCAAGCTGTTATTTCACCTAAAAAATAATAGGGAGCAGGTTCTACAGAATAGGTAAACCCAGCTGGAGGCTAGGGGAAGGAAAGGAGCAAGGATGTAAGCTAAAGAGAGAAAACTATGGGTAGAACTGGGGCCTGGAAATCAAAGACTTTTGGTAGCATGGGGAAGCAAGTAAAGGGCCTCGAACAAGAGAAAGGGAACACTTCAGACAGGCAGGGAGAGATTTTGATAGAAGAAACCATCTCCTACATTTGAAAAACAATTAAAAAAAAAAAAAAATACCACGTCCCAGGAGAACCCTTGCTGTTTAGAGTACAGCAGTCTCTAGGGCCTGCAGGAAGACTGACTGAAGAAAATGTTGCTGAAGTGATCTCTTCCTTGGGAGACAGCAAGGAAAATGGATACTGTGTTCTCTAGGCCTCTGGGGTGGCAACCAAGGCAGGAGCAGCCTCAGGAGGTAATCACAGTGTAACAGCTCCAGGCTCAATTAGGCAGGGCTCACCTGCTGGTGGCCTCTAACCCACTTCTGCTACAGTCAACACTTGCGGGCTCACGACTGCCCACACCCAGCAAGGAATACAAGATTGGACTCAGCAAACAGTCCTTGTCCCAGGAAGCAAGCTAGCAAATCTGTCTGTTAGCTCTGTTCTAGCTGCCCCTAATGTCTTGGCCTCAAAATCTAACTGCCTCAACCCTTTTGTGAGGCCCAGTTTTCCCAGCCTTGGCCAAACAGTCTTGCAGCTCTACCAGGCTCCTCCCAATTACAAGGATATCTCACCTTGACTCCTGTGACTGGCTCTATTGCGTGGTTGCCTATGCCTTGGAATAATAAACCATCAACCGCTGTGCTGCCGTGGTGGTTAAAAAAAATGACCTCACACATAATAAAAATGCAGCCAGGTCATGAAATGGCTCAGAAACACCCTCCCTCACCCCGCAAGAAACACAGGTGTCACAAAAGAAGGCCTGGGAGGACAGCTGGCTGCTTAATGACAGGTGACATTAGGCTCTGAAGCCCAGCCCATGTCCATGTACAAGAATATTATGCATGCCAAAAATAGATGAAACTCAATCCAGGCAGTCACCAGGCTGCCTGGAGGAATGTCCAGAGGATACAACAGACATGCAAGACAATCATCCTTGCCTCTACATTCTCTGGGCAGCTATAGGCACTTCTTAGCTAAAGCTGTCTCCAGCTTTCCCCTCCTCCTTCCCTAGAAGAAACAACCCCACAGGAATCATCAAGGGAGGCACAAGTAATCACTGTTTTCTTTTCTCCATGCTAATGAGATTTTTTTTTTTTTTAATGAGACAGTTGGATGGTTCCCCTTCCCCCTCCTGAGTTGGAAGCAAGAATCTAAGGCTTTATAATCAGCAACCAGCATAACAAAACTTGGGCCATACATTGCTCTGTGCAACTGTGACTATGTAGAAGATGGCCTTCTGTCCCTGATGTGACCAGAGCTGGAGGGGCCCCACCATTTTACAGAAGGGAAGGAAGGCCAGAACAAGGAAGGGATCTCCGTCCAATGTCACACAGACGGAAATCAGCGGCAGGGTCAGGACCAGTCTCTACTACCAACCACGGTACCTCCCCCATCGCCCAGAGTTGCTCCAGTTCAGTTTTGGGGGTGTCGTCCATGTGGAGGCTGGAACTGCAAGTGTCAAGTTTATGTATGGGTTTTTAAGCAGGTATTTAAAAAGCAATGACAACACAGATGTGGACTGGACCCAAGAATCCCAGGTTCTGGGGTGGAAGAACAGGATCTAACATGATGGTAATTTTGCCCAATAACCGAAATCACAATAGTCAGACAAAAAAAGAAATCTGAATTTTAGTTCAGATTCAGTTTAGTTATGTGAAGACTACAGGTATCAAATGTGGGGTCTGGGGTTATCCTCGAGAACGAACTTCAGGTCTGGTGGATAAAGGAGCTCCTGAGTAGAGAACACTATAGGACCACAGAATGTTCAAATTGGAAGAGGCCTCAGTCTGCTAGTCCCATCTCCTTATTTCACAGAAAAAGAAATTGAGCTCAGCACCACTCTCAGCTGAGGACCCCAGGTGAAGTGGCCGGACTGACGGATGCTGTAGCCCAGAGCTAGCCACGGCCTGCCTGAAAGCCTGAGAAGGAAGACAGAGTCTCTGGGAAAAGGAGCCAGCATCTGCAAATGCTATCCTGAGAAGAAAATGCTTTAAGTTTTTGATATAATTTGGAATTATTCTGGAATAATCTGTAGGTTTTTTTTTTTTTAACCTGAAGATTGGTTCCTATTAGCCTCTACAGTCCCCTTCTTTGCCTTGCCTCTCACTGCCTATCTTAGCTCTATCCTTTCAGACTAGACCTCAGATTAGTTCTGATTCCAAATAGAAAACATTTAAACACATTCTTAGCCCTAACACCCACCCTCTACCCATGCTGTTGTTATTAGCTGTCACCGTTTTGGCCTCTGACCCCATGCACAACAGAATAAAACGCAGCTCCATGATGGGTTGCAGATTGGATCGTTGTGACCCATAGGGTTTTTACTGGCTGATTTTCAGAAGTAGAACACCAGGCTTCTCTTACTAGTCTGTCTTGGTCTGGAAGGTCTGCTGAAAAATGTTCAGCATCGTAACAACATGCAAACTTCCCCTGGCAGACAGGTGGTGGCTGTGCCTGAGGTGCACTAGTGGTTTGGTGGCAGAATTCTCACCTTCCATGCAGGAGACCTAGGTTCCCCTATCCATAAGGCCTGGGCATCAACCCTTCCTCCCTGTTACTCTGTGCCATAGAGCTGACCGTGGGTTCCTTGTGGTATTCCAGGGTACTGCCAGTGCTGACCACCCAGCTTCACCTTTTAGACGGCACAAAATCAAGTGTTCTAGTCTATAAATGAGCCCAGGTCCAAGTGAAAGCCCCTCCTTTGGTCACCTGCCTAAGACCTCAGGCTCCTTCTAGAACAAAAGTTCAACTTTGAATCCAACACCAGGCCTTCCCTCACCAATGACCATTCTCCACAGGCTGCCTGTCAGTCTGGACTTTACCCTCTCTCTCCACCTTTCTGCAGGAAGGCAGCATGGCGCAGAATAAACAGCATGCAGACAGACCTGGGCTTGAGCCCCAGCTCTGTTACTTAAACCAGGTATCCTTAGACACTGTTACTTAACTGCTCTCACTTACTCTCTTACAGCTTTTACCACTGTTACTTGTCTGTCTCTCCTCCCACTCTCCCCTACTTGGAGCAGGGAATATTTATAGTTGCTTCCCAGCATCCTCAATGCCCAGTGGTGAGCTTGGCACTGTCAATTCAATGATCCTCCCTAAAACTAAGTTCTCACACCTAGAAAATGGAGATAATGTCACCTACCTCACAACGTTTTTACCTAGAACAGTTCCTGGTCCTTTTTCCTCTATTGTATCTCAGGTGCTCAGGGCCAAACGCTTGCTTGTACTGAACTAGACTGCTCATCCTAGAGACACCACACCTTGTGGAACCTCTAGGGTTTCACTCTAGTAAACAGATTTTGTACCAGTTCCTAGAACCCTGCCAGTAAAAACAGCTTGAGATATGACTACTCTCCTCATGGCCACAGGTAATGAGTTTTAAGCAAATGAGGTATGGGCATATGCTAACATACAGGTAGTCCCTGACTTAGAACGTATTTGAGTTCCCACCCCTGCCCTCACACCATCTTTCTTTTCTTTTTACATCTTATCATCAGTAATATGTACTACACGCAATGCTGCAGTGCATAATTTGCTGATGCTGTAATTCCCAGGTGTTCGTTCTGCAATGTTCACAGATCGAATTTATAAAGGTATCGAGAATAACAGGCAATAATAATGGGAAAAAAAAGGGCATTTCTATGTCAGAACTGACTTACGATGGCGTCAGGTGGGATAGAACCCCATCATAAGTCGGGGACTACCTGTACTAGGCTGAAAAAGAGGGAGAAATCTGAGGGGAAACGATGAAATGGAAAAGGCTGTGTTCTGAAATTGAGACCTTAAAGAAGAAATCCCAAATCCCCAAAAGTGTCTAAAGCAATCTGTATTGAAACCTACAGAAGGGACAGAGATGTGAAATGAATTGGCTGAGGTCATACAACAGCTAAAGGCAGCAAGTTGCTGGGAACCCATACTTCCATCTCCGTATCTCGTGATGCTTTTCTTCTGTCCTAAGGATAGATGCACAATGTTGCAGAGGAAAGGAGGGAGGCATAAGGGGCTCAGGGTAGTGGCAGGGGGAGGTGCATACAGGATGTCATTTGGTACTTAAGAGTTTCTGGCTGAGAGAGGCAACTGAGGAATAAATCCAGACTGGTCATCTCACTGCGTGGCTCTAGCTTGTGCTGAGGTAAAGGAATCAGAGACATAGGAAGAAGAGAACAAGGATCCTATTTTCAGAGCTCTTTGTCCTTGACCTCAAACTGTATCCTTAATACTAGTCATAAAAGCTGACCCCAAATCCAGATTTAGCCCTGAACTAGACAACAGTCTTCTAACAAGCACAGATCCTTGGTCCCCAAAGAGAGGATTTCACAGAGGGACAAGGTTCAGAATGTGCAGTCCAGCCTCAACTGAAGAGAAAAATCTAAAGGTATATGTGGCAAGAATCAACAGGAGCATCACCTCTGAGTCCAAAGGGATTTGGGGTAAGCTTCTAGAACAGTACAGCTATTCTAATGTGGGGAACATGTGGGGCCAAAGACTAAACTGATAAGGAGGGAAAATAAAACAAATACACGAAAAAATGTTTCTCCTAAACCCAAAACAGAGTAACATTCCATCTGGGTAAGTGAGCTTGTCACAGGCATGGGGTACTTAGCATATCTGCCATTCCAGGATTATGGCTGTCAAGTTTTAATTAGGGTAATTAGAGTTAAAAATGTAATTTCATTTCAGGGGTATTTTGAAAAGATTCCATTAATTTCTTCTTTTAAAAGAACACAGAAAGGAGGGGCAGGCTGAGTGGAGCAAACAGAATTTTGCTATCAGGGAAGTAAAGCCATTTGCCTGTGCCAGATGTGCTTTCAGACCACTGCCAGGAACCCACAGGACCTCTGCAGGCTTGGCCCAGAGGGCAGAGGGCTGCTGCTCTTCAGCTCTCCTCCTCTCTCCCCCACAGAATTCTAGAAATAAGTTTCAGTTGGCACCTGCCAATAGAGCCACCTCCTTTTCTCCACCTGCTGCCTTCCTGCGTTACTGCCATCCAATGGCTACCTCTACAGCCCTCAGTCTGGCAAAGGGCAAAGGCTTGGGGCAGTCCATCTGATTTGCTACATGTTAGGGATGTATTAATGTCCATCCCTTTATCAAGAGTTGCTGGACACCCCTTTATGCTTTTGTTTGTGCTGGTCCTCCAGTCTGGGGCACCCTTCCCGCCTTGATTGTCTTCAACTCTTACTGTTTTCTTCAAAACACAGCTTCCACTTTCCTGCCTCTGTAATCTGAATCCCTTGTATATGCCTCTAGTAAAGCACACACTTTATTCTGTGGTTTGTTTCCTTGTCTGATTCTGATGCTGGATCATGAAGTCTATTTAGGGCAAGGCCTCAGTCTTCTTCATCCGTGAATCCTTAGCACTAGCACAGCCCTGATACACAAAAGATACTCAACAAGTATTTGCCAAATGACCAACTACAGAAAGAATTTGGTCTGACCATACTCGTGGTTGAGCATGTTAAGCCCTTGGGTTTTTCCAATGCTTAGAAATATCCAGCCATCAGTCCCTCCCCCCACATTGCACAGGCCCAGTTCAGAAACCTGACTCTGCACTCCCTGCAGGAGGAAGCCCTCCCATTGATCCCAAATGATGATTGATCTCTCCCGTTAGAGCCTGCTCATTCCTCAGGGACCATGGAAAGGAGATGAGAAAGCAGAAGCAAGCAGATCATTTCCCTCTATTCACACACCTCCCTCACCGCTGGTTTAAAATGGACCCAAACAGGTCCTGAGCTCCAGTTCAGTCTATAGACAAGTAAAGGAGGGCCCTGGTAGAAAACATTTTGTCAGCTTGGAACTGGAGTTGCAAATGCTCAGAAATATTGTAGTGTAGTACATTAGAGAACACGCTAGGTGACACAGGGTGGCCAAGTAACTTCACGTCTCTGAGCTTCAGTTTCTTTTTCCAACCCATCCCAGTACATTTTGAGGAATTAAACACCCAAAGGGGCTAACTCAGTATTTAACACTTAGTAGGTATCCAACAAGTGGTTTTTTTCATCTGAGGAATGGTGCCTGTGCTATGTACCTAGCATCATAGTCCAAACCAAACCAAAACCAAAGCCAATGCCATCAAGTCGATTCTGACTCATAGCTACCCTACAGGACTGGGTAGAACTGCCCCGTAAGTTTCCACAGAGCATCACAGTATGCATGAGTTTACGAAGGTGAGGAAAACACGTCAAAGGAGGATACAACCTAAACATTCCCCCCATTTGCTCAGGGCAGCCCTGCCTGCTGGTCCCAGGGGAAGGAAGGCTATCCTAGCAGAACTGTTGCGCTGACAAGTGTAACCAGATCCATTTCATGGTAATCATATTCTCTCCAGCTGGGAGCACTCCTGCAGCGTCCTTCCAGGTTCCCCAGGCCTGGCTGCAGGCCCATATTGATCCACTTCTAATTAGGAGCTGTATCTGTGGTTCTAACATAAGGTCAGGGCCTAGGCTGCCTCTGCTGGCCGCTGGTCAAAGCCTGAACTGCCTGCCCAGGCTAGACCCAGGGAACGGACACAAATACTTCACCTCCAGTTTTCACTTATGAGGTAAAAAAAGATCCCAGATTGAACTTACCATAAAGCAGCATGAAATTTTAAAGCATGAGCTCTGTTATGTGACTGTTCAGACAGATGAGATCCAGAGAAGAAAAGATAGTTGTCCAAGGTGGCACAGGAAGATAATGCAGGTCTTCTTACTTCCAGTTCTTTCCCTTAGGTAAGTGTTTCCCAACCTGACTCCACAGCAGAAGAACTCAGCGAACTTGTTAAAAACACAATTTTCTCAGCACCACCTCAGAGATTCTGATTTGGAACACATGCTCTGGCTCTCATTTGCTAATACGTGATCATCATCCGATACAAATGAGTCCTGAAATCACATGGCCCAGTCTGGACCTCGGTTTAAGCCCACCTTGCATTATGACAGTGACATTTAGGAGCAACCACCCGTTACCTAATCCGGCCATCCCCACACCCCACCATATCCTGGGGGTCTTAATCAAAAGGATCTGTCATAAACGGTTCAGACTTCCTAATAGTCCACTAGTAGTGTGGCTGTCTGCAAAGACATTTCCTTACAAAACCAGTCTAAAACTAAAATGTCTGTTATGAAGATAAAGAAAGCTGAGGGGAGTGGTAGTGACACCCTGGGTGTAAGGAATGTGTGGGACCTGTGGCGCGGGCAGAGACATCTGGTGGTTTGTGTAAGGCACGTGTGTAGGGGAAGACTTGTATGTATACATAAGGGAGTGGATGGTGTGGTGTCTGATACTTCTGTGGCATGCACGATTCTGGGCAGAAGACAGTGGGGGGCGGTGTCAGAGAGTAAGATATGCTTTCCTTTGTGAAGAGAACACCTGCATGTATGTATATGAGAGAAGGGGGGGAGAGATGACCTGAAAGTATAAAGGAGACAGTATGGATGTGTGTGGAAGAGAAGAAATGTGTGTGCCTTTGTGACTCGATTGTGTATATATGTGTATGTTGCAAAGCATAGGAGCCTGTAGGGATGGGAAGGAGTGTGTCTGTGTGGCCTGTAGACCTGTATGCACGAGAAGACAACAGATCCATGAGCATTTCTGACTCATCCAGCCCTGGCTTTGCCTGAAGGCTCATACCACTCAAGGGCAAGCCTATCTGCAGAAATTCCTCATTAAAATTGACACTTTGACAACTACTAGAAAAAAATAAAATGATAACGACACCCCCAGCATCGTGGGAGGTTAAAAAAAAGTCAATGCCGATAAAACATAAGAGATAGATGAGAGGCAATTATGCCACGATTACTTCTCAGCTTCACAAAAAAAAAAAAAAATGGGGTGTTATTTGGAGTTAAACATTGTGCAGCTGATTCCCATCTCGACCCAAAGGCCTAGGTTACCTGAGGAAAAGACCAGGAAAGAAGACAGTCGGAAAGTGGATAAAGATAAAAATTAAAAAAAGTGGAGATATGGGAAGATGAAGGAAAAGGAAAAGACTAATATAAAAAAAAATATATATATATATATATATATATATAAAGAAACTAAAAATAAAAAGCAAGAATCACAAGAGATAGAAAGGAAGGAACGAACAGGGGGAAAAGGTAGAAAAGACAGGAGAAAGGAAAGGAAAGAACTTCCTTTTGGCTGACCCAGAGGGTTTAACACATATTCTAGCAGGAATTCTGGATGAGGGGGTGGTAGATTAGCTGGTGGGGCCTGACCTCTGTTCTTCCTCTCACTGCTTTTACTCCAACCATTTCCTCCATCTAGAATGTTTTTCCCACCATCCTTGCCAACTGAACTTCTAAATCTCCAAAACATATTCAAATTCTACCAA
This sequence comes from Loxodonta africana, assembly GCF_030014295.1. NCBI lineage: Eukaryota > Metazoa > Chordata > Mammalia > Proboscidea > Elephantidae > Loxodonta > Loxodonta africana. Next base: position 33,226,379 of record NC_087365.1, on the reverse strand, counting down.
CTCCTAAAAGCATACAAAATTTCTCCCAGTTAATCTCTCAAAAACTCTCATAAACTTCCAGAGCACTTTGCTGTATTTCACTTGTAGCACTTAACATTCCACTTTACACTGCAGGTATCAGTACACATACATTTCTGTCATGCAATCTGCAAGCACTATTGTGCCAGGCCTGTACAGAGATATAAGGGAAGCACAGATAAGTAGAACACCGTCCCTGACCCATAAGGCCTTGTTCTCGTGAAGGAAATACAACCGGGAGCAGTTTGGTGTGATACAGCACCAGAGTATAACTACAAGAGTAGAAACAAATTGCAGAGAGGATCAAAATTAATTCTCCTTGTGAAGTAATCAGGGAAAACGTCACTGAGAAGGTGGCATTTGAACTCTATGAAAAAATGAATAGACGTCTGCCAGGTAAAGGTATAAGGAGGTGAGAGGGCTTTCTACTCAGAGGGAACAGTCAAAACAAAGTCATGATAGAGGCGGGCACGTTTATAAGCAGGAGCACAGGCTGACAGTGGGTGTTACATACTGTGCTGCTGACAATAAGGAGGCAAAAGTGAGATGGCACCAGATTATAGAAGCCTTGTAGCCAAACCCAAAGCTTAGATTTTAGTTGTAAAACTTGGGGAGATGAAAAAGAGGGGATAGTTTAAACAGATCCAATCTCATCTATTTAGGTACCCTATTTGAGAGCAAGTCCTCTCAAAAACCATGGAAGGCTCTGCTTACTGCAGTGGTATTACAAGTACTTCCCAAGGAGAAGAGCAACAGTCAGAGAAAAACAAAAAGATAAAGAGAGATAGGGTGGAAGAGGCTGCAAAAGGGAGGCAGTAGGACTCAAGAAGAAAGGAGCTAGAGCAGAGGAAGAGAAGGCACAAGAAGGGACAGATCTATCTCAGCACTGAGGCTCCTTGTTGCTGAGCTATCCTCTACATCTTTCTAGGTAAAAAAAATAAGGTCAATCTAATGCTAGTGACAGAAATAGACCCTTTACACAAAGACGAGGCTGAATATATTACCAACTGCCATTTCAACCCTTTCCTTCCTCAGGATGACAGGGCTATGACAAGAAATGGAGTTAGCCCAGAACTACAACCTTCCCCAAGTATGACAGAAACCCCTTGCCCGGTGCCTCTGAGGCAAGAGCACAAAACAAAGGTCTGGTGTTTTGAAGTGGGACCTGCCCAGGGCTCTCTGACTGGTGCTTATCAGGTCCTAGAGGAAAGCTTTGGTCCCTTCTCTGGACCTTAGTTTCATCTGCAAAATGAGGAGTGTGAATGTGACAATCACTAAAGGTTGTGACAGTCTGTAAGTTTACAGAAGCCTCCCACAGAGGGCGAGGTTTAATATAAGAATTTGTCCTAATATCAAGTCTCTTAACTTCATTTTTTCCACTCATAGCTATAGCCAGTTTGAAGCCGAGAAGGAGCCAGGCCCAGAATGGCAGCCATACCTGACACAACCATACCTGACACAACCACCTAGTTCCTGCCCAGATCCGTATTTTTATCTCACAGGTCACAAACAGGTGCTCAGGCCCAAGGATGTGTTTTGTTTGATCCACACATTAAAAAAAAAAAAAAAGGTTAGCTGCCAATGTTTAAAATCAGATCTCATACTTAAAAAAAGACAGACTTCTAGCTTCTCTTAAAGATGTCAGAGATCTGACAACATTAGCCAGAAACCTCTAGGGTGGAGGTCAAAGTGCCTGCAGAATTTGAGGTTTTCTCATCTAAAAAAAAAAAATCATGCTAATTACCAATCATTCCATATGATTTAATATAAAAGTAAACTTTAAAATTACTAGCTATATACTGAAACAAATCCCCACTCCCAAAAAAAGTCTAAGTAAATTGACACTTCAGAAAGATATATTATGGCAAAATAATTCTATTATGGAAACATTCTGCATCCCACTTTGAAATGTGGCGTCTTGGGTCTTAAATGCTATCAAGCGGCCATCTAAGTTGCATCAATTGGTCTCAACCCACCTGGATCAAAGGAGAATGAAGAACACCAAGGTCACACGATAACTAAGAGCCCAAGAGACAGAAAGGGCCACATGAACCAGAGACCTACACCATCCTGAGACCAGAAGAACTAGTTGGTGCCTGACCACAACCGATGACTGCCCTGACAGGGAGCACAACAGAGAACCCCTGAGGGAGCAGGAGATCAGTGGGATGCAGACCCCAAATTCTCACAAAAAGACCATACTTAATGGTTTGACTGAGACTAGAGGAATCCCGGCAGTCATGGTCCCCAAACCTTATGTTGGCACAGGACAGGAACCATCCCCGAAGACAACTCATCAGCCATGGAAGGGACTGGACAGTGGGTAGGAGAGAGATGCTGATGAAGAGTGAGCTATCTGTATCAGGTGGACACTTGAGACTGTGTTGGCATCTCCTGTCTGGAGGGCAGATGGGAGGATAGAGAGAGTTGGAAGCTGGCAAAATTATCACGAAAGGAGAGACTGGAAGGGCTGACTCATTAGGGGGAGAGCAAGTGGGAGTACAGAGTAAGGTGTATATAAACTTATATGTGACAGTTTGACTTGATTTGTAAACGTTCACTTGAAGCTCAACAAAAGTTAATAAAAAAAAAGATATATTAGCTGTATCCTGTTATTTTATGTGTCATCTAATATTCAGCTATCCATCCCAGTTTGAAAAACTCCAACATGGTTTATTCATTCATTCAAAAAATACTTTGGTCCTATGGTAACTGTCTTAGTTATCAAGTGCTGCTGTAATAGAAATACCACAAGTGGGTGGCTTTAACAAACAGAAATTTATTTTCTCGCTGTTTGGGAGGTCAGAAGTCCAAATTCAGGGTGCCAGCTCTAGGGAAAGGCTGTTGGCTCTAGGGAAAGGTCCTTGTCTCTTCAGCTTCTATTCTCTGGTTCCTTGGTGATCTTCATGTGGCGTGACATCTATCCTCTCCCATCCCTACTTGTTGACTTGCTTGTTTAATCTCTCCTATATCTCAAAAGAAATTTACTTAAAACACATCCTACACTAATCCAGTCTCAACATAATAAAGAAAGCCCATTCCCAAATCCGATTATAAACACAGATATAGGGGCTAGGATTTACAGCAGGTATTTTTGTAGGACATAATTCAGTCCATAACAGTAACCAAACCAAAAACCAAACCCAATGCCGTCAAGTCAATTCTGACTCATGGCAACCCCATGTATTACAGAATAGAACTGAGGTCCATAGGGTTTTCTTGGTTATAATCTTTATGGAAGCAGATCACCAGGCCTTTATTCCATGGTACTGCTGGATGGGCTCAAACCATCAACCTTTCAATTAGGAGTCGAGCACAAATCATCTGTGTCACCCAAGGACCCATGGTTTCCGGCTTCATGGAACTCATGGACCAGTGGAACATAACGAAAAGCCACACAGAACCCAAATTCAAACCTGTCGCCGTCGAGTCAATTTCGACTCACAACAATCCTACACAGGAGAAGTGCCCCATAGGGTTTCCAAGGTAGTAATTTTTTAGGGAAGCAGACTGCCACATCTTTCTCCTGTGCAGCGGCCGGTGAGTTTAAACGCCAATATTTCTGTTAGCAGCAGCCAAGCGCTTAACTACTTCACCAGCAGTGTTCCTTAGCTATGCAGATTAGGGGCATAAAGAAACACTAAACTGAGGATCTAGAGTTTATTGCACAAACAACTTAGTAGTAACACCTTAGGCAAATTGCTTAATCTCTCTGAATATGTTTCCTCATCTGTGAAAGGAAGAGGTTTAATTAGGCAGTTGCTGCTGAAAAGTTTCCAGATTCAAAATTTCTACTAGCATAACAAGAACTTGGCCCAACACCCTTTTCTATTTCCTAACGCTTAATAGCTTCCTCTCTTAATCTGGAAAATCACGATCAGTTGTCATGGAAATTACCATGGTGCTCCACATATTCGATGATGATGTTACAGTAATTACAAGATGCCAAAGGTAACAGGCAGTAAGGACAGCTGCTTCCTCAGAAAGCCACCTACTTTCAACACAGAGGAGCCGCTGCTCATTGCAGCTAGGGGGGAAAAAATCAGGTACTAACTCATAAGTAAAACAATTTTGGCTTGAGTTAGATGTGGTTTCTTTCATGAGACATTAGAGCCACATCTCCCTGGTCTGTAAGTATTGTGGACTGCAGAAAATGCTCATTTGACAAGGACAAGGTCGACTGAGTCTTGACTAGTTTGCTGTCTTTGTGAAGTCCTAAGACAGGCCAGGATACTAGCTAACAGGGGCACCAAAAGTAAATCTAGTAGAATGTAAAATAATTCACCTAGTCCCAGAGGAACTAAGAGCTATAAGTAGGGAGTGCCATTTAGAGCTGGGTTGGTCCACAGGATATTAAGAAAGTGCCATTTAGAGCTGGGTTGGCCCATAGGAGCCAATTAGTTAGCAAAACTGAGTTCAGCTGACCAAGTGATCCAACATAAAAAGTGCGAGCCTGATAAATGGCAACCGGCACTGGCCTTTGGTATCAGAGAGATGACAGGAAATGGTATGGGCTTTGACAAACTTGGGAATGAACTTGCTCTGTCTAAAGGAGCCAGCCAAAGGGAAGAAGTAAGCAGAATGAAGGAGAGAAATGAAGGACCACGATGCTGTAAACTCGCGACTTCTGCCAACCGGGAATGATGCTCTGAAGGGTTACCCAAAGATGAGAGCTGTGTCCTTTTGATCAAAAAGTGAGCCTAAAATCTTCTTAATGTGGACAGGCCAGTGCACAAGGACCCATAATATAGGAAGCCTCTGGTAGGAGTGAAGTCTTCTGCAGAAAAGCTGGGTCTTACTCCCGCCCCTGGTACTTCCTCAAAATCCTCCTCCCTCTTAGGTGAAACCAGTCACCCTCACAGCCCACACACCAGGGCCTCTGATCTCACACACAGTATCTCCACTGTAAGGCTACCCCAATCTCTCCAGGCTAGGGTCCAACTCAAAGTAAAAACACTGAAGGTCCCACAAAATACGTACACAGGCTGGACGAACGGCTGCCAGTTTGCAACCTTTGATCTCTAAACAAATCTATAACAGAAAGGAGTCCTTGAGGGGACTCCTCACGTTTATCAAAGGAACTGCTCTTCCAAGGGTCTATCTAGGGTTCTAGGTCACTAGGATCCCGAGCTTTAGAACCCATGATTCCAGTCTTCTTTTCAGGCTTGATTCACTTTCAAATATATTTTTTAAATGAAAGAATCAAAGCAGATATAAAATATCTATGATGTGCAAGGAACTCTAGGGGTACAAATGCTCTGAACCTTACTGCTCTTGATTTTACTACTTATAGTAGTTGTCTGTCTGGACTCCTGGTAGTAGTTGTTTAGCAGTTTATTACCTATGGTAGTTGTCTAGACTCCATGCTGCCTGTCTGCCACTCACATCTAATACAGTCCTAAACTACTACTCAGCTTGACCTCACTCCCATAGACCCCTTATTTTAATGGCCTGACTCAGCTTGGTTCCCCAAAAAAGAGTACCTTTAAAAACTCTTCCCCCTGGATGTCACGACTAAAAGTTCCTTTTCTCTTAAAGAGCAAAATTGCCCCATTATAGTTACATATCCTTGGGAGTGAACAGTACAATGCTCCCCTAAATCAGGCTGGCATTCCCCATGCTTCACTCCATCATTATCCTATCATCTCCAGAAGACCTCATATTTCCATAAAAGCATTAACACCTTTGCCAAATAGAAGGGAAAAAGACTAGCTGCCCTTGAAATAGTAACTCAATCCAAGGAGGGAAGGTTTATTGCTGGAAAAAGTTTGTTTCTTATTTACCAGGTCTCCCACACTAGATTTATGAGCAGGGAAACACAACAAAAATGGGTTTTAGGAAAAGGCTTCTCACAGCAGTGAGTGGCATGGCATGGAAGAGGGTAAGACAGGATGCAAGGGAGGCTCTTACTTAGGCAGCTCTTCTGAGGGATTAAGGATCCCACAGGCCCACTCAGGCTCTGTGTCTGAAAGAGAGTATGGCTTTACCATCCCTGTCTAAGTACATGTTCCTTGAAGACAATCCTACTCATGAGTATCACCCACAGCACCTAGTACTATGCCAGCACAAGGCAGGCACTCAAATGGTCACAGATGCACAGGGTACTAGTCCTGTAAAAGGTCTCAGTGCACATATCAAAGAAACTAAAGCCCAGGGAACTTAAAATGATTTGCCTAAGCTCACAGACCACGTTAGTGATGAAATGGAAATAGCAAAGGCTTTGGAGGCAAGTAGATCTGTGTTCAAATCCAGGCTTGCTACGCGGCCTTAAGTAAGTCACCCAACCTTTCTCAGTATTTCTTATCTGCAAAATAGGAATAACACCTATTTTTGTAGGTTTGCCATGAGGATTTGGCGATGCCGTCCTCTAAATACAATCACTAATTTACAGAAAATACAGAGGACAGAGTAACATATTAAACACCACAGGGATGCAATCAGCAAAACCCAGAGCACAGAAAACTCCATGGAAAAAACAACCCAGTTTCTTCAACAAATAAACTGCAAGGAAAACAATAAAAAGGGAACTTATAGATTAAAAGAGATTCTAAAAATATAACAACCAAATACATGTGTGGACCTTACATGAATCCTTAATCAAACTAAAAATAAAATTATGGCATTTATGAGATAGTTGGAAATTTGAACACTATCTGGACTTTGATGATATTAAGGAATTGTTAAATTTTCTAAGGTTTGATAATGGTATTGTGATTGTGTTTTTTAAAGTGATCTTTTAGAGATACATAGGGAAATATTTAAGGACAAAATATGATAGCTGAGATTTTCTTCAAAACACAGAATGCGGAGAAGTAGGTAGGGATATAAACGAAATAAAATTGGCCATGAACTGATAACTGAAGAAGTTGAGAGACAGATATATTATACTTCATTAACCTACTCTGTCTACTTCCGTATGTTTGGCATTTTCCATGTTAAAAATAAAGAAAAACTGGCAGGGTCACATCCTGGCAACTCCATTTACTAGCACTGTCACCAGGGGCCTATTTCTTAAAGCTCCCTACCTTTCAGTTTCCTATCTGAATGATGGGGATCAACAGAACCTACTTCCTAGGGCTGAAAAACAAAACTGAAGTGAGAATTAAATAAGGTTATGTATACAAAGGTCTCAGCACATGCAACCTTACTAAATATTAGCTCTGTCAGTATGAACACAAGATACTGAATATGACTACAGACTGGGAAAAAGTTTTTAGCTATGACATTTCTGATCAGCGCCTGAACTCTAAAATCTACATGATACTATAAAAACTCAACTACAAAAAGACAAACAACCCAATTAAAAATGGGCAAAGGATATGAACAGGCACTTTACTAAAGAAGACATTCCGGTAGCTCACAGATGCATGAGGAAATGCTCACAATCATTAGCCTTTAGAGAAATGCAAATCAAAACTACAATGAGATTCTATCTCACTCCAGCAAGGCTGGCATTAATCCAAAAAACACAAAATAATAAATGTTGGGCAGGCTGTGGAGAGATTGGAACACTTATACACTGCTGGTGGGAATGTAAAATGGTACAACCACTTTGGAAATCGATTTGGAGCTTCCTTAAAAAGCTAGAAATAGAACTACCATACAATCCAGCAATCCCACTCCTTGGAATATATCCTAGAGAAATAAGAGCCTTTACACGAACAGATATACGCACACCCATGTTCACTGCAGCACTGTTTATAATAGCAAAAAGATGGAAGCAACCAAGGTGCCCATCAACGGATGAATGGATAAATAAATTATGGTATATTCGCACAATGGAATACTATGCATCAATAAAGAACAATGATGAATCCATGAAACATTTCATAACATGGAAGAATCTAGAAGGCATTATGCTGAGTGAAATTTGTCAGTTGCAGAAGTGCAAATATTGTATGAGACCACTATCATAAGAACTCAACAAACAATTTAAATAGAGAAGAAAATATTCTTTGATGGTTACGAGGGTGGGGAGGGATGGTGGGAGATGTGTTTTCACTAAATAGATAGTAGATAAGAACTACTTTAGGTGAAGGGAAAGACAACACACAATACAGGAGAGGTCAGCACAATGGGATTAAACCAAAAGCAAAGAAGATTCCTGAATAAACTGAACACTTCAAAGGCCAGCGTAGCAGGGGTGGGGGTTTGGGGACCATGGTTTCATGGGACATCTGACTCAATTGGCATAATAAAATCTATTAAGAAAACATTCTTAAGGCTCAATAAAAATTATTTAAGAAAAAAAAAACATTCTGCATCCCGCTTTGGAGAATGGCATCTGGGGCCTTAAATGCCAGCAAGCGGCCATCTAAGATGCATCAATTGGTCTCAACCCACCTGGAGCAAAGGAGAATGAAGAACACCAAAGACACAAGGTAATTATGAGCTCAAGAGACAGAAAGGGCCACATAAAGGAGAGACTGCATCAGCCTGAGATCAAAAGAACTAAATGGTGCCCAGCTACCATCAATGACTGCTCTGATAGAGAACACAACAGAGAACCCCTGAGGGAGCAGGAGAGCAGTTAGATACAGACCTCAAGTTCTCATAAAAAGGCCAGACTTAATGGTCTGACTGAGACTAGAAGGACCCCAGAGGTCATGGTCCCCAGACCTTCTGTTTAGCCCAGGACAGGAACCATTCCCAAAGCCAACTCTTCAGACAGGGATTGGACTGGACTATGGGATAGAAAATGATACTGGTGATAAGTGAGCTTCTTGGATCAAGTAGGCACATGAGACTGTGTGCGCAGCTACTGCCTTGAGAGGAGATGAGAGAGCAGAGGGGGTCAGAAGCTGGCCAAATGGACATGAAAATAGAGAGGGAAGGAGTGTGCTGTCTCATTAGGGGGAGAGCAACTAGGAATATATAGCAAGTGCATATAAGTTTTTGTATGAGAGACTGACTTGGTTCGTAAACTTAAAGCACAATAAAAATTTTTTTAAAAAGATACTGAATATAGTATCTCGAAACAGCAATATGAAAGGCATAGCTAAGTCTACAACCCAGGTCAGATTTTTCATCACACACTTGACTAGTCTCCTCAACACAGGACCTAGACACCCTCTGGTCAATGTCCCCAGTGGCAGCTCAAACATTCCCAGTCCCTAAACCCCAGGCCCTGACATAGGATCGGCAACTGACTAATGTTTAATATGAAAGTGCTGCTCTCTGGGAGCAGACAGAGCCACTTATTTCCCCCAAACAGGTAATTTAAGGTACATTTTCTAATATTTGCTGACAGAACAAAGAGAACAGGCTCTAAGACATGATCAATGTTCATGCCAGCCTTCAAAGTGATTTGTTAAAACTACAGAAAATAAACACCCGGCTAGGGTCCACTGGCAGGATAAAAGCAGACAAACTGGCAAATTTTTCCTGAGCAAATATACAAGTAATAGATGAGCTGAGAGACTACATCTCTTTAGGATTTGGCATATCCCACCCCACCCTCCATTTTAAGAGAAGACAAACTCAGCACACTTCAAGTATGACTATTTGTTGGATTAATTTTCTTCCCTGAAATGATGTAATTATAGGCAAGGAAGTCACTCTCAACCTTCTATCCAGTTTAAGAAGAGGCTGGCTTGGGAAAAGTATGGCTTTTTTCATGTGCTCCAGGAGGCTATAAGAAGGCATCATCCAGCCCCCCAAAGTATGGGACAACTCCTCCCCACTGTGCTCATTAGCAGGAATATGGGTGCCACTTGGTCTGATTACTGATCTGTATCTCTGCTCAAGTTGTTTCCATTGCACAGAATGTCTTTTCTCCATCTCTGCAGTCTAAGTTTCCTGTGATCATACTTTCTGGAAAACGAAGGGGTAGGAGAGAAGGAAGCACACAACTAAGATATCCGGCTGTTGCTCTGGGGTAGTCTATTTTTTAGGAGATACAGTCCAGACATGGAAATACTATCATTTTGTATTTTGTAAGCACAATCAAGACAGAATATTAGAATCAGGATGGTCCTGGACAATGTATGGTCACCATCCTTATCCTACAGCTCCCAGCTCCAAAGCTAACTCCTCCATAAATGTTCCCTAGACACCACACCCCCTACACACACATTCACTCACTCAAAGGAAACAACCTCTCCCCCTTCTCTGAATTCCCAAATCACTTCACCCCTTTATGTCACGTTATTTGCTACCTGAGAGTTCGTATGTATGGTTCTTTAAATCCCTATCTATAACTACATACCAACCAGAACGGCTCAAAGCAAAAAACACAAGCAAAAAGTAAAAAGAAAGCGAGGAGGAGGGAAATGTTAAGTGTTGAGAAGGGAAGCAAGGGGAATTCTCTCAGATGCCACTGGTGTGAGTACAAACTGGTATACCTTTGAAAACTGTCTGGCAGTAACTACTAAAGCCAAATATACACCTACCCTAGAACTCGAGTGTGAGGTGGGGGAACACTCACTTACTATTTCTCCTAAACAGCTTAGCCCACAGTCTTTTGTTCCACCATTGTCCCTGTCTAAATGCCTCCATTATTCTTTCTCCCAATCCTAGAGGCTAAAACCAACCCCTCTTCCCTGGAGGCTTACCTGATCACTCCAGCCCAAAGAGATCTCTCCTCTCCTATGGAAAACTCTTCCACTTATCTATCACCTCTGAAAAATTACTCAAGGATTTTTCACATATGGGCTGCACCACCTGGCTTTACAATATACTTTTAGTAATATTATCTAATTTGTTCCTCACAATAACATTGTAAGGAGGGCAAGATACAGAGTATTAACCCCATTTTATGGAAGAGAAAAATGGGATCAGAGAGGGAAATACCCTTACCCCAGTTTACTTGGCCTTATAAGTGCCAATAAACAAAAGTAGACCTCAGTCTTCTAAGTCAAGCTCTCTATACCCAGCTGCCGTATTAGCTACATCTTCATGATTTTATTATGTTTCCCCAAAGAGACTGTATGCTCCCTGAAGGCAAGTGTGCTTTATACTTTTGTATCCCTCACAGCAAGGAGGGCTCCACACAGTCTAGTCAATTTATTTCAATACTGTCCCCCTACCTTCAAGGACTGACAGAGGCATACTTCCTCTTCTAGTCCCCTCTGTGGAAAACTAATTTCCCTGCAATGGGAAACTAATTTGCTCTGTAAACTCTGACCTAAGCACAATGAAGAATTAAAAAAAAAAAAGGCTAGCAGAAGCAATGGCAATGGGCTTCAAGAACCACAATTTAATCACATTAAGTCTCAAACTGATCAAATGCCAGAAACCACACCTCAAATAATTCTACTTGAAAGCAAAATCGAGACTGTTCATATTTCAAAACAGCACACCCACTTATCACTTATCGACATGGTTAGGTTCCAAAGACGCCATCGTTTAAACAAAAATTCACATTATGCCAGCGTAGAGGCTGCACCCTCTGTTCCCCGCCCCTCGGGGCTTCTTGGGATGCACGTGGGGCAGAGGGCCCACCTTCCTCACCACCACGGATCCTGCGTGGGTGGGGGTAGGGGTGGGGTGAAGGTGTGGCAGGGGCGGGCCTAAGGGGTTGCCCACAACCTCCAGAGCAGCAGGGGTTGACCATCCTGTTGTACTCCAGGCCTCTCTACAGCTGCCCCCAAGCCTCTCTACCTTCTCCCTCCGGCGGCCCTAAGACTGGCCTTAGCAGGCAGCCCAAGCCTGTGCACAGGTGAGGCCCGGTGGCCCGTTGGCGGCTGTATGTGTCAGAGAGGCCTCTTTGGAAAGAGACTTCTGAGCCCCCACAGACTCCTAAGGCCCCAGCTCCCACTGCCTCCTGGCAGCCCAGCCGCCCCTGCCTCCTGCAGGCTGCCAGCATAACTGACCCAACGGCTCCCTCTCACAAGCCTCGCCCTCCTCCTCTCCCCACCCCTCACCTCAAAACCAAAACCAAACCCAGTGCGGTCCAGTTGATTCCGACTCATAGCGACCCCTCCCCTCAGCTCCTCGTTAAAGCATAAAATATAAGACACTTGATTTTTTTCTATTACCATAAATGCAAAATAACAGATAATGAGAATGAAGAGTAGGTGTATAATAAAATTTATAATAATCCAATATGAAAGTTTTCTTCATTCCTAAATAAAACACTAGACAATATCAAATCTTTCTGGAAGGCAGCCAGAGAACTGACGTGAGCAGAATAGCGAAGGCACTAAGCAGATTATCTGGATATCCAAATCTGAAGGGCAATATTGTCTCCTACCCTGATGCCCCTGACTTTACCCACAGGGTATTGGACACTTTACCACAGGAAGGTAAATATCTGGATAATAGGCAGAATAAAGGGAGAAAAGGAAGGAAGGCCAAACACAAATCTAAACAACACTGGAAGTCAAATATTCAAACAGGTCTCTCTGCCTACTAATTGAGTCATTAATTATGCTATATCCACTCTGAACCCTCATCCTAAATATCTGGGCCAGGACAGCAGAAACAGGAAGCAGCTAGATGTTTTATTTATCTGTCTCCCACACAAGGCTGAAAGTAATCTGAGGGTAGGAATCATACCTAGCTTATTTTTATGTTCTCCAAAGGGAGAAAAAGGTACTCAAAATTCCTAGAATGAATGGTTGGGCTTAGGGATGGAAGGTTCTTGAACTTTCAAGGATGTACAATCATATTATAGCAGCTAGGTAACCTGCTTTGCATGGCAATGCTACCTAAGACCCTAATTTTAGTAAGGGTTGATCTTAATTACTAGTGCGAAAATCAATTTAGGGTGAGTCTTTAGGGTTTAAAGAGAAGGTATTCTTGTGTTCAACTGATACAGGCACAGCCATCATTATTATATTGACAGCACCTTCTCTCAATGCCAGTATAAGGAAATCTTACAGCTCTCTGCAAGAACAAAGCTCCAAAGCCTTCAAATGGTCTATGTAAGCAGAGAACAACGTTTTGACTTCTCACTAAGCATGCTCACACCTTCCATAATGAAGACCCAGACCTAGACAAATAATGAGTTATGGAAATGACCCTTTAAAATACACTGCTGGACTTGCTTTCTCTAGCACAAAGAATTACAAAGGAAACTGGACAAACGTATCAACAGACACCACGCAAACAGTACCTTGAACTGAGCTTACTGAAATTCTTAATAAAACAAACAGGAGACAGTTAAATACCAAATAAATGCCTCTGGAATGAAAGAAAAACCTGGCCAATATATTAAGCTTCTAAACCTGGCCTTCTGAAAGAGAATACTTACTTGGAATAAAGCAACAATGATTCTTATCTTGACAAATAAACAGAACTATTCAGTCTCTAAAGATGGCATTTCAACGGCCAAATAACCTCAGTAGAGGTATCTACCTCTCCTAAGTTTAAAGCTCCAAGGAAATGCAAGTTTCTGGTCTAGCATTTCTTCAGTTTTAGTATCTAGTATCTAGTTAGTGAGACTCCGTTAGTGATTTTTATTTTCCCTTTACTATGACCTTAAACCATTTGCTACATATTTAGATATAATTTTACATGGTCTTGGACTTCAAGTTTGTCCCATGGGGCTACAGTTCCCAGTTTTATAATGGAATTCAGCAATTTGATAAATTCATCTCACAAGTAATATTTCAACAATCTGTCCACTCTAAAAAGCAATATCCATCTGTTTATATCTTGAAAGGTATCTGTGAACCAAGAATTTAATCCTCTGAGATACTCTCAATGCTCTAACAAAGTCCTTTCTCCTTACAGAGATGAATTCTTCAGTCATTTCCATAAAGCCAGATTCACAGACTATTAAGAGGTACAAATATCACTTAAAATTATCTAGTCCAACTCCTTTGTTCTACACTTAGGAAGGCAAAGATCCCAGGGAGTACTAGGTAAGTACAACTAGCATGCATCTGCAAGCATCAAAAGCCCACTGAATGCTGTTTCCCCCAGTGGAGACGCACTGGCCGTGTTGAGATGATGGCCAGATTTGTACTTTAGTCAGTGGAGTACTCCCAATGCATATGCCTGAGCCACAGTTATACATTTTATACATGAAGCTAAAATTGAATAAATCTAGGTTTTCACAGACACTCGTGTGGAAGCCCTCCTGCTATCTCCACCCCATTCCCCCCACCAACAAAGAGAGGGAGGGAGGGAAGGAAAGAGAGAAAGAAAAAAAATACCTCTCCTAGAGATACATTCTTTAAATTATCATCTAGAATCAAAAAATGTTATTGCTAGAACGGACCCTGAGGGGGTCACTTGGTCATTATTTCCCTTCACTATTCAAATGAATAAACCATGGCCTGGACCTCTGCTACCTGACTAAAAGACTAGAGCACAGAGTAGGGTCTCCTGACTCCTGTCCCTAATAAAAATTCTTCCTGACACCTCCTGATTCTGTCCCACCCTACCCTGCCCCATCCCACCATCTCCCCACTCCATCACTATATCTAATTAATGAAATCTGTGGCCCTTCTGGAATGTGAGCTCCTCAGGTTATGTTTTACTCATCTATGTCTTCCCTGTGCCTAGCAGAGAGTAAGCAGAGAAGTGACCTAGCCTTAGAGAGGAACACACTGGTCCATGCAGAGAGTAGCACCAAAGGACACTGCCTAGAGAAAGAAAAAAAAAAAAAGCTTTTCTTGGCTTAACTTTAAGCTGTCTTTGGGGCTGTGCAAGGCCTGCACATCTAGGGTCTAATATTTCCTCCTTTCCAAAACTAGTGTTTACATCACCCAGGTTAGCCAGGGATAGTTGCCAAATTTGTTGTGCCATATGCCCTCATATATATACCTCCCCACCCCAGATCTGACAAGGAGAACTAAGATCAGTAACTACAAGGTAAATGAAAGCAGATATAAGAAGACTCTGCATGAGAAATAACTTATTCTCCCTTTTCCTTTATGTGTTCCATCTCCTGTGTTCCCATTTTATCCACATAATTGCACAAGGTAAAAACCTAGATGTCCTCGATTCCTTCCTGACTCTCCACACCAACAATTTTTGATTGTCTCATCACTCAATTCCATCTTCTTTCTACATACACACACACCACCCACCCACACCCACTACCTTCATTTGAAACAGCATCACCTCTTGTCTGCATTACTGCAAGAGCCTTTTATCTGGTCTTTGCCTGTGGCACCCTAGCCCTCCAATCCACTCCCAAACCAGCAGCCAGAGATATCTTTTTCTAAAATGCAGGTAGGATCATGGCCCCCTCACCTCAGGATAAAGTCCAAACTCCTCAAGAAGGGCAACACCCCACCCACCTCCAGGAACCTGAACAACCATCCAGGAATCTGAAAATTTTATTTATCCTCTCTGGACCTCTTTCCTCACCCACAGAATGAGAATAATAATGTTATCTACCTCTGAGGGCAATTATGGAAAAAGTGAATGAATATATGTTAGTTTTTTTTTTTTTTTTTAAGATGGTTAGACCAACACCAGGTAGATACAGCAAATGGCCAAAAATCTCACCTATTATATCATCACCATCTCTCAACTTGCTGCTCCTCCCTGACTCCCCCAACCTTCTTTTCCTGGCTGCATGGTAAAGATTAGCATGAATCCAATCCCAAAATGTGGAGATTGATCCAGTACTCACATTCTCATTTCTACATATTTGCAGCCTCACTCCCTGACCCCAGCCACCCAGAGCTAGGTCAGAACTCACAAGTTAAAAGGACACCATCCTTCAAACTGTTAAATAGGCAGACACCAGCTGCAGGCTCAGGAGTCCACATGACACCCTTATTTCCTGACCTGCTGGCTCCTGCTGCCCCCTTTGGGTTCAATAATTTACCAGAACAACTCACAGAATTCATGGAGTATACCATACTTGGAGCCTTGGTGGCACAGTGGTTAAGAGCTACAGCTGCTAACCAAAAGGCTGGCAGTTTGAATCCAAGAGCCGTTCCTTGGAAACCCTATGGGGCAGTTCTACTCTGTCCCATACTGTCACTATGAGTCCGAATCAACTCAATGGCAACAGGTTTAACGCTAGTTGATACCGGCCTCCCAGGTGGGTCTTTGTTGGTCTGGCCAGCCTCAAGAGTCGTCAGCATAAACTCTCAGGTGTGGCCTGAAGTTCCAGACTAAGGCATCCTAATTACTCCAAAAGTTATTTCTCCAGAGTCAAGGACAAAGGCCACCTTACTTAGGGTAAGAGTAGGTCCTTTAACTGGCTCATGTCTATTTTTTTTCAAGGTCTAGTCTGAGCCATCTTCTCCTCCAAGGAACCCTTCCCTGATCATCCAAGGCTGGGTTAGATGCCATTTCTCTGTGCTCACACAGGGCTTGTCCCTGTCACATTTTTCACATTGCCCATGTCCTTACCTGTCTTCCCCAATAGCCTACATACCCCTGGAAGTCTGGGAATAAGTCCCCAAGCTTAGTACTATGCCTGGCACATAGCAGATGCTTAGTAACTGTTTAGTGAATGGTAAACCTAACAAGTGTCCAAGGAAACAGAATCTCAAGAGGTAGCCAATTCTAATGTTGGCCAGGTGGCTGGTCTCAATGACTTTAAGGCCACTCAATGGTAAGATTCTATCCAATAAACAATTCAACACACTGACCTCATCGGTCACGTTCAGGAGTCTGCCTAATATGTAGGCAAGGTTGCGCTATTAGATCTTTTAGAGGAGAGCAACATGATGAGAACTGTGTCTGTTACCCAACTCTGAAACATTCCCACCCCAAACCCCATTGAGATCAAGACAATATTTCAACCACTCTTCACAAACATACAAAACCCCCAACTAACAAATACCCAGGCATGGAAACGGTCAAACCCAATGAAATTTTAAAGGCTAAATGCATCATCTAATGGGATCTTAAACACCTGCAAGCAGTGAAGATTCATAAACATCCTCTAGAAACTCAAAAGCTAATCCTTCCTATGTGCCTCTACAGAAAGGGGGGGGGGGCACAGAAAGGGTGCATTTCATAAAGGTAATCCCCTTAATTGTCCTGGGAGTTGTTTTTATCTAAGCCACTGTCATAGCAGTGCTATTCTTGATCACTGCAGCCCCATATGCCCAAACCCTGGATAGTCAGAAAGGCATGTGCAAATAAGATGAGCGTGGGGAGTCATCTGGGTTCTACTTCAAAACTTGTTACTGTCAGGTGCCCCGAGTTGGTTCCGACTCATAGCGACCCTATGTACAACAGAATGAAACACTGCCTGATCCTGTGCCATCCTCACAATTGTTATGCTTGAGCCTAATACTGCAGCCACTGTGTCAATCCATCTTGTTGAGGGTCCTCCTCTTTTTCACTGATCTTTTACTTTACCAAGCATGATGTCCTTCTCCAGGGACTGGTCCCTCCTGATAACATGTCCAAAGTATGTGAGACATGGTCTTGTCATCCTTGCTTCTAAGGAACATTCCGGCTGTACTTCCAAGGGTAGGAGGTCTCTTCTGAAGACACAAAAGAGGCCAGCAGATATCTCCAAAAAAAGGCTTTAGTGATAAGGAGCTTCAGTCCACAAAGTGGGGGAAAAAGGGAAGAATTTTAACCAGAGGTACAACCAGGCCTGGGTACCTGCTCTCTGGGGCTGTGTGCCACATGCTGCAGACGAGGACTAATAATCAGTTTGAATTTACAGAGCACCCTGTGGTTAAGGGAAGTACTAAGAGTGCCAGCTTTGAAGTTATACTGTCTGCAGTTAGAACCCTGGCTCTGCCAGTTGGCAATTAACATGGCCCTGAGCAAATCGTGTAACTCTAAGCCTGTTTCTTCTTCTGTAGAACAGGGATAATAATAGTATCTAATTCATACTATCACTCTGAGAACTAAATGAGATACTCCACAGAAAGTCCTTAGTACAATGCCTGATACATGGTAAGTGCTTAACAAATATTAGCTGTTATTACTACTAGTACAAAGCACTTTCACAGCCATTTGCTCATAATCCCCTGTGAGCTGACAGCCATGATGAGTGGCTCAGTTCATCATGCCACATCAAATCCACTGCCCAGGAGACATGTCCTGCCTCCATCACTTGTTAACTCTGTGACTTAAGGCAAGTGGCCTAATCTTGCCAAGTCTCAATTTCCTTATACTAAAAAGATGATATAAACAAAGCTCTGTGAATCCTCTCACAGAAATGGATTATAAATCAGATAATGGTTACAGAAGAGTGCTATAAACCATAGAAGTCCTATAAAAATAAAAGCAGCCACTTATAAGAACTGGTACACCTGTGTACAAAACCTGGCCTCCTTTTAATGTTCAACCTGAAGCAATGGAGAGTGGCTAGGACTACACAACTTCCTTGGGATTTCCATTTACTTCAGGCCTGATTACTGGTTTCAAGCCCTCTCATAGGCGGCACGGTATAGTATAAATAAAAATGACTGGACTGGGAATTCTAGTTCTGATTCTGTCACTAAGGCCATCTGTGAATTTAGACAACTTACTTCCCCTTCCCAAGGTTCAGTCACTAGGGAAGGGGGAAAAGGCAGATCAGAAAGTTGGACAAGATGGTCTGTGAGAACGCCTCCAGCTCCTACATACCATGACTCCTAAATTCAGAACCTCTGAGGGAGAGCACTGCCGACCCATCAGACTCCAAAGGACCTATGGGAACATCAGGATAAAACTCTCTTCTAAAAGACTCCTACAGACCTGGCCCCGGAACTCTCCTGCCTGATTTTCAGACTCCCAACACCCAGAATCAAACATACTGGAAAACTTCAGCACTTCCCAAAGTTAATTTTAGTTCACTTTAACCCCTCTGGGCCTTATCTGAAAATAAAACCCTGCTTGAAGGCTAGGAGTTGAAGCGGATGACTTAAGCCTCCACTCCCTGCTCCCCTCAACTAAAATCCATTAAATGCTATATAGAGAATGTGCAAGGTTAGGGGGAGGAGGGAAGACAATGGTGAAGGAGCATACCATCGACAAAATAAAGGACGGACCTCATTATTTATAAAGATGTAAGCCTTCCTTGAGGCGAAGCCCCAGCAACTTCAGTTATGCTTGAGGTCTGGAATCTCCTGTATCCACCAACTTCTAGCTGCAACACGAGCAAGAAATTCATCCTGACCTTTCCCACGGAGTTTCTGGTAGTCCCAGAATGGGATTTCATGCCTATTTTTTATAGTATAGGACACTGGCCCAGGACTCGGGGAAAACCCAGTTATGCTTCTAATAGTTTGACCCAGTCATAATCCCCTCTGCACTACGGGATTACACAAGCTCATACCAGGAAATAAATAACAGGTATCAGCACCATTGCCTTACACTTCCGTAGCTACTAACTGGGTAGTTTGGAGCAAATTATTTCTACTTAAGTTCTCTACACTTTGAATTCTGCTTCTGTAAAATGGGGCAACCCCAAAAGACTTGTGGGCCTTAAATGAAGTAAAATTTATGCCTGGCAAGGGGCCTGGCACTGGTCAAGTCTCGTTAAATGTTACCTGTTGGTATTAAACACTTCCCTCATATATCCGTTCCCCCTATTCCCCAAAACAAACTGCGATGCGAGATTCATTTTTTCCCCTATTTCACGGAGCGGCAAACTGTGGCTCGGCCTCGAGGGGGCTGCATGGCCCCAGGTCGAGGGCCCGTTGTTGTTCCCCTCCAAGCCCGAGACAGGCAACCAGCAGAGGTGGGTGCCGAGGCGCTCAGACCCGTGGGGAGCGAAGCAGGACCAGTTTTTTGCGCCTCCGGGAGCCCGCACGCCCAGCCCGGGAAGGGAAGCCGGAAAAAGCAGGAGGCCAGGGCCAGAGCCAGGGCCGAACCCGCCCAAGGCCTCTCCGGCGCGGCCTCGGCTCCTCTCCCTCCGCCCGTCGCCGGGAGGGGCGGGGCGCGAGCACAAAAGACTCCAACTTCCGAGCGGGCGCGGGCCCACCCCGCCAACTCCCGGCCCAGACCCGGCCCGCGGGGAGGAGGCGGGCAGGGAACGCCCGGGCGGCCGGGAGCGGGCGAGGGAGGGCGGCCCGGGGCGGCGGGCCCCGGCTGGGGGAGGTGCGGGCAAAGGGGGCCTGGAGTTCCTCGGGCTCTCGGGACTCCCTGGATTGTCGGAAAAAGAGTTTCTAAAAATAGAGAGCGGCCGGCCAGAAGAGGAGGGCGACCGAGAAGGAGCGAGGAATCCCCCTCCCGCACCCCCGAGAAGACGCCCGCGGCCCCCACTCACCCGCGCCGAGAGCCCTGGAGGAAGCCGCGCGGCGCGGAAGGAGGCGGTGCCGCCGCACTCGGGGGAGGAAGGGAGGGAGGGAGAAAGGAAGGCGGCGTGAGGAGGCTGAGCACAGGCACGAGAGTCGCCGCCGCCGCCGCCGCCGCCGCTACCGCCCCCTCAGCTTCTCTCGCCTCAGCCCGCCCTGCGCCCGCACCGCTCGCGCGCCCCGCCGCACTGACAGTGGCGCTGGCCCCGCAGCTGCAAGTCCTTCCTTCGGCCGGCACCACTGAGGCGCGCGCTGGTGGGGGCGCCCAAAGAGGTTTCCCTCAGCGTGGCCCCGCCCGCCGCTCCGGCCCCGGCCCTGGACCCTCCCTTTCCCCGCCTGTGTCTCCTGGGAAGGGAATGAATGACACTCGCACGTGGAGTCCGCAGCCCCGCCCCGACACAGCCCGACTCTCCCAGCGCCTGTGCTCTCCCCACCCGCTCAGCCGGGCTTTGGAAAGGTCCAGAGCTTTGGCGGGGAGAAGAGGAAGGCGGGCTCAGGGCGGGGCCTGACAGGGAGGAGGGAATGAGGTGGGAGCCTGAAGAGGCGGGGCTAGGAGAGGGAAGGAGGATTCGCTTAAACCAGTACGGAGCCGATGGCGGGGCGGGGCTAAGAGGGTGGTGATGCCCTAACTGGAGAAGCGTCAAGGCAGGTAGTGAAGGCCTCGGAGAGCCGGGAGCCAGGGCAGTGCTTGAAAGAAGGAGCTGTGGGCGGGGCAAAGGGAGACCGTCTCCAGAGGAGGAGTGAGGGTGGAGGGAGGCTATGGCGGGGCTGGAAAGAGGCGGGGCCCTTAGAAGGGGAGGAGGCCGGGGGCGGGGCTGAAGAGAAAGCCCGAAGAGAGGAAGCCTTGAAGCGGGACTGGAGGCGGGCCCGGAAGCAGAGCAGGAAGGAGAGGGGCCAATAGAGCCCACTCTGGGGAGGAGCCGGAAGGAGGCGAGACCTAAAGGAGGACCAAGGGGGTGGTGCTTGAGGTGGGCGGGGCCTGAAGATGGGCCTAAACCGGTCGGTCGGGGGTGATGCTCAAGGGATCCGGGAGAGATGAAATCGAGAAGCATCAGGTTTTTCTACACTTACAAGGAACCACGTGTTTGGACTAAGTAAAGACTACCCCTCGCTGTGTAGGCCAGGACTGGGCGGAGAGGCTGCGGTGAGGGTGGGTCTGGGAATGAGGTACCACCCCCACCTTGGAAGATTAAATTCAAGTCCCTTTAACCCACCAGCCGTCCCGCGGGAGAAAGATATGACCGTCTGCTTCCTAAAGATTTACAGCCTTGGAAACCCTATGGGGCAGTTCTACTCTGTCCTAGAGGGTGGTTATGAGCTGGAATCAACTCCACGGCGGTGGGGTCTTTTTTTCAGTGGGTTGCCCTTTTAGGAGGTCCATAGGTGGTGCACACGGTTTGCGCTAGACTACTAACTGAAGGTTGTTAGTTCAGACCCACCCAGCAGTGTTGTGGAAGAAAGGCCTGGTGACCTGCTTCCATAGAAAACCCTATGGGACAGCTCTACTCTGTAACAGATGGGATCACCATGAGCCTGAATTGACTTAGCTAAAGGTTTGGTTTGTGTGTTTCGTTTTGTTTTTTATCCTTCTGGGGTGCAAGAAATGTTTTATAATATGATCTGGGTGGTGGTTCTCTCAAACATTTCTTCTGTCGGGATCCCTCCTCACCTGGATTAGTGTTCCAGCCTCCACGGAACAGTCAGAAGGGTCTTCTGAGAGCACAAGAGGACCGGTGTCCTTCCGTCATCGGCTATAGACTTTCCTCAAGGCTAAAAACTGGCCAGACAAATCTGTGCCTCCTCCAACCTGGCCTATGATTTCCTGATTGTATTTTTCACATCTCTCCCCTCAAAACCTGCCTTCCTGTTGCCGAGAAACAGAATTTCCTTCTCAGAGCGGTTTGAATGGAGAGCCTGGCTCTGCCAGACCAGCAGTTATAATTTATTGTGTTATTTGATGACTTCTGTTCCCAGAAGGAAAAGTAATCAAACTAGAGAGATGGGGATACTGAGAGCAAGGTCTAGAACGTTCTTGCCCCACCTCTTCTAACTTTCGGCTCTTATACTTCAGATCTCTGCTTAAATATCACCTCAGGCCTTGCCTGAACTCCCCATCTATGTTCTCTCATTTGGCCTCTTGTTCCTTCTCCTCATGGCATTTATTGCATCTCAAAGTTGTGTCTCTTATTTGTCTTTCTACATGTTTTTGTCTGTCTCCCCTACTCTGTGCCAGACTTAAAACATTAAGTTTAACCCTCTAAACAATTCTACAAGGTTGGTTTTGTTTTTGTCCCCATTTCACAATAAGAAAATGTGACATGACCAATGTCCCACACATGATAGGTGAAGGAATTCAAATTTGAACCCAGGGCTCTCTGAGGCGTGCATTCAACCACTTAATTTCCCTGCCATTGGAATTAATTCTGCCCTCTGAGCTCCCTCTAAATGGGCCACATCCCCCTTCAGAGATTTGACAATGATGTTTGTAGAGATACCTGTGCTGAGATTAGGAAGATGGGTTTGAGGGGATGGGGGAAAGAATGGAGGGATCCAACAGGTGTCTTCAAATGAGACAAAGAATGAAGGCAGGTGAATAAAGAGGAAGGGGCAAATGAGAGAGAGGTAATAGGGGAGAAGCAGCAGGAGCTAGAAAAAGAGCAGATGGAAGCAGAGGGATCTAGATGGAGAAAGCCATTGAAGACACAGACTTGTCATTAGGGCAGGGGTTGTAAACTCAAATGCCTAAAGGGCCAGTATAAAAAAAAAATGAGACAAGTGGGCAAGGTGTAAGTAGTGGGGTATAGTGAGGGCTGTGGCAAGTGGGGGAGTTCGTGCCCCTCCTAAAGGAGGCAGTTGCTACTCAGCCCCAAACAGTTGTTGCCATGTGGGAAGACTGGCTCCCGGTATTACTAGATCTTCCACTTTTCTTAAAAACAAACAAACAAAAAACCCCTAAATCCATTTTTTTTAATATGAAATTGCTTGGTTTTTTTAATGTGGGCAACTCATTCAAATTTAAGAAGTAAAAAAGCACTGTGCAGGCCAAAGGACATATCTCCAACCTGGATTCTGCCCGAGTTGGTAGTTTGTCCTTCTAGTCAGTTTGGGTTAAAGCCCTCTCTACTACTACACTACCTACCAGCTGTGTGATCCTGAGCAAATTACTTTACTCTGGAGTCCCAGTTTCATTATCTGCCAAACGGGGATGATTAATTCCCTACATCCCAGTGTTGTAAGGAATTTTTTTTTACAAGTATATGTAAAGCACTTAGCATAGTGCCTGACATAGGAGCAGACACTCAAAATAGCAGTCATATCATCATGAAAGCTATTCTTTTTTTCTGTAACTTGTAAAATCATGAGCTATTAGAACTGAAAAGGTCCTCAAAGACACCTTATCCAGGGGTTCTTAAACTCTTTAAAGCTATAGAGCCTTCTTTTAAGCAAGACCTTTCTCAGAAAGGCGATGCATAAAACAGATTGGGGTAGGGGGCGGCTCTGCATGAAGTGAGGGAAAGGAACCCAGAGTCCTGTTTGCTAGTCTCCCCACCCAGCCACGAACCACCCTCCTTATGCAGTGGTCCCTCCACAAATTACAGAACATGGTTTGAGAATTACCATTCTATTCCAGGTCCCATTTTACAGATAGGGAAACTGATGCACTAAACTCTGGCTATACTGTAATACTGGACTTGGGACAATGCTAGGAGGGCTGGCTACTCCTCACCCCAGTCAGGGAGGGGCCAAGAGAGGGTTCCCAACCAGGCAGGCAGGAAGGAGGTAGTGCTGTTCCCACCAGAAAGTGCATTAGCCCGGCAGGCAGGTATTCCTCCGTGCCTTTTGCCACTGACCATACAGAACCTTAGGCATATCGCTTTTGAGTTATGTTAGCAGCAGACACACAAGCAAGTACAGAAAGGGAAAGATAGTTGTTGTCTTAGTTTCTTAGAGCTGCTGTAACAGAAATACCACGAGTTGGTGGCTTTAATGAACAGAAATTTATTTTCTCACAGTTTAGGAGGCTAGAGAAGTCCAAGTTCAGTTTTCTGGATCTAGGGGAAGGCCTTCTATCTCTGTCGGCTCTGGAGGGAAGGTCCTTGTCTCTTTTCAGCTTATGTTCCTTGGTGATTTTCACGTGGCATGAATCTTCCCCTCTATTTGCTCTTGTTCGCTTCTCGCTGAAACAGCTCCTTTTACATCTCAAAAATGATTTGCTTCAGACACACCCTACACTTATATGGCCTCATTAACATAACAGAGAAAACCCTATTCCCAGATGGGATTATATCCACGTATTAAAAAAAAAAAAAAAAAACCCATTGCTGTCAAGTCAATTCTAACTCATAGCAACCCTGTAGAACTTTCGGTTAGCAGTTACACTCTTAACAACCACGGCGTCACCAGGGCTCCTCCAAGTGTATAGGGGTTAGGATTTACAACACATTTTTGGGGGAACACGATTCTGTCCATAGCAGATGTCATGTGACAATTGCTAAGGAACCAAGGAATGCTGAAAGAGACAAGGATCTTCCCCCAGAGCTAACAAAGAGCCTTCCCCTAGAGCCAATACCCTGAATGCAGACTTCTAGACTCCCGAAGGGTGAGAAAATAAACTTCTGTTCTTTAAAGCCACCCACTTGTGCTATTTCTGTTACGGCAGCACCAGCAAACTAAGACAGAATTCATGGTTCTGAGCAGTTTAAGTAATAGATGTTCACCCCACTTGCCCCAGAGTCACTCCCAACCGATACTTCACTCACTGTCTAGCTCTCATCATCCTTCCTCTGCTCAAAACCCTTCCATTGTTGGCTCCTCATTGCCAACAACATGGGCAGGGATGAATTATCCAATAAGAAGGTAAGCACGGTGCATACGTCACTTACCAGATCATCTGTAGTGAACAATCTTTGATGTGGTGAAATCCATGTGAAATTGTTAACTACAGATTAGTAAGTAAGCACAAGTAAGTCTGTCCTTACTTTGCTTATTGAGTCATCTGCCCCTGTCAGGGATTATAAATTTAAAAAGAGGCTTTGATTCTGTAGGAAAGTGCTGTGGGCTTGGCAGAGAGAAAGACGCCAGCCATGCCTAGAAGCAGAATCTTTGATGTGGTGAAAAAAATGTGAAATTGTTCACTACAGATGATCTGGTAAGCAAGGTAAACACCGTGCTTACCTTGCCTGTTGGATACTCTGCACCTGAACGCTGGTCAAAATCTCAAATGCCTGCAGAGGCCAGGAGGCAGTTTGGAGGTAAGACGATAGGGAGTAATGGGCATTGCAGAGAACTGGAGAGTGCGTAGGTAGAGGGCAGGTGCCTCTTCGCACCAGCGAGTTGTGTGAATACAGTTGCTGAGATGCAGGATTTTTCAGGAGAACCCCAAAATCTGGATCTTATGTAAAATCTCCCAATATTTAAATGTGTCTCAAGTATTATAAATTAACCCTCCACAAGTCAAGTAAATTGTGTCTGCAGGCCAATTACTGTGGGCTGTTGCCTGAACATTTGCAATCTCTGGCCTTTGAGATAAAGTGTCTAATTAGCCACCTTTCAGGGTCTGTTACCTATTGCTGCATAACAAACCACCCCAAAGGTGGGTTATTTCTCACAATTTTACCGGTGAATCAGGTGGTTCTTCTGCTCCATGTGGTGTTGGCTGGGAAAAGCTTTCTCTCATCTCCACCTCCCCGTGTTCTAGTTCTTTTTCAAGACCAGGTGCCAATGCTGCCTCCTCCATGAAGCCCGCCTCATCTCCCCTGCCACGAACACTTGCCACTGACTAAGTCTAAACAAAGTGTTCTGCTCTCCAAGCTTTGTTGCCCTCTATTTATAACTATTGGAAACCCTGATGGGGTAGTGGTTAAGTGCTATGGCTGCTAACCAAAACGTTGGCAGTTCAAATCCACCAGGCACTCCTTGGAAACCCTGTGGGGCAGTTCTACTCTATGCTGTAGGGTTGCTGTGAGTCAGAACTGACTCGATGGCAATGGTTCTTTTTTATTTATAACTATTAGGCACACGGCCAGCTCACCTAGAGGACAGAAGCCTGTCTTGTCTATATCAGTATGCTTTCAGCGCGGTCACACAGTAAGCCTCCATAAGTGCTGTCATATTGGATTGAACAAAACCTTGGAGATATTTAGTCCAACTTGCCAGTTTTACAGATAGAGAAATGAGGGCTAGGAAGGGGAACTTACAAAGCAGGTATGCTGAAAGCTGCCTATCAGAGAGTAACAGAGCCAGGGCTAGAGCCCTCACATCTTGACTCCAAGTCCTATGTGGGTTGAACTCTAATCTTTGCCAAACTGGGGGTCTGGGCTTTGTTATGGGTGGATTTGTCTCCACAGAAACGTATGTTCAACTCCTAACCCCCAGTAACTGTGAATGTAACCTTATTGGAAATAGAATCTTTAGAGATGTAATTATGTTGTTAAGTTAACATGAGATCATACTGGAGGTCTGATCCAACATGATTGGTGTCCTTATAAAAAAGAGGACAGACATAGACATAGAGGGAAGATGGCCATGTGAAGACAAGCAGAGACTGGAATTATTCTGCCACCAGCCAAAGAAAACTTGGGGCCAGAAACTGGGAGAGACAAGAAATGACTCCTCACCTAGAGCCTTCAGAGAGAGCATAGCCCTGCTGACAGCCTGAATTTGGACTTCTAGCCTCCAGAACTGTGAGACAATAAATGTCTGTTGTTCTAAGCCACCCACTTTGCAGTAATTTGTTACGGCAGTTCTAGGACACAAACAGAGACTTGAATGGAAGACATTTCTCATCTCAGATGCATCCATTGGCAAGACTTCACCAGGAGCCTGAACCTCCCAAGTGCTCAGTAATTGATGCCGTCGGACCCAGAAATCGAATGAACGAGCCTTGGTTCAAATCCCAATCCTGCCACTTACTGGAGAAGTGCCTCAAGCTCTCTAAGCCTCAATGGGCTTCTCTGTAAAATGGGCATAAATTACATTTTCCTTGCAGGTTTGTTGTTAAGAGTAGAAATGACCTGTGTAGTAACCCTGACACAGAGGGTGCTCAAGAAATAGTTATCTCTTATAATGATTGTTATAAGACACAGTGGGGGAGAGGCAAGGAAGGAAAGAAGGAGGAGGGAAGGTAGAAGAAAAAAGGAAAGAAGGGAGGGAAAGAAGGAGAGAGAAGTTGGCAGGTTGTGACTGTTCTCTCTGAGTCTTCTTCTGCTTCCCCCAGTCCACACTGTGCACCATTCCGCTGCCATGCTGAGGTCACCGACACACACACAGATGTGTTGGTG
The DNA here is from genome assembly GCF_030014295.1 of Loxodonta africana. Lineage (NCBI taxonomy): Eukaryota > Metazoa > Chordata > Mammalia > Proboscidea > Elephantidae > Loxodonta > Loxodonta africana. The sequence continues at coordinate 33,198,979 of NC_087365.1, read as the reverse complement.
TGAGGCCACCAGCATCAGGACAGGATTTAGAAGAGTCACTCTAACTGGGAGGGAAGAAGTGCGTGAGGCAGAATTAGGGGAGTCCTGGGACAGCAGATAGCAGGCTTGGACCATATGGTTCCCACCCCTATGACTGGTGGCCAGGGGGCTCAAAGTTAAGGGGGAAGTTCTCATAAGTCAATGCAGGGTTATATGTCACTCAGCCCGCAGCCCTTGTCTCTCCTCACTGCCTTGCCCCTGGGTCTCCACGTTAGATATTTTTTAATCAAGCAACAGACAGGCTGGCAATGGAATATTATTCAGCATAAAGAGAAATGGAATCCTGATACATACTATGTCATGAATGAACCTTGAAAACATTATGTCTAGTGAAAAGTGAGACACAAAAGGGCAAATATTGTATGATCCCACCTGTATGAAACACCCAGAATAGGCAAGTGCATAGAGACCAAAGCTTATTAGTGGTTACCAGGGGCAGGTGAGAGGGAAAATGGATGGTAATTGCTTGGAGGGTACTGAGTTACTGTCAGGGATGATGAAAAAACTTGGTGATGGTTGTACAACATGGGGGAAGTAAATAATGTCACTGAATTATACGTGGAGAAATGGTTGAAATGGCAAATGTTTTGTTACATGTATTTCACCACAAAAAAAAAAAAAAAAAGCTGAAATATAAAGACATTTTCTGATCAACAGAAAACAAACAAAAAAAGACAGGCTGGTGTCTTTAAAGTATGGCTTCATTAAGCCTGGAACAAATCATTCCAGACCTTCGAACCTCCCAACAAAGCGGGATGCCTCCCCCCGCTTCCCGGTGACCTGGCCCCTGTCGTGACCATGAGCGACACCACTGAGATCAGTTGCAGACACACTAATTGAAATTGACATTAAGGACTCATTTGCTCAAGCAGAAGCACATTAGGAGAAATATAAACGAGTAAGGCTTTGCAAATGTCTGTGGCATTTGTTCTAAGAACAGAAAAAAAAATCCCAAAGAGTATCTCATTCAAAAAGGATTGAGTGCTCAGGAAATGACAGATACCTAAAGCCCCCACCCCCAATATTCAGAAGGGTCGCACACACTTCCAGAGCCCTTTCCATCAACCTTGCTTCAGTCCTGCTCTTCTAAGTGCATTTCCGCAGGTGTCATCCAGCACACGCCCCCAAATGTTCTCCATCTGTTTCTCCAAACCCACTTCTTATATTCTTTTAAGAGTTCTCAGCCAGGTGTTGGTATCTTTGTGCTCCCAGATGTTCTTATTTGTTGTACTTCAGGAATTCTTGACCAGGTGGTCCTAGAACTTTTGATCTTTGAATCCAATCAGGGGATCATGAGACTAAAAGTGTCCCAACTGGAGTAGAGAGGAAGCTACCCAATTGTACCCAAATTGTACCCAATTGTATCCAAAAAAACTCATAGCAACCCAGGTGTCTGCATTTCTTTAAAAAGTGCTCTAAATGGCACATTATGTTTTTTACGGATGGTAATGTGTGGTCGTGATTGTGAGCATGGCGCAGGACCGGGCAATGTTTCATTGTGTTGTACATAGGGTCACTATGAGTCAGAGCCAACTGGACAGCACCTAACAACAGCAACAACAATGATGTGTGGTCATAGGAGTTCCTGGGTGGTGCAAACTACTCACCAAAAGGTTGGAGGTTCTGAGCCCACCCAGAGAAGCCTTAGAAGAAAATCCTGGCAATCTGCGTCTGAAAGATCACGGCCTTGGAAACGAAATGGAGCGCAGTTCTACTCTGGAACACATGGGGTCGCTGTGAGTCGGAGAAGACTCAAGGGCAACCAGTTTGGTTTTTGGTTAATGTGTGGTTGTAGGGTAAGGATACTGTTTTTGCCTGCACAGTATCATTTGCTCTTCTTCTTTTTCCAATTTTATTGTTTTAGGTGACAGTTTACAGTGCAAATTAGTTTCTCATTCAAAATTTATACACAAATTGTTTTGTGACATTGGCTGCAGTCCCTACAATGTGCCAGCACTCTTCCCCTTTCCCTTTGCACCCCAGGTACCCTGGCTCCATTCGTCCAGTTTTCCTGTCCCTTTCTGCCTGCTTGTCTTTGCTTTTGGGCAAGTGTTGCCTATTTGGTCTGGTATACTTGATTAAACTAAGAAGCACGTTCCTCACATGTGGTATTGTTTTTTTATAGACCAAAAACCAAACCCATTGTCGAGTGGATTCTGACTCCTAGTGACCCTACAGGACAGAGTAGAACTTCCCCATAGTCTCCAGGGAGCACCTGGTGGATTCAAACTGCCAGCATTTTGGTTAGCAGCTGTGGCACCTAATCGCTATGCCACCAGGGTTTCCCATTTGTTTTATAGGCCTGTCTAATCTTTTTTTTTTTTTTTTAATCTTTGGCTGAAAGGTGGACATCAGGAATGGTTTCAGTTCTGAGTTAGCAGCGTGTCCCGGGGCCATAGTCTCGGGGGTTCCTCCAGTTTCTGTCAGACCAGAAAGTCTGTTTTTTTTTTTTTTATGAATTTGAATTTTGTTCTACATTCTTCTCCTGCTCTGTCCAGAACCCTCTATTGTGATCCCTGTCAGAGCTGTCGGTGGTGGTAGCCCAGCACCATTTTTAGTTTTTCTGGCCTCAGGCTTGTGGAGGTTGTGCTTCATGTGATCCATTAGTCCTTTGGACTAATATTTCCCTTATGTCTGGTTTTCTTTGTTCTCCTTTGCTCTGAACATGGTGGGATCAATAGATGTATTTTAGATGTCTGCTTGCAAGTTTTTAAGACCCCAGATGCTATTCACCAAAGTAGGATGTAGAACATTTTCTTTATGAACTGTGTTATGCCATTTGACCTAGATGTCCCCCAAGACCATGGTCTCCAGCCCCCAGCCCCAGTAACACATTCCATCAAGGTGTTTGGATATGTTTAAGACACTTCTATGACTTTGCATTGGTCAACTTGTGCTGACTTTCCCTATATTGTGTGTTGTCTTTCCCTTCACCAAAGTTAACACTTGTCTACTGTCTAATTAGTGATTTTCCCTCCTCACTTCTCCCCTCCCTGGTAACCATCTGTCTTAGTTACCTAGTGCTGCTGTAACAGAAATACCACAGTGGATGGCTTTAACAAAGAGAAATTTTTTCTCTCACAGTCTAGGAGGCTAGAAGCCCAAATTCAGGGTACCAGCTCCAGGGGAGGGCTTTTCTCTCTCGGTTCTAGGGGAAGGTTCTTGTCATCAATCTTCCCCTGGACGAGGAGCTTTTCATTGCAGGGACCCTGGGACCAAAGGACATATTCTGCTTCTGGCACTTCTTTCTTGGTAGTGTGAGGTCCCTGTCCTTCTTGGTGGTGTGAGGTCCTTGTCCTTTCTGCTCACTTCTCTCTTTTATATCTCAAAAGAGATTGGCCTAAGATACAACCTAATCCTGTAGATTGTGTCCTCATTAACATAACTGCCTCTAATCCTGCCTCATTTAACATCATAGAGGTTAGGATTCACAACACATAGGTAGTTACATCAGATCACGAAAAGGACAACCATACAATACTGGGGACCATGGCCTAGCTAAGTTGACACATATTTTGGGGGGACACAATTCAATCCATAATAACATCAAAGTTTTTTTTTCTGTGTATAAACCTTTCTTGGGTTTTTATAATTGTGGTCCATACAATATTTGTCCCTTTTGTGACTGACTTATTTCACTCAGCAAAACGCCCTCCAGATTCATCCTTGTAGAGAAATGTTTCATGGATTCATCGTTCTTTATTGTTGCATGGTGTTTCATAGTGTGTAAGTACCGTAATTTGTTTATCCGTTCATCTGTTGATGGGCACTTAGATTGTTTCCATCTTTTTGCTATTGTGAATAATGCTGCAATGAACATGGGTGTGCATTTGTTTATTTGTGTGATGACTCTTACTTCTCTAGGATGTATTCCTAAAAGTGGGATTGCTGATCATATGGTATTTCTATTTCTAGCTTTTTAAGAAGGTGCCATGTTGTTTTCTTCTTCTTGATATTAGTACCCATGAAGCCCCACTCCCATTCTTGGTCCAGGCCATAGTATAGATACTAAAGTCAGACTGCCTGAGTTTGAATTCTGGATCTGCCATTTACTAGCTGTGTGAACCTGGGCAAGTTCCCTAACCTCTCTGGGCCTCACAGAGGGAAGATTAAATGAGCTGCTATAGATAAGGTGTTTAGAAGAGTGCCTGGCACTTAGTAAATACTCACTAAATGTCATCAATTATTATTATTGCTATTAGTAGTATTTTTTCATAAGGGGCCGATCCCATTCCCCTTGGTTCTGGTGATGGCACCTTACCCAGGCCTGGCCAATCAGGGGATTCCATCCCACTACCACCATGGAATCATTCCCCACACGTGGACAGCCATGCCAGTCACTTGGATTGGCCTCAGTGGTTGAAACCTAATCCGGTCTCTGAAAGCCTGGTCTTGCCAGGTCAAAGCTTCAAAGCAAAGGAAAACATCAGATTCTGGGCCCATTCGTCAGGAGAAAGTTCTGAGTAAGGAGACTCAGGGACTATGAAATTTCACCCTACTCTAGCCGTGGGTCGGGCACCATGAAAATAATTGGATAGACTGTTATTTTGTTGGTTTCCCAATGAACGGTCTTATATAGTCTTCTTCCGCATGGACTCTGGGCTTGGCCATGTCACTATGTCCAGTGGGATATTAGCAAGTGCAATTCCAGAAACTTGACAAGTGTTTGCACATTGGGGCTTGTCCTCTTGGAATGCTTACTCCTGGGGGCCTCAAGCAGCCGTGTAAGAAGTCTGGTACCCTGCTGGAGGAAGCATGTAAAGGGGAAGAGACTCTAAAACTACGTGGAGAAAACCAGAAACCCAGCCCTCCCAACTTGCCGACTGAGCCCAGCCCTCAGCCAAGCTGCCAGCTGGATACAACCATAAGTGTGACCATCAGCAAGATCAGTAGAAAAACCACCCAGCTGAGCCCAGCCTAGACTGAAGAATCATAGGCAAATAAAATGGTTGTTTTAAACCACTGAGTTTTGGGGTTACACAGCAATAGACTATCAAAGCAGCAATTATGTTCATAACATTTCCTTAGTGCCGCAGAGTTCTCAAGGCCCTCCCACACCTTGTGAGTGTAGGATTGTTACCATGCCCATTTTACAGATGGGGAAACTGAGGCCCAAAGAAGGGAGGCAGCAACACCACTGAGCAGGGGCAGAGCTACCACAGAGGTCTTCTGGGCCAGCTCCTTCTACTGTACCTCCCACCACAATAGCTCCTATCCAGACAAACATAAACAGTAGCAGAAGAAGGGGTAGAAGGGACACTGGACTGGGAGTCACAGCAGCCCGGTTTAAAATCTGCCATTGCTTATTTACATGAGCTGAGACAACTCGAACCACTATCCTTTCTGAGCCTCAGTCCTTCCAACTGTTCAGTGAGGGAGAAACGAACTCAGATGCTCACATGGTCCAGACAGAAAGCATAGATAAGGGAAGCAGCCCAGGTGGGGACTGTGGTGAGCAGGTGAGCACATGCCCATCTAAAGAGATGGCCACTACCCAGCTCCAGCTGAATATTACCATGTGGAAATGTGGGCCCAGTGTTGCCAGACGGTCTGAAATTTTTTTCCCCCTTAAAGAGGCAGGAAACGTGGGCTATGATGTGAACTTTCCCCATATTCAAGTTCATTTAAATGTTTCAAAAATATTGTGTAAGACAAAGAACACATCTGTTTGGCCTGCAAGCTGCTGGTTTGAAACCATTCGACCAGGTTATTTCAAAATATCCTGCCAGAGTTTACACTGGCATCAAAGAGTGATGCCTATACTCCCCACCTTTGCCCTACACATGCAGAACGTTCCATCTCTCCCACCTGGGCCACGGAGCCTGACCAGCGTAGAAGCGTCAGTGTAGTACGCCGTCTTTCTCTCCACAGACACTCATTTTCGGCCCTCCCTCCCACTCCTCTGGCTGTGCTGCAGGGAAAGGAGTGCAGAGGCCCAGCCTTGGACACCTCAAGGGGACTTGAGTTAGAGCCACCGAAGGGGCCTCACAGTGGGCCAGGGATAGAAGGGAGCTAACATTTGTTAAGCACCTACTATGTGAAAAAAAAAAAAAAGTTTTTTTTTTTTTTTTTTTATGTGCCAGGCATCATGGTAGACTCTTTGCAGCATCATGTAGTAGTGAAGGGCCCAGAACCTCCAGCCAGACAGACCTAGGTTATAGTCCTGGCGGGTACCCTTGGGCGAGCTAGCCTCTCACCTCTCCCAGCCTCAGTTTACTCATCTGTAAAACAGAAATCAGTGTTTCCAGCCTCTCAAGGCTTTTGTGGGAGATTAAATAGGAAAATGTTTGGTGTTTGTTTTATATGTGAATGGGCTACTCCAAAACTGTCATAGGCTCCCTTGCCATGAAGGCTGGAAATCTAAAATATTTTATTTCTAAGACTCTCTAGCAGCTAGGGTCAGCCATGTAACAAAGTTCTGGCCAATTATATGCAAGTGGAAGTTGCTTGGTGTTACTTACCAGAAAAAGTTGTTTGTTTTTTTTTTTTCATTTATTTGTTGTGAAAGTTTCCAAATCAAGTCAGTCTCTCACACAAAAGCCATACCCACCCTACCGTGCACTCCCAGCTACTCTCCCCTTAATGAGACAGCACCTTCCTCCTCTCCACCCCGTATTCCCCATGTCCATTCAGCCAGCTCCTGTCCCCCTCTGCCTTCTCATCTCGCCACCAGACAGGAGTCGCCCACATAGTCTCATGTGTCTACTTGAGCCATGAAGTTCACTCCTTACCAACATCACTGTCTATCTTATAGTCCAGGCCAATCCCTGTCTGTAAAGTTGGTTTTGAGAATGGTTCCAATCTTGGGCTATCAAAGGGTCCGGGGACCATGACCATTAGGGTCCCTCCTGTCTCAGTCAGACCATTAAGCCTGGTCTTCTTACAAGAATTTAAGATCTGCCTCCCACTGATCTCCTGCTCCATCAGGGACCCTCTGTTGTGTTCCCTGTCAGGGCAGTGATGAGTGGTAGCCAGGCACCATCTAGTTCTTCTGCAGAAGAAGTCTTTTTTAAGGGACAGACTTAACTGGCATTCCTCTTCAGTCTTTTGCACTTCCCCCTACTGCCCAGAACACAGATGTGATGCACAGAAACACAGCAGCCATCTTGTAACCTTGAGAACACAGATTGGCTTGATGAGAACGGCAAAACAGAAAGACAAAAAGGGCCTGGATTCCTCCAGACTTCTTGTTATGTGAGATAAATCAAGCCCCATGTGTTTGTGCTGCTGTTACTTTTGATTTTTGTTTCTTGCTGCCAAGCACATTTCTGACTCATATAGCATAATACAGGGCTCACTGAAGTGCTCAATAAATATTAGCTATTGTTACAGAAGGTGCCCTGGTGGTTAACTAGCCAAAAGTTTGGTGTTTCAAACCCACCAGCCACTCCATGGATTGCTATGAGACAGAATCAACTGAATGGCAAGGGGTTTGGTTCTTTGGTATTGTTATCTTGCTTATGTTACCTCCTATAATCCTCATAGCTCCCTGCGTTGTGGTTATTATTCCCACAGTTTAGAAGTGGAGAATGTCAGACTTCTTCCCAGGATGGGTTATAAAGTTTCAATGAGATAGGTGGCCATAATAGCGAGCAATTATTCAATGCTTGCTATGTTCCTGGTATGGTTCTAAGGGTTTCACATATATTGTTCTCTTAATCTTTGGAGCAACTCTGTGAAGAAAATACTATTATAATTCTCATATAACAGATGAGGAAACTGAGAGTCAGAGAAGTTCAGCAACTTGCTCAAGGTCACACAGCTAGCAAGCAGCAGATCTAGGATTTGAACTTAGCAGTCTTAAAACAGTGGCTAGGATTCTGTGTGTGTGTGTGTGTGTGTGTGTGTGTGTATGTTTAATTAGAAAGAAGAAATTGCAGCTCAAAAGGGTTAAATGGCTTGTCTAAAGCCACACAGCTAGGGAGAGATGGTGTAGGATTTGAACCCAGGTCTGGCTGACTCCAAAACAAAAAAGTCCCGTTGATGTCGAGTCCATTCCGACTTAAAGTGACCCTATAGGACAGAGTAGAACTATCCCATAAGTTTTCCAAGAAGCAGCTGGTGAATTCTAACTGCTGGCCTTTTTTGGTTAGCAGCCTGAGCTTTTAAGCACTGAGCCACCAGGGCCCCTGGCTGACTCCAAAACCAAAAAAACCCAAAACCCATTGGAACTGAGTCAATTCCGACTCATAGTGATCCTATAGGACAGAGTAGAGCTGCCCCATAGGGTTTCTAAGGAGCAGCTAGTGGATTAGAATTGCTGACCTTTTGATTAGCAGCTGAGCTCTTAACCACCATGCCACCAGGGCTCCTGGCTGATTCCAGGCCTACATTATTAAGGGAACCCCTATGGTGAAGAGATCTGTGGACCTGCAATATTGAAGAGTCACATAATGTTTGCACCATGAAGAGAGGCTATTCAGAGAGAGAAAGGCCAAGAGCCACACTAGCTGCTGTCCCATCCAGATGAAGAATCTGAGTTTCAGAGAAGTGAAGTGACTTGCCCAAGGTCACCCAGCTAGAAAGGGGCAGTGCTGGGACCAGGATCTACCTCTGCCTGACTCCAGAGCCTGCCTTCTCCCTCAGTCCTGCTCCTGGGGCCTGACCTCCTTGCCATGACTGTGGGGACACGAGATTAGGACAAGTACTGCTCATCACTGATCGTAATGAGCCTTGGAGACAGCAATGCAGTGGCAGCAAGGGACAGCCCTGCTATTACTTATACTAATTAAGAGGGCATTAAATTGAAGAGGCACATGCAGCTCTTCAGTCACCAGCCAGTGCTCTGACAGCCTTGTCATCCTCCATGAGGCCTGCCAGGCTTGTGTGGAGCGCAGAGAAAGACCCCACACATCCTGGCTCTCCACTAAAGGGCTTAATCATCCGAAAGAAAATACCAGCGCTCTTGCCCGGCTCTGGGTGAAGCTGCAATAAACTAATTGAAATTAAATGGCTTGGATCTCTGGAGTGAAGGGGCCGCTGGTAGGGAACTGCAGCATGCGTTCATTCAACAAATATTTACTCAGCACTTTCTATGTGCTCAGTACTGTTCTGCTTGCTATGACTATGGCCATGGTCAAAGCAGGTAAGGGCTCTTTCCTCATGGAGATGATATTTGTGAGAGGGTTGAAATCTACCCTCTACATCTCATAGGCGCAAAAAAAAAAAAAAAAAACTACATCAATTAGAGACATCTGGAATTTTTTATACCAGAGCTAAGGGAAAGGTGGTTTCTTTTCTCCCAAAGTTGTTAAAGCCAGAAGGCTAATTCTGGAGTTGCCAGAGCAGAGCCACCCCTGCTGGCCAGGAAACTCATAAGCAAAAACATAAAGCTTACTGTCATATGTCACTGAGAGTTGTAGGCTGAATGTTCCTGTGTGTAGAGGGAAGTCCATCTGTGATAGACAAGAATGGCTCCAACAAGCAAAGAGCAGCAGAGATGAGAGAAGGGTCTGACGAGATTTGGGTGTCTGAATCCAGTTATCTCTGGGATCAGCTACACCCTATGCTGCCCATGGTTTGGTTATATGAGTCCATAAATCCTCTTTTCTTGCTCAGACTAGCTAGAGTTGGGTTTCTAGCACTTCCAACAAAGAATCTTTGACTGATATAGATATCCCCAGTAATGAAAGAGATGTTCATAGGCAGAGGCTAGGACAAGAAGAAAGGAGTCTCATAGAGATGGCTGCCAATAGCTGGTCTTTGAGCCTGTAGGAAACACCCTCCAAGGGCTCCTAGACTCCTAGCCTTACACGTATTCTCTGCTTAATTCTCACATACAAACCCACACCAGGACTCAAGAAAGAAAAAACATTAAGGAAAAGTTATTATCATAACATCAGGTACCATGTTGTTTAACCCCTTTATGGAGCCCTTTCCCTAAGTTCATTCTCTCTAACTACATAAGGCAACAAAGAAAATAGATGCTTTTGCTACTGTTCTGACTCTTATTCTCTCTCTCTTTTCTGAATCATTTCTAAATTATTTCTTTTTATAATCTTATATAACCATAAATGCTAGAAAGGAGCCATTCCTTATGAGGAGTTACACAATATGTATCCCCTCCCAAACAGAAGGCCTCATGTGCACGTAAATCCTTAAACATAAAGCACTAGGGTTAGGTTATTGTGTATTCCTCCAACAGCAGGACCAAGCCTGGTGGACAGAGGAGGACACTTTAGAGGCACAAACTCAGAATCAAAATTTCACTTCTTCTTTATTATTGGAAAGAAATGTTGGTTAACTAGAAAAAAATGAGTATAAGTTTTTCTAAAGCCCTATTCTGGGGATGGGGAAGAACCTACCATGTGAATATTCATTTTTTGAGGGTTAATTGTCCTTTGGTACTTTGAGGTTGAAAGAAGAATATGGAAAAGACTTTGCAAATGACACTTGAAGTCCTGCGTGAGTAAGAAGTGACAAGAAGATGAACCATGGGCTTTTGATAGATGTTAGAATAGATCGTTATCAGAAATAATCATTTCCCCTCCTCCTCCATGGATGGAATATATTCCTTCACCTCTTGACTTTGGACTTGGCCGTGAAACTTGCTTTGGCCAGTAGGATGTCACCAAATGTGAAGCAAATGGACTTGAAATATGCTTGTGGAGTTGGCCATGCTCTCTTGCAATTTCACCATCACCAAGAGAAAAAATATGTTCTGCCTACCCTACTAGTTCCAGGAGGAGGCTGAAAAAGACATGTGAACAGTCACCCCAGCTGACCAGAAAACTCATAAGCAAAAACTAAAGCTTACTGTCACATGCCACGGAGAGTTTTAGGTTGAATGTTATGTAGCATCACTGTAGCAAGATTTAATTGCTATGAGGCATTAGTGTGATTCCCGTGAATGTGCAGGCTGGTGAAGCCTGGTGACATTTGGATTATTTTATTAATAAAAGTTAAACTCTTTGAAGTGAGCAGTCATTCACCTTTTATTATTCCTGACTGAAGTGGAATGAAGGTGAACCCTGTAATAGCTTCCCTCTCTTGGTGAGCTTATGCTACGCTTTCAGAAGCAGGGGAGAGAATGATGGAGTTTCAGCTCTGGGACTTCACAGCACCCCCTAGCCTATCTGACCTGGTTCATGGAGCTTGTGATTGGGATACCCCTGGGTGTGGGTATTGGAAGAGGCAATCCACCATGGGCCCCAAGTGTCTCTTCTCTGCACATTCATGCTGGATATTCCAAGAATGCAAGGTGCTGACCGTCCTTTACCCAGGTCACTTATCAAGCTTGTGTTTGCCACAAGCAACCTTGAGAGATGAAGTAATGTTTCCGCCAGACAAATAGCAGGCTTGTTACTGTTCAGTATAAAAGTGGTAGATTCTTTAACCTCAGTATTCTTCTCCTATAACACAACTCATTATGTTTGTTGTTGTTCTTAAGTGCCATTGAGTTGATTTTGACTCATAGCGACCTCATATGACACAGTAGAACTGCCCCGTAGGATTCTGTAGGCTGTACTCTTTATGGGAGGAGCCCTGGTGGTGCAGTGGTTAAGCGCTTGGCTGCTAACCAAAAGGTCAGTGGTTTGAACCTACCAGCTGCTCTGCAGGAGAAAATGTGGCAGTCTGCTTCCATAAAGATTACAGCTTTGGAGACACTATGGGGCAGTTCTACTCTGACTTACAGGATCACTTTGAGTCAGAATCGACTGGATGGCACTGGGTTTTTTTGTTTTGGAATCTTTATGGGAGAAGATCCCCAGGTCTTTCTCCTGCAGAGCCACTGAGTGGGTTCAAACCACCAGACTTTTGGTTAACAGCCAACTGCTTAACCATCGCACCACCCGAAAAACCCATTGCTGCCGAGTCGATTCTGACTCATAGTGACCCTAAAGGACAGAGTAGAACTGTCCCATAGGGTTTCCAAGGAGTCCCTGGTGGATTCAGACAGCTGACCTTTTGATTAGCAGCCACAGCTCTTAACCACTACACCACCAGGGTTTCTGTTATACTAGCAGGACTCCGTATTACATGGGTAGGCATTCCTATAGACTCACTTGCATCTCCCCTTTGAACCTGGCAGGTATTGTGGATTCAATTGTGTCCCCCAGAAATATCTGTCAACTTGGCAAAGTCATGATTTCCAGTATTGTATGATCATTTACTGTTTTATCATCTGATGTGATTTCCCTATGTATTGTAAATCCTATCACTATGATGTAATAAGATGGATTACTGGCAGTTATATTGATGAGATCTACAAGATTAGATAGTGTCTTAAGCCAATCTCTTTTGAAATGTGAAAGAGAGAAGCAAGCAGAGACATGGGGACCTCATACCACCAAGAAAGCAGTGCTGGGAACAGAGGGCCTCCTTTGGACCTGAGGTTCCTGTGCTGAGATGCTCCCAGACCAAGGGAAGACTGATGACAAGGACCTTCCTCCAGAGCCAACAGAGAGAGAAAGCCTTCCCCTGGAGCCGATGCCCTGAATTAGGACTTGTAGTCTATCAGACTTATTAAAGCCATCCACCTGTGGTATTCCTGTTATAGGAGTACTAGATGGCCAAGACAAGAGGCATGAACAATCAACGTGAACACCAAGCTCTGGCTGTGTTTTTGCTGTGAGTAGTAAAGTCCTTTGTCTCTGACCCAGGAGTCTCGTATCTTTTACCAGCACCCATGAAACAGTAATGACCTAACTTATTATTTTGTAAGCAGGGTAAAATCGCAGACCCTTCACATTTGTTGACATTGGTCACCTCCCGTGAATGTCAACTGTCCCATGCTCTGCACAGAAAGTTTGTGAACTCTTTCAGAGAGCAGAGGCCTCCTGTGACAACATGTAGCCCCAAGGCAGAGAAAGGAATCTCATAAACCTTCGAAGGTAAAAGTTAGAAGTAACCTTTTTTTAGTTTAGTGCAGTGAGTCCTAGATGACGGGATGTATCCCTAGCAGGCCACAAGGTGATTTTAACTGATATGTGGGAGAACGTGATTTTAAATTTTGAAAAAGCAATACTTTTTATTATGTGTTAGAATAAGACTGATTTGCTTTTTAAAATATATATTTAAATAAAAAGAGTAGGTTAACTTAAAAAATATAGGTAAACAAAACTACAGGTGTGTAGGTTAGGCTGTGTTTAACTGCAAGTAAGAAAAAATGCACTTTACGCTGACTTAAGCCATAAAACCAAAAAACCAAACCAGTTGCTGTCTAGTTGATTCTGACTGATGTGACTCCATGTGTGTCAGAGTAGAGGCTGTGTTCCATAGGGTTTTCAAGTGCTGATTTTTCAGAAGTAGTAGATCACCAGACCTATCTTCCAAGGCACCTCTGGGTAGATGGACCACCAACCCTTGCAGTTAGCAGCTAAGCACTTAACTGTACCACCCAGGGACTCCTATTTAAACCATAAAACCCATTGCTGTCGAGTCAATTCTGACTCATAGCAACCCTACAGGGCAGAGTAGAACTGCCCCACAGGATTTCCAAGGAGCGCCTGGCAGATTCTAACTGCGACCTTTTGATTGGGAGCCATAGCACTTAACCACTACACCACCAGGGTTTCCATTTAAACCATAAGGACATGTAATTATCTCACATAATGGGAAGTCTCGTTGTTCAAGTCATCTATTGCTATGTAACAAACCATCTTAATTTAGTAGCATAAAACCATAACCATTTTATTTGCTCATGGATTTGATGGCTAGGAATTCAGACAGGGTATAGTGGGGTTGGCTTATCTTTGTTACATGATATTTAGGGCCTCATCAGGGAAGACGCTAATGGCTGGAGGTAGCTCAACCAGCTAGGATCTAGAATCATCTAGAGGCTTCACTCTTCATATATTTGACACTTGGGTTGGGATGACTCCAAGGCTGGGCTCAGCTGGAACTGTTGACCACAGCACCTACGCATGGCTTTTCACGTGACATACCTACAACCAGTAAATAAATTAAATTTGTGATTAAAAAGCTATGGAAAACAAAAAATCTCCAGGCCCAGAAGCCTACTGGAGAATTCTACCAAACATTTAAAGAAGAGTTAAAACCAATTTTACATTATCTCTTCCAGAAAGTAGAAGACAACACTTCCCAATTCATTTATATAGAAAAAGTATTATCGTGATACCAAAACCAGACAGAGACTATACAAAAAGGAAAGATAGAACTATCAACCAATATCTCTCATGAACTCAGATGAAAAAAATCCTCAGCAAAGTAGTAGCAAATCGAATCCAGCAATGTGTAAAAAGAATTATATATTATGATCAAGTAAAACTTATTTTAGTTATGCAAGGCTGGTAAAAATCAATTGGTGTAATTTGCCATATCAAGAGGCTAAAGAAAACATATGATCATATTCATTGACATAGACAAAGCATTTGACAAAAATATCTATTCATGACCAAAACTCTCAGCAAACTAGAATAGAGGAGCGCTTCCTCAACTACAAAAAACCTACAGCTGACATCAGGCTTAACAGTGAAAGGCTGAACGTTTGATCAAGAGCAAGGCAAGGGTGTCCACACTTGCCACTCTTATTCAACATACTACTAGAAGTTCTTGCAATAAGGTAAGAAAAAGAAATAAAAGAAAGGAAAAAATAAAACTGTCGCTATTTGTAGATGATGTGGTTGTCTATGTAGAAAATCCCAAGGAATCTACAAAAAAAAAGCCCCTAGAACTAATAAGCAAGTTCAGCAAGATCAACACACAAAAAAAATCACATTTCTCTATAGCAACAATGAACACGTGGAAACCAAAATTTTAAAAAAGAAACAAAAAACACAATTTATGAACACTCCAAAGGAAATTAAATACTCAGGTATAAACTTAACAAAACACGTATATAGGAACTGTATGCTGAAAATTACAAAATGCTGACGAAAGAAATTTTGTAAGCTGTCACCACTGGGAAAACTATGTAAATGATACACAGGATCTCTCTATATTACTTCTTACAAAAACCAAAACCCACTGGCATCAAGTCGATTCTAACTCATAGCAACCCTATAGGACAGAGTAGAACTGCCCATAGAGTTTCCGAGGAGCGCCTGGTGGATTCCAACAGCTGACTTTTGGGTTAGCTGCAGTAGCACTTAACCACTACGCCACCAGGGTTTCCTACTTCTTACAACTGCATATGAATCTACAAAATGAGAAGTTTAAGGTAGAAAAAAAAAAAGGAGAGAATGAGAATGTTCTCTAAAGTAAAATGGAAAGATCTCACTGTTAAGTGAAAGAAAAAAGGTTCAGAAGAGTGTATTTGCATGGATTGAAAAATCTGTAGAGACACAAGAAACTGAAGATTCTCTGAGGGATGGGGTGAGAAGAGGTAGTTGGGGGACAGGATGGTTGTGAGGAATGTACACATTTTTATGATGTTTGGCTTTCGAAACATATGAAAAACTTAAAAAAATTAAAAGATCCGTCTAGCTGCTGTGTAGAGAGTGGATTAGAGGGGACAAGAGTAGAATTGGAGAGACCAAAAAGGAGGCTTCGCACTCACCTGGCTAGAGAATAGCAGAACTCGACGCTCTTCAGTGCAGCTCAGCTTATTTTTAAAAATAAATCGAATGGCTCTCCCTCGCTTAAAAACCTTTATCACCCCTAGGATAAAGGCCAGCAGCTCAGCACGGTGTTCAAGACATTTCACAGTCTGGTCCCCAGCTGATCTTTCCAGGCTCATTCACTCTCATCGCCCCTTGAATCATGACACTTTCTTTTATCAGAAGACTTGAAGTGCCGTCACATCTCTGAGCCTTGCGCATTCTCTTCCCTCTGCCTGAAATGCCCACCTTCCATTTACAATCCCCAACTCTTGCATGCCAAACTCAAGGTTCTCCTGCTTTGTGGATGCGGCCCTGACCAATCCATCTCCTAATGCTGAAGACACAGCTAATTGCTGTCTGTTTAGAGCTCCCAAAACACTTTCTCTAACTGCCATTTTATCACTCGCAACACTGTCATACGCTCAGGCATGACTTTAATTAATTGCTATTAAATAATTAATTGGTGGTCATTTGCTTATTATCCATCTCCCCCACTAGGCTGCCAGTTCCAGGAGGGTAGGAACCATGTCTGCCTTATCTCATTGACTAGGACATTGTTTAGGATCCTGGAGCTCACTGCTAAGTGGCTCTCCAAAAGTCTTGAGGCCTCGAGCCCCTGCTCATCTTAAAGGGGCATGTTCTAAATGTTGATGCCCAGCAAAGTTCAGGGCTGAACCATCACCCTCCTTATTTGGCTTAGATACCTCTGTTACTGGAGTCCAACCTAGGCAGAACACTGATCTCCCAGAGGTTCCAGTCCAGTGGCTACAAGTGGATAAACCCCTCTATCAGGGGTCAGAGTGTATGGGGGAGCCTAGAGCTGCCCTGTGCAATACAGTAGGCACTAGCCACAAGTGACTATTTCAACTTAAATTAAAAATTCAGTTCCTTAGTCTCACTAGCCACATTTCAAATGTTCAGTAGTCACATGCGGTTAACCAAAAAAAAAAACCCAGCCCATTGCCATTGAGTGAATTCCAGCACATAGTGCCCCTATAGCACAGAGTAGCACCGCCCTATAGGGTTTCTAAGGAGCGGTTGGTGGATTCAAACTGCTGACCTTTTCGTTAGCAGCTGAGCTCTTAACCACTCCGCCACCAGGGCTCCCACACGTGGTTAAAAAAAATTTTATTGACTGCTATATTGGGCAGCACAGAATTATACGTTACATGTTTCCGTCATCGCAGAACATTCTATTGGACACCACTGGCCTAGAGAATTACCCTTAATTGAATGCTTCCTATAAAATATAGCAGTCTGTGAACCATTTCAGACTGTCTGGGTTTGAATCCAACTCTGCCAGTCACTCTAGCTGTGTGACCTTGAGCAAGTTACTTCACCTCTCTGTGCCTCATTTTCTTCATCTGTAAATTGGGGATCATAATAGTATCTACCTTACAAGGTTGCTGTGAGGATTCAAAGAGACAATATGTATAAAATACTTAGAACACTAGGCCTAGCCCATAGTAAATGCTCATGACTTGTTATTTTTATTTACACCTCACAACAGCCCTGTTAGATAGATGCTATTATGATTTCCATCCCTGAGTGGTGCAAACTATTAAGCACTTGGCTACTCACTGAAAGGTTGGTGCTTCAAGTCCACTCAGAAGGGCCTTGGAAGAAAGACCTAGCAATCTACTTCTGAAGATCACAGCCATTGAAAACCCTATTCACAGTTCTACCCTGAAACACACGGGGTCGCCATACGTTGACATCAACTCGACAGAAACCGGTTCGGTTTTTTTTTTTTTTTTTAATTATGATCTCCATTTTACAGATGAAGAAGCTGAGGCTCAGAGAGCTAAAGTAACTTGTCCAAATTCACATGGTGAGAAAGTGGCAGAGCTGGCTTTGAACCTCAAAGCCCATGGTTTTCCAAGGCTCTAAGCTGCTCCTCACTTTGACAAATGGGGAGGGGTCTGCCCCTACCCCCAGCTGGGGATTGGGTCTAGCGTCCTAGCCCCTTTGCCCAAACGTACTCCTGCCAACTCTACCAGGAGACTCTAAGCTCCCAACTGATGCCCCACCCCGAGGGCAGGAACTATCAGAAAGCCTTCTTCCTGCTGCTCTAGATGAGATGGTAGACCCGGAGCACTGTGCAAATAGAACATGAATTCTGCTGACAGGGTAATAATAAGGCTTCTAAATCAGCACTTGGACTTTTTGCTTTACATATATTACACAAATTACATGTCAGGGATTAATATACATTATAAACCAGATGTGCCAGTAACATATTTCTCTCTGGAATGTCTCTGGGGCGCCTCCTAAAACCGCTACTGGTGTTAATCACACAGTCTTCCCACCATGCTTGGGCCCTGGTGGGGCCACACTGACAGCAGGAGGGCTGGGAGGGGTCAGGAAAGATGGGGGCTTAGAAGGGCTGTAAGGAGCCCATTTTCTCACTCTGGAACCAGGCCCAGCTGGATGGGGTTTCACAGCTGTTCTGTATCTTTCGGTTCTGTAGGTTCTGCCTTTCAGTCTGGCACCCCCAGTACTTAGCTGTCGTTTGTACTCAGAGGAGGTAGCAGAAGCTGCTGATCACTTATCCAAGGTCCATTCTCAGAGCCCTGGCTTGTGCGGGGCTTCAACGTACCTTGCTAAAAATACTCACCTTCCCAATTCCTTTTACAGCTAGGTATGGATTTGTGAACCAGCTCTGGCCAATCAGATAGAGGAAGAAATATGCTGGAGATTTCTGGGAAATGATGATATAAGGGCCATCCCATACTTCTTACTTCCTTCTCTTCTTGCCTGGAACACGGTCATGATGGCCATAGCTGCAGCTATCTTGCAACCAAGAGGTGACAAACACAAAGACAAAGGCAAGGCCTGTATTCCAAGATGAAGGTATGAATAGATGGAAGGTGTCTGGAATTGTGCGGACACATCTGAGCCTTTGTACCAGTCCTGTTCGGCCTACATGTTCTCTAGACACGTTGTTGAGCGTTAAGCCCCTATGTTAAGCCCACAGTTACTGGGGCTTATCGTGTTCCGGAAGCATTTGCTTTCAGTGCATCTGGAAGGAAGCCACTCTTGGGACATTCCCTCAGTCCTTGCCTCTATTTTCTCAAGTGTGCCCATCACCACATTCCTACCCACACCCCTTTCTCAGAGGGTTTTCTCCACATTACCTGCTGGGTAGATGGTGGGCCATGGTGAAAGCTGATCGAGCCAATGGAATAAACCTGAAGGAAGCAGGCCTGGCAATTTCAGTTGGGTCCAGAAACTTGCGTTCAGAATGTGCAAACTGGATTCTGCAGCTAGCTCATCATGGCCGCAGGAGGATTCAGTTTGGCCTGTATTGTGTTTTTAAATTTATTTTAAACATCAAGCTTCCCATAAAAATTCGGATTTCGGAACTCTTTTGAAATAGCGGATGTCCACATGGCAATAATTGGCTGTTGCTGAGCAGGGCTGCCCCCGTAGATGGCACGCACTCTCCCATTTACCATAGTCCCCAGTGTGTTCTTACACATGGCTCCCCTTCACTCATTCCTGTTGCTGCCTGGCTCTTTGTCTTAGACTCTTAGTGCTGCTATAACAGAAATACCACAAGTGGGTGGCTTTAAAGAATAGAAATTTATTTCCTCACAATTCTGGATGCTAAAAGTCCAAACCAGGGTCTCAGCCCTGTCGATTACTTCCTTGGTCAATTATTTCTTTGTCAGTAGTCCCTAGAGTTCCTTGGTTCCTTGACTTGTAGGCAATCCTCACCTGGTGTCTGTCTTCCTTCCAGGTGTGCCTATCCATATGTTTAATCTGCTCTTTTTATAACTCAGAAGTGATTAGATTTAGAAGCCACCCTAAACCAAACCAAATCCATTGCCATCGAGTTGGTTCTGATTCATAGCAACCCGGTACGACAGAGTAGAACTGCCCTGTGGGGCTTCCAAGGTTGTAATCCTTACAGAAGCAGACGCCACGTCTTTCCCTGGTGAAGCAGCTAGTGGATTGGAACCACTGACCTTTCAGTTAGTAGCTGAGCACTTAACCGCTGCACCACCAGGGCTCCTTGAACCTACTCTACTAGGGTATAATCTAATTAGATAACAAAGAAAACCCTATTTCCAAATAGGATTACATCCACAGATTTAGGAGTTAGGATTCTAACACGTATCCCCGTAACAGCGACTTGCCTTTTCAAGGCATAAAACGTCTGCCCAGATCACAAACGTTGCCCTGATGGGGATATTTCTTTATCCTTTAGTGTCTTACTTGTTCTCTTTTTCCTGTCACAGCTTGACCCTCCAGCAATCCAGGGGCTGCCAAATTCCCATCCATCTTCCCACATTCCCCTTTGAGTGATCATCTCCCCGTGACCCATATCTCAGCCCCTGTCTCTCCTCCTACTGCAAAGAACAGCACATCTCCAACTTAATTGCAGTTTGGTGGCTCTGTTGCCAGCATGGTTTGAAATTGTTCTTGCCTAGATTTCTGATGGGCAGAGCAAAGTTACTCCTCATCCTTAAAAGTTTTGAGCAGAGGACCCTGATGAACAAGCAATGAAACTGTGAAGACAGCTCAAAGGAGTGACATTTAGCTTTATAATTATATAAAATCTAGGCAGAGTTAAGGCAACACATTTACTAAGTAACTACAAATGTTTAATGTATACATTTATAGCAAATGACAATCCTATTACCATAAAAGTTAGCACCACAAGTTTTAGGGAGTTGAGGCAGCGTGGTCGACTCCAGTGCTGCACAGGGACACCTCCCCTCCTTTGAATACTCCCAGTTTCCAGGATTACTGCTGGCAGGGGGCCCTTAGCTGTAATCCTGTTTGGGAAGTTCCTTGGCTGCACCCTTTTGGGGCAGCTTGTATACAATGGAAGGAGCCCTGGTAGCTCAATGGTTAAGCACTTGGCTGTTAATCAAAAGGTTGGCAGCTCGAACCCACCCAGGGGCTCCTCGGGAGAAAGACTTGGCCATCTGCTTCCACAAAAATTAAAACCAAATCCCTTGTCATCAAGTCAATTCGACTCACAGCAACCCTATAGGACAGAGTAAAATTGCCCCATAGGGTTTCCAAAGAGCAGCTGGTGGATTTGAACTGCCGACCTTTTGCTTAACAGATGAGCTCTTAACCACTGCACCACCAGGGCTCCCCATAAAGATTACAGCCTAGGAAAGCCTATGGGGCATTTCAGCTCTGTCACGTGGGGTTGCTATGAGTCGAAAATCAACTTGATGGCACCCATCAAATGATTGAATGACTTGGGAGCTTAGAGGCCTGGCTCCCTAGCCCCAACTCCAGGACAATTCTGAAGAGCTATCCTAGCTTGAGTTGCCCATGGGGTCAACTGAAGCCTTTGTTCTGACATCATCACAGCTTGACTTCTCCGTCTGCTCATCCTGCTTCTGTTCCCTCTTTCCACTGGTACTGATCCCAACAGCACTCCCTAATAAACTTCCTGAATGCTAATCTCCATCTCAGAGTCTCCTTCCCAAGGAACCCAACCTGCATTCCTCCACAACTCCTTGTACCCATGCCCCTTGGAATTTGACTTTGCAGCTTCTCCAGTCAAGAGCTAGAGTCCATTTCTCCTCTGCCTGAATCTAGGCTGTCCTTGTGACTTGTTTGGGTCACTAGAATGAGGCAGAAGCAATATTGTGCCAGTTCTGAGCCTGAGTCTGAAGAAACTTTGCATATTCCTGCTTTTGCTCTTGGAACTCTGACACTACCATGAAAACAAGCCCAAGCTAGCCTCCTGGAGTGTGAAAGAAATGTGGCCAAGTCAACACCATTACCCCAGCTGACAGCCAACCAACCCCTAGAATCAAAGCCACCTGGCTGACCACAGTACATGAATAAACTTAGTCAGGACCAGAAGTACCACATAGCTATGCCCAGCCCAGATTCCTGACCCTGAGCTAATAAACATTGTTGTTTTAAGCCGGTTATGTTTTATGGTGGAAAGAACTCATTGCTGTTGAGTCAATTCGGACTCATAGACACCCTATAGGACAGAGCATAACTGCACCACAGGGTTTCCAAGGCTGTAAATCTTTACGGAAGCAAACCACATCTTTCTCCCTCAGAGCAGCTGGTGGGTTGGAACCGCTGACCTTTCAGTTAGCAGCTGAGCACTTAACCACTGCACTACAAGGGCTTCTTTCCTAACTGATATAGGAGAGAATTGTCTTTGTTAGAGAAATCAAACTGATAAGATAAAACAAAAAATAAAACCTTGGAGCCAAAGCATCAGGGCCCAAGCAACAGAAGGTTGAGAAAATAGGAGGAATTTATTTTTGCCCCTGTGAAGGAGGTAGAGAGAAGAGACTGAAGGTGGAGACATAAAAAGCAGATAGGGAGGAGAAAGTTGTCAGCAAAATGGTATGTGACTGGGAAACAACATGGGTTGAAAGAGCGTGTGGAATTTCCCCAGTGGGTGTGGGTCTGTGTCCACGGAGGTGGAGGGACAGAAGAACATTTAAGCACGGATATACCTAAGAGTTTTTTTCAACTTGTTTGCATTTTTTTTGCTATAACCTCTTTTCTATTGATTTCTATCCTATCCAAATCTTCAGAAAATCTCTTTATAAAACAAGAACCATCCTACTCTACCGGTGGAAGTATAGGCTGGTACATCCACGGTGGAGAGAAATTTAGTATTATCTACCTAAAAAAAAAACATTATCTACCTAGTGAAGTACAAAATGCACATGCTTTCTGACCAGCAATTCCAACTCCTAGATTTTTACAGAGAAACTCTTGTATATGTGCACCAGGGAACACGTGCAAGAATTTTTGCTCTTTGCAGCATTATATAATAGAAAAAAAATTGAAGAAACCTTAATTATCTATAAGTAGAGTTTTAGATGGAAGTACCTGGGTCGTACAAACAGTTTAATGCTCAACTACTAGCTGAAAGGGTGGTTCAAACTTAACCAGAGGTGCCTCGGAAGACAGGCCTAGTGGTCTGCTTCCAAAAGGTCACCGCCTTGAAAACCCTATGAAGCTGTTCTGCTCTGCACTCATGGGGTCACCATGAGTCAGAATCAATTCGAAGGCAACTAACAACAGAGGTTTTAGATAAATGAATTCAGATTCTCATATGATGATCCCCAGAAAACCCATCCCCAGTGAACCCAGTGCCATCGAGCTGATTCCGACTAGAAAACCCATAGCGACCCTATATAGTAATTAATATAAATGAACTAGATGTGTATCTGTATCTACATGTCATCCAAGATAGATCAGAAAAACATATTACTGCATAAAAAAACAAGTTGCATACAATAAAATACGATACCATCCATGTACATTTTTAAACCACTCAAAAATAGTAGAAGCACGTATGGGTACATTATATGTAGTAACTATAAAAAGATTTAGAAGGCCAGACCCCAAATTTCTCGTGATGGATATCTCCGGGGAGGAAGGTATACACAGGGGATGTCATTTGTAACCCTATTCAATTAGAAAAAAAAAAACAGAAGTAAATACTATAAAATTATACATTAAATTCTAACAGCTGGAAGGCATGAACATTTGTTAAATTACTCTGTTCTTTGCTGTATTTAAAATTTTTACCAACTTAGAAAAAAAAATCTAATTATACTCATGAATGTTTTTTGTGATTTGAGTGGTTATTTGTCCGTGTGTGGGGCTGAGTTTCACATCTGGGTCACAGAGCTTCATGCCAGAATTAGGATCCCAGAGACAGATGATGCTGAGCCTATGAGTCCCCTGGTGTCTACAGACACTTGCGGAGGGGGTCTGTGGACCTACATACAGGTGGCGGAAGTGAAATCTGAGTCAATCTTACTTGATTGCCAGTGGCTGAGAGACCCTACGTAACATCTGAGTTGCTTGTATAATTGTTGCTAGAATTTGACACAAGTACTAAGCGGGTCTCATAAATTAAACACTCTTCTTGTTTTGTCAATTTTCCAGCCCTGGTGGAGCAGTGGTTAAGAGCTATGGCTGCTAACCAAAAGGTTGGCAATTCAAACCCACCAGGCACTCTTTGGAAACCCTATGGGGCAGTTCTACTCTATCCTATAGGGTAGCTATGAGTCAGGATTGACTCGACGGCAACAGGTAATGGATAACTGGTGATCAGGCTTGATATGGATTGTTTTCCCTGATACCGGGTATAATCCCACCCACACTCGCTCACACACATTTAAAGGAAAATTTCCAGAAATGACTGAGGTGTGGTCATTGATCAACGAAAGAGACAAATCTAAAAACCAGAATTGTCCAGAAGGGCCATGTGAGTTAAGAATGAAGGAAAAGTTTGCAGTGAGAGTTCCTGGGAGCTCATTCAACTCTCCCTGGTGCTCAACTCCAGACCTGCACTCACTGTGGGTACCTAATTTACACTCATATACTACCCCTCTGGCTAAATTTTCCTTCTAAACCCTACACAGGGCCATGCCTCGCCTTGATTCCTGTCCTGGGCATCATAGTATCATAGACACAACTAGCTTTGAGCCTCAAACTAGCTATATGATCTTAAACAAGTCATCCAACTTCTCTGAACTTCGGCTTTCTCATCCATAAAATGTGTATGTAATCCTTACCTTCCCCCACAGTACTCTTTAAAAGGATTAAGTTAAGTAATAGATGTGATAGTGGACTTGCAACTTGTAAGACCCTATACGGAACAGGTGTAAACTATTCCTCAACTCTCAGGAAGCAAGTGCTGTAGATTCTCTTTTATTTCTTCAAATTAAATCCAAGGCACCACCCACGATATTGGTAGGAAGTCTAGGGTCACTGCTTTTGGCTGTTTCTCCTCACCTCCAGAAGAAGGCACTATCACATTGTGGCCCTCCTATGTCCATAAGTGCTGCTGGTCTAGGCTGCAGCAACATGTTCCTAGCCCCGGCTCCCAGCCTGGACCACTATTGTGCTTGGAAGGAGGTTCCCCCACTGCTGTGTGGCCATGTTTGACACTGGTTAGCCAAGTCACAGCTCTTGTACCCACAGAGCCATTGTGCTCTAGAGTATGGATGCCCAGAAGGCTTTGTACCAAAGCATATTTAGTCATCTTTCCATATAAAACCTAAAATTATTTTCTTTGAGCCTAAGGATTGAGCCAGTTTAGTGGGGGTGAGGACAGAAGTAAATAAGAAAATAATAATCTACAACCCCACCTCCATTACAATGGAAATGATCCAAAAATGGAAAATAAAACGTGTTAGTGAGGTTGTAGAGAAACTGGAAGACTCAACCATTGCTGGTGGGAATGTAAAATGTACAGCCACTGTGGAAAAAAGTTTGGTGGCTCCTCAAAAAATTGAACATAAAATTACCATATGACCCAGCGACCCCAGTCCTAGGTATATTCCCAGAAGATGTGAAAGCAGGAATGCAAACAGAAACCTGTATACCAATGTTCATTTCAATACTTTTCACAATACCCAAAAGGTGGAAACAACCAAAATCCCCATCAACAGATGAATGGGTAAGCAAAATGTGGTATGTACATACAATGGAACATTAGTCAGCCGTAAAGAAAATGAAGTCCTGATGCATTCTACAACATGGACGAACCTTGAAAATATCATGGTAAACAAAACAAGTCAGTTATTAAAGGACAAATGCTGTATGATCTCACTTATATGAAATAAGCAAATATATAGAAACCAAAGATTATTAGTGGTTACCATTCCTGAGAGGTAACGCAAAAGGGGAAGTTTTTGCTTTGGGGACATTGGGTTTATGTTAATGGTGCTTTTGGTGTCATTTCTAAGAAACCATTGCTTAATCTAAGGTGATGAAGGTTTACATGTATGTTTCCTCCTAAGAGTTTTATAGTTTTAGCTTTTACATTTAGGTCTTTGATCCATTCTGAGTTTTTATATACAATGTAAGATAGGAGTTCAACTTCATTCTTTTGTATGTATACCCAGTTCTCCCAGTGCCATTTGTTGAAAGGACTATTCTTTCCTCCATGGAATTGTCTTGGCACTCCAAGTCATTTAGAAAATGGGAAAATGACACAAATCTATTATGAAGAATTTGTTCTACATTTTTCTTCCGGTCTGTCCAGGACTCTTTGTTGTAATCCCAATCAGAGCTTTCGATAGCAATAGTCAGGCACCATCTAGTCCTTCTGGTCTCCGGGTCATGTAGGATGTGGTTCATGTGGTCCACTTGTCCTTTGGACTAATTGCTCCCCTGAATCTTTGGTTTTCTTCACTCTCCCGTGCTCCAGGTGGGAAGAGACCAATAGATGTATCTTAGATGGCCACTTGTAAGCTTTTAAGACCCCAGATGCTACTTACCAAAGCAGGATGTAGAACATTGTCTTTATGAACTGTGTTGTGCCAATTGACTTAGATGTCTCCCGAGTCTACAGTGCTTTGTCTTCTAGCCTAGGAACTTCATTCCGCAAGGTGTTTGCTATGTCTAACAGTTTTCCCTGATAGTACCTTGTGTGCTCTATATTAGCACACCTACATGTATGTAGAAATATCCACCACCAAACCTGTATCGCTGGCTGGTGTATTCCCTTACACCCTCCTACACCTCTTGGCGTATCTATCTACCTATTCATCCATTTGTAAATTATTGTTTGTTAATACTACTGTTGCCCAGATGGTTTTCTTAACCTGAAAGCCTCTTCAGTTTCCTTTGTAACTCCTGACACACAAAGGGTTCATTCTATTTCTTTGGCTTCATTGCCCATGGATTTGAACTACCAACCTTTCGGTTAGCAGCCAAGCTCTTGAACACTTCGACACCAGGGCTCCTCATTGCCTATAGGAAGGACTATACCTGAACAGTTGAATTTAGCCACCTGCCACATGTGGCTATTGAGCACTTGAGATGTCTAGTACAAATTGAAATGTGCAATATATTAAAAATACAACAGATTTCGAAGACTTAGTACCTCCCCAGATTGAAATATCTCATTAGTAATTTTTATATTGATAACATGCAGAAATTATATTTTTGATATATTGGGTTAAATAAAATACATTAAAATTAGTGTTACCTGTTTCTTTGTACTTTTTAAGTGTGGCTACTAAAAAAATTTTAATTATGTATTGACTCACATTTGTGGTCCATCTTATATTTTTCATTGGATGGTACTCACATAGACTTAGAAACCCAAAAGGTCTGATATTCACCTCGGTGGTGACGGTGTTTGGGGGCTATTTGCATATACTTCCCAAGAACGGGGTGAATTACTGGTAACTGTCTTGTTAAAACAGAAAACACACAAGTTAAGTCTTCACCAGGTCACTGTGGGACATCGCAGTATTATAGTATCTCCAAGTTCAAGGTACTGATTATCATCATGACTTGGTGTGTTCCTTGCCTTCTCTGATCTCGCCTATCATAACTCATTTTGGAAGAAAGCCCCCAAGCTTTGTACCTACCAGCTGGGTCTGCAGCTTCACTGTGAGGCAGCCTGCATTTGAGTAATAATTTATTCTCTGAATTGGCTCTTCCAACCTTTGCAAACAATTTGCCAAATTGCATCTCAAGATGAGGACAGGTTTTTTCTTCTCCCCTCCCCTCCTTTTTCTTTCCGTTCTATCATTTTATAATTTGTAAGATGGTGTAAATTTCCTTTCATCTTGTCCGAGATGAAAGTGGAAATGAGTAATGCGCACCAAAAAATGTAAGGAGCCCAAACCATTTGCATGAGGAAAACTTCACATATCCATTCCCCGAGCACACACAGGTCACCCAAAGGGAGGCATTCATTGTGAAATTCAATTACCGAGGCCGAGCTCAGCTGCTCTCCGGAAGACCAATTAATTTCCCCCTTTTTCTGCATGTGAGCCTCTTATAAAGTTGCAGTCAAGGGGCTTCCAGAGGCAGAGCCTGTCTCACCTTTTAGGTAAAACACAATTGAAAGGAAATGGATGCTTATTCTTCTTAGCCAGAGAAGGGGCATCCAGGGGAGAGGAAGCAGCCCACACCCCAGGGGACTCAGCCCCTGTTCCAAGTCTCTACAGCTCTCCGCCCTCTGGTTCGACTGGGGGATCCCGGAAATCCCAGCATGGTGGCATCTTCCGTCTTTGTGGAGGGTCCCTTCTGAGCCAGATGCTGGGGAAGCCATGGAGAACAAAGCCCTGGCACAAGTATAGTCTGGTGGCAGCTGAGACAGGGGCTGACAATGTAATCAACATCATGGGCTGCTGTAAGGGGAGGAACAGGATGCGTGGTAGCAATTAGACACTCCTCTTTCTGATTGTTGCTTTTTTTAAACCTTATTTTCTTTATCGTCTTTTTTTTTAATTTATTATCATTATTATTATTAGCCATATAGAATTCTTTCTGTGAAGCAAATCTCACAAGGGAGAAGCATAATCTGTAAAACAGGTATAAATGAAACTACTGTCCTATAGGGTCACTATGAGTTGGAATCGACTCGAGGACATGGGTCAATGGGATGCTAGTTGAAGAGGAGAAGGCTCTGAATAGTGGACCTTCCCCTTGCTACCTAAGGCAGCTGCTCCTCACCTCCACAAGGCACAGTTATAAAAAACCCTGGGTTGAATGTAAGATGGTACAGCTACTGTGGAAACCAGTTTGGCAGCTCCTCAAAAAGTTAAACATAGAATTACCACATAGGACCCAGCAATTCCACTCTGATGTATAAAGCCAAAAGACTTCATATAAATGGGCTCAAACAATATTTGTCCTTTTGTGCCTGGCTCCTTTCACTTTGCATGATGTTTCACAGGTTCATCCATGTAGTAGCATGTATCAGAAGTTCATTTCCCTTTATGGATGAATAATATTCCATTGTATGTATTCACCACATTTTTTGCATCCATTCATCTGTTGATTAATAGATACTCGAGTAGTTTCTACCTGTTGGCTATTGTGAATAATGGTGCAGCTAACACTGGCGTACAAGTATCTGTTTAAGCCCCTGTTTTCAATTCTTTTGGGTAAGAACTTTTGTTTCTCTTCCTGTTTAGCTGCAGCCTCCCTTTTCCCTGAAGCCCTGAGAGCTGAGGTCCAGTAAGAAAGGGGGTAGGGAAGGGCAATGGGGCAAATGTAATACAATGCACATATATTTTAGCTAAAAGTTGAATTCGTGTAATTTATACCATATCTTTACATGCTTAAAAGATATAACATTTCTTTTTGTAACTCAAACTGCCTTCCAAGGAGAGTTAGGTCCACTAAAAGGAAGGCCTTTGTGTTCTACCGAGCACCATGGGAGTTGAAGGGGTTGAATGCGTTTACGCAGATAGTAAGGCCTGGGGAGAGCAGAAATTACCCTTGCTTAATCGAGGGAGGAGATTAACGTAGTTCGAGGGGAAGGCTAAGAATAATAGATGGAGGTGGGTGGGGGAATAGAAGCAAGGAGCCAGAGAGATGTTGGGAAGATGGCACTCCAGTGGGGTGACCTGGTGTTGGGGTTGTCATGGGACGCATGGCTGAAGTTTAAGAATTGCCATGTCTAAAGATCAACTTGAAGCTGTTTGTGTGACAAGTGGTAAACCTTTCCTCTACCCACTACATCCAAATGTTTTTTATAAGCTTTTCTATACTCCAAACAATTTATTTGAGTAAGAGTTTATGTGTGGAAATTAAGGAATGGATGGGATTTCACATTTGGTTCAACATAGTACAAAATAGTAATTAAAAAAAAAAGTTGCCATCCAGTCAATTCCAACTCAGGCCGACCCTATGTGTTTCAGAGGAGAACTGCGCTCCCTAGGGTTTTCAATTGCTGTGATCTTTCAGAAGTAGATTGCCAGGCCTTTCTTCCAAGGGACCTCTAGGTGGTATTGAACCACCCAGGGACTCTGTAAAATAATAAAATCTGAAGATTACAGCCTAGAAAACCCTATGGGGCAGTTCTACTCTGTCACATGGAGTCGCTATGAGCTGAAATTGACTCGACAGCACCTAACAACAACAACAACCCTTACATACTGCTCTATATGTTCTGGGTGCTTCACATACAGTGATTTGTTTAATCTTTATAACAATCTTAAGAGGCAGACACTATTATCATCATTCCCATTCTACAGATGAGGAAATCGAGGTCAAGAGAGTTTAACTTGCCCAAAATCACACATATAGTAAATATTGAATCAAAGATTAAAACCCAGGAAGTTTGGGTCCAGAGTCCACAATCTTAACCACTGAACCACATCTCCTGTCAAGCCAGACATACCAGAAGCCTGGGGTCAGGGGCAAACATGAGTGGTTTGGAAAACGCAGAGGACTTTCTCTGTCACTTTCTCACAGGCACTATTCTAAGCCCTTAACAAGCATTAACTTGCATAGGAGGGGAAGTGAACTTGAACTCAGCCCCACCAGGGGCTGGAGGGCCCAGCTAAAATGTGGGTTGTGCACCTTATCTCATTTATCTTTTGTAGCAACTTTTTGAGACTGGCTTTATCCCCATTGTCAAGATGTGGAAACCAGGATCAGGGAGGTAACATCCCCTGTCCAAGATCACAGGAATGTGAGGGATCTGAAGCTGGAGTTTGAACTCACATGTGTTTGGCTCTAATGCCAGGCACCCTGGGCCTCCTAAAATTCAAAGTGTCCTAAAGGTAAGGAGGTTGCTGGTACCCAATGCCAGGAGGAGAGAAGCAAGCAAGTTGTTCCCAACAGTTTGTCAGATTGATGAGGCAGCCACTACCTCATGAAAGTGGATGAATGACATCTAAACATGTTTCAGAACCACTTAGTGGAGGTTTCAGAGGTGGTTCCCCTGAGTTGATGTCCACGAGGAGTGACAGGACACCACATAGATGTGGCAAGTTGGACAAGGCACTGAGCGTTCCCAACCAACACGCAAGGGCAAGCTCTCTGCTGAGTGTTGACAAACGCAGCCAGGGAAGTGAAGGGGGCTGGAAACTGGCTGGAAATGACACCCACATTCTGGCCAACATGCCCCCAGCTAGGAATGTCTTACTGGGCACCTTGCTCCTTTCATCCCAGCCTGTGCCAATTTCTCTCTTTCCCATCTCTCCTCCAAATGTTACTTAGAAAAAAATCACAGTTAAAACAAAGTGTTAAATAAAGGTCAAAAGAGAGAAACAAAAATACATCAGGCAAATGCGAAAGACGGTACTTAGTGCAAACTGAAAAAAATCCCTGTTGCTTAATTTCACATAAGAATGTTGGCCCCTCGGCAGGCATCTCACCCGCTCCCCAGGCACTTCTTTGCATAATCAATAACAAAAACAAAACTGCAATCCTGTTGCCATCCAGTCAATGCTGACTCATAATGACCCTATTGGGCAGAGTAGAACTGCCCCCATAGGGTTTCTGACGCTGTAAATCTTTACAGAAACAAACTGCCACATCTTTCTCCAGCGGAACAACTAACTGGTGAGTTTGAACCACCAACCTTTCAGTTAGTAGCTGAGCGCTTATCCGCTGTGCTACCAGGGTTCCTATAATTAACAGGCCTCTTGAAATATTTTTTCAAACCAAAGAGCAGATCTCTCCCAAGGAAGAATTCAATATCTGCCTACAGAGAGCAATAAGCATAAACTATTTATAAGATAACAAGTTTCCTCCCAGCACCTGGAAGCCAGGAAATGAGTCCCTCTGGTTTCCTGTGAATCTGATCAGATGAAGAGAACTGAGGCCTCCCAGGTTCCCTGTTCAGGAAGCGATTTTGCAGAGACCAGGAGAGTTCTAAATCTAGAGAACTTTCAGCTCAGCTGTTCTCGTCCTTGTTTTCTCTTTAGACTTTTTAGCAACTGTTCCAAACACAATAAAAACCCAGATAAACACAATAGAAAAAAAAATTTTTTTTTTTTTAATAGCGTCCCTAAAAACCCAACCCAGTGCCATCGAGTCGATTCCGACTCATAGCAACCCTAGAGAACAGAGTAGAACTGCCCCACAGAGTTTCCAAAGAGTGCCTGGCGGATTTGAACTGCCAACCCTTTGGTTAGCAGCTGTAGCACTTAACCACTATGCCACCAGGGTTTCCAATAGCCTCTCCACATAACCTTACGCTCAAAAATAATGGATGTAAACAAGCTAATAGCCTCCCTAGCTTATTTATATCCATTATTTTTGAGAGTAGGGTTATATGGGAAGTCCCCTGTCTGGCCTCAGTTTTTCTGTCCTGGTGTCACAGTGGTTAAGCGCTCAGGCTGCTAACCTTAAGATCAGCAGTTCAAGCCCACTAGCCATTCCCTGGGAGAGAGATATGGCAGTCTGCTTCTGTAAAGATTTACAGGCTTAGAAGCCCTATGAGGCAGTTCTACTCTATCCTACAGGGTCTCTATGAGTCAGAATCCACTTGATGGCAATGGTGTAAGACAAGGAGAGGGAACGCCCAGGACATCTGCAGAGAGACCTTGGTGTAGTTCCTTTTTATGTTTCAATATGGGGCTTTCCAGCTAGATTTCAATTGAAATAAGTTTGAACACAATTGAACCTGATAACCCTAAGGGCTCCATCCAGATCTGCCCTTCTATTCTCCAGTGACCTAACAGGCAAAAACTTCCACTCTCAATGGAGGGCACACTATAGGGGGAGAACAGGAGACAATTTTCTTTTTTTATATACATACAGTGAAACTTGTGACAGCTGGAACTTGACGGGACTGCCTTGTTTTTCTGGGTCTCTCAAGTTTTCCACGTTTGACAGGGTGCAGTCTTACCACTTTTCTCTCTCTCTCTAGTACTAATAATATTTGAGTTTTCCTTCTCTGACAGGTTTCCACCTTATGCAGGTTCCGGCTTTCTCAGGTTTTACTGTATTTTATTTTTGTTGAGAATAAACACAGTAGAACATAAGTCAATTCAACAATTTCTACATGTGAACTTCAGTTACACTGATTACATTCTTTGAGCTGTGTGACCTTTCTCACCTTCCTTGTTTTGAGTTGTTCCTCCCCTATTAACATAAACTCACTGCTCCCTAAGTTTCCTATCTAATCTTTGAGTTGCTGTTGTCAATTTGATTCCATATAGATAGGTTTCAAAAGAGCACAATGTTCAGGGCAGATATTTTCTACTAGTTAGCTAAACGATTGTTTGGTTTTAAGAAGTGACTTCAGAGGATATTTTTGGTTCAAGGTTTAAACATTATCTCGGGGCAATAGTTTCAGGGGTCCATTCAGCCTCAATGGCTCCAGAAAGTCTGGATTCCATAAGAATTTGAAATTCTGTTCTGCATATTCCACCTTTTGATCAGAATTCTTCTATAGACTCTTTTATCAAAATAGACAATTTTCTTTTTAAAGTAAATTGCATATTCTGTTAGAAGGTGACAGTGCTCTGGAGAAGATTCAAGCAAGGTACCAATTAGACAGTACAAGGGGTTAGAGAGAAAGCTGCACCTTTTAAAAGGGTGATGTGGGAAGGCTTCATTGAGAAGGTGGCTATCTTAGACACCTAAAAAAAAGTGCTACACAAATACCACAAGTGGGTGGCATTAAGGAACAGAAATTTGTTTTCTCACGGTTCTAGAGGCTAAAAGTCCATGTCAGCATCTTGGCCATGTGGCAAATGTGAAGGTGGCTCTTATATACCTGAGATCTGGGAAACACTGACTTAAAAATTTATTAAATTACTACTTTGATGGTTTGGGGAAACCCTGCTGGCACAGTGGTTAAGAGCTGTGGCTGCTAACCAAAAGGTCAGCAGTTTGAATCTACCAGGCGATCCTTGGGAACACTATGGGGCAGTTCTACTCTATCCTATAGGGTCACTATGAGTCGGAATCAACGGTGATGGGTTTGGTTTTTGTTTTCATGGTGGTTTATTTCACATGGTAATTTTTTCTTGAAGAACACATTTCGCATTCTCTAAAAAAAAAAAAAAAAACGAGAAAATGGAAAGCAAAATTCAGATACTGGCTTCGAGAGCCAACTTTCAAAAATCCCTGATTTTAATAAACTTTTACTTCTCACAAAGCTGTTGTCCAAAAGGACAGCACTTTAATAATGTGGGATACAGCTAAGGGATCACCCTAAGATAGCTGATCTGGGGGACATGAGCTGGCCTCCTGTTAAGGCGATTGTCTTCAAACCTAGCAGAGACTAGAATTGTCTCTTAACAAAAAAACCCTGGCCCCACCTCAGACCAATTAAATCAGAATCTCTGGGGTGGGTTCTGGGCATCTGTGTGCTTTGAAAGCTCCCAGGTGATTCTATCTTCTTCCTGATCCTTGGTACAGAGGAGAGGGTCTAGCCTCAGGAATAAGACAGACCTGGATTCAAATCCTTCCACTTGTATGCTGTGTGATCTTCAGCTACTCATTTGACCTTTCTGAGCCTCACATTCCTTATCTATAAAATAGGAATAATCACACACACCCCTTAGGGTTGGTATAATGATTCGGTGACACAGTATCTGCCAACTGCCTACACAGGGCATGCCATACAGTAGGGGGCCCATACATGCTTGTTCCCTCCTTTCCTTGGTAGCATTCCCACCACCCAGAGCCTGGCACAGAATAAGGGCCATCTGGTAGTAAAACCTCAACTCCCTTGAAGGCTCAGAGAGTAGAAGTTTGAGCTGATTATTTGGGGGGAGTAATGAAGAACATGAATCAAATTCTTAACTCATTATTTTAATTAATATTTAATTATAGGGTTTTCTTTGGACACGTCATCAGGAAATACCAATCATTAGAAAAGGACATCATGGTTGGTAAAGTAGAGGGCCAATGAAAATGAGGGATTTAGCCCAGATTTAGTTGCTACCTCTTGACAGGGGAATGGTGTTTGTATACAGGGATGGGAAGAATTGTGATGGTTATCTTTGGAAGCAATCTCCCACAACTGGGAAATAAAGTCTGGACTCTTCTTTCCCAGGTGCCAAGCTTTATAGTCAACTTTATCTGGATATGGGGAAATAGGGGTGGGAGACAGGTGGTTGGTGATGCCTGTGGAAGTGGCCCAGCATCTGTAGGAAAAAGAATTCAGATTAGTCAAGAACTACCAAGGCCATCAAAAAGAGGGAGTAGAAGAAGGGAACAGGGAGAAGGGGCAATGGCAGGAGGAGGTCAAGGCTGAGGTTCATGACTGAGGCCCCAGATGGGGCAGGGGCTGGAATCCCTCTACTTGCGTCACAGAGGTGAGCTGGTGACAATCATGTTGGGCTGAACATTCATAATCTTATTTCAGCAGAAAGAGAAAAGAAGCATCCAGAGATATTGCTCACCCATGCAACCTGGCTAGGAAACCACAGGTCTCATCCCCAACCCCCAGGGATGGCTCTGGGCCCCTCATCCCCTAGAAACACTTCTAAGCCCAATCCCCACTTAAGAATAAGACAATTCCTTGAGCTGCAATTGCCCCCACAGTCATAGACTAAGCATATCTATCCAGTCTCCTCTGTTAATAAATATTTGAACAGCAGTTTTTAAAATTTTTCTTACTCTCCACAATGGAAATTAATTGCTATTTTACATTACATTCAACTTCTATTAGTTTAGAATTTACTTCCTCAGTGATACCACCAACATTAGGCTTGAATAAAATATTTTAACCTAGACAAGCTCATTAAATTTTGAAGATGAGTGGATGGAACGAGGGAGAACCAGTCCTAGTTTTGCAATTTTTAGGGTATCAGTTGAAATCCATCAGGCAAGTGTCAAACAGGTTGGGGACTGGGGAGTAGAAGCCCCTGGAACAACAATCTTGTTCAGTCCTGTTTGGGTTCAGGCCATCAGGGCTAGCCCATTCCCAAAGCAGTTCACCCTGACCCACACGGCACTCAGTTTCCCAGTTTGTTCCCCATCATCCTACCTTCTGACCCCTGAATTGTGCTTTTTAGGGTCTACTTTTATTTCTTGGACCTGACACTTAGCCTAACAGAGAATGGTCAAATAACTTGCCCAAGGTCATGGTCAGAAGGCAAGAAACCATGGCGAGTCCTATTTAACAAGATTAGGTCCCTTCTCTTAAAAGGTTTCATGCTCCCATAATCAGCCTCCTTTCTAGCATAAGTTCCAGAAAGTGCTGGAATGAAGATGCCCCTGTATGTGTGCTGGTATTAAAGCCTGGTCACCAGTACAGACTTCCTCTTCATTAACAGTCATTTTCTCCTTTGAGTCCTTACATCCTTTCCTTCAGGGGTCTCATCTGGGCCCATACCAATCATCCAGAAAGTTCGCAATCATGTTTTACCTCAAAGGGAAAGAGTATGGGGATTCATTTCCTAATCTCCCATGCAGCTCCTGGCCCCTGTGCAAATTTGCCCAACTCCTCCCCAGCTTCGGCTCTGCAAACCAAGGGTTTATTTTCAGGAAGGTCTTTATGAAGTCACAGAATGTCTTTGGTGGTATTTTTCCCCAGAACAGAGGTATCAACTAGCCTTATAACTGCATATTTCAGAGTGACCCACCCCCCAATTTTCTGAAAGAGTTCAAGAGAATCTGATGTACCTGGGTAGGGAAGTATCTAGATTTTTTTTTTCATGGTATAGAACATCTAGCGTTCACTTTGTAAGACTACCTGGAAAGGCAATGGGAAGAAACACAGGGCAGTGCTCACAGTGGCCAGACTGGAGACTCCGGAACCAAAAACACCTCTCCCTCTCTTAGAGTCCATATATCGCTCTTTTCAAAGAATGGCCTGCTTCACTCTCCCTTCTCTCTGGTCAGCTTCCCTCACTCCTATTCCCTCATAATGTCTACATGACACCTAACTTTGTTTGGGTTCCCCCAGAAGCAGACTTGAAACAAAGACTGAAGTGCAAATAGTTGATATGGGAAGTAATCCCAGAAAATATTGGTAGGGTAGTGGGAAATTAAAAGAGAGGAGGAAAGAGAGCCCATGAAGGTTGTATAATCAAGCCACTTCTACTGTGGGCAATGGGAGCTAATCCCACCAGGGGGTTCTGGAGACAGTAAAACATAGGTCATATTTATCACGTCTGTCTTAGTTATCTAGTGCTGCTATAACAGAAATACCACAAGTGGATGGCTTTAACAAACAGAAATTTATTCTCTTACAGCCTACCAACTTCTGCAGTCTGAAATTCATCAAACTTGCAATCAAAATGCACTTATAATAACTGGTTAGTAAAATGTGAAAATTGGAAACAAAGAAGAACGATCCATAGTTGGAAAACATGGCCTTGGTGATAGAAATGATGCTGGAGATCGCATGATAGCATTTTGCAAGACCAAGAATTTCTTCACTGCAAATACCTTTTTTTTAACAACATAAACAGCAACTATAAACTTGGACCTCACCAGATGGAAAACACAGGAATCAAATCGACTACATCTGTGGAAAGAGACTATGGAAAAGCTCAATATCATCAGTCAGAACAAGGCCAGGGGCTGACTGCAGAGCAGACCGTCAATTGATCATATGCAAGCTAAATTTGAAGCTGAAGAAAATAAAAACAAGTCCACGAGAACCAAAAATGACCTTGAGTATATCACACCTGAATTTGGAGACCATTTCAAGAACAGATTTCATGCATTGAACACTAATGAGCAAAGATCAGATGAGTTGTGGGATGACATCAAGTACATCATACCTGAAGAAAGTAAAAGGTCATTAAAAATACAAGAAAGAAAGAAAAGACCAAAATGGATGTCAGAAAAGGCTCTGAAGCTTACTCTTGAATGTAGAGTAGCTAAAGCGAATGGAAGAAATGATGAAGTAAAGGAGCTGAACAGAAGATTTCAAAGGGCAGTTTGAGAAGACAAATTAAAGTATTATAATGAAAAGTACAAAGACTTGGGGCTAGAAAACCAAAACAGAAGAACACACTAGACATTTCTCAAGCTGAAAGAACTGAAGTAAAAATTCAAGGCTTGAGATGCAATTGCGAAGGATTCTACAGGGAAAATATTGAATGACACAGGAAGCATCAAAAGAAGATGGAAGGAATGAGTCACCCGACCAAAAAGAACTGGCCGACGTTTGACCATTTCAGGAGGCAGCATATGGTCAAGAACTGATGGTATTAAAGGAAGATGTCCAAGCTGCACTGAAGGCATTGGTGAAAAACAAGGCTCCAGGAATTGACAGAATACCAATTGAGATGTTTCAACAAACGGATGCAGCGCTGGAGGTGCTCACTCGTCTATGCCAAAAAATTTGGAAGACAGCTACCTGGCCAACTGACTGGAAGAGATCTATATTTGTTCCCATTCCCAAGAAAGGTGATCCAAGAGAATGAAGCAATTATCAGACGGTACCATTAGTACCACACGCAAGTAAAATTTTGCTGAAGATCATTCAAAAACAATTGCAGCAGTACATCGACAGGGAACTGCCAGAAATTCAAGCTGGATTCAGAAGAGGACATGGAACGAGAGGTATCACTGCTGATGTCAGATGGATCTTGGCTGAAAGCAGAAAATACCAGAAAGATGTTTACCTGTGTTTTATTGACTATGCAAAGGCATACGACTGTGTGGATCATAACAAATTATGGACAACATTGTGAAGAAGGGACATTCCGGCACACTTAATTGTGCTCATGCAGAACCTGAACATAGACCAAGAGGCTGTTGTTCGAACAGAACAAGGGAATACTGCATAGTTTAAAATCAGGAAAGGTGTGCTTCAGGGTTGTATCCCTTCACTATACTTTTTCAATCTATACGCTAAGCAAATAATCTGAGAACCTGAACTATAGAAGAAGCACATGGTATCAGGATTGGTGGAAGACTCATTAACATCCTGTGATATGTAGATGACACAACCTTGCTTGCTGAAAGCAAAGAGGACTTTAAGCACTTACTGATAATCAAAGACTACAGCCTTCAGTATGGATTACACCTCAACATAAAGAAAACAAAAATTTTCACAACTGGACCAATAAGCAACGTCATGATAAACGGAGAGAAGATTGAAGTTGTCAAGGATTTCATTTTATTTGGATGCACAATCAACACCTGTCATGGATTGAATTGTGTCCCCCCAAAATATATGTCAACTTGGTTAGGCCATGATTCCCAATATTGTGTGGTTGTCCACCATTTTGTCATTTCATGAGATTTTGCTATGTGTTATAAATTCTATCACTATGATGTTAATAAAATGGATTAGCAGCAGTTATATTGATGAGATCTAGGAGATTAGATTCTGTCTTAAACCAATCTCTTTTGAGATATAAAAGAGAGAAGTGAACAGAGAGACAGGGAGGCCTCATACCTCCAAGAAAGGAGCACTGGGAGCAGAGCGTGTCCTTTGGACCTGAGGTTCCTGCGTTGAGATTCTCCCAGACCAAGGGAAGACTGATGACAAGGAAATTTCTCCAGAGCCAACAGAGAAAGAAAGACTTCCCCTGGAGCCAGTACCCTGAATTCAGACTAGCCTACTGGACTGTGAGAGAATAAACTTCTCTTTGTTAAAGCCATCCGCTTGTGGTATTTCTGTTAGAGCAGCACTAGATGACTAAGACAATGCCCATGGAAGCAGCAGTTGAGAAATCAAATGACGTATTGCATTGGGCAAATCTGCTGCAAAAGACCTGTTTAAAGTGTTGAAAGGCAAAGACACCACTTTAGTGTGGTGTCTGGGGTCTTAAATGCTAACAAGCAGCCATCTAAGATGCATCAATTGGTCTCAACCCACCTGGATCAAAGGAGAATGAAGAACACCAAGGTCACACGATAACTATGAGCCGAAGAGACAGAAAGGGCCCCATGAACTAGAGACTTACATCATCCTGAGACCAGAAGAACTAGATGGTGCCCGGCCACAACCGATGACTGTCCTGACAGGGAGCACAACAGAGAACCCCTGAGGGAGCAGGAGATCAGTGGGATGCAGACCCCAAATTCTCACAAAAAGACCAGACTTAATGGTCTGACTGAGACTAGAAGAATCCCGGCGGTCATGGTCCCCAAACCTTCTGTTGGCCCAGGACAGGAACCATTCCCGAAGACAACTCATCAGACATGGAAGAGACTGGACAATGGGTAGGAGAGAGATGCTGATGAAGAGTGAGCTACTTGTATCAGGTGGACACTTGAGACTGTGTTGGCATCTCCTGTCTGGAGGGGAGATGGGAGGGTAGAGAGGGTTAGAAACTGGCAAAATTGTCACGAAAGGAGAGACTGGAAGGAGGGAGGGGGCTGACTCATTAGGGGGAGAGTAAATGGGCGTATGTAGTAAGGTGTATATAAGCTTTTATGTGACAGATTGACTTGACTTGTAAACTTTCACTTAAAGCACAATAAAAATTATTTAAAAAAAAAAAAGATACCATTTTAAGGACTAAGGTATGCCTGACTCAAGCCATGATATTTTCAACTGCCTCATATGCATGTGAAAGCTGAACAATGAATAAGGAAGGCCAAAGAAGAATTGATGCCTTTGAATTATGGTGTTGGTGAAGAATATTGAATATACCATGGACTGTCAGAAGAACAAACAAATCTGTCTTGGGAGAAGTGCAGCCAGAATGCTCCCTGGAAGCAAAGATGGTGATACTTCATCTCACATGCTTTGAACATGTTATCAGGAAAGACAAGGCCCTGGGGAAGGACATCATGCTTGGTAAGGTAGAGGGTCAGGATAAAAGAGGAAGACTGTTAATGAGATGGATTGACACAGTGGCTGTGACAATGGGCTCGAATGTAGCAACAATTGCGAGGATGGCGTATGACTGGGCAGTGTTTGGTTCTGTTGCACATAGGGTCGCTATGAATCGGAACTGACTCGAAGGCACCAAACAACAACAACGACATAATTTAGGAGGCTTGAAGTCTGAATTCAGGGCGCCAGCTCTAGGGGAAGGTTTTCTGTCTGTGTTGGCTCTGGGGAAGGTCTTTGCCATCAATCTTCCTTTGGGTCCTGGAGTTTCTTAGCGCAGGGACCCCTGGTTCAAAGGACATGCTCTGCTCCTGGCTCTCTTTTCTTGGTGATATGAGGCCTCTCTCGTCTCTACTCACTTCTCTCTCTTATATCTCAAAAGAAATTGACTGAAGATACAACCTAGTCCTATAGATTGTGTTCTGCCTCATTAATATAACTGCCTCTAATCCTGCCTCATTAACATCGTAGAGGTTAAGATTTACAACACATAGGATAATTACATCAGATCACAAAATGGAGGACAACACAATACTGGGAATCATAGCCTAACCAAGTTGACACACATTTTGGTGGGGGGGGACACAATTCAATCCATAATACCACCCAAGGGTAAGGGAGCTGGAGTATTCACCACTACATTACATCAATTAATGGTGAAGGGCTGCTCCAGGGGCATTAACCCTCTGAAACTCTGGGTTTCTTTGTGGGCAGGTGGACATCCCCTCAGCAGAAGGCAGCCATGAAAAAAACCCCACAGATAGAAGGTAGCAGTCCCAAGGTATCTGCAGTAAACTGACATCAGGATACAGAGCTGAGAGCTTAGGACAAATGGGTGGAGCACTGGCCACATGTTGTCTGGCCCCAGCCCAGATGCCATGTAAATTTTTATCTTGAGTGCTTGCCCTTCCCTGGTTCCATTTCTCCTCTGCTTGACCCAACTCATCTTTTTGAGCCAGGCCACATGTCAGAGGAGACAGGGCCATCCTTGGGTCAGGTGTCCATTTCAGTCCAATCAGCTGTTAGGGTAAGCAGGGTCACATGGCCAGGGTTATGAGTAAGGACAGACCTTTGGAAAAGGGACATACTTGGCGAAGGCACTCCTCCAAAATTTGTCTTTCCCTTGGCCGTCTGGGATGGTCCTGAGCTGAGGTGGCCAGTCATTTATATGCTTGGAGATCTGGGACATCTCCAAACCACTGTATCTTTTCCTAGAGATAGATCATCTGGGGGAAATCAGTCATCACAATGCTGAGCATCTAGATGCTACTTCAGAAACCCACTCCTCAAGCCACATGTTAACTGGCTTTCTGGTTCGAAGATTGTGACAATGAAAGCCCCCAGCCTTGTCCACTGAGGCTGAATTGGAAGCTGAGAAACACAGCTCACCTTGTCTGGAAACCAGCAGGATGCAAGGCTGACAGTTAATTAGATTAATTAGAAAACCATGCCTTAAAATGTAATGTTGTTTTCATGAGTTTTTAAAGCCTATCAAAATGTTTGCTGAGCTTTATGGCTGGTAATTAACAACCTTGTAAAAATATACGAGGAAACAAGGAGATGTCAGGGAGCTAATGAGTGTGGCAGCTGCGAGACCCACAGACAGAGCCTGCTTCTGGCCTTCACATCACTTGAGCTCAAGCCGAAGCTCTGTCTCAACTTGCAGTGACCTCAGGCAAGTCCCTCACCCTCTCTGGGTATCTGTCCAGTGAGAAAGTTGGATAACCTCTAAGTCCCTGGTCTAGCCACATTTCTCAGCTTCTCTATTTCTGCTTCCTCAGAGCTCAGCCCACCTACAGGCTCCACTGCTCTGAAAGCTAGTCAATCATCATGGCCTAAGTGTCCCCACAATAGGTAGGAACCTAGTATCTCAAGGAGATCCTCAGCATCCCACTCCATAGAATTGGACAATCGTAGTTTCCATGGCCAAAGGTCCTTTCACCTTCCTGAGGTTATAAGTTTTTCCTTTGGGAGACCACGCCCTCCTCACTCTCAGTCCCTGTGCTTTAGTCAGAATGGCATCTACCCCTGGCATTAGAGGTGGGCATGTGTCTTGGCTGTAACCAATCAGGGCATCTCAGTTCCTTAACCACAGTGATTTATTCGGGGCTGATCACCTGACCCAATCAGACCCAATGAGGCTCAATGGAGAGAGAAGCTCTCCATTGTTTGTTTTCCTTTGGGATGATTTAGGTTCAAGGTTGTTGGCAGCTATCTTGGCTCCGTGTGGAGTGTGTACATGAATCCAGCATGGAGGAAGGGTGAGCCAGATGATAGAGGAGACCAAGTTATGGTACCGTTGTTTGAGCCCCTGAGTTTAGCCAGGTACTAAATTTACCCTCGGACTTATCAATTACATAACCAACAAATCTTCTTTATTTAAGTCATTTTGAGATGAGTTTTCTGTTACTCACAAACAAGAGTTCTAACAGTTACATGATGTGTTTGTGAATGTAGGGTTATGTGTGTGAGAGAGAGAGAGCATGAGAGAGACAGAGGATTTTTTTAGTGAAAGTATAGAATAGAATTTGGACATGTTATTTCCTGTGCATAAAATGTCATTTACCCTCTTTTTCCATTTGTGAATTCCTATTCATCCTCTCAAAGCCCATTTCAATGGATTCTTCTCTTTCCAAGCTCCCCAGACAGAGTTAGTCACTCCTTCCCATTGCCCTGTGTCAGCATGTGACATTGACTGATACACTTTCAGCAAAGATATATCTTAACCCCGTGATACTTTGTATTTGGACTGGGGTGAATATATGGAGCTTCCATGTGTACATAGGTCAAATTCTCAAAAAGGGACCAGAGGAAAAAACCTCTAAATTTTTAGTTTCTAAGAGAGAGAGAGAAAAAAAAAGCTTGGAAAGGAGATGAGAGCAGGAAGAACCAGGTTTTGCCTGTTATTCATTAAAACTCATTCTCCCATTCTTCCAGGCACATTCTGATTCTCCAGATAGAGACAAAATACTCCTGCCTCATTTGTGGCTAGTGTGGCCAATGGCATGTTAGAAGAGATAGGGACATCTTCTGAGATCACCAATGGCAAGTTAGAAGAGATAGGGGCATCTTCTGAGATCACCAATGGCATGTTAGAAGAGATAGGAGCATCTTCTGAGATCACCAATGGCATGTTAGAAGAGATAGGGGCATCTTCTACCTGACTGGCTTAAGAAAAAAGTACTTGTCCTGGACTTTTGCCCTTTTTTCTCCACTGAACTAAACACCAGTGTACTGTAACCAAGCTCTAACAATGTGAATGAGAATAACACCGTAGATGACACAGATAAACAAGATGAAAGGATCTGTGATCCCTGAATGGCCATGTGGAGCAGAGCTACCCCCAACATGAACCACTTAATTTGAGACTGTTAAAATATAGAGTAAATGAACTTCTATTTTCTTTAAGCCAGTGTATTTTGGGCCCTCTTTGTTACAGCAGCTTAGCCTTACACTAATTAATGTATTTCTGACCACCTCTCCTCCAATGACTAGAAACCACCACCCCCCCCCCACCCCAGTTAGGGAGAGGATGAAATTTTGAAGAAAGAGAAAAGCAAGTTAGGGTCTATATATTTCACCCCCTGCCTGCTCTCTCACCTAAAATAAGTCACAGATTTGATAGCAGGGAGGGGGGAAGGACATAATAAACTTTCTTTTGAAGTTTGGAGGATTCAAGAATAAAGAGAAATTTTGCCTCATTTCCATCTAGAAGTTGTCCTTCACGGTAGGAGGTGAACATATGCTGGTTTGCCTCCTAGCACTCACTCACCTTTCTTCTAATAACAGTGCCTGGATTTCCCTCTGAGAAACCTTCTTTCCCTTGTACAATTCTGGGAATACCTTTAGCTGCCTCTTGTCATATCATGCCTGCTTCCTACACATGTGCGGATCGTGTACTTCACAACTCCAGGAAGCACATTTCACAGCCCGTGATGTAGATGTTGTCTACTGGAGGTATGCAACAGGGTGACCCTGTGGCAGTCCACATAGGCCACTAATTCTTGGTCTTCATGAAAGTGGCTCCTGGCTGCTATGGCTTCTCCAGGAGACAAACCCTAGTCTCAAACTGGATCAAACTCATTATCCATCAGGGGAGTGATAAACACATAATAAACGTAACAATCTCTCTCCCACACAATGCTTCCCCAAACACCACATATATCCTGGGAGTATACTATTGACCTCATTGCTCTCCTATAACACCATTGTTGACAACATTCCTTATACTACCCAATGCTCCCTTTGTAAGAACTCCCATGATAAATCCCCAGAAAAAGTTAGGGTGTCTAGAACAATTGGTGCTTTCATTCCAGAAGATAATGATAGCTATAGAACACCGTGGGTTTCCTTTTCTGCTTTGACCATTGAAGAACCTGGAGCTAAATTAAATGCTCTTGTCAAGATCGCCAATGACCTCCATGTTGCTAAATCCAACGGTAAATCCTTAGTTCTCATTTTTCTTAAATCATCAGCAGCACTTGACATAGATGAGCACTCTCTCCTTCTTGAAACCCTTCCTTCACTTGGCGTTTTCCTCCTGTCTCACTGGCCATTCCCTCTCAGTCCCCTTTGTTGATTCCTTATCTTCCCAACCTCTAAACAAGGAATGTTATAGGGCCAGTCCTTTGTTATGTTCTTGTCTTTGTCACTCTACCCTTATTGGCAATCTCATGACTTAACTTTTTTATTTTTTATAATTTATTTGTTTTTGTTGAGAATATACACAGCAAATTCATTGTGCTGTTGAGTCAATTCTGACTCATAGCGACCCTATACACAGCAAAACATACACCAATTCAACAGTTTCTGCATATATATTTCAGTGACATTGATTACATTCTTTGAGTTGTGCAACCATTCTTACCCTCCTTTTCTGAATTGT
The DNA here is from genome assembly GCF_030014295.1 of Loxodonta africana. Lineage (NCBI taxonomy): Eukaryota > Metazoa > Chordata > Mammalia > Proboscidea > Elephantidae > Loxodonta > Loxodonta africana. The sequence continues at coordinate 33,154,122 of NC_087365.1, read as the reverse complement.
TCCTCCCTCATTAAAGTAAACTCACTGCCCCCTAAGGATCCTATGTAATCTTTTGTGTTGTTGTTGTCAGTTTGGTCCCATATAGATAGCTCTTAAAAGAGCATAATGCTCAAGGCAGACATTTTTTACTAGTTAGTCTTAACTACCATCTGGGGATATTTTTGGTTTGAGATTCAAAGATTATCTCAGGGCAATAGTTTGAAAGGTTCATCCAGCCTCCATAGCTCCAGAAAGTCTGGATTTCATGAGAACTTGAAACTCTGTTCTGAATTTTTTTCCCTTTTGGTCAGAATTCTCCTATAGAATCTTTGATCAAAATGTTCAGTAATGGTAGCCAGGCACCATTCAGTTTTTCCGGCCTTAAGGCAAAGGAGATAGTTGTTCATGGAGGCCATTAGCCACTCATTCATTTCCTCCTCTGGCCTCATGACTTTAAATATTGTTTCTCCAATGATGATGCCCACATTATCTCTGGATCTTCCTCCTGAGCTCAGGTGCAATATGCCCAACTGCTGATTTGATATCTATTCTTGGACATGCAACAGACATCTCAAACTAAACACATCCAAGACCCAACTCCTTATCACCAAACTCACCTGTCTACCCATAGCCTTCCTTATCTCAATAATGAAAACTCCCACCTTTTTAGCAGCTGCTCAGGCCAGAAACTTTGGAAACATCCCTGACTCCTTTATCTTTTTTTTTTTTCTTTCACATCCCACTCCATCCATCAGCAAATTCTATTGCCTCTACCTTTCAGATATATCCTGTACCTAACCACTTCTCACCTCTTCACTAAAAAAAAAAAAAAACACCCCACTGCCATCAAGTCAATTCCAACCCATAGCAATCCTATAAGACAAAATAGAATTGCCATAGGGTTTTTTACTTAACGGAAGCAGGCTGCCACATCTTTCTCCCACAGAGCTGCTGACTGGGTTCAAACTGCCGATCTTTTGGGTTAGCAGCCAAGTGCTTTAAGCACTGCACCACCAGGGCTCCTTTCATCTCTTCACTGCTTCCACCCTGTTCCAAACTACCATTATCTCTTGCCTGAATTATGACAAAACCCTCCTAACTGGTTTCCCTGCTTCTGCCCTCCAGCTTATTTTTTTTTATATGATTTATTTTAATTTGTTGTTATTGTTGAGAATATACACAGCTGGACATACACAAACTCAACAATTTTTACATGTACAGTTCAGTGACATTGATTACATTCTTCAAGTTGTGCAACCATTCTCATCTTCCGTTTCTGGGTCGTTCCTACTCCATCAACATAAACTCACTGACCCCCAAGGTTCCTTTCTAATCTTTCAAGTTGCTTTTGTCAATTTGACCTCCAGCCTATTTTATTTATTTTTCAAAATTTTTTACTTACTATTGTGTACTGTCTTGCCCTTTACCAAAGTTACTACTTATCTATCATCTATTTAGTGTTTTTCCATCCCTACCCCCTCCCCTCCCTCATAACCATCAAAGATTGTTTCTTTTTGTGTGTAAACCTTTTCATGAGTTTTTATAGTGGTGGTCTCATACAATATTTGGCCTTTTGTAATTGACTTATTTCACTCAGCATAATTGACCTCCAGCCTATTTTAATCACAGCATCCAAAGAGATTCTTTCAAGCCATAAGTCGTATCATGCCGTCCTCTGCTCCTGTGGTGCTTCCATCATGCTTGGAGGAATAGCCAAAGTGTTCACATGGCCTGCAAGGCTCCACATGATCTGTCCCCCTTTCACTTCCCTGATCTTCTCTCCTGTTAACGCCCCCTCATGCAAAGATGGTGATGGGGGTAATAGGCATTAGGTGATGTCACCAGGGTGAGGAAGTTAAATGAGAAGAGAAGAGAAAAGATCCCAGGAAAGAGACTGTCAAACAAAACAGCCTGAAAAGAGTTAGTCTGAGGGCTAGGACTGGAGCCAGCAGAAGGTAGGTGCATCAAAACAGAGCAGAGAAAATGTCTCAAGAAGGAACAATCTCTCACTGAGGATCGAAAAGGCTGAAAGTCTCATCTTCAATTTCCCTATCGTGCTGTTAAAATTTTTAAACCTTTTTAAATGATGAGCAATTTGTCAGAGAAGCAGCATCTTGGCAACCAGGCCCAGGAAGGGGAAAAAATATTAGCATCTTTCAACTGGTCATTTTTTTCCCCTTTTCAGCATAAGCAGGCCAGAACCAGTATCCATTATTAATAGATGCATGTTTTATTAAAGATATAAAGACCAAAGATTTGTAACTTTAATAATCCAGATTCTTATTTTAAATTCTCCAACATTATTATTAATTGATTGGCTGGAGATGTTTCTTTTGCGATCACCAATCTGCCAATTCCTGGAGGGGAAATAAAAGTGGTGGAATTAGAGGCACTAGCATTGACACTGTCTTACTTGAGGGTGTATAAATCTCCCATAAGATGAGCACCTACTCTGGGTCAGAGATGACTAAGCCACAACCCTCGCCTCACTGGGAGGCAGAATTCTTGGACAGTGCAATAATTTGGGTGTGTATCTAAGGGGATAGAGCTGAAGGGTAACAGCTTTTCTTTGGAGTTAAGGTTTAAGTCTTGGTTCTACAACTTACTAGCTATGTGATCTTGGCCATGTTACTTTCCTTCTCTGAGCTTCAGTTTCCTTGTTGGTAAAATAGGGATGATAAAGGGTTATCGTGAAGATTAAATGAGATACTAGTGCATATAACTTGCTTGACACAGCACTCAGCACATAGTTTGTTGTTGCTGTCATGTTGGCTGCAACTTACAGCCACCTGTGTGTCACAGAAGGGAATGTTGCCTGGTCCTGCACCATCTTCATGATCATTGGTATGTCTGAGTCCATGGTTTTGACTAATGAGTCAATCCATCTCATAAGGCTTCATTAAATGGTAGCTGGTGGTAGTGATGATGTTAAAAATGTTGGGGACATGTGCTGGGCATTAATTCTTCCTGGAGGAGAGGAGTCAAGAGAAGGCTTTGTAGAGAGGGCATATTTGAGTTGGTTCTTGAAGGACAATTAGAATTTCAAAAGGCTGACAAACTGAGGGGAAGGACATTCCAGACAGAGGAAACAGCAAGCCTGAGCCATGATTGGAGAAAACTAAAGAGTTTGGTGGGGGCTGGAGAATACGGTAGCTAGGGGGACCGGTGGAATGCAAGGCTGGGAAGGAGGTCCAGTAACAGTGTAGAGGGCCTAGGAGGCTAGGCTAAGGGATTCAGGTTTGCCCTAAAGGCAATGAGGATTCTGGGAGGGTTTTAAGCAAACGCATGACCAGACTTGGTCTGTAATTTAGAAAAATTGCTCTTGGGGTCAGTGTGGTATCTAGAATGGAGTGGACAAAATGGCAGCAGGGAGATCAAGGAGGGGCTGGTGCCATCATCCTGACAGGAGATGAAAGTGGCCTGGCCTTGGGAGTGCAGAAGGCTGGATGTGAGTGACATCCTAGTGGTGGAATTGGCGGGATTTGTTAGTGGTGACGAGATCTTTGTCCTAACTGTGGAATTCCAGGGTTGGGTGGCTCCATTCTTAGGTCTTTCCAGCTCTCTCTACCCCTAGAAAGAGGAGGAAAAGGGGAAATATATCGATTTGAGGGTGAAGAGGGAGAGAGGGGCATGTTATGATGAATGGAAGGCAAATGCCAATACTCTCAGTCCTATAAACCTTCTAGAAAGTTCCAGCTCTGCAGACTCCAGCCACCACCCTGCCCTATAGTGTGTGACTGGAGCATGAAGCAGAATGAGGAGAGACAACACAGGCCTTCAGGTCCCTACACCACCTGTGACTTGCTGTATGACCTTGGATAAATCCCACATGTAAAGTGAAAGAGTTGATAAAGCATTAGTGCCGGTGTGGATGATGATGCTGCTGATGAGCGGTGGTCAACTCTTCCCAAGTGCTTACTCTGTGCATGGCCTCTTGTAAGTGCTTTACAAGCATTAATACAGCGATACATTTTATTCACTCAACAACACTATTAATATCCTTAGTGTACAAATGAGGAAATTAAAGCAAGAGAAGGGAAGTCACTGCATAAGGATACAGTGATAGTAACAGGCAGAGCTGGAATTCGGAATCAGACAGTCTGGCTCCAGACCATTCCCTGGAATCCGATTCCTGGGTCCACTCCATACCTGCTGCATCAGAGCCTCCAGGGTGGGCCCAGGAATCAACGGCGAAGTAGTTCTCAGGGCGGAGGTGGGGGTTGAAACTGAGGGCTCCAGGGGACAGACAATAAATACTTGAGGCTGACAGCATCGACTGAGAGAGAGTGGGACCTGATTCTCCCCCACATTCTTTGATCACAGATTCTTCTGGGTTCAGGGGTGAGTGGCCCTCTTGGGAACAACTCCAAGGGGGTGTCCAGGTCATCCCTACTCCTTTGCACACGATCTGGTGGAAGCAGTCACCAAATTCCCAACCCCCAGTCCTCCAGAGAAAGTCCCTGCAGGGTCTAAGAAAACCACAGATGACAAACGATTGCAAGAAAAGATATTCAACCTCTCTAGTAATTCAGGAAAGAAGAATTAAAAAAGAAGATGCCCTGGAAGGTTCCCAACAGTGGAGGGGTGTGGTCAGAACACCTTCCTAATCAAACTCATCCCTTTTCCATTTGGAACTTGAAAGCACTTGAGTACTCTCAAGAGGTAAATTATGCCATTTTTTTCTACATACTGTAATGATGTATCAGACCCACAAATATCTTGGCAGTTTGATATTTTTTAAAGGAACAGTAAACCGTCAAACTAGATACCAACAACCAGTAATCACCAGCATAATCACTCTTTTAATTTTAATAAAAAAGCATTCAAGAATTATTGCTATAGGCAACAAGGATGATTCTCGTAGGCATAGCAGATGAGTGAAAGAAACCAGACATAAAAGCTAAATACTGGATGTTCAAGAACCGAAAGAAGTAATCAATGGTGACAGAGCCCAGGAGAATGGTTGTCTTTGAGGATATTGACTGGGAAAAAACCCTCTGGGCAGCTGGAAATGCCCTGTGTCTTGACCTGGGTAGGGATTATACTGGTGTACACAAAGTAAAGATCCATTGAATTGTACCTTTATAACTTGTGTGTAACTCACACCTCAATAAAATAGTTAAGACTATTGTCATTTTCTGGGAATCCACGTCTTTCACTAACATTCAGCACTGATTGAATGCCTATAGTACAGTCACTTGGGCAAGGCAAGTAGGAGAAGCCAAGGGAAGTTAGACCTTGGCTTTCTATCCACAGGAGCTGGTGTTTGGGCCTGGATTGAAAATAAAGTTCACAGCCAGATGGGGCTGCTCAAGGCCAATTGTGCTTGGTGCTGTCGAGATTTCTGCCCCAAACACATCCCAAAAGAGCCAAGGCCAGGCTTGGGAAGCCTGCTTCATCAGGCCAGATGAGAGAGATCAAGATGGGACTGGGTCGTTCTGGGATGGGAACAGGAGAAGCATTAGTCAACAGCTACCCTAGTTCCAGGGACCTGTGTGGATCAAAGATAAGAATGGGCCAGGGGTCCATGGGGAAAGAGTGAGACTGGAGCCAGCAGAAGGAGAGTTAGGAAAGATATTAGGCCAGTTTGGACAATAGCCAGGCTCAGAGGTGATAGGATTCTCACCTCCTATTCGGACCAGAGTCCCTCAGTAGCACAAACAGCTAAAGTGCTCAGCTGCTGACTGAAAGGGTGGAGGTGAACGTCTACCCAGAGGTACCTCAGAAGAAAGCCCTGGCAATCTACTTCCAAAAAATCAGCCACTGCAAATACTACGGAGCACAGTTCTACTCTGACACACATAGGGGGCCCATGAGTTGGAATCGACTCAACAGCAGCTGGTTGCTTGTTGTTGGTATTGGGGTATTGAGATGACGGCAGCTGTATGGAAGATACTCAACCAGCATAGATAGAGACCAAAGACATTCGGTTGCTCCCCCAAGGTCACACAGCAAGTCAGGGGCTGAACCAAGCAAAGACCCCACACATCCAGTACCCCATGGGCTTCTCCCCACCACCCCCAGCAATACCTCAAGATCGTTTTCCTCCACCTCTGGACGCTTCACATTTGCTCCACGTTTTCAATTTGGAGGAAAAAAAAAACTTAATTCTTGATTCTTATGACAACTTACATCATCTTGAAAGTGGGAGGAAAAAAATCATCTCAAACCACCCACTTTTAATACAGATCTTTGCTGTGTCAGGAAGTATAAACAAACCAAAAGAGAAATAATTAGTTCTAAATTTAGGCGAGGTTTCTAGAAAGTGAACCGTTTGGGTAATCGGCTGGGGTGGTTTCATGAAGCGGTAATTAATTTGTTTTATCCTTAAAATGTTTTACTTAATTAAGGAAGGTGCTGATTTATGTACACCCATCCCCTGGGGATGGTTGGTAAGGCAAGAGAAAATTTCAACATTCTCCCTGCCATGTTTCTCATTGAATTATTTCATTACATTCAGATACACTTTTGCAACACTGATTGTGACAGATTCTGGAGTTATGAGCTCATAATTCCTGGGCGTAGGGGGAGGAAGCTGGCGACGCACACTTAATGGGAAATGTTCTCATAATCAAAAGAATATTTCAAGCTGTGACAACGCAGGCCAAGAGAAGGGAGCACTTTTTCTTCAAAGAATAACGGGATGCTGAAACGAACCCAGCACCTGCAGCTCTGTCTCCTTCTGAGTCAGCCGGGCTCCCGAATCTCAGCTTGCACAGCAAGCCAAAGGCGTTAGAGAACGGAAGTCAAGAGGATTTAGAACTAGTCCCGGGTCTGTCATAACCTACTCTGAGCTGATAGTTGCTTCAATTTGTTCTTTCATTTATTCATCAAATATTTATTGAGCACCTGCTATGTGTCAGGCACTGTGCTAAGTGATGGGAATACAGCGGTGAACAAGACAGACATGTCTCTTACCCTCATGGAACTTACAGTCTAGAGAAAGAAAACACCAAAAAAAAAAAAAAAAACCCTAAAAAAACAAGAAACAAACAAAAAAAACAGTTGCCATGGAATCAGTTCCAACTCCAGTTGCCATGGAATCAGTTCCAGCTCCAGTTGCCATGGAATCAGTTCCAGCTCCAGTTGCCATGGAATCGGTTCCAGCTCCTGGTGATCTCCTGTGTGTCAGAGTAGAACTGTGCTCCACAGGGTTTTCAATGGTTTTTTTTTGGAAGTAGATCACCAGGCCCTTCTTCCAAGTCACCTCTGGGTAGACTCAAACCTCTAACTTTTTGGTTAATAGCTGAGCCTGTTAACCATTTGCACCACCCAGATACTCCCTAGAGAGAGACACAAACATAAATAAGTAAAAGAATAAATAGATGATAAACATATGCCTACCCTATGATCTAGCAATTCCACTCCCAGGTATATACCCGAGAAAAATGCGTGCATATCTCCACCAAGAGACATGCATACAAATATTCATCACGACATTATTCAATAGTTCCGAATCAGGAACAACCCAAAGGTCCATCAACAGAACAATGAATAAGTGAATTATGGCATTTTTATGCAATGGAGTACTACGTAGCAATAAAAAAGAACAAACTTCTGATCCATGTGACAATGTGGATGAATCTCATAGACAATGATGAAGGAAAGAAGCTGGACAAAAAAAGGGCAGACTGTATGATTCTATTTCTGTGTAGTTCAAATGCAGGCAAAACTAATCTATAGTGATAGAAATCAGAATAATGATTAGGGGAAGAGGTATGAGGGAACTTTCTGGAGTGTTGGAACCGGTCTATGTCCTGATATGGGAAGTGGTTGGTATTGACTAAGCTGTATGCACTTTACTGTATACCTGTTATACCTCAAGTAAAACAAAAATTCAAAAGAGAATATGAAAAGAAATTAAAAAAAAACAACTAAATAATTTCATACAGCCATGAGAAACAAAAGGAAAATAAGAGAAGGTAATGTAATGTAACACAAGGTAAGTAATTGAAAGTTACTTGAAGATGAGAGTGGAGGTGTTGGCAATGTGAGGGGGAGTGACCAGAAAAGGCTCTTCTGCACAGATTGTTTTTGGCCTGATACCTGAACGTGAGGAAGGAGGTGGCCCGTGTGAGAATCTAAGCAAAGAGTCTTCCAGACAGGAGGCCGGCAAGATCAATGCCCCTGAGGTGAGAGCACCTTGGTATGCCTGAGGAACAGCAGGGAGGCCAGAATCGCTGGAAGAAGAGGTGAAAGGACTGTCAGGAGCTAGTCAACGAGGGCTCTGTGTGCCATATAAGGGTCTGGATTTTACTTAAGTGTGATATGAGCCGTTGAAGTTGTAAGCAAAGGAGTGACGTGACCCAAATTGACCTGATTTTTAAAATGGAAGCCAAATATCTCTTAGAATGGGGAGAAAAACCCTCCAAACCTGACAATACCAATTGCTGGTGAGGGTGTCAGAGCAACAAAGACTCTCCCACATTGCTGGTGGGAATATAAAGCGGCATACCCAAATGGTCAACAGTTACCTTAAAGCAAAGATGAGAATGTAAGGGAGCAGGGAAACTAGATTAACAAAAATGGAACACCAGAATGGAAATAATGAGAACGTTCGTGCATTGTGAAGAATGTAACAAATGTCACTGAACAGCTTAAGTAGAAATTGTTGAATGGGAACCTAAACTGCTATATAAAACTTCACTGAAAACACAATAAAATATATTTTTTAAAAAATGGTATAGCCATTCTGGAAAAGCCTTTGGCATTTCTTATAAAGTTAAACATACACTTACCAAACCATCCAGCAATTCCACGCCTCAGTATTTACCCATGTGAAATGAAAACCTGTGTCAAACCAAAAATCTGTATGCAAATGTTTATAGTGGCTTTAAAATCATGAAAAACTGGTCACAATCCAAATGGATCTCAATAGAGGAATAGATAAACTGTAGTACAGCTGTACAATGGAACACTAACTACTCGAATAAAAAGGAACAAATGACTGATGCCCGCAACAGCTTAGATGAATCTCAAACACACAATGTGAAGTGAAAGAAACCAAACACAAAAGGTTACCTGTTGTGTTATTCCATTTACTTGACATTCTGGAAAAGGTGAAACTGGTGAGGAAGAACAGATCAGTGGTTGCCATGGGTTCAGGGTGAGGGGTGGGTTTGACTACGAAAGGGCATGGGGTAATTGGGCGGGGGGAGACGATGGAACTGTTCTATATTCTGATTGTGGTGGTGGTCCTTGACTTTGCATTTTTTAAAACTCAGGTCTGCACACAGAAAAGAGTGAATCTTACTGTATGTAAATTAAAGAATAATTTTTAAGATGTAAATTATAAATATACTGTTATACTTCCTAATTGAAACATAAAGACTATCTGAAAAGTTGAAGCCTTGTTGATTTAGGGGGTGTTTGGGGGGAGGTTTAGGCCCTCCTGAGCATGAACCGGGGAAAGGGTTGTCTACTTAAACACCCAGCTTTGCCTCTGGACATTAAATTTTGCTACAGTCCACTGACTCCTTTCATGAGGGGACTGTCTTAGAAGCAGATTCTAAGACAAGGATTCCTGTCCAAGTGGTTTATTAAGGAAGTGCTCCAAGGGGAAACTGGTGAGGGGGTGTGGAAGGAAGACAGGGGAGAAAAAAAGCCAAACAACAGTGCAGTTCCAGGTAGGGTCTCTGCCTCAGCCTGATCCCAAGGGAGCTGAGGAATGTAAATAACACCTGAGAGTTTTCACCTGGAAGCAAGGGAGCTGGGCGTTGATATTCCTCTACCAGTGGGTCTTTGACCAAGGGCCATCCTGAAGCACAAAAGTTCCCAGGCACATCTAAGTCTCAGCTGTGCCTGCAAGTGGCTCCAATAGCCCAAGGGCAATCCTCTAAGAAAGGCTTTCGGAGTAAACTGTCAGAAGAAAGGACCCAGAGGCCAGAAATGGGTGCCCAGAAATGGTAAAAGATCTGAGGAGTGCTCCAACAGTGTCAACTTAGGAACTGCATAGCATCCACCAGATATTTGCTCCCAAACCTGAGGAGATGGGAAGAAGTTGCCCTCTCCCTACCCCCTGCCCTGTATGGGAGCAGGAGATCAGGGCAAGAAGTCTTATCAGTGGTTGAATCTAAAGGACTGAGGTGGGAATGAGATTAGAGGGTCTAAGACATTTTCTGAGACAGGCCTAGAGTCCCAGGAGCCCAGGGGTCAGTCCACTCCAATGTTGACCTCTTTTCCAGATGAGATTTCAGGGGAATGAAACACAAAGTTAAAGTGGCAGCAAGTCTCTCTCTGCCCAAACATGAAGGCAATTGACCTGGGACAAAAAAAAAAAACAACCTGCTGCCGTCGAGTCGATTCCAGCTCATAGGGACCCTATGTCCTGATATTTCCCTTCTACAGGCTAACCTTGGGGGAAAGATTGTGCCCACACCAGTATGATGGCTTTATCTTCTGCCTTTAATTCCAAATACTGGTCTGTGGACTGGTGCACGCGTCCATGGTCCCCAGTAAGAATGTTGTTTAGACGGCCAATTCTCCATCCTAAGAAAGGTTGCCCTTTATTCTGAGATTATCTCCTACCTTTGGTTTTAAGATTACTGTGCCCTGTCATTTATGAAATGGTGATAACAGTGAATGGTGGTCACTGTTTTGTGTGTGTGTGTGTGTTTGGCTTGTTTAATGTGACCTTTCTTGGCAAAATAAAATACTGGCAGCTCTGATTTTGTCCTTAAATGTGGGAGTGGAGAAACTTGACTGGGCTGTGAAACAAAGAGCTATTGTACCCCTCACAGGATAGGTATGTCAATCAATTTGTCTGCCTCATCTCCTGTCTCAGGTGAGGGTAGTTCTGGGAACCTCATGATCTCCCACTGCCGCACTCACAGTTAAGTGAACCAGAGATGGTCACCTGAACAAAGTCAGGGAACTCATTTGTTGATCAATAACCAATTAGGTGTCTCGAGAATTTTTCAGAGGTGATGGGTGTTTGAGTTGAAAATCATGGAGACCATTAATTTCCCCAATTCTGGTAAGCACAGCGCCTCAAAATCTGTGTTTTTGTCCTTTCCTGGAGTACAGACTCAGGGGCTGAGGAACTGTGCGGGTCCCTGTGAAGTGGCTGAGCCAGCAGAGGAAGCCAGCAGCAGAGAAAAGCAGGACAGTGGTTTCCAAAAGGTAGGGCTGGCATTTGACCTAAAGACCCAGGTAAACTTTGTCTCAGACACCTAAGTTTGTTGTTAGGCGCTGTGTTGTCGAGTAAATTATGAGTCAGACTCATAGCGACCCTATGTATAACAGAACAAAACACTGCCCAGTCCTGCGCCACCCTCACAATCTTTGCTGTGTTTGAATCTATGTTGCAGCCACTGTGTCCAATCCATCTCATTGAGGGTCTTCTTCTTTTTCCCTGACCTTCTACTACCAAGCATAATGTCCTTCTCCAGGGATTGGTCCCTCCTGATTAACATGTCCAAAGTACATAAGACGAGGTCTCACCATCTTCCCTTCCAAGGAGCATTCTGGCTGTACTTCTTCCAAGACAGATTTGTTCGTTCTTCTGGCAGTCCATGATATGTTCAGTAATCTTCACCAGCACCATAATTCAAAGGCGTCAATTCTTTTTCAGTCTTCCTTATTCATTGCCCAGCTTTTGCATGCAGATGAGGGAATTGAAAACACCATGGCTTGGGTCAGGCGCACCTTAGTCCTCAAAGTGACATCTTTGCTTTTTAACACTTAAGTAAACCTAAGTAAATTCCTTCATTTTACCCATTGGGTGGGCCCCTGGCTCTTGCAACAACAACAAAATGAAGCAAAACAAAACAAAAAAACAGCCCAATTAAATTCACCCTAAAGAAAGAAAGCAGAGAAGTGAAGATTGTTTGTTGTTGCTAGTTGCCTTGGATTCCAACACACGACGACCCCATGTCCCCATGTCTGCAGAGTAGAACTGCTCCATAGGATTTTCAAGGCTGTAACCTCTTGGAAGCAGATCGCCAGGGCTATCTTCCAAGGCACCTCTGGGTGGGTTAGAACTGCCAACCTTTGGCTAGTAGTCAAGTGTTTAACCATTTCACTACCCAGGAATTGAAGATTGTTTAAACATCCAAAACATTTTCAGTGAAAATTTAGGATTCTGCTAATTTAAGAAAAACAAATTCACAAACTGGTTTGACAGGTATTTTTCCATCGACCCATTATCCAAATGGCTGGGCGATGGGTGCTTCTCTCCCAGTGGAGAAGTCAGGCAGTTCCTTTGTAAAGTGAACCCAGAGCCAATTTAATCTGAGGCCATTCTAAATCCTGAGGCCCTGAGATAGAGCACCAAACAATCTGGTTTCTAATCCTGAATCAGACCAGCTGTGTCATCTGGAGCAAGTTGCTGTCTCTCTCTGAGCCTCGGTTTTCTCATCTGTAAAATGGGGATGATAGTAACCTTCCTTCTCAGGGTTGTAAGAAAGAGTGAAAAAAAAAAATCTAGCTTAGGCTTTTATTTAATTTTTTAAAATTATTTGTCCCTTCTCTGGCCTCCACACTTTCAGAGCAACATGAAATAACTGGAGTTACTTCATAGATGATGAGATGGTGGGAGTACCCCAAACCATTTCATATATAATTGGTTTACTATCTATAAGGTAGCAGGAAAAAAAGATCCATTTAGATCCTCCCCTCACAAAAATAACCTCCAGATGGGATACAGTTAAATGAGCAATCAAGCATGTCAGACCTAGAAGAAAATATAAGTGAATATTTGCCAGGTGGGAAAGGCTTCCTAAATTCAAAGCAGTGGGGAAAAAGAATCTTAAAGAACAAGATTGATAGATTTGACTCATGGAAGTTAAACCACCTCTACAGAAGAAACTCACAAATATAACATATAGGCACATAGCAAATAGGGATAGAAGTTGGCCCCCCCCCAAAAATTAATATACAGAGTTCTTACAGATCTACAAATAAAACATCAAGACCCCAATAGATAAATGAACAAAAAGCATTGATGGTTTACATAAGAAGAAATACAAATGGCTAGTAAATATTAGATTAAAATATTCAGTATCACTAAAAATTAAAATGTTTGAAGAAAACAAAAACTGTAGTATCAATTTTTACCCATCAAATTAGCAAATACCTAAAAATAAGTAACACTTAACATTGGAAAGGGTACATATAATGGAGACCTTTGTACAATGTTAGCATGAGTAAAAATTGGTTTTAAAAAACTGGATTTTTCTTAAGATTCTTTTTTCAGCATATTCTGTCGTGGCCTCTGTCCTCCTTGGGGCACCTCAGTCCTGTATGCCACCCTGGGAGAGCTACTTTTGTTATGTGAATGAGAGAATACAAAGGACTGTTACAGTAAGGGCCCTTTGTGAAGAATTCAAAACAAGTTATAAAACCTTATATAAGGACACTGCATATATTTTTATAGTCTAGCTATCAGCTTGATATCTTGCTATTAATATATTTCTCAATCTGTGTTTATCCATCTCCTCGAAAAAGCAATGATAAAAAAATTGGAGGGATGTCATCTCTAAAATGTTTACACCCCTGGGCCCTGATCGTTACACTTCCAGGATGTGATTCTTAGGGAAATAGTTTGAAAACAGAAAAAGACTTTATATACAAAGTTGTTTTGTTTTTTTTTTTAATTCCAGCATTGTGATACAATAGTAAAAAAATTTAAAAAACAACCCAGTTGCCCAGCAATTGAGAACGATCGGTAATTGCCCACAGAATGACATATTCCACTATCATTAAAAGTAAAAATCATGTTTCCAAAGAGATTTTAACGGTGTAGGAAAATATTACTGCTATAATGTTAAGTAAGAGAAAGCAAGGCACCAAATCGTATATTTACTACGCCCTCGATTATAAAGAATAAAATGAATAGGAGGGACAGAAGTAAAAGGTAACAGTGGTTATTTCTGGGAGGTGGGATTATAAGTAATTTTTATCTTCTTTTTACTTGAAGGAGCCCTGGTGGTGCAGTGGTTAAAGCGCTCAGCTGCTAACCCAAAGGTTGACAGAACCCATCAGCCACTCCATAGGAGAAAGATGTGGCAGTCTGCTTCCATAAAGATTTACAGCTTTGGAAATGCTATGGGGCAGTTCTACTCTGTTCTCTAGGGTCGACAGGAGTTAGAATTGACTTGATTACAATGGGTTTAGTTCTTTTTACTTGCTGGAAATTTCCCACAATGTGCATGGATTACTTTTTCTATTTAAAATAAGAAAAGGTATTTTTTTTTTCTTTCTTTTGAAGAAAAGACAGAGTTATCTTGTCTTACAAGGAACAATTTATCCTCATGGGGGCGGGGACGTAGGAGGAGCAGATCATTTCAGGATGATCCCAGGGGACAGAGCCAGGGCTGGGAGCAGGGAGCTGAGGGGAGGCAGATAATAGCTGAATATAAGGAAGATCTTTATAGCAGACAGAGCTAACCTCTGACAAAGTAGTCTGTCTCGGAAGGAAGGGAGCTCCCCATGGCTAGGGTCATTCAAGCAGAAACTAGATGACTCCTTGTCAGGTGTGAAGAAGGATTAGAATAGATGAGACCACAACCACAAAAAGTCAAATAACCCAATTAAAAAACGGGCAAAGGGTATGAACAGATACGTCACCAAAGAAGACATTCAGGTGGCTAACAGACACATGAGGAAATGCTCACAATCATTAGCCACTAGAGAAAAGCAAATCAAAACTACAATGAGATATCATCTCACCCCAACAAAGCTGGCACTAAGCCAAAAAAAAATCTCCAAAGAGATTGTGGAGAGACTGGGACACTTATGCACTGCTGGTGGGAATATAAAATGGTGTAGTCACTTTGGAAATCGATTTGGCACTTCTTTACAAAGCTAGGAATAGAAGTACCATATGATCCAGCAATCCGACTCCTTGGAATATACCCTAGACAAATAAGAGCCATCACACGAATAGATATATGCACACGCATGTTCATTGAATATGATTAACAGTGGAACATTGTCTGATATAGTGCTGGAAGATGAGCCCCCTCCCTCCGCCATTGGAAGACATTCAAAAGTTGACTGGGGAAGAGCTACTTCTCAAAGTAGAGTCAACCTTAATGATATGAAAAGAGTCAAGTTTTCCAGACCTTCATTTGCTGATGTGGCACGACTCAAAATGAGAAGAAACAGCTGCAAGCATCCATTAATAACCAGAAACCGGAATGTACGAAGTATGAATCTAGGAAAATTGGAAGTCATTAAAAATGAAATGGAACACATAAACATCAATATTCTAGGTATTAGTGAGCTGAAATGGACTGGTATTGGCCATTTTGAATCAATCATAGGTCTGCTATGCTGGGAATGACAACTTGAAGAGGAATGGTGTAGCATTCATTGTCAACAAGAACATTTCAAGGTCTATCCTGAAGTACAACGCTGTCAGTGATCGGAAAATATCCATACGTCTACAAAGAAGACCAGTTAATATGACTAGAATTCAAATTTATACACCAACCACTAAGGCCAAAGATGAAGAAATTGAAGATTTTTACCAACTTCTTCGGTCTGAAATTGATCGAACATGCAATCAAGATGCGTTGATAATTACTGGTGCTTGCAATGCAAAAGTTGGAAAAAAAAGAAGGATCACTAGCTGGAAAATATGGCCTTGGTGATAGAAATGATGCTGGAGATCACATAATAGAATTTTATAAGACCAACAACTTCTTCACTGCAAATACCTTTTTTCATCAACATAACCGGCGGCTGTACATGTAGACCTAACCAGATGGAATACACGGGAATCAAATCTATTACATCTGTGGAAAGAGACAATGGAAAAACTCAATATCATCAGTCAGAACAAGGCCAGGGGGCGATTGCAGAACAGACCATCAATTGTTCATATGCAAGTTCAAGCTGAAACTGAAGAAAATTAGAACAAGTCCACAAGAGCTGAAGTACAACCTTGAGTATATTCCATCTGAATTTAGAGACCATCTCAAGAACACATTTGATGCGTTGAACACTAATAACTAAAGACCAGACGAGCTGTGGAATGATATCGGGGACATCATATATGAAGAAAGCAAGAGATCATTAAAAAGACAGGAAAGAAAGAAAAGACCAAAATGGATGTCCGAAGAGACTCTGAAACTTGCTCTTGAAGACAGAGTAGCTAGAGCAAAAGGAAGAATGTTGAAGTAAAAGAACTGTACAGAAGATTTCAAAAGGTGGCTTGAGACAACAAAGTAAAATATTATCATGACAAGTGCAAAGAATTGAAGATAGAAAACCAAAGAGGAAGAACACATTTGGCATTTCTCAAGCTGAAGGAACTGAAGAAAAAATTCAAGCCTCAAGTTGCAATAGTGAAGGATTCTATAGGGAGAATATTAAACCACTCAGGAAGCATCAAAAGAAGAAGGAAGAAATATACAGAGTCATTATACCAAAACGAATTGGTCAATGTTCAACCATTCCAAGAGGCAGTATATGATCAGGAAATGATGGTACAAAAGGAAGAAGTCCAAGCTGCATTGAACTGAAGGCATTGACAAAAAACAAGGCTCCAGGAATTGACAGAATACCAACTGAGATGGTTCAACAAATGGATGCAGTGCTGGAAGTGCTCACTTGTCTATGCGAAGAAATTTGGAAGACAGCTACTTGGCCAACCAACTGGAAGAGATCCATATTTATGCCTATTCCCAAGAAAGGCGATTCCACCAAATGCAGAAATTATCCAACAATATCATTAATATCACACACAAGTAAAATTTTGCTGAAGATCACTCAACAGCGGCTGCAGCAATATATCAACAGGGAACTGCCAGAAATTCAGGCTGGATTTAAAAGAGGACGTGGAATCAGGGATATCATTGCTGATGCCAGATGGATCCTGGCTGAAAGCAGAGAATACCAGAAAGATGTTTACCTGTGTTTTACTGACTATGCAAAGGCATTTGACTGTGTGGATTATAATGAATTACTGATAACTTTAGGAAGAATGGGAATTTCAGAACACTTAATTGTGTTCATGAGGAGCCTGTACATAGATCAAGAGGCAGTCATTCAAACAGAACAAGGGGATAATGCGTGGTTTAAGTTCAGGAAAGCTATGCGTCAGGGTTGTATCCTTTCATCATACCTATTCAATCTGTATGCTGAGCAAATAATACAAGAAGCTGGAGTCTGAAGAAGAACAGGGCATCAAGATTGGAAGAAGACTCATTAACAATCTGCATTATGCTGATGATGCAACTTTGCTTGCTGAAAGAGAAGAGGACTTGAAGCACTTACTGATGAAAATCAAAGACCACAGCCTTCAGTATGGATTATACCTTAACAGAAAGAAGACAAAAATCCTCACAACTAGACTAATGAGCAACATCATGATAAATGGAGAAAAGATTGAAATTGTCAAGGATTTCACTTTATTTGGATCCACAATCAACATCCATGGAAGTAGCAGTCAAGAAATCAAATCACGTTGCATTGGGTAAATCTGCGCAAAAGACCTCTTTAAAGTGTTGAAAAGCAAAGATGTCACCTTGAAGACTAAGGTGCACCTGACCCGAGCCATGCTGTTTTCAATTGCCTCATATGCATGTGAAAGCTGGATGATGAATAAGGAAGACCAAAGAAGAATTGACACCTTTGAATTATGGCATTGTCAAAGGACACTGAATATACCACAGACTGCTAAAAGAACAAACAAATCTATCTTGGAAGAAATACTCCCAGAATGCCTCTTAAAAGCAAGGATGGCAAGACTATGTCTTACATACTTTGGACATGCTATCAGGACAGATCAGTCACTGGAGAAGGACATCTTGCTTGTTAAATTAGAGAGTCATCAAAAAAGAGGAAGATCCTCAAGGAGATGGATTGACATAGTGGCTGCAACAATGGGCTCAAGCATAACAACAATTGTGAGGATGGTGCAGGACTAGGCAGTGTTTCATTCTGTTGTACATAGGGTCGCTATGAGTTGGAACAGACTGGATGACACCTAACAACAATAACAACAACATGTTCATCACAGCACTGTTCACAATAGCAAAAAGATGGAAACAATCTAGGTGACCATCAACAGATGAATGGATAAACAAATTATGGTACATACACACAATGGAATACCACGCAATGATAAAGAACAATGATGAATCTGAGAAACATCTCACAACATGAATGAATCTGGAGGGTATTACCCGAGTGAAATTAGTCAGTTGCAAAAGGACAAATATTGTATAAGATCACGCTTATAAGAACTCAAGAAAAAATTCAAACACAGAAGAAAACATTCAGTGATGGTTATGAAGGTGGGGAGAGAGGGAGAGTGGAATTCACTAACTAGATAGTAGAGAAGAATCATCTTAGGTGAAGGCAAATACAACACACAATACAGGAGAAGTCAGCAGAACTGGACTAAACCAAAAGCTAGTAAGTTTCCTGAATACAACTGAACACTTTGAGGGACAGAATGGCTGAGATCTGGGGACCATGGTTTTGGGAGACATCTAGGTCAATTGGCATAACAAAGTTCATTAATAAAATGTTCTGCAACCCACTTTGGTGAGCAGCATCTGGGGTCTCAAAAGTTTGCAAGGGGCGATCTAAGATGCATCAATTGGTCCCAACCCACTTGGAGCAAAGGAGAGTGAAGAACCCTAAAGACATAAGGAAAATATGAGCCCAAGAGAAAGAAAGGGCCACATAAGCCAGAGGCTCCATCAGCCCGAGGCCAGAAGAACTAGATGGTGCCCGACTACCCCCAATGACTGCCCTGACAGGGAACACAACAGAAAGCCCATGATGGAGTGGAGAAAAGTGTGGAGCAGAACTCAAATTCACTTAGAAAGAACAGACTCAATGATCTGACTGAGACTGGAGGAACCCCCGAAGCCATGGCCTCTGGACATTGTGTTAACCCAGAACTAAAACCATTCCTGAAGCCCAGTCTTCAGATAAAGATTAGACTGGGTTATAAAACATAAAATAAAACTCTTGAAGAATGTGCTTCTTAGTTCAAGCAGATATAGGAGACCAAATGGGGGGCTCCTGTCTGCAGGCAGGATGAGAAGGCAGGAAGGGACAGGAGCTGGTTGAATGTACACGGAAACCCAGGGTGGAAAGGGGGAGTGTGCTGTCACATTATAGGGACTGCAACTAGTGTCACATAACAATATGTGTATAAATTTTTGTATGAGAAATTAACCTGAGCTATAAACTTTCACCTAAGGCACAATTAAAAAAAAAAAAGAACAGATAAGGAAATTTCCAGCCAGAGATGCTAGGAAAGTGAGTGACAAGGGTGGAACCTCAATCTGTGGGTCAAGCTGGCAGAGAAATTTTTGCTCAGAGGGTGAGACTTCAGGTGCTTCTTCCATTGGCATGGGGGTAGGGCGTGTCTTCCCACCCTGGAAGAAGAATGATCTGGGGTGTGGGTGGTGCTTTAGGCTTTTGACCCTGTAGTCTCAGCTGGCTAGGGGGAGGGTCTGAGCGTGGGCCCTTAAACTTGTACTACCGCCACCATTTCTTCAGGAGTGGAGTTCCTCCTGGGCCCCTGGGGAAATAATCCTCCAGGGCAGTCCCCAGCTACTCTTCTTTTGGCAGAGCAGAAGTTCACTTCATTTTTTTTTTAATAGCATTTTTTTTTTTCATTATTAAGATAGACTTCACATACCATAAAATTCACCACTTTGTACAATTCAGTGGTTTTTAGAATATTCACTATGTTGGGCACCTTCACCAGCATCTAATTCCAGAACTTTATCGGCGTCCCAAAAAGAAACCCATACGTCCTACCCCTTCCCCCAGCCCCTGGCAACCGCTGATCTGCTTTCTGTCCCTGTGCTTTCATCTGTTCCTGTAGATTCATTTTTGTAAATCAAATGTATTCATTGAAAGTAATTTTTCTCCTGTTCAAAATTCAAATTCTGAAGGTGCTTGGTTCTGTATATCTCCATTTCTAAGGTGAACTTAGGATGTCTCTAGCATTCTTTTTTTGGCATGCTATATGCCTCTTTCCCATAATTGATACTTTCATCCAGCAATTCAAATATTTTACATTTGTTTACCCTTCTGTTTCTTTTCAAATCAAGAAAGTATATTCATACGTCTCATTAAAGTTTTATACTTATCTAACATACTTTGAAAATACTTTCTGTCGTTCATTGTAAGAAAGGGGATAGACCTAATAAGTGTGCAGCTTTATTTATTTTCACGATTTTTCCTTGGAGAGCTTCATTAATTATTCCCACTTGGCTTACAATATCATTCCACAATGACAAATTACATAAAAACGAGTAAACTTTGCAGCAAGCGTTGTTAATTTGCAGAAAAATGCCTGGATTCCATTTCATTGGCTCCACAAAAGGGAACAAAAGGGAACCCCCGCCTGTTATAATCCCCAAGCACTTCACCAGGTAATTCCCCGACCTTGGCCCTGGCCTTGACCCTAGTCATGTCTCTGTCCCTGAACCTGACCTTGGCCACGGTCCAGACCCTGATTCTGGCCCTAAACCTGGCCCCAGTTGTGCTCTCTGGGTGCTCTAAGAGGGCTGGTAATGCTGTATTTCCCGTGGGTATTTTTTTTTTCTTATTGGCTACCAGATGTGTTCCTTCTAGATAATGCATCAAGCTGTACACTTACCATTTCTACACTTTGGGTATGTATGCTATGCTTCAGTACAAAAATCCAGTCAGTTGATTTTATAATCCCAAGGCCAGATAAGACTATGATATAAGACTATAGAATTGCAGGGTCTAGATTCTCCTCAGAGATCTTGGCCAAGTTACCAAGTCTCTAAGCTTCAGTTTCTTCATCTGTAAAATAGGATTAATTATGTTCCCTCTCTCATAGTTATTGAGAGGAGGACGTCCTGGCTAGCTCACAGCAAGAACTCAATGAGTCATAGTTCTTGTGGCTGTTTTTGTTGTATAGGCTAGGGAGATGAGAGACAATGACTTGTGGCAGAGGGAGGAGAAGGATGAGGATTGAGTCAAGGGATATTTTCAAGTGAGGAGTGAGGGGGAAAGATCAGAGATGACGCCTAGTGCGGGAGAAAGAGTCCAAAGACTTGGCTTTCCTGCCTCCACTCCTTGCCTTTGGCCTCCTGCCTTATGTAAACATGGGAGGTAAACTAACCAGGTGATCTGAACTCTAGCTGGTTAGTCTTTCCAGCTGTAGTGATGCTGTAGTGTCGGGAGTGCAACGGAAATGCTATTCAAAAGTCAAACACACATTCCCTAGTTTGATCCAAACTCAATACTAAGTAAGGCCTAGAAATGTAGGAGTTGGGGAATTATGGGTCATTTCTATATTTTTCATTGCACTTTTTTGTTTTTCTCATTTTCCGCAATAATGTAGCACCAATCAGAATAAAATATCATACATGTTATATCCATACCTGTATATCTATATAATTATAAAAGAGAAACGAAACCCTAAAATTACAATGTGTCAGCAACTAGAACCCAGAAAGCATCTTGGCAAGGAAAACACTGTTTCTTACATACAAGGACCAACCCAGCAGGGTGCCCTGGGAGGGTCTGAGGGTGTCTCTCCAGCAGAGGATATCGGCAACTGCAAATAATTGCTGGACATTTTGCTATTTTTTATTGTATTTCTAAATCTTCTGCCTCAGTTCCCTACACTTTTGCTTTTTCAGATGAAACCAGTCTAATCTTTTGCAGCAATGTTTTTACCTGTTAGTAAAACTCAGATCAGAAGAATGAGAATGAAAGGTTTTCCTACTCACTGTTTCTTAATTTCTGAGACTAGGCTGTATGGAATGATCAGTCGTTCTAGGACGTTGGCATTGACAGTGTTGCTGAGTAGAGCTGAGAAGTTGCTATGGGGCCCCTTGCAACGTGTTCTTCTCTGTCCAGGCGGAGGAAGACAAATATGTGTTGCCGCCAGAAGTTGTCAAAGACTCTATCTTTGACGGAGATCTCCCCAGACTCTCTGTTTTTGGACTCAGCCTAAAAGGATCACATGCCTTTAGACTTGACATCCTCAAACGGACTTTATGATCCCAACCACAGGTTCTTCAGTGGCAGAAGTTATAAAGTTGCGAGTGTGAAAAGCAGCAACTCTCTCCAATTTTTTTTTTTTTTTGCTCACTTTATGCCTTAATTTGGAAATTGCACACAAAAGTCTGAATTTCTGATTTCTCTTTACAGACCAGAACATCTGTCAGTTCCGAGCCTGTGTTCCTTCAGGACATCTTTGGCTAGAGCTGAGTGGTGACGGCACAGTCTCCCCAACTCCTCGTGGTCTTATACTTGGTCTCCTGCCCTTTCTCCTCTTACATGCATATGTGCATTTGAGTTTGGGATCCCTGCTCTAAAAGAACTCGCATGTGCCAATTCCCCCACAGAAGCGTAGGAAACATGTCTTTTGCAATTCCATGGTTAGAGAATTCACGTTACTGCTCTGAGCTTGAGCATGTGTTGAGGACAAGATGTATTCACGTGAGAGTCACTTCTCTGCTCTCTACAGGAGGGATCCGTATGCCTGTGTGGGTATGGGTTGTTTTATGTTACATGAATAGAGAATGGGAAATGAGAAGGGATGGAGAGGATGGAGTGGAGCAAGGAACAGTCACACAGAGAGGCTAAGGTGATCTACACAATCTAGATAGGAGCTGAGGAAGGGAGAGGGCCTAGCGAGATAAGGAGAGCTATATAGTTTAGGGTGACTCCAGAGTAGGTCAAGCAGAGGAAAGGGACATTTTACTAAGCATTGCTGTAAGTTCAGAATTGGATTTTTGTTGAGAAAAGTTAAAAAAGCATGAATGCCTTTGTAATTCTTTATATGCACATCTATAGAAACTGGGCCATGGGGGACCCTGCTTGTATTAGGGATACACACAGGATAAATATAGAACAATTTCTCCATACCCAGGAGTGAATCCATTCCTGGCCTACCTCATCCGCAGATGAAATCTCAATTTTCTTTCTTTTCATCTTCCTCTTCTTCTTGAACCGTCACATTTTCCTGGGTTAGGATGGTTTTAAGGAGCTTTCGCTTTGAATCTGCATTTCCTCTAGACTTTGAAAATGACATCCCCACCCAAGTTCTATGGGGAAACAAACACAGGACACTGATTGATCAGCAGTACCTTCGCCCACAGGGACACTTCCAAGGGTTTCTCTTTTCTCTTAAATAGAGGGACCCACTTCTGTTATTTTTTAACTGCAGAAAACCTCTTTCTGATACGTTTTTGGTAGGAATCTGAGGCAAATAGCAAGAAAATATAAATGGCAAGATCCAAGCAAAGGTGCTGGGCAGCCTCTTATGAACATGAACAGATAAAATGAGCTTGAATTACATGATCACGGGAGCCCCCTTATTCACCCTACAAATTCTCTAGCATCACAAGCTCTAGTTGAAGTCCCGGATGTGCTGTGTGATGGATCACAGTGTAGGCTCTGGAGTCTTCACGTCTCCTTATGAGCTGGGTGACCTGGGGCAGGTCCATTAAGCTGAATGGGGTCAGTGTTCTCCCCTGTGAAATGGGGGATAAAATAATGCCTCTACCTTAATCCCAGGGACCAGAATTATTTCAAAGGACAGACAATGAGCTCCCTTCTCACCTTCCTATAGCTCCAGCCCCTACCTCAACCCAGAAAGTGTCAAGGAAGTATTGATTAGCCATTGGAACAGGGATTTCTGCCAAGTGGAGGAGTCCCTGAGAGGGAACCTTGTGTCACCTTTCACGGGAAACCCATGGCCAATTAGGGCCAAGCACAAGTATTTTCAGCTCTCTGTCCATGCCGTACTCTGGCTGGGTCTGTGGGGAAAAACAAACTCTTGGAGAGTCAAGCTGCTCCATGGGAGCAGAGACAAAACCTAGGACCCTGGAGGGCAATGGCTGCTTGCGCTGGAGGCACTGGGCCAGGGGCAGCCTCCAGGACATTCCTGCATCCAACTATCTGGAAACAGCAGGAGCCCCACAGCATCCTCCTGACCCTCCCACCTCCTCACTACCTACACCTGTGCCTTCTACTGCCCCCACCTACTTCCTTACCCTTGACACCCCGGTGGTTTCCTGGTCCTTCACGCCTCGTCTTTGGCCACACACCTGTGCATTTATTGAATCTGTCCCTTCTACTTCTTGCCGACACCTGTGCCTTCTTGTGATCTGTTCCTCCTCCTCACTCCCTACACCCTCCTCACTTACCATGACTGGGCTGCCTCCTGGCCCCTCCTACCTAATGGTGGTGGTGTTTTGGCCCCCTTCATTTTCTTGGTTCTTATACAAAGTCTGGCCACTTATTCCTCCCACCTTCCCAGTTACCACATAAGTGCTGCCTCCTAACCACTCCTGTCTCCTTTGTACACACATCTGGGAGTTCTCTAGGCCTCCCCCATGTCCTCATCATTCATAACTTGCCTGCCTGTTGATCTTGCCAAACTCTCACTCCCCACACCTGGGCTGTCTCCTCACCTTTCCCTCCTCCTTTTTACCCACCCCTGGAGTTTATCATGAAGTCAGGCACTCAAGCAAATACTTGTACATGGATGCTCACAACAGCACTACTCACATTAGTCAAAAGGTAGGAACAACCCAAATGTCCATCAATGAATAAATGGATAAACAAAATGTGGTAAATCCATACAATGGGATAACCCTCAGCCATAAAAAGGAATTAGATACTGACACATGGAACACCATGGATGAACCTCAAAAACATTGAAAACAAAAGGCCACATATTGCATGATTCCATTTAGATGAAAAATCCAGAGTAGGTAAACCCATAGACACAGAAAGAAAACTTTGTGAATGCCTGGGGCTAGTAGGAGAGTGTACTGGAGGTGACTGCTTCATGGTTACAGGGTTTCTGTTTAGGGTAATGAAAACGCTCTGGAACCAAATAGTGGTGATTGTTGAACAGCATTGTGAAAGCATTTAAAGCCACTGAATTATACACTTTAAAATGATCAAAACGTGAAACTTTATTTTTGGTCAAATCTAAAAATTAGCTAAATGATAAAGTAAATGTTGAATAAGGAAAAAAACTGCCAAAAAATAAAATAGATGCCCTCTCAGGTAAGGGGCAGGAAGGCTCTGGGGCTGAGCTAATGCCTGCTTTGGCTCAGGGCCTGATGCTGGAGGAAGCGCTGAGGCTGGTTCTGCCTTGAGTGTGGGCTCCAGAGGAAACACTTGAGGAGGATCCGGGGAGGGTTCTGGAGGCAATGCTCTTCGTGGATCGGCAGGAGGTTCTAGAGGTGACACTCAACGTAGATTAGGAGTGGGTTTCAGAGGGGATGCTCCAGGTGGATCTGGAGCAGGTTCCAGAAGCAAGGCTAGATGTGGACCTGGAGAGGGTTCTAAAGGAAAAGCTCACTGTGGATCCAGAGGAGGATCCTGAGGTGATGCTTGATGTGGATCTGGAGTAGGGTCTAGAGGTGAATCTTCACGTGGACATGGAGCATGCTCCAGAGGCTACAGTTGGTGTGCATCAGAAGCAGCTTCTAGAGGTGATGCTCGATGTGGATCTGAAGCAGACTCCGCCAGTGAATCTTCATGTGGATCTGGAGCAGGTTTCAGGAGTAAATTTTCATGTGGGTCTGGAGTAGATTTCGGACACAATGCTCGATGTAGACCTGGAGCAAGCTCTGGAGGTGAATCTTCATGTGGATCTGGATTGGGTTCCAGAAGTGAATCTTCATGTGGCTCTGGAGTGTGTTCTGGAGGTGATGCTTGACACAGATCTGGAGCATGTGCCAGAGACAACACTTGACATGGATGTGGAGTCTGTTCCAAAGGAGATTCTAGAGGTGGATCTGGAGCATGTTTCGAAGGCAACACTCAACATGTATCTGAAGCAGATTCCAGAGGTGACACTGAAGGTGGACCTGGAGCAGGTTCTGGGGGTGAATCTTCATGTTGATCTGGAGCGTTTTCCAGAGGCAACACTTGACATGGATCTGGAGCATTTTCTGAAGGCGACACTTGGCATTGACCTGGAATGAGTTCCAGAGTCAACACTTGACCTGAATGTGGAGCGGGTTCCAGAGGGGACACATAAGGTGGATCTTGAGTGGGTTCTGGAGGTTAGAGTTGTACTGGAGATGCAAGAAAAGTTCGCTAACACAATGGTCTTTCCTTGTGCCTTTCCAAAGATGAAAAATTTTTACTGCCACTAATAGAAGCCCAACCCCAAGAACTTTTCCTCTCCAGAAAGTTTTCCCAGGCTGCAGTCCACCAGATGAGTGGTCTGAGGTTATTCTGAGCTCTGGCCCAACACCACCCTCTGGAGACTCCTTCCTGTGTAGCCCAGCCCTGCATCCCTGCACACGTGCTCACATGCATCCACAACCATCCTCACCCTCTGGCCCTATCTCAGTGGGCTCTGGGTACTCCAGCTGGGTAAGGAGCAGGCAAGCATGGTACTCCAGGACTGATTCTGGCATGTTCAGCTGAGCGTAGGCCATCAGCACCTTGAGGAGGAGGAAGTCCGGAAGCTGATCGAAATCCTCTGAGTACTCTTCTAGCCCAGGATGAAGGAGATGGCACTGAGGGTTAGTGGGAGAACAGCAGATCAGGGGCCTGGCTTTCCTTCACACTGCCCTCCCACAGCACCCCTGCAGGGGCTGGACCTCTATACCAGCCCCTGACCTTCCAGAGGCCAGCCCAACCCCACTGTCCCACCTCACTCTGGCTCTCCTGGCAGTGACAAGCCTGGTAACCCAGCAGGGGGCTAGCAAAGAGCCTTGATCCCAGGAACTCTCCTTCATTGGTCTGACCAACTGTCTCCATTATCAGGAAAGCTGACATACTTCCCTGTCTCCCTGGAAAGAAAACTCCCTGAGGGCAGGGAGGAGTTGTATCTGTGTGTTCACTGCAAGGCGTGGCACACAGTAGGTACTCAATGAATATTTGACAGCTGAGGGAGAAATGCAGTCAATCCTCCTGCCCCAGCCTGATCAGGGCTCTCAAGGCTCTTCAACCTGGAGCTTCTGTGACATATGGGTCTGTGTGCATATGGTCTTCTTCTTCCCACTGACACTGTTCTCCCAAAGGGCAGGGTCCCAGCCACCCCAGCCACATATGCAGCTGAGCCCCCACAACTGGGGTTCAGGAGATTCAGGATCTCAGACTAGGGAGGGGGTCAAGCAGAGCTGGGAGGTGACTGTGGTGAGGATGGGTTCCCTCAGGGACCCGCTCTAAGCCCGCAGTCTCCCCTCTGCTCCCCAGGACTCTCAGACTCTCTGTGTCTTCTTTCTCCTGCGGGGGAAGCCCTTGAATTCATTCCTCTAGAAACCCAGCAACTCTGTGCCCTCGAGTCGATTCCAACTCACAGCAGCCCTGTAGTACAGGGTAGAACTGCCCCATAGGGTTTCCAGGGAGTGCCTGGTGGATTTGAACTGCCAACTTTTTGGTTAGCAGCCATAGCTCTTAACCACTATGCAACCAGGGTTTCCCATTCCTCTAGGGGGAAACTAAATGTGTGGAACCTAGGCTCTACCCAACCCCTCCCCAGCCACAGCTCTCTACCCTTCTGTGGAAGCAGGAGCCCCTCTTTCTCAACCCAGAGTCTACCTGCCCTTTCAGCTGGTCCTGGGGTCCGCCGTCCCTGTCAGAATAGGCAAGGATGCATACGCACCTAGAGGAAGCATGAGGCTGTCACATCTAATGCACTGTGGACACTACCTGCTTACCATGTCTGGTGTTCCTTGTCTGATTCTATGACTACAAGGGAGGCCCAGGAGGACAGGCATTTTTGTCTGCTGTGTTCACTGAATGATGCTAAGTGCCTAGAAAAGTATCTGCCCTGATTAGGTGTTTACTATATATTTGTTAAGGACCCCTGATGGCACAACAATTAAGCACTCAGCTAATAACTGAAAGGTTGGCAATACGAACTCACCCAGTGGCTCCATAGGAGAAAGGCTTGGCGATCTGCTTCCATAAAGATTACAGCCATGAAAAGTCTATGGGGCAGTTCTACTCTGTCATATAGGGTTGCTATAAGTTGAAATTGACTCAACGGCACCTAACAGCAACAGCAACATATTCGTTGGATGAATGAACTCAGTCAAAACCTTCCCTGATATCTGAGTGGCCTGGGGTCCCTCTCCAGCCCCAGGGATCCCTTTTCTGGCTATACCAAGGACAGGAACTAATTAGACAGAAGCTCCCTTTACAAATGGGAAAATGGCTTTGCTCTAGGTCATGAGGTCACTGAGAGTTGAGGCAGAGCTTCTTTACTGGGGAAGGGTAATGATCAATGTGAACATTCCCTGCAGAGCCAGTCTCCAGGCTAACTCAGTCCATGGCTTAACCCAGGGAGTCCTCACAATACCCCTAGGAGATGAATCTCTCACCATCCTACTTTTCAGAGGAGCAAACAGAGGCACAGGCGGTAAAGTGGTATTCCCAAGATGGACAGCTAGTAAGTGACAGTGTTGCCACTAGACTGTGGACTCACCTGAAGAAGAACAGGTCCAGGACCTGCTAGGTGGTGGTGACTGTTCTGTAGGTGCCCAGAAAGGTACAGATGTAGGAGAGGTCACACCTCAGGAAGGCGGGCACTAGGTGCGCCACCAGCTTCTCCAGCATGTCTGCCTTGATGATCTGCACCGTGCAATTCTCATCCAGGTCCAGGTCACACTGAAAAAAAAAACCAAACCCGTTGCCATCAAGTCAATTCTGACTCATAGCAACCCTATAGGACAGGGTAGAACTGCCCCATAGGGTTTCCAAGTAGCCCCTGGTGGATTTGAACTGCCGACCTTTTGGTTAGCAGCTGTAGCTCTTAACCACTATGCACCAGGGTTTCCATGGTCACACTACTCACTGCTGTTGAGTCGATTCCGACTCATAGCGACCCTATAGGACAGAGTACAACTGCCCCACAAGGTTTCCAAGGAGCGCCTGGTGGATTCAAACTGCCAATCTTTTGGTTAGCAACTGTAGCTGCCCTGGGGGTGCAAAAAAGGAAAAACACAGTTAGAGGCAGCACCATGAGGATCATGCAGCCCCAGGAGGGTTAGGGGCTGGAGCTCAGACTGGAAACACCCAGGCCCTCAGTGACTTGTGGTAGGAGGTGAGACACAAGTACCTCCAGCAGAAAGTGGTTCTCAGCTTTCAAAGCAGAGTATGAGGTGGGGGATGATTAAAAATATCAGGAACCTCAAGTCATTTTGTTAACCAGGTAATCATGGCCAAGCAGCTGCTCAAAGTCACAAGGTCAGAGCGAGAACCCTCCACTGCTAGGGCTGCATGATATTCCCTCCGAGCTGTGTGAGCCTCGATCTGCTCCTGCCACAAAGAGGAAGGGTCTGGCACAACCTCGTTCCCTCCACAGTTCGGAGACAGTACACAGGGCAGGCACACGCCATGACACCCGCTTTGATGGCAGAGCAAGACATGTATTTTTCTTTCTTTGCATTAAAAGGGGTTTTGAACCTGAAGCTGTGGTGGTCCCCGGTCCAGCTACAGGTGAATGCTTGGAGATCCCAGGGTGGGAAGAAGACCCACACAGCATCAAGGATCTGAACAGATGACTCAAGGAGAGCAAATACAAACGACTGTAAACAACTGAAAGGAGGCTCAGCTGCTTGCAGGGCAATAGTAAATCAGAGTAATTCCGCTGGTTACCCTGACACCAGATTGGCAGGAATTAAAGGTAACAATTGCACCTAGAGGCAGGCTCTATGCAGGGACGCAGCTGCCTTCATAGACTGCTGGTGGTCATGTAACTGACAGGGCTGTTTTGGAAAGGAGTCTGGCTCTAATGATCTTAACTTTAAATGTGCGTTTCTTTCAACCCAGCCGTCCTATTCCTGGCAGTCTTTCCTGGATGGGGGATTTGTGGATTAGGACACAGGTAAAAGGTTCACTGCAGCATTGCTGAAAAGAGAGCAGAAAAGATTCAAGTCCCTGTCCACCAGCAGTGGGAGGCTCAACCGCTGGGGTAAACCATCTCCCTTCTGCAATAATCAGCAGCCAAGTCACGACACAGCAACTGACCTGGAGGGGTCACGGTATTGTGTTCCATGAGATTGCAAGCTGCAGAAAAAAGTATATCATAGCGTGAACCCTGCCCTTTTTGGATAAAAAGAAGCCTACTAAGTGTGGGATTGTGTGAGGCTGGGAGGTGTGGAAGGACAGTCAAGCTGGCTGCTCCATGGGACACCTGGGGTCGGGTCGTGAGTGAAAACACTAAAAACAGAAGCAAAATGCAGAAGTAGTCACACCCTAACATGAAGAGAAAGCAGTATAAAAGGCTTGTTTCTGACATTTCTAATGCATTTGGGAAAAACGACTTTGCACTGGGCCCAGGCTGGAGTTGAGCAGTGGGGTGGGAGAGGAGAGAAGATGTAGTGGCCAGATTCCTTTAGGAGGGAACTGGGGCCCCTCAAGGGGAAAAGCCCTGTGTCACGGATTGAATTATGTCCCCCCAAAAATGTGTGTATCAACTTGGTTAGGCCATGATTCCCAGTATTGTGTGGTTGTTCTCCATTTTGTGATTGTAATTTTATGTTGAGAGGATTAGGGTGGGATGGTAACATCACCCTTTGTTCAGGTCACCTTCCTCATCCAAGGTAAAGGGAGTTTCCCCGGGGTGTGGCCTGCGCCACCTTTTATCTCTCAAGAGATAAAAGGAAAGGGAAGCAAGCAGAGGGTTGGGGACCTCATACCACCAAGAAAGCAGCACCAGGAACAGAGTGCATCCTTTGGACCCAGGGTCCCTGCACCTGAGAAGTTACTTGACCATGGGAAGATTGAGGATGAGGACCTTCCTCCAGAGCCAACAAAGAGAGGAGGCCTTCCCCTGGAGGTGACACCCTGAATTTGGACTTGTAACCTACTAGACTGTGAGAGAATAAATTTCTCTTTGTTAAAGCCACTCACTTGTGGTATTTGTGTTATAGCAGTACTAGATAACTAAAACACCCTGGAAGGGAGCTCGGAGGAGTCTCCAGAGTGGTGTCTGATCCCTGGGACCCCTCTGGCCATCTCAGGGACCTGAGTGGGAAACCCTGCCCCATCCACATTCACCCTGAGCTGTGCTGGCCCTTCCTGGCCCCTTTCTCCCGGGAGAAGGAGTACATGATGCCGTCAGGCTGCTCCTGGCTGATCTCCTGTGGGGAGCTCTGCAAAGACAGTGCCCGGCAGCAGGCCCAGGAGGTGTCAAGGGCCTGCCTCCAAAGCTGCTCACTCCCCTCTCTGCCCTTTCAGGCCCTGGTACCGGCCTGGACATCAGAGGACCTCCCAGTTTCCTGTCTATCACCACGTGGTGGTGGTGAGCGTGAAACATAACAGTCCTGGGATGTAGGCTGATGGCTGAGGGTCCACAGAACCCAAAATCATATGTCCTTGGCTAGAATAAAAACAGGGTTCCTCTGGCTGCTCCTTAATCCATAGGCAGAAAGAAAAGGCCCTTGTTGAAGAGGCAGTAATTCCTCCCACTGGGCAGTCTGCCTGAGGGCTGAACCACCAAACCGTGGACAAGCACACTAGCCACGGCCACCCGGGCTCTATAGCCTGCTCTCTCACCTCCCACTATCCAGGGAAGAGGAGAGCTTGCAATGGAGAGGAGGGGCCTCAGGAGCCGGGTTACAGATATCAACCTCTGAGACCTGCAAGAAGGTCTAGCAGGGGCTAGACCAGCACAGGGTCCTCAGTGACCCTGTCAATGACACCAGGAGGCCACAGGGTGACTACCCCACACAGGATGAGTGTGCAGCTCAGAGAAGGCCCAGGTGAGAGTGCCAGCTTGGCCTGTGACCCACTGAGAGTCTCTTCCCTAAAGCCCTGGGTCTAAACTGGAACCTCTGGTAGAGACTTAGGTCCCAGCATCCATGTGATCAGGGAGGTTGGGGCAGGGACATGAACCAGGTTCCTACCTGTACCACCCCTGCCCCCACCCCAGACCCCAAGGCACCCAGACTAATAGACTAGGCCCAGCCATGCCCCAATTCCTAGTCAGGCCCAACCTCATGGAAACCAGTGATGGTGAGATGTTGTGGGGATGCAGCCTGGGAGAGCCCTCAGTAAGCGCTGGTTGTGAGGCACACCATTACCAACATCTTCATCCTCAACTCTACCCTCCAAGTCTTCCCAGATCAAATGACCCCTCCTTCCCTGGCCCCCAGCCACCTCTCCCCCCAAATGAACCCTGTCTCATCCCAACAACTTTCAGCCCTATCAGTTCTGTCATCCTTTCCTCCCTGCCCCCAGACAGGGTCCCAATGAGGACAAGGGCCAGCACAGCTGGGGGACTGGTATGGCCTGAGGAGGGGCGTGGGGCTGCCCAAGTGGGATCACAGTATTGGCCTGGCCTGAATCAGCCTGCCCTGGGCCACTCTGAATTACCTTCTGGTTCTTTCTGGCAAATGGCCACCAGAGCCTTCAGCGGTGAGAACTGAGCCATTTTTTGGACCTTTGCAAAAGGGTCGAACTCCTAGGTTTTCCAAGACAACAAGAAAACGTGTTGGCATTTTGAGTATCTCCATCTAAGTGAGCTGGGTATGTGGCTGTGTCTAGAGTGTGAGGGCCTGGTTACCAGGGTTCCAAGTTCTGTTTGGCTCGATTGCCATGAAGTGATGTCACATCCTGGGTCCCTTACCTGGGCCGCTCCTCAGATGAGACTTCTGCAAAGGCCCCTCTGGGCTTCTGAATGCTCACCTCTCCCCCATGCCATGTCCATAACTGTATATACATTGACACCAACACAGCCCTCCCCACAGAATCCAGATAAGGCCTGGGTGTATCCAAGTCCCCATCTTTGAGAAGACGGAGCTGGGTTCACACTTGGCTCCTCCTTTTAGCCAGTTTACGACCCTGGACAAGTCATTGTGCCCCAACTGTTTGGAATCTGACTCAAGTGCCTTATCTCAGACTAGGGGATGGGCAGTCTGCACAATGGCTTCCTATGATACTGCTCCTGGTCTACACATCCTGTATCATCTCCTTCTCTTGCGTGGACGGGACTCAAGAACTCACTTCTAAGGAATAAGATAGGGCAAAATCGTCTTGGCTGTCTTATATGCTCTTTCTCTTTTGCTCATGGAAGCCATTGGGATGTATGACCTGCCCTGTGGAGAGGGTCATGTGACAAAGAAATAAAGGTGGTCCCTGATCAGTAGACAGAGAGGGACTGAGACCCTGAGTGCAACAGCTCACGAGAGAGTCCTACCAATAACATGGGAGTGAGCTTGAAAGTAACATGGGGACTGTACATGCAAAAGAAAAGTGCAAGTCTCCTGAGGCACTTTGCGGCAGAGGCACCAGCTAAGCTGTGCCCAGAGTCCTGGTCCACAGAGACTATGAGATCATCCATGTGTGTTTTGAGCTGCTAAGTTTTGGTCACAGAGCAGTAGATAACTCCTCCAGTCCACAGGCCCTGGGTTCTGTGCCTGCCCTCCTCTCTCCCTCCCCCTTCTCCTCCCAAGCTCTCCTCTGCCACACTGGCCACTATCTAAACTCCTCTCTAAACAATCACACTCCTACCTCCAAGTCTGTGCACCAGCTGTGCCTTCTCCCTGGCACTCTCCCCGCAGATTTGTGCAGGGTTGGTCCCTCTTGTCATTCTGGCCTGTCTTGTCACCTCAGTGAGGCCGCTCAGACTCCCCTACAGAAAATCCCCCAGCCCTCCCTCACAGCACCCTATTTTCGCTGTAGCACTTGCTCTTCTCTTTTGCATGTACAGTCCCCATGTTACGAATGAGGTCCCTCCCTAAAACTGTCTTAAGTTGAACTTGTGGGTAAGTTGGAACAAGTACATATGGTTCTTATTTAGCATCAGTTAGTCAAATGTCTGTCTTAGTATATAGTATATATTTTACTGTTCTATGCACATAAAACACTTACCCCAAACTGCACCATGTTTTCATGAGCGTCACAAAGTAGTGCCTAAGTTTGTTATTATGAACCATTGTATTTAACTCAAATTTTTAATGTAATAGGCTTTATGGTAGTCTGTTCTTAAGTACAAGTTGTCTGTAAATTGGACGTTTGTAACCTGGTGACTGCCTGTAAATGGAATCATATAATATGTGGCCTTTTGTGTCTGGCTTTTTTCACTTAGCATAATGTTTACAGAAGTTCACGTCCTTTTAAAGCTCTTTTATAATTAAGCATCTACTCTGTGCTAAGCACTTTACCTTCATTATCTCCTTTCAGTCACACAATAAGCCCAAGAGACTAGTATTAGAGTTGAGGAAGCTGGGGCTCAGAGAGTGGCAAGACTTGCCCAAGGTCACCCATCTGGAAAGTGGCAGAGCAGGAACTTGAACCCAGGTCTGCCTGACACAATATCTCCCATTTTACCCTGAGCATTGGGGCATCCAGAGCCAGCTCAAAGCCAGGCAGACAGAGTGACTGTACTGCCATGTCTGCCCTCAGCCTAGGCTCTAAGACCCCCACTTGGCGGCACACAAGTGCAAACCCACTTTGCATATCCTAGCTCATTTTATCCTTATGAGACTCTATGAGGCAAGACCATTATTGACCCCATTTTACAAACAAGGAAACTGGAAAAAAAAAAAGAGGGGAGGTGGGTAATGACTTACTCGCATTTATATAGTATACAGAGACTATAAGGAGCTCCAGTGGTTTAATGGTTAAGTGCTCTGCTGCTAATTGAAAGGTTGGCAGTTCAAACCCACCAGCAGCTCCTCGGGAGAAAAGACCTGGTGATCTGCTCCCATAAAGATTTCAGCCTAGGAAACCCTATAGGTCATCTCTACCCTGTCCTATAGGGTCCCAATGAGTTGGAATTGACTCCACAGCACACAACAGAGAGAGACTATCCACTGAAGCTTCAGGTGGCCTGAGGGATATGGGCAGGGCACAGACCAAACTAGACCCTGTGCTTCACCTGCTGGATCTTCTCCACCCTCCTGTGAGACAGATACATTACTGCATTTCAGCAGCTCCAAGACTACATCAATTACAAGGTACGCCATTATTTTATGTGCCACCAAAGAAGAAAAAAGTGCTACTAAATTAAAAATATGGCATACCATCAATT
The DNA here is from genome assembly GCF_030014295.1 of Loxodonta africana. Taxonomy (NCBI): domain Eukaryota; kingdom Metazoa; phylum Chordata; class Mammalia; order Proboscidea; family Elephantidae; genus Loxodonta; species Loxodonta africana. The sequence continues at coordinate 33,119,222 of NC_087365.1, read as the reverse complement.
GCAAGATACAGCTCAATTTCAGAGATGTGAAAAACTCTGCATCGTAGAATCAATAAAATATGGCATTATCCGCATTTTGCAGATGAGAACATTGAGGCATTGAGAGTTAATGTTTGCCCAAATTTATGTAGCTAATAAGGAGCAGAAGCAGGATTCAAACGTGGGTTCACGTGACTCCAAAGCCTGGCTCTGAACCTCCTGTATAATAATCTCCGGAGTGTGCTGGTTAGGCTGAACACTAGGATGTGAATGGTGCCCTGGGAGTTGCACAGTGCCCAGCCTGAGCAGCTGTAATTTGTGGTCCTCTACTTGTTCCACTGAGCCCAGCTGAGCCGGTGGGGTTAGGATGAAGACGAACATTCCTGGGGATGTACCACAATCCAAGGCACGAGAGTAGGAAAAAAATTGGAGCTGGAAATCACCTGACTGCGGCCGAAGATATATGCTGGGAAATGTAGAGATCTCTATGGGTCAATAGACAAGGTGGCCTAGAATGCCAGGCCACCTGGGAAACTCTCCCCATCCTCCAAGGTCCAATTTCTAGAATTGCCAGTTGCTGGTGCCAGATGGCAAGTCAGGCTCCTCAAGCCTCACTCCTGCTTTAAAATCAAGGCCTTGTCCATCTCAGCCCTCTGTCTAGGGACTCTTCTCACAGTCTAGCAGAGATCAGACACTCAGCTCACCCACTGCTTACCTGGGTTTACAGCCAAGCTGTTAATATTCCTGCCATGTTCCATCCTGCTGTTTTTCCTCTTTTTATTTTTCCCAATGCCATGAGGCGAGTTCCATCAAATGTAAGAAATGAACACCTGTCACAATGCATGGCCTAAGAATGCTTAGCACCTGGAGAGATTATCAGGACCGCCCCTGGGAGTGACACTCTGCTTAGCACGTTAAGCCTATCCTGGAGGTCCACAGAGCTTGGGAAGGAAGCCAGCAGAATTTATTTCTGACCCTTTCTCTCTGCTTCCACTCTCCATCATTCAAAATGCTCCCTGTTAAGGGCTGTTTGGCTGAGCAGGTTTAAGCAGCAGGTATTAAACGACTATTTTATTAGGCTCACAGGTTCTGTGGGTCAGGAATTCAGACAGGGCACAGTGGGAACGGCTTCTCTCTGCTCCTTGATGTCTGTGGCCTCATCTAAACAGCTGGGAACTGGAGGTGTCATCACTGACACCTCTGGAGGTTGGCTGAACCCCCAGCTGGGACTTTCAACCAGAGCACTTACAAGGGGCCTCTCCATGTGGTCAGGGCTTCCTCGCAGCATGGCCATCTCAGGGTAACTGAATTTCTTAAATTTTTTTTTTCTTCTCCATGATTTTGTCTTGGTCAAGTTGTGCTAACTTCCCCAGTATCGTGTACTGTCTTACTCTTCACCAAAGCTAACACTTACGTATTGTCTAGTTAGTGTTTTTCCCTTCCCATCCATCCCCTCCCTAGTAACCATCAAAGATTGTTTCTTTCTGTGTGTAAACCTTTTGATGAGTTTTTATAATAGTGGTCTCATATAATATTTGTCCTTTTGTGATTGACTTATTTCACTCAGCGTAATGCTCTCCAGATTCATTCATGCTATGAGACGTATCACAGATTCATCATTGTTCTTGATTGTTGCATAGTATTCTATCGTGTGTATGTACCATAGTTTTTTTATCCGTTCATCTGTTGATAGGCACTTAGGTTGTTTCCATCTTTTTGCTATTGTGAATACTGCTGCAGTGAACATGGGTATGAATATGTCTATTCATGCTATGGCTCTTGTTTCTTTAGGATATATTCCTAGGAGTGGAATTGCTGGATCATATAATATTTTTATTTCTAGCTTTTTAAGGAAGCATCATATCATTTTCCAAAATGATTGTACCACTTTACATTCCACCAGCAGTGCATAAGAGTTCCAAGCTCCTCACAGCCTCTCCAACATTTGTTATTTTTTTTTTTTTTTTTTGGATTCATGCCAGTAATGTTGGGGCGAGATGATATCCCGCTGTAGTTTTGTTTTGCATTTCTCTAACGGCTAGAGATTGTGAGCATTTCCTCATGTCTGTTAGCTGCCTGGAAACCCCGGTAGCATAGTGGTTAAATGCTACGGCTGCTAACCACAGGGTCAGCAGTTTGAATCTACCAGGCACTCCTTGGAAACTCTATGGGGCAGTTCTACCCTGTCCTATAGGGTCGCTATGAGTCGGAATCAACTTGACAGCACTGGGTTTGGTTTTTGGTTTGGTTAGCTGTCTGAATGTCTTCTTTGGTGAAGTGCCTGTTCATATCCTTTGGACATTTTTTAATTGGATTATTTGTCTTTTTGTTTTAGTGGTGTTAGATTTTCCTATAGATTTTAGAGATCAGATCTTTGTCAGATTTGTCATAACCAAATTTTTTTTCCCAGTCTGTGGATTCTCTTTTTATTCTTTCGGTGAAGTCTTTCGATGAGCATAAGTGTTTAATTTTTAGAAGATCCCAGTTATATAGCTTATCTTCTAGTGTTTGTGTATTGTTAGTTATGATTTATATGCTATTTATGCTGTGTATTAGGGCCTCTAGCATTGATTCTATTTTTCTTGTATGATCTTGATAGCTTTTGGTTTTATATTTAGCTCTTTGATCCATTTGGAATTTGTTTTTGTGTATGGTGTGATGTATTGGTCCTGTTTCATTTTTTACAGATGAACATCCAGTTTTGCCAGCACCATTTGTTAAAAAGACCGTCTTTTCCCCGTTTAATGGACTTTAGGCCTTTGTCAAAGACCAGGTGACCGTAGGTGGATGGATTTACATCTGAGTTCTCAATTCTGTTCCATTGGTCAATGTGTATGTTCTTACACCAGTACCAGGCTGTTTTGACTACCATAGCTGTAGTAGTTTCCAAGGTTAGTAGTGCGAGTCCTCCACTTTGCTCTTTTTCTCCAATAGTGCTTTACTTATCCGAAATTCTTTCCTTTCTATATAAAGTTAATGATTAGTTTTTCCTTCTCTTTAAAGAATGCTGTTGGTATTTGGATCAGGATTGCATTGCATTTGTAGATTGCTTTGGGTAGAGCTGACATTTTCACAGTGTTGAGTCTACCTATCCATGGGCATGGTATGTTTTTCCATTTATGTAAGTCTCGACTGGTTTCTTGCAATAGAGTTTTGGAGTTTTCTTCGTGCAGGTTTTTTATATCCCTGGTTAGATTTATTCCTAAGTTGTTGTTTTTTTTTGTTTTTTTTTTTTTTTTAGGGGCTGTTATAAATGATATTGCTTTCCTGATTTCCTTTATGTAGTTCTGTTTATTGGTGTATAGGAACCCAACTGATTTTTTTTTTTTATTAACTTTTATTGAGCTTCAAGTGAACGTTTACAAATCAAGTCAGTCACATATAAGTTTACATACATCTTACTCCGTACTCGCACCTGCTCTTCCCCTATTGAGTCAGCCCTTTCAGTCTCTCCTTTCGTGACAATTTTGCCAGCTTCCCACTCTCTCTATCCTCCCATCCCCCCTCCAGACATGAGATGCCAACACAATCTCAAGTGTCCACCTGATATAATTAGCTCACTCTTCATCAGCATCTCTCTCCCACCCACTGTCCAGTTCCTTTCATGTCTGATGAGTTGTCTTCGGGGATGGTTCCTGTCCTGTGCCATCAGAAGGTCTGGGGACCATGGCCGCCGGGATGCCTCTAGTCTCAGTCAGACCATTAAGTATGGTCTTTTTATGAGAATTTGGGCCAACTGATTTTTGTATGTTTATCTTGTATCCTTCCACTCTTAGTTCCAGTAGTTTTCTTGTGGAGTCCTTTGGATTCTCTATGTATAGTATCATATCATCTGCAAATAGGGATAGTTTCACTTCTTCCTTACCAATTTGGATGCCTTTGATTTCTTTTTCTTGCCTTATTGCTCTAACTAGAACCTCCAGCACAGTGTTAAATAGGGGTGATGATAAAGGGCATCTTTGTCTCGTTCCTGTTCTCAGGAAGAATGTTTTCAGCCTCTCTCCATTAAGAATGATGTTGGCTATTGGTTTTCTATAGACACCCTTATTATGTTGAGGAATTTCCCTTCTGTACTTATTTTACTGAGAGTTTTTATCAGGAATGGGTGTTGGACTTTATCGAATGCCTTTTCTGTGTTGATTAAGGTGATCATATATAATTTTTCCTTTTTTTTATTTAAGTAGTGGATTATGTTGATTGATTTTCTAATGTTGAACCATCATTGCATACATGGTATGAATCCCACTTGGTTGTGGTGTATTTTTTTTTTTTTAATATGATGCTGAATTCTATTGGCTAGAATTTTGTTGAGAATTTTTGCATCTATATTCATGAGAGATATTGGTCTGTAATTTTCTCTTTTTGCGGTGTTTTTGCCTGGTTTTGGTATCAGGGTTATGCTGGTTTCACAGAAAGAATTCAGAGGTGTCGCTTCCTTTTCTATCTTCACAGCAGGTATTTTTGAGGGTGAGCAGCATTACCCTGTCCTGTCTCAACTTCCCACTGTGCAGTGCGTCCATTCACCTGAAGCCCAGGTCTTAGGGGCAGGGAGGGTACAGCCACATCTCTGGAACCCATGGTAGCTGAGAAGGTTCCAGCAAATAGGTACACTGCACTATAGTTTACCCAGCACTTTCCTGTCACTCCCTCCCTGGGACCTCACCTACCTCCAGCCATACTGTGAGTATATCATCCAAGATAAGCAATGGATGTTCAGCCACCCTGGCTTAAGAAAGAGAGGGAATCCAAAGATGAAGGGAATGGCCAAACTTGTCAGGCCAGGGGAAGACATAACTATATCTTGGCAATACCTGGTAGCTGGGACTGAAGGCCACCTTTATTTTCTTACCCTATCTCTTTTGTCTGCTTCCCAATGTGTCAATTTCCTTTTTTCCCACCTCAGATACCACCATGGTCACCAACAGTCCCTGCCCTCACACCAGAGAGAGGAGCTGACTGGCTCAGTTACAGATTAAATAACCTTAACTGGCCCAACTCGGCTCAATCAACTGTGGCCAAGGGAGTAGTCTATATAAAAGCATGGCCCCCTGCTAGATCCATATAGTTGGACCAGAAAGGAAGAGCAATTCTTGGAAGAACGGGTGTGCATATTCCAGGGGAAAGGGGGAATTCTGGACTTCAAAACAGTCATGTCCAGTGCTAAAACCAAAACCAAACTCGTTGCCATCGAGTTGATTCCGACTCATAGTGACCCTATAGGACAGAGTAGAACTGCCCCATAGAGTTTCCAAGGAGCGCCTGGTAGATTTGAACTGCTGACCTTTTGGTTAGCAGCCATAGCACTTAAGCACTACACCACCAGTGTTTCCATGTCCAGTACAGGTAGGTGTTATTCCCACCTTGCAGCTCAAGAACAAGGTCATACAGCTAGTTCATGGCAGAACTCAGACTTAAATCTAAGGCTGCTCACTGTTAATCCAGTGGCATTCTTTCTTTCTTATAGGTCATTTGTTCCTTCTCTTAAGTGTCATCAGACCTTGAAATCAGTCCCAGGTTGAAATTCTGGCTCCACCAACTAACCTTCTTAATTAGCCCATTTAACCTCTCAATTTCAGTTTTCTCCTCTGCAAAGGTTTGGGTGAGAATGAGCAGAATTGTAGAGCTTCTGGCACAGAAGCTGCACACAGTAGGTGCTCAATAGATGTTACTCTCTTCCTTTTTACTCCCCTCCCTCCATGTTCCAGTGTGAAGTTCAAATAGTAAAACCACCACCTGTCTAGTGATTTCTGCTGGAATGACTTCCAACATGTGCTCTCTCTCAGCACTGAGACCTCTGAATTACTGATCCCAGCAGTTCACCTGAGGAAGGTTTAACATTTGAAAGCCAGACCTTCTCTTATTCAAGGAATACACCTTGCTAAAAGGACCCTCTTAGGACTGAGAGATCCCAGTTAGGAATCAAGCAGGGTTTTTCACAGAGCTTTGAACTGGTTTGTTCCAGTTCAAACTCCTGCTGAGAATTTGCATTTCTACCTCCCAGGTATACTGAATCAGAATCTCCAGTTTAACAAGATTCCCAGGTGATTCTTATGTATAATAAATTTTTGAGAACCACTGCTCTGCCAGTGGTTGTCAGAATTGGTCACTAACCAGCAGTATTGGCATCACCTGGGAACTTGTTAGAAATGCAAATTTTCATCTCCACCAGCCTGAGCACCAAAGAACTAGATGGTGCCCAGCTATCACCACCAACCTCTTTGACCAGGATCACAATAGAGGGTCCTAGGCAGAGCTGGAGAAAAATGTAGAACAAAATTCGTATTCACAAAAAAGACCAGACTTACTGGTCTGACAGAAACTAGAGGAACCCCCGAGATATCCTTCCAGCTCAGAACTGAAGCCGCTCCTGAAGTCCACCTTTCAGCCAAAGATTAGACAGGCCTATAAAACAAATGACACGTGTGAGGAATATGCCTCATAGATCAATAAAGTATATGAGACCACATGGGCAATACCTGCCCAAAAGGAAAGGGGAGAAGGCAGAAAGGGGCAGAAAGCTGAACGAATGGAAACGGGGAACCCTGGGTGCACAGACGGAGAGTGCTGACATTGTGAGGATTGCAAGCAATGCCATAAAACAATCTCTGTATAAATTTTTGAGTGAGACACTAATTGGCTCTGTAACCTTTCACCTAAAGCACAATGAGGAGAAAATATGAAAACAAACAAAAAAGAAACACAAATCTCAGCAGGGGTTCAAGCCAGAATGAACTGGTCATTTGTCGGTTTGAAGGCTTGGTTTGGAGCCCTGTTTTTTTTAGGAGTCTTGAAAACATGGCCAGAGCCCTGGAAGGTCTGCAGGAGTTCTGCAAGGACCACGATCCTCTTTTCAGCTGCTCCTTCTCTCTTCTCATTGCCCCATGAATGGACACAGCCCCCCTCACTCCCCAAGTCACCCTGAACACAGGTTGTCATGTGTAATCAGTTTTTACAGAGGGTTTTTTTGGGATGAGGGGATAGTGGAGAAGATGTTAAAGTCCAGATTAGAAAGCAACTTAGAATTGAGTATCAGGCGTTTCTGTTCCAATAAGTCTTGGAATTAGGGCCCAAGCCCCCAGCTGATATAAGTTTAAGCCCCTGGGCTCACAGCCCCTCAGATCCCAGCCCAGCTATACCTGTCAATGGCAGAAACCCTGGCTCTAGTATATACTAGCTATGTGGCTTTGAGCAAGCCACTTTACCTCGCCAAGCCTCAGTTTCCTCATTTGTAAAGTGAAAGGAATAATAATGGGGCTTCCCTTATTAGATTGTGTGAAGCTGAAATTAAAGCTTAGGGGCAGTGAATTTATGTTAATGGGGGAGGTACAACTCAGAAAAGGAGGGTGAGAATGGTTGTACAATTTGGACAGTATAATCGATGTCACTGAATTGTACATGAAGAAACTGCTGAATGGGTGTGTATTCTCAACAATGACAACAACAAAATAAATAAAATAAAAAAGAAATTAGATATCTCTGAAGTATGAAGTATGAAGGCCAGTGTCTAGCACATAGTAGTGCCCCCACAATCTAAAGTAAAAGTTCTCCATGGTGTTTCCTTCTGCCATTGATTGACAAATGATGTGTGTGTGTCCAGCACCCTCCATGGCCATGGTCAGAGTTAGCACATCTCCAGGTCATTGACTCTCACTCTGCCCCATTCTCACCCACTCAAGACAGTACATCAACCGCAACGGAGAATGACATCTATCCACCTGCTCAATGATTCTGGGACCTTATCATCCACACTCCCATTTCTGGGGGACCTTTCAAGACAAATACAAATGCATTGGAACAACAAAATCCTTCCCAACACAGCACTACAGACTGCCACTACACTGGATCAGATTTATCACATAAGATGAACTCATTGGTCTAAATTTATTTATTTATTTATTTATTTATTAAAGTAATAGATCAGAGGGAGGGAGCCTATAGCTCCAAACTGCTTTAGATCTACCAAAAGAACACAAACTTTACAAAGGATTTTACAGATAGCCAACCAAATGATTTGTGACAAAGATTTCCAGGATTTCACCCAGCTCCCAGAGTTTTCCTTCCAGCCCACAAAAATAGATGGTACCTGTCAGATGTCCTCTGACAACAACTCATTAAACGGTCACAGCATACACTTGATGGCAGCTGCCCGTAATGATGACAGTTGGGCCCCACAGAGCAATCTGAGTGTACTTTGCTTTCTCCAGCTCCCAAGGCTCACACTGGGGAATTTGAATGCCCATTTGATGTGCCAACACGGTTAAACGAGCAAAGCCATCACATCCGTTTACCCACATGCCTGTCCTTGGCTGGGCCCAAGCTGAGTTGGGAGAAATGCCTTCATGTTTCTGGAGAGACAGTGCACTTCTCTGCATGTCTCTGTTATTATTATTGATCTCTCCCTGCGTTTCTTTATGGCCAAAATAGGGAATCCAATTTGATTAGGGGCTGATTTGGCCTCCAAGGCAAGATGCCTCAATAATAACAGCTGAGAATCATGCGGACACCAGTTTGGTTAGAGCTGACCTGGAACATTCAGGGTGGGAGCAAAGTCCACCCTCACCCCTTAGCTGCCTCTTCCAGCTCTCGGCTGCCTCGTGTTCCTTCCCTGCTGACCCTCAACTCAGGGGAATATAATAAAGTAACTAACCCCAAGGCACTGCCAAGGCTGTGGACACTCCATGTCTCCATTTCTGAGGTGGCCCCCCCAAAACCTCTCTCAGAAGGTGTAAAGGGATGGCTCGTGCTGGCTTTGCACCTGGTTGGGTTCGAGTCCTACCTCTATCACACATTGAGGGGCTTTGGGCAAGTCATTGAACTCCTTGAACCTCAGTTTCCTCATCTGTAAAATAAGTGTATTAATTGGGATCCCTTTAGATTACAATGGCAGAACCCCTGCCTCATCTTCTGCCTTTCAAACTCTCACCCTCTTGTTCAGCCTGTTCAAGCCTCTTGCAGCTCCCTCCAAAGCACCACACCTCTTGCCCACTGGCCTCCCAGCCAGAGCTACCCTCACGGCTGAGACTCTCTCCCTTGCCTTTCAGTCCACACTTTTCAGGTCTCAGCTTAGGAAGCACCTCCCCTGGGAAGCTTTCTCTTGCTCGCCCTCCAGGCTGTGCCAGGGGCCCCAGCTCTGAAACCCACAGTCCCATGTGCTCCCCCATTAGGCTGTGAGCCCTGGGAGGGTGGAAGCTGAGAGTCTCCTTTGTCTATGTCCTCAGTATCTACCACAGACAGGACAAGGCCCAGAGCAGACACCCAGTGCATGAAGAAACAAGCCTGCGGTGATGAGTCACTGCTCTGGTTACTACTGCAGTGCAGCAAATTACTCCAAAACTTATTGGCATACCAGTTGCTGTCAAGTCAGTTCTGACTCATGGTGACCCCGTTGTGTCAGTGTAGAACTGTGCTCCATAGGGTTTTCAATGGGTGATTTGTCAGAAGCCAAATGCCAGGCCTTTCTTCTGAGTTGTCTCTGGGTGGGCTTGAACCACCACCCTTTTGGTTAACAGCAGAGCTCATTAACTGTTGGCACCACCCAGGGACTCCTATTGGCATACAACAACAATTTTATTAGGTTCACAGATTCTGTGGGTCAGCAATGGCTTGTCTCTGCTCCTTTATGTCTGTGGCCTCAGCTAAAAAGACTTATAGCTGGGAACTGGAGATGTCATCACTCCCACCTCTGGAGGTTAATGGCTGGGACTTGCAACCAGAGCACTTACAAGGGGCCTGTCCGTGTGGTCAGGGCTTCCTCACAGCATGGCCATTTCAGGGTAATTGAACTTCTTACATGGAAACTCAGAACTCCAGTGCAAGCAATCCAGTGAGCAAAATAGAAGCTGTGCTGTCTTTTATGACACAGCCTCAGAATCCTGCAGAGTTACTTCCATTGCATTCAAAGAATATATGGACACGTTTTAAAACTGCCACCGTTTTTCTTCCAGCTTCCATTTAGGATGTAGAAACTGCACTGGCCAACAGAGAGGGGATCCTAACAGGATCCTATTAGGTGAGAGGCGCTTTCCCTGCCCCCTTCCTCCTTCTGCCCCAGCCCCCACCCCAAGGGCCTAGAATACAGGGGAAGTAAAAGAGCAGCCCATGCCCTCTCCCCATACTCCTCTCTCAGGCCCTAGTCAAACCCGAGCTTGAGGGAGGACATGGGCATTAACTCAGACTCCAGGTGGGGTTTTAAATCAGGGAGTCCTGGACTCCCTCATATTCCAAAGACACCAGCAGTCCATGCGATGCAGTAAAGAGTGCTGGCACAGTGAGGAGGTGGTGTCCAGAGGAAGGTATGCAGAGGATTTCCATTCATTATAATCATTCCTGAAGGTCCCTGGGTGGTGCAAATGGTTTGTGATTGACTACTCACCTAAACGTCAGTAGTTCAAACCTACGCAGCTGCACCATGGAAGAAAGGCCTGGTGATCTGCTTTCAAAAAGATTACAGTCAAGAAAATCCTATGGAACAATTCTACTCTGTAACATGTTGGGTCACAATGAGCTGGAATTGGCTTGACGGCAACAGGCTTGGTTTGGTTTTGGATCATTCCCGAGATAGAGGAGTCACTGGGGTCCTGAGCGCCCAAAGTGATAATTCTGCCTAAGGTAGTTAGATCAGAAGACTCAGGGCAGGGCCACTGGAATCGTGACTTGGAGATAATCAGAGAGGGGTGGAAGGGGAATGACAGGCAGAAGGGAAACCACAGGGCAAAGTTGATGAGACATCTACTGTGGGGCAGGAGGGTGTCAGCCATCAGAAGAAGTGTCAAGCCCTGAGCCCCGCCCAGCCATGCTGGCCCCTGATAAATTCCCAGCCCTGCTTCAGTGACCAGTCATTGTTCTTGCCATGTGCAGCCCCTAATTGCTGAGAGATGAAGTGTCTGATGCTGCCCTCTTGCCCCGGCTGACAAATGCCTGTCTGAGCAAGAGCAGGAGGAGGGGAGGGAAGAGAACAGATGGGTTCCTGTTCCCTGGTCTCAAGGCTTTGCTGCTCCTGCGAGCTCTGGAAAACCAACAAGGGCCCATCCTTAATGAGGCCACCTGGTCATCCATCACAAGAGGCCAGTGCACTGTGACGAGGGAAAATCCAGCAGACGAGGTCCAGGACAGGATCCCTGAGTCAAAGCAGGGGAAGAGTGGTGAGGGCTCAGCAGAAAGAGTACGCATAGGCTTTGTGCTGTCAAATCGCAGCTGTGTAAATCACCACACCTCTCTGAGCTGCAATTTCCTCACCTGAAAGGCAAATAAAATTCTATGCGGCAGACACTGCAAGTTACTAACTCCATACCCACTTGACCTACTTCCTTACCTCACAATTTTCAGAGTTGGAGGGAAAAAACTCACTCCTCCAGCTTCCCTTGCAACTAGGGGTCACCATGTTAGCCAGTTCTGGACAACGAAGTACAGAAAAAAGCCTGGGGAGACTTCAAAGTTGGTGTCATAGTTATCTAGTGCTGCTATAACAGAAATATTGCAACAGAACTTTAACAAACAGATTTATTCACTCACAGTATAGGAGGCTAGAAGTCTGAATTCAGGGTGCTAGCTCCAGGGGAAGGCTTTCTGTCTCTGTCCTCTCTGGGGGAAGGTCCTTGTCATCAATATTCCCCTGGTCTAGGAGCTTCTCAGTGCAGGGACCCCAGCTTCCAGTGCTTCTTTCTTGGTGGGATGAGGTCCCCAACCTCTCTGCCCTCTTCTGTCTTTTACATCTGAAAAGAGATCGACTCAAGACACAACTTAATCATGTAGATTGGATCCTGCCTCATTAACATAACTGCCTCATAGAGGTTAGGATTTACAACATGTAGGATAAAGGATAAATAGATCACAAAATGGAAGAAAACCACTGAATACTAGGAATCACGGCCTAGCCAAGCTGTCACACATTTTGGGGGGACACAATTCAATCCATGATAGATGGGATGATAGGAAGTATAACAAGAGAGTGAAAGCCACACTCTGAAGTTGATAGCGCAGGAAGATCAAAGATGTCTGAGTCCCTGACAGTTCAGGACCCTAACACGCCAGCCTGAGGTTGCCATATTTGGACTTCTGATTGGCAAGAGTTAGGGTTTTAATGTGTCCGTGAGGATGGAAGATGAGAATGCAGACTCTGTGAGAGGCTGGGAGCTGGAACTAGGCTCTCTTCAGAAAGCAGAAGCTGGAAATCAGCTTTTTCTTCTTTGAATAAGGACTGGAAATGACTGCCCAATAACCCTGGGCTGCAGCCTGCAAGTTTCCTGCCCTAGGCCATGGAGGAAAAACGTCATCTGAGGTGAACTGAAATTAAAAACAAAACAAACAACAATAACAACAACAACAAAAACTCCATAAATGGGTTTGACAGTGGTCTAGGTACAGCAAAAAGAAGTTTATTACCTGAAATATCTATCTGAGGCCATCGCCCAGAATACAGCACATAGAGAGAGAAAGAGATGTGAATATAAAAGGGAAGTTAAGAAGGAAGATGAAATGAGATGATACATCACACATTTGATAGGAATTCCGAAAGAGACAATAAGGAGAACATGACAAAGACAACATATGAAGCAATAATACCTAAGAATTTTCTAGAATTGAAGAAAGATCTGAGCCCCAAAAATCAGAGAATTTAGAACAGGATAAATGAAAAATAAATCCACACTTAAATATGTCACATTGCAGTTGCAGAACATTAAGGGTAAAGGAAATATCTTTAAGGCTGTCAGAGGGGGGTAAAATAGAGATTCCCTTCAAAGAAACAACAGTTAGACTGAAAAAGACTTCTAATCGGCAACAATAGGAGCCAGAAAAGAGTAGAATAATTATCTTCAAACATAGTGGAAAATACTTGACAGCCTAGAATTCTATACCTAGCTAAACTGTCATTGAAGAGTAAAGCCAAAATAAAAATATTTCAGACATATGAGATTAAGTGAGCTTACAACCCATAGACCCTCACTGAAAGAATTATTTAAAAATATACTTCAACAAGAAGGAAATAAAACCCATAAGGATTGGAATGTAAGGTAAAACAGTGAGCAAAGCTTTTGATGAAACATGCTGGTAAATCTAAATAAATTTTTAATGTAAAAGATAAAACAAAAAAATATGGGGGTTTTATAAACAAGATGGAACTCAAACATCAAACAACAATAACAAAGAAACTAGGAAGAAGACATTGCAAGGGAAAGTAATGAATTGTCAGTTTTGTTTTGTTTTTTTTAATCGACTTTAACCCAGGACTTCTGTTCTGGTCGGGAGTCTTGGTTGCAAATGATAGAAACCTGACTCAAAGTAGCTTAGGCACAAGGGGCAATGTACTGAAAGGATGGTGGGGAATCTCCCATAGCACAGCCAAGAGCAGAACACTGCTAGGCTGGGCCTCCTCATTCTTTTACAACAGATCCTGAGAGTCACATCAGCAGTTTCACCACCAGAGAGGACTAACTCGCCCCTTCTCTCTGGTATCAATTAAAAAAACCCCAGAGCAATACTCTGGCCCAGCCTGGTCCAGGTGCCTACCTCTAACCCAGAGTTTCTCAGCCTTGGCACTGTTGATATTTGGGGTTGGATAATTCTTTATTATAGGGTTGTCCTGTGCACTGTAAGATGTCTAGCACAATCTCTGCCCTCTACCCCTTAGATACCAGTAACAACCTCTCCCCTACCCCCTACTGTGACAGTCAAAAATATCTCCAGACATTGCCAAATGTTCTGTAGGGGGCAGCATCATCCCTGTGGAGAGCCACTGCTCTAACCCAATCAACTCTAGCAGGGAGGTGGGGTGGGAGTGGGGGCCAAGGATATGGCAGTTCCTATGGGAATCTGAGTTGATGTGAGCAGGAGTAAGTCCCAGAGATGGGGCTGATGGAATAGTATGATGTCCAGGTATAGAAGGGATGCTCAGAAGACACCCTTGGTGTCCAGTAGAGCAAACTGTGGCCTTTGAACCAAGTCCCGCCTGCCTCCTGTTTTTGTAAAATAATATAAACACCCCTGTTCATTTACATGTTGTCTATGGCTGCTTTCACGCTACAACAGCAGAGTTGAGTAGTTGCAATAGACATAGTATGGACTGCAAGGCCTAAAATATTTGCTGTCTAGCCCTTTACATAAAAAGTTTGCTGATCCCTGCACTCGAGCCTCTGGTCTGGCCTCACTTCAAGACTTCTGAAAAGAACATTCCCCTCCCCCATAAGAACCCCAGAGTCTGGTCTCATACTGGTCAGGATTTTGGTTGCAAGTACGAAAAATCTCAATTTATTATTGCTCAAAATCCAGAATTCATAAAATAAATGATTGTTAAATGTGACTACATAAAAATAAATGTATGCATGTACAGCAGGTGCCTGTGCCCACACCTATCCTTTCTTAACACTCACCTCTACACTCCCAAGGCTGCTCATTGTGAACACCCACTAGTCTCTGACCAAGAGTTTTTAGTTTTTGTTTTTGTGGCCCCAGGCACTGGCTCAGCCCACATCCTACAGGAGAACAAATGTCTCTGAAAGCAGCCTCAACCACGACCAGCCTCCTCACCCCTCAGTTGGAATAATTCTGTGCCATGGTCTATGCTGAGTCCCAGGATTCCCCCACAAGACTAAGCTCCAGTTGCCCACAGTGGGACTGGCTCGGTCATGTCTCTTTATTGGCTTTTTCTCTTCCCTATCTCATTCCTCCAAGCCTTTACTCAGGGTCTGCTTCTGGAGGAAGCCAAACCAAGACAGCGTGGGAAAGTAACACAAGTAAAATTCAAAGATAAACAGTAAATTAAGGGAAAATACGTATAGCTCAAATAGCAGACAAAAGGGCTAATCTATAAAGAGTGCCCACCACACGTCTGTCTATTTGTCGTACTCTGGTTGGCTTATGTATTGCTTTGATACTGGAAGCTTAGCCACCAGTATTTCAAATACCAGCAGGGTCACCCACAGTGGACAGGTTTCAGCAGACTAAGACTGACGAGGAAGAAGGACGTGGTAGTCTACTTCTGAAAAAACTGGCCAGTGAAAACCTTATGAATAGCGGCAGAACGTTGTCTGGTATATTGCCAGAAGATGAGTTCCTCAAGTTGGAAGGCGCGCAAAATACGACTGGGGAAGAGCTACCTCCTCAAAGTAGGGTCGACCTTAATGATGTGAATGGAGTCAAGCCTTCTGGATCTTCATCTGCTGACGTGGCACGACTCAAAATGAGAAGAAACAGCTGCAAACATCCATTAATAATTGGAACTTGCAATGTAAAAAGTATGGATCTAGGAAAATTGGAAGTCATCAAAAGTGAAATGGAACACTTGAAGATTAATATCCTAGACATTAGTGAGCTGAAATGGACTGGTATTGGCCATTTTGAATCAGACAATCACACGGTCTACTATGCTGAGAATGACAACTTGAAGAGATATGGTGTGGCATTCATAATCAAAAAGAACATTTCAAGATCTATCCTGAAGTACAACACTGTCAGTGATAGGATAATATCCATACTTCTACAAGGAAAATGAGTTAATACGACTCTTATCCAAATTTACACACCAACCACTAATGCCAAAGATGAGGAAATTGAAGATTTTTACCAACTTCTGCAGTCTGACATTGATCAAACGTGCAATCAAGACGCGTTGATAACTACTGGTGATTGGAATGCAAATTTGGAAGCAAAGACAAAGGATCGGTAGTAGGAAAACAGGGCCTTGGTGATGGAAACAATGCCCAGGATAACATGATAGAATTTTGCAAGACCAACAACTTCCTCATTGCAAGTACCTTTTTCAACAACATAAATGGTGAATACACATGTGGACCTCACCAGGTGAAAAACACAGAAATCAAATGGACTACATCTGTGGAAAGAGATGATAGAAAGCTCAATATCACCAGTCAGAACAAGGCCTGGGGCTGACTGCAGAAAAAACCATCAACTGCTCATATGCAATTTCAAGTTGACTATTTTATGCAAAGGCATTCAACTGTGTGGATCATAACAAATTATGGATAACATTGCAGAGAATGGGAATTCCAGAACACTTACTTGTGCTTATGAGGAACCTGTACATAGATCAAGATGCAGTTGTTCAGGCAGAACATGGGGATACTGAGTGGTTTAAAGTCAAGAAAGGTGTGCATCAGGGTTGTGTTCTTTCACCATACCTATTCATTCTGTATACTGAGCAAATAATACGAGAAACTGGACTATATGAAGAAGAACATCGAGGCATCAGGATTGGAGGAAGACTCATTAACAACCTTTGTTATATATGCAGATGATACAACCTTGCTTTCTGAAAGTGAAGAGGACTTGAAGCACTTACTGATGAAGCTCAAAGACCACAGCCTTCAGTATGAATTACTCTTCAACATAAAGAAAACAAAAATCCTCACAACTGGACCAATAAGCAACATCATGACAAATGGAGAAAAGATTGAAGCTGTCAAGGATTTCATTTTACTTGGATCTACTATCAACGCCATGGAAGCAGCAGTCAAGAAATCAAAAGACGCATTGCGTTGGGCAAATCTGCTGCAAGAGGTCTCTTTAAAGTGTTGAAAAGCAAAGATGTCACCTTGAAGACTAAGGTACACTTGACCCAAGCCATGGTATTTTCAATCACATCATATGCATGTGAAAGCTGAACAATGAATAAGGAAGACCAAAGAAGAATTGACGCCTTTGAATTGTGATGTTGGATAAGAATATTGAATATACCATGGACTGCCAAAAGAACGAACAAATCTGTCTTGGAAGAAGTACAACCAGAATGTTCCTTAGAAGCAAGGGTGGTGAGACCGTATCTTACATACTTTGGACAAGTTGTCAGGAGGGATCAGTCCCTGGAGAAGGACATCATGCTTGGTAAAGTACAGGGTCAGCAGAAAAGAAGACCCTCAACAAGATGGATTGACACAGTAGCTGCAACAATGGGCTCAAGCATAACAACTATTTTAAGGATAGGGCAGGACCGGGCAGTGTTTCACTATGTGGTGCATAGGGTCGCTATGAGTCGGAACCAACTTGAACACACCTAACAACAAGTTCAAGCTGAAGCTGAAGAAAATTAAAACAAGTTCACGAGAGCCAAAATCTGACCTTGACTATACCCAGACCACCCAGTGCCATCAAGTCGATTCCGACTCATAGCGACCCTGTAGGACAGAGTAGAACTGCGCCATAGAGTTTCCAAGGAGCACCTGGTGGATTTGAACTGCTGACCTTTTGGTTAGCAGATGTAGCTTTCAACCACTACCCACTTAACCACTACGCCAACTGAATTTGGAGACCATCTCAAGAATAGATTTGACGCACTGAACACTAATGACTGAAGACCAGATGACTTGTGGGAAGATATTCAAGGACATCATACATGAAGAAAGCAAAAGGTCATTAAAAAGACAGGAAAGAAAGAAAATACCAAAATGAATGTCAGGAGAGACTCTGAAACTTGCTTTTGAATGTTGAGTAGCTAAAGCGAATGGAAGAAATGATGAAGCAAAAGAGTTGGACAGAAGATTTCAAAGGGTAGCTCTAGAAGACAAAGTGAAATTTTATAATGACACGTGCAAAGACCTGAGTTAGAAAACCAAAAAGGAAGAACACTCTCAGAATTTCTCAAGGTAAAAGAGCTGAAGAAAAAATTCAGCCCTCAAGTTGCAATTCTGAAGGATTCTATGGGCAAAATATTGAATGACACATGAAGCATCTAAAGCAGATGGAAGGAATACACAGAGTCACTGTACCAAAAAGAATCGGTCAATGTTCAACTATTTTAGGAGGTAGCATATGATCAAGAACTGATGGTATTGAAGGAAGAAGGCCAAGCTGCACTGGAGGCACTGGCGAAAAACAAGGCTCCAGGAATAAACAGGATGCCAATTGAGATGTTTCAAGAAACAGATGTAGCACTGGAGGTGCTCACTCATCTACGCCAAGAAATTTGGAAGACAGCTATCTGGCCAACCACCTGGATGAGATCTATATTTGTGACCATTCCAAAGAAAGGTGATCAATAGAGTGCAGCAATTATCGAACAATATCATTAATAACATACCAAGTAAAATTTTGCTGAAGATCACTCATCAGCGGTTGCAGAACTACATTGACAGGGAACTGCCAGAAATTCTAGCCAGATTCACATGAGGACATGGAACAAGAGATACCATTGTTGATGTCAGATGGATTACGGCTGAAAGCAGAAAATACCAGAAAGATGTTTACCTGTGTTTTATTGACCATGAAAAGCATTCGACCATGTAGATCATAACAAATTGTGGATAACATTGTGAAGAATGGGAATTCCAGAACACTTAATTGTGCTCATGCAGAACCTGTACAAAGACCAAGAGGCAGTTGTTCAAACAGAGTTAGGAGATCCTGCACGGTTTAAAATCAAGAAAGGTGTGCATCAGGGTTGTATCCTTTCACCATACTTTTTCAACCTGTATGCTGAGCAAATAATCCAAGAAACTGGACTATTTGAAGAAGAATGTGGCATCAGGATTGGTGGAAGACTCATTAACAACCTGCAATATGCAGATGACACAACCTTGCTTGCTGAAAGTGAAGAGGACTTGAAGCACTTACTGATGAAGATCAAAGACTACAGCCTTCAGTATGGATTACACCTCAACATAAAGAAAACAAAAATCTCACAACTGAACCAATAAGCAACATCATGATAAATGGAGAAAAGATTGAAGTTGTCAAGGATTTCATTTTACTTGGATCCACAATTAACACCCATGAAAGCAGCAGTCAGGAAATCAAATGACATATTGCCTTGGGCAATAAAATCAAAGGTCATTTCCAGGACTAGGGTGCGCCTGACCCAAGACATGGTATTTTTAATCACCTCGTATGCATTCAAAAGCAGGACAATAAATAAGGAAGACCAAAGAAGAATTGATGCTTTTGAACTATGGTGTTGGTGAAGAATACTGAATATACCATTGTCTGCCGGAAGAACAAACAAGTCTGTCTTGGAAGAAGTACAGCCAGAGTGCTCCTTGGAAGCAAGGATGGCAAGACTTTGCCTCACATACTTTGGACATGTTATCAGGAGGACCAGTCCCTGGGGAAGGACGTCATGCTTTGTAAAGTAGAGGATCATCGAAGAAAGAGAAAGACCTTTTTGACACAGTGGCTACAGCAATGCGTTCTAACATAGCAACAACTGTGAGGCTGGCACAGACCAGGCAGTGTTTCGTTATTGGGAAATGACTCACCAGCACCTAACAACAATTTTTTACCTACCAAGTTGACAAAAATTTCAGAAGTTTTTTACCCACACTGTTGGTGTAGCTGGGGGAAACAGGCATTTCTGTATAATGTTGGTAGCTTTGTAAATTAGCGCAACCTCTATGGAGGGTAATTTTGCAAAATGTATCAAAATTACAAATCATTAGACCCAGCAATTCTAAATCTGATCGTTTATCCCACAGATACACTCTCACAGGTACAAACAGAATAAGCACAAGGTTATTCATCATAGTTATTTGTTATAGCAAAAGCAGAAACAAAGCAAATGTCTGTAACTAGGAGACTATTGGGACTGTTAAGCAAACAATGCTGCAGCCATACGGTGGAAGACAATGCAGCTGAACTTAAGAATGAGGCTGCTATCTATTTACTGATACAGAAAGCTCTCTTCAAGATGATAAGTGAAAAACAGTAAGGCGTATGTAATATGCTACATTTAATCTAAAAAGGTAAAGAAAAATAAGCATATATATCCATATTTGCTTGCATCTATACAAAGAGGCTTTGAAAGGATACACAAGAAACTAATAAAGGTGGTTGCCTGGCAGGCAGGGGGCACTGGGTAGATGCGGAGTAGGGTGGGAAGGAGACTTTTCTCCTAATATCTTTTTATATCATTTGAGTTTTGAACCATATGAATGTATCACCTATTTAAAAAAGAAATTAAAAGTGTCTGAGTTTGGGTTCTCCCAAAAGCAGACCCTGAGACAGGGAGTTGAGGGCGAATCGCTTATTGGAAAGCAATCCTAGGAAACATCAGAAGATGTGGGAAGGAAAACAAAGAAGGCTCCAAGAAGAGGAAAAATTGTGATATCAAGTCTGTTACCACGGTGGGCAATTGGCATGCAGTCCTGCTGGGGAGCTCAGGGAGTCAGTGTAGAGTCATCCACCAGTGGGAGGGTAAGGAAGCTGGGATATTTGTGCAATTCCCATCAGTCATTGGTGGAGGGGTGTGTAGGAGGGGCTGTCAGAGAAACTCCCCACCACAATGGTAGGACCCAAGAGGAAGTGGGCAAGGGCATTGACAGTGTCCACCACAAGGAGAATTAACCACCCTCAGGCACTGAAAGTCCCCACCTCAATGGTATGGCCCAAGGGGAAGTAGGCAGGGTACTGACAGTATCCACCATAAGGGGCATTAACCGAGTCACAGGAAGAGCAGTTGGGTTGGTGGCCTTGGAGGCAACAGGAAATTAAACGGCTGGGATTTCCTTCCTAAAGTCCTTAAATCTTCTTCTCTTTGTGTCCACTTCCCCCTCTCTCTCCTTCCACAAAAAGGCTTCTCCGCAGGGTGGGTGGGGAGTGGGGGTACCGGGCCACCAGCACCTCTGGGTTCCTGCTCTTCCAACTGCATGAAGACCTTCCCCCTCTCCAGTTAAAAAATTCCCAGTGAGGATGGACCATTTTCCACTGCCCAGGAGGCATCCATCTGGACCTAAGACAGGCGAGGTAGGAGCGGTTCCCCTAGAAAAGAGGAGGGGGATTCCTGGACGGAGGAAGGGTGCTGCGGGCAAAGCAGGACCTACCCCACAGGCCTCTTCCAACCCCTCTCCTAACCTCCTCCTGCCTGGCTTCCTGCCGCCCTGGACCCAACTGCTCTGGACCCCAGCACCACCCTATCAAAGATCCTGAAGAGGCCTTCCCACCTCCTACACACTCAAGTTCTCGTTCATCATGGTTTCCCAAGTGTCTACTGTGTACCAGGCACTTGGCATCCATTTCTCTTTTAATCCTTCCAAGAACCCTGGGAGCTCTTACAGAGGAGAAACTGAGGCCCAGAGAGGGGAAGGGACTTGCTCAAACTCCCTCAGCTATTAAGATGAGGATCTAAGATCTCAACCCAGGTCTGTCTGAAGCTGAAGCCGGGGATAGAAGCTTCTGGCAGCCCCATACTACCCCTCACAAACGATCCTTTCTGAAAGAGCAATGAAGACTTTGTGTTTATTATGATTTGGCCTCCTGATCGGTTCACAGACTGGCTGTGGCGATAGCATTTGAGGTCTTTTCTCTGCTGCTTCCTGGGCTCCCAGCTGCTCGCCACGGCTCTGCCGCCAGAACCTCCTAAACCCTCTTGCCTAATTAAAAAATAAAATTTAAAGAAAACTTTTTATTACACTTTCCTAATGGTGGAAAATAGTTTCAGGCATAAAAAGGCATTCAGCTGGCTACTTCTCAGGCGTCAAAAATTAACAGCCACTACATTTTATTCTGAGGAATTAATGGAAAATTTTACATGGTGGCGTAAAATGCAGGGGACAAGATGAAGGACACGATTCTTCGTTGATGAGCTACCCCCCTTGCTTGCAGCAGAGACACCGGCTTGGTTACCTGCTCTGAGCAGAAGCTGTAGGCGCCCAGGAGACCAGAAGGTTACGTGGGGCCTGGAGGGGCAGATGTGGGGGAACTGGGTGTAGCCTCAGTGGAAAGGTTCTGCAGCCCCCATCGCACACACATTCAAACCTGGTCTCACCAAGCTGGCACTTTTGCTGCCTTCCAGCCACTTCCTCTGCCCCACTCAGCCCTTCCTACCCTCTGAATGACTGCTGGTGGTCAGAACATCAATCTGGGGTACAGCTGGCCTCGGTTCTACTCCCAGTTCTGCCATGGACTCCCTGGGTGGCTGTGTACCAATCACCGCTCCTCTTGGGAGCCTCAGTCTTTCCATCTGTGAAATGGCCAAAAGAGCTCTGGGATCCCTCAGGATCCTGATACAAAACAAATTTGGTCTTTGTTTTTACCTGTAAATGTGGGCAAGAGCGTGGACTTTGGAGCTGAGCAGACCTGGGCTCAAATCCTAGCTCTGCCATTTATCAGCTTCATGGCCTTAGGCAAGTTACCTCTGAGCCTCAGTTTCCTCCTCTATAAAATGGGAATAATAGTACTCCCCTCTTAGGCCAGCTTGTCCCATCTTCTTTGCGCTGGGGGCCTCTCACGTGGGCTGTTTCACCC
This sequence comes from Loxodonta africana, assembly GCF_030014295.1. Classification (NCBI taxonomy): domain Eukaryota; kingdom Metazoa; phylum Chordata; class Mammalia; order Proboscidea; family Elephantidae; genus Loxodonta; species Loxodonta africana. The sequence goes on along the minus strand of NC_087365.1, from coordinate 33,097,058 downwards.
CCTCTCACCCAGGACACAGGTTTGAGCTCCTCTTCCTGTCCCTCCAAGGGGCCACTCTGACACATACTAGTGAACAGGGAACACTTTACAGAAACCTCCGTGGGGATGGGGCAGGGGAGGGTTGATACCACTCACTCCACAACAAACAACTGAAAATCTCCTTTGGAGCAAACACCAGTTACTCTCTGGGGATTAGGATGGAGGTGGAGGGAAAGTGGGGGACAGGGAGTGTGCAGGGGAGACCTTTTTTTTTTTCATAATTTAAGTGTATTTGGGAAAAGGCAACACATAACTGACCGTTACATCATGTCTGCATTTTTTCTTTGTTTGAAATGTTTCCAAAACCAAATTTTCTTGGAAATTAAATGTATTCATCTTAAAAATAAAGATTTCTATTTTTCATACTATTGACTGTTTATTTATCAGAGAGGCAGTGATGTCGTTATTGTTGGTTGCTGTCAAGTTGATACTGACTCATAGCAACGTCATATGTCCAGAGTATAACTGCCTCATAGGGTTTTCAAGCTGCAACCTTTCACAAGCCGATCGCCAGGCCTATCTTCTGAGGCACTTCCAGATGGGTTCGAACGGAAAACCTTTCGGCTAGTAGTTGAGAGCTTAGCTATTTGCCCCCCACACCGGGAGTAAAATCATATTCCTCCTGGGGTTTTGGTCCCCTCCACGGCCTTAATGGCCACCTATTGCTGGCCATGCCCATGCTCCTTCTGAAGCGAGACCTTCTTCAGACCATGCGTGCTTTGGCCTCCTGAACATCTCCCCTGTGTCTCACCTCCTACTCAGGGGCCCAATACAGACCACAGCTGCTCCCCACCCCCACCAGCTCCTCGTATCCACCAGCCAGCCAGCCGTCCAAGCCAAGGCCCTGGGTGCCCTGCTGGCCTCCCCTCCTACTCCGACATCCAGAACCTCTCTCAAGTCTGTCCCCTGCTCTCCAGGTCTGCTGCCCCCACCCTAGTTCAGGTCCTAATCACTCCTCCCTGGTCAAACAGGGAGGAGTGAGCTTTCCGAACACAACACCCCATCCAACCTCGCTCCAATGCTTCACTGGCCCCCTAGGGCCACAGGACAATGTCCACACGCCTCAGCTGGCCTTCAACACCCTCCCGGACCAACCCCTGCTGGTCTCTCCACTCTCACCTCTCCAAGCCTGGAGCTTCAGGCTCTGGTGGCAAACAAACTGCTTGCGAGCCCTGCACACCCAGGCCATTTCCTGCCCCTGGGCCTTTGCCCATGCTGTGCCCTCTCCTGGCACACCTTTCCCTCTCTTTATTCCTCTACCTTGGGTCCCTGCCCCCAACACTCACACGTGCCACATCTTCTAGCCTTCTAGCCTGGCTCGATCAATAAGCAGCTCCATTCAGAGACATACAATGAGCAAAGCTGGGGACACGCGCTGAGTCAGACTGGGGCTGGGCTCTCAGGGAGCACCCAGTCTAGCGAGAAAGGCAGACAATTAAAACCCCATTTTGTTGAGGCTAGGATGAGAGACTCATACAGGACTAGATTCCAGAGGAAACCCCAACTACAGCTGGAGAAACCAAGGAAGGCTTCCTGGAGGAGGTGAGGTTCAACCAACAGAGAAGGAAAGGACAGCACAATAGGCAGAAAGAAAGTTCAGCATTGGCAAAGGCCTGGAGGTGCTGTTTCCAACAAGGGCCTGGTCCCGTCTCATGAAATCTCTTTCCAGGGCTCCTTTGCTGTAAACCTGGGCTGGGACAATTTCCGATTAATCAGAGCTGTGCCCAGAGGAAAGCTCTCCATGAAGATGAAAGTTTATTATTTATTTATTTGCTTGTAAAGTGAGAGCCAGGCTGGCGTAGGGCATAAAAGGAGAAAAGGGAGAATAAAGACGCAGGCATTCTCCCTGCAAGGACCCTGAGCCGGCCCTTTCCCTCCGCTTGAAGCTCCTCCAACAAACATGCACACAGCCCCCCCTCTCCACAAATGCAGAGTAAGCGCCTGCTGTTTACCAGCCCTGTGCCTGATGCTGGGGATAACTCCACCAATGAGACGAAGGCTCTGTGTTCACAGGAGACGAACACATACCAGGCAGTGACGGCCTAGGGGGGCCAATGCTGAGGCAGCAGGAGTCCTGGGACTGTGGGCACCCAGAGGAGACCCCTGACCCAGCCTGGGGTTGTAGGGGGAGCAAGAGAAGGCAAGTAGTGACAGCTCAGGGAGGCCAGGAGGAAGAAGGTGATACCAGGCCAGGGAAGTAAGTGGGTGAAGATGCTCCCGCCATGTCCTGTGCCCCTGTGTGGGCGAAGGTCCACGGTCACCAGGGGCCCTGACGTGGGACAACCACTGTGACTCCACCCCTTTCACCCGTCAGCTCCTGGAAGGCCACCCCAGACCTCCTGCTGCCCCTTGCACCCTTGTCCTGGAAAACACCTCAGCCAGCCACCTCTTCTGGGGTTTCCTCGACCACAGCCTTCTCCATGTAGCCCTCCCTGCCCGTCCATATCTTGTCCAATCTCAGGAAGTCCCAGGGCAGGGCGGCCAGGACACTGCCTGAGGAGACCCGGAACATGGCTGAGATGCCTGTCTGCCCTCCTACTGGCCCCATCCCTAGAAGCAGTCCCTTTGGAGACCTACTCTTCTCTCCCACGCGAAGGAGATGATAAACCCCCCCAGAGCTGACAACTTAAGGTCCAATAATTCTCCTATCCCTGTCTCTCACCTGTTTGTTTTCTGCTTATGGAGACAGGAAATGAGGGGTTAGGGGCTAGAGGAGCTGTCAGGATAACAGCACTTGCTGGTCTGTCTTTTATAAGCTCCAGAAGGGATATCTGGCCCCAGTTTTAACTACATTCTTCAGAACATGGGGTACTTGATACCTTTGCCTACAGCCTTGGCCTCAGTTGTCAGTTCTGGGGTGACAGGAAATGTTCCACACCTCGTCGTGGTATGTGTGCAAAAAGGTGCACCCACTGATGTTCATTGTGAAAAACTGGAAACACCCCCAGTGCCCAACAACAGAGGAGGGTTATAAACGCCCTGCACAGCCAGTGCCTAGTGCCGTGCCTGGCACACAGTAGGTGCTCAGAAAACGTTTGTGGAAGGAAGGGAAAGAAGCAGTGAGAGAGGCAGGGGGAGAAAGAAAGAAGAAACTTGGAAAGGGTCTTCCGGAATCCCAGGATGCAAGCCCTTCTCCCCTTGAGCCAAGCGGGAGAAGAAGCACTTCTAGGGGCTGTTATTGTTCATTTTTAAGATTTCCATCAAATGACTCCGAAATTCAATTCCATCTTGAATGTTTTTCTTTTTTCATTTTCATCATCTACACTCGCTCTTGAATTTTCCGTTTGGAGCTGCTGATTGAATTGTGGCTCCGGGGACTTGGTGACAGTCACTTTAGACACTTAAAGTTCTAATCACGCTGCTGCCACCCCAGCCCCTCCTTTAATGCCAGAGACACCATCTCTTATGAGAGCCAATTACGTCTTTACAGCCCAGAACGTCACACTCTAAAACACGGGCTGTAAAAATCAGAATTCTCCGTGACTTAGGTACGTCCAACGAAAATATAAAAATGCCTATTTAATGGGAGAAGCCTGACTGGAAAAATCCACATGCTGGTGAAGTCTGTGGCTGATGTCATTTGAGAGTCACCAGGTCTAAGTCTGGAAAAGGCCACGAGATTACCTATCTAGGGGCCAAACTGTCCAATCCCCTGTCCTCAGGCCCCAGGTGGGTCCCACAGTCCTCCTGCCACAAGCGGTGGCACCCTGGGGAGGCAGACAGAGAGAGAGGCACTCACAGTGATTGAGCACCTGCCTATGCATCAGGCACTGTGCTAGGCACGATCTCATGGAACCCTGGGAAGGTGAGATTTGTTTATCACTCTTTTGCAGAGGGAGCCTTCTGTGGAGCCTCAAAGGACGAAGAGGAGTTAACCAGGGGAAGAGGAGGGCCCTGGGAAGGCATTGCATGAAGAGAAAACAGCATGTGCAAAGGCAAGAGGCAATAAACAGAGCAGAAGAGTCTGGTGCTGGTGCAGCTTAAAGGGCCAGTGGGGAGAGGGGAAAGACCAGGTTGGAGAAACCGGCAAGAATCAAATCACACAGAGCTTTGCAGACCTTGCTGGGTGGGGAAGGGACTGGGAGGCGCCAGAGGAGCCTGTCACAGTCACCCAGGTGAGAGGTTATAGAATCTGGCCTCAAGCAGTAGCAGCCAGAATGTGTCATGGAGGAGCAACGTGTCATGGAGGCAGGGTCAACAGGACTGAGCAACCGATTGGATGTGGGTTTAGAAGGAGAGGAGGAATCAAGTCTGATACCCAGTGCTAGTCTCTAGAGCTGGTATGGGGTTGCCTCTGAGTCCAGGACCCAAGGGAGGCACAGATCTGGGGAAAGACGCTGCATTGCATTGTGGACACGCTGGGTTCAGTTCATGGTGCTCACAAGATGCGAGCCCAGGAGGCAGCTGGATGAGAAGATCTGGGCTCAGGAAGGGCTCCAAGCCTGACATAGAGGCACGGTTGTTGGCTGTCAGCTTGGTGATGGTCCCTAAAGCCACAGAGCAGATGGGCTCACCTAGGAGAGTAGAGTGGGAGGCAGAAGAGGGACAGCACCATCCCATACCCAAGTTCCATTTGGCCTGCACAGTGTTTTAAAAATCTTTGAGCCAAATCAAGTGTGGTCACTTAAAAATGCAGATCTCTGGCTTCCCTTGGAAAATCAGAGTATCCGGCAACTCTGGGCTGGAAATCCCTCAAAGCAACTATCACTGGGGCTGAGAAGTGACTGGCCCCTTAGAAAGGGCACATGCTGTCCTATTCACCACAGTCCCCACCTCTCCCTATTGTCTCCCAGAATGTGAGGCTAAGTAGTTCTGTTTGCAGTTATTACTGCCCTTGTAATGGTTTCCATGTCCCACATTCCTATCACGGTGGGAAGTAAAAGGTACTTTCAGAGGCTTGCGTGTTTTAAGAAAAAGAGGAGTGCAAAGATTTTCGCAGAGACCAAGACAACCCCTTTACCTTTAATAGGCAACATGAGTCAGTACCAAAGCCTAGCCCGGGCAGTGCCCACTTCTCTCCTTCACAGGACCTGCCTGGGCCCTGTAGGCAGTTGAGTTGGTCACCCTGGTCCTAGAGAGCGAAGAGAAGAGAAGCACACAGGAAGGAGAGAGAGAGGGACCAGAGAGGAAGTGTCCTTCCGGAGAGTGTGATCAGCACCATCAAAGGCTCCCAGTAAGTTACGTCAGGTAAGGCAGGAGGTGTGTGTAACACACATGCATCCACATGCAAAGAAGGGGGCGCAGAACCATGTGCACAAAAACACACGTGCACACACACGCACAAGAACATATATGCAGGCCTCCTCACTTACTGAGGAGACCCCAGGTGGCACAAAGGTTCAAGTGCTCAGCTACTGACCAAAAGGTTGGCAGTTACAACCCACACAGAGAAGCCTCGGAAGAAAGACCTGGCAATCTGCTTTTGAAAGGTCGCAGCCATGAAAACCCTGTGGAGTACAGCTCTACACTGCACCAAATGGGGTCGCCATGGGTCGGAATTGACTCTACACTGCACCAGATGGGGTCGCCATGGGTCGGAATTGACTCTATACTGCACCAAATGGGGTCGCCATGGGTCGGAATTGACTCGACAGCAACTGGACTGGACTGCACTGGGCCTTACTTACTGACCTTACTGCATGCCTGTGCACATACGGGGACACATGTCTGCACATGCACAGAGAAGAGCCCAATAACGGGGTGTGCACACATGCGTGTACACATGGACGCACACACTGGCACACACGTGTACACAGAGCCGCCCGCAGACTCGGGCACATGAACCCTCACGGAGGATCCCTGCTCACACCTAATGAAGCCCTGCTGATTCCAAACCAGCAACTTGTAACTAAATAAATATGATAAACAACTTCCCTCCAGATGGCTCCGCACACACACCCACTCCTCCCGCTCAGAGAGATGGCACATTCTATGCCAATAAATCCTCCTGTTTGAAAACATTTGCTTCTTAATTGGGCCGTTTGCGGGTAAAATATGTTTCTGGGTACTGCCCTGCCAGAATGGGCCGCCCAGATGCCCACCCACCGGACCACCCGGGTCTGAGCCACCACCCCAGGCCCAGGGAGGTCCAGCTTGGTCACTCACAGAGACAAGGCCCAAGGGCAGAGGATCTCAGTACTGCCTGGGCACATCTCCCAGTGGCCTTTTTCTCCCTGTGCCTTGATTGCTTTCTTTGGTTTCACAGTTATTGAATTTACTGCATGCTGCCACTCTCTTAAGTCCTGAGAGAAATCCTCTAGTTTTCACTTTCATTTCTCTGGCTTTGAGTCTGCAAGTTGCGGATGGCTAGAGCTATGTCTGCTAACAAAAATGTCGGTAGATCGAATCCACCAGGTGCTCCTTGGAAACTCTATGGGGCAGTTCTACTCTGTCCTATAGGGTCGCTATGAGTTGGAGTCAACTCGACAGCAACGGGTTTGTTTTTTTTTTTTAAACCCCTGTTGAAGCCCTTGGGTGGTACAAATAGTTTTTGTTTCACTACTAACTGAAAGGTTAATCCGTTCTGCCACTCTCTGTCTCTTTATTGGTCCATTTAGTCCGTTTACATTCAGCATAATTATGGATAGGTATGAATTTAGTGCTATCATTTTGATGTCTTTTTGTGTGTGTTGACAGTTTCTTTTTCCCACTTGATTTTATGTGCTGAGTAGATTTTCTTTATGTGTTGTCCTTTCCTCATATTTGTTGTTGTTGACTTTGTTTCTGCTGAGTCTGTATTTTTCCCTTGTATTTTGTTTTGATGAGTAGGATAGTTTGTCTCCTTTGCGGTTACCTTATTATTTACCCCTATTTTTCTGAATTTAAAACTAACTTTTATTTCTTTGTATCGCCGTATCTTCCTCTCCATATGGAAGGTGTATGATTACATTTCTTAGTCCCTGTTTATTATTTTAATGTTGCCTTCTTTTATATAATAACATCGCTGTTGCCCTGTTTTTGGCTTTTTTTTTTTAATCTTGCCTTGTTTTTTTTTGGATTTTCTTGTCTGGGTTGACTTTCGGTTGCTCTGCCCAGTGTTCTTCTAGTCTTGGGTTGATACCTGATATTATTGATTTTCTAGCCAAAGAACTCCCTTTAGTATTTTTTATAGTTTTGGTTTGGTTTTTACAAATTCCCTAAACTTACGTTTATCTGGAAATGTCTTAATTTCACCTTCATATTTAAGAGACAGTTTTGATGGATATATGATTCTTGGCAGGCAAATTTTTTCTTCAATTTTTTAAATATGTCATCCAATTGGCTTCTTGCCTCCGTGGTTTCTGCCGAGTCGTCCGAGCTTATTCTTATTGGGTCTCCTTTGTAGGTGACTTTTCATTTATCCCTCACTGCTCTTATAATTTTCTCTTTATCTTTGGTTTTGGCAAGTTTGATTATAATAATATGTCTTGGTGACTTTATTTTAACATCTACCTTATGTGGAGTTTGATGAGCATCTTGGATAGATATCTTCTCATCTTTCATGATATCAGGGAAGTTTTCTGCCAACAAATCTTCAACAATTCTCTCTGTATTTTCTGTTATCCCTCCCTGTTGGGGTACTCCAATCACTCGTAGGTTATTTCTGTTGATAGAGTCCCACATGATTCTTAAGGTTTTTTCATTTTTTTAATTCTTTTGTCTGATTTTTCTTCAAACATATTAGTGCCAAGTGCTTTATCTTCAAGTTCAGAAATTCTGCCTTCTACTTGCTCAGATCTGCTCCTCTGACTTTCTATTGAGTTGTCTACTTCTGTAATTTTATTGTTAATCTTCTGAATTTCTGATTGTTGCCTGTCTATGGATTTTTCCAGCTTATTAAAATTTTCACTATATTCCTGAATAATCTTTTTAATTTCTTCAGTTGCTTTATCTGTGTGTTCCTTGGCTTGTTCTGCATATTGCCTCATTTCCTTCCTGATGTCTTGAAGGGCTCTGTATATTAAACTTTTTTATTCTGCCTCTGGTAATTCCAGGAAGGCACTTTCTTCTAGGAGATCCCTGCATTCTTTGTTTTGAGAGCCTGTCGAGGCGATCATGATCTGTTTTTTTATGTGACTTGATATCAACTGTTGTCTCTGAGCCATCTATAAGTTATTGTATTAGTTTATTTTATGTTTGCTTACTGTTTTGTTGCTTCTTGCTTTGTTTTGTTTTGATATGCCCAGATGGGTTGCTTGAGTGAGCAAGCTTGATTATTTTCACCTTTGGAGCTCTGGTGTCCTGTCCCCAGCTGGTTAGAGCTGTTATCAGGTATATCAGTCTAGGAGTCCATTCACTTTTCTTATATGAATTCAGCTCAGGTGTCCAGGTAGCTGATCATCAAATGTGTGGTATAGGCTCTGTCCTACAGTCCTAGAGGGGCAGGGGTGATTGGTGTAGGTACTGGTATCTGGTTGCAGTAGGGCGTCACACTCTGAACAAGGCAGGAGGCTGAGAATCATCCCCCACGTGTCTCTGAGGAAAGCACGTCCCTGTTCCCTAGATTGTACAGGTGGGTGGGTTCTGCAGACGGACCATGAGCACCCAATGTTTTTGGCTGTAAGGGCTGGGAGATACCAGTTATCCTTGGACCCCTGTCGTGGGTGGCTGCGTGACTTGAGCGGAGCCACCAGTCCTTAAGCCCCTGGTGCGGTTAGGTGAGGACCTGTTTAATAGGCAAAGCAATGTTAAACATCAAACACCCGCCTTTCTGTGGCATAGCTGAAACAGTTGGAGTCTGGCAACAAGGGCCTACTCTCCTGAAATAGGCCCACACTGGTCCATGCAGAGGGGAAATGTACTCAAAGTCCACAGACCATTTATGCCTGGATGGGAGCCACTTCTGTCCTGAGCTCCCCCGGTTAGTGGAGCTGGCAAATTATCTTTTCCCCATGATGTGAATTTATTCCTTCTCCAAGGCCGGGAATATGACTCAGGGTGCTCAAATGGGCCTATCTCAGGCCCAGGGAAATCAGTAGCCACTGAAGCCGGCTTGGGGGTGGGGAGCATGGTAAAACATACGCAAGTACTTAGGTTTTACCTAAAGCGCTGCTCTCCTCAGGTTCCGGAGGTGTGAGTAGGCTGTGTGGCTGGCTGCTTCTCCCTGAGGAAACTGCCCCCAAACGCTAGTTCCAGCCTACCACCACCACCACTACTCTGGGAATGGTGCCTGAGGGCTCCCCGTGATTCAGGTCCAGTAACCCCTCTCCACTTCTGAACCGTCTCTTCTTTCCCCTTCCCCTCTGTTCATTTTCTAAGCTTGCCATCAATGCTCAGGGCTCCTAGCTTGTCATAAATATACTTGTTTCACTTGTTTTTTTGGTTCTTTGTTGTAAAGAGGGCTCGCCAGAAGCATCTATCTATTCAGCCATCTTGGCCCTACCTCCTACTAAGGTTAGTGGTTCGAACCCACTCAGCAGCACAAAAGATGACTCGCTTCTGTAAAGATTACAGCTGAAAGAACCCTATGGAGCTCAATTCTACTCTGTTTAACATACAGGGTTGCCATGAGTCAGAATCGACTCCACGGTAATGGTTTTTTGGGGGTTTTTTTTGGTAGTGGATTGAATGGTGGTAGATGTAATTAAGTTAAGGATCTTGAGATGAGATCATCCTCGATTGCCCAGGTGGGCCTGAAATCCAATGACAAGTATCCTTATAAGAAACAGAAGAGGAGACATACATGGAGGAGAAAGTGATGTGAAGATGGAGGCACAGAGCAGGGCGATGTGGTTACAAACCAAGGAATGCCAAGAATCTCCGGCAGCCACCAGAAGCTAGGAGAGAGGCGTGAAAGGATTCTCTCGAAAGAATACATTTCTGTTGTTTTAAGCCACCCAGTTTGTGGTCATTTGTTACAGCAACCTCAGAAAATGAATGCATCCCTTTTTATTTTTATTTTTTTTTACCAGAGGGAGTGTCCTGACTGCACACAGCTGGGAGTCAAACCCACTGTTACTCTTTACCCCAAGGCCTTGTGGGCTCCACAGAACACTAGGGATGGATGAACTGTGCCCCTTGGAGGGGCAGGGTGTCACCTGGTGGCAAGGCAAGGACCAGGAGTCATGACCGTGCCCCTGTCAGGCTGCATCCCAACCATTTTCCTCATCAGGAATGGAGTGGGCAGGAGGGGCAGGACAAGACCTTCCCTGGTTAAAAGACCTTCTCGGGCTTCTTAGTGCATGAAGGAAGGAAAGAAAGAGATCCTCTGGAGGTTCAGTTTTCTCCTACTCTGCAGGTAACGCATGAAGATCTCTGATGGGTGCCCTCTACCGAGCGCTCAGGACACGCCAAATGCCATGACAAGCTCCTGGGAACTGACACCTATTCTCCCATTGCTCAGGTGGGAGAGTGAGGCCAGAGGGACAAAACCACACACCTGCGTCACACAGCTGGCCAGCGGCAGAAGTGAGAACCATCCGGAGCCATCTGTTTCAAATAACAAGCCCTAACCACTTGGTGAAGCTCCCTCCTAGATAAGAGCTAGGGGTGCTTCTCAGGGTCAGGACAGCAGCCTGGCCCCCATACGCAGATTGAGGCCTAGGTCTCCTCTTTCTTCTCCCATCCATACAGAGCCAGCCTGTTCCTTAGCGGCATCCTCGTGCCTGGGCCAGGGTCGGGTGGAAGGTTTGAATCACCCACTGTGTGACTGGCCGAGCCACTCCCCATCTCTGAGCCTCCATTTCCTCATCTGTAAAATGGGGAACATAGTAACAGCCACACCTAAGAGTTGTTATAAGGACTGAAGAAATTAAAACCCAGAAAGCCCTCAGCAACATGCCTGGCATCCAGTAAGGGTATAATAAATGTAGGCTTGTGTTAAAGCAAGCTTAGAGGTCGGTGAGAGGGAGCACACAGCCTCTGGCCACAGAAGGTCACTTCATGACCAACGTGAGGCCAGGATGATAACACTGGGTGAGACAGGCCGGCTCCACTGACAGATGGAGCTGCTGGCCCTCCCTTCTGCTCACCAATCCTCTCCTTGTGCTCAGCCCAGTCGCTTTTCTGAGAGCCAAGAGGTAACCAAGTGTGGTCCGCAGGGCAGGAAAGGCTGCAAAGAAGGGGTGGGGAAAGCTAGCAGGGTGGGCTCCTCTGACCACCCAGTGGCGTCACTCGGGTTGATGTCACCCAGTGCAGTAACTCATGGTAACACCCCCCACATGGACCTCCTCCCATACTAGACCATAAAGAATCCTTAGTAATGTCTATTATCAATTTTAATCATAGAATAATATGTGATATAGTTGTAAATTGCTTAAATGTAGTATTTCTCAAATTATATAAATACTAACAACAAAATTTTTTTTTTTGTAAAATATTTTGACATTGCATTACAACATTATTAGTAACTGAGTGGAAGCCTTTTCAGATTTTTTCCTTCTTTTCCTTTAATTACTACTTCATTCTCAAAACATTATTGACATAGATTCACAAATACTAATCACTGCAATATTGTAGCTCAAACACCAGAAAATTTGGCAAAATCAGCAACTACAAAAACACTGGCAACAATGAAAACAACAGCCATGCTTGTAGCTCATGGAGATGAAAACATGTAATTCAAAGCGTCATTGTAATTGGGTAACAGTGACAGCTCTGATCGGAGCGCATTAGAAGGTTCAAAAGGAAATTAGCATGGAGTTTTAGCTTTGTAGGTATACTGGTACATGTAAGCTGGGCTTATAAAAAATGTTTTTATTGTTATAACTAACTACAAGGATGTTTTTATTTAAAAAATAATACATTTCTGCCGAAACACTGCACAGAAATTTTATGGACAGTCATTTTGGTGTCACTCGCTCTGACACTGTCACCCAGTGTGGTCCACACCCGCCACATCTCTCTGGTGATGTTACTGCACCCAGCCACACCCAGCCCACCTTGCATGCTGACAGTATGTAGTGGGCCCTCAGAACAGGCAGCCTCCGTGACCTCCTCATCACAGGGACATCGTCCAGATCTCCAACCAATGCAGCAGCTAAAGTTCAGAGGCTAGCTAACATGAACAGGAACCAGGTCGTTAACATTAGCCAAGACGGGTTGGTTAAGGTTAAATGTAGGAGGAACAAAGGAACCTGGCCATGCGGTTGCCACCCAACCAGGTCTGTTGAACTCACTGTTCTGCAGAGGACACTGACAGTGCAGCGTTGGGGTCAGGACTCTGATCCCCCATCCCCACTGTAGCCAAAAGCAAAAAGCAGTTGCACTTTTATGTGTTTTAACAACGGACTTCCCTGTAAGATCTCCTTTGTCTAAATGATTCCAGTGCAAAAAAAGTTTAAAAACTTGGTCCAACCATCCTTTTCATCAATTAATTCCTTTTAATCAACTAGCATTTATTGAGCACCTACTAAGTACAGGCACATAATTGTGCTGAGCACAGGGAACACAGTGGCCCCTACCCACGTGGAGCTTACGGTATATGGCAAGAGGCAAACATTGTATTAGTAAACATAAAATTTCCACACAGATGAGAGCTAGATGGAGACTTCTGGGGAGCTGTGAGAATGTGTAACTGGGAGTCAGCCTGGTCAGCGGCGAGGGGAGTCAGCCTGGTCAGCGGCGAGGGTCGGGGAGCAGTCCAGGCAGAAGGGCCTTGTCCTGCATCTTAAGGATAAGAGGCAAGGTGGGGAGTAACCTAGATTGCTTAGATGACCTAGGCGGCCTAGATGTTAAAAGGTAGCTCTGATGTTTCCTCAAAAGTTGAACATAGAACTACCATAACCAGTGCCGTCGAGTCGATTCCATATGACCGAGTAATCCCAATCCTAATTATATACCCAGAAGCCTACACACCAATATTCATTGCCGCACTTTTCGCAATAGCCAAAAGGTGGAAACAACTGAAATTATCCACCAACAGATAAATGGATAAGAAAAATGTGTTATATACATACAACGAAATCATATGCAGCCACAAAGAGAAATGAAGTTCTGATGCGTGTGCTGCAACAAGAATGAAACCTGAAAACATTATGCTGAGCAAAATGTCAGTCACAAAAGGACACATACTGTATGATCTCACTTACATGAAATAAGCAAATATATAGAAACCAAAGATTATTAATGGTTACCAGAGGTGAGAAGGATGGGGGAAGGGGAAGTTTTTGTTTGGGAGGTCATTGAGTTTATGTTAATAGTGATGGAATATTTTAGAAAAAGATAACAATAATGGTGGCACCGAGGAAAAATACAGTCAATGTCATTGAGTTGTAAGTGCGGAAGTTGTGTTGGTGGATGTTTTGGTGTGTACTGCTGTAGTGAAAAAAACTACAAGTCTGTCTAAAAGTAAAGACAAAGGGTTTTATTATGGCAGAAGAGCGTTTGCAAAACGGGGAAACACAGAGCCAAGAAACCCTCAACAACGTGGAAACATAGAGCCAAGAAACCCTCAACAACATGCTCCAGGGGCTGTTCATTTACAAAGACTTATACAGACAAGCAGAAGGGCACAGCTAAAACATCTGCGATTGGCTGACATTTACAAAGCTTACGGGTGGGTTAGGACAAGGTTATAGAAAAGTACAGGGCTTTGTCAGGGCCCAGGCACACGTTAGAAAAACATTTCTTGAGGGGAAGCAAAGGGGACATTTTCTGAGAATCTGCTGACCGCTAAAGTCACATACTTAATATCTGTACTAGTTGAATAATCTATTTATGTCAGCTGTTTCTACCCACAAGCTCATCTTCTTAGAACTTTTGGACAAGAGGAATAGGGTGGGCAAAACCACATGTTTCTGTAGAATTGCTTGTTTCTAGGTATAGTGTAAATTTTACAGAAGTGACAAGCTGCATTATACGACAGAAGCTGCATTTAAAAATCCAAAATGGAGTCACTTAGGATAAACAGGGATTTGGCCAGGACCTTAGTCAGAAGTTTCAGTCATGTCAAGAGCCGTAGTTTTTGAACGCTTTTCCTCATTACGTTTTCGCCACAATTTTAAAAAGAAAGAAGGTACCTCTAAGTGGTAGGGAACAGTCATAGAGATTTCAGGGGTCAGCAGGGAAGCCAGTGAGGAGGCCATGGCAGGTGAGCGATGCTGGTGCCTGGACCAGGGCCTGCTTCGTGGGTGTTCAACCTGTACAGTCACAGGGTCTCGTTTATTACTCCATTGTTGAAGTCTTGAAATTCTTAATTTCTGAACAAGGAAGGGGCCCTGCATTTTCATTTTGTGCTGGGCCCCAAAATTATGTAGCCAGTCCTAACCAGGGCAGAGGAAGAACTTTCCTTAAACACTCAAAGCTATAAGCGGACCGTTTCCAATGCTGTCTTGGTACCTACCAGCTTGTACTAGCCAGAGAGTCCATTGTCAAATTTTCAGAAATTTTGTCTCCAGTTGATAGCTTGAGATTGGCCATGGTGGGAGTATTTACACTATGGAAATTAGCAAATTTACAAATCAGGGTCTTTTTTTTTCCCATCAGTGTTTCTCAAAGTGTGTCCAAGGCCCACCTTGACAGTATGCTGAAAACATAATTTCTGGGCACCCTTCCCAGCCCTGCTGGGTTACTCTGCAGGGTGTAAGGCTGAGGCTCTCTACACATGGGCCCACAAGCTCCACTAAAGGAGAAAGGGGCAGAGGAAACCGCTTTTGAGCAGTTGGGTAAGAAAATCCTGAGGTTGGGGTAGGCTCACAAGAGAGCAGAGGGGCAGTGGTTTGGGGTCTGTGCCCTTTGGGGCCCAGCTCCCGATCGGCATCAAAATGCCCGGCCTGGGAACGCGCGAGTGGGTAGCTGAGGTCCAACCAGGCCAGGGGAGAAGGGTCACCACAGCGCCGCCCTTTTCGCCAGACTATGCGACCAGAGAGGCCGAGACCAGGGAGACCTAGAGGAGGAGAGAGCCGCGCACAACAGCAGCTCCTGGCAGGGCTCGGCAGAGGGGGCGCGCACTGGCCCTGCCACCCTCTGCCTTCCCGCCTGACCCCTCAGCGGACCCCGCGTCGCCTGACGCCCCCCCTCCACCGTTTGCAGACCACCCAGGAGGAGCAAGCCCTGTCCCCGCGGCTCAGTCTCACTCCCTGGGAGATGGCGCCACCTGCAGGCTCCCGAGCGCGCTGAGGCCTCGGCCCCTCAAACGGGCCGACGGCAGGGGGCGGCACCGGGCAGTACCGGGCAAGACGGCAGGGAGGACCCCTACACCCTTTAGGAGTCTGGGCTCGGCTTCCTCATTGGTCGACGTCAACGCCGCTCCCGCGGTCCCGGGCCCCAGAAGGTGGCGTGTCCTAAATATGTTCCATGGAACTCACTTCCCTGGTTCGGTAAGTTTGGGAAAGATTCTCAGTGCACATCTGCCCTTTAAAAGCCCCAGGAAACCCTGAAATCTGACTTGAGTTTACCCTTTGGTTCCCAAACATGAACACTGAGACCTTGAGAAAGTTATTCTTTTTAGGCCTCAGTTTCCTTATCTGTAGAGTAGGGGTGAGGGTATTGTACTAAAATAGGTCACCTCAAAGGCTAAGTGGGATTTTCAGACTTTAATGAGAAAGGGAGTCATGCTTCCCAAGTTTCAGCCCCTCTCCCAAGAAATTCTTCTCGTTCAGAAATCTGATGCAGGTGGACTGCCAACCTCCAGATGAGAAAGGCGAAGGAACTAGCCTTCAGCGAGTCAGGAAAAGCAGGCAGGGACCAGATCATGCCTGACTGACTCTCCCTCCAGAGGCCAGTAGAAACCACCCCACGTCTTGAAGGAGTGACTCTTTAGAGAGAGCACTCTGGCTGCTGCTATGAAAAAAGGACTGATGGAGGTCAGGCAAAGTGGGTGGCAGAAAGACCTCCCAGGTGACTGCTCAAGTCACACAGGTGAAATTTAATGGTGGCTTGAACTAGGTGCTGGCAGCGGAGGAGGAGGGGAGGGGGCAGATTTCAGAAATAAATCCTCTAATTTCTTTGGGATACAGGAAGAAAACAAGGGAATTTTTTATTATATTTATTTCTTATCCCAGCCTTTTAAAACCTCCGGGACTTGTGTATGTACTATGTACACACTATCGGAGCCCTGGTGGCACAGTGGTTAACAGCTACAACTGCTCACCAGAAGGTCAGTTTGAATGTACCGTGCAGTTTGAACCTACCAGCTGCTCCTTGGAAACCCCGTATGTAGCAGTTCTGCTGTCCTATAGGGTTGCTGAGTCGGAATCAACTCGACAGCAATGAGTTTTGTTTTTTTTTAATCAGTACAGTGGTACCTATATAATTTTTAAATAAACACACATTGTATATACTGAAAAATATTTTATCAATAGGAGTTCAGAGACTACAGGAGTTAATATATGTAAAGTGCCTAGAACATTACCTGGCCGATACTAAACATTCAGTGTTAGCTATTGGGGCATTCTGTGTTTCCCAAAGATGGCCCCGACGTATCTCCTGTCCTCTGTGCTCTTTCAGAACTAGCCACACGCCCATCAAGAGGTGGAGTCTACTTCCCCTCGCCTTGAATCTGGGTGGGTTTGACTCACAACCAGTAGAATGCAGCGAAGCAACTCTGCATGACTTCCAAGGCCAGGTCCCAAGATGCGATGAAGCTTCCCCCTTGTTGGCTGGGATAATTGCCTTTAGAGCCCTGAGCTGTCATGTGATTGGTCTGACTACACTGAGGCCTCCATGCTGTAAGGAAGCCGAAGCCACATGGAGAGGCCACTCCTTTCTATTGACAGCCCCAGGGGAGGTCCCAGGCAACAACCAGCATCACCTGCCAGATACTCGAGTGAAGAGGTCTCCAGATGATTTCAGTCTTAGGCCATTGAGTCATTCCTAACCTCAGGTGTTTCCAGGGGAGGTTCCAGTTATCATGGAGCAGAAACAAGTTGTCACCAGGGGGCCCTTTCCAAATTCCTGACCCACAAAATTCATGAGAATAATAAGACGGTTGCTTTCTGAACCAAGTTTCAGGGTGGTTACCGATGCAGCCATAAATAAGGGGAACAGCTCTCTGTCACCATTCAGCTCAAGCCCACAAGCAACCCCAGGGTGGCCTCCAGGTCTTTGCACATGCTGTTGAACACGCTCCTCGTGTCTCCATCTTTTACATCTTTTCCCTTGCTGAGGACTCATCACCCCTTACTTCATCCAGTAAGCTTTTCTGGGCGTGTAGTCTGGGTTTTATTGCATTGATTACCCAACCTTTGGTGGCAATTAGGAGTCCCTGGGTGGTGCAAGGAGCCCCGGTGGTGCAGTGGTTAAGAGCTCGGCTGCTAACCAAAAGGTCAGCAGTTCAAATCCACCAGCCGCTCCTTGGAAAACTATGGGGCAGTTCTACTCTGTCCTATAGAGTCACTATGAGTCGGAATCGACTCAACAGCAACGGGTTTGGTTTTGGTTTTTGGGTGGTACAGATGTTAAGTGCTCAACTACTAACTGAAAGGTTACAAAACGTCACAGACTTGAAAACCCTATAGAGCACAGTTCTTCTCTGCCGTGTAGGGTTGCTGTGAGTCACAATCAACTTGACAGCAGCTGACTTGGTTTTTTTGGTTGGTGGTCAATTATGGTGAAGAGGATGGCTATGCCTGCCTAATTTTCCCACCAAATCATGAGCTTCACGAGAACTGGCCCAGAGGTGCTCAAAATATATATGTTGAACGAATGAATAAATGGATGGCCCTGGTAGGACAGGAAATTTATCTGCATCTTTACTTATTAGCAGTGGGGCCTGAAGGTGGGCACCAGAGGAGGAAGTACTAGCTCCCTGAAAGAGGACTTGCCCAGCTTTGTCAGGAGAGTATGGCCAATGACTGGAGCCCGTGTGAAGACTTGGAGGCCGAGAGCACATGTTCCGGGAACCATGGAATTCTGTATAATGAGAATTTGGGAGAGACACAGGGAGGTGAGAATGGGGGCCAGGTCACGGAAGAGCCACGAACACCATTCTGAGGACTTGCTCCTGTTGACCTGCGTGTTCCAGAGGGTGGGCCCACCTATGACAGAATCACCCAAGGAGTTTGTTAAAATGCAAATTCTTGGACCTCACCCAGCTCTGGGGACAGAGCCCATGAGACTGAATTTTTACCAGGCTCCCTGGGTAATTCCAATGCACCTTCAGTTCTCCAGCCACAGAAGAGGCAAGGGTGGAAGCAGATTGACAGGCTTTAAAGGAACAAGTGTCATGATCGAATCTACTTTTCAGAAGACACTTTCGTAGCACTAACTGACCACACATCTGCTTTTGGTGTCTGCCTGTGTGGTGGACACCCTTGGTGCCACCTAGCAGCAACTATCCCCTCTTCTTCCTTGCTAACAGAAACCTGATTTTGTCCAGGTATCCAGGCCTCAGCCAGTCTGGGTAATCCCTTTGTCCAGTAGCCACTTTCCCAGATTCCCTTGTAGCAAGAAGTGGCCATGAGACATATAGTTGTATGGAGTCTTTTGGAAAAGTTTGCCTTTTGTTAAAATGGGCAGAGGTGAAAGGCTGGCAAGTCCTGATCCTCCTGCTTCCTGACCCTGGATGTGATGACAGGCCATCTCATGACCAAGAGGCAGCAAGCCTTAAGGAAGAGAAGCCAGTGTGCTGAGGCTGGCAGAGCATAAAGGTGCAAAGAACCTGGTTCTTGAGGACATGGCAGCCTCAAACCCACAGGCCACCTCTCCCCAGGATTTTGTATTCTGAGACTGGTAGAACATAAACACCTCGAGGGCAGAGACTTAGTCTGTTGCGTCCATTATCAATGCCTTGAGCAGTGCCTTGCACACAGTAGGTGTTCAATAAATATTTCTTGAATCCTTTTTGAATGAGTTAAGTAAACATCTTCATGGCTTACACCAGTGAAGTTGAGTCTTCTGTTGCTTGTAGACAGGAAATCCTGATGTGGTAACTTCTCTCTCCTGCCCAACTGAGAGCCTCCTGAGAGCAAGAAAGGGACTGGGTGTTACTGAATGCTGTATCCCATAGGTCATGGCACAAGGCACACCCTAACAGGAGTAAGCAGCTATTTCTCAGGGGAGCACCAGACCTGGTTTCTGGGCCTGTCAGAGCTGGATGGTTGGGTCTGGGAGTTCTCACCCAGGGCTGGGGTGAGAACACCTGGGGCAGCTGATGAGAAGAGCTGAAGGCCCCTTTGGATGTCTCGCACCAAGTGACACCCAGTGGAAGGACCACACCAACTGCATGCTGAGCAGGAGGAGGCTGGCATAAGTGTTGCCACTACATTCTTCTTGAGGTGGAAAGGGAACTGCTGAGAAAAGCCAGATCCAAACTCCACACGTTATGAATTCTCTAGTCACTGTCATCAAGTCCCAATTCTGAGTGTCTGTGTGGCAGCGCAGGAAGGCGATCAGGGAATAAGTGGCTTTCTATAGAGAGGGCCTCTGAAATGATCTGGTCCTGCCCCCTTGCTTTACAAACAGGAAAATGAGACCCAGGAAGTACAGACAACTTGCCCAGTTCACCCAGCGAGTGATGGCAGTATCTGAGTGTGAAGCCAGGTTGGTTTTAATCTGACAAGGTTTGAGGATAGACGTGGGGCGGGCGGGGTCTCTCAATTCTGCCAACTTGCATGCAGATTAGGGATGAACGTGCACAGATCCACTTTTCTGAAGCAGAGTCCACAGTGTTCATCAGATTCTCAGTGGGGTACAGAACTAAAGAAAAATGGAGAGAGTGGAAGGGGCTGGACCGAAGTCACATGGCAAGTCACAGCACACCTGAGACTAGCCCGTGCCCTAGATTCTCTGTACTTCCTACCCATGGAAAAAGCTGTTTTCTTCCATGCATCACATGGGCCTTGTCCAGTGGGGGCACCATGGCTTCCAACAGGTGAAGGTTCCTGCTGACAGGAACCTGCTGAAGGTAACCCATGGACACTGACAGAGAAGAATTACGAAGACCCTGGAGCTGTATAAGAACCAACTCATTCCTGAACTGTACCCAGAGGGTCCCAAGCAAAGCAAGGGCGACAGACTTGTGGCCTCCAAGCGTCAGAGCACATTTCTAGTAAGACAGGCTGTACTCTTTAGTTCAAATTGTTGATATATGTCCCGCTCAAGTCTTCCATGTTTCCACAGACTCCACTGGACACCAAGGTGGCCTGGAAAGGGTCAGTTCTCACAGGTAAATGATAGACTGATTGAACACAACAGCAAAGTATGAAAATTAATTGAGATATTTAATAGACAGTGCAAACCATAATTTCATCTGAATATAAATGTATGCACATGTTTTCAATGAGTTATCTATCAGTTATCACAAACAGCAACAAAGACCTTAGAGCTATGTTAGAAAAACATATAGCTGGAATTTAATTCTAACAATCTCATTTGCTCTCAAGAGAATTCCATCCATTTCAAATCAGTGTCACAAACTCCAAAAGAACAGGGACTAGGAGCCAGGAGTGGGCCAGAGTGGTACACAGAAGGGCCAGCACAAAGGGGATGGGCAGAAATACAGCTCTGGCAGAAATCAGGATCAGATGTATCATTACAGCTAAGGACACGGAAAAGCCTATGGCTTCTTACACACGACTCTTCTGCCAGTACCATTACAAAGAGATGTGCCACAGACAAGTCAACTGACTTAAAAGGACAGAGGCTACATTTTCAGATCGTTTCGACTGCGCACGGTCAACCTTTTCCATTGGGCATTCAGCAGTGGAGTTAGTGTAGTCCAGAAGCTCGATGTTGGATTTGCAAATAACAGTTTATTTTACAGAAATTCAACATTATAAACAGCAGGCACCTCCCACCCCGCCGCCCGCCCCCCCGCCCCGCCCGCCCCGCTGGGTGCAGACCATGCTATGCAGAGTGAGCAGTGATGTGGCCCTGCTGCTTTGGAGTGAGATTCAAAGCGATGGCAATCTGTCTGCACCACGTCCTGCCTGCCCCACACGCACATGCGCCTGCCCGCTGCTGCAGGCCACCAGAGTCTGTCTGGGCCTAGCCCGGGGCTGGACCAGTTACATGGATCCAGCCCAGTTCTCCAATTCCTTCATGTCGTCGTCTTCCTCTTCCTTCTTCTTGGCTGTGTAAAGAAAGAAAAGTTTATTTAGGAGGGCTGGCTGAGGTGCTCTCAACACATTCTGGCAGGGTGCCCAGCATTGTGCTACACGGTGTCTACAAAACAGCCCTGCCCTTGCAGCCAGGCTCCACCTCTGGGCCATCAACGGACTCTGCCTCTCTGTGCCAGATAACCAGGCACACTTTAAGCCCAGCACCTGCCCTCTGCCCCCATCAGGGCCAGGCATAACAGTGGAATTTATGCGAGGGCTCACTTCTTTAGCATCTGAGGTTGGGGAGGGTGGGGAAAGAGGGAAGAACCCCAGAGAGAGCCCGTCCTTGACAGCCCACCCAGACTCCACCCCAGATTGCTTAAACCACCTCTATGGACCCCCAGGTGGCTTGTCCACAGCCTTTGCCTACATACTGCTCCTGGCTGCTGACTCTACTTGGAGGGGGCTATTTAACCTTTATACATGGGAGAATGAGATGACTATAGCCTGGGCACAGGGCTCTCTCCTGTGTGGAATACTTCTACCCAGGCATGAAATATTGAGGGGGAAGGTGAGAAGGAACAGGAAGAAGGAAATGAAAGCTCTGTTATTTTCAACAATGTGAGACTATTAGCTAATCATTGAAGGATGTCAACACTTTATAGTACCAGGTCTCTAAAAAAGCCAAAGCTACTTCCTTCTCTCAGTAGCCTTTACAGGTATGCACAACACAGGATAAAGGGGCGAGAGCTACCTGACAGTGAGTTTGCATACACCCCTCCACCACCTCCTCCCCACCCCAGAATGTTTGGCAATATCTGGAGACATTTTCGAGGAGCCATGGTGGCATGGTGGTTAAAGTACTTGGCTGCTAACAGAAAGGTTGGCAGTTCGAACCCACCAGCCACTCCATGGGAGAAAGATATGGCAGTCTGCTTCCATGAAGATTTACAGCCTAGGAAATCCTGTGGCATAGTTCTACTCTGTCCTATAGGATCACTATGAGTCAGAATTGACTCAACGACAGTGGGTGTGGTTTTTTGGGGAGACATTTTCAGTTGTCGCATCGGAGAAGGGGGGTACGCTACTGGCATTTAGTGCCACTAAACATCCTGCAATGCACAGAACAGCCCCCCCACCCCAACATAGAATTATCTGACCCCAAATGTCAATAGTGTCAAACTTAAGAAACTCTTTTCTAGAGAGAAGCTAAGAAAGGGCAGGTAGCATTGTCTCCATGGCATCACAACAGATCCCACCTGGTTGTCAACCCCAAGCAAACTCAGGACCCAAATGGAAGCCAACTGACCACAAGATTACCTACTATGTGGCATCATGACTTTAGATAAGAAGTGCTCACTTGGTTTTGACGGTAGGGCTATAGAAGGAACATTTGGTAGAGGGACTGTTTCGGGTCCACTGATTTCCAGCAAATTCTTGTCTAGTTCCTCCTGTTCCAGTTCCTCTAACTCCGCCATGAGCTCGTCCTGGTGAAAGGAAACACAGAGTGAGAGTGAGACAGACATCTCTGGGAACCCAGCCCCTGCAGTGGTGCCTCAGACCTGATGGCTCAGTGGACACACAGACGTCCCTGTGAGAAGGTCAGAGGGGAAGATGAACTCGGTGGCTCAAACACCCTACACATGCTTCTACTGGTGAACGTAACATAATATCGAGCAATTATTTATATATACCTTTATAGACAGGGCCTCTGAAATTATCTGATCTTGCCCCCTTGTTTTACAAAGGGGAAAATGAGACCCAGGAAGGATAGGCAACTTGCCCAGGGCACCTACTATATGATGGCAGCGTCTGAACGCGAACCCAGGTTGGTTTTAATCTGACAAGGTTTGGGGAGAGGCGTCTGCTGTCCTGTAGCAGGTTGTGAGCATCTAGAGAGAAGGGAGTGTGTTTTTCATTCCTATGTCTTTATCTCGGAGCTGAGCATGCAGAGTAGGTGCTCAGGCACATTTGCGGATTTGAAATTAACTTGATTTTCCATCAAACTGCAGACTGAAAATATGAAAACCCTGGTGTTGAGAGCCAATGGTAAGCTCCCCCAGCTGTCTTCTCAGTTATACAGTGGGAGTTAGAGAGCACAAAGAATTCAGTGCAGGGCAGACAAGCTAACCTCCAGTGGACTCAAGGTTAAGGCATAATGAAGTAACTTCAACAGGGGCTGTAACTGTATTTGAAAAATCTAAGAGACTGAACGTGCCAAACTGCTACAGCAGAAATTGGCAGGTGGCTGAGATCCATGTAGACCCCTCAGGGGTCAGATTCCAATGTCCCTTCCTTGGCTTCACATTTACTACATGTCAGGGTTGTCTGAGGGCAAATCCTGTAAGCTTCTCCAGGGCATGGTCACCTCTGCAGCCCCCAGCTCTGAGCCCAAGATCTACCATGGAAAGGTACAGGGTAACTACTTGTTGAAGCAAATTATTGACCTGAAGCCTGCTGAGGGATCTCAATGAAGCTTCCCTTACTCCAGGTAAGTGTCTACCCCAAATGATGAAAACATCCCTCAAAATCCAGAATTCAGGGGGTTAATACCATGCCTTGTCTCTGTCCAAGTCTCTGGAAGGACAAGAACTGGTGATTTCTAAACCATATCCTCCCTGCCTGAGAGCCTCTAATGGCACGACAAGGCAGCCCGGGTGTCGTCTGTGAAGGTACATACATGATCTATACGAAGCCACTCACCTCATCAAACTCTTCTCCAAACCCTACAGGTTTTGAAATAGCCGTTGAGATCTCCTCTGCAAGTTCTTGCTGGTCAGCAATGTCCTGCATTAACTCATCGACTTTATCGATGTCCCTTTAAATGAAACGGACAGATGTCTTACTGGTCAATCAGTCTGCGTAAACAGTCCGTAAGGCCGGAGGAGCAACCTCGCTCCGCATGATCTGCTTTGCAAGCCCAGTCTCCTACAATTATTCCCTGTGAGGAATAGCTTCTCTGTCATTATTGCCTCCTTCTAAAATATCATTTGGAGCTTTTTTTGTTTCCTTTAAAATAGAGACTCACAAAATCAAGGCAATAGAAGGGTCCTTAGACATTACCTAGTCCAACACCCTGAGGAAATAAGGCTTAGTTCGCAAAGTTAGGCTTCACAAAGACGTTAATAAAAACGTCAAGGTCTCACATGCAAGTTAATAAACACGTCAGATGAGACCATAGGACTTTAACTCCTGGGCTGATAGCTCTTCTTTGAGCCCAGGAGCCCTTCCCACATACTCAAATCTACTTACACTTCCCCTACTAGGCCTCAAAGGAAAGGCAAATATGCAGAATTATTTTATACACACTATCAGGCCTGTAAACATACACTTATTACATATATGCTTCAAAACACACAGTCTTTACTGGGATGTGCTCAGTGCTAGGCATCTTGGAGAATCCAGAAGCAAGATGGACATGGACTTCACTTAAGGAGGTCAGTCCAATAAACATCCACCCTCAGAGAGCACCTCACTTATCTGACAGCTACTTCTTCAACCTCACATTTGTAGAGTAGGGATCAGCAAACTTCTTCTACAAAGGGTCATAAGGTAAACATTTAAGCATTTGTGGGTCAATGGTCCCTGACACAAACTCAATCTACTGTTGTAGCCCAAAAGCAGGCATAGGCAATACGTAAATGAACATGACTTTGTCTCAATAAAACTTTATTGACAAAAATAGGCCACAGGCTCTAGTTCGCCAACCCCTGTACAAGAGCATGGCTGAATACCCAAATGGAAACAAAACAGGCTCCAAACACTCCCAAATATATGCTGTTAATACCAAGCACTAAAACAATACAGAATTCTGTGCATGGAGTAAGCCCTCATTCAGAGCCTAGGTACTCTTTCTTTAATTACAGTCCTAACAAGCTTGGCTATCTAGTTTCTTAGGCTACTTCAAATGAAAAGGAGTCACACAGAGGAGGAAAGACTGCTGGGGGCAAGAACATTGGCAATATGACAGCCGAAGCCAGAGAGCAAGGGAGGAAGCTGAAAATTCCATCAAAAGAAGATGGAAGAACTGAGCAACCTGAAGCCCTCTGATGTACCACACATTTCAGAGCCCCTGATGGCATCAGAAAAAAGTCACAGGCACTGATTCTAGTCCCAGCTCTGTCTAAACTCACATGCAAACCAGGGCAATCACTTCCCTCTCTGGGACTAGGCTTCCCTACCTTCATAATCAGAGGCCTGGGTGAAAAGGACCTTTTAAGGACCCTTCCAGCTTGAAATTCTATGCTCATTACAATAACCCTGAATTACATTTCATTCCATCGAAATCTGTTTCTGAAGGCAGCAAGGTACATAATCCATTTTAGAAGGAATTCCAAAAAAGAATGCATATTAAAACAAACTCTGGTGCTTGAATGGGAAAGTCAAGGGGCCCATCTAAGGCCATGGCCTGAGCATGAGGCCTCCCAGGGCCTGCACGATAGGCTGGCGATTCCCTATCATGGAGGTTCCCCCCTCCACCAGCCACATACATGTTGTCGTGAGCAGCCTTCATGGCCCTGGCAGCGTAGCCCATGTTCTTGAGCACCTCAGTGTTGGTGTTGGCATTCTCCAGGGCCTCCCGCTGGAACTCGATGGTTGACAGTGTGCCATCAATCTGCGCCAGCTGCTTCTCATACCTCTTCTTGCGCTTGAGTGCCTGGAGGGCAGCTGTATATAGGATAAAACAGGGTTTCAGAAGCCCAGACCAGACACAGATAATGTCCAAGAGTTTACTTGAGCCTTCTCCCCAACTGTATGGGATGCACCTCAGTTGTAGCCTACTGTAACAGAAGGTTAGTAATTTATTCAATACAAAGAGCACATTAATTTTCTAAGAAAATTCACATATCCCTAAAATGTAGCTAGTACACGAGCATATAAGCAAGAGTTCAAACACACACACACACACACACCCACCCACCATGGACAGGCACCCAGAGAGAGCATGTGCTTTAAAGTCAAACTGCCTTAAGGTTCAAACTGCAGTTCACAGGCTTAGGTAAGCTACTTAGCTTCTCTAATTCATTGTAAGGCTTAAAAGAGATACTGTATGTAAACACCTAGCACAACATTAAACAGGGGACAACCAAAAATGGCGGCCCTAATTATTACAGAATAACTTTAAAGTACCATTTTATGCTAAGTTTTAAAGATACTAAGTGATGACTGTATCAGATACTAAATCATCTGGGGTCAAACGGCTACCTCACACACAGCTGACAGCTCTGTAAATTGCTATAATGCTTCTGAAAAGTATATGGCGACACACAGCAAGAGCCATATTGATGTTCATGCCCTCGGATCCAGTAACTTCTGTAAATTTATTCAGGCTCAGCACAGACTCTGGCGAAGGAATGGCTAGGCTAGGCTGCGTCAGGGAAGCTGCCCAGTCCCCCGACTTGGGCCTGGATAGCTGTAACCTCAAAACCAACATGCGGACACACTTGCACACACACATACCCCCACCACACATTCCCAGTCCCAGAGCTCCCAACCAGAGCCATTTCCCGTAAGGCTGTAAGTCACAGTAAATCACCTCCCCCACAGGCTGTGGTTTCTCCATATGTCACATGTATGGGTCCCATGCTCCTTCCACTCACAATCTGTTAGCCTAGGATTCTGTCCTGAGAACCTTTCAAGGGAAATGGCCTTGGCCTACTTGTAAGCAGTCCACAGTTCCTCCAACAGCAGCAGATAAAACAACCAGGAAAAATTCCCCAGCCAAAGGACAAAGGAGGTTATTAAAGAGAACTTGCAAAAAATCTGAAGAACAATAAAATGTGCCTCACTAAAATCTGAAAGGCCACTTAATCTATTATTTCTCTTCTGGTGTGAATGGCCTGAAGAAATCAATCAATAAATCCATCCTGCAGTCATGCCCAGGGGTCCCCAAGTCCCCTTCTGAACACCCTTGCCATCTCCTAACACTAGATCATGCACACTGTATCTTATAACAGCAACCCTTCAAGGTAAGAAAACACCTCCTTTTAACAGATGAAGAACCTGAGGTTGAGAAAGGTTATGTAACTTGGCCCAGGGCACCCTGATGGTAAGCAGCACAGAGAGGATACAAACCAGGTGTGGAACTCCAAAGTCCAAACCCAGCCACTCTAAGAATGCTTACACCGCCTCCCACTTGATAAAAAAAGGGATCCTGGAAGGGTCATCCAGTCCAGTGGGGAGTATCCAGGGGACTGTGGGAACACAGAAGAGGTGGTGCAAATTCAACTATGTCATTCATTCTCTTGCTTAAAGGCCCTTAATAGTTCCTCTGCTCACAAGACAAAGCCTTCCCGTGGTTTGATGTGGCCTGTAAGGTCCTGTGGAAGGCAGGAGACGGGGATTCTTGCCACGAACCCAGGTCCTGAGAGTCCTCGTACCAGCTGTAAACAATCGCCCTTGCCATCAAGAATCATGCCAAGGTGAAGATAAGGTGGGAGAGTCGCTTCCCTCTGGTTGCCTTCCTCTGTGACTTTCTTGGTGCTCTGTTGCTCTACTACTGACCCAGATACACCCTAATCACCAAGTGATTCTCAAGTCTTCTCAGGCCAGGCAAACAAGTGATCCAGGCACCACTGTTCCGTAAGGGAAGACCCTTACCCAGGTGTTCCCCAGCTGTCCGAAGCGTAAAGCAACACCACTCACAGCCCAGCACAGCAACTACATTGTAATTTTCAGGACTATATCTGTTATTTCCCTATTACCGTAACAGATTTAGAACTACTTTATCTTTTTCTCTAAGACACTTTCAATTGGCAATGAGTCCTGGTATGCCAACCCTAAATTTCTCTGACCTCCACCTGACTTCTAAAATACTCTAAGCAATAATGATCTGGAAGCAAACACCCCATATACCAGGGATGTAAGCGAGAGTCCCTCCGTGAGCGATATAACAGTTATATTATTCATCTTTGCAGGCCAACATCCAGCACAATGACTGGTACACAGCAAGTGCTTTATATATATTAAATTGAATCTCCAATTTCATCAGTTGTGTAAGTTTGTCATATATTCTATCTGGGCTTCCTTATGTGGGTGCATCTGTATTTTATTTCCTATGCACCTCTGACTCAGACAGGAAATGATAACTTCTCGTTGAAACGCTGGCTAGGCTAGAACAAGCATTTGGCAGCATCCCTTCCCTACATTCCTCTTGGCCCATAAAATAGGAACTTCTATAAGCACTTGCCCTTCCCTCCATTCTCACCATAACGTGTCCCAGCGCTGAGACTGGGAAAAAGTCCTGAGCAAAAGGCCTGGCCCTCCAGAGGTACCCCCGCCTACCTGCAGGGCTCACATAGTCTCCTCCCCTCCCTGCAGTGAACTCCAGACTCCTTGCAGGATGGACCCTGGCAGGGATGGTTGATTTTTTTACTCTGATCTCACTCCTGTATGTATTTCTCAACTAGCTGAAGGGAAAGCATACACCATTAATTTTCCTCTTTAGAAACCACCAAACATGGTTCATGAGTAATGTAACCCTGAAAACAGACATGGGGTCAGCATTTGGGCTACATGAATATGTAAACATAAATATCAACTAACAGTACTTGAGCCATCCTGGATCTTACAAATGTATGGCACCGTGATTAGGTATGACTTTGGGCAAACTAAGGACTTTGGAATCTGAGAGTTTCAGCAAGTAAAACACCCACTCTTCCTGCAAACTGTTAACTTGAAATAAAACCTCCTCCATCTCACCCTCATTTCTGACCACTGAAATCTGTGTCTAGATGTAGCCCAAGTCCAAAGAGCCAAGCCCAACATTTGCATAAATACATACTGGTTCTTAATAGCTTGCCTTACATGTCCCAAATTCCTGATGATTGGATTAAAAAAAGTACTGGGTTAACCAGGAGCTCATGTAAACAAACCAAATATTCAAAGAACAGGAATCCAGAGAAATCCCTTTTCTGCCAAAGAGCCCCGGGGCTCATTCACAAACACGATGGCTTTAAAATTTGAAACCTAATCCAGGCCAAGAGAAGTTTAAAAGGTTGCTTTTAGATGGAAAAAAAATAGTCCTCGGAATCTCCATATTTAATTAAGCCTTTGCTGGTTTCCAGAGAGTAATTACAGCAGCAATTACAGAATCTAATAACCAGCTTTACTGGCTCTGAAAGCCGAAGCAAAAACAACTCCAACCATGTTGAAATAAACATTGGTCTCCAGGCAGTTGCTTCATTAGACCCTCTAAACAGCTATTCTCCTACAGCTAAACAGCTATAGGAAAGATACAGAAGAGATACCCTAAGAAGGAGAGAGACCAACAGTTCCCCCAGAACTGGAAACTCCTTCTGCAAGGCATCTGTTAGTGCCCATGAAGAAACCATTTTCAGAGAACACATCAGTTTAATGCAACTAGATAGGATGTTCCTTTCTCCTAGGCAAAAGCAGATTGATTTCTCTTTGAAGAGTTGTTGACGGCATTCGATGCAGGGGCAAGTAGCCCAGGGCATCTCAATAGGTGCTAAGACATGATAACTGGGTACACCCATTACTATTACTGAGGGGTTCAGGCACTGGGCAGAAGGAGGGCTCAGTAATATGCTCTCACTAAATGAATGTTAGGGGCCCTGGTGGCACAGTGCTTAAGCACTCAACTGCTAACCAAAAGGTCAGTGGTTCGAACCCACAAGCCGCTCTGCAGGAGAAAGCTGTGGCAGTTTGCTTCTGTAAAGATTACAGCCTTGGAAACCCTACAGGGCTGTTGTACTCTGTCCTACAGGGTCACTATGAGTTGGAATCAACTTGATGGCAACAGGTATCTACAGTCCTTTCAGACCCAAGATTCTACATTTGAATTCATCTAGCCAAAGGTGTACCGGCTGAGGGGGGAAGGAGAAGAGTGATGCTGTTTTCTCTCTCTCAGCGTGAACTACACAGCAAACACAAACACACTCCAGAAGATACTTAACACACAATGCAACACCAGGGCTCCAGCCTAAGTGAGAATTCTGAAGAACCCTCAGCAGCCTGGTCCCAGCAGGGCTACTGCTGGTAGGGCGCCCGCTTTGCCAGCCTCCAGCAACCATTCAGATGCTCCTTGCTCATTCTGCACATGAGTAAACCTCAGTCAGTCAGGGTACCTTCCAGCAGGAGAACAACATCTGGCCCTCATGCCACTCATCTGTCATATGCCCTAAGCTTGTAAGCAAGAAAAATACCCAAAGTAAAAACAAAGTTTACCACCAAGGTCAAAGAAGCTCATCGTCCTGTGGGGACCGTTACCAGTAATCATCTTTGCACCACATGGCATCAGAGATCCGTCCAAATGTCGACTAAATAAGAGTCACAATCTTGGCATCAAGAGAGGTAAAGGCTCAAAGGATTCTCAGACGTACTAAAGCCCACCCCTCTCATTAGATAACTGAGAAAAATGAAGCCCAGGAAGACAACACACCTTGCCAGGATCCCAAAGAGAGAGGAAGAATCAGGACTAGAACTAGGGTCTCCAGCCCAGGGCTCTTTCCACCACCTCAACTCTGTTACCTCCAAATTAAGTGGCTATAAATGAACCAGCAGTTCCCCCCACATAAGGAAAATAGCCTGCCTAACGCTCTTTCACCCAGTTAAATTTCCAAACACTGCCCTTTGCAAACTCCATTTAAAAGCTCGTGCTGACACACAAAAGAACCCAAAAGCTATCCAATTTCCCCCCCTAGGCCCCCAGTTAGAGCAAAAAGGAAAAAGAAAGAAAAAGAGGTACTAATCTGCCTGGTTGTAGAGCACATTCCCCAAACAAGTGCTGTTGATCCTGTCTGCAGTTTCAGAAGACAGGGTTCCTGCCCTGTATAAAGGTGACAGGTACAGTACGGTGACATCAGACTCCCTTGGGAAATACTGGTTTCAGAGAGCAAAACAGAGGCTGTTTTGTGTCCATCGTCGCTTGTCCCAGGAAAGAGAGCCTCATCCTACAAAAGCCTTGGAATGCTGTCCCTGACATTGCTGCATGTATTTCCACACAGCTGGAGAGTTCAGGCTAGAGGTGCAGACAGCATTTTTCAGAGCAGCTTCCTTCTCTGTGATGTATCTCCCTGTTCCTCTAATTTGCTCTCCGTGGCCTGGAGCTAATACGCTCCATTTAGAGACGGTGAAATAAGTACTTGTGTATGACCAGGAAAGCCGAGTCTGAAACCCTGCTGACTTCATCAGCAAGCACACAGGGAGTACAGTACTTGCTTCAAGGGGAAAATTCTAGAGAGAAAGAAAGAAGCCCCTTATCTCCTTAACAGGGACAAAGATGAAACAAGCCCCATAATTAGCAGCATAACAGAATATCAAACTGCTCCAAAGTCATTTAAACAGCACACACCAAAGTGTGTTCTGTGGAAGGCAGGTAAAGGCATGATAAGATAGCTCCACAGTCAAACAAGTTTGAGAAATGCTGGGTCACACCGAGTTACAGTGGACATTTATGGAGTCAAATTGCCCAGATGCAAGTTTCAGCTCCACCAGTAAGTGACCCTAGTCAAATTACTTAACCTCACTAACCCTCAGATAATAAACCCACTTCATTAAAATGAGATACAGGCACAGTGCCTGGCATGCCGTAAGTGCTCAGTAAATGTTGATCACTGACATTACTAACTGCAGGACTTCTCAGAACCTACTTTAATACTTTAATAGGTTTAATAGCACAACCCCCCCCCTGAAAAAATCTGCAAAACACAGCTTGGGAAAAACACATTTAAAACCAACTTGATCATGTAGCCAATGCAAGCTTTATCATCCTTTTCTTCTGGCTGACAGCCACCATCACTGGGGCACAGAGAAAAGCACATGAGGCTTGGTGTCAGAAGCCTGGGTCAGAATCATGGCCCTGACAACGGCCGGGGTTAAGTTATTTCACCTCTCTGACTGTATTTCATCAGATGCAGAATAGGAGTGATATCACTACCAGAAGACAGATGAGAAAGATAATCTCTATGATTACACTTGATACACGTGAGCATTTTTCCATCTTGCCTGTTTCTTTCCCCCTTCTGCCTCTCTTTCTCATTGCCTGCGTCTGACATTCTCTCTAGGGTATCTCCATATCTTCCTGTCCCTGTATATAGATAGGTATACCCCTTAGCCCAATGTGTCTCTCCAAGAAAGTGCATACAGTTGTGGCACAATGGAGAAAAATAAAATATATAACAGCTAACATTTATTAACAGCTTCCTGGGTGCTACTCACCATGACTGGTGCTTTACGTGCTCACTGCCTCCTCCCAACAATCCTATGAGGTAGGTATTATTATTAGCCCCATTTGACAGATAAAGAAATTAAGGCTTAAAGAGTATCACCTGCTCACCTCAAAAGAGTTAGGCAGTAGCAGGCCTGGGATTTAAGTCAGGATGTCCATCTACAAAGGGTACATTCTGACTCTCTGGAGGAACGTCTTCCATGCACCAAGCAAGCAACTGGGTCTGCTTCTGCCTAAGCCCAGCAAACTGTTAGCCTCCTGTGCTCACAGGACTAACTCAGTCCAGTATGAAAGACAACCAGGCCACAGCTCAGTGTGCCCAGAAAATCTCATCTAACTGGTAATCCACGAGGGTAGGCAGTTAAAGCCTTTGATGGGAGGGAAAAAACTCTCTAGTATATTTTAAATTGGTTAAAAGCACATGTGATAAAATTCAACCATTTTATCACCCCCTCTGCACTTAAATTAACAAGTTTACATAGCCATGGAGGATGCAGGGAGAATCCTTTTATGATTCATGAGACATATGGTATCCCTCTCACTTTTACCGGCTCTCAGGTTTCTTGGGACTCTACTTTTCCCACGAAAAGTATTTGCTGCCCTCCAGTGGGGAGTTGTGTAACAATGAAAGGTGAAAGAAATGTTCATTGAAACAAACTAGTTGGGCTATCAGCTTTAAATATATGAAGCAGTGCATTCAGGAAGTGTGACTGGGTAAAAATTTTGTCTCTTTTGGCTGTTGCACAGCTCGAAAAGCCTTGTAAACATATTTACAGTTTCCTTGTGATAGTCAGGGAGCCCTGGTGGGTTTGGTTTGGGTTTTTTTGTGTACGTGTTGCAATACATCCTGCCGCCCATGACCAGTGGGACAGATGGGCACCCACCAATCCTGGCACCTGGGAACCCCCCAAGGTTTGTCGGATCCATGTATTTCCAAGTAATATTTCTCAAAATCCATATTAAAAAAAAAAAAAAAACACAATCCATGATTCAGCATGCTCCCATTGATGAAAACACACAGAAACAAACAAAAAATCAAAGCAGAATAGGGTCTTGAAAGGGTTAAAAACATAAACTTCTTCTTCCCTCATGCCTATACCCTATACCACAAGCTCTTCAAGGGTAGAATCATCTCTGTACCCCTAATAGCACTGAGACAGGGAGAAGGGAGGGAGCACTCAGTAATGCCCAACTTTTCCTGTAATTTCTTCTGAGGCCAGTGGGCTCAGTGCTCTCTGTTCTGCCACCCATAATGGCCTCCAGATCTTTCCTCAGGACCTGAAATGATCTTTCTTCTATACTCTTGGAAGGCCCAGGGACTATAATGCAACAAGAACTGGGCAAGGTTTTTCAAACTTCTGTCACTTGCCCACTTTTTTCCTCTATGTTACCCCCATTGAGATACACAGAACTTTAAACAAAAGGGTCTAGGGGTTTGTTTTTAGGGGCAGTATGCCTGAAACCCTCTCTGTAACTACAGCTGGAGGGAGGTAGCAGTGACCCAAGGGACAGGGTAAGTAGCAGACTGTTCCAGGGTGGGCCAGCAGGAGTAGCCTGGAGGTATAGGGAGGAAGAGAAAATGGCCATGGGGAGTCAGGCCACCCAGGGAACAGTGCAAAGGCCTGTGTGGCTGCCTCCTCCTGCTCCCTAAAGGGCAGCTGATGGCTGCCACGGCTCTGCTGCAGAAGAGGGGGTGTTTCACTTCCCAGACACAGCAGGCAGCTGGCAAGGAGCTCTTGGTGGTAAGGGTAACTCAAGGCCAGGATAGAGGAACTAGGGTCATGGGAAGGAAAATGACTTGCCCTTGGTTATTGGGGGCCACATTCAGACAGCCTATGTTTTGAGATCCAAGGCCAAGGTTTTTTCCTGTACCAGCCAGGCTGCAGAATTTCATTTAAACAACTATCAGAGGTTCAAACTGAGAGCCCGTGCAACCCACAGACATGTCTTAATTGTCTCATGTCTTAACTAAGACATGTCCTCATATATAAGTCTAAATGTTACATATTTCACACAGAAATCCAGATTTCTGGGTTTTTTTTTGCAAAACAGATTAATGGCAACACTGAGCCCGCACTCTGCCTGGCAACAATCCATCCCTTTTTGATGGGCACATGCTCTTCTCCAGTTCACCTCGGTGCCCAATGCTGCCCACCCATCATCTTATACCTGGTCACATTACTCATTTACATGTCCTGACAACTCCTGTAAGTACTTGTAATTATAATGCCTGACATCAATCTTCCGGCCTGGAGAAACTATTAGGAGTTATCTGGCACAATCTCTTGCCTTCAGGCAGTTAAGGTTATGCCCAACTTAAAGAGAGACAACTGAAGTCACAAAGATTCTACAACTTGCTCAAAGTCACACAGCTAGAGGTAATAAATGGGCAAGGAGGAATCTAAGCCAGGCACCCTACCCCCTCGCATGGTGCTCCTACTTCAGGGGAGACTTGTGTCTAGACAAAACCTGCAACATGCGTCCTGTGATACTGGATCTGACTTCTAGTTCTAACTCTGCCATGACCAAGTTATGTTACAGAGCCAGGTTCCTCACTTCATAGGGCTTTGGTAGGACATGAGAAAGGGGGACATAATGTTCCCTCTAAGAACTTCTCCCAGCTCTAACAATACATGAACTTGTAAAGTTCTGAGATTTCTAGCAACTGGATTGAGACAAACACGAAAGACTTTTTCTTTTTCTGACTGATCTGTGTGATCCTAAAAATGTAGTTAACATCAATACACTCCATTTCCTGAGTATTTCACATAATCCAGTTTTTCTTGTCCAATGAAATTAGCAGTCTCTCTTTTAACTAGTTTCACAAACTGAGCTAGAAGGATCAGTCTCCAGCTTCTGAACTCAGCTGCTGTAGCTGGGCACAGACGTGAGTACTCAGATCAGATCTTAGCCACAAATGTCATCCAGGGAGAAGTAACTGCAGTTAGAATGTGACCCCAGATGCCCTCACCCTCCTTCATCTCCTTACAAACTCTGGCACTACTGACTTCCTCTTGCCTGCCAGCCTTGAGAATACCCTGACTTGGCTCCCGTGCCCCCACAACCATTCCTTCTTGGCCTTTTTTCCTAGATCCTTTCCTTCTGCTTTTCAACTCCTAATGGTTGGAGCTCAGTACTTAGTGCTGGGCTCTTCTTTGCTCACATACCAACCTGAGCTGACATCTTTTCAAAGCTTTGCATTTTATTTTTTTCATTTAATCCTCACGATAAAAATTCATTTTATTAGCTCCATTTTACAGATAAGGAGACTTGAGACCTGAAGAGATTAAGTAACTTGCTAAGCTTTCAAAGCTTGTGAATAACTGGCAGAATCAGGATTCAAATCCATACTTCTTGAGCTTCCAGCCAAGATAAAATGGTAGGAACCAGATTTACTCTCCTATTAAAAATAGCTAAAAATCAGATGAAATATATGTAACAATAGTTTTCAAGACACTAGACATCAGGTCAAAAATGAAAGTGATCCCTGAGAGATGGAAAACAAACAAGATGAGCCGTATGAAGGTCCCAGCTTATAGCTTTAAGTTTTCCAGGCCATGGTCCAAGGAGCGTGTCATGGATTGAACTGTATCCCCTGAAAGTATCTGTCAACTTGGCTAGGTCAGGATTCCCAGTATTGTATGATTGCTTATCATTTTATCATCTAACATGATTTCCCTGTGTGTTGTAAATCCTATTGCTATGATGTAATAAGGTGGATTAATAATGTGGATTAGTGGCAGTTATATTGATGAGATCTACAAGATTAGATAGTGTCTTAAACCAACGTCTTTTGAGATATAAAGAGAAGAGGGGGGCAAAGAGACATGGGGGCCTCATACCACCAAGAAAGCAATGCCAAGAGCAGAGCATGTCCTTTGGACCTGAGGTTCCTGTGCTGAGATGCTCCCAGACTGGGGGAAGACTGATGACAAGGACCTTCCTCCAGAGCCAACAGAGACAGAAAGCCTTCCCCTGGAGCTGGTGCCCTGAATTTGGACTTGTAACCAAGTGGACTGTGAGAGAATAAATTTCTCTTTCTTAGAGTCATCCACTTGTGGTATTTCTGTTGTAGCAGCACTAGATGACTAAGACAAGGGGAAACCCAGGCAGAGCCCAGCAGACTTTCTGAGTTCTAGGGAGACCAAAGCAGCTAGAGTTTGCAGGAGAGTACCAAAGAGAAGAGAGCTGCACAGAGACAGAACTCTGGAGATTTGCAGAGGGTCTCCCTCATGTATGCAGCAGATCAGTGCATGTGTGTGAAGAAACCATCCAAGATTGAGGAAAGAACCACTCAAAAGGATTAGAGAGAACAGAATCAAGTGCTCATACGGGACCAGTTATAGTGCCTGTCCCTCAGCCAGACTGGAAAACCTCATAATTCACGGGGGTATTAGGTATTCAGAAGGGTCTTATCTCAATAGTGGGGAATAACCAGCCCTATGCTAGATAAGGAAACCCTGGTGGTGTAGTGGTTAAGTGCTGTGATGGCTAACCAAAGGGTCAGCAGTTCAAATCCACCAGGTACTCCTTCGCACCTCTGTGGGGCAGTTCTACACTGACCTATAGGGTCGCTATGAGTCGGAATAAACTCAACGGCAATGAGTTTGGTTTTTTTTTTATACTAGATAAACACACCTAACAAATCTTAAAGCAAAACCCAAAAGGACAACTACTACCAAAAAAAAAAAAAAGTTAAATGTGCTTAGAACAAAGCTAAAGAATATTGACAGGAATACAGAAATATTCAGCACCCAACAACATAAAATTTACAATATCTGGTATCCAATCAAAAATTGCCAGGCATAAAAAGAAGTGGGTAAATACTACCCATAATGAGGAGC
Source organism: Loxodonta africana (assembly GCF_030014295.1). Classification (NCBI taxonomy): domain Eukaryota; kingdom Metazoa; phylum Chordata; class Mammalia; order Proboscidea; family Elephantidae; genus Loxodonta; species Loxodonta africana. Next base: position 33,060,087 of record NC_087365.1, on the reverse strand, counting down.
AAAATCAATCAATTGCAACTAACCCATAATATAAATGCTAGAAATAGCAAAGACATTAAAACAGTTATAACTATATTCCATATGTTCAAAAAGTTAAGGAGTGACATTGAACATTAAAAAAAGACCCCAAGAAAAGTCCTAGAGATTAAAAATATTGGATGAGACTAATAGTAGATCAGACATTGTAGAAGAAAAGATAAGTAAACTTGAAAAACATAGCAATAGAAACTATCCACAATGAAACAGAGAGAAAAAAGAATATCAAAAATTAACAGAGTATCAGTGAAGGGGTAAATTCAAACAGCCTAATATACATGTAATTGGAGTCCCTAAAAGGAAGACGGAGCAGCAAATGAAGAAATGTTTCAAGAAATAACAGCCAAAATTTTTCCAAGTTAATAAAAACTGTACACCCAAAAATCCAAGAAGCTTAACAGACCCTAAGCACAAGAAACGGAGAAAACTACACAAAAGCACATCATAGTGAATTGCTCAAAACCTGTGATAAAAGGAAAATCCTAAAAGCAATCAGAGAAAAAAACACACATTACATACAGAGAAACAAACACAAGAATGACAGATTTCTGGTAGGCAACAATGCTAGGGAGAAGACAGTGGAACAACATTTTTAAAGTACTGAAAAAAAAAAAAAAAAAACCTATAATTCTAAACCCAGTGAACTCTTTTAAAAATAAAGGCAAAATAAAGCTGGAAAAAATTCATCAGCAGCAGACCCATACTGCAAAATATTTTAAAGGAAGTCTTTCAGGCAAAAGGAAAATAATGCCAAATGAAAGTATAGATCTATGCAGAGGTATGAAAAGCACCAGAAATCATAAGTACATGGGTAAATAAATGACTTTTTATATTATTTAAATCTCTTTAAATAAAACAATAATGTAATATGGGGTTTACAACATATGCAAAAGTAAAACATGACAATAACACACAGACCAGGAGGAGAAAATGAAAATATACTATTGCAAGATTTGTATACTATATGTGAGGTGGTATTAATACCATTTGAAAGCAGACTACAATAAGTTAAAGGGGTATAACTGCAAACCCTAAAGCAAATACTAAAATATTAGCTAATAAGCCAATAAAGGAGGTAAAATGGAATGATAAAAATAATCCAAAAGAAGGCAGGAAACAACAACAACAAAAAAAGGTGAACAGACAACAGATGGGACAAGTAGAAAAAAAGAGCAAGATGGCAGATTTAAACCTAGCCCTATCAATAATCATATTAAAGGTAACTTTCTAAACACCCCAATTAAAAGGCAAAAACTGTCTGACTGGATTGGAAAAAAACAACTATGTGCTGCCAACAAGGAACACTTTAAATAGATTAAAAAGATGGAAAAGTGATTACAATAATCAAAAGAAAGCTATATTGACTAATCAGTTAGTATCAAAGTGATATCAATTAATATTGGAAAAAGAATATTACAAGGGGTAAAGTAGGAAATTCCATAATGATAAAGGGGTCAATTTATCAGGAGGTTATAACAATAGTAACATTTACATACCTAATAACAGAATTTCAAAATACATGAAGCAAAAACTGACAGAATTGCAATTATAGTCAGATTTCAATACTCCTCTCTCAACAATTGATAGAACAAGTAGGCAGAAAATCAGTAAGTATATAAAAGACTTGAATAGTATAACCACAAACTTGGTCTAAATAGCATTTTCAGAACACTCCACCACCAAAGCAGAATACTCATTCTGTTCAACTGCACACAGAACGTTTACCAAGATGGGCCATATTCTGGGCCACAATACAAGTCTCAATAAATTTAAAAGGATTCAACACCAAAGACACAAGGTAATTATGAGCCCAAGAGACAGAAAGGGCCACATAAACCAGAGACTACATCAGCCTGAGACCAGAAGAACTAGATGGTGCCCGGCTACAACCAATGACTCAATGACTGCCCTGGCAGGGGACACAACAGAGAACTCCTGAGGGATCAAGAGAGCAGTGGGATGCAGACCCCAAAGTCTCATAAAAAGACCAGACTTAATGGTCTGACTGAGACTAGAAGGACCCCAGTGGTCATGGTCCCCAGACCTTCTATTAGCCCAAGACAGGAACCATTCCCAAAGCCAACTCTTCGGACAGGGATTGGACTGGACAATGGGATAGAAAATGATACTGGTGAAGAACGTGCTTCTTGGATCAAGTAGACACATGAGAATCTCCTGTCTGGAGGGGAGATGAGAGGGCAGAGGGGGTCAGAAGCTGGCCGAATGGACACAAAAAGAGAGTGGAGGGAAGAAGTGTGGTGTTTCATTAGGGGGAGAGAAATTATGAGTATATAGCAAGGTGTATATAAATTTTTGTATGAGAGACTGACTTGATTTGTAAACTTTCACTTAAACCACAATAAAAATTAAAAAAAAAAAAAAAACTGGGAGCTGGAACTCAACAGAACTGCTTTTTTTTTTTTTTCTAGTTTTACAAATTTTCCACCTTTGACAGGGTGCAGTCATCACTTTTTATTGCTCTCTATTTAGTGGAAAATATTTGAGCTTTCCTTCTCTGACAGGTTTCCACCTTACACAAGTTATAGCTTTTTCAGGTTTTACTGTACAAAGTATATCCTCTGACCAAAACAGAATTAAATCATAAACAGAAAATCTCTGGAAAATCTCCAAATATTTGGACACTAAATAACACACTTCTATATAACCCATAGAGTCTCTAGGTGGTATAAATGGTTAACATGCTTGGCTGCTAACCAAAAGGCTGGCGGTTTGAGTTCACCCAGAGGTATCTCGGAAGAAAGGCTTGGCAATCTACTTCTGAAAAACCAGCCACTGAAAGCCCTGTGGAGCACAGTTCCACTCTGACACCATGGGATTGCCATGAGTTGGAATCTACTTGACAGCAACTGGTTCCCCGTCCCCGCCCCCGCCAGTTTTAAGTAACCCATGGGTCAAAGAAGAAATAAAATGAAAAGGTTAACATTTCAAAATTTGTGGGATGCCACTAATGCAGTATTTAGGGAAAAATTTGTAGCACTAGATACCTGTCCTAGAAAGGAAGAAAGGTCTCAAATCAATGACCTCAGCTTCCATCTTAAGAAACCAGAAAAAGAAAAACCAGTGAACCCCAAAGTAAGCAGAAGAAACAGAATAAAGATCAAAGCAAAAATCAGCAGAATAGAAAACAGCAACAATAGAGAAAGACAATGAAGTAAAAATTTGGCCCTTTGAGAAAATCAATATTGAACTTCTAAGCCAGACTGAGCAGGAAAAAAAGATTTCCAGTAATATCCAGAATGAGACATGTGACACCACTACAGATTCCATGAACATTAAAAAGATAACAAGTGAATATTAAGAACGTCATGCCAATAAATTTGACAACTTAGATGAAACGGACAAATTCTTTGAAAGACCCAAATCCATGCTCCTTCTACAATATGAGTAATTATGCCTTGCTCATGACATTTTGCTAGGGAGCCAGGGACAAAAATGATACAGTCTCAAGGCTCAAGGAGCTCACAGAGCAGCAGGGAGATGGACAATGGGATACAACAGAGGTAAGTGCAGGGTACTACGGGAGCCCAGAGCAAGCGTACCTAACCTTTGGAAGTTATCACAGTTTTTAGAGGATGATAGCCAGGAGGGATATATCCTAAGCAGGAAGAACAAAGAGTCCTGAGAAAATTGGGGAGGGAGTGAGAAAAGAGAAAAGCTCAAGAACAGATTTGTGTGCCTTGTTAAGGAGCTGCTGGACTTTATCCCAGGGTCAGTGGGAGGCCATTGAAAGATTCTAAGCAGGACAGGAACTTGATCAGATTTGCATTTCAGAAAGACCCCTCAGGCTGCTGTGGAGAGAAAGGACTGACAACCATGGCAATAATCCAGGGGGTCTGGATTTCTAAAGCCTGAACTATGGTCACAGCACAGTGAGACCAGGAGAGGATGAGTTTGAGAGACACCAGTAGGGAAGACTCCATAGGCCTGTATCACCCTTTGGAATGTGCAGGGTAAGAGAAGCAGAGGGAGGCAAGAGTGACTTCCAGGTTCCTGGCTTGGGCAACGAGGTAGTCAAGATGCCCTTCCAGGGCAGAGATTCGGGAGAGAAGATGGGGTAGGGGGAAGATGGGGTAGGGGGAAGATGGGGTAGGGGGATAGAAACCATTCTCACCAGACCTTTCTGTGAGGCCTGAAATTTAAATTGTTGTACTCTAAAGCCATATGATGAAGGTGGCGAAGTTCAGGGACTTCTCAGTAGTTCTAAACTACATCACTTCTTACAACACTGCAAAGAGCACAAGGCTCCAAGGTAACCTAATTGTTACCAATCATGGATGTTTTTGGAAGGAGAATCTATAAGTTTATGTTTATCAATGCAGAGACTACCTCTGTACCTTATAACTGGGGAGAGCACTGAGTGGCTGGGGCAGGGGAAGACACCTTTTAAACTCTCTACCATTTACATGACTATCTAATCAAAACAAATAAAAAAGTAACTTAAATAAAATAGCCAATTTCTTCCCCAACCCCAGACATGGAAAGGCAGTTACATGTAAGATAGCAAACATGTACTAGTGACATTTAACTGTGGTCTGGTCTCACCCAGTGGAGCCAAGGTATTGACTGAGCACCTCCCCCTACCTGCTAGGTACCAGGCTTGATGCTGTTGGCCAGGCTTGCTGTGTATGACCAGGTTTCTGGTTGGGACAGCGGGGAAACACAGCCTGCCCTTGGTTTCCGTTCCCAGACTGGGACGCAGTGTTTCTTTCTGATTGGCTTTTCTTTGTCCGCTTCCAGCTGAATCTATGCCAACAAGAGCCCCCTTCTGCCTGAGCAGGCATAGCAGCAGCCTGGCAACCGAGATGAGATGAAAATAGAGGTCTGGGGGCTATGGTTGTCTGTGGGTTGTAGGGAGGGGGAAATGGCAGCAGGGAACACTTCCAGTATGTGTGCCTTTTAGAAAGTAAAGCAAGAAGGAAAACCCAACCAGCCTTTTCCCCTTTAAGAATCAGGGTGACATGATGAGGAGGATGGAGAGAGAAAACACCCTCCCTGCCAAAATGTCAGCAAGGAATGGAAGGCAAGTGGAGCCACAGGAACTAGTGCTTTTCTGGGGAGAGGTGATCTTACCCTGGTCCACAAAAAATGGGGGCACAAACCTCAGAGTCCTAGAACCCTATTTCAAATCTCTATTGTCACACTTTCTGTAATTTAACTAGAAATGGGAGCTCCTGGAGGGCAGAGACCGTGTCCTACTTACCTTGGTATCCTTGGTACATAGTAGGTGCTTGATGAAGGGTGGTTGGCTGGACAAACACATCCTTGGAGAGTTAATCCAAACTTTTTTTTTGTACAGACAAGGAAACTAAGGCCTGGGAAGGTACAGGCTCAGAATAGGTGCTCAGTGAACACCTGCTGGACAGAAGCCTGGCGGGGGGTGAGCCTAGAACCAGAACCCAGGTCTCCTGCCCTTCCCAACAAGCCCAGCTGGGGGAAGGAAAGAATGGATGAGCAGGAGCAGCAAGGGCTGCCAGGGAGAAGGAGGAAAGTGCAGGGGCAACTGATTAACCCCCTCAAACTCCAAGCCTTTGCAAACAGCCAAAGGGTGGAGTAGACATGTGATCCAAGCTGAGCCAGAGTGACACCTCCCACCCCCCATTATGGTGACTGGTCTAGTCATGAGCACATGACCTAAACAGCTAATCTGAATCTTTCTCTAGGATTTTTCTAATGGAGCTAGGAGAAAAATAGGGTATAGGAGAGAGGGAGGTAGAGGCTTTTCCCCCCAGGACCCATGCAGCCTGCAGCCATGGCCCAGACTCATGGAAAAGTCAGTATAAAATGATGTCAACACACAGAAAGAGAAACCAGCTCCACCCTGTCCCTCCCAGTCATGTGAGTCAATACCCACCCCCTCAGAGTAAAATGGTATGACCTGCAACTAAAACCAAACCGGCGGATTCAAGAAATAAGGTAAACAGAAACAGGAGAGAGAGCTATCGAGTAGGGTTTCTCAGCCTAGGATCTGTGAATCCCTGACACAGCAGGAAATATTTCACATGTTCTGTACATGTAGTTTTCTGATAAAATAGCACTTACTGGATTTTCAAAAGGGTTCATGATCTGCCTACCACCCCCACCCCAGAGTTAAAAACTAGGGAGCTTTTTTTTTAGAGAAAAAGGAGACAGAGTAATACATTCTCAAAGCCAGGGCCCCTGATGGGCACCTACCAGGGGTTCTTGATTGGTTCACCAAATTCAGCAGGTCTCCTCCTTACTCTCAATTTCCACCTCCCAGTCCTGCCCCCAACTTCCCCTATGCCTTTACTACAAGAATCTCTGCATGGATCTTTCTGCCTCCAGGGAACTAACAACAGAATTGCTATTTTTTTTTTTACTCTTCACACTCAGCACCTTTTCTGCTGGGTTGTTTCCCTCCAAGCTCTCAGCAGGATGACCATACATCCTGGTTGACTTGGGACAGTCCCAGTTTAAACCCGCTGTTCCAGAGTGTTATAGATTGAATCGTGTGCCCCCAAAATACGTGTTATAAATCTAACCTCTATGCCTGTGGTTGTAATCCCATTTGAGAATGAGTTTTCTGTTATGTTAATGAGGCAGGATTAGTGTAGGATGTGTTTTGAGTCACTCTCTTACAAAAGATAAAAAGAGCAGATTAGGCAAGCAGAAACGGGGGAAGAGAGAGGCCAAGGCACATGAAAATCACCCAGAAGCAGCTCAGAAGAGACTAGAACCTTCTTGCAGAGCCAATAGAGAGAGAAAGACTTTCCCTAGAGCTGGCACCCTGAATTTAAACTTCTAGCCTCCTAAACTATAAGAAGGTAAATTTTTGTTTGTTAAAGCCACGCCCTTGTGGTATTTCTGTTATACCAGCACTAGATAACTAAGACAGAGAGTAATTATGAATGACACCCCCTTTCACTCTCAAAAGTATCCCAGTTTGGATGATATAACATAAGGTCAGCCTACCTCAGGAAGGAATCAGCTGGGAACCTCCCTCTTCCCCGTGTTACCAGTCACAGATCCTGTCCCATGATGAGGAGATGTATACGATGAAGGTTCTCAATACCTTAGGCCAAAAGGGTACCCTCAAGAGGATGTGGCCATTTCTTCCTTTACATACCCCCTGCCCAGTCCACCTAGGTCAGGGGGTATGGTGGGAGCCTGTACGTACACACACACACACACACACACACCCCTCTTAGAAACCAGCAATAGGGGGAATTTGCCACTATTTCTAACTCATCTCCCTGAGGAGCTGGGTTATCAGCATTTCCAGCCTCCTTCTCTACTGTCATTTGCCACCACTCCCCCATACTGACAGACCTGGCCCAAGGCTGGGGCATGGAAGGCAGCTTCAGCCTCTCCCTCCTCAGGGACTCTGGAAGCCACAGCCAAAGCTGAAGCCTCTAGCTCTTCCAAACACTGAGAGAAGGCTCCTTCCAGCAGCTGCGGTAATCAGGACCCAGACGCAAGAGGGCTGTGTCCAGGGTAGGTCTGTTCCCTGTGTGGGGTCGGCTGGATGTGTGTCCCTGGGGGCAAGAGGACTGTGTTGGGTACTTAAGCATAAGGTTATGGGTTGGGCTGTGTACGCTGGGGAAGGGAGGGACGGGGAGAGGGTGTGTGGATGGGTGTGCAGGTTGCCCCCTCTGGTCCCTTCTCCATTTGTCACAAATGGTCTTTCTAAAGCACAGACTTTAACATTCCACTCCCCTGTCCAGAAAACCCTGTACAGGTGCTCCTTCTTTGCAGCCTCCCTGGACTGGGCTGCTACCAGTTCTCCCCAGAGACGCTCTTCTCACTCTTCACCTGGCTAGCTTCCACTGGGCTTGGCTTGCAGGGCTATCCAGGTGGCAGCTTCCCTAGGATGCCTTCACTGATTGCCCTACTCTCCCCAGGCTGGGCTAGATAGAACCTTTCTCCTTCGTGTTCCCACACCATCCCTTGCTGAAAGCTTCTTCAAAGCATGAATACAATACTCTAACTGTTGGCTCCAACCAGTGCAGTGAAACTCCTGTGAACAGTGAAGACACCCAGTCCCTGGCAAAGATTGGGTGTTCAAGCCCACATGTCATTTGAATGAACAAGGAGGAAGTAATGCCTATGGTCTGGTCAGTCACTCTGACTCAGCCAACTGTTTTCAAGGGCCTCTCGGCTTGAGAAAAATGTCTCAGAGGTTCTTCAAACACTAACCATTTTCTGCCAAGCAACAAGTACTTAAACTGAATTCACTGCTTCTCCAGGTAAGATTTTATTTGAAGTCTACCTGATAAAAATTTTTAAAACTCACTCAATGGTCTAAAAATCCCAATGACATTCCGAGATCCTCCTAACTTTGGGAGAGCTCTACTGAGACTTTTATCCTTGCCAGGCCTCATTTTATTTATGAAATCAAGAGATCCCCGCTGCTCTACCTCCCAGCATCAATGACAGAACAAATGAGGAATCTTCCAGGCTCCAGGCTCCTGGGAACATAGCAGAAATTGACAGCAGTTCTGTACTTCTGTTCTTGGTGAAGCTTTTGAGCAGACATGCTAGTAATGGCTAGGAAAGCCCTTCCTTATCCCCACCCCCATACCTTTTATTATTTTGTGATTCAGGTCAAATACCATTACAATTAATTTCCTGGGCCCAGCTAAATTCTAATGCTGGGATGGAATTAATTTTTAACAACTGCTTGAAACAAGTGGGCCACAGCCAGGTAATCCTGAGGCACCATGAGGTGGGATTCAGGCAGACCTGTGTCCACTATCTGGCTCCATCATTTACAATCTATATGACCTTGGGTGAGCCCTGAGCTTTAATTTCCTCACCTATAAGGAGCTCTGGTGGTGCAATGGTCAAGCACTTGGCTGCTAACCGAAAGGTCAGCTATTCGAACCCACAGTGGTTCTGCAGGAGAAAAGACCTGGTGATCGGCTACCGTAAAAACTGCAACCTAGGAAACCCTATGGTGCAGTTCTACTCTGTCCTATAGGGTCGCTATGCGTTGTAATCAACTCAATGGCACACAACAACATACAATGGTGCTAAGACAATAATAAAATAATCCTGGCATGAACTACATTGCCTGGTACCTGGGAAAGGCTTGGCAAATATTAGTTGAATCTGAATCTGTATGGAAAAAAAAAAAAGTCCCCTTAATAGTCACTCCTAAAAGGCCCTTCCCACGACTTAACACCTGGGTAACTTTGGGCAAGACACTTAAGTTCTCTGAGCCTCACTGCCCACATGTGTAAATGAGGAGTATCTGTATCTCACTGGACCACATGGAGAAAGCAAGGCAGCATATGTGTAGTCCAAAACCTGATAGTAAGTGCTCAATACACCTTCACTCCCTTCCGCCTTTCAATATGGCAAAACAGTGGAAGCTGAAGTTTAGAAAAGTTAAGTAACTTCTCCAAGATTGCAGTTAGCAAGTGATGTAGCCTGAATTCACACCCAGTCTGTCTGACTCCACAATGCTTATTATTATTACCCCCATTTTACAGAGGACAAGCTCAGAGAGGTCAAATAACTACTCAATGGCAAAAGCCAAACTTAAGCACCCTTCTGCTCAATATTAGTCTTGCCTCCAAAAAGTCCTCAAAAGTAAAAACATCTGGTTCATGAGTTTGCTATATGGTCTTTCCTGCTTAACACTGTAGCTTACAACCAGGTATGTGAGAAGAATGGGAGGACTCACTCCAAACTGCACAGAATTATCAGAAACACTGAAGGGGAAATAATCTCTGTTCCCTTGAATGATACACAACAGTGCTAGATTATAATCAGATTGCTTAGAAAAGAATATAAAGGAATGTCAGAAAGCAGGCTTCCTACCAAGGAAACAATACCAAGGGTCCCCATGTAGGCAGCAAGAAAACAAAAAATTAAGGACATTAAGAACTGAAGATTCTCCAGCCATTAAAATCCTTAATCCTGCCCACAGTAATCCCCATACCACCTTGCTGAGGGACTCCAGAGCCCTCCCCTCAGATGATTGACAGCCTCAGTAATCTTCCTGCCTCCCCACTTCTACCTCTCTCCCACCTCAGCACCTTGCTCTTCCTGGCTCCAAGTGTTGGAGGAACCATCCAACGACCCTGCCACTCCATTCAACTTCCTCCTCACCATCACCCTTTCCCAGCCAAGCTTCCGGAACGTCTTCATGTTCTACCAGACATGAGACCTGCCTCTGGTTCCAGCCCTGCTGCCAGCCGGTTCAGGTCAAATCAAGGTCTTAGTTTCATGACTCATCTGTAAAAGGGGGCAGGGGACAGATCCAGATGATCTCTCAAGCCCCTCATATTCCCAAAACATAGTAACTCATAGAACCTAAACATGTACTAGGATGTAGTTTTTAAAGTTCAGATGTCCTAGGAGATTGCCTCTTTCTTCATGCTGACCCTACCTTAGGTGCTGATCTTGACAGCCTTGGGAAGTGACTCTTTAAAGACAAAGATCACCTTGCTTCCACTCTGGACACACTATCCCTCCTTCCTACCAGCAACTGAGCCATATGCTTTTCTTAGCAATTAAAAAAACAAAAAAAAAAACTTGTTTCTCACATATGAAAAAGATCAGAAAAGTCCTTCTTGGGTCTGTTTTTTGCTTAAGAAATAGAAAAAATGATGTTTTAAACTGTCAAAGAGGACAGAGAAATTCGGGCCAAAACTAACCCTCAGAAGACTTGTGGTTGTATGAGTCTTAAAGTCCCAAGAGAGAAAAGTCAGCTCCTTGGAGCCTAGAGGCCAAAGAGGGGGAGGGAAGTGCCTCTTGCTTTCCTCCATACTGCCTGTATCACTCCTGCTTCCCAGGGGGTAAGGCAACGCTGAGCCAACACTCCAGAAGCAGATTTCAGCTGGGTAGCTGTGGGCCTGGGCCTCTCCAAGTACCCAATATGGTATAAAAATGAAAAGAACTGGCTGAGAAAGGGGCTGAAGTTCCTAAATTCATTCCTGTATCTCTGGACACTGAGAGGACTGGGGAAAAGTTTGTGTCTCCATAAATACACACATCCCACGCCCCTCTCCCAGGCAAGAGGCAGCCTCTCTCCACCAAATTTCCGCTCATAGCACTTCTCACTTTCTACCCTGGATCTTAGTCATAAACCCTAATGGGTTGTAAACCCGAGACAGCACCCTGCACTACCAGGTGTTGAAGAAACGTATGTTGAATACCGAGAACATTCACATACTGTGAGACAAATAACCAATGTCACTGAACAATCTGTACAGAAATTATTGAATGGGAACCTAAACTGCTTGTAAACCTTCACTGAAAACACAATGAATTATTTTTTTAAAAAGGAAAAGAAACATGTCGAATGAATAACAGAAGAATTATGATGGGCTCTGGGATTATTAAAGGGGCCAGGATAAACAAATACTGCTCTCTCCTTTAGTCCTGAGCTGCTATAAAAATCACCAAGACTGACAGGGTGATCTGGATGGTGGTTACACAGGTATGTACATTTGTAAAAATTCACTAAGCTGACACTTAAGACTTGTCTGCTTTACTATAAATAAGTTATAACTCAATTAAAAAAAAAAAAGAAAGAAAGAAAATCAAGAAACACCAAAAACTGGTATTTATATACCAACTTTCTCCCAGGTCTCTCTACAGACTTCCTAATCTTCTCCAGAGGCCTGTAAAATGGGCTAAAAGTGGCAATTATTCCAATCCCTTGCACAAGAGAAATTTGTGACGCAAGAAAGATAAGACCTTGCTCAGCCTGTCACACAGAAAGTCAAGAATGTAGCAGGGACAAGATGCTGGCGTTTGTGATTCTCCACCCAGGCCGAGCCAGCCCACCAGACCACAAACAGCCAGTTATAACTCAAAGGAAAACAACCCCTAAAATAGCAACTGTTTGCTCCATCTCTCCTGTCAGCTGGCTTTCTGCATGGCAGCTTTAATCTCATTTTCAAAACCATTCTGGCAGGGCTGGGAACATGCCGCCAGTGTCTGGCCTGCCAAGAAGCAGTGAGGCAGCAGAAGAACTCACTGGAATGAGGAGACGGGAGCCATGGGTTCTAGCCCAGCTTTACCTTCTATAAGCTGTCACTAACCACAGGCCACCTAACCTTACGAGGCCTGGGATTTCTCTCCTGTGTAGTCAAGATGAGCTCTAAAGTTCTGTGATCTTCCAGAGCTGCTAAGGAGACAGGAATGTGTTACGGAAGTTAATGAAAGGGAAAGAACTGTTAATGGGCACTAGAAGGGACTTGAGGTTTTAACGGTTCTAATTTAGAGTCAGGAGGGTAAATGTTTTCCATGTTCCTAAGACGCTGAGCTGCTCCTGGTAGAGCCAGGACTTCCACTAAGCACACAAGAGGAGCCCCAACACGCCCCATATCGTTTTTTGTCTCCTCAGTCGCCATCCTAAAGAGCAGGTTTAATTAAAATTGCTCCAGTCAAGCCAGCCCTCAGCAGATCGCCCCTTTCTTCACTACCCTCACAGAGGCGACAAATTCCCTGCATCCCATGGCCTCAGAGGTGGGTCAGTGAGGAAGTCAGGTCCTGTCACACCTCCAGGGTGCTTAACCAGTCAGTACTGGCTTTTTGTGCAACAAGGCTTAAGCCTGCTCAGCCTCCAGCAGAAATCTGTGCCTCTGATTTGTCAAAAGGCGAGCAGTAAAGTCAGAGCCAGGCTACTGATCCAAACAACAGAGTTGCCCTCCGGCCTCTGTGCCGCCCTCCTGGACTGAGGCTCAGGGAAGCAGCTAAAAACCATTATTCAGCTGTGGTCTCTGAACAAGGAATCAAAATGGAAAAATGCCTAGCACCTTCTACAAAACAGCCTATGGCTGCCCTCGACTTTTACAATGAGCAGGGACGTACCCAAGCTTTTAACAGCCAAGATGAATGCTGAGCCACGCCATCTTTTTATGCAGCAAAACTACTTGGAGCAACACCTGGCTCCAGGAAGGTTACTGTAATATGGCACTTGTTGGCTCAGAGAATGTTAGAGCAGGAAGGAATCGTAGCACTCATTTAATCCAACCATCTCATTTTATTGTTGAGGAAACAAAGGCCCAGAGATGTAAAGGTACTTGCCTAAACAGTGACAGAGTCAGAGCTAGAAGCTGGATGCGCAGGGCTCTGCTTCCCGCTTCTGGCAACGGAGGGAGCACTCGTGGGATAGGAAAGCTAACAGCAGGGAAAAAGAGAACGGTTCTCAGATTTTTGTGAATGGAATAGCAACTACAGTCCAGGCTGAACGTGAAACGTATGGCCTCAGAAAAGAGGTCCTTGACATCAGCCAAGGAAAGTAACTAGTTCTCTCCTGGAATTGAGCAAGCGAGCCAGGAAGCTGGGAGTGAAATGCATAATATGAGGCAGCCAAGGACGTGATAATAAACGATGTTGGGCCCGGCTAGTTTAAGCAGGGAAGATTTGCCTGTTTACCTTCAGCACGTAACCTCAGATACGCTGAGAGTGGAGAAAATTGCTGTTCTGCCCCCCACCCAGCTGCCTAGGATGTGCCAGGCTTCGGAAAAGGCAAAGGGGAACCAGAGAGAAGTAAGGAGAGAAAGGTGGTGGACCCACGGGTCCTCCCTTATAGGGGAACTGCCCCTCTACTCGCCTCACTCCCTCAGGAAGTAGTGACTAGGAAGCCTGCCAACGGGAAACTCAACTGGAGGGGTGCCAGGAAGAGTACCACCTGCCCCAGCCAACCGCGCTGTAGAGGCAGAAAGTATGCATTTCACTAATACAGCCTAACACATTCCTCGGCTCGGCCTTCGGGGCCTCCTCAGTTAGGCCCAACCCTCACCCCACCTGAGCCACCACTACCCCTCACCCACACCCTGAAATCCACCCCCATCCACGTACAAACACCACTTACACTAATCTCTGCACCTTGGCTCCCAAATCCCCTCTGCCTGGAATCCACCCCCCCACCCCCACCACCAAATCCTGCTTATCCGTCAAGGCCCAGCTCAGACCCCTCCCCTCCCTGGCACTATCCCAGAGTCTCCCAATTGGAATTCCTTCCCCCCTTCCCCTTCGTTCCTACCACATTTGGACTGAGTACCAACGACAGTGTATTTTATATTAAGGATAGTTTTGCATTGGGTGGCTGGCTTTCTCACAAGCCCTCGCCAGACTGGGTGCTCCTGGAGGATAAGAACCTTGTGACCTGTTCATCTGTGCCCCATACAGTCCCTTCACATGGGGTCTTTCACAGTGGGCACTGAAATGTTTGCTGAATTGGGCAGAAATGAATCTAATGATTTTCCTTTTCTCAACATCAAGTGACAGAAACAAATAGGCCCATCCCCAGATGCCAACCCGGAGTCCCAGCGCCTAAATCTGGGAGCGCTTGGCTCTTTCAGGAACCACTTGTGTGGCCTGGCCTCTCTGCCATTTACGTCTGAAACAAGAATAATGGTTCTTGTCAGAGAAGCTGAGAGGTTCTGGAAACACAGATTCTCAAGTTCAAGGCCATTATTTTAAACTCCCTTTAGACCCATGCACCATTTACCAGCTAATGCTAGAAACTTACGGCTTGTTTCCAGCCAAATGCCTCTTCTTTTATCACAAATGCCCTAGTGTATAGCTGTTGAGAGCTGCACTGAGGACTCTGGGTAGTTTGTTGGCGTTTATTTCCATAGAGTGTGGAGATTTCCATTTCAAGTGTGCAGACAGTTCACAGCTTCAAGAAAAGCCTAGAGTTCCAAGCCTGCTGTCCTCCGAAATCTCATGGTGCAATGCATCAACTGGTTCCCACCCTGTGGGTTGTGAGCACACAGGGCTCACAGTTATCATTCCAGTGCTCTGTGAATGTGCCCACCAAGCACGGCCTGTGCACTGAATATACCACACAATAACAAAAACAACTAACATTTGCACATCTACTCACACTTGTATCAGACACAGTCCTAGTATAAGGACACAGAATAGCAAGCTCAGTAAATACTAGTGTAAGGAAGGGAATGATAACATAAAAAAGCATGTCTAAATACACTGAAATTTTTATAAATATGTATTTTCTCAATTAATGGGTATGTGACAGTCCTTGACATTTTTGGAATTAGAAACTTAGAAATTAGAAAATTCCAATATGAAAAGGCTAGAAACCTCTGGGTTGACGAAAAAGCCCGGGATGGGTGGGTGGGAGGAGACCTGGGTCTGGGTCCCAGCTCTAGCCAGACTTCCAGGGAACAGAGCTGGGCAGACATGAGCTAAGTCTCTAGGCCTCAGTTTCCTCAGGAGGACAACAAAAAGGTAGGATTAAAAGTGCCCACCAGTCCTCCCAGCAATGCTGGTTATGACCTCGTATCCCTTAGGCCAGCCTCTGAAGCTCTAGAGCTGTACCTGACAAGGTCTGACAAGCTCTAGAGCAGAGGTTCTCCACCCAAGGTGTTTTTGCTCCCCAGGGACATTAAGCAATATCTGGGGACATTTTGGTGGTCACAATTGGTGAAAGAAGGGCAGGTACTCATGGTTTCAGGGGACATCTAGGTCAATTGGCATAATAAAATCTATTAAGAAAACATTCTGCATTCCATTTTGGAGAGTCTTAAACGCTAACAAGTGGCTATCTAAGATGCATCAGCTGGTCTCAACCCACTTGGAGCAAAGGGGAATGAAGAACACCAAAGACACAATGTAATTATGAGCCCAAGAGACAGAACCCAACAACCCACTGCCATCGAGTTGATTCAGACTCAAAGCGACCCTCTAGGACAGGGTAGAACTGCCTCACAGAGCTTCCAAGTAGTGCCTGGTGGATCTGAACTGCCGACCTTCTGGTTAGTACCCGTCGCACTTAACCACTAAGCCACCAGGGTTTCCAAGAGACAGAAAGGGCCACATAAATCAGAGACTACATCAGCCTGAGACTAGAAGAACTAGATGGTGCCCGGCTACAACCACTGAGTGCCGTGACAGGGAACACAACAGAGAATCACTGATGAGCAGAACAGTGGGATGCAGACCCCAAATTCTCGTAAAAAGACCAGACTTAATGATCTGACTGAGACTAGAAGGACTCTGGAGGTCACGGTCCCCAGACCTTCTGTTAGCCCAAGACAGGAACCATTCCCAAACCCAACTCTTCAGACATGGATTGGACTGGACTATAAGATAGAAAATGATACTGGTGAGGAGTGAGCCTCTTGGATCAAGTAGACACATGAGACTATGTGGGCAGCTCCTGTCTGGAGGGGAGATGTGAAAGCCACGGAGGACAGAACCTGGCTGAATGAACACGGAAGTACAGGGTGGAGAGAAGGAGTGCGCTGTCTCACTAAAGGGAGAGCAACTAGGAGTATATAGCAAGGTCTATAAGCAAGCTTTTGTATGAGAGACTGACTTGATTTGTAAACTTTCACTTAAAGCACAATAAAAATTAAAAAAAAAATAAGGGCAGGTGCTATGAATATCTAGTTAGTAAAGATCAGAGATGCCGCAAAACATCCTGCAATGCACAGGATAGCCCCTAACAACAAAGAATTATCCAGTCCGAAATGTTAATAGTATCAAGGCTGAGAAACCCTGCTCTAGAGGCCACTGATGAAATGAGATTATTGTGGTAAAAGAAATGGAAACCAAGCTGGGAAATGCATGATGCTGATGTCATAGCAGGCTGTGAATGAACTGTTGCGTGTCATCAAGTTGATTCTGACTCACAGCAACCCTATGACAGAACAGAACTGCCCATAGGGTTTCCCAGGCTGTAATCTTTTTGGGAGCAGATTGCCAGGTCTTTTATCTCACAGAGTAGCTGATGAGTTCTAATCACTGTGCCACCAAAGCTCCTTGAATGAATAAATACAAGTGAATAAAGGCTCTCAAACCATTCCAGGTAATATGAACTGTTTCTCTGCCTCCTCTCTGGGACTGGTCCCACTGTGTATAACACGATCCAATCACTCTAAGGACTCCCAACCTTTGTCCTCCTAAGCCTGACCTGCACCCACTACTGATACACAGCTCTGCTGAGTCTTGCAAGGGAATCTGAGATTGGAAGGAGCCAGGGTGGCAACACAATGTGGCATGAAAGAACGAGACTTAAGAGTCTAAAGTGTTCTAGCTCTGACTCTGCCCCTAGAAACCAAAAAACTACCAGCTGCCATTGAGTCGATTCTAATTCATGACAACCCTGTGTGTGTCAGAGTAGAACTGTGCTCTACAGGGTCTTCAGTGGCTGATTTTTCAGAAACAGAATGCTAGGCCTTTCTTCCGAGGCAACTCTAGGTGGACTTGAACCTCCAACCTTTTGGTTAGCAGCTGAGTGTTTAACCAATTGTGCCACCCAGAGAAATCACTTAATTGCTCTGTGCCTTAGTTTCCTCCTTCACAAAATGCAGAAGAAACAAGAACACGTATGCGAAAATGCTTTGGAAGCTGTAAAACCCCGTACAAATATGAAGTATTCCTCTGCAGAATTTTAACAGGTGCTCACACCATGGAGAGAATGTTATAAAAAATGAGCTTCCAATGACAGGATTCTGTCCATTGATCATTTATGAGCACTCAAGGAGATGGAGCCTTGGCCCTATGAGAAGACACCAGAACCCACTGGGACAAGCCCACCTCAGGATTTCCAAGGCACTGAGCTGGGTTGGCCCAGTGACTTGAAGTCATCTGAATCTCAGCTTTCTCATAATGTTTCTGATAAAGTCTGTAAAGTTCATGGCACTTCCCAAGATGGAAGGAATGCTTTCATTTTCTAAAATTTTTTCTCCTGAAAAATTGTTTTCACTTTTAAATATAACTGCTTTAGAATAATGAAAATAACTTAAGTTAGCTAAGTTGCTATGTATCAGACAGAGGAATGAAAGGGAGGGAAGGAGGAAGGAAAAAAGGGAAGCAGGAAGGGAATGGGGGAGGGAGGAAGGAAGAAGCACCAGTGCCATAGTTTCCAGCACCACAGCAATAGTAAGCCACTAGGGTACAACAAACTGACAGACGGGTAGTGGGTCTGTCCTTTATACCTCCAAAATTACTTCTAAAATCTAAGCACGAGAAGGCCTATCTGCAACCTCAAACCCTGCAGTCTCTGCCACAGAAGGCTAACAGAGCTTACTACAGCTCTGTAGACGGCCACAGAAGGCTAACAGAGCTTACTACAGCTCTGTAGACGGCCACAGAAGGCTAACAGAGCTTACTACAGCTCTGTAGACGGCCACAGAAGGCTAACAGAGCTTACTACAGCTCTGTAGACGGCCACAGAAGGCTAACAGAGCTTACTACAGCTCAACGCCCAAATCTAACGCCAGACTCACCAACCAAACTGCGACAACTTGCCTCCTGTGTGCAAGATTCTAAAGACAGAAAATGCTCTGGGAACGCGACTGATCCACCTGGTAGAGAAGTAAGAAACTAGCAATCATTCAAGTTTTAAATATCAGCCATTGGTGAGCTCTGCCAGTCAATGTCCCCAAGTCTAACTCTGGGCCACCAAGCCAATCAAATTCACATCCTAATGAGGAGTCACAGAAAGTAAATGCCTCTCTCGGGTGGACTGGTCTGGGTAGCAACTCCTCGTCAAATTTATGCAGGCAGGCCACACACATGTACAAGTCTTATTTTTGTTTTTACAGCTATTGGATCTTATAAAGATTACAAACAAAGAACAGTTCCTGCTTGGGCAGAGAGGAAAGAATTCACTTCTCATGTTTATTACTTCCTACTTCTCTTTGTAGAAGATAAGACAAGTATAAAGCAAATGTGTAATAATTATCAGAATAAACTATACTATAAATTTAGCATCCCATAGCTAATTATTTTATGATTAAATGAAGTTAAACATTGACCCCTATGTTCCCCAAAGTGGCTTCTGATTCAACTAAAGAAAGCTTTTAAAAAGTTCTACATATATTTTCACGTTCCAGCATTTTCTTTCCCAAAAATCCTTGTATTAATTCAAAATTTCAAGCACTCGTACATCTTGATTTTCTTTCTGCTCTAACATTCTGTTACTCTCCAAAATAACTATGTAATAAAGCACAGATTTTCAAGGTCTCTTCAGTGAAGCACACACACACCCCCCCAGGCTAAGTTTTGGCCTCCTCCACAGCATACCATGGACTTTGAATTCTACATACGCTTCTAGAACAAACCACACTGTTCCCTGATTATCTACTTTCCTGTTACTCCAGCTAGGTTATGAGCTCCTCAGAGGCAATGACCTGTCTTCACCTGCATTTACCCAACAACTAGACAGTACCTGGCACACAGCTAATCAACACATACTTATTAAAAAACTGTAATAATGAGACAAAAGTTTCCAACTACCTTCCTTTAAAATGAGGTACCTGAAATTAGGAAACCCTGGTGGCGTGGTGGTTAAGTGCTACGGGCTGCTAACCTAAAAGGTTGGCAGTTCAAATCCACCAGGCGCTCCTTGGAACCTCTATGGGGCAGTTCTACTCTGACCTATAGGGTTGCTATGAGTCGGAATCGACTTGATGACAATGGGCTCGGTTTTTTGGTTTACCTGAAATTAAATGCAACTGTATATGGAAACCCTGGTGGCATAGTGGTTAAGAACTATGGCTGCTAACCAAAAGGTCAGCAGTTCAAATACACCAGGTACTCCTTGGAAACTCTGTGCAGCAGTCCTACTCTGTCCTATTGGGTCCCTATGAGTCAGAATTAACTCAACAGCAATAGGTTTGGTTTTTTGCTTTGTCTGTGTACCACTAAGACAAAAAAAAAAAAAAAAAAACTTGGGATTGCAACAACAGAGTCCTCAAATAGTCCACAATATCCTCATCTGTTTCAAAATCCCTAGTTTCGTTTTCTCAAATACATTTCTTTGTATTCAACACAGCCGGGTGAAAGCAAAGGTTCTTTTGCAACTTCTAGTTGTAACTACAGATCTGAGGTGACGTCATAGACAAAACGTGTGTTTACAGCCAATTCCCACCTCACCCCAGAGCTGCCTACCCCTTATTCAAGGCATAACTCAGGAGTTCTCACTGTCACCCCAAACCCTAAACTGAGGTGACTGCTCCCATCTTTGTGCTCCATCGAGCTCCATTTAGTGGCACATACAACCAATTTTGGGCTTTAGTTACTCCTGTCCTAGATTCATCCTCCTACCAGGAATACAGGCTCCTGAGAGGAGGATCATCAGGCAGAAAACACTGATGAGGTGAATGACTGAACTCATGCTTCAGGATTCACAGGGCCTCCTGTCCCTAAGCAAAGTCAACTGCTCTGGCTGCTTAATGGGAGGAACCTTTCCTCGGCAGGTTGTAGCAAGCACCAGGCCTAGTGCCTTGAGCATCCTGGTGCCTGATGCCCACTTCTTTTGAGGGTAAAAAAAAGAAGAAAATGCTCTTTGGTAAATTTTAACCTGATTAGGAATCCCTGCTCAAAAATTCACCATCACGCCAAGATCCAGGAAAACATCATTTTACAGAATCAAATAGGGCAGGTTTGATAGAATTTTCTGTGCTGATTCTCTACTAAGCAAGGGGCACAGTGGACAAATTCCACCTTTAATGCTACCTGTATGGTAAGAATCACCATAAATTCAGATCCCACCTGGAAATGGATGTAGCCTTACCGTCTCACATCTCCACCCTCCTCGCCAGCTGCCCAAGTGGCACACTCTCTCCAACCTCTAGCTACCCAGAGCTGGGCTGGAGTTTATAAGTTAGAAGCACTCTGTCCTTCAGATTGGCTGCCCATGCAGCCCTTCTCTGATCCTGGCCACCCCAAGTCAGGTCAGAACGCACAAGTTAGGAAGACCGTCCTTCAGGTTGACTGCTGGGCAGTCTTTTTCTGACCTTCAGCAGCCACCCAGAGCTGGTTCAGAGTTCACAAGTTAGAAAGACTCAGTCCTTCTGACTGCCAAATAGACAGACACCAGTCCCTGCTGGCTCTTATTGCCTCCCAGTGAGTTTGTTAATTCCTCACAGCTCACAGAATACAGACAGTATCTATACTTATAGTTACCCATTTATTACAACCAAAAAATGATATAAACAAAGAGACCCATAGGTGAGATCTGGGAGCATTCTTGGCGCAGGGCCTCCACATCCTGACGCATCACCACCCTCCCACTACATCAAGGTCTTTCATCAACCAGGAAGCCCCAACTAATTTCATGTTCAGGACCTTTTACTGACACCATTGCATAATCGTGATTGGGGTCTCAGTGCATAGTCATGAGTGATCAAATCATTAAATACGCAAGACTGATTAAATCATGTCCCCTCCCTTCCTGAAGGCAGCTAATTTGGCCCCCACTCACTTGCACACATTTTCAAGTGTTGCCTGGCTGTTTTAGAAGACAGATACTTTGAATACTAGGGATATTCCAAGGGTTATCACTCAGGAACCAAAGACAAAGGCGAAATCAAGTTGTCTGTCTCGCTTCATCATCCCGTAAAATCCTGTCTCCCTCAGCTAAGAAGCTCCTTGCATTTTCTAGTTTGTCTATCCATAGCTCCTGAAAGGAATACGTAGGATAGTTGTAAGACTCAAGTGAGAAAATATATGTGCTATTTAATTGTGAATTTTTTCTTCTTTTTTTTCCCGCTCTATGAAAGCCAAGGATCTGGTTCAACTGCAGGATCCATTGGGCCAGGCTGTGTCTCTTTCACTGCCTGGAAATCTACATAGTATTTCAGATGGCTCAGCCAACAACTGTTCTTCCTGATACAGGAAAGTGGCGGGACAGGACAGTATGAATGCCACAGAAATTAAATAGGAAACAGACACAAAGAAATTAAACAAACAAACAAACAAAATCACTGGAAAAATAACTTCTGGTGGTAAAAGTTTTTTTTTTTTTTTTTAATCATTTACTAATTCCATTCCCAGTGGCAGTTAATTCCTAGTGTTCTTATAACACTCTATACTAAAGTCTTACTGGGTGGAAATTCTTTCTTTACCGACTGGCCCTCTCACCAGGCAGTGGTGCTCTCTCGGGGTCAGAATCATGCCTAACTTATCGTGGCATTGCTGATGCCTGACAACCTCATCAACGACGACTGAATGATCATCAGTTATCCAGATGATATGCCTCTCTAATGAAGAGGACTGCTACCCCATCAACAGAACATGTGCTTCGAGTTCTTTTTCAAGGGGTGAAGACAGATTTCTACTGAACCATCCTCATTCTGTGGGCCCATCAGACTTGGAGGTAAGCAACGGGATTTGGGAATAAGTTGAGTTGAGTGAAGCATTCAATCTTTGAGCAGAAAAAGAGCCAACTGACCAAGGAGACAGCAACCTTGAGTGTCCAGGGATAAATACTTGTGTGGACATATGAAAAACACTCAATATTCTCATTTAATCCTTACAACACAGATAGAGAAGTGTCTCTCAAACCTTAATGTGCATACAAGCCACCTGGGGATCTTATAAAAGTGCAGGATCTGATTCAGGAAGTCTGGATGGGGCCTGAGAATCTGCATTTCTAACAACTTCCCAGATAATGCCACAGACTCCATCCACTTTGTACGCATATACAAGGTTGAACATTAAAAACTGTTTCCTGATTTTGTAGCTGAAGAAGATAATGATCAGAGGCATGAAAAGACTTGCCCATGATCACAAAACTGGCAAGTGGCAGAGGTGGGTCAGGAACTCAGGTCTTCTTCTGACTCCAAATCCAGTGCCTTTTCCACTATACCATACCACTAGCCTCTTGAGCTAAACAGCCACAACCAAACAGATGTACAGCTTTCCTGCATCCCTCACATAAGCCCTTTAGCTAGCTTTGCCATATAAGGAAGAGGGAAGAGGTAACACTAGAAATATTAGCTATGGGAGAATCAAGCTAGCCAGGTGCTCTTGTTAAGAACTTAAGCCATTCAATCCTTCAGCTAAGACTCCGTAAGAAGGGCCAAACAAACTTTAGGGGTTCCTAGATGCTCGTTCCTTTACTAATAAAAGGAAAAAGTGAAGTGTAATTCTCAAAAAGAATCCGTTTCAATGATATGGGGTTGTCAGGGCCAGAGAACACAAAGAATTAAGTTAATTCCTAAGCAAAGGGGTTGGCCCAGACCTTGGCTGGAATTTTCCGCTCTGTCCACTCCACACCTTAAGAGCAACACTGATGAACAGAAGTACGTAACAGAGGAGATTAACAAGGAAGGAACAGAAATACCAGGCAATAACAGAGAATCTCTGTCCTAGAGAGGTACAGATTCGAGACATAAGTACTATAGTCTCTGGTCTGTCACGTCAAAGGGGTATTAGACCTGTTCTCTGTGGCGTCAAGAGGCAGAATTAGCAACCTGTTTTCCCAAAAGAAGAAACACAATTCACAATTGTCTAAAATCAGGGCTGGGATTTGCCCCAGGCCACTCGGCTCCAAATTCCACATTCTTTCCCCAAGCCCAAGCTGCTTCTCAAAGAAGCTACCGCATAGACCTGCAGCAGAGGTAAGCACTACAGGAGACAAATCTCAATTCCAAATAAGAAAGGTCGTTTTACACTGGAGCGGTCCAAAGACAGACTAAGACGTAGAGCGGAGGACAGAGCACCTAATACAAATCCTGTCCGCAGAGGGGTTCAAGCAGACGTTAATCGCTCGGCAGGAATACCGCAGAGGGAGCTTGGGCGCTGGGTAAGTAGCTGGGTGAGATGCGCTTGCCAACCTTCAGAGATGAATTCATCTCTTCTTGCTGTATTCTGCTCGAACACTTCATTTGTACACTTAAAACGGCTTGCCTTTTATCATAGCTACTTGTACGAGTGTGTCTTCCTCACTGAACTGTGAGCCCTTGCAGGGCAAAGGCAGCGAGTGTCCTAATCATCTTTATACCCCTTACTGTGCCTAAGACTACACTTGGGAAACCAAGGAAACATTTACGTCCTTCCTATGTGCTTTTTTTTTTTTTTTTTTTTATGTGCTGGGTTTTCTGCTAGGTACTTTAAATACATCGACTTACTCCCTAACCTTCCAACAACCCTATGAAGTAAGTATTATTATTCCCCTTTTACAGCTGGGGAGATTGAGACTCAGGGAGAATGAATAACTGCCAATATTCTATCGGTGAGTGGTGGAGCTGGCATTCAAACTTGAAATTCTTTGTCTACACCATCAGGCTGCCTTCCTCGTAGGAAGAACACAGTAAAGGTCTGCTGATTTGACTCGAACACCTTAAAAAATAGGCCAGTACTATATCCAGCTGGGTTTAGTTATTTATTCCTGTTGTAATGCTCAAATTTCCTCAAAATGACCAATCTAAAATTGTTGCTGTTGTTTTTAAATATCCTCTCTCACACCCTTTTAAAGAGAGCGGCATGGTGCGAAAACAATTCTGGGCAAGAGAACCCAAAGGAATTCCCTCAAGTCCCCAAAACCTCTGCCTCTCCTCCCAGGCAGCCCTGGCTCTACTCAGGGCTCTGGACCGCTGTGAGCAAATTGGGTCCTGGCTTTCTGCCGCAGCAGAGATATGGCTTGTACACATCTTCCCAGGCTGTCCTCCAGGACCCTGCACTCCACACTCAAACCCAACTCTGAACAACTAAAATTTTCCTCCAGCAGAACAGTCCAGTTCAAAGGTTCTCACATTTAAACTTCCAAACATAACCTGTCTTGAATTTCAAATCACATTATAAACCTACTCTGGCAGGCACCTGAAAATATTTAATCTCCCTGCCAAATGGGGCAAAAAAAGGATTTTGTCATTTGAATCCAAGGCACCAGCATGTTTGGACAGGGCCACTCTGATACTCCATCTGTCTTAAGAAGTAAACCAAACCCAGTCTGGCCAACCATTTCTTCAAATAAGAAACTTAAGCATCACCAAGGGAAATTCCCACTGCTCAGTTCCCTGGGTAGGTTTCCGATTTTCTTCCATCCCTGGGCCTCTGGGACAGGAGATTCAGCTGGCATATGCACCATTAAAACGCTATGCTTTTCAACCTGACACCTTGGTTCCAGAGAACTGAAAGGCCACGTTAACTATAAATTTAACTCATTAAGATGTCTTCCCACATGCTAACATTTTAGAGCAACTTTATTAAACATAAGAGAGCCACCCTGGCTCCAGCAATGAGCAGAACTTAATGAAGATATATTTCCCGTGAGCACCTGGCCTCTCTGCATCCATCAGACATTTTCAGCTGAACCTAAATTAACCCGTAAATGAACTGATGGGCATCCATAAATCTAACATAAATGTACCAGTAGAGAGGATCTGAGATTCCCAGTCTCCATTTTCCAATCTCATTCAAAATAAGTGATACAATTCTCTTGTTAAACTAAAATATGATCCTTTCTACAAATTGTTTTCATCCCTATTAAAACAGGAAGAAAGGGAATGCTGAACCACCTAGGGTAGATACGATGCCTTAAAAAGAAAAGAACCACTGATACTTGATCATCTTAAGAAGAAAACCAACAGGGTACCACAGTTTAGAAAGGTGCCAAAGAGATCTAAATCAGTTCACTCAGACACAATCCTAGTTTCCACCTAGAGAACGTCTTCATTCTGATGAACCAAAGAAGTCTGATGAACAATGACTTTATCAGAAAAGAAATGTGGATTACTTCTATATTACTCAATATCCACAATGTGCCACATTCTTTCATATATTATCTAGATAATCCTCACCACATTCTTATTGTTTTGTGCCGTCGAGTCGACTCTGACTCATAGTGACCCTATAGGACAGGGGAGAATTGCCCCATAGGGTTTCCAAGGCTGCAATCTTTACGGAAGCAGATTGCCACATCTTCCCTCTGAGTGGCTGGTGGCTTCAAATTGGTCAGCCCTTCAGTTAGCAGCAGAGTGTTTAGCCACTGTGCCACCAGGGCTCCTTAATCCTCACCACAGCCATGTGAAATGTGGGTTATTTCTACTTTATAGACAAGAATTGTGGCAGCATTTAGGTCTCTCAGAGGGCAGGGACCATGTCTGGGTCATCTTTGTACACACAGCTCCTGGCACAGGACCTAGGACACGGTAAGTGCCTGCCACACGCTTGAGAGTGAACACACGTCTAAAGAAAAAGAAACCAGGAAAAGGCTTGCAATCTAAGTTCCGCTCTAGGCCTCTAACCAAATTCACTGCCTAGGACACATCTGTGCACCGCAAATAATTTTCTCCAACCTCAAAGGTTTGTTTCAAAGCACAACTCATGATCTTTCCACAAAGAAAGCATCCACATTTCGCTACACTCTCCATGGGGCAGGGCTATCTCACTTCCTTTTCCCACACACAGCACCACACCTTACACAAGTGGGCATTTAATGAGTCAAGTGATGATGAAGGCCATGATGCCTTCACCAGGAGAACTGGTCTGTGAACCAAGCCCCTGGAGCCTCATTCTCTTCTCTGTACAGTGGGAATAACAGAACGTGCAAGATTGTTTTCATTCATTTAATAAATATTATGGACTACTAACTATGTGCCAGGCCCTGGGCTAAGTGCTGGGGCAACAGCAATGAACATGACTGTCACATCCGGTCTTAGTATCTGCATGAGGCTCACACACACAAAAAGAGCTTTACCAACTTCAAATGACTATACAATTATGAAGTATTGCTCCTCCTCCTGAGTTTCTCAACTTGGTTAATGGCATCACCATCCACCCAGCTGTAAACCTGGGAGTCATCTGCAACTCCTCCCTCTCCTTCATCCTGCCAACTCCCACAAATCCAATAAATCACCAAGTCTCTTGGACTCTTCTTCAGAAAAGTCTCTGATGTGTATTACCTCTCTTCTAATTTTCAGTGTGTCTATTCTAGGCCCTTGGTTTCCATCTTAATAACTGCAAGTCTCCTAGTAATTCCAAGTCTCCTTTTACTAATGATAATGGCAAGCATTTATCAATCACATACCATACAGCAGGCACTGCGCTAAGAGCTCTGCATGTGTAACATATTTTAATCCTCTAAGAAAGATACGAGTACCCCAACTGGTAGAGAAGGAATCAGAAGCACCAAGTCACCTGCCCAAGGCACATAGCTAGTAATAGAGCTACAGCTCAAATTCAGGTCTGTGAGATTCTATCCTTGTCCCTTACTGGATTCCTGCCTCCAGTCCCTTCTGGTTGGTCTACACTACTTCCTTTATGCTGCTGCTGGAGTGCTTTTTTGAAAATTCAAGTGGATATTTATGCCTTTTCTGCTTTAAAGACTGCCAATGGCTCCTTGCTATCTCCACATCAAGGCTACAGGCCACCTCCCAGTTTCTCTCTCTCCTGCCCCACCCCACAGGCTCCAGCCCCAAGACACTCTTGCTGCTTCCCAACCACCAAACTCCTTGCTGACCTACCTCACATCCTTGCTTTCCCTCTCCAAACAGGAACCTCCTCCTCCGCAGCCTCAGCCCCATGTGTTGGTTTGCTGCTGTTAGGTGGGTGCTGTCAAGTCGGTTCCGACTCATAGCGACCCTATGCACAACAGGATGAAACGCTGCCCAGTCCTGTGCCATCCTCACAATCATTGTCATGTTTGAGCACACTGTTACGGCTACTGTGTCAATCCATCTCATTGAAGGTCTTCCACTTTTTCTCTGACTCTCTAGTCCGTTCTCCAGGGACTGGTCCCTCCTGAAAATATCTCCAAAGTACGTGAGACAAAGTCTCACCATCCTCACTTCTAAGGAGCATTCTGGCTGTACTTCTTCCAAGACAGATTTGTTTGTTCTTCTGGCAGCCCATGGTAAATTCAATATTCCTCATCAAGACCATAATTCAAAGGCATCAATTCTTCTTCAGTCTTCCTTATTCATTGCCCAGCTTTCCCATGCACATGAGGCAATTGAAAATACTATGGCTTGGGTCAGGCACGCCTTAGTCCTCAAAGTGACATCTTTGCTTTTTAACACTTTAAAGAGGTCTTTTACAGCTCCATGTACACACTCATACTTCAGCACTGACTACTGTTATTATTTCTCTCTCCCACATACACACCCACACACTTCCAGTCTTGAGTTCCTGGAGGGCAAACACAGTGTATTTTCATCTCTGACTCCCAAGGTCCCAGCACGGTGGTGAGTCAGTAAGTGACTAAATGAATGGTATGTGGTGGTGTTAACACCGCATAACACTATACCAATAAGCAGATAAGACATTTCCCAGAGGACTGTAAAAAGAAGGGCAGGTTATAGTAGCTCCTGTTCTCGAAGGCAAACTCAAGACAATAGACTGCTTTCAGCAAAGTCTATTAAAATTGAGTGTCTTGGCCCTCCAGTCTGCTGGCAGCCTCTCTCCAAGCCTCTTGAAAGTCAATTCAATCACCTCTAAAACGGAAGAAACTACACTAGCTCTGACCCAAAGATCACAGGAGAACTGCCCTCTCAGGTAGAATATGGGTAAACTGACACCCACCTCCACCACCCTGCAATGGGCAAAGCCTTCCAAAATGCAGACTGATAAAAAACAATATGACTCTAGTTACCATCAACAATAGAGGATCCTAACTGAGGGACAGTCATCAGAAAAAAAAGATAGAGACAGCAAAATACAATCCCGCTTTCAGTTTCCAGGACCAAGACCAGAGCCCAGGCCGCAAAGAGATGACTGCAACTGGCTCCTCACCGGTCTCCCCGCTCCCTCTCACCAAAACCTGATGCCCGCTCTCCACAGAGCAGTCAGATGATGTTTTTAAAACTACCAGTGATTAAGACACACTCTAGTGTAACACCCTCTAACAGCTTTCTATCCACTCGGAATAAATTCCAAATTCTTTATTAGGAATGTCAAGGCCTATCCCCCTCCCTTATTTTATATCACATTCCCTTTCAATTACTACATTCCAGCACAGGGATAATCTTTCCGCTTCTTAAAAAAAAGCCAACCTCTGGGCCTTTTCATACGCTGTTAGCCCCGCCAGGAAGGCTGCTCCTGCAGATTTTTGCAGAGCTGGTTCCTTCTCAAGGCTCAGCTCAAACTTTACCTTTTCAAAGAGGCCTTCCTGAACACTAAAGTAGCACCCCTGCCCTTCCCATCACTCCCCAACAGATCTTTTTTTTTTTTTTTTAAGCACTCATCATCACCAGACAATATTTTCTTCATTTGTTTATTTTCCTGTCTGTTGTCTTCTCCCCCATCAGGGTGGTGGCTATGTTTTGTTCACCCCTGGGAATACAATGCGCACAGTAGGCACTCAAAAAGAATTTCCAGAATATTTGCTGACTATCAGCAGTATGTGATGGAAACCCTGGTGGCATAGTGGTTAAGTGCTATGGCTGCTAACCAAAGGGTCAGCAGTACGAATCCGCCAGGCGCTCCTTGGAAACTCTATGGGGCAGTTGTACCCTGTCCTATAAAAAAAAAAAAAGACATTTTTTTTTTTTTTTTTGGTCGCTATAAGTTGTAATCGACTCGAGGACACTGGGTTTTGTTTTGTTTTGTTTTTATGAGCAGTGCAGCATCCTCAGAATGTATTCTGTTAGAAGGAAGGAAACGTCTACTTAGCCCCTACTATGTGCACCAACGACAATGTGCTGGGCACTGTCAATCCATGATCTTCTGTATAGAGAGGCAAATTAACTTTTCAAGGAAACACAGCTAGTGACTAGCAGACTTTTGAGCTAAATTCTTGTTTCAAAGGCTTCTAAATCCCTCTCACCACTGTCCCTCTCAGGGCACAGCACGATTGGTTTGCTTTACAGTTAGTAAAGCATTTTCACATTCACTTCACTTAAGAAAAACACAAAGCACCTGTCCAGAAAGTCATAAAACAACAGGAAGTAACATGATCATGCGTCGAAGTCCCAGTAGTGGGGACCTGGGAGGGGGCGGGGACGAATGGAGGATGAAGTCCTTATTTCTGGCTGGGAGGGATGACAGTGAGTCACCAGGTGAAGGTTTGCGCTCAGGGAAACTCTGATAAGGCCAGGTTATTATGCAAAAAGAAGTGAATCACAGAGCTGGAAGACACCCTACGCCTCATGGAGGCCAAACCCAGGCTGAGGGATGGGGAAACTGAGGCCCCAAGAGGAAGAGCAACTTGTTGAAGTTCACTCAACAAGTCGGTGGCAGAGCGAGAACCAGGGGGGGTCTTATCTCCCCTGGAGGCTTCTCTCCATCAAGGAGGCTTTCACGGAGAATTCTGAGGCAGGGGAATAAGGAGAGGCCAAGGGAAGCTCATGCGCCCCATGGAGGCGCGGGGGTGGAGGGGGGATGAAACTAGGAAAGACACAAGTATCAGAATCGGGGACACAGATGAACCGGGGAAGAGGCGGAGGCAGAAACTGGCAAGAGGAGGGCAGACCAGAGGGAGGAGGAAAAGGCGTAAGAGAAAGCAGTAACAGAGCGAGGGCGGAAGAAAGTATTGCGAAAACAGGGTCTGAGGGGGCCTGGCGGGGTGAGGAGAGAGCGAAGACAGAGGATTGGAATGAGAAAGCCTGATGGTGGAGGGAGCCCGGGGCTCGAGGAGACACTGACAGTGAGCTGCCTCGGACCCAGAAAGGAACAAGCGGAGTCTGACAAGGGAGAGTTCCAGGGCCTGGCGGACCCAGACGCGAGTCCTTCGAGGGTGGAGTCGGGGCCCAGGGAGCCTGAGAGGGATGGGCCGCCTCACCGCGCTTGTTTTTGGTGCCGTGCTTCTTGGCTGCGGTCAGCTCCTGCTCGATCTTCTTCTCCAGGAACTCCTGCTTCTTGCTGAGCATCTCCTCCGTGTCCCGCAGCCGCTGGATGGCCTCTTGGGGGGTCGGGCCGCCCTTGCCGGCCTTACCCCCTCCGGTCCCGAACAGCTTCCCGAACACCGACATGGTTGCTACTCGCCGCGCCGGCCTGCGCCGCCCGCTCCGGCTCGGCTCGGCTCGGCTCCGGCGCCCGCTTCCAGCCCCGCCGCTCCCTGCTTGCGCAGGCCTCTCCGCCGCCTCCGCCCCGCAGCTGGGCCCGGCCGCGCCACCTCCTACAGGCCCCCAAGCCCGGCCCGTCTGGCGTCAGGACAACGCGCCGCTGACTACAACTTCCGGCGGGCAACGCGCCGACTGCGCCTCAAATCTAATGGAAGGAGGCGAGCTGCATGCCGGGAGACTATAGTCTTCCGGCTTGAGGCGCTCGGCGGCGCGCCTTTCTGGTCTAACTAGGGTCAAAGGGCGAGGTGGCGTGCTGGGAAATGTAGTCTCCTTGGGATACGCTCTGTAGGGGTAGGAGGAAGAGAAAAAGCAGTATTAAAAATAAGAAAAAAAAATAAGAGCAATGAAAAAATAATAATAACAGTAATTAACATTGTGCACATTCTACGGTCCAAGGATTGTGCAAAGCATTATCACATTTAATTCTCACAACACACCTATGGCAGATAATACCGTTCCTACCTTATAGATGAGGAAATCAAGGCTCAAGAGAAATTCAGTGACTGGCTAGGCTAATTCAAAGTCTAGCCCCACTTTTGCATAAGCTGTTCTCTCTACTTAAAATGCCTTTGTACTCTTTTTTTTTTAATACAGCAATATACATACAACAAAAACTATTTCGTCAACTTATACATGTACACTTCAGTGACATTGATTACATTCTGCAAGCCGTGCAACCGTTCTTGCTATCTTGTTCCAGAATACCCCACTAGTATTAACGTAAATTCTATACATTCTAAGCAAAAAAACCCATTTTTCTCCTCGCTCCCACCCCTGGTAACGCTAATTACTATGGTTTCTTTATAATTGCTTATTTCATATAAGTGATATCATACAGTATTAGCCCTTTTGTGTCTGACTGACTTCACTCAGCATACTGACCCAACAACACCTAAAAACAACAACATGGTAGTTCTATGTTCAGCTTTTTCAGGAACTGCCAAACTGTTTTCCACGGTGGCTGTACCAGTTTACAATCCCCCCAGCAATGGATGAGGGTTCCTGTTTCTCCACAACCTCGCCAACACCTAGTATTTTCCAAGTTTTTTTGTTTTCTATCACTGCCATTCTATCACTGTGGTTTTGATTTGTATCTCCTAATTCTAAAGGGGAAACCCTGGTGGTGTGGTGTAGTGGTTAAGAGGGATGGCTGCTAATCAAAAGGTCGGCAGTTTGAATCTACCAGGCACTCCTTGGAAACCCTATGAGGAAGTTCTACTCTGTCCTGTAGGGTCACTATGAGTTGGAATTGACTCAACTGCAATAGGTTTGGTTTTGGTTGTTAATTCTAAAGGAGGAGCTCTGTGGCACAGTGGTTAAAGTACTCAGCTGCTAAACAAAAGGTTGGTGGTTCGAACCCACCAGCCACTCCATGGGAGAAAGATGGGGCAGTCTGCTTCCGTAAAGATTTACAGCCCTGGAAACCCTATGGGGCACTTCTATTCTGTCTGTCGTATGAGTCTCAATAAGTTGGAATTGACTCTATGGCAGTGGGTTAGGTTTTGGAATTGCTAAAGACTTTGAGCACCCTTTCATGTGCTTGAATATATTCCTTGGTGAAATGTCTGTTCAGGTCCTTTGCCTGTTTTTGGACTGGGTTGTCTTTTTGTTGTAGTTGTACTCCTCACTTATCTGACAGGTTCTTTGAAACCTAGTAAAGGCTAAGAGCCTGGGCTCTGGAGTTAGACATCAAAGGTTCAAAATCTACCTTGACTACTTACTTGAGCAAGTCACTTCCCCTATTCTGTGTGCCTCCCTTAAATGGGAATGTAAACTGGGGAAGGGGGTGGTGATAATAATAGGACCACCTCAAAGCTTAAACAAGATATTGAATATAAAGTGCTTACTCAACATAGGCCTGGTACACAGTTATTGTTGTTAGCTGCCAT
Source organism: Loxodonta africana (assembly GCF_030014295.1). Taxonomy (NCBI): domain Eukaryota; kingdom Metazoa; phylum Chordata; class Mammalia; order Proboscidea; family Elephantidae; genus Loxodonta; species Loxodonta africana. The sequence continues at coordinate 33,027,458 of NC_087365.1, read as the reverse complement.
CAAGCAGCCTCATAGCAATATGTGAGCCACCACTGAGAATGAGTAATGGCTGCACATGAGGTGCACTGGTCAGGGATCAAACCTGGGTCTCCAGCATGGGAGGCAAGAATTTTACTACTGAACCACCTATGCCTGGCACATAGTAGGTGCTCAAAAAAGTGTATTTAGTTCCTAGGTCTTCTGGACCGTGATTATGCACGATAATAATCAAACCAGGGTAAAACCCAAAACTTTCAAAAGTAACAGAAATGTTGGGGATTCTTTGCTCCCAAAGAAAACAGACCCAGCTGGGTGCAGGATCACATTTCATTGTTTTTCCTTGTCCTTTGCTCTCAGGACTCCTCTATCCATTAGCAGTGAAGCTACTTAGAGTAGCCTATACTTTTAATTTGCTGCTTCTAATCTTTCTCATTTGTTAGCCTCGTGAGAAAACAGAGTAAACCAGCTCTGAGTGAGGACCTGAAGTGCTCTTTAACAAAGAAAAACATGGATACTCAAAGGTCTTTTTCATCCTTCCTGGGCCTTTCAGATATATGAAGTTGCTTGAGAATAGTTTAAAATAAATGAATGTCTAACTGGACTTTTTCTCTATTATTTCACAAAGAGGAGTCTTGTCTCCTCCTCCAGAAGTGGAGAAAGGGTGATCTACACATGGACAAAAACCATGTCTTCAGTGCTGTTGTTCACTTTTTATTCTGCCACAACCCCAGCCTACACATACAGGTAGGTAGCCATGCCCAGAGGATGGAGAGAGTTCATTTCACCCAACTTTCCAGACTGGAAGAAAATTTCAAATGTGAGAGACATGCTAGAACTGTCAAGAATTCACAGCAGCATGAATTGTAAAACATAAGTCACAGTTGTGTGTTTTTTCTGTAACTGGGCCAACACTGTGATGTCTTTATGGAAATAAAAAATAAGGAGGCTTCAATCAAGGCAGACTCTGTAGACCTCACCACCACCTGCCCAACGAAGAATGACAACAGAGCTCTTCATGTCATAACTCTGGAAGCCTAGAAAACATTTAGGGGCTATGATAGCAGAAAAATCAGATCTAGTCTTAAATACTAACTCTAAGTGATTGGTGGTGGCCATCTGAACTGCTGGGCTGAGAAGGATTAGGATACAGAGGCCACATCAGCACTCCTTGCAAAAAAAAAGTGCTGAGTTCAATTTGTGATGTCTGCCAAGGGTTAGGATGGGGAATGGTGACACATGGGCAAGGTAGCTAGCACGCTGGCTGAGGACTCAATTGCCTTGGCAGAGATTCACAGGGTGGATTGTCTCAACATTGGAGAAACCTGGACTTCCCTGGCCTTCATTTTTCTAGTTTCTTGGGCAGATGCACCATCTTTTCAAATCTTGACCAGCTAGTAGTTTTTTTTTTAGTAGTAGCTCACTAAAACCTCTGTGAGAGTTATGCATTTGTCAAAACCCATTGAACTATACAATACAAAGAGTAGACTCTAACTAAACCATGGACTTTAGTTAAGAGTAATATACTGATATTTTGGTCTATCAGTTGTAACAAATGTACCACACTAATTAATGGGTTTGGTTTTTTTTTTAATTAATGCAAGATGTTGATGATAAGAGAAACTATATACACCCTGGAGTGTGGGTATCACTCTATACTTTCTGGGCAATTTTTCTGTAAACCTAAAACTACTCTAAAAAATAAAGTGTATATATAAAAAAACTCTGTGAGAAATTTGTTGTTAGGAGCCATCGAATCCGTTTTCGACTCACAAAAACTCCATGTGACAGAGTAGAACCCCCAAAGGGTTTTCTAGGCTATAATCTTTAGAGGAACAGATAGCCAGGTCTTTCTTCCATGAAGCTGTTGGGTGTGTTTGAACTGCCAACCTTTCAGTTACCAGCTGAGCACTTAACTGCTGCACAACCAGGGCTTCTTTGTGAGAGAATACCACACAGTAAAAAAGAAAAACAAGAATGAGCCATCAATAGAAGCAAAAAATTGGATAACTCACAAATATTATACTGAGTGAAAGAAACCAGACACAAAAACCTGTGTGATTCCATTTGTACAAAGCCCAAGAACAAACAAAACTAATCTATGGTGATAAATCAACCAAAACAAAACCTGTTGCTGTCGAGTCGATCTTGACTCATAGTGACCCTATAGGACACCGTGGAACTGCCCCATGGGGTTCCCAAGGAGCGGCTGGTGGATTTGAACTGCCAACCTTTTGGTTAGCAGCCAAGCTCTTAACCCCTGTGCCACCAGGGCTCCAATGTATGGTGATAGGAGTCAAATAATGGTGACCTCCAGGGGCAATGGAGCCCTGGTGTCACAGTGGTTAAATGTTCAGCTGCTAACCAAAAGGTCAGCAGTTCAAATCCACCAGTTGCTCCTTGGAAACCCTGTGGGGCAGTTCTACTCTGCTCTATAGGCTCGCTATGCGTTAGAATCGACCGAAGGACAATGAGTTTGTTTGTTTTTTTTGGCCAGGGGTGATACAGAGCAGGTAGGAGCCCATTACAGGGTGCGGGAAAGGTTCCATATCAGGATGAGCAGTATTCATCTAAGTGTGTATACATATGAAAATTTAACAGGCTTTATATGAAGATCAATGTCTTTACATACCTTATGCACTTTAATAAACACATGTTATGCCTCATTTTTTAAAAAACACCTCTGGAGAGGCGGAGCCAAGATGGCAGACTAGGCAGACGCTACCTCGGATCCCTCTTACAACAAAGACACGGAAAAACAAGTGAATCGATCACATACATAACAATCTACGAACCCTGAACAACAAACACAGATTTAGAGACGGAGAACGAACTAATACGGGGAAGCAGCGATTGTTTTCAGAGCCTGGAGCCAGCGTACCAGTCAGGTACGGCACAAGCACAGAGAGCTGCTCCACCCCCCTGAACTAACCCCGGGAGGGGGACCAGCCGGTTCTGCAGGCGGCGTGGGACGCAGCCGGTAGGAGAAGTCCCCGGGAGGCAGTGACTGGTCTTGGAACGGGGAGAGCAGCGTCCCAGCCGGGGAATCATCCCGCCGGGATTTGGACTGGACGCAGGTACGGCATAAACACGGAGAGCTGCTCCACCCCCCTGAACTATCCGCAGGAGGCATGGGACGCAGCCGGTGGGAGAGGTCCCCGGGAGGCAGCGACTGGTCTTGGAACGGAGAGAGCAGTGTCCCAGCCGGGGAACCGTCCCGCTGGGATTTGGACTGGACGCGGGTACGGCATAAACACGGAGAGCTGCTCCACCCCCCTGAACTAACCCCGGGAAGGGGCCCAGCCGGTTTCGCGTGGGCGGCGTGGGACGCAGTCAGTGGGAGAAGTCCCCGGGAGGCAGCAACTGGTATTGGAGCAGGGAGAACAGCATCCCAGCCGGGACACTCGGTCACGGCACAAGCACGGGGAGCTGCTCCACCCACCTGAACTAACCCTGGGAGGGCGCCCAACTGGTTCATGAGGGCGGCATGGCAACGTGGCTGGAGGGACGTGAAGTCCCCGGGAGGCAGCGACTGATTTTGGAGTCGAGAGTGCACCGTCCTAGCAGGGGAGCCTTGACGCTGGGCGTGGGGCTGGAAGCGGAGGATCTGACCATGACTCCAGCGGGCCAGACCCCCCGGGGGCAATCTCCACACAGCCAGCACACATAGGCGACGCGCCCCGCGGGAATCTCGGATATAATAGTCATTCCAAGCAAGACAAGCAACTCTGGCTATACTCTCAGGTGCTACTCTCCTATCTCTCTGTTCCCTACCCCACCCTCCCCAGGCGGCTTCATTAACATCCGAATAGCCTGAGCCAGAGGGAGAACTCTGATAGGGATCTGACTGCATTTTTTTTTTAGCTGATTTTCTGGAAAAGCTAGTTTCCCAGTGATGGCTAGGAGACAACAATCCATATCAAACCACTTAAAGAAGCAGACCATGACAGCTTCTCCAACCCCCCAAACAAAAGAATCAAAATCTTTCCCAAATGAAGATACAATCCTGGAATTATCAGATACAGAATATAAAAATCTAATTTACAGAATGCTTCAAGACATCACAAATGAAATAAGGCAAACTGTAGAAAAAGCCAAGGAACACACTGATAAAACTGAAGAACTCAAAAAGTTTATTCAAGAACATAGTGGAAAAATTAATAAGTTGCAAGAATCCATAGAGAGACAGCATGTAGAAATCCAAAAGATTAACAATAAAATTACAGAATTAGACAATGCAATAGGAAGTCAGAGGAGAAGACTCGAGCAATTAGAATGCAGACTGGGACATCTGGAGGACCAGGGAATCAACACCAACATAGCTGAAAAAAAATCAGATAAAAGAATTAAAAAAAATGAAGAAACCCTAAGAATCATGTGGGACTCTATCAAGAGGGATAACCTGCGGGTGATTGGAGTCCCAGAACAGGGAGTGGGGATAGAAAACACAGAGAAAATAGTTGAAGAACTCCTGACAGAAAACTTCCCTGACATCATGAAAGACGAAAGGATATCTATCCAAGATGCTCATCGAACCCCATTTAAGATTGATTCAAAAAGAAAAACACCAAGACATGTTATCATCAAACTCACCAAAACCAAAGATAAACAGAAAATTTTAAAAGCAGCCAGGGAGAAAAAAAGGTTTCCTTCAAGGGAGAATCAATAAGAATAAGTTCAGACTACTCAGCAGAAACCATGCAGGCAAGAAGGGAATGGGACGACATATACAGAACACTGAAGGAGAAAGACTGCCAGCCAAGGATCATATATCCAGCAAAACTCTCTCTGAAATATGAAGGCGAAATTAAGATATTTACAGATAAACACAAGTTTAGAGAATTTGCAAAAACCAAACCAAAGCTACAAGAAATACTAAAGGATATTGTTTGGTCAGAGAACCAATAATATCAGATATCAGCACAACACAAGTTCACAAAACAGAACGTCCTGATATCAACTCAAACAGGGGAATCACAAAAACAAATTAAGATTAATTTAAAAAAAATACACATAACAGGGAATCATGGAAGTCAATAGGTAAAAGATCTCAATAATCAAAAAGAGGGACTAAATACAAGAGGCATTGAACTGCCATATGGAGAGTGATACAAGGCGATATAGAACAAAACAACTTAGGTTTTTACTTAGAAAAATACGGGTAAATAATAAGGTAACCACAAAAAGGTATAACAACTCTATAACTCAAGATAAAAGCCAAGAAAAACGTAACGACTTAACTAACATAAAGTCAAACACTATGAAAATGAGGATCTCACAATTTACTAAGAAAAACGCCTCAGCACAAAAATGTATGTGGAAAAATGAAATTGTCAACAACACACATAAAAAGGCTTCAAAATGACAGCACTAAAAACTTATTTGTCTATAATTACGCTGAATGTAAATGGACTAAATGCACCAATAAAGAGACAGAGAGTCACAGACTGGATAAAGAAACACGATCCATCTATATGCTGCCTACAAGAGACACACCTTAGACTTAGAGACACAAACAAACTAAAACTCAAAGGATGGAAAAAAATATATCAAGCAAACAATAAGCAAAAAAGAAGAAGAGTAGCAATATTGATTTCTGACAAAATAGACTTTAGACTTAAATCCACCACAAAGGATAAAGAAGGACACTATATAATGATAAAAGGGACAATTGATCAGGAAGACATAACCATATTAAATATTTATGCACCCAATGACAGGGCTGCAAGATACATCAATCAAATTTTAACAGAATTGAGAAGTGAGATAGATACCTCCACAATTATAGTAGGAGACTTCAACACACCACTTTCGGAGAAGGACAGGACATCCAGTAAGAAGCTCAATAGAGACATGGAAGACCTAATTACAACTATCAACCAACTTGACCTCATTGACTTATACAGAACTCTCCACCCAACTGCTGCAAAATATACTTTTTTTTCTAGTGCACATGGAACATTCTCTAGAATACACCACATATTAGGTCATAAAACAAACCTTTGCAGAGTCCAAAACATCGAAATATTACAAAGCATCTTCTCAGACCACAAGGCAATAAAACTAGAGATCAATAACAGAAAAACTAGGGAAAAGAAATCAAATACTTGGAAAATGAACAATACCCTCCTGAAAAAAGACTGGGTTATAGAAGACATCAAGGAGGGAATAAGGAAATTCTTAGAAAGCAACGAGAATGAAAATACTTCCTATCAAAACCTCTGGGACACAGCAAAAGCAGTGCTCAGAGGCCAATTTATATCGATAAATGCACACATACAAAAAGAAGAAAGAGCCAAAATCAGAGAACCATCCCTACAACTTGAACAAATGGAAACTGAGCAACAAAAGAATCCATCAGGCACCAGAAGAAAACAAATAATAAAAATTAGAGCTGAACTAAATGAATTAGAGAACAGAAAAACAATTGAAAGAATTAACAAAGCCAAAAGCTGGTTCTTTGAAAAAATTAACAAAATTGATAAACCATTGGCTAGACTGACTAAAGAAATACAGGAAAGGAAACAAACAACCCGAATAAGAAACGAGAAGGACCACATCACAACAGAACCAAATGAAATTAAAAGAATCATTTCAGATTATTATGAAAAATTGTAGTCTAACAAATTGGAAAACCTAGAAGAAATGGATGAATTCCTGGAAAAACACTACCTACCTAAACTAACACATTCAGAAGTAGAACAACTAAATAGACCCATAACAAAAAAAGAGATTGAAACGGTAATCAAAAAACTCCCAACAAAAAAAGCCCTGGCCCGGACGGCTTCACTGCAGAGTTCTACCAAACTTTCAGAGAAGAGCTAACACCACTACTTCTGAAGGTCTTCCAAAGCATAGAAAATGACGGAATACTACCCAACTCATTCTATGAAGCCACCATCTCCCTGATACCAAAACCAGGTAAAGACATTACAAAAAAAGAAAATTACAGACCTATATCCCTCATGAACATAGATGCAAAAATCCTCAACAAAATTCTAGCCAATAGAATCCAATAACACATCAAAAAAATAATTCACCATGATCAAGTGGGATTTATACCAGGTATGCAAGGCTGGTTTAATATTAGAAAAACCATTAATGTAATCCATCACATAAATAAAACAAAAGACAAAAACCACATGATCTTATCAATTGATGCAGAAAAGGCATTTGACAAAGTCCAACACCCATTTATGATAAAAACCCTTACCAAAATAGGAATTGAAGGAAAATTCCTCAACATAATAAAGGGCATCTATGCAAAGCCAACAGCCAATATCACTCTAAATGGAGAGAACCTGAAAGCATTTCCCTTGAGAATGGGAACCAGACAAGGATGCCCTTTATCACCGCTCTTATTCAACATCGTGCTGGAAGTCCTAGCCAGGGCAATTAGGCTAGACAAAGAAATAAAAGGTATCCGGATTGGCAAGGAGGAAGTACAGTTATCACTATTTGCAGATGACATGATTATATACACAGAAAACCCTAAGGAATCCTCCAGAAAACTACTGAAACTAATAGAAGAATTTGGCAGAGTCTCAGGTTATAAAATAAACATACAAAAATCAATTGGATTCCTCTATATCAACAAAAAGAACACCGAAGAGGAAATAACCAAATCAATACCATTCACAGTAGCCCCCAAGAAGATAAGATACTTAGGAATAAATCTTACCAAGGATGTAAAAGACCTATACAAAGAAAACTACAAAGCTCTACTACAAGAAATTCAAAAGGACATACTTAAGTGGAAAAACATACCTTGCTCATGGATAGGAAGACTTAACATAGTAAAAATGTCTATTCTACCAAAAGCCATCTATATATATAACGCACTTCCGATCCAAATTCCAATGTCATATTTTAAGGGGATAGAGAAACAAATCACCAATTTCATATGGAAGGGAAAGAAGCCCCGGATAAGCAAAGCACTACTGAAAAAGAAGAAGAAAGTGGGAGGCCTCACTCTACCTGATTTCAGAACCTATTATACCGCCACAGTAGTCAAAACTGCCTGGTACTGGTACAACAGGCACATAGACCAATGGAACAGAATTGAGAACCCAGACATAGATCCATCCACGTATGAGCAGCTGATATTTGACAAAGGACCAGTGTCAATGAATTGGGGAAAAGATAGCCTTTTTAACAAATGGTGCTGGCATAACTGGATATCCATTTGCAAAAAAATGAAACAGGACCCATACCTCACACCATGCACAAAAACTAACTCCAAGTGGATCAAAGACCTAAACATAAAGACTAAAACGATAAAGATCATGGAAGAAAAAATTGGGACAACCCTAGGAGCCCTAATACAAGGCATAAACAGAATACAAAACATTACCAAAAATGATGAAGAGAAACCCGATAACTGGGAGCTCCTAAAAATCAAACACCTATATGCTCATCTAAAGACTTCACCAAAAGAGTAAAAAGACCACCTACAGACTGGGAGAGAATTTTCAGCTATGACATCTCCGACCAGCGCCTGATCTCTAAAATCTACATGATTCTGTCAAAACTCAACCACAAAAAGACAAACAACCCAATCAAGAAGTGGGCAAAGGATATGAACACACATTTCACTAAAGAAGATATTCAGGCAGCCAACAGATACATGAGAAAATGCTCTCGATCATTAGCCATTAGAGAAATGCAAATTAAAACTATGATGAGATTCCATCTCACACCAGCAAGGCTGGCATTAATCCAAAAAACACAAAATAATAAATGTTGGAGAGGCTGCGGAGAGATTGGAACTCTTATACACTGCTGGTGGGAATGTAAAATGGTACAACCACTTTGGAAATCTATCTGGCGTTATCTTAAACAGTTAGAAATAGAACTACCATACAACCCAGAAATCCCACTCCTCGGAATATACCCTAGAGATACAAGAGCCTTCACACAAACAGATATATGCACACCCATGTTTATTGCAGCTCTGTTTACTATAGCAAAAAGTTGGAAGCAACCAAGGTGTCCATCAACAGATGAATGGGTAAATAAATTGTGGTATATTCACACAATGGAATACTACGCATCGATAAAGAACAGTGACGAATCTCTGAAACATTTCATAACATGGAGGAACCTGGAAGGCATTATGCTGAGCGAAATAAGTCAGAGGCAAAAGGACAAATATTGTATAAGACCACTATTATAAGATCTTGAGAAATAGTAAACCTGAGAAGAACACATACTTTTGTGGTTACGAGGTGGGGAGGGAGGGAGAGTGGGAGAGGGTTTTTTATTGATTAATCAGTAGATAAGAACTGCTTTAGGTGAAGGGAAAGACAACACTCAATACATGGAAGGTCAGCTCAATTGGACTGGACCAAAAGCAAAGAAGTTTCCGGGATAAAATGAATGCTTCAAAGGTCAGCGGAGCAAGGACGGGGGTCTGGGGAACATGGTTTGCAGGGACTTCTAAGTCAATTGGCAAAATAATTCTATTATGAAATCATTCTGCATCCCACTTTGAAATGTGGTGTCTGGGTTCTTAAATGCTAACAAGCGGCCATCTAAGATGCATCAATTGGTCTCAACCCACCTGGAGCAAAGGAAAATGAAGAACACCAAGGCCACACGACAACTAGGAGCCCAAGAAACAGAAAGGGCCACATGAACCAGAGACCTACATCATCCTGAGACCAGAAGAACTAGTTGGTGCCCGGCCACAATCGATGACTGCCCTGACAGGGAGCACAGCAGAGGACCCCTGAGGGAGCAGGAGATCAGTGGGATACAGACCCCAAATTCTCATAAAAAGACCATACTTAATGCTCTGACTGAGTCTAGAGGAATCCCGGCGGCCATGGTCCCCAGACCTTCTGTTGGCACAGGACAGGAACCATCCCCGAAGACAGCTCATCAGACATGAAAGGGACTGGTCAGCGGGTGGGAGAGAGACGCTGATGAAGAGTGAGCTAATTATATAAGGTGGACACTTGAGATTGTGTTGGCAACTCTTGTCTGGAGAGGGGATGGGAGGATAGAGAGAGAGGGAAGCCGGCAAAATTGTCACGAAAGGAGAGACTGAAAGGGCTGACTCAAGAGGGGGAGAGCAAGTGGGAGTAGAGAGTGAGATGTATGTAAACTTATATGTGACAGACTGATTGGATTTGTAAACGTTCACTTGAAGCTTAATAAAAGTTAATTAAAAAAAAAAAAACACCTCTGGTTAGAACAGTAATAGAAGAATGTATTTTTTTGTCTGCAGATTACCTTTGCATATGAAATCTCATCCTGTCTTCATCCATCACAGTCCCACTAAGTAAGTATTACTACGCCACCCCCTATTTTATAGTTGAGGAAACTGAAACCCACAGAAGTAGGAACTGCCCAAAGTCACGTGGTTAAAAATCACATATTCACATGGTTAAAGCCATATGTTTATGAAACATGCCAAGAAAAGCTGAATAAATAAAACCTTAGTTATTATGAAAAGACTTGAAGGAGAAGTGGGAAGGACCCATGTGGGTATCTGGGGGAAGAGTGTGGCAGGTAGAGGGTATAGGCCACCCAAAGAAATTCTCTAATGCTGAACGGCACCTGGTGTGCTTGAGGGATGCCAGTGTGGCTGGATTGGAGGGAGTCAGGGGAGTTGGGAAGAAAGAGGGCAGGGACATGACAGGAGGATCATGACCCATGATGTAGGCCCTTGAGGGACACTGAAAGGACTTCAGCTTTTATTCTGAGAGACATGGGGAGCCATTGGAGGGGTTTGAGCAGTGCAGTGCCTATATCTGACATACATTTTTAAAAGGACCTCCTCTGGTTGCCACATAAGGTCTCTGGGTAACATAAATGGCTTGCACTCAACTAATAGCCTAAAGGTTTGTGGTTTGAACCCACCCAGCAGCACCATGGGAGAAAGGTCTGGCAATTTGCTTCCATAAAGATTACAACCAACGAAAACCTAGAGGAAATGGACAAATTTCTAGAAACACACCACCTACCCAAACTAACACAAAATGATGTTGAAAATTTGAATAGGCCCATAACAAGAGGAGAGATTGAAAAGGTAATAAAAAAAAACTCCCAAGAACAAAAAGCCCTGGCCCAGATGTTTTTACTGGAGAATTCTACCAAACATTCAGAGAGCAGCTTACACCAGTACTACTCAAATTATTTCAGAACATAGAAAAGGAAGTGATACTTCCAAATTCATTCTAGGAAGCCAGCATAACCCTGATACCAAAACCAGGCAAAGACGCCACAAAAAAGAAAATTACAGACCAATATCTTTCATGAATACAGATGCAAAAATTCTCAACAAAATTCTAGCCAACAGAATTCAGCATCATATCAAAAAAATAATACACTATGACCAAGTAGGATTCATACCAGGTATGCAAGGATGGTTCAACATTAGAAAATCAATTAATGTAATTCACTTACCACATGAATAAAAAGAAAGAAAAGAATCACATGATCATCTCAATCAACACAGAAAAGGCATTTGACAAAGTCCAACACCCATTCCTGATTAAAAACTCTCAATAAAATAGTTATAGAAGGAAAATTTCTCAACATAATAAAGGGCATATATACAAAACCAAGGGCCAACATCATTTTTAAGGGAGAGAGGTTGAAACCATTCTACCTGAGAACAGGAACAAGACAAGGATGCCCTTTCTCACCACTCCTATTTAACATTGTGTTGGAAGTCCTAGCTAGAGCAACAAGGCAAGAAAAAGAAATAAAGGGCATCCAAATTGGTAATGAAGAAGTTAAACTCTTCCTATTTGCGGATAATAGGATACTATACCTAGAAAACCAAAAGACTCCACGAGAAAACTACTGGAACTAATAGAAAGATTCAGCAAAGTAGCAAGATAGAAGATAAACATACAAAAATCAGTTAGATTCCTATACACCAATAAAGAGAATGATGAAAAGGAAATCAGGAAAACAATACCATTTATAATAGCTCCTAAAAACAAAAACAAAGACTTAGGAATAAATCTAACCAGGGATATAAAAGACCTATACAAGGAAAACTACAAAACACTACTGCAAGAAATCAAAACAGGTCTACGTAAACGGAAAAACATACCATGCTTATGGATAGGTAGACTCAACATTGTGAAAATGACAATCCTACCCAAAGCAATTTACAAATACAATGCAATACAAATCCAAATACCAACAACATTCTTTCGAGAGATGGAAAAATATATCATTAACTTTATATGGAAAGGGAAGAAATCCCAGATAAGTAAAGCACTACTGAAGAAGAAGAATTAAGTAGGACTTGCACTACCTGACCTCAGAACCTACTATATAGCTACAGTAGTCAAAACAGCCTGGTACTGGTACAACAACAGATACATTGACCAATGGAGCAGAACTGAGAACCCAGATGTAAACCCATCCATCTATGGTCACCTGATCTTCGACAAGGGTCCAAAGTCCATAAAATGGGGAAAAAACAGTCTTTTCAACAAATGGTGCTGGCAAAACTGGATGTCCATCTGCAAAAAAAAAATGAAACAGGACCCATATCTCACACCATATACAAAAACTAACTCAAAATGGATCAAAGACCTAAATATAAAGCCAAAAACCATGAAGTTCAGAGAAGAACAAATAGGATCAATGCTAGAGGCCCTAATACATAATATTAACAGGATACCAACCCAACCAACAACATACAAGCTTTAGAAGATACTCTAGATAACTGGGATCTTCTAAAAATTAAACACTTATGCTCATCAAAAAAAAAAGAAAATCCAACACCTCTACAACAAAAAGACAATCCAGTTAAAAAACGGACAAAGGAAATGAACAGGCGCTTCACCAAAGAAGACATTTAAGTGGCCATCAGACACATGCTCATGATCTCTAGCCATTAGAGAAATGAAAATCAAAACCACAATGAGATACCATCTCACCCCAGCATTACTGGCCCGAATCAATACAACAGGAAATAACAAATGCTGGAGAGACTGCAGGGAGACTGGAACTCTTATGCACTGCTGCTGGGAATGCAAAATGATACAACCATTTTGGAAAAATATATATGGCGCTTCCTTAGAAAGCTAGAAATAAAAATACCATATGTTCCAGCAATCCCACTCCTAGGAATATATCCTGGAGAAATGAGTCATCACACGAATAGACATATGCACACCCATGTTCATTGCAGCATTGTTCACAATAGCAAAAAGATGGAAACAACTTAGATGCCTATCAACAGATGAATGGATAAACAAACTGTGGTACGTACACACAATGGAGTATTACACAACGATAAAGAACAACGATGAATCTGTGAAGCACCTCATAACATCAATGAATCTGGAGGGCGTTATGCTGAGTGAAATAAGTCAATCACAAAAGGACAAATATTGTATGAGACCACTAATGTAAAAACTCATGAAAAGGTTTACATACAAAAAGAAACAATCTTTGATGGTTACAAGGAAGGGGAGGGAAAGGGCGCGAATGAAAAAACACTTAATAGACAATAGATAAGTAGAAACTTGGTGAAGGGTAAGATAGTACACAATACTGGGGAAGCCAGCACAACTGTACAAGGCAAGGTCATGGAGGCTCCATAGACAGACCCAAATTCCCTGAGGGACTGAATTGCTGGGCTGAGGGCTGTGGGAACTTTGGTCTCAGGGAACATCTAGCTCAATTGGCATAACATAGTTTATAAAGAAAATGTTCTACATTCTACTTTGGTGAGCAGTGTCTGGGGTCTTAAAAGCCTGTGAGCGGCCATCCAGAATACTCCACTGGTCTCACTCCTTCAAAAGACTTCACCAAAAGAGTAAAAAGAGAACCTACAGACTGAGTTCTTTGGAGCAAGAAAGAATGAAGAAAACTAAAGATACAAGGGAAAGATTAGTCCAAAGGACTAATGGACCACATCTACCACGGCCTCCACAAGATTGAGTCCAGTACAACTAGATAGTGTCCGGTTATCGCCACTGACTGCTCTGACACAGATCACAATAGAGGGTCCCAGACAGAGCTGCAGAAAAATGCAGAACAAATTCTATCTCAAAAAGAAAGATCAGACTTGCTGGCCTGACAGAGACTGGAGAAACCCTGAGAATATGGCCCCTGGACACCCTTTCAGCTCAGTAATAAGGTCACTCCTGAGGTTCACCTTTCAGCCAAAGATTGAACAGGCCCATGGAACAAAACAAGACTAAAGGGGTGCACCGGCCCTGGAACAGGGACTGGAAGGCAGGAGGGAACAGGAAAGCTGGTAATAGGGAACCCAGGGTTGAGAAGGGAGATTATTGACATGTCGTGGGGTTGTTAACCAATGTCGAAGAACAATGTGTGTACTGTTTGATGAGAACTAGTTTATTCTGTAAACCTTCATCTAAACTACAAAAAAGAAAAAGAAAGAAATTGGAAAAAAAAGTAATAATAAAAAAAGATTACAACCAAGAAAACCCATTGAAGCAGTTCTACACAGTCATACACGGGGTTGCCACGAGTCTGAATCAACTTGACAGCAATGGGTTTGGTTTTTAGTTGCCATGTGGAAAAATGAACTGAGGGGTTAGAGCGGTGACAGGAAGGCAGGTGACGAGGTGTATTAGTTTTCTATCGCTGCTGTAACAAATTACCACAGACTTAGTGGCTGAAAACAACATGTTTATTATCTTACAGTTCCAGGGGTCAGAAAACTGACATGGGTCTCACTGGACTAAAATCAAGTTGTTGGCGGGGGCTGCATACTTTCTGGAGGTCCTAGGGTAGAATCTGTTTCCTTGCCTTTCCTAGCTTCTAGAAGCTGCCTGCATTTCTTGGCTTGTGGCCCCTTCCTCCATCTTCAAAGCCAGAAGGGTAGCATCTTCCAGTCTCTGACTCTGACTCTCTTGTTTCCCTCTTATAAGAACCCTTGTAACTACCCCGTGGCCTGGGTGAGAATGTGGGTTTCTCTAAGGTGAAGTCCCAGGGGTCACAAGTCATTTATGGGAAGCTGTGTGGCCCTCTAGGGCACACTGCCTGTTGCATGATCTGCACATGGTCACTTGAATGGGTATGGAGTAGACTTTATAATTCATCATTAGTTCAAGTGCAGGACCCCCACCAGTGCAGTCTGTCCCATCCCTCTACTCACCTTTCTCAGGTTCTTCGGTTCTTGCTTCAGAGTTCTGTGCCTGATCTACACCAGCCACCCTTGGCAATTAGAGAGCCACCTCCAACCCTCAGTCTGAATCAGCTGGCCTCCCTGATTTAGTCTCACAAGAAGCCATGGGGGGCAGGGCGGGGGCGGGGAGGACAGGGAGTCAACATGCTGGGAGCCTTGGGGGTTGGGAGCACCTGTACCTCCACCCCTTCTTCACCAAGAGATAAAACTGGTTCAACCGGTCCTCCTGAGCCACACGGACACCTGCTGTGTCAGCTGAGACTTTCAGGCCACAGCCTTCACCATTTGTCCCAGATATTCTCAGCTCTGTATTTGAACAAATGAAGTGTATTTTATATCAGACATTGCCTCCCAGGGCTCTGGGTCAGCCATTTCTTAGCCTACATAGCAGATTCTTAATGGGGAACATTCACCCTTGGCCTCCCTGGGGTGGGAGGAGGAGACAGGTAGAGGGAAACTTGTTTTCTCAGATTGCTGATGTAATTCATTTGTTCAACATTAATTGAGCACCTACTGTGCACTAGGCACAGCTCTATGCACTGTAGAACTAGTTTTACACCTTGTAGGCCTTTTATTTTTAGTTAGGAGAACAGGCAATAAAGAAATGTCTAATATGATGTCAATGGCGATAAATTAAAATAAAGCAGAGTAAGGAATTAGAGAGAGTTAGGGTGAGGGCAGGGGCTATTTTAGACAGATTGGCCAGGGAAGGCCTCTCTGAAGAAAATGACTTTTGGAACAAAGGCAAACGAAGGGAGGGAGCCGACCATGTGAAAATCTGAAGGAAGAACATTTTAGACAGAGGAAACAGCAAGAGCAAAGGTCCTGTGGCAGGAACTAGCTTATATGGTATAGGAACAGCAGGTGTGGCTGGAGCAGAGGGAGAGAATGGCAGGAGATGACGCTAGAAAGATAGATGGGGGCAGGATCATGGAGAACCTTGAGGGCTACAGGGAAAATTTTGAATTTTATTCTGGGAGATATTGGAAGCCACCAGAGGGTTTTAAACAGGAAAGTGGCATGATCTGATATGGGCTCTAGAAAGATCCCTTAACCACTGTCAAGAGAATGGACCATGGTGGGCGAAGGGAGAAAGCGGGGAGACCAGAGAGAAGGTTGATGCAGTCGTCCATGCAAGAGAGGGTGGTGGCCTGGACCAGAATGGTGTTGAGTGAGAAGAAGAACAGTGATCGGAGCCTGGGAGAAATGGCTCCAAATGAAATCCCGGCCAATTGGAGCTAGCCAGAGTTCCAGAGATCCTAACACAAAGCCATGGGATAGAATCGACTGGACGGCGATGAGTTTGGGTTTTGGTTTGGTTTAAGGCAAAGCATGAGCTTTGGACTCTGTCAGTCCTGAGTTTGAATGTGAGCTCCATATATTCTAGCTGTGAGTCCTTGGGCAGGTCACTTCATCTCTTTGAGACTTGGTTTCCCCATCTGTAAAATAAGCATGATAAAAGAAAGCACTTGCCTCTAAGGTTGTCTTGAAGATTGAATGACATGTAATAAAGCATAGGTCATAGGGCTCAGCACGTAGTAGGCACTTAATAAAGTTAGCCATGACTCAACTTTCCTCATTTGCTGATAAGGAAACGGAGGCCAGCTAGCTTAGAAACAGACTGAGGACTGGAAGGAAAGGAAACAGTATTTACAGGGTTCCTGAAGTCAAACACCCAGGGTCCAGACACCAAGTTGGATGAGTAAAGTGGGCCAGGAACATGAAAAATCACGTGGCCCTTGCTGGCCATCTTGTTTTCCCACTTTTGATAGACATAGTGTCTTAGTTATCTAGTGCTGCTATAACAGAAATACCATGAGTGGCTTTAACAAACAGAAATATATTTTCTCACAGTTCAGAAGGCTAGGGGGAAGGCTTTCTCTCTGTGTTAGCTCTGGAGGAAGGTCCTTATTTCTTCTGAGCTTCTGTTCTTGGGCATCTGTTCTGTTCTTCCCCATCTATCCTTGCTAGCTTGTGTTTAACTCTTATCAATCTCAAAAGAGATTGACTCGACACACCCTACACTACTCCTGTCTCATTAACAAAGACAACTCAGTCCAAATGGGATTATAACCACAGGCATAGAGGTTAGGATTTACAACATATATTTTAGGGGGACACAGTTCAATCCATAACACATGGGAAATTAGAAATATTTCTCTATTGTAAAATAAACCAACATAAGTACAGTGAATAGCAACTGACACTCCGCTGCAATGTCAGGGAGACAGTGGAGAAGAGTAGGGACTACCACCATCCAGAATGCCTATGTCCATCTAAAGGACCTGGCCTAGCACAGCTCAACCTACTGCTGCCCCACTGTGCTAGATACCCCCTTTTTCAACTGAAGTCAGAAATTCAGATTTTTATGTGAAATCTCCCAGTTTCTCGTTACATTCCCTAACTGCTTCTGGAGTATAGGAACACAGTAGACTTTTATACATTTATCTTGAATCCAGCATCGTTGCTATTATTTAATCTGTTATGATCCTCTTGCCACTTGTTTTTCTTGCATTATTGCTCTACCTAGGTCTCCAGCATAATGTTGGAGCCATGATAACAAGTCTCCCTGTCTTGTCCCTGACAACTAGAAGGAATTTTTGCTTTTCACCATCGCTGTAGACTTTTGTGTTATTTTTAAATGTTAGATGATATTTTTCAAGCATTGTGAAAGCCAAAGGAAGTCTTTCTGTAGGCTAGATTCAATGTGTGACCTCTGCTTTACCTGAATTATCTCCCTGAATTGTCAAAACAACTTCATCAGATAGGTACTATTATTGGCCCCATTTGACATATGAGAAAATTGAGGTTCAGAAAGGGGAAGTGATTTGCCCAGTAACACAGCTGAGATGGGGCAGAGCCAGGATTCAAACCCAGATCTGCCTGATGCCAAAGCCTGTGATTTTTCCAGGGGTAGAATGGGAGCCTGGATGTTCAGGCCAGCCCTTCTTTGTGCTACACGCTGTCTAGCATCTCAGGGCTTTATCAGGGCCTCCAGAACCTTGGTAAAGGGTCCCTTGTGTCTGTGTCACCCTTGGACGAGGTATTCCCCATCTGCTGATCTAGGAGTGTTACCAATCGCCAATCTGACACGAAACGTCCCTGTCCCTGTCTTTTCCCGAGTAAGAATACAAGAGAAAGACAAATTTTATCTTCAATAAGCTTTATTTTGCTTGAGTCAAGTAAAAGGAGTCAGTGGGGGACTAAGCCTCTCCAAAAGGCTGACTTGAAAAGGGAAGCAAGGCGAGGGCTTATATGGGTTCAGTGGAGACAACAGAGTAATCAATATTTAGTGGGTTTTTTTCAAGGGGTGGGTACTTCTCAGAATGGCCGTGCAAGTGCATGTTAATCAGATTGCACACGCATCTGGAATCCAAGATGGAACCCGCTGATATTCAAGATGGAGTCCTCTCGGCAGCCCTTGGCATCACTTATTATGGGATATAGCACAAGCACACTTATCTTTGGCACTATATCGCCATCTTTGGAGGGATAAAGAAGGTTAAACAGTAGTCACACTTTGTTCTTTACAGGGGAGCCTGTAAAGGTGGAAGGGACTGGAAAAACACTAAGATAGTAATTCACTGGCTGTTTCAATTTATCTCATGTTGACAGGGTGTGGCTCCTGTTTACCCAACTTCTAGATGGTAATCTTTTAAGAGCTCTTTTGTTCTGCCAGCACAGTTAACCCTATCCGTCTCTGGAGGGGTTCAACTAGGAAAAAGCCCCAGCTCAGGCCTCAGCATCTCCTATCCCAATATTGTCTGGCCTCCTCCCTTCCGATCCAACTCCACATGTTTTAAACACTGGTCTTGATCTTGCTACGGTCATGGTTCTGTGGCCAGGTGCTGCCACTTACCCGCAGTGTGATAACTTTGGGCTGCTTCACTTCACTGTGCCTGTTCCCTCATCTTGAATAACAACAGCACCTCCCTCAAAGTGCTTAGGACTGTGCCAGGGCATGCAACAGGTGCCTAATAAATGTTAGTTCTCATGATTATTGGTAAATGCATATGCATGTGCCCAGTGACAGCAAGAAGAGACAGATATATGACTGAAATAGTTGTTTTGGGATTGAGATGTGTTTTTTTTAATATAATTTATTTTTGTTGTTCAGAATATACACAGCAGAACATATACCAATTCCACAGTTTCTACATGTACAGTTCAGTGACATTGATCACATTGCTCAAGTTGTGCAACAATTTTCACTCTTCTTTTCTGAATTGTTTCTCCCCCATTAACATAAACTCACTGCCCCCTAAGATTCTAATCTGTAGAGTTGTTGCTGTCAATTTGATCCCATATAGATAAGTCTTACAAGAGTATAATGCTCAAGGCAGGCATTCTTTACTAGTTAAGCTAAACTACTGTTTGGTTTTAAGAAGACTTCAGGGGATATTTTTGGTTTAAGGTTTAAAGATTATCTCAGGGCAGTAGATTCAGGGATTCAACCAGCCTCCATGGCTCCAGAAATGCAGAATTTCATGAGAATTTGACATTCTGTTCTGCACATTTCCGCTTTTCAGCAGGATTCTTCTATAGAATCTTTGATCAAAATGTTCAGTAATGGTAGCTGGGCAACATCTAGTTCTTCTGGTCTCAGGGCAAAGGAGGCAGATGTTCAAGGAGGTAATTAGCTGCGCATCCATTCCCTCTTCCTATTCCTGACTCTCCTTCTTCCTCTGTTCCAGGTTAATAAAGACCAATTGTTGTGCCTTGGATGGCCACTTGAAAACTTTTTAAGACTGCAAGAACTAAGCAACAAACTAGAAGGTAGAACAGAAGCACTAACACTTTATTAGGCCAATTAACTGGGATGTCTCATGAAACCATGACCCTAAACCTTCAAACCAAGGAACCAAATCCCACGAGGTGTTTGGTTGTACATAAGCAGCCTCAGCAGCT
Organism: Loxodonta africana; assembly: GCF_030014295.1. Lineage (NCBI taxonomy): Eukaryota > Metazoa > Chordata > Mammalia > Proboscidea > Elephantidae > Loxodonta > Loxodonta africana. Next base: position 33,007,441 of record NC_087365.1, on the reverse strand, counting down.
GTCTTTTTTTTTTTTTTTTTTTTTATCATTTTTGTAAATATACCTATCACACAACTTTTGCCAATTTTTTATAGGTCTACAACTTACTGACAGTAATCACAATATTTGACTGTGCAACCCTACCCTTAATCAATGCGATTTTTCCATCACTGTAAACCGAATCTCAGTACTCCATAAGTAATAACTCCCCCTTGCCCTGTCCCTCCTGCCTCTGGCAACCACTAACTATTGTGAATAGTGCTGCAATGAACATTGGTGTACAAGTGTTTGTTTGAGTCTCTGCTTTCAAGTCTTCAAGTATATACCTAGAAGCGGAATTGCTGGGTTGTATGGTAATTCTATTTTTAGTTTTTTGAGGAACCTGTTTTCCACAACAGCTGTGCCATTTTGCATTCCACCAGCAATGGATAAGAGTTCCAATTTCCCCATATCCTTGCCAATATTTGTTATTATTTTTTTTTAATTTTAGCCATCCTAGTGCGAGTGAAATGATATCTTATTGTTGTTTTGATTTGCACCTCTCTGGTGGCTGGTGACACTGAGCATCTTTTGTTGTTGTTGCTGCTGAGGATAAACCAAAAAACCAAACCCACTGGTGTCGAGTCGACTCCAACTCATAGAAACCCTATAGGACAGAGTAGAACTGCCCCATAGGGTTTCCAAGGAGAGCCTGGTAGATTTGAACTGCCAACCTTTTGCTTAGCAGCGGAACTCTTAACCACTACGCCACCACGGTTTCCCTGCTGAGAATATACACAGCAAAACATACACCAGTTCAACCATTTCTGCATGTCAATTCAGTGACATTGATCACATTCAAGTTGTGCAACCACTCTTACCCTCCTTTTCTGAGTTGTTCCTCCCCCATTAACATAAACTCACTGCCCCCTAAGGTTCCTGTCTAATCTTCATTGAATATCTTTTCATGTGTTTGGTGGCCATTTGTATGTCCTCTTTGGCTCTTTGATGAAACAAACATCTATTCAAGTCTCTTATGGATTGGATTGTGTTCCTCAAAAACATACATTGAAAATCATAACCCCTTAGGGAATGAGTTTTCTTTGTTATGTTAACGAGGTCGTATCAGAGTACTGCTGCAACTGCTTTTCAGTAATCCGAGAAGCTGGTCTATATGCAGAAGAACGAGGTATCAGGATTGGAGGAAGACTCATTGACAACCTGCAATACGCAGATGATATAACCTTGGTTGCCAAAGTGAAGAGGACTTGAAGCACTTACTGGTGAAGATTAAAGACTACAGCCTTCAGTATGGATTATGCCTCAACACGAAACAAAAATCCTCACAACTGGATCAATAAGCAACAACATGATAAATGGAGAAAAGACTGAAGTTGTCAAGGATTTCATTTTACTTGAACCCACAATCAACGCCCATGGAATCAGCAGTCAAGGAATCAAATGACGCATTGCATTGGGCAAATCTGTTGCCAAAGATTTCTTTAAAGTGTTAAAAATCAAAGATCTCACTTTTAGGACTAAGGTGCGCCTGACCCAAGCCATGGTGTTTTCAATTGTCTCATACGCAAGCGAAAGCTGGACAATGAATAAGACTGAAGAAGAACCCATACCTTTGAATTATGGTATTGGTGAAGAATACTGAATATACCATAGATTGCCAGAAAAACGAACAAATCTGTCTTGGGAGTACAGCCAGAATGCTCCTTAGAAGCAAGGATGGAAAGACTTCGTCTCACATACTTCGGACATGTTATGAGGAGGGACCAGTTCCTGGAGACGGATATCATGCTTGGCAGAGTAGAGGGGCAGCGAAAAAGAGGAAGACCCTCAACAAGACAGATTGACACTGGCTGCAACAATGGGTTCAAGCATAACAATGATTGTGAGGATGGTACAGGACCAGGCAGTGTTTTGTTCTGTTGTGCATGGGGTCACTATGAGTCAGAAGCGACTCGACAGCACCTAACAACAACCGTAACATTAGGGTAGGGTGTATCTTGAGTTAATCTATTTTGAGATATAAAAAGGGCAGATTCAGCAAGCAGAAATGGGGGAAGATAGATGCCAAGCCACATGAAGAGCATCGAGGGCCCAAGAAACAAGGATCTTTCCCAGAGCAGACAGAAAGAAAAACCCTTCCCTTAAGGCCCGCACCCTGAATTAGCACTTCTAGCCTCCTAAACAGAGAGAAAATAAATGTTTGTTAAAGCCACGCACTTGTGGTATTTCTGTTACAGCAGCACAAGATAACTAAGACAAAGTTCTTTGCCCATTTTATGATTGGGTTGTCTTTTTGTTAAGTTGTTGAAGTTTTATGTACATTTTAGTTATGAAATTCTTATCAGATATATGGTTTCCAAAGATATTTTCCCAGTTGGTAGCTTGTCTTTTCTCTTTTTTGGTAAAGTCCTTTGATAAACAAAGGTTTTTAATTTTATGAGGTCCCATTTATTTATTTTGTCTTTCGATGTTTGTGCTTTTGTTATTATTTTAGGTAACCCACTGTTAACAGCCAGGCCCAATAGCCCTTCTCCTACATTTTCTTCTAAGAATTTATGGTTTTAGTTTGCACATTTAGGTCCTTAATCCATTTTGAATTCGTTTTTGTGTATGGTGTGAGGCTGAGATGTGGTTTTTAACATTTCCTTTAATGTCCTTGTTGCAATTTAAAAAATGCTTAATGGCTTCCATGACTCCTCCATTCTGTGGAGAATTCCTTCACCCAGTATCTAAGACTCTCTGATTCGACATCAGTCCACATTTCAATACAGCGAAGAGACTAAAAGGACATGGAAGCAGGATGCCCTGGCTCCAATCCCAGCTCTACCACTTATTAGCTGTGTTGGCTTGGGCCAGGAACTTGGCATCTCTGTGTCTCCGTTCCTGTATCTGTAAAATAAGGAAAATAACAGTACTCACCAGACTGGGCTGAGGTGATGTAAAAGGCTTAGCACTGGGTCCAGGTCCACCATGAGATGAGACTTGAAGATTAGAGAATAATCATTATCATCCACTCGTTTCTCCAACTCTCTGGGCACCCTGGACCGTTCGAAGCAGAACATAACAGGCCCTACATGTCACGCCTCAAGGAGCATTTGCTTGTGCCTTGCTCTCTTACCTGGAATGCCTCCCCGTATCTAGCCATTGGAATCCCAGGGTGGCACGAATGATTAAACAGTCAACAACTAACTGAAAGGTTGGCAGTGAGAACCCACCCCCAGAGGCTCCTGGGAGGAAAGAGCTGGCGATCTGCTTCCAAAAGGTCACAGCTGTGAAAACCTGATGGAGCAGTTGTACTCTACCTGCCATGAGTTGGACTTAACTTTTTTTTTTTTTTGGTTTGGTTTTTATCTATTCATCAGAGTGCTCTGTGTGGGGGCCCAGGTCAAATGTCTCTTCTGAGGAGTCTTCCTGTCTCCCACCAGCGCCTCCTGAGGCCTTTTTGAGGGCTGGGTCCACTAACAGCCCTTACCCTCACCAGCTGTGAGTCAATGCCTCGCTTGTCCCTCCCACTGCAACACACCCTTTCTGAGGAGGTGGGGAAGTTGAGCTTGGCTCTGAGCTCCAGCCCTGGGCCCCAACACAGAGATCTGAGGGACATGCCAGCTTCTAGGACTCAGTCATCAAATGGAATCAGATAGCTCTGCTATGTCCTGTCCCACTCCCTCTCCAAGCCTGTCGTTTCCTCTCCCGTAACTGAGGCAGTCTGCCTCAGAAGGGTGGTTGTGAAGATGAATGAGGAAACATTGTCAAGGCCCCTTTCTCCCTTCCAGCCTCCCTTGAAGCCTGGTTTGCTCCGCCCCGTGGACTAGTGGGCGGTGGGGGGGGGGTGCCCTAACCATTGCACCGCTCCAAACGGGGAGTGCTGGAAGAGGGGGAATTATGGCCATCTTTTTTTTTTTTTGAAGTCTGCTCCAGATGAACTTCCGACTCTGGGAATTTCCTGAAGTTAGGCCTAGGATCGTGAATTTTCAAAAGCGAGTATATGCCCCCTTCTCCGGATTTCCCGGGACCATGTTCTATAATAACCCTGTTCTGGGAGCACCAAACCGGCTCGTTTCTAATGCAGGGAGCCAAGACAGAGGAATCAGAAGTGTGTGAGGGGCCCTGGGGACCCCCACTCCCCTCCCCCTCCCTCTCCCCCCAAAGCTTTGGAGGGGAGAGTGCTGCCACCTAGAGGCTAAGAAAGAAACTGCCAAGGCTTGGGCCTGAACCACTGGGACACTCGATTGTGATAAACACATTTATTGAGCACTTTCCCAGCGTCAGGCACCATACCAAACTCTTTACACATTTCATCATTCTGGATCTCCATGAAAATCCTATGAGGTAGTACTATTATAAGCCCCATTGCACAGACGAGGAACAGGAGACTCAGAAGTTAAGTGACTTGCTCAAGGTCACACAGCAGGTGAGTGGCAGCACTTGGATTTGAAGTCAGGTGTGGCTGCTACTTGCACTCTTAACCACAACACTTGAATGCCTCCTAAACGCTTACATCACAGTTGTCTTGAGGATGCCGTGAAGAACCATATATAAAAAGGTCCCAAACATAAGGGCTCTGACCACGTCAGGCCTCCGGAAAAACAGACTGACAAGAGGCCACTGAGTCAGCCCAGTGGGAAAGACGGTCCTGTCTTCTCTTAGGCCGCCAACCACCAGCCTGATGAACCAGACCCTGAGCTGATCAGCCTCCGGCCATCTCTTACCATCGCCCTTATAAGTAGCCCCACCCCAAATCCCAGAATGCTGCAGGGCTCTCCTGCAGGACAGGGGACACAGAAGGGCAGCCACGAGTCAGGGCTTATAAAGGACATTCCAAAAGGATTTCTGCTGAAGGCTCGCTTCCATTGGGAAGAGTCTCTAGTCGGCCCCAGAGGCCTCGGGCCCAACAGGAACGCCAGGCCAGTGTGTGGGAGCAAAATCATGGGTCCATTACTCCGAGGCCTGGATATAGACGGGTACCGCCAGCATGGCACACGGGCCCTCAGGCCCCGCCTGCAGCTCTGCAAGTGCCAGGTTGGAGCCCAGCCCCTCGGTATGCCCGGGTACCACCAGCTCAGGCTCCCCGCCCACCGCGCCACCCACCATGATGGACAGCACGGCATCCGGCTCGGCAAAGGGTGGCTTGCCTGGGGTGGCCTCAGGCACTGCCGCAGCCCCTGTGTCCTTCAGCTCCTCCAGCCCCAGCGGATCAGGCAAGGGCGTTTCCATCTTGCGCCCGCCACTGCTGCCACTGCGGGGGGCTGCCCTCCTCCGAGGGGGCCGCCGGGCTTGCAGGTCCTTGTCCTTTTGGGGGCCGAGGCGGCAGCGGTGATCCTTGAGGTACTTGTGGCGGGAAAAGCCCTTGGCGCAGCCAGCACAGCGGAACTTGTAGTTGCCAGTGTGGGCACGCTGGTGCTCGGCCAGGTGGGCCCGGCGGCTGAAGGACTTGCTGCACAGGGCACACTTGTGGAGCTTCATCCCTAGGGAGTCAGGAGGGGGGTCAGTGAGGGGCCACCTGCAATGGGAGCCCCTGCACCTGAAATATAATCTAGTCTCCTGCCCCAGCCTACAAGCACCTGCATCCTCTCAGCTACCTTATCCCGGCCAGGCTTCCCAATACATCGGCCACAATTGTTCTTCTCAACTGCACCAAGCTGGCTCCCACCTCTATACCTCTGCACTTGCTGTCTCTCTCTGACTGGAACAGGCCGCTCAACCCCAAAACTTGGCTAACTTTGCAAGACACCATCATCTCTCTCCCGGCTTGCCAGAGCAGTAGCCTCCTCTGTGGTCTGCCAGCTTCCCACCCCCTCCCTCCCTAGCCCCCTCAGACTATTCCCCACAGGACAGCCAGAGGCATCTCTGTAAAACACACAAAGTGTTCATGACACTCCCTGTCTCAAACCCTCCAGTGGCCTCCCCAAGTTTCCCAGAAAGCTCCATGCCTTCTAATTACCCATCCCTCTCCCTCCCCCTTCTGCCTTGGTCCCTGTGCTCCAGGCCTCCCCCATCCCTTCCTTCTCTCAAATGCCCGCAGTCCCTTTCCTGCCTCAAGGCTGCTTCGTACTTGCTGCTGCCTCGTCCTGGAAAGCTATCTCCCTGGCTCTTCTCAGGACTCAGCTCTCATGTCACCTCCTCAGGGAGGCCCTCCCCTGGTACCCCCCTGCATTCTCTGCCTCATCACTATGCTTACCTCCATCTTCACACTCAGTGTGCTTTGCTGTTATATACTTATTTGTTCATTGTTTACTTTCACTCTCCCCCACTAAATGCTGAGCTTCCCCAAGAGTGCAGGGGTAGGGTTCTGCCTGTCTGATTCTCTGCAGCACACCCCATGCTTGGTTCGTGGTACCAAAAAAAAAAAAAACCTATTGCTGTTGAGCCCATTCCAACTCATAGCGACCCTACAGGACAGAGTAGAACTGCCCCGTAGAGTTTCTAAGGAGCAGCTGGTGGATTCCAACTATGGCTCATGGTTGGTTCTCAATAATCACTCACTGAATGAATCACTGATGGCTCCACAGCTACCATGAAGTCAAATCTAGCCCACACTCACCCTAGGCCAGGCACCTTTCACAAATGCCTTCAGTTCCCTCAGCCCCTGGAGGCTCAGAGAGGGGCAGTGACTTGCCTGAGGCCACCCAGCAGGAAAGTGGCAGCACCAAGACTCAAATACATTTGTCTCCAAGTCCTAGATCTACCCTCCTAATTTTCAAATGTTCTTCAGTCACTGAAACCTTTGTCTAAACCAGTAGTTCTGAACCAGGGGTGATTTTTACCCCAGGGGACATTTGGCAATGCCCGGAGACATTTTTGGTTGTCACAACTGTGTGCTTCTGGCATCTGGTATGTGGAGGATAGAGATGCTGGCAAATGCCCTACAATGCACAGGACAGCCCCCAACAAAGTCATTAAGCCTAAGATGTCAATAGTGCCAAGGTTGAGAAACCTTGTTGTAGACCAAATAGTATGTGGAAAGCCAGCTAAACTGCTCTGGTAGAACCGCTAGGAACCTGAGGGGTTTGAAAATCTCTCCTCTACATCCCTGCTGCACTGCCCTGCCGAGCGGCCCAAGGAACTTCCTGGCCATGTCTTGGACCTGGTCAGGCTGCCCTCCCTCCACATCTGATCCATACCTCTATCACATAGGGAACCTCTCTGATTTAGTTATGTCTTCTCAGGTCAGCTTCCCCTTCGGACTGGGGGACTATATCTAATTCACCTCTGCACTCCCTGAGGACCCTAACACAGGGCCTGGCTCACAGCCCACAGAAGCAAAAGTCTGCTGCCTGGAGGGTACCAGGCAGAATTAATAAGCCTCAAGGGATGTATCCGTTTTTCTCCTCCTGGCAGGCCTCTCTCATGGGGCTTGAGCCAAACCAGGCCCCTCCTGGGAGGCCCAAGAATGAGCTGCTTACCAGAGTGAGAGAGAATGTGGGCCTTCAGCTTGTCTGGCCGGTTGAACTCCTTACTGCATCCCGTGTGTGTCCTAGAACCCAAAGTCACTGGTTAGGGGAACTCACAAGCTTAGGACCCTCTTGCCAGCCCTGTTTTAGCCCTGGGCATGAGGGACACCCTTGTCTACCCTAAGGGCTGGGCAAGAAAGCTGGGTGGGGAGTAAGACAGGTAGGTGCCAGGACAGGATAAAAGGAGAGATCTTCAGTCTTCAAACTGGACATCTTTCCATCCTGTCCCCCCGGCACAATTGGCCCCCCTCACATCCAGGCCAGCCTCTACTCACGAGAAGGGGCATTTATATTTCTTGAATGGCTCATGGATCAACATGTGTCTCTTCAGTTTGTCCTTGCGGTTAAATGCAGACTCACACACTGAGCATTTGTAGGGCTTCTCACCTGCAGGAGGACACATTGACAGGGAAGAGGGTCCAGTGAGAGGAAGTTTGGGCATGAGGCACAGGGGTCCTCACTGTGTCCCTCAGGGAAGCAGCTCCTGGGGGTGCCCTGGGAGAAAAACAGCCTCTACCATTCCTCATGATTTTGTTTTTCCAAGGAGAAGAGGGGCTATTTTAGATGGGTGGTCAGGAATGCCATCTGTGATGAGGTAACACATAAAGTGAGACCTGAGGTAGTACAGGAGCAAGCCAGGTGGAAATGCACATACAAAGGCCCTGAGATGGAGGCATGCTTGGTGTGTCTACACAACAAAGAGGAGGCCAGTGTGGCTGGAGCAGGGGGAGTAGAGGGAGAAAGAAGCAAAAGGTGAAGTCAGCGAGGTATCTGGGCTCAGACTGGGAGGGTTTGGAAGGTCACGATAAGAACTTTGGCTTTCACTGTGAGCAAATGAAAAGCCACCAGAGGGTCTGAAAGCAAGGAGTCTGAAAGCTTGTACATCAATGTTCATTGCAGCAATATTCACAACAGCCAAAAGGCAGACACAGCCCAAATGTCTATCAACAGAAAAAAAAAATCAACAGAAGAATGGTTAAACAAAATGTGATACATCCATACAATGGAGTATTTGGCCATAAAAAGGAATGAAGTACTGATACATGTTACATCATGGATGAACCTTGAAAACATGCTGAGTGAAATAAGCCAGATGCAAAAGGACACATATTCTATGATCCCATTTATATGAAATATCCAGAAGAGACAAAAGTATAGAGACAGAGAGGAGATTAGTGGTTATCAGGGGCTGAGGACTGGGGGCGGTGTAGTGGGTATTGTCATGGATTGAATTATGTCCCCCCAAAAATCTGTGTATTAACTTGGCTAGGCCATGATTCTCAGTATCCTGTGATTGTTCTTCATTTTGTGATAGTAATTTTATGTTAGAGAGGATTAGGGTGGGATTGTAACACCTTTACCAGGTCACATCCCTCATCCAATGTTAAGGGAGTTTCCCTGGGGTGTGGCCTGCACCACTTTTATATTACAAGAGATAAATGGAAAGGGAAACAAGCAGAGAATGGGAACCTCATACCACCAAGAAAGCAGTGCTGGGAACAGAGAGCATCCTTTGGACTCAGGGTGCCTGTGCTGAGATCCTCCCAGACCAAGGGAAGACTGATGACAAGGACCTTCCTCCAGAGCCAACAGAGACAGAAAGCCTTCCCCTGGAGCCAATGCCCTGAATTTGGACTTCTAGCCTACTGAACTGTGAGAGAATAAACTTCTCTTTGTTAAGGCCATCCACTTGTGGTATCTCTGTTATAGCAGCACTGGATGACTGAGACAGATGTAAGTGCTCAATGGAGGCAGAATTTCTGTTTGGGGTGAAGAAAAAGTTTGGGAAAAAAATGGTCATGGTTGTACAACATGGTGAGTGTGATTAGTGCCACTGGACTGTATGCTTGAAAATGGTTAAAATGGCAAAGTTTATGTGGTGTGTATTTTAACACAATAAAAAATCATGAAATGATTCCTACCATTAGTCCCATTTTATAGATGAGAAAACTGAGGTTCATAGAGATGAAGTGACTTGTTCAAAGTTTACACCTAGTGGTTGGGGGAGCTAGAATTCCAGCCCAGCAGTGTGACCCACTAATGTCCCAGATCATTCTACTGCTGAAGAAGATATAGGAGGGAGATAGGGAGCTGGACAGGGGGCAGGGAGATAGGGAGATAGGGAGCTGGACAGGGGGCTGGGAGATAGGGAGATAGGGAGCTGGACAGGGGCAGCTCTCATCCAAAAGGGGTCAGGGGGCACCTGACGAACCCACAGGAAATCAAGGGAAGTGTCTGCAAAGCTGCAAGGGGGGTCATAACCTACTCTTTGGAAAAGGGTTGCTCCTAGGCTGTTTTGATTTCCTGCTATTACTTTCTCTCTGTTTTCCCTCTGGAATGAATAAAGTGTTCTTGAAAAATGCCAATCCAGTGGTTAAGGAAATTCGGGTCCTTACAATGCAATGCTGTGCAGCCATTAAAAAGGTTAAGGTTGGTCACATTATAGGGACTAAACTAGTGTTACATAACAATATATGCATACATTTTTGCATGAGAAATTAACTTGAACTGTAAGCTTTCACCTAAAGCACAATTAGAAAGAAAAAAAAAGGTTATGATTGATCTGTGTTTCCTGACCTGGAAAGATCTCCCGGACATTTTCCTAGGAGGAAAAGAAAGCTGTCGCACAGCTTAATACAGTCCCATCTTTGTTAGAAGAAAGTACAGTCTCCACCCCGCCAAAAAAAACCCTAGCCATGTGTGTTTCTATATACACAGAACATGCAGGAAAAAAGATGGCGGAGGGTACACGCCAAACTGTCAGGAGCAATTAGGATTTTAAGGGGTCATTTAACATTTTACTTTAAGCATGTCTATATTGTTTCCATTTTTATAAAAAACATATTATTTTTGAATAACAATAATTTTAAAAGCTATGAAGAGTGCAATTTAGCATATCTATCAAAATTACCAATGCATATAGGTTTAACCTAGTATATTCTACTGCTAGGAATATGGAGAAGGACATCATCCTTGCTAAAGTAGAGAGTCAGCAATAAGGAGGAAGATCCTCAAGGAGATGGACTGATATGGTGGCTACAATGATGGGATCAAGCATAGCAACGACTGTGAGGATGGCACAAGATCAGGCAGTGTCCCATTCTGTTGTACATAGGGTCACTATGAGTCAGAACTGACTCAATGGCATCTAACAACAACACGACAAAGAATATACCCTGCAGATATACTCCCCAAAACTTGCCAAGAGACCCACACAGCAGTGTGTATGTAAACAGCTGAAAAATAATTTAAGCATCTATCGATAGGGGGCTGGTTAAATAAAGATGGTAAATCCATACAGAGGAATACTACCAACTATAAAAAAAGAAGGTGCACTTAGGAAACATCTTCAGTGTATATCTATTGATGAGTGAAAAAAAAAAAGGAACATAATAGAGTATATATTTTGTGCCCATTTCTGTAAAAATAAACAAATGTGTTGTATAGACGAAACAACAAAAATGAGTGGCCATCGAGTCATCTACCACTCATGGCAACTTCCTGTGTGTCAGAGCAGAACTGTGCTCCACAGGGTTTTCAATGGCTGATTTTTTTTTTTTTTTTTTTTTACTTTAAATGAAGGTTTACAGAACAAACTAGTTTCTCATTAAACAGTTAGTACACATACTAATTTTGACATTGGTGACCAAGCCCACGACATGTCAACACTCTCCCTTTTCAACCTTGGGTTCCCTACTACCAGCTTTCCTGTCCTCTCCTGCCTTCTAGTCCTTGCCTCTGGGCTGGTGTGCCCCGTTAGTCTTGTTTTGTTTTACGGACCTGTCTAATCTTTGGCTGAAGGGTGCAGCTCAGGAGTGATTTCATTACTGAGCTAAAAGGGTGGTGTCTGGGGGCCATTCTCCAGTCTCTGTCAGGCCAGTAAGTCTGGCCTTTTTTTGTGAGTTAGGATTTTGTTCTACATTTTTCTCCAGCTCTGTCCAGGACCTTCTATTGTGATCCCGGTCACAGCAGTCAGTGATGATAGCCAGGCACCATCTAGTTGTGCTGGACTCAGTCTGGTGGAGGCTGTGGCAGTTGTGGTCCATTAGTCCTTTGGACTAATCTTTCCCTTGTATCTTTGGTTTTCTTCATTCTCTCTTGCTCCCAACCAGGTGAGACCAGTGGATTATCTTAGATGGCTGCTCACAAGCCTTTAAGACCCCAGATGCTACTCACCAAAGTAGAATGTAGAACATTTTCTTTATAAACTATGTTATGTCAATGGCTGATTTTTTTTTTTATTAACTTTTATTGAGCTTCAAGTGAACGTTTACAAATCAAGTCAGACTGTCACATATAAGTTTATATACACCTTACTCCGTACTCCCACTTGCTCTCCCCCTAATGATTCAGCCCTTCCAGTCTCTCCTTTCGTGACAATTTTGCCAGCTTCCAACTCTCTCTATCCTCCCATCCCCCCTCCAGACCGGAGATGGCTGATTTTTTTAAAGTAGGTCACCAGGCCTTTCTTCTGAGGCACCTCTATATGGACTCGAACCTCCAACCTTTTGGTTAACAGCCAAGCACATTAACCATCTGCACCACCCACGGAGTCCATAGACAAAATAACATTAAGTTAACAGCTGCTTGGAGTCCCTGGGTGGTGCAAACAGTTAATGAGCTGGGCTATTAACTGAAAGGTTGGAGGTTTGAGTCCACCCAGAGGCGCCTCAGAAGAAAGGCCTGGCAATCTACTTCCGAAAAATCAGTCTTTGAGAACCTTATAAAGCACATTTCTGTTCTCACACATGGGATTGCCATGAGTTGGAGTCAAATCACTGGCAACCTATAAATAGCTGTTACCTTTGGGGAGGGAAATAGAGGTGTTTGTCAAACAGCAAACCCCAAGTCACAGCCTGCTGGTAGTTATTTTAAAAACTAAAACTGAAAACAAAAGCTGAAAAGAATAGAAAATATTATTTTGTAAAACTTTTGTTTCAACATATTCTGTACATATATGCGTATACTGCGCTGCAACACAGTGTATTTTTTACCATAGGTCACAGTGAAAAAAATACTGAAAATTGGTGACCTGAGGTGAGAGGGAGGTTTATTTTTTATTACGTGGCTTTTGTATTGGTGAAGATTTCTTTCCCCAGGTTTTCTCAATCTTTGGATCTTTTTCAATACTTCATTATTTCTTCAATTAAAAAGACTTAATTAAAAAATAGTACCTAATAAAAATTTAAAGACTAAAATAAAATAAAATGTTGTCTTTCAACTAGGTACCACGGAGAGAGGGTTTTATCTGGCTTGGGTGGGAGTTTTGTAGCAAGGACAGTGCCCCTACCCCCAGGGGCCCAGAATGGTCCCGGGGGGCTGACTCTTAGGGGGTAGAGTCAAGAGTCCCCCCCTCCCCGACCTCTGGGGGCTCACCTCTGCTCTAGCGTAGGGAGAAAGCTTTGGTTCAGGAAATGAGGGCAGATGGTAGGGGGCCAGGAAGGGGATGGAGACAGGAATGGGGAAGGGCCAGCAGGGGCATGGGGAGGAAGCTGGGTGGGAATTGGGTGGAGGTGGGGGCACTCACCTGAATGGATATGGGCATGTAGCTTGAGGTAGTGCTCCCGCCGGAAAAACTTCTTGCATACCTGGCACTTGAACCTGCCCCCGCTGCCATGGGTGGGCAGGTGACGCCGCAGGTAGCGTTCGCAAGGAAACACCTGGCAGAAGAGAGGAGTCAGCTTCAGGTCTGACTTACCAGGCTTCCATGTAGCAGAAGAGGAATTGACGTCAGGTCACCAGGCCTCCATGTCCTCAACATATTTTGAGATCAAGGGGCCCTTTACTTCCAGCCACTAAGGAAACACGTTCCTTTCTGCCCAGCAGGGGCCAGGGCCCACAGTGTCAGACTTAGCCCTTAGAGTCAAGTTCTGGAACCTTGTGGCTTCCCCCACTACTCACCCATACCTGTTGCTGTTGAGTTGATTCTGATTCATAACAGCCCTATAGGACAGAGTAGAACTGCTTCATAGGGTTTCCAAGGAGCAGCTGGTGGATTCACACTGTCGACCTTTTGGTTAGCAGCAGAGCTCTTAACCACTGCACCACCAGGGCTCCTGCTCACCCATAAGCGCAGCCAAAACACGCCTGCCCTACCTTCTGCCCAGGTTGTTCTTTCTACCCACAGAGCCTTTCTCTCTTAGCCTGAGAACTCCTACTCATCCTTCAAGACCCAGCTCAGGTGTCACTGCTTCTGTGAATCCTTCTCTGACTCCTTGATGCCATGCCAGGCAAAGCAAATTCCTCCCTTGAATGTCTACCCACATTTTATAGTCTTCTGGTATAGCCTTTAACCCACTGGATTACATCCCTTTGCTTACATAGGGAGCCCCATTCATTCATTCAGTATAGAAAAGTGGTCAAGAACACAGACTCAACTGCCCTACTACTTATGAGCCCCACTATTTCCTTGTTCGATGACCCTTCTGTGCCTCGGTTTCCCCATCTGTAAAATGGGGAAAATAAAAGTACGCCTTCCTCCTAGGGATATGGTGAGGATTGAATTAGCCATTTCATAAAAAAATGCTCAGAACAGCGTCTGGCACAGCTCGTGATACCTTTTACTTGGACCATATATTCCAAAGGCCCGAATTAGGGTGTGTCATCAGACACAGCTGCAGTGAAGCAGAAGCAGTGAAACCAGGGCTGTCCTGGAAAATCTGTCATGTAAGGTTGTAAGAAATGAGTAAAACAAAGAAGCTAGCTAAACACACCAGGAGATGCCGTCAGCAAAATCCAGACCACGGGAAACTCCACAGGACCAACGGCCCAGTTTCTTCCAAAATAAGTTAAAAGGAAAAAAAAAAAAAAAAAAGAACAATGGTGGGAGGAACCAGCAGATTAACAGAAACTTTTGTCCTATCTACCAATCGTAATATGTGGACCTGATTCGAACAAACTTTAAAAAAATGATAGTTTTTTGGAGACAACTGGAAATTTGCATGCTGTCCAGATATTTGATGACATTAAGGGCCAGCCTTTAGTAAGGGCTCCCTGATTCACTGAAGAGAAGAACAAATAATAGCAGTGATAATAAGAACTCAGTAAGCTGGGAGGCTGCTGTTCAAACTCAGGGCCTGAGCCCAAGGAGAGGCCTCCCTGTTTGTTAGGCAGCCTGGCCTAGCTCAGCAGCAGCCACCACCGTGGCCGTGTCTGGTAAGATAGGCCAAGCGCAGTTCTCACTCTTCAAAGATAAAGCATCCTCTGTAACTACGTCCCCAAGCCCTCCTGCACGTACTGAGGTGGAAGGGGAGAAGGAGAGGACGAGGTGTTCCCACCTCCTCACCCTCCACTGCCGCCCAGGCCCTGAAGACAGCAGCACCCACCTTCTGGCAGTGCGGGCAAGGGAAGTTGTGAGTGGCAGTCTGCAGGTGGTGCTCCAGGGCCTCAGGGGTGGAGTATTTGTTGACACATTTGACACACCTGAATGGGAAGAAGCAGGAGAGGTAACAGAGGAGTGCGTGGGGGCTGGGCTTGCCCAGCAGGTGCAGGAACTAGCCTATTCCCCAGCACCAACATTCAAAAAAAAAAAAAAAACCTATTGCCATCGAATCTATTCCAACTCAGAGTTGATTCCAATGCATAGTGACCCTATAAGACAGAGCAGAACTGCCCCACAGGGTTTTCAAAGAGTGGCTGGTGGATCCGGATGGCTGAACTTTTTGGCTAGGAGCCGAGCTCTTAACAACTGTGCCACAAGGGCTCCTAGCACCAACATCACGAGGTAAAAACCTATCTTTAATTCATTCTCAAATTCATCCATTCTTCTTGCTTGCTACTGCTGCCATCATCCCTCATTCAGATATATCCAGTAGATTCCCCACTGGTCTGCTTCCACCCTGCCCCCTATAGTCCATTCTCCAGAAAGCAGCCAGAGGGGACCTTCATAAATAAAAATCAATGATCATGTCATGCCCTTGCTTAAAACCCCCACCTCAGCCTACAAGACCCTTCCCACCTCATTCTTTCTTCTCCAGCCACCCTGGCCTCTTGATGTACCTCAAACACACCAAGATCCTTCTCACCTCAGGGCCTTGGCACTTGGTGTTCCTGTTACCTGGAACACTCTTCCCCCAGATGGCTCCTTCATATCTCAGCTCAAATGTCACCCCCTCAAAGAGGCCCTCCCTGAATTCAACACACCACTTTCGGTGAAGGACAGAACATCCAGAAAAAAGCTCAATAATCACACAGAAGATCTAAACGCCACAATCAACCAACATGACTCCATAGACATATACGGAACATTCCAACCAACAGCAGCTAAGTATACTTTCTTTTCCAACGTGCATGGAACATTCTCCAGAACAGACCAAATATCAGGCCATAAAGCAAGTCTTAACATCCAAAACATCGAAACATTACAAAGCATCTTTTCTGACCATAAAGTCATAAAAGTAGAAATCAATAACAGAAAAAGCAAGGGGAAAAAATCAAACACATAGAAACTGAATAACACTTTGCTCAAAAACTACTGGGTTACAGAAAAATTTAAGGACGGAATAAAGAAATTCACAGAATCAAATAAGAATGAAAACACATCCTACCAGAACCTTTGAGACACAGCAAAAGCAGTGCTCAGAGGTCAGTTTATAGCAGTAAATACATACAAAAAGATGAAAGGGCCAATATCAAAACATTAACCCTACAACTTGAACAAATAGAAACAGAGTGGCAAAGGAAGCCCTTAGGCACCAGAAGAAAGCAAATAATGAAAATTAGAGCAGAATTAAATGAAACAGAGAATAGAAAAACAACTGAAAGAGTTAACAAGACCAAAAGCTGGTTCTTTCAAAAGATCAACAAAATTGATAAACCAGTGGCCAAACCAACAAAAGAAAAACAGGAGAAGAATCAAACAACCTGAATAAGAAATGAGATGGGTGATATCACAACAGATCCAACTGAAATGAAAAGAATCATAAACAGAAAAACTGTACTCTAATACATTTGAAAACCTAGAGGAAATGGACAAATTTCTAGAAACACACTACCTATCTAACACAAACAGAAGTAGAACAACTAAATAAACCCATAACAAGAGATTGAAAAGGTAATTAAAAAACTCCCCCCCCCCTCAAAAAAAAAGCCCTGGACCTGACGGCTTCACTGGAGAGTTCTACCAAGCTTTCAGAGAAGAGGTAACACTACTACTACTAAAGGTATTTTGGAGCATAGAAACAGATGGAATACTCCCAAACTCATTCTACGAAGCCAACATAACTCTGATACCAAAACCAGGTAAAGACACCACAAAAAACGAAAATCACAGATCAACATCCCTCATGAACACAGACTCAAAAATCCTCAACAAAATTCTAGCCAAAAGAATTCAACAACATATCAAAAAAACAGTTCACCATGACCAAGTGGGATTCATACCAGGTATGCAGGGATGGTTCAGCATTAAAAAAACAATCAATGTGCATCAATTGGTCTCAACCCACCTGGATCAAAGGAGAATGAAGAACACCAAGGACACAAGGCGATTACAAGCCCAAGAAACAAAAAGAACCACATGAACCAGTGACTACATCATCCTGAGACCAGAAGAACTAGATGGTGCCCAGCTACAACCGATGACTGCCATGACAGGGAACACAATAGAGAACCCCTGAGGGAGCAGAAGAGCAGTGTGATGCAGACCCCAAATTCTCATAAGACCAGACTCAATGGTCTGAATGAGACTGGAAGGACCCCGGTGGTCATGGCCCCAGACCTTCTGTTGCCCCAAGACAGGAACCATTCCCAAAGCCAACTCTTCAGACGGATTGGACTGGACAATGGGTTGGAAAGGGATGCTGGTGAGGAGTGAGCTTCTTGGATCAGGTGGACGCTTGAGACTATGTTGGCATCTCCTGCCTGGAAGGGAGATGAGAGGGTGGAGGGGGTTAAAAGCTGGCAAAAAGGACACGAAAAGAGAGAGTGGAGGGAGAGAGTAGGCTGTCTCATTAGGGGGAAAATAATCGGGAGTATGTAGCAAGGTGTATATGGGTTTTAGTGTGAGAGCCTGACTTGATTTGTAAACTTTCACTTAAAGCACAATAAAAATTACTTAAAAAAAAAGACAATCAATGTAATCCATCACATAAATAAAACAAAAGACCATATTTCTTATCAACTGATGTAGAAAAGGCACGTGACAAAGTTCAACACCCATTCATGATAAAAACTCTCAGCAAAATAGGAACAGAAGGGAAATTTCTCAACATAATTAAGGGCACTCATACAAAGCCAACAGCCAATATCATCCTAAATGGAGAGAGTCTGAAAGCATTTCCCTTGAGAACGGGAACCAGACAAGGATGGCCTTTATCACCACTCTTATTCAACATTGTGCTGGAGGTCCTAGCCAGAGCAATTAGGCTAGAAAAAGAAATAAAGGGCATCTAAATTGGTACGGAAGAAGTAAAAGTACCTCTATTTGCAGATGATATGATCTTATACTCAGAAAACCCCAAAGAATCCACAAGAAAAACTACTGGAATCAATAGAAGATTTCAGCAAAGTATCAGGATACAAGACAAATATACAAAGATTAGTTGGATTCCTTTACACCAACAAAGCAAACTTCAAAGAGGAAATCACCAAATCAATAGCATTTACAATAGCCCCCAAGAAGATAAAATACTTAGGAATAAATCTAACCAGAGATGTAAAAGACCTGTACAAAGAAAACTACAAGACACTACTGCAAGAAACCTACATAAGCAGAAAAACATAACTTGCTCATGGATAGGAAGACTCAACATTGTGAAAATATCTATTCTACCTAAGCGATCTACAGATACAATGCAATCCCAATCTAAATGCCGTCGGCATTTTTTAATGAGATGGAGAGACAAATCACCAGCTTCGTATGGAAAGAGAAGAAGCCCCGGATAAGTAAAGCGTTACTGAAAAAGAACAAAGTGGAAGGTCTCACACTACCTGATTTTAGAACCTATTATACCACCACAGTAGTCAAAACAGCCTGGTAGTGGTACAACAACAGATACACAGACTAATGGAACAGAATTGAGAATCTAGAAGTAAATTCATCCACCTATGAGCACCTGATATTTGACAAAGGCCCAAAGTCCATTCACTGGGGAAAAGACAGTCTCTTTAACAAATGGTGGTGGCATGACTGGATATACATCTGCAAAAAAATGAAACAAGACTCATACCTCATTACCATGCATAAAAACTAACTCCAAATGGATCAAAGACCTAAATATAAAATATAAAACGATAAGAGTTCACGGAAGAAAAAATAGCGACAATGCTGGGAGCCCTAATACATGGCATAAACAGAATACAAAATATTACTAACAATGCACAAAAACCAGAAGAGAAACTAGATAACTGGGAGCTCCTAAAAACCAAACACTTATGCTCATCCAAAGACTTCACCTGAACAGTAAAAAGACAACCTACAGACTGGGAAAAAATTTTTGGCTACGACAAATCTGATCAGTGTCTAATCTCTAAAATCTATAAGATACTGTAAAATCTCAACAACAAAAAGACAAATACCCCAATTCAAAAATGGCCAAAGGATATGAATAGGCACTTCACCAAAGAAGACATTCAGGTAGCTAACAGATACATGGGGAAATGCTCGCAATCATTAGCCATTAGAGAAATGCAAATCAAAACTACAATGAGATACCATCTCACCCCATCACAGCTTGCATTAATCCAAAAAACACAAAATAATGTTGAAGAGGTTGTAGGGAGACTGGAACACTTATATACTGTTAGTGGGAATGTAAAATGGTACAACCACTTTGGAAAACAATTTGGCATTTCCTTAAAAAAAAACTAGAAAAAAACAAACAAACTAGAAATAGAACTACCATACGATCCAGCAATCCCACTCCTTGGAATATATCCTAGAGAAATAAGAGCCTTCGCACTCCCACATTTGTTGCAGCACTGTTCACAATAGCAGTAAGATGGAAACAACCTAGATGAGATGAATGGATAAACAAATTATGGTACATACACACAATGGAATACTACGCAACAATCAAGAACAACGATGAATCCATGAAACATCTCATAACATGGAAGAATCTGGAAGGCATTATGCTGAGTGAAATTAGTCAGTTGCAAAGGACAAATATTGTATGAGACCACTATTGTAAGAGCTCAAGAAAAGGTTTAAACACAGAAGAAAACATTTTTTGATGGTTACGAGGGTGGAGAGGAAGGGAGAGGAGTATTCACTAACTAGACAGTAGACAAGAATTATCTTAGGTGAAGGCAAGGACAACAGACAATACAGGGGAAGTCAGCACAACTGGACTAAACCAAAAGCTAAGAAGTTTCCTGAATACAACTAGACACTTCGAGGGACAGAGTAGCAGCAGCGGAGGTCCGGGGACCACGGTTTCAGGGGACATCTAGGTCAACTGGCTTAACAAAGTTTATTAAGAAAATGTTCTGCATCCCATTTGGTGACTGGTGTCTGGCATCTTAAAAGCTAGCAAGCAGCCATCTAAGATGCATCAATTGGTCCCAACGTACCTGGAGAAAGGAGAATGAAGAACACCAAAGACACAAGGAAAACATGAGCCCAAGAGACTGAAAGGGCCACATAAACCAGAGACTCCATCAGCTTGAGACCAGAAGAACTAGATGGTGCCCAGCTACCACCAATGACTGCCCTGACAGAGAAATCAACAGAGAGTCCCTGATGGAGCAGGAGAAAAGTGAGGTACAGAACTCAAATTCTAGTAAAAAGACCAGACTTAATAGTCTAAGACTGGAGGGACCCCAAAAGATATGGCCCCCGGACGCTCTGTTAGCCTAAAACTGAAACCATTCTCGAAGCCAACTCTTCAGACAAAGACTAGACTGGATTATAAGACATAAAATGATACCGGTGAGGAGTGTGCTTCTTAGCTTAAGTAGACACATGAGACTATGTGGGCAGCTCCTGTCTGGAGGAGAGATGAGAAGGCAGAGGGGGACAGGAGCTGGCTGAATGGACACAGGAAATCCAGGGTGGAAAGGAGGAGTGTGCAGTCACATTATACGGAGAACAACTAGGGTCACATAACAATGTGTATATAAATTTTTGTATGAGAAACTAACTTGAACTATAAACTTTCACTTAAAGCACAATAATAATAATAATAATAAAAGGCCCTCCCTAAACACTCTGTCTCAAGTTGCCTCCCATGCCCCAAACCCAGACTTTCCCTGTTATGTTCCTCAGTTTTATTTTCTTATTGTTCTTAGGTCCAACCTTAAGTACAACAGAATGAAACGCTGCCTGGTCCTACGCCATCCTCACAATCGTTGCTATGTTTGAGCCCACTGTTGCAGCCACTGTGTTAATCCATCCCATTGAGGGTCTTCCTCTTTTTCTCTGAACATCTACTTTAGCAAGCATGATGTCCTTCTCCAGGGGCTGGTCCCTTCCGATAACATGTCCAAAGTACATGAGACACTCTGCCCATCCTCACTTATTGGGAACATTCTGGCTGTACCTCTCCCAAGACAGATGTGTTTGTTCTTCTGGCAGTCTACAGTATGTTTAGTACTCTTCGCCAACACCACAATTCAAAGGCATCAATTCTTCTTCAGTCTTCCTTATTCAGTGTCCAGCTTTCACATGCATATGAGGCGATTGAAAACACCATGGCTTGGGTCAGGTGCACCTTAACCCTCAAAGTGACACCTTTCCTTTTTAATACCTTAAAGAGATTTGCCCAGTGCAATACGTCATTTGATTTCTTGACTGATTTTCTTCTTAGCACTTATTATCTGAAACTATTTTACTTTATTGATTTGCTTACTTGGTTAGTATCTGTCTCCCACACTAGCAAGTGAGCTCTGGAGGCAGGGATATGTCTGTCCTATTCACAACTGGCTCCAAGCTCCAGTGAGAATCTGTTATGTGAAAGAGTCAGCGAGACAGGGATCTAGGCCCGGCTCCTTCCCGGGTCTGATCCTCAGTTTCCTTACCCCAAAAATGGGGGTAAAAATCCCAAATGGGCTTGCCTCTCATTCATTCTTAAGATTGTCACAAGAATCAAAAGAGACAAGCGTGCCAAACAGCTCATAAACCGCAAAGCACTATAAACATGGTATTTATTCTTAACATCACTGTGGCTAACATGACTTCCAAATAGCAGTTTCTGGCCACAACCCACTCTGAAGAAATAAAGGCTCTGCTATTTCCCCACCACGAAAATATTTGCTAATGAGGAATGCAACAGGTAGGTGAGCGATTTGTGCCCAAAACAGGAACATGGGCCCTGCCTTCTGCACACCAATGCCACAGTGAGAAATCTACAGGCAGGCCACACATGCGCCAGGTCCAGCGGAACCTCTGAGACCACAGTCTGGAAACTGCACACTAAACGCCTCCAGATGGCAAGGGAGAAAGGGGAGGTGGTGATGGGAACAGAGTTAAAGAGAATGTGCGTGCTACCAGGTCAGGAAAATGTACTTTGTATTATGCTGGTGAGGGTGAAAGTGGACAGAAATCTCACTCAGTACTAAGTGTGTTAGCATATGCGTGCTACAGTGGGGAGGAGACATAAATTTGTTTGGGACGTAGTTTAACAATAACCATGAAAATCAAAACTCCCTGCCAGAAACACTACCTTAACTAAGTCATCCAAGTTACCACCCCCAGTAATGCGACCAGTCAACACCCTGTGCCTCCTGATACAGTGCACGGAGAAGGACTCAATGTCGCTTAGTGATACTCCTGCTCAAAGAGCACATCCTGACTCGACTCATGAGGTGAAATCAGACAAACTCGTAACAGCTAGTTTGTACTCTTCAAAAATATCAAGGTCATGAAAGACAAAGACAGAATTAGGAACTGTTCCAGCTTAAATGAGAGCAGAGATGTGACAACTGAATGCAACATGTGATCCTGGATTGGACTCTGAACCAGAAAAAAACATTTTTTTTTTCTTTTTCTATAAAGGATATCATTGGAAGAATTGCAAAAATTTGAGTAAGGTCTGTAGATTAGACAGCAGAATTGTATCAATGTTAACTTCCTGATTTTGACAACTATACTGTGCTTATGTAAGACTATCCTTGTTTTTAGGAAGTATACACTAAAGGTGGTAAAGTAAAGGGTCAACAAAAAAGAGAAAGACCCTCAGGGAGATGGAATGACACAGGAGCTGCAATAATGAGCTCCAACATAACGACAACCGTAAGGATGGCGCAGGACCAGGCGGTGTTTCGTTCTGTTGTACATAGGGTTGCTATGAGTTGGAACCAACTCAATGCCACCTAACAACACACTAAAACTAAAGGGTAAAGGGACATCATGTCTGCATATTACTCTCAAATAGCTCCCAATATGATAAAGCAACAGGGGTTAAAAAGTTAACATTTGGGAAATCTGGGTGAGGGGTACCTATGGAAGTCCTTTGTACTATTCTTGTAACTTTCCTGTAAGTTTGACATTATTTCAAAATAAAAAGTCTAAGAAGGACATTTTTTAAAGTGATTGCCTATGGAATGAGGAAGTGGGCCAGGGTGGACTGAGTATTCCTTTTAACTCTAGGCCCTTTTATAGTTGTACTGTGTGCATATACTATTGTTTGAAGTAGGTAATTAATCTTTTTTTAAACCCTCTTTGATCTTTGACCCTGCAAAATTACTTCTAGAAGCTTACATACAAATGAGCACAGATATAGGTCCAAAACTGTTCCTTGTAGCATCATTTATAATAACAACAAACTGGAAATGACCCAACTATCCAGCAACAAGGGACAGGTTAAATAAATTAAGGCAGATCCATGTGCAATGGAACACTAAGCACCTGTTTAAGAGAATGAGGTAGGTTTGTTTGTGCTAAAATGCAAAGATGTCCATATTATAGTTTTATGTGCAAAAGTTTTAAGTGACAACAACAAATGCATAGAATGACCTCCTTAAGTTTCACTCTGTTTGTTGGAAGTTGTGCAACACGAAGACAGCATGATGAATTTTCACCAAATTCAGTGACTGTGTTTGGGATGACCTGACTCAAAATACAGCCTGTAACATTTATTTATATTTATATCCAGAGGTCTGTACATATTTTGGAAACCCCAGTGGCGTAGTGGTTAAGAGCTCAACTGCTAACCAAAAGGTTAGCAGTTCGAATCCACCAGGCGCTCCTTGGAAACCCTATGGGGCAGTTCTACTCTATCCTGTAGGGTCACTATGAGTCAGAATTGACTCGATGGCAATGGGTTATACATATTTTATACAGATATATATCAAAGGACATATATCAAGAAGTACCAGTGATCATCTTTGGATGGTAAGGTTTTGTTTTTGTATTTTTTATTTTATTTTTTTATCCTCTTTTCTGTATTGTACATGCATTACTTCTGTAATTAGGAAAAAAAAATAAACCTTTTTCAAATGAAAAAATTAAGTATGTAGTACATATATACTGGCATGCATGAAATTCATTTGGGGGGTTTGGGAGGCACCTCAAGGAGACAGCAGGCAAAGGCATTGTAGCTGGGGGTGAGGAGAACAGACTCACCAGACCGACAGGGCCTGGGCCTCTGAAAATGTGATGAAGCTACCATACCCACTCTGATATTTCCGTGAGAGAGAAACTCTAACCGTGTTTAAGCCATTGTTATTCCGAGTCTCTGTTGCATGCAGCCAAACCTATATCTAAATAATAGAAATAATCATAATTGCTGCAATAACATTTATTGAGCACCTACTATGTTCTAGGCACCACGTCTAAAAGCCTCATACTCGTCTTACTTGATCTTTACAAAGAATCTAATAGGGGAGGTACAATCATTATTCCCATTTCAAAGATGAGGAAACTGAGGCCCAAAGTCACCCAAGAGGTTTGCAATCAAGCCAGAATTAACACATAGGCAAGCTGGTTTCAAAGGCTTTATCATTACCCATAACACCATTCCAACCTCAGGCTATCCAGATGGTGGTCTGCCTCCTTGGGCCTGATCACTGGACCAAGATGGCAGCTCCAACAGCTACAAAGGGCCTCCTGGCACTCTGACCCCAGCAAGGGAACCTGGGAGAAGTGACCGACTGTATGCACAGAGCTGTGTCAGTGTTGGGCTTAACCCTCAACCTACGAACCCCAAGATCAGTGCTGTGAGGCTTCCAAGGTTTCAGACTTGGGCTCAAATCCCAGCTCTGTGCTTACGTCTGGTGGGCAGGTCACTTGTCTCTGCACCTCAAGGTCCTCATCTTCAAAATGGGGAAAAGACTTCCTAACTCCCAGGATCGCAGGGATCAATGTCCTTAAGTTAGAGCTTGGCGCATAGTAAGTGTTCCCTTCCCTTCACTTGGCATCTCACTTGAGAGGGCAACACAGCCACAGAAACTCACAGATAATCCATAGGCTGACAGGGTAACAGCAATACTAGTTCCCTGAGTACAAATGCCCAGACACCTTTGCCTGACTTCCCTGCCTTTCTGGCCCCATTTCCCAATCTGCCCCAGGGCAACTGCCCTATACTCTATTTCTCGAGTTCTTGTTCCCCCTACCAACTTCTCAAATCTTGTGTGATTGCTACAAGGCCCTTCATGCCCTGGACTCACTTTCTCTTCCAGGTCCCTCCCACTTCCATTCTATACAGCTTACTATTTTATATCTCTGCACCTGCTATTCTCTCTGCTAGAAGGGACTCCACCCCAGCCCTTGTCTACCTAGAAAACTCCTACTCATCGTTCAAAACCCAGTTCATAAATTACTGTTCCTGGGACAGCTTCCCTACTCTGCACACCACCACAATACTTTTATAATTCATATATACATCGATATGATAGCATTTGATCACAGTATATGGCAAGCATTTGTTGACAAGCCTATCTCCCTGAGCAGCCTATACATTGCAAGCTCAAGGTCTGTATTTCATGTATTTCTGAACTCCAGAAATCTCACCCAGGAGTTACTGCGCACCCCATTAGTACAGGTCATGAGCCAAGTCTCTACAGGGAAGTGAAAGCCATTTTAACATGAAAATAGTCACTAATGAACTGAAATAAGTGCCCAGACAAACACGCCCCAGGTTTTTCTCTAACATCGATCCCCATGCTATGTCCTGGGCTTGGTAGAGCAGGTGCTTCCAGACCACATCAGGTAGATGCACTGTAAAATGACTGCAGAGTAAAAATTCGGGATTTCATGAAGTCGTGGAAGTGCCATTTGATATCTATAAATAATACCATCGGCGGAGCACGGTCTGGCACAGGGACTCCCACAAAAAAAATCAAGGAAGAGAAACTTAACAAGGATGGCAGGATCAATAGCACCAGAGAATGGTTTGAAGATCTAAGGATTAAGAGCACGGGGCAATTTTAGCTTAACTAGTAAAGAATGTCTGCCTTGAACATTGTCCTCTGTTAAGATCTGTCTTTGTGGGATCAAACTGACAACAGCAACTCCAGAGATGAGATGGGAACCTTAGGGGGCAGTGAGTTTATATTAATGAGGGAGGAACAACTCAGAAAAAGAGGGTGAGAATGGTTACACAACTCGAAGAATGTAATCAGTGTCACTGAAATGTACATGTAGAAACTTGAATTGGCGTATGTTTTTCGCTATGTATATCCTCAACAACAACAAAAATAAAATAAATTAAAAAAAAAAAAAGAGCATGTGGCAATGAAATTCAGACTTTCTGGAGCCATGGAGGCTGGATGAACTCCTGAAACAATTGCCCTGAGATAATCTTTTAACCTTAAACCAAAATACCTCCTGAAGTCTTCTTAAAACCAAACAATAGTTCAGCTTAACTAGCAAAGCATGTCAGCCTTGAGCATTATCCTCTTTTAAGAGCAATCTACCTGGGATCAAACAGACAACAATCTGAAAGATTAGATAGGAACCTTAGGGGACAGTGAGTTTATGTTCACGGGGTAGAAACAACTCAGAAAAGGAGATGAGAATGGTTGCAGAACTCAGAGAATGACATCAATGTCACTGAACTGTACATGTAGAAACTGTTGAATTGGTGTACGTATTCCTGTGCAGATTCTCAACAACAAAAATAAATAATATAAATTATATAGGTATGTATGTGTATATATATGTACGTATGTATGTGTGTATATAGAGCATGTGAAAAAACTGAGGGGTTTATTCCTTCAACGTTTCTGCAAAGGGGACGCTCTTTATGACTGCATGGAAGAGGCTACAGTGACATGAACGACAGTGCATCAAGCTATCATATAATTTTGTCTGAAAAAATGACCCCAAATAAAATCTACACTTGATCCACTCCTTGTTCAGTCTACAAATCACCATACAGCTTTAATTCTGATCTAAATTTTATAGATTATAAAACAAACTAGTCTTATTTTTATGATGTCTGCTTTTATATCCATGTTTAGTCATTCTTTTTACAGCCTAAGCATCAGTGTACACTTTCAATTGTAATCTGAATTTTGTAGGGTATTAGACAAAATAATATTTTCATAACTTCTTTTAGTTTAGAAAAAAAACCAATCTTCTTACTAGTATGAATGAGGAAATACTGATTTCCCTTTTTTAGGATAAAAAGGGCCTTCCTTCCTCAATAAATGCCTGCCAAGTTGAAGAATGATGTGAGAAGGGTCAGCGAGGCCCAGAACACTTGCTGCCAGCCTGAACCCCAACCTGGACCCTCAGTTTCCCCTCCGAAGTGTTTCACTGGTTCTGAGGAGGGTGAAAACCACCAAGGCCATAGCAGCTGGGCTCCTTGCCCACCCGCCCGGGGCGACGGAAGTGGGGCGAACACGTACTTGTAGATGGCGCTGTCCTTCTTGGGGCTGTGCTGTGGCAGCAGGCTGTGGGAGTACTGATGGACACCCAGGTCGTACAGCGAGGGGAAGTCCTTGCCACAGAGATGGCAGCGGTAGCTCAGCTCCTCCTGGTGGCTCTTGATGTGTTCCAGGAACGTGTCGAGCTTTGCGAACGTCTGGGCACAGCTTTTGACTACACATTTGTATACCTGAAAGGAAGATGCAGCGCAGGTGAGGGGAGGCAGGGGCTGAGAAGAACTGCCTCCACCGCTGCCCCCTACCCTGAGGCATATACGTTGCCCTGCTGCTGGATCCCCAGTTTTATTTTGATTAGAGGGTCCCTTCCTCTAAGCCTGCCACTATGGCCCCGTGGCCCATGTCTCATGCTCTGCTTGGCAGGAACTCGTTTATAAAAATTATCCGCAACTTGGAAATATGGTGAAAGGACTACTGATGTCCTGTCAATGTCATGCTAGAGTAGTGGCTCTCCAATGTGAACAAGCATCAGAACCACAAATCTGTAGGGACCATTCCCAGGGTTTCCGATTCAGCAGGTCTGGGTGGCCTGAGAACGTGCATTCCTAACAAGTAAGTGCCCCAGTGATGCTGATGTTGCTGGCCCAGGGGCCCGATTTTGAGAACCGCTGTTCAGAGTACTGCCTAACAAGCCTGCCTAAGACCCATCTCTGGGTGTGCAGCTTGTTTTCACTCACTATTTACTACCGATTAGGATCCAGGCTGTAAAGTCAAATGCTAACTTGTAGAAAACTGGTCAGAAGCAAGTAATTTTGTCAGGTAGATCAACCCCAAAGGCTAATGGCTTCTGTTGTCCTGTAGGACACGGAGCAGTTGTGGGTCTAACTCGGTGATCCTGTTTGAGTATTCCTTTTTTTCACTGATAAATTTATATACAGATAGTAGTTTCTCATATAGTACAGGGGACCTCTCCGTGCTATCTCGGCAACTTCTTGTAGATCTATAATTATTTTTAAATAAAGTTTTTTAAAAAAGGCTATCTCAAAAAAAGGGGCACAATTCAAAATTATATGTGTATGCATGACCCCAATTGTTAATAAAAAAATACAGAAGCTCCAAAAAAATAGACTAGATTTTGTGCTGCACGACCAGGGTTGTTTCTTGGATTGCGGGATTACGGGCGATGACTGTTTTCTCAGGAGGATGTATTGCAAGGTGGTTAACGACATGGGGTTTGGAGTCAAACTGACTTGGCTTTGAATCCTCACTTGGTCACTTACTGGCAGTGAGACTTTGGACGGGTCACTTTACCTCTCCGAGCCTCCATTTCTTCATCTGTAAGATAGACATACTGAGAATGCCTATCTCTAAGGTTGTTTTGAGAATTAAGTCAAATATTGAGTAACGCATTTAGCAGAGCATGGAGCACACAGTAAATACATTCTTTAATTTTCTGAATTTTCTAATTCTACTTTGGGTACCTTGGTACTTTTATAAAGGAAAAAAATAATAATAACATTTATTTAAAAAAAAAAAAAGAGCATCAATTGGTCCCAACCTACCTGGAGCAAAGGAGAATGAAGAACACCAAAGACTCAAGGTAATTATGAGTCCAGGAGACAGAAAGGGCCACATAAACCAGAGACTACATCAGCCTGAGACCAGAAGAACTAGATGGTGCCCAGTTATAACTGATGACTGCCCTGACAGGGAACACAACAGAGAATTCCTGAGGGAGCAGGAGACCAGTGGGATGCAAACCCCAAATTCTCGTAAAAAGACCAGACTTAATGGTCTGACTGAGACTAGAAGGACCCTGGAGGTCATGGTCCCCAGACCTTCTGTTAGCCCAAGACAGGAACCATTCCCAAAGCCAACTCTTCAGACAGGGATTGGACTGGACTATGGGATAGAAAATGATACTGGGATAGAAAATGATACTGGTGAGGAATGAGCTTCCTGGATCAAGTAGACACATGACACTGTGTGGGCAGCTCCTGTCTGGAGGGGAGATGGGAGGGTGGAGGGGGTCAGAACCTGGCCGAATGGACATGAAAAGAGAATGGAGGGAAGGAGTGTACTGTCTCATTAGGGGGAGAGAAATTAGGAGTATATAGCAAGGTGTGTATAAATTTTTGTATGAGAGACTGACTTGATTTGTAAACTTTCACTTAAAGCACAATAAAAATTAAAATAAAATAAAGACTAGAATAGTTACCACACGACCCTGCAATTCCACTCCTAGGTATCTACCCAAGAGAATTGAAACGTATGTTCACACAAAAATTTGTACATGAATGTTTGTGGGAACATTATTTATAATAGCCAAAAAGCAGAACCACCCAAACATCCATCAGCTGATGAATGGATAAATATAATGTGGTATAGTCATACAATGAAATAGTATTTTGCCATGAAAAGGAATACAGTAAAAAAACTTAAAAAAGGGAAGAAGTTTTGACACATGCTATGACATGGATGAACACTGAAAACGTTATGCTGAGTGAAAGAAGCCAGACACAAAAGGTCACACACTGTATGAGTCCAGTTTATATGAAACGTCCAGAAGAGGCAAATCCATAGAGACAGGGGCTGGGGACAGGGAGGAGTGGGGAGTGACTGCTAATGGGTAGAGGGTTTCTTTCTGGGGTAATAGAAGTGTTATAGAATTAGATAGTGGTGATGGCTGCACAACCTTACGAATATACTGAAAACTACTTGAACGTATGCTTTAAAAAGGTGAATTCTTGTTAGGTGAATTACATCTCAATTACAAAAAATACTGCAGCCCTAAATCCCCTTAGGTAGGTTTTTAGACATTGAATCTTCTGAGGGCATTATGAATATTTCCTGTACCTGACCTTCATCAAACGACCCTCAAGAGGAGAGCCTTCTCCCCGGGGCTGGCACCACAGCAGGGCAGCAAGCTGGCCCTATCCAGGTAGAGGAAGCTTGACCCATCATGGGTGGTAAGGGGACATCTCAGGGCAACTGAGTTCGACTCCCATCCCTTTCTAGGCAGCATTCAAGGCCCCATCATCAGCCAGGCTCATGACAGGATGGCTGTGGCTGCCTGCCAACCACCTACCTGCTCGTTTTTATGCTGGGTCATGTGAGACTTGAGTTGGAAGTAGGTGCTGAACTTGCTGGGGCAGAACTGGCACAGATAGGAGCTATCAATGAGGACCACCTGCTTGGTCTCCAGCTTGTCCCCCTCATCCTCACCTGCTGTGGGCAAGGCCTGGGCCTGAGGGGTGCTTGACAGGGTCTGGCCCAACCCTATGGAGAAAGCCAGGGAGGAAAGTCACTGAGAAGGGCAGAGTCAGGACAGAGAACCACAGCATTGAGGAAGGATCCACAGAGCACCTACTACATGCTCCACTGTGTTTACCCAGCCACCTACTATGTGCTGGGTGCTGGACACTGTATTCAAGGCATATTGAGCTGGTATGTACTGATACAGCCGTTCCAGATAATAAAATATTGAAATACTTGCATACTGGTGGATAAATAGCTGTTGCCTCAAAGCCCCCTCCCTGCTCTTCCCCTCAGACCCTATAGGCCTCTTCATGGTCGTTAGAAGTCCTAACGCTCTTCCTAGCTATACTTATAATGCCTCCCCAGCTCCCTCTTCTAATTATAATCATTTGTAAGTTGTCCCACCCTCACTAGCAGTAAAGATAGGTGGTTAATTAATGATGTGACCAGGAGCCTGGGACTTCATCTTTGTAAGTCCAGTGGCCTGGCACACAGGAGGACTTCACAGATGTTTGCTAAATGGTTGAACTCTTGGTACTAGACATTATAGAATTTTGAAAGAAATGGTTTCTTCCCCAAAGAGCTCACAAGAACTCAGAGGGCACATATGGAATAGCCAAACATACAGTATGGCTAGTTCCAACAGGAAACGCTGATGGAAGGAGGTCATATAAATGCAGCCACACGTTGCTTGATCAGCAAAACTTTCCCTTCGTAGCCAGCATGTGGCTGGTATTCCTCATCCTTGGGCTGCACAGGAAGGGCTCAGGCTCTGGCCTTGTACTTTCCAATATGGTGGCCATGAGCTACATGTGCCTACTAAGAACTTGAACTGTGGCTAGTCCAATTTCAGATGTGCCATACATGTAAAATGCACGCTACATTTTGAAAACTTGGTATAAAAAAAGGATGCAAGATACCTCATTAATGATTTAATTCTACAGAAGAATCCTGATCAAAGGAGGAATATGCAGAACATAATTCCAAATTCTCATGGAATCTAGACTTTCTGGAGCCATTGAGGCTGGATGAATTCCCAAAACTACTGCCATGAGATAATCTTTAAACTTTAAACAAAAAATATCTCCTGAAGTCTTCTTAAAATCAAACAATAATTTATATTACCTAG
Organism: Loxodonta africana; assembly: GCF_030014295.1. Lineage (NCBI taxonomy): Eukaryota > Metazoa > Chordata > Mammalia > Proboscidea > Elephantidae > Loxodonta > Loxodonta africana. The sequence goes on along the minus strand of NC_087365.1, from coordinate 32,975,917 downwards.
TAAAGAATGTCTGCCTTGAGCATTGTGCTCTTTCAAGCTCTATCTATATGGGATCAAATTGACAACAGCAACTTGAAAGAGTAGGTAGGAAACTTAGGGAACAGTGAGTTTATGCTAATGGAGGAGGAACAACTCGGAAAAGGGGGGTGAGAATGGTTGCAAAACTCAAAGAACGTAATTAATGTCACTGAATTATACATGTAGAAATTATTAAATTAGCATATGTTCTGCTGTGTACAGTCTCAACAACAAAAATAAATTATAAAAAAATTATATTAAATGTTTAAGTGATCATATTTTAAATAAAAAAAGAAATTTTTTTTTTAAATATGCTGGGTTAAATATATTATTAAAATTAATTTCACCTTTTTTGGTTTTACTGTTTTTAATGTAGCTACTAAAACATTTTAAATTACATGTGTCACTCATATTACATTTTTGGACAGTTCTTCTCTAGACCTGGTAGTTTCCTCCCCCATGTAAAGGGGGCTAAACCAACATCAGAGACAGGACCATTTACTCAAGGATAAGTGATGGCTCAAATGAGAAACCCACAAAGTATGAACGGCTTTGGAGACCATCTGTCCACAGAGGTCAAAGACTGCCTTCAGCAAAGTATTAAGAATAAATTCTGAGGTGGGATTCAGGCTCAGTAGTAAAGATAGGTGGTTGATTAATGATGTCTGCCATGGTATAAGAATACAGCAATGCCACCCATATGGTATATTTATTGTCCCTCCTTTTATCCTGTGCCTCATTTTACATATAAGCTTTAGAATGAAGCCAGAGAGGTCAAGGAGGATGAATACTCAGGGGCACACAGCTACCAACAAAACATGTGAGGCTGCAGGGGAGAAGTGTAGGCAGGGTGGCATTCCCCACCTCCACCCACCTGTGCTTTCCTCGTCCTCCTGCCTGTTGGGGTTCAGGGCCATGACTTGCACGGTCACAGAGTTCCGAGAGACAGTGCCGCCGCTGCGCCCTGGGGGCCACACCTTGTGGGTCTGCATGTGTTTCTTGACATTAGATTTCTGGGCAAAGGCACGGCCACACGCAATGCACTGGAAGGGCTTCTCACCAGTGTGGCTGTGGGAGACAAAGGTTGTCAGGACCCTCCTGCAGGGACAGAGACATGGCCTCAGTCCAGGTGCTCACAGCTACCAGATGCTGCTGGCAACCATCGTGACACTATGAGCACAAGGCCTCATGCTGAGGAATGCAGACAAGACTCTGGGCTCTTGATGGCATTGCTGAGCTGCTGAATAAACCTGACCTGTGGTCATCTCCCACTGTGAGATAATACATTTCCTGATTGTTTAAATCCATTTAAATGAGGATTTCTGTTATTTGCAGGAGAAAACATCTTAGATGATATAACACACTTATTATTTAATATTTTTCTTCAAATCAACTCACTTTTTTTAAAAGGTTTTGAAAACTTAAAACAACTTTAAAAGGAAGCTTTCTATCATTATTATATATGTAAAATTACTTGTCATAAATAAAAAGTAACTAAAAAACAAATGCAATAATGAAATATCAATGTTAATAAGATCTATGGTTTCACTGTCTAAAAACGGTAGACACAAGTCATATGAGACTATTTAACTTTTTTAAGTTAAATAAAATTAAAAATTCAACTCCTTAGTCACACCAGCCACATTTCAAGTGCTCAATAGTCACATATAGCTAGTGGATATCATATGGGACAGCACAGGCTTAAGTATTTCCATCATGGCAGAAAATTCTATTGCATAGCACTAGTTTAGGCCAGTGGTTCTAACCAGTGTTGGTTTTGCCTCACGGGGACATTTGGAAATGTCTGGAGACACTTTTGGTTGTTACAGGTGAGGCGGGGGAGGAGGGGAGGTGCTAATGCCATCTAGTGGACCGAGGCCAGGGATATGGTAAACACCCTACGGTGCATAAGCACCTCCCTCCAAGCAAAGAATTATCTAATCCAAAATGTCAGTAATGCCGAGGCTGAAAATCCCTGGTCTAGAGGGAAACCGTTGCCTTCTACGGTTAGAACCTGAGGCTCCCTTTCTCTCTTTCTTTGTTATAAAAGGAGATTACCAAGTGAGAGATGTTAAAGACAGACTAGCTCCATACTGAGCCTTTTTCCACTGACTCTCCAAGGATGGAAAGAAATTGAAAAGGGAATCATTTTTTCACTCTATCTTTAAGAACTTTTCAATACCATATCCATGAACCACCTAAAATCATCTCATGTCCCAATGTATCTCACTCTATGCAAAACACTCAACAAGTCTACCCCTCCATTTTACAGACGGAAAAACTGCTCCTTATATGTTCTTGGGGCAAGAGGAATCATGGGTAGCCCTGAGCTGAACAAAGAGCTTGAAGGGCAGCCCTTTCTGCAGAGGTGACGAATAAGGCACCCCTTACATGCCGGCAAAGCCACTATCAGTTCAAAGAAAGTGCATCTCCCACTGCTCTACCCACTCCATTGCAGTGGACAGGCACCATAACTTTCACAGAGCCTTCCCATTGCTCCTGCGAGATAAGAGGGGAAACCATCCTGGCCTGGACCACAGGCCTGAAAACCATGACAGGACAGATGGGGGCTTGCCCACCACCCGGACTGGTGGGCGGGAAGGCAGCCTGGCTTCCACTGCACAGGGCCCCTGGCCAGGGCTTCCCAGGGGCCACCTGCCCCACCAGGTACCTTCGGATATGCTGCTGTAGGTCAAAGTTTTTGGTGAACGACTTGTCGCAGTACGAGCACTTGAGTTTCTGAGCCTTTGGCTTTCCTGCAGCTGAAAGAGAACATGAAAAGAGAATGCAGGAAAAGAGAAACAGAGGCCGGGAACACAGCTGAGGAGTCAACGGCACCATCCAGGCACTCCACCTCTGGACCTGGGGCCAGACAGTCCACACCCTGGAAGATCTGGACCCCCGGACACGCAAGGGAAGAGGCACTGGGGAGCTTCTCACAGTGCCAGGAGAGGAAAACCCGGGACATGTTCTGGTTGACAGAACTGGACAAACCCCTCAAAGGCTCCCCTCTGCTCCAGGATAAAATCCAACCTGTTACAGTCTATAGGCCTCAGTATCCTCTGCTTCCTGCCAACCTCATCAGTTCTCTCCACCCAAGTGCAGTGGACTCCACGCTAATCCTTAGAAGACCCTAAGCATAGCTCCACCTCAGGACCTTTGCACCTGCTGTTTTCCCTTACCTGGAATGCTTGTCCCTCAGATATCCATAAGGCTGCTTTCTTCTCATCCTCAGAGAGGTCTTTTCTATCCAAGTAACATCATTTCCCAGCCCCTCCCCAGCTATTCTCAATCACTGTATCCTGTTATTCTCCTTCCCAGCACAATTCCACAACTCATAAATATTTCTTTATTCCCTGCCTGTCTCTCTCATTAAACTGTGAATAACGTGAGGGCAGAGGAATCACGGACCAAGATGCTGGCTCCTAATGTCTGACGCCAAGCCCGGCACACAGATGCTCAACAAGTATTTGTGGAAGGAGGAAATCAGTTGACTGGAAAGGCCCTGAAAAATTCTGTTTCTCTCCCCTCCACCTCCATACTTAGCATCTCCGAACGGGTGGCAGATACTGCTGTTTGCTTTCCCAATATCTACTCTCCCCCTCTTCCTTTCTCACAAGTTCCTTACTATCTACTCTCCCCTTCCTCCTTCCTTACAAATTCCTTGCTTAATAGGAACATCAACATGCCTGGCTAAAAAAGACATTTCCCAGCTTCCTCTGTGCTAGATATGGCCATGTGACTAAGTTCTGACCAATGAGATGCAAGCAAAAGTATCACTTAGAACCACCGCAAAGAGCTAATGTTGCTGGGAGGCACCCCCTTTTGTCCTGCATTTCCTCCTTCTTACTGCCTGGAACATGCAATCAATGACTGGAGCTCCAGCAGCCATCTTGGACAAAAAGGAACCCTGATAAAAGAAGCCATGCACTAAGGATGGAGGCTCAGAAAGACAGAAGAAACACGGTACCTGATGACCATACAGTCACAGCCAGATTGCCTGCCTCGGGCCTTGTTTTACACAAGAGAGAACAGCGTTCTATTTTTGAAGTTACTGTTAGTTTGGATTTTCCATGACACACAGCCAAACTTAATCCTAACTATCATAAAATGAAAGACCAGAACTAAGCACCCTATGGACAGAGTGATGCTGAGGTAGGACACCCATGGCAGGCTGGGGACCCACCTTCTGGGAGTCCACTGCCACCTTTGGCCCGTCTGGTCTTCAGTGTTGGTGGAGAGTCAAAGGTGGTCACCGTGCCACCAGTGGCGCTGGTCATGGGGGCAGCAGGGTTTGGTCCTTTCGGTTTGAATCCCTGTTTGCCCGGGCTGTACACTGGAGGGGTGGCATACACTGGAGCCTCCACACACTGGTTTGGCACCTAGGACAGTACAGTCAAGTAAAGAGTCCTGGGAAGGGAGGGAAAAGCTGTCCCAGCCAGAGGAACCCTCACCGTGGCCCAGGCTGATCTCAGCCACTCCTCACCTATAGCCACCATTTTAACCCCTCCACCTAGCTCAGACACCACAATCACTCCCAAGACCCCTTAGAACTTCATGAAGCCAACAGGTCAGATGCAGCTTTGGAGCTAGACTGCCTAGGTTCAAATTCTGACTGTGCCACTTATCAGTTAAGTGACTTTGAGCAAATCTTTTAACATCTCTTTCTCAGTTTCCTCATCTGTAAATTGGGGCTAATCAAAGTACCCCTTTCATAGCGTTGTTGTGAGGACTAGGTCTGGTTTTGCTGCCCACAGTATCCGCAACACACAGTAGGTGTTCAGGAAAGATCAAGGTTACTCATGATGACCGTGACCAGTTCTCCCCACTCCCCACCCCTGACCTCTGCTCACCTCCAGCGGTGGGTAGGGCTGCATCCCCAATGCCTGGATCTCCACCGTTCCACTTCCTGCCAGGGGCGCAGTGGCACTGTACACCTCTACCACACCATTCCTGCCAGGGTTGGGACGCCCAGGGGGGCCTAGGCTCTGGGGTGGGGGTGGCGGGGGCTGGGGAGGTGGGGGTGGGGGCAGTGGCGGAGGGGGCGGAGGAGGTGGCGGAGGCTGGGTGAGGTAGCTGGGCGCAGAATGCATGTTCAGGCTGTTCTGAAATCAAAATGAAGAGAAAAGGAAAGCAGCATAGCCTCTTGATAGCAGCTGCCTTGTTTATCAGGGAGGAAAGACATTTGCTTTAGTCAGCCATGTTGAAAGGCTGCTCTCCCTTTTCTCTATGAAAGTCACGGAAATGACCCAGCCTGTGCAGGAAAGAGTTAACATAGCAGGCCTGATGTTGCTGTCTTTAGCAGGGTCTGCTTGTAGGACTGGCCCTTAAGTGGTGCTCTGAGTACTTGGCTTTTAGAACATCCCTACATTGATAAGGTTGTTTCACCCACATGTGGGACGGAACCATACTATACCAGCTTGCCTACATTGTTTGTACACGCAATGTGATTTATGGTGAGCACCTCCTTCCCTTCTGGGAGTCTGGAATTTCAGCCATTGTGACCGCTCACCTGCAAGACCAATCCTTAATAAAAACCCTGGACTCTGAGACTTAAGCAGGCTTCCCTGGGCAGAAACATTGTGCACATATTGCTACACTCCACTACTGGAGGAAGAAATGGGTCTTGTGCAGCCTCTCTCCTCTCCCCCAGGAAAGAGAACTGTGGAAATTTCACCTGGATTCCTGCAGACCCCACCTGATGAGTCTTTCCCCACAGCTGATCCTACTGTGTACCCTTTGGCTGTAATATGCCAGCCAGCAGTACTACTGCTTCCAAAGCCTGTGAATCCTTCTAGAGAGTCCCTGAATATGCGGGTGATTGAGGACCCCTGAAACACAGCCACTGACTTCTACAAATTTATTTTACAAAAATAATCAAACAGGTCAGCAAAAATATCTGTGGATGGTTATTCCAGTGGTTTTTATAATAGGAAAAAATGGAAATGATCGATGTGTCCATCCATAGAAGCCTGGCTAAATTAAAGATGGTCCATCCATACGATGGAATAATTTGCAGATATTAAAATGACAATGCTAATCAGTATTTCATCGAGTACTCCTATTAACTGCAGCTGTTCCTTGGGGAAGAGGTTCTACAGCCAAGTACATTTGGGAAAAAAATCTGGGTCGACAAAATCAAAAGTATTTCTTTACTGCAGGAAACAGCCCAGGACAGAGCAGGGGGAGGAGAACACCTTCATCCTGGGCTGGTTTGACCAGGCAGCCTTTTTCTCCTGGAAAATCCCAAGGAGCCACTGTTTCCAGAGGCATTTTAGGAAATGCTAATGTAGAGTTATAGCCATAGACAGAGTAACATTAAAAGAAAGGCAGAGTAATAAAAGCAAGTTTTAAAACAGTACATATAACATGACCCATTTATATAGATATGCATATTATAAATATATTTATATAAAAAGCTATTTATATCTCTGTATTCAAAAGGACAGGAAAGCTAGACACCAAAATTTTGGCAGTGTTATCTCTAGGTGGGAAAAGTATACCAAACCTGTTGCCATGGAGTCAATTCCAACTCATAGCAACCCTGCAGGTCAGAGTAGAGCTGCCCCACAGGATTTTCAAGGCTGTAATCTTTATATACATATATATATATATATATATTTTTTTTATAGAAGCAGACTGCCACATCTTTCTCCCATGTAGTGGCTGGTAGGTTCAAACTGCTAACCTTTTGGTTAGCAGCTGAAGCACTTAACCACTGTGCCACCAGGGCTCCTTGGAGGGGGTATAAAAGGCTTAAAAACCAAAAGCCTGATGCCACTGAGTCAATTCTGACTCATGGCAACCCTATAGATCAGAGAAGAACTGCCCCATAGGGTTTCTAAGGAACGGCCGGTAGATTCGAACTGCCGACTTTTTGGTTAGCAGTCAAGACCTATTTATTTATTTCCCCAACTTGTATTTTGAAAAATTTCAAACCTACAGAAAGGCTGCAAGAGGAGTACACTGAACATCCTTCACACTTCACCTAACTCACCAATTATTACCATTTGCCACATTCGCTTTGTATGTGTGCGTGCGTATGCATGTATATGTACATGTACATATATACATACATATGTAACACACGTGTATATATATTCTCTGAGCTGCTTCAGAGTCAGTTATAAAAATCATACTGCTCTTTTCTGCAATACTGTACTCAGTATTTACCTCGTAAGAACAACGATACTCTCTTATCACACTGCTATTCAGTGATCACACTCAGGAAATTTAACATTGATACAATACTGTGTTTTTGTTGTTGTTAGGTGCCAGTGAAGTCAATCTGACTCATAGTGCCCCCACGTGACAGGGTAGAACTGCCCCATAGGGTTTCCTGGGCTGTGATCTTTACAGAAGCAGATTGTCAGGTCTTTCACCCACAGAGCAGCTAGGTGAGCTGGAACTGCCAACCTGTTGGTTAGCAGCCAAGCACTTAACCATTGCACCACCAGGGATCCTTTTGATACAATACTATTATCCAAAATACTCAGCTTTGTAGTTTTTTTATTTTTCCTGATCCAGCCAAGAATTACACACGGCAGTTAATTGCCATGGAAACTCTTCAGTTTCCAGATGAATGATAAAATTTTTTTTTTTTACTCTCATTTTGTGTATTTTCTAATGGTCATGGGCCACTTTTGTAAAGAATAAAAACAGGAGTCAAAACAGCTTGACTGTTTGAAACAATTTGGGAATGGATAAGGGTGCTGACTGAATTGGTACATGTGAAGACAGTAGAAATGGTAAATGCTTTGTTACGTATATGTTTACCACACACACACACACACACATATATACACAAAATAGCTGGAATATGGTTGTGAAACCCCAGAATCAGGTTCTGGGTCCCTTCCTGAATGTGGCAGCTTCCCCACCCAAAGCAGGGCCAGCCAAGGGTAAAGCTGACAGCCCCTCTCTATGTGGGGTGAGCTGGGGCCAAGCCCCCTTCTTTCACCAAGATTGTGAATCCACAGAAGTCAATGTGTAGGCCTGGAATCAAGACCCTGTGAGAAGCCTGCCTCCTCCTTACCTGCACAGGTGGGGGGCCCTGGGACATGGGCTGGTCCAGGGACGTGAAGGCCGACATGGCGGACATGAGCACATCATCGCTCACCAGGATGTTCCCCTGCACCAGGGTCTGGATCAGCGGGGACGGGGGCACTGTGATGTATGTGGAGATCTGGGCAGCAACAGAGAGAGGACATGTCTGCAGCCCTGTAAAGAAGCTGAGGGAATGATGCAAAATATCTGGGTTCCAGAGTTCCACAGACCCAAGTTCTATTCCCTCCTCTGCTGCTCCCTGCTGCATGACCCTAGGCAAGTCACACCACTTCTCTGAACCTCCATTTCTTCATCTACCAAATGAGGAGAACAAGTCTCATCTCCCTATAAGTCACATAGCCTGTGACCCAGCAATTGTATTTCCTGATATCCGTCTCAGAGAAACCCTCACACGTGTCCACAGCAAGTCCGTGAATGAGAGTATTCGCACAGTCTTGATTATAACAGTGAAAAACTGGAAATAACTTCAATGTCCATCAATAGGGGAATGAACTTTAAAATGGCAATATAGTCATAGATGGAATACTATATAGACAGTAAAAGGTATTGTGTGAAAAAGCAAATCTCATGATAATACATAGACTATATATTCTCATTTTTTAACTAATGACCAAAGACCAGATGAGTTGTGGAATGACATCAAGGACATCATACATAAAGAAAGCAAAAGGTCATTAAAAATACAGGTAAGAAAGAAAAGACCAAAACGGATGTTGCTCTTGAACGTCGAGTGGCTAAGACAAAGGAAAGAAATAATGAAGTAAAAGAGCTGAAAAGATTTCAAAGTGTGGCTCCAGAAGACAAAGTCAAGTATTATAATGAAATGTACAAAGACCTGGAGTTAGAAAACCAAAAGGGAAGAACACGCTTGGCATTTCTCAAGCTGAAAGAACTGAAGAAAAAAATCAAGACTTGAGTTTCAATACTGAAGGATTCAACAGGCAAAATACTGAACGACACAAGAAGAATCAAAAGAAGGTGGAAGGAACACACAGTCACTGTATCAAAATGAACTGGCTGACTTTCAATCATTTCAGGAGGTAGCATATGATCAAGAATTGATGGTATCGAAGAAGGAAGTTCAAGCTGCACTGAAGACACTGGCGAAAAAGAAGGCTCCAGGAATTGACGGAATACCAATTGATATGTTTCAACAAAGAGATGCAACACTGGAAGTGCTCACTCATCTATGCCAAGAAATTTGGAAGACAGCTACCTGGCCAACCGACTGGAAGAGATCCATATTTGTGCCCATTCCAAAGAAGGGTGATCCAACAGAATGTGGAAATTATCGAACAATATCATTAATATCACACGCAAGTAAAATTTTGCTGAAGATCATTCAAAAGTGGTTGCAGCAATGTATAGACAGGAAACTGCCAAAAATTCCAGCCAAGTTCAGGAGAGGATGTGAAATGAGCGATATCACTGCCGATGTCAGATGGATCTTGGCTGAAAGCAGAGAATACCAAAAAGATGTTTACCTGTGTTTTATTGACTGTGCAAAGGTATTCAACTATGTGGATCATAACAAATTATGGATAACATTGTGAAGAATGGGAATTCCAGAACACTTAGTTGTGCTCATGAAGAACCTGTACATAGACAAAAAGGGATTCATTCAAACAGGACAAAGGGATACTATGTGGTTTAAAATCAGGAAAGGTGGGCGTCAGGGTTGTATCTTTTCACCATACTTATTCAAACTGTATCCTGAACAAATAATGAGAGAAGCTGGACTAAATGACGAAGAATGTGGCATTGGGATTAGAAAAAGACTCATTAACAACATGTGATATGCAAATGACCCAACCTTGCTTGCTGAAAGCAAAGAGATCTTGAAGCACTTACTGATGAAGATCAAAGACTACAGCCTTCATTGTGGATTACATCTCAACATAAAGAAAATAAAAATTCTCACAAATGGACTGTGATGGTTAAGGCTAGGTATCAACTTGGCTGGGCCATGATTCTCAGTGTTTATATGTGATCACTCCCATGATGGGATCTGCTGTAAGTAGCCAACCAGTTGCAAGGAAGTTCCCTTGTGTGTGTGGCCTGCATCCAAATATAAGCGGACATTCTGGCTTTTGCCTGCTCTGGATCCTGCAGCTGCCTCCTGTTTGTTTGACCTCCGGTTCTTGGGAACTTGAGCTAGCAGTTTATCTGCCGATTTTGGGATCTGTAGATCTTCACTGCCTGTAAGCAAGAGCCCTGCTCTCCAATCTGTAGATCTTGGGTTCACCAGACCCTGTGGCTATGTGAATCAGGAGAAGCCTCTATCCTGATCCACAGACTTGGGACATTCCAGCCTCTACAATCGTGTCAGCCGTTTCCTTGACATAAATCTCTATATATACTTATTTACATGCTTTACTGGTTTTGCTTCTCTAGAGAACCCAGCCTAAGACATGGACCAAAAAACAACATCACGATAAATGGAGAAAAAGATTGAAGTTGTCAAGGAGTTCATTTTACTTGCATCCACAATCAACACCCATGGAAGCAGCAGGCAAGAAATCAAAAAATGCATTGCATTGGGCAAATCTGCTGAAAAGACCTCTTTAAAGTATTAAAAAGCAAAGATGTAACCTTGAGGACTAAGGTGCACATGACCCCAGCCATGGAATTTTCAATCACCTCATATGCAAGCAAAAGCTGGACAGTGAATAAGGAAGACCAAAGAACTGATGCCTTTGAATTACGGCCTTGGTGAAGAATACTGAATATACTACGGACCGCCAGAAGAACGAACAAATCTGTCTGGGAAGAAGTACAGCCAGAATGTTCCTGAGAAGCAAGAATGGTGAGACTTTGTCTCACAGACTTTGGATATGTTATGAGGAGGGACCAGTACCTGGAGAAGGATATCATGCTTGGTAAAGTAGGGTCAGTGAAAAAGAGGAAGACCCTCAACGAGATGGATTGACACAGTGGCTGCAACAATGGGCTCAAACATAGCAATGATTGCGAGGATGGCTCAGGACCAGGCAGTGTTTCATTCTGTTGTACATGGGGTCATGCATACCTTTGGCTTGACGGCACCTAACAACATTTTTTAAAACCTAAAACAATATATATATATATATATATATATATATATATATATATATATGTATATATATATATATGTATATAAACCAACTGCCATCAAGTCTATTCCAACTCACGGCAACCCCACATGTGTCACAGTGGACCTGCGTTCCACCGAGTTTGCAATCGCTGTGATCTTTCAGAATCAGATCACCAGGTCTTTCTTCCGAGGTACCTCTGGACGGATTTGAACTGCCAACCTTTCAGTTAGTAGCCGAGCACTTAAACCATTTGTAACACCCAGGGACTCCCTCTAAACAACGATACTATATAACTTCTGTGGGAACTTAAATAAGTACGTGAAAGGTTTGGGTCACCCCATCAGGCAAAGAGCCACACCAGCTGAAGTGCTTGCTGAGGGCAAAGGGAATATGGAACGGGTGGTGAAAGAGAGTAGTTCGAAACACCAGTTATGACCACGTGACCAACTGTAGAAAGGAAGACTGTAATTGTTGAGTATTTTCCTCCTTATGCATGTGTCAAATAATTTTGTTTTCTTCACTTATATAAGACGTAAACAGGGCTAGTGTGTTTTCAGTTGTATGCGTGTTTGGTGTATCATGTTAGATGCAAGTATGACTTTGTAATTGTCTTTATTTAGTGACTGTATATGGTTTAAGGAGATGTGTACAGGTGCCAAGTAGACAAAGGGTGGACTGGGATGGTTAAGCTTGTGTGTCAACTTGGCTGGGCCATAATTCTCAGTGGTTTGGCAGTTATAGTAATGATGTAGTTTGGCAGTTATGTAATGATGTAGTCATCTTCTAGGATGTGATCTGATGTGATCAGCCAATCAACTTGTAAGGGGAGGGTTTCCTCAGGGGTGTGGCCTGCATCCTATATATACACACACATATATATACCTATAGACATTCTAGCACAGTTTGCTTGCTTGCTCTGGATTCTGAATCTGGCTTGTCATCATCCGACTTCTGGTTCTTGGGACCTGAGCCAGTGGCCTGTCATATTGCCGGCTGATTTTGGGTTCTTCAGCCCCTGCAGCTATGTGAGTCAGGAGAATCCTCCAGCCTGACACCTGACCCATGGACTTGGGACTTGCCAGCCTCTACAGCCACGTGAGCCATTTCCTTGAGATAAATCTCTCTCTCTCTCTATATATATATACACATACACACTTCACTGGTTTTGCTTCTCTAGAGATATCCATCAACAGCTACCTGAGGGGAGGAGAAAGGAATAGTGCCAAAGGAACCTTTATTTGTAACATTCCAACTTTTTGAAAGGGGAAAGGAAATGTGTATTACTTGTAAACATACAAAGTAGTAACAAAAATAATAATACTGTTCAGAGTATGCAAGGATGAAAGGCAGACTTCACAACAAAGTGCCAATGTGCAGTGCCTGCTCCTCTCAGTAGATGTAAAGGGTGTTTTGCTTATTTTTCTTTATTGATAGGCCCTTAGCATCTTCCTGGGTCACCTGTCTCTGTGGGGACTCTGGGGGCAGCAGTGACTAAGCCTCAGAACCCAGAATCCCTGTTCAGATATAGGATGTTCCAGGCAGCCCAAGCAGGTTGGAAAAGGCCCCATGTTAGGGCCAAGAGAGCATGTAGATTCTGGCTTGTTTACGTCTTTATGTCACATGCATTAGGCTGAGATAAAAACCCAGAAGTCACATTGTGTTCATCCATGTAACTTGAAGCCGGAGGGGCTTCGTGTTTGTTCATAACCAGCTGTTTGCATTCTAAAGCTATTCCCATTCTCAGAACTGAAGGGACTTCCCTTTCTCCTTTTATTGAGAAAAAAAAAAGGGCAGGAGGGTGGTACTCACAATCAAGGAGTGAGAAAAATCACGATATTCTGTTTTATCTTAAACCTTATGTTTGCACAGTTCTTTCCCAATGGTCTCAATCCTCACCATATCCCCTCGTCAGTCATTTTTTTTTTTCTGTTTACAGATGAGAAAACGCAATCTGTGAAAGATAACCCACGAGTGGGAAGATGTGGCCTCCCCTAAGAATAAAAGTTAAGTTAGCAGGTGGGCTTGTAAGGAGACATTTACCTTTTTATAAATGGAGGGAGGGTGTTCCCATGCCTATTAACACACACAGAGTTAAATGACGGTATTTGAGATTATAAAGAATTAGAAATAACCTAAATAATATTACTCTAGCTCCCTCTAAAGCAAGAGGAGATTTAATATTTACTGTATACACTTTAAGATTTGAACCCAGGATGAGGTAGAGAAATGAACCTTCGGAGAAGGAGGGTCACAATATCTCGTTAAATGAACAAAGCAGGCTGGGGGAATAGTATACGTAATACAGTCCTCCTTACGTTAAAAGGAAAAAATACTACCCGTTTGTGGATATTGGTATGTATGCGTAATGGTGGTACTTCCAGGTAACCACAGCTGGCGAAAGATATTTTTTACTTTCTATACTAGTGTTTTATTTATTTATTTACAAGGAGCCTGAATTACTTTTATAATTAAAAAAAGAAAGAGAGACAGAATAGACCAAGGTTATGTATTTTAAAAATAGCTAATGCCAGTGAGAGTGCAGGCCAACAGGCAGTGCAAACTGGTCTGCCCTCTGGGAAGCAGAGAGAGAGAATGCCATATCATCTAACCCTGGAACTGTGCTTCTAGATTGTGCACCAGGGGAAAAATTCTAAAATAAGAAAAGAACTCCTGGTTTCTAGCTAGAAGATGTCTGTGGCAACTTGAAAAGTTTCCGTCTACATGTTCTATAGGTCCTGGGGTGAATGCTTTTATTTTGATGGAAGAAATTCTATCTACACAATAGAGGAAGGCAATGTATTAAAGGAATAAGGATAGAAAAGGAAGCCAGAGGGGAATACGGCCCCTTCGCCTAGCATCCTACGATATGCCCAATCTCCTTTATGAGGGAGATTTTTTTAATCCCTCTAAAAGTCCCCTAACTCCACTCAGGGCGTCTCTGATCCAGAATTGTTTTCTGGACTAAGGACTTCGGAAGCTTCTCCAGATAACTCTGGCCTGGTCCTTACCTATGACCTCCAGACTTGTCTGTAAGTCTGTCTGCATCTTTGCCACCTCCATGGAGAGAACCAATGGGCATCTCAAACCCAGCATATCCAGCTGAACTCCTGGTGTCCCCCGAAAATCTGCTCCTCATGGTTTTCTCCATTTTGGTGGCAGCTCTAACTCTGGAGTCACCCCTGACTCCTCCTGATCTCACACCCATACCCAATCCATTCAAAAACCCTGTTGGCTCCACCTTCAAAATATTTACAAAATCTTACCCTTTCTCACCACCTCTGCTGCCACTCACTGGTCAAGCCACCATCATCCATTGCCTGGATTTATACAACAGCCCCCTAATGCAGAATGGATAAATCTATTCTCCAAGCAGCAGCTGGAGTGACGTGGTTAAAGTACAAACCAGACCATGACCCTCGTTTGCTCAAAACCCTCCAATGGCTCCCATCTCACTCAGAGTAAAAGTCCTCAGCATGGCCCATGGGCCCACTGTATCTTTTAGGATCCTTCTATTGCCTCTCTTACCTCAGTGCCTCCCATTCTCCTCCTCGCTCACTCAGCTCCAGCCACTCTCAACTCCTTACCGTTCCTTAAACAAACCCAGCACACTCCTATCCCAGGGCCTTTGCACTCACTGATCCCTCTACCCGGAACATTCTTCCCCAAACCAGCTGCATGATGCATTCCCCCACCTCCATAGGTCTCTACTTAAATGTCGCCTCTTCACAGAACCCTTTCCCGGGCACCATATACAAAATGGCAAAACCTACACCCTTGTGTTGGCATTCCCTACCCCTCTGCACATAAGTATATATTTATACATGTTTTGTACAATCTATCTCACCCAACTCTACACGGGCAGTGACTTGGTCTGTCTTGTCCCTTGCTGTACCCCCAGTGCCCAGTATGGTACCTGGCACATAATAGGTGCCCAAAAAAGACTTGCTGAATGAATGAGTGAACAAACGAATAAATACCTGGCGGTTGGCAGGAGGTGGGGCCTGCTGAACTGCTGTGGGTGCTGCTGAAGGGGTATAGATGCTGTTGGTGGCCAGCGAGACCGTGGCTAAGGGCGGGGCATTCACCTGACACTGTTCCCGTTTGTGGGTCATAAATGCCGGCAGCGAGTTGAACTGCTTCTTACACTTCCCGCAGAGAAAGACATCTTCATCATCTAGGGGTCACACCGCAGGGGAGCAGGAAGGGGCAGAAGCAGGAGAGGGAATAATGAAAACAAAAAGCAAAAACAAGTCAGAGGCATCGCAGTGAGAAACGGGAGGAGACTTGCAGCTGGGCCATGAGAAGGGCAAATCTGAATGGCATCCCGTGACTCAACACACACATGTCAAGCATCAACTCTGTGCTCCTAAGAGCTTTCAAAACAACACAGGCACCTACAAGAATATCCAGCCAGGTGCACCTATGTTTCAAATGATTAGAAATCAGGATATAGTAAAGTGGATTCGCTTCAAAGTTGAGAAATCCAAAATCTTTATCCTGCCTGAATTTATTCACCAGTCCCCAAATTGGCCACGTGATCACACTCCCTCTTACCTTTGTACTCACTGGTCCCCCTGCCAAGGTGCCTCTCTCAATACAACTCATTTTGTAAGGTGAGGCTCAGATGTCACCTCCTCCAGGAAGTCTCCCCAAAGCCAGTGGCCATCAGTTCCTCGCTCTGGGCCCACCTCCAATATCATAGTTTTCTCATCACCACCAGACTGTGACCCCCCCCCAAGGGAAGGAAACACGTCTTATTCCTTTGCATAACTACAATATCTCCTGGGTACATAGGGAGTCCTCAATGGATTTTTGTTGAATGAATGAAAAACTAAATGAATGATTAAAAAAAAAAAAAAAAATGAATGATTAGCTACAGTTAATATCGCCCATGCATCTGACAGTCTGTCATACTGTGGGGGCTTGCGTGTTGCTGTCATGCTGGAAGCTATGCCACCAGTATACATGAAGAAAGCAAAAGATCATTACAAAGACAGGAAAGAAAGAAAAGACCAAAATGAATGTCAGAAGAGACTCTGAAACTTGCTCTTGAATGTCATGTAGCTAAAGCGAAAGAAGAAACAATGAAGTAAAAGAGCTGAACAGCAGATTTCAAAGGGTGGCTCTGGAAGACAAAGTAAAGTATTATAATGACATGTGCAAAGACCTGGAGTTAGAAAATCAAAAAGGAAGAACATGCTCGGCATTTCTCAAGCTGAAAAGAACTGAAGAAAAAATTCAAGTGTTGAGTTGCAATATTGAAGGATTCAATGGGCAAAATACTAAACGACTCAGGAAGCATCAAAAGAAGATGGAAGGGATATACAGAGTCACTATACCAAAAAGAACTGGTCCAAGTTCAACCATTTCAGGAGGTAGCATATGATCAGGAACTGATGGCACAGAAGGCACTGGTGAAAAACAAGGCTCCAGGAACTGACAGAATACCAACTGAGATGTTTCAACAAACGGATGCAGCACTGGAAGTGCTCACTTACCTATGCCAAGAGATTTGGAAGATAGCTACCTGGCCAATCGACTGGAAGGGGTCCATATTTATGCCTATTCCCAAGAAAGGTGATCCCACCGAATGTGGAAATTATCAAACAATATCACACGCAAGTAAAATTTTGCTGAAGATCACTCAAAAGCAGCTGTAGCAGTGTATCACCAGGGTACTGTCAGAAATTCAAGCCAGATTCAGAAGAGGATATGAAAGCAGGGATGTCATTGCTGATGTCAGGTGGATCCTGGCTGAAAGCAGAGAATACCAGAAAGATGTTTACCTGTGTTTCATTGACTATGCAAAGGCATTCATAATAAATTATGAAGAACACTGCAAAGAATGGGAATTCCAGAACACTTAGGTGTGCTCATGAGGAACCTGTACATAGATCAAGAGGCAGTCATTCGAACAGAACAAGGGGATACTGTGTGGCTTAAAGTCAGGAAAGGTGTGCGTCAGGGTTGTATCTTTTCACCATACCTATTCAATCTGTACGCTGAGCAAATAATCCAAGAAGCTGGACTATATGAAGAAGAATAAAGTATCAGGACTGAAAGAAGAGTCATTAACAACCTGCAATATTCAGATTAAACAACCTTGCTTGCTGGAAGCAAAGAGGACTTGAAGCACTTACTGATGAAAATCAAAGACTACAGTCTTCAGTCTGGATTACACCTCAACATAAAGAAAACAAAAATCCTCACTACTGGACGAATAAGCAACGTCATGATAAAAGGAGAAAAGATTGAAGTTGTCAAGGATTTCATTTTACTTGGATCCACAATCAACACCCATGGAAGCAACAATCAAGAAATCAAAATTTACATTGGGCAAATCTGCTGCAAAGAACATCTTTAAAGTGTTGAAAAGTAAAGATGTTACCTTGAAGACTAAGGTACACCTGACCTAAGTCATGTGAAAGCTGGACAATGAATAAGAAAGACCAAAGAAGAACTGACACCTTCAAATGCTCCTTGGAAGCAAGGGAGAGTACGTCTCACATACTTTGTACATATTTTCAGGAGAGATCGGTCCCTGGAGAAGGACATCATGCTTGGTAAAGTAAAGGGCCAGTGAAAAAGAAGACTCTCAACATGATGGATTGACACAGTGGCTACAACAATGGGCTCGAGCATAACAACGATTGTGAGGATGGCGCAGGACTAGGCAGTTTTGTTCTGCTGTACATGGGGTCGCTATGAGTTGGAGCCAACTCGACAGAACCTAACAACACCACCACCACTCATTGTGAGGGCCTACTGTAGACCACGCACTGTATCAAGCACCTGACATGCTGCTCCTCAATGTCTATGCTCCCCATCTCATATGTTGTTGTTACGTGCCGTCAAGCCGATTTTTGACTCAAAGCAACCCCATGTGATAGAGTAGAACTGCCCCTTAGGGTTTTCTAGGCTATAATCTTTAAGGGAGCAGGTCTCCAAGACTTTCTCCCAAGGAGCCACTGGGTAGGCTTGAACCAACAACGTTTCAGTGAGCAGCCGACCACTTAACTTCCCATCTTACATACTCACCCATCGCCATTGAGTCAATTCTGGCTCACAGCAAACCTATAGGACAGAGTAGAACTGCCCCCATAGCATTTCCAAGGCTGCAAATCTTTACGGAGCTGACTGCCACATCTTTCTCCCCAGGAGCAGATGGCGGGTTCGAACTGCTGACCTTTTTAGTTAGCAGCCGAGTGCTTAACAACTGTGCCACCAGGGCTCTTTCTTCCTATATAACCTGTTGTTGTTGAGCTGATTCCAACTTATAGCGACCCCACAGAGTTTCCAAGGAGTGCCTGGTGGACGTGAACTGCCAACCTTTTGGTTAGCAGCCGTAACAACTTAACCACTATGCCACCAGGGTTTCCTCTTCCTATATAGTACTATAAATTTTAGTGAGGCACATAGCTGCCTAGCTAAAGACTACATTTCCCAGCCTTCTGAGTTCTGACCAATGGGATGAGAGAAGAAGTATACTGCATATGCAACTTCCTCTTAAAAGAAAAGGGCATGACTTTCACTTCCACTTCCTCCCCTTCATGCTGTTGGGCGGAATGAGGAAATGAAAGCGGGAGCTGCAGCAACCATCTTGCACTACAAGTTGAGGGCAGCAGAGCCACAAGAAAGGGTCTGGGTCTCATCATACCTACTGTAGATGCACATCGTGACTTTCATGTGACAGAGAATTAAACTTCAATCTTGTAGAAACCACTGTTTTGTGTTTCTCAATTACAAGAGCTGAAACCAAATCCCAAATACCTCCACAAGAACCCTAGAAGGCAGATACTATTATCCCCATTTCATAGATATGTAAACTGAGGCACAGAGAAGTTAACTCTTTTACCCAAGGTCCAGGAACTATGGGAACAAGGATTCAAACCCAGGCATATATCTCTCTGTCCCAGCATGGTTCCCAGGAAGTCCTCAAAAATGTTTGTGGAATGAATAAATGACCACATGGACTCACATGGGGTTCCAAAAGAAGTCCCCAGCCCTCTCCGTGTCTCAGGCATCTGGCCTGTAAATTGGAGAGATTCGTGCCCAGCCTGTTCCTTCCATAGAGAAGAGGCTGAGAAATGACTTCCAGGTCAAAAGTAAAAGCATTGCAGGCACTGGGGACTCCCAGTTATCGCCTGTGTCATGATCCCATCTTTCTATATTCACTAAGTGATCCAGAGAGGGCGTCCTCAGAGCCAAGCAGAGAAGTATGGCATGAGCCTCAAGATCCAGACCGAGAGGAAGGCGAAAAGGGTCAGAGACCAGATGCTATCCTGAGGACCAGAGTGGGCAGTTCACTCCTACACCCTTGCCATGAGCCCCACGTATTCGTCATGGGGAAACTCGTCCTTCCCGCTGCTGAACCTGAGCAAATACGCACTGCCCCCCCCCCTTTTTTGGTACCTTAGACAAAAGTTTACAGAACAAACTAGCTTTTCATTAAACAGTTCACATATCGTTTTATGACATCAGTTAACAACCCTACGATATGTCAACACTCTCCTTTCTCTACCTTGGGTTCCCTATTACCAGCTTTCCTGTCCCCTCCTGCCCTCTAGTCCTTGCCCCTGAGCTGGTGTGCTCCTTTAGTCTCGCTCTGTTTCATGTACCTGTCTAATCTTTGGCTGAAGGGTGAACCTCAGGAGTGACTTCATTATGGAGCTAAAAGAGTGTCCAGGGGCCTTACTCTCAGGGTTTCTCTAGTCTCTGTCAGGCCAGTAAGTCTGGTCTTTTTTTGTGAGTTAGAATTTTGTTCTACATTTTTCTTCAGCCCTGTCCAGGACCCTCTACTATGATCCCTGTCAGAGCAGTCAGTGGTGGTAGCCAGGCACCATCTAGTTGTACTAGACTCAGACTGGAGGAGGCCATAGTAGTTGTGGTTCATTAGTCCGTTGGACTTATCTTTCCCTTGTGTCTTTAGCTCTCTTCACTCTCCCTCACTCTCAAAGGGATGAGACCAGTGGAGTAGCAGATACTCAATGTCTTAGTTATCTAGTGCTGCTATAACAGGAATACCACGAGTGGGTGGTTTTAACAAACAGAAATTTATTTTCTTACTTTAGGAGGCTAGAAGTCTGAATGCAGGGTGCAGGCTCTAGGGTAAGGCTCTCTCTGTCAGCTCTAAGGGGAGGTCCTTATCTCTCTTCAGCATCTGTTTCTTGGTTCGTTGGAGAGCTCATGTGGCCTGGTCCACCTGGTTGCTTGCTCAGCCTTGCTCTTTTTACATCTCAGAAGAGACTGAGTTAAGACACGCCCTACACTAATACTGACTTATTAACATAACAAACAAAACCCATTCCCAAATGGGATTATAAACACAGGTACAGGGATTAAGATTTACAACAACTATTTTGGGGGGGCACAATTCAATCCATAACACTCACCTAATGGCTGGATGGCAGGAGCCGTGTTGACGCTCTGGCCTGTGGGATCAGGAACTGCTCCTTGGCCATCCAACAATGACTGGACAGCCAGTACAGTCTGATTGTCCATCCCTGAAAAAAAAAAAAAAAAAAAAGGACTCTTGTTGGAAGGTAGGCCCAGTACCCTGCTCAGACTTCACCCTTACAAGCCAGTCCCACTGCAAGACTCCCATGGAAAAGATGGCTGGCAGTGCCCAATGTACATTCTCTCCTATTTCCATTACAATGGAACTCAAGAGTTTTGGCTGGAAACATGGCCCCAGAATAAAGATGATACTTTATTGCAGAAAGGGTGACTGAGTCCTGGCTAACGGGATGTCAGTAGAGGTGCTGTACTGCAGCTTCTGGGAAGTTGTCTTAAAAGCTGCACAGTGGGAGGCAGAGCCAAGATGGCGGAATACACCGACACCTCTGTTGAGCCCTCTTTACAACAAAGACCCGAAAAAACAAGTGAAACGAGTATGTTTGTCACAAGCTGTAAGGCCTGAGCATCAAAGGTAAGCTTAAGACAACGAACTGAGGGGAAGGGGGAGGAAGAGGCCATTCAGAAGTGGAGAGGAGTTACCGGACCTAATTGCAGGGAGCCCTCAAGCACCATTTCCGGAGCTGCGCTGGCGACAGCAGGCTGGTCCTAGCG
This sequence comes from Loxodonta africana, assembly GCF_030014295.1. Taxonomy (NCBI): domain Eukaryota; kingdom Metazoa; phylum Chordata; class Mammalia; order Proboscidea; family Elephantidae; genus Loxodonta; species Loxodonta africana. The sequence goes on along the minus strand of NC_087365.1, from coordinate 32,954,690 downwards.
TTCAGCCGCAGTTTCCTCAGGGAGAAGCAGCCAGCCACACAGCCCACTCATACCTCCGGAACCTGAGGAGAACGGCGCTCTCGGCAAAAGCTAAGTACCTGCCTATATTTTACAGCACCCCCCCCCCGCCCCCCACAAGCCGGCTTCAGCAGCTGAATCCCTGGGCCTGAGAGAGACCCTGGTGAGCACCTGGAGCCATCCTCCTGGCCTTGGGGAAGGAACAAATTTGCAACTGGGGGGAAAAGATAATTTGCTAGCTCCATTAACTGGGCGAGCTCAGGACAGAAGCGGCTCCTGTCCAGGCATAAACCGTCCGTGGACCTTGAGCACCTTTCCCTTCTGCATGGACCTGTGTGGGCCTATTTCAGGAGAACAGGCCCTTGTTGGCAAACGCCAACCATTTCAGCTGTGCTGTGGAGAGGTGAGTGTTTGATGTTTGACATTGCTTTGCCTATTAAACAAGGTCCTCACCTACCCACAACAGGGACCTAAGGACTGGTAGCTCCACTCAGGTCACCCAGCCACCCTTGACAGGCGTCCAAAGATAAGTGGTACCTCCCAGTCCTTAAAACAAAAACTTTGGGTGCCCATTGTCCCTCTGCAGAACCCACCCACCAGCACGCTCTAGGGAACAGAGACGCGTTTTCCTCAGAGACACTTGGGGGTTGGTTCTCAACCCCCTGCCTTGTTCAGAGCGTGACCCCATGCTGCAATCAGATACCGGTATACACGTCAATCACCCCTGCCCCTCTAAGACTGTAGGACAGAGCCTGTACCACACACTTGATATCAGCTACCTGGAAACCTGAGCTGAAATCATACAAGAAAAGTGAATGGACTCCTAGACCGATATACCTGATAACAGCTCTAGCCAGCTGGGGACAGGACATCAGAGCTCCAAAGGCGAAAATAATCAAGCTAGCTCACTCAAGCAACCCACAGGGGTATACCAAAACAAAACAAAGCAAGCAGCTATGACACAGTAAGCAAGCATAAACTAATACAATAACTTCTAGATGGCTCGGAGACAACAGTCAATATCAAGTCACATAAAGAAAGAGACCATGATCACCTCAGTAGGCTCTCAAAACAAAAAATCCAGGGATCTTCTAGATGTAAGTGCATTCCTGGAATTACCAGATGCAGAAAACAAAAGTTTAATATACAGAACCCTTCAAGACATCAGGAAGGAAATGAGGCAATACGCAGAACAAGCCAAGGAACACACAGATGAAGCAACTGAAGAAATTAGAAAGATTATTCAGGAACATAGTGAAAAGTTTAATAATCTGGAAAAATCCATACAGAGACAGCAATCAGAAATTCAGAAGATGAACAATAAAATTACAGAATTAGATAACTCAATAGAATGTCAGAGGAGCAGAACTGAGCAAGTAGAAGCTAGAATTTCTGAACTCGAAGATAAATCACCTGGCACTAATATATTTGAAGAAAAACCAGATAGAAGAATTTAAAAAAATGAAGAAACCTTAAGAATCATGTGGGACTCTATCAAGAGAAATAACCTACGAGTGATTGGAGTACCAAACAGGGAAGGATAACAGAAAATTGAAGATTTGTTGGCAGAAAACTTCCCTGATATTATGAAAGATGAGAAGATATTTATCCAAGATGCACATTGAACTCCACATAAGGTAGATGTTAAAAGAAAGTCACCAAGACATATTATAACCAAACTTGCCAAAACCAAAGATAAAGAGACAATTATAAGAGCAGTGAGGGATAAACAAAAAGTCACCTACAAAGGAGACCCAATAAGAATAAGCTCGGACGACTCAGCAGAAACCATGCAGGCAAGAAGGCATTCGGATGACATATGAAAAAAACTGAAGGAAAAAAATTGCCTGCCAAGAATCGTATATCCATCAAAACTGTCTCTTAAATATGAAGGTGAAATTAAGACATTTCCAGATAAACACAAGTTGAGGGAATTCGTAAAAACCAACCCAGAACTACAAGAAATACTAAAGGGAGTTCTTTGGTTAGAAAATCAATAATATCAGGTATCAAACCAAGACTAGAACACTGGGCAGAGCAACCAGAAGTCAACCCAAACAGGCAAACCCGAAAAACAAAGCAAGATTAAAAAAAAAAAAAAGCCCAACACAGGGTAACAGCGATGTTATTATATAAAAGAAGACAACATAAAATAATAAAGAGGGACTAAGAAATGTAATCATACACTTTCCATATGGAGAGGAAGATACAGCGATACAAAGAAATAAAAGTTAGTTTTAAGTTTAGAAAAATAGGGGTAAATAATAAGGTAACCACAAAGGAGACACACTATCCTACTCATCAAAATAAAATACAACGGAAAAATACAGACTCAGCAGAAACAAAATCAACCACAAATATGAGGAAAGGACAATATATAAAGAAAATCTACTCAGCACATAAAATCAAGTGGGAAAAAGAAACTGTCAACACACAAAGACATCAAAATGATAGCAATAAATTCATATCTATCCATAATTACCCTGAATGTAAATGGACTAAATGCATCAATAAAGAGATAGAGAGTGGCAGAATGGATTAAAAAACAAGATCCATCTATATGCTGCATACAAGAGACACACCTTAGACTTGGAGACACAAACAAACTAAAACCCAAAGGATGGAAAAAAATATATCAAGCAAACAACAATCAAAAAAGAGCAGGAGTGGCAATATTAATTCCTGATAAAATAGACTTCCAAGATAAATCCATCATAAAGGATAAGGAAGGACACTATATATTGACTAAAGGGACAATATACCAAGAAGATATAACCATATTAAATATTTATGCACCCAATGACAGGGCTGCAATATACATAAAACAAACTCTATCAGCATTGAAAAGTGAGATAGACAGCTCTACAATAATAATAGGAGATCTCAACACACCACTTTCAGTGAAGGACAGGACATCCAGAAAGATGCTCGATAAAGACACGGAAGATCTAAATGCCACAATCAACCAACTTGACCTCGTAGACATATACAGAACACTCCACCCAACAGCACCCAACTAGAATTTCTTTTTAGTGCACATGAAATATTCTCTCGAATAGACCAAATATTAGGTCATAAAGCAAGCCTTAGCAGAATCTAAAACACTGAAATATTAAAAAGCATCTTCTCTGACCATAAGGCATAAAAGTGGAAATCAATAACAGAAAAAGCAGGAAAAAGAAATCAAATACTTGGAAACTGAACAATACCCTGCTCAAAAAAGACTGGATTATAGAAGACATTAAGGATGGAATAAAGAAATTCATAGAATCCAATGAGAATGAAAACAGTTCCTATCTGAACCTTTGGGACATAGTGAAAGCCATGCTCAGGGGTCAATTTATATCAATAAATGCACACATCCAAAAAGAAGAAAGTGCCAAAATCAAAGAATTATCCCTACAACTTGAACAAATAGAAAGAGAGCAACAAAAGAAACCCTCAGGCACCAGAAGAAACCAAATAATAACAGTTAGAGCTGAGCTAAATGAAATAGCAGAAAAACAATTGAAAGAATTAACAAGACTAAAAGCTGGTTCTCTGAAAAAAATCAACAAAATTGATAAACCATTGGCCAAACCGACAAAAGAAAAGCAGGAGAGGAAGCAAATAACCCGAATAAGAAATGAGATGGGTGATATTACAACAGACCCAACTGAAATTAAAAGAATCATATCAAATTACTGTGAAAAACTATACTCAAATAAATTTGAAAACCTAGAAGAAATGGATTCATTCCTAGAAACACACTACCTACCTAAACTAACACAAACAGAGGTGGAACAACTAAATAGACCCATAACAAAAGAAGAGATTGAAAAGGTAATCAAAAAACTCCCAACAAAAAAAAGCCCTGGCCCGGACGGCTTCATTGCAGAGTTCTACCAAACTTTCAGAGAAGAGTTAACACCACTACTACTAAAGGTATTTCAGAGCATAAAAAAGGACGGAATACTACCAAACTCATTCTATGAAGCCACCATCTCCCTGATACCAAAACCAGGTAAAGACACCACAAGAAAAGAAAATTATAGACCTATATCCCCCATGAATGTAGAGGCAAAAATCCTCAACAAAATTCTAGCCAATAGAATTCAACAACATATCAACAAAAGAATTCACCATGACCAAGTGGGATTCATACCAGGTATGCAAGGATAGTTCAACATTAGAAAAACAATTAATGTAACCCACCACATAAATAAAACAAAAGGCAAGAATTACATGATTTTATCAATTGATGTAGAAAAGACATTTGACAAAGTTCAACACTCATTCATGATAAAAACTCTCAGCAAAATAGGAATATAAGGAAAATTCCTCAACATAATAAAGGGCATTTATTCAAAGCCAACGGCCAACATCACCAGAAATGGAGAGAGCCTAAAAACATTCCCACTGAGATCAGGTACCAGACAAGGATGCCCTTTATCACCACTCTTATTCAACATTGTGCTGGAAGTCCTAGCCAGAGCAATTAGGCTAGATAAAGAAATAAAGTGCATCCAGATTGGCAAGGAAGAAGTGAAAGTATCTCTATTTGCAGATGACATGATCTTATACACAGAAAACCCTAAGGAATCCTCCAGAAAACAACTGAAACTAATAGAAGAGTTCAGCAGAGTATCGGGATACAAGATAAACATACAAAAATCAGTTGGATTCCTCTAAACCAACAAAAAGAACATCAAAGAGGAAATCACCGAATCAATGCCATTTACAGTAGCCCCCAAGAAGATAAAATACTCAGGAATAAATCTTACCAGAGATGTAAAAGACTTACACAAAGAAAACAACAGTACACTTCTGCAAGAAACCAAAAGAGACTTACATAAGTGGAAGAACATACCTTGCTTGTGGATGGGAAGACGTAACATTATAAAAATATCTATTCTAGCAAAAGCGATCTATACATTTAATGCAATTCCGATCCAAATCCCAAGAACATTCTTTAATGAGATGGTGAAACAAATCACCAATTTCATATGGAAGGGAAAGAGGCCCCGGATAAATAAGGCATTACTGAAAAAGAAGAACAAAATGGGAGGCCTTACTTTACCTGATTTTAGAACCTATTATACCACCACAGTAGTCAAAACAGCCTGGTACTGATACAACAACGGATACATGGACCAATGGAACAGAATCGAGAATCCAGAAATAAATCCATCCACATATGAGCAGTTGATATTTGACAAAGGCCCCAAAAGAGTTAAATGGTGAAAAGACAGTCTTTTTAACAAATGGTGCTGGCATAACTGGATATCCATCTGCAGAAAAATGAAACAAGACCCATACCTCATTCCATGCACAAAAACTAACTCAAAATGGATTAAATACCTAAATATAAAATCTAAAACGATAAAGATCATGGAAGAAAAAATAGGGACAATGTTAGGAGCCCTAATGCAAGGCATAAACAGTATACAAAACATTATAAAGAACGTAGAAGAAAAACTAGATAGCTCGGAGCTCCTAAAAATCAAAGACCTATGCTCATCCAAAGACTTCACCAAAAGAGTAAAAAGGCTACCTACAGACTGGGAAAAAGTTTTTAGCTATGACATTTCTGATCAGCACCTGATCTCTAAAATCTACCTGATACTGCAAAAAATCAACTGCAAAAAGACAAATAACCCAATTAAAAAATGGGCAAAAGATATGAATAGACACTTCACTGAAGATATTCACGTAGCTAACAGATATATGAGGAAATGTTCACGATCATTAGCCATTAGAGAAATGCAGATCAAAACTACAATGAGATTCCATCTCACCCCAACAAGGCTGCTATTAATCCAAAAACACAAAATAATAAATGTTGGAGAGGCTGTCGAGAGATTGGAACACTTATACACTGCTGGTGGGAATGTAAAATGGTACAACCACTTTGGAAATCGATTTGACACTTCCTTAAAAAGCTAGAAATAAGAACTAGATGGTGCCCAGCTACAACTGATGACTGCCCTGACAGGGAACACAACAGAGAACCCCTGAGGGAGCAGGAGAGCAGTGAGATGCAGACCCCAAATTCTCATAGGACCAGAATTGGTGGTCTGAGTGAGACTGGAAGGACCCCGGTGGTCATGGCCCCCAGACCTCCTGTTGGCCCAGGACAGGAACAATTCCCGGAGCCAACTCTTCAGACATGGATTGGACTGGACAATGGGTTGGAGAGGGGTGCTGGTGAGGAGTGAGCTTCTTGGATCAGGTGGACACTTGAGACTATGTTGGCATCTCCTGCCTAGAGGGGAGATGAGAGGGCGGAGGGGATTAGAAGCTGGCGAAAAGAGAGAGTGGAGGGAGAGAGCGGGCTGTCTCATTAGGGGGAGAGTAATTGGGAGTGTGTAGCAAGGTGTATACGCGTTTTTGTGTGAGAGACTGACTTGATTTGTAAACTTTCACTTAAAGCACAATAAAAATTATTAAAAAAAAAAAAAAAAAAAGCTGCATAGTACATGACCCTCTTCTTTGTCCTAACCACCATTCTGCCTCCTAGAACAAGAATATGATGGCAGGAATTCAAGCCACCATCCCGGACCATGAGGACCTGGGCCACCCCATGGAGATTGCAGAGTACAAAGCTGGAAAGATCCTGGGCCTCTGAGAACCTTGTAGATCAGAACCATCCTCAGAGCCCTAGACTACCTTCTTCAGGACTTTCATGACAGAACTAACATCTGGTCCGCTTACGCCACTGCTGCGTTGGGCTTCTCTCTTACTCATGGCTGATGTAACTGAAGGAGATACAGTCCCTCCAGAAATCATGTTTCCAAGTCTCCATCCATACCCACAAATCCCACAAGTCCGCTTACACCAGGCATCCTTGTTTTCCAAGGTTTTCTTGTCTTTTCTTTTCCTCAATAAACAGCATAATCTGAATTTGTTTGGAGGACTCTTGAGAAGCTGACTTCTTCCATGTTTTCCCATCGTTTATCACTGTCAAGGGTCACAGTAATACACTAGCCAGCCATGTCAAAGGCCTCTTCACATCTAAGTTGCCTCCCTTCCAAACAACCCAGAGCATGCCTCCCTCTCCTCCCACAGCCAATGCTCTGCCTCCCACCTCACCAGCTCTTATCTAGATGCCTCCTCCAGCTTCCTAACTGGGAGGCTCCTTAGCCTCCTGCCACCAAAAACCACTCCCCACAAATGAGCCCCTCTCCCCACACTGTGCCTTCAACCTCTCCTTCCCATGAACAGCTGCACATGCTCAGGTCTCTCCAGAATCCCCTCCCTCACACCCATGTTCCCATCTCTCCTCCCTTCAACATCAAGCATCCCATGAGGATTGTCTACACCCTCCATCTCCTCTGCCCATCACCCATTTCTCCTCCATCCACTTCAGTGGGGCTTAGGTCTCACACCATTCCACCAGAGCCACTTTCCCCACATCACCAAAGACCTTTGGGCAGCATCAGACACTCTTTGAAAGTCCCTTCTCCGTCTCTAGGACGCCACCCTCCCTGGGTCTTCTCTATCTTTCCGGTCATTGCTTCTGAGCCTCCTGCACTCTTTCGTCTTGTCCACATTCTAAATATTTCTATTTCTAGGCACTCCTCTGTCTGAACTCTCTCTCCTTTCCCTCTTATATTCTCCCTGGGCAGCCCCACTCACTCCCAGTCTAGTTCCCTTCAATATCCGGAGTCCCTAACCTGGGGTTTATGCCCCCTAAATGAGCTTCTGTATATCTTCTACCATTTTATAAAAAATTGTGAGAATGTGAGCATTTTTCAGGGAGTAGTCAGTTTCTTCAGGATCTAAAAAGGTGACTGGATACAGTGACATTGTGGTGGTGGTGTTAGTTGCCGTCGAGTCAGTTCCGACTCATAGCAACCCCATGCACAACAAAACAAAACACTGCCTGGTCCTGCGCCATCCTTACAATCCTTGTTATGCTTGAGCTCATTGTTGCAGCCACTGTGTCAATCCACCTCGTTGAGGGTCTTCTTCTTTTCTGCTGACCCTATACCCTGCCAAGCATGATGTCCTTCTCCAGGGACTGATCCCTCCTGGCAACATGTCCAAAGTATGTAAGACGCAGTCTTGTTATACTGGCGACATTGTGGTAGACAACAAAAAATGGCCAAAAATTCCTCTTTTCCCAGTGCATTCGTCCCTTTGCAATGCGATTTTGCCACTCTTGTTGAGAAATGTAGTCTAACTCTATACTCGTTGAATCTGAGCCTGGCCATGTGTCATGGATTGAATTTATCCCCCAAAAATGTGTGTATCAATTTGGCTGGGCCATGATTCCCAGTATTGTGTGGTTGTCCTCCATTTTGGGATTATAATTTCATGTTAAAGAGGATTAGGGTGGGATTGTTACACCCTTACTAAGGTCACATCCCTGATCCAATGTAAAGGGAGTTTCCCTGGGGTGTGGCCACATTTTATCTTATAAGAGATAAAAGGAAAGGGAAGGGAGCAGAGGGGGACCTCATACCACCAAGAAAGCAGCTCCAGGAGCAGAGAGCATCCTTTGTACCTGAGGTTCCTGAGCTGAGGTGCTCCCAGACCAAGGAAAGATCGATATTAAGGACCTTCCTCCAGAGCCAACAGAGAGAGAAAGCCTTCTCCTGGAGCTGATGCCTGCAGTGAATTTGGACTTCTAGCCTACTAGACTGAGAGAGAATAAATTTCTCTTTGTTAAAGCCATCCACTTGTGGTATTTCTGTTATAGCAGCACTAGATTACTAAGACACCATGGGACTTGCTTTGACCAACAAACATTACCAAACATGACACAAGCAGAGGCTTAAAAAGTGCCAGTGCATTGCAGCTTGCTACTTTTGGAACTCAGCCACCACATGAAGGAGGCTGGGCTTGCCTGCTAGATGATAGACACACATAGCCCAGTTGCCCCTATTGCTCCAGATAGCTACACAATAGGTGAATGAGGTCATATGGGACCAACCAGGTGCCAACTGGCCCGTCAGCTGATATGGCTGCATGAGTAAGTCAGGTGAGACCAGCAGAAGAACCCCTGAGTTGGGCCCAGCCTGAACCTGTGACCCACAGACTCGTGAGCTAATTAACGATTGTTGTTTTAAGCCACTATGTTTTGAGATGATGTATTGCATAGCAATACTGACAGACAACTGCAAATCTCTACTTCCAATCCCCATCCGTCCACTCCAAACATCAAACTACTTGGTCCCATCTTCACTAAGGTGGGCCTCGGTGACCTCAAGATGTGCCTACCTGTCTAGAGGATGAAAACACAAGCTACAGACCAGGAGAAAATAGTTGCAAACTACTTACCTGACAAAGGACTAGTATCTAGAATATATAAAGAACTCTCACAACTCAACCATTAAAAAAAAGAAATCCAACTAAAAAATGGGCAAAAGACAAGAACAGACGTTTCACCAAAGAAAACATACACACGAAAAGATGTTTAACATCATTAGCTGTTAGGGAAATATAAATTAAAATAATAAGGTATCACTATACACGTATCAGAATAGCTAAAATAAAAAGCAGTGATAACACCAAATCCTGGCAAGGATGTGGAAAAACTGTATCACTCATACATTGCTGGTGGGAACGTAAAATGGTACAGCCACTTAGAAACACAGTTTAGCAGTGTCTTATAAAACTAAACACATAATTACCATAAAACCCAGTAACTGAAATTCTGGGCATTTATCCCCAAGAAATGAAAACTTCCATCTGCACAAAAATTTGTACACAGATATTCTTAGCAGCTTTATTGGTAACAGCCAAATGCTTGAAACAACCCAGATGTCCTTTAACAGGTGAACAGTTAAACAAACTCTGGTATGTCTACATCACGGGATACAACTCAGCAATAAAAAGAAGGCGAAAAAAAAATCTCGATATACACAACTTGGGTGAATCTTCAGGGAATATGCTGAATGAAAACAGTCTATTTCAAAAGGTTATATACTGTATGATTCTCTCAAGGTCATTGCCATTGAGACAATTCTGACTCATAGCAACCCTGCAGGGCAGAGTAGAACTGCTCCATAGGGTTTCCAAGGCTGTAAATCCTTAGGGAAGCAGACTGCCACATCTTTCTCCTGCCTCAACATCATCAGTCGTTAAAAAAAAAAAAAATTGCTGTAGATTCAATTCCAACTCATAGCAATCCTACAAGGCAGAGTAGAACCGTCCCATAGGGTTTCCAAGGCAATAATCTTTACAGAAGCCATATCCTTCTCCCACAGAGCAGCTGGTGGGTTCCAACCCCAGACCTTCTGGTTAGCAGCCAAGTGCTTAACCACTGTGCCATCAGGCTCCTTAGCACCAGCCATTGGGGAAAAGCAAATCAAAACCACAGTGAGATGCCACTTCATACCCACTAGATGGCTAGTATCAGAAAAATGGAAAATAAGTGTTGGTGAGGATGTGCAGAAATTGGAACCCTCATCCATTGTCGGTGGAAGTGCAAAGTGCTGCAGCTGTCGTGGAGAACAGCTTGGAAGTTCCTCAAAAGGTTAAACATTAAATTACTATAAAAACAAAAAAAACCCAGTGCCGTTGAGTCGATTCCCACTCATAGCGACCCTATGAATTACTATATGGCCCCGCAATTCCACTTCTAGCTATATAATCAAAATAAATGAAAGTAGGGAATCAAACAAATACTTATATAACATTGTTCATTGCATCATTATTCACAACAGCCAAAAGGTGGAAACAACCTCAGTGTCCATCAACAGACAAACGAGTAAACAAAATGTAATATATCTATACAATGAAACAGTATTTAGCTACAAAGAGAAATGAAGCTCTGATACATGCTAAAATGTATAAACCTTGAAAATATTATGCTCGGTGAAATAGATGCAAAAGGACAAATATTACATGATCCTACTTAAACAAAATATCTAGAATAGACAAATTCATAGAAGCTGATGTTTATTAGTGCTTACCAGAGGAAGGTGGTGATGGTGGGTTATTACTTAAGGGCTGCTGAGTTTCTGGGAGACGAAAAACACTGGAAATGGATAGTGGCAATGGCTGCACAACATGGCGAATGTAATTAATGTCTTTGAATTATATACTTAAAAATGTTTACAAGGCAAATGTTCTGTTACATATACTTTACCAAAAAAAATTAAAAAAATAAAAAGCTTATATAGTGTATGATTGCATGTACATAACATTCTTAAAGTGACAAAATTTTAGAAATAGAGGACAGATTAGTGGTTGCCAGAGGTCAGGTCATGCCAGGGAAGGAGATAAAGAGTTGGGGATAGCTACAAAAGGGCAACACCTTGTAGCGACAGAACTGTTTTTTACGTTGACTGTACTCAATGCCAGTATCCTGGTTATGCTATTGCACTATGGTTTTGCAAGATAAGTGTTATAGATGCATCATGCGGGGGGAAGGAGTGGGTAAAGGATACATAGAATCTCTTTGTAGTATTTCTTTTAATCGCATATGAATCTATAGTTATTTCAAAGTTAAAACTTTAAAAAAAATACAGTCTGTGTAGAACTGAACTCAACTAATGTGTCATCCCCCACCTCTAAACTCATTCCTCCTCCAAGACTCCTCAACAAGAACGGGGCACCAACTGTCCACCCTGCCACATTCCCCAACTCCCTCATTTCTAGTCCTTCAGCAAGGCTGGCCTATTCTGCCTACCAAATGTCTCTCAAATCCATCTTCTCTCCACCCCCACAGCTGTCCCCCTAGCCCAGGCCACCTCATTTCTCACCTGGATGATTGCAACAGCCTCCTCACTCACCTCGCCCGTGCCTTCCAGACTCCCTCCAGTCTGTTCCTGGATCAGCAAGGGTGAACTTCATAAACATATATCAGATAATGTTGCTCCCCTGCTGAAAACCCTTCCTTAGCTCCATGGTGATCCCATGATAAAATTCAGAAGCCTCATCAAATGTTTGGAGGCCTAATCTCTCACTGCTCATCCATACCACACTTCCCTGAATCCTAGGAGACCCCTCTCTCTCTCCCTAGGCCTTTGAAACCACAGTTCCCTCTGCCTGGGTCATTCTGATCCCCTTCCTCTCCCGGTCATCTCCGGACTCCCACAGCCCTGCTCCCCCTGCCCCAAGCCTAGAACGCATCCTACTGTCCTGGGAACTGATTTTTCTTTTTAATTTCCTCATTACTCAATATGCAAACACATTCTTGCAGAAAAAAATTCAAATAATGAAGACGTCCAGGGAGTGTAAAGAGAAAGCAAGCCTCATCCCATCTTGCTGCCCTCCCCAGAGGGAACCACCACTGACTCTGGCCCTCCACGTACTACCCCACCCCGCTGCTTATTTTATTTTTTTCTTTTTTAAATTGTGCTTTAACTCAGAGTTTACAATACAAACTCAGATTAAATGTACTAAAACTTATACATACATTGCTATGTGACCCTAGTTGCTCTCCCTATAATGTGACAGCACACTCTTCCTTTCCACCCTATTTCCCATGTCCATTCAACCAGCTCCTGTCCCCTTCTGCTTATCCGCAGCACTGAGCACCAGCTGAAGTTACCTTTTACTGTTTTTTTAATTCTATAATCTCTATGATCGCTAGGTGGCGCAAACAGTTTGCACTCCTCTAAAAAAAGAAAAAAAAACCAGTGCCATCGAGTCGATTCCGACTCATAGCGACCCTATAGGACAGAGTAGAACTGCCTCCATCGAGTTTCCAAGGAGCACCTGGCGGATCTGAACTGCTAACCCTTTGGTTAGCAGCCATAGCACTCCACTAGAAACCAAAAAGTTTGCGGTTCAAACCCACCAGGAGGTGCCTGGCAAGACAGGCCCGGCAATCAGCTTCGGAAAGATCACAGCCTTGAAAACCCCGTGGAACAGTGTTCTACTCTGTACACATGAAGTCACCGTGAGTCTGGATCAACTCCACAGTTACGGTTTGGTTTGGGTTTTGTGAACTTTTATAATTGCTTGTTCTATCATTCCTCTCTTCCCCCGCCAGACTGGGACAGGAGCTGTGCCTGGCTCAGTGAAGAGTCCCAGAAACTGGGGTTACCCCCTCCCCCATTTCACGGTGAGAACTCTGATCCTCCAAGAAATGAAGAGATGTGGCTGAGATCTCATAGGGAGTTGCTGGACTCAAAAGCTTGGCCACAAAATGCCAATCCAGCCCACTTTCGGAGAGTGATGGCACAGTGGTTAAGAGCTCGGCTGCTGAGCAAAAGGGCAGCAGTTTGAATCCAGCAGCCGCTCCTTGGAAACCCTATGGGGCAGTTCTACTCTGTCCTGTAGGCTCACTGGAAGACTCGACGGCAACGGTTTTTCTTTTTTTGTACTCTAACAATCTGTGTGCTCGTGTTATCACACCATTCTAAGAACACTGTGTCTGTCTTCCTCCCAGGTCTGCCCTGTGCCTCTGAAGTCGCTAAGGCTGCCCTTCCTCCCTGAGGCGCAGCAGGCGCACGCAGGCACTCCGTGTTTGCGGCCTCCAGGGCCCACAGTTCTCTGAGCCTGAGGGCCACCCCATCCCAGGACCTTGCAGAGCTTGATATGATTAATCGGAGCCCAGAGTTTGCTGGTTTGGGTCTGGACCACCGTGTGGGCACAAGCGACACCTATCTTTCCTGGTCTTAATTTGAGTGCACCCCATTATGGGGTATACAGTTGGCGCTCAACAGAAGTCAGTCGAGGTGAGGGCGCCCAGCGCAGATGCGCCGGCCACCAACCTTCCCCCACCCCGCAGCTGCTCCTGCACCACCGCCCAGCTCAGTGCAGCCCTTCCGGGTCCCCGGCCCTGGGAGCGGCCTCCAACGACTCGGTTGTTCCACGCCCAGCCTGCCCCCCGCCCCGGGCACGTCCAGCCTCCTCCCATTCCCACCCCTCGGCTGTTCCCTCCAGAAACCCCCGCTTCCATGCCGGGCCGAGGCCCCGGAGACTGCGGCTGTTCCGGCCCCAGTGCCCCCCCGCCGCGCCTCGGCTCCCAGGGCTGTTCCGGCCCCGGTGCCCCCCCCGCCGGCCGCTGCTCCCGCGGCTGTTCCGGTCCCGGTGCCCCCTCCCCGCCGCGCCTCGGCTCCCAGGGCTGTTCCGGTCTCGGTGCCCCCCCGCCGCGCCTCGGCTCCCAGGGCTGTTCCGGTCTCGGTGCCCCCCCGCCGCGCCTCGGCTCCCAGGGCTGTTCCGGTCTCGGTGCCCCCCCGCCGCGCCTCGGCTCCCAGGGCTGTTCTGGTCCCGGTGCCCCCCCCCGCCGCGCCTCGGCTCCCAGGGCTGTTCCGGTCCCGCTGCCCCCCCCCCGCCGGCCGCTCCTCTCGCGGCTGTTCCCGACCGCCCCTCCCGCCCCGCGGCTATTCTGGCCCCAGCGCCCTCCGCCCCGCGGCGACCGCGCGCCTTGGCCCGGCGCTGGGAAGATGCGGCGGGAGGGGCGCGGCGCGGAACAGCCGCCTCCCGCAGCCCCGTTGCGACTCACCCTCCAGGGCTTCGAAGATAGTCTGCGCCATCTTGGAGCCGCCACCGCCGCCGCCACGGTAGCCGGAGCGGGGTTACGCGAGCATTGTGGGAGACGCAGCGGCGGCGCTGGGGTCGGGGCCGCCAGGGGGCGCCCGGGACCAGCCGCCGAGCCCCCCTCCCCGGAAACCCTGCTACGGCTCGCGGGACCCCCAGCATCCTTGGGCACCCCCGGTCCCTTTCGGTGACTCGGTAACCGGTGCATGGAGGCGTCTATCTCCGCCTCACCCATACCCCCCACTTCTGCTACCCCAACCCCATCCCTGCAGCACACAGGACGTCCCAGCCGTATCATCTGGACCTGTATCCCCGCTTTACAGGACCTCGCCCCCCAACTCTGTGATACAGACTCCCAATCCCTACTGCACGTGAAGACTCCCAACTCTGCAACCCCAGTCCCACCTCACGCAGTATCCCCCAGCTTTGCAACACCGACCCCATTCCCGTCTCACCTGGACTGGACAACTCTCTCACAAGGACCCCCAGTTCCACCTAACACAGGACCTCCCCCAACTGTGCAACACTGATTCCCATCCCTGTTATCGGCTCCCCAACCCCCCTCCCATAGTGACCCCCATCCTCTCCTCCACCTGTCTCCTCAGGTGACTCCCATCTTTGCCTACTGTTAATTCTCCCATCCTCATCTCTCAGGGATCCCCCAATTCATGTTACTTAAACCCTCATTTCCACCTTTTAGGGACCTCCGTTTCCTCTTCACACAGACCTCCCGTCTCTTCCTCTCTGGGACCCCGTTTCTGTTACATTAACCTCCAGTACTCACCCCAGTGACACCATCCCAGCCTCACAGAGACCCCATTTAAGTCTCACAAGGATCCCCCCCCCAGCTTTCTTAGAGCACCCATCACACACAGACCCCTCTCTCGTCTTCATTCATCTCCCATCAGCTACTTGTTGAAGGCCTACTGTCCACCAGGTCTTACAGTAGCTCTAGGAATGCAGTGGTCCCTTCCGTGGAGTTGGGAATAGACGGAGCAGATAAACATTAAATCTTAAAAATTAATTATAAGATGTGATAAGTAGTTTCAAAGATGTACACATGGGGACAACGAAGAGTTGGGAGATGGGGGGAAGGAAAACGAGGGAGGTGCTATCAGTCATGGATCTCTCCCATGATCATGGCCATATCAACACAATCAGACTATCATGGATTTAACTCTAAATGTTCTCATTGCTTTTACTTAAATAACCATTTTAACCTCAACCAAAGCAATCCAAAAATCACAATTCTGATTTTCTTATATTCATTAAATAAATATGTAACTCCTCAATTAAAAATATATATATTCAAAAGAGAAAAAAAGAAACCAAAGACTCAAAGAAGAAAGTAGTCTGTAGGACAAATAACCAAAAAACCAAACCAAACCCAGTGCCGTCGAGTCAATTCTGACTCATAGCAACCCTAGTCTACGTGAATTATAGCCTCATCTACCCAGACACCAGAAGAACTAGATGAGGCCTGGCTAGCACTATGGACTGTTCTAATCAGGGCCACAACAGATGGACCCTGATAGAATGGGAGAAAAATGTGGAACAGAACCTCAAATTCCTAAAAAAAAAAAACAAAAAACCACCACCACCAAAAAACAGATACAGACTAGTTGAGACTGGAGGACTCCCTGAGACTATTGCCAAGAGACACTTGTCAAACCTTGAACCAAAACTAACCCCTTAGGTCACCTTCTAGCAAAATAACAAGTTGGCTCAAAAAATAATGACTATCACCCATAAGTACTATGCTCCTTTAAAAAAATCACTTATTGAGACCAAATGGTCAACAATTACTTTAAAACAAGAATGAGAATGTAAGGAGACAGGAAAACTAAATTAATGGAAACAGAACAACCAGAAGGAAAATAGAATGTTCACACATTGTGAAGAATGTAACCAATGTCACTGAAGAACTTGTATAGAAATTACTGAATGGGAATCTAAGCTGCTGTGTAAACCTTCACCAGAAGCACAAGAAAATACTGTTAAAAAACAAAAATCCAGTAAACGAGAAATAGAAGGGTTCTTCCTCGACATAATAAAGATCATGTATGAAAACCCCACAGCTAACATCATAAGCAGTGGTGAAAACTGAAAGCTTTCTCCCTAAGATTAGGAGGAAGAAATGAATAATCGCCTTCACCATTACTATTCAACATTGTACAGGAATTCTGATCAGGGCAATTATGAAAGAAAAATAAATAAAATGCATCCAAATTGGAAAGGAAAAATATATATATATATACCCACTGCCATCGAGTCAACTCCAACTCATAGCGACCCTATAGGACAGAGTAGAACTGCCCCATAGGGTTTCCAAGGCTGTAAATCTTTATGGAAACATTGCCACATCTTTCTCCCGCGGATTGGCTGGTGTGTTTGACCCACCCACATTTTGGTTAGCAGCTGAGTACTTAACCACTGCACCACCAGGGCTCCCTATGTATGTGTGTGTGTGTATATATATATATATATATAAATGAATATATATATACATCTGTTCAAAGCTCATCTCCCCTTGTGGAACACTGCCAGTCACTGTTCCTGATAAATGGCCTCACAGGCTCTCTGCCTACACACTGCCGGAGGCCCATTCCTATCAGCAAACTGGCCCAAACACTCCTCCCCCCCCCCCCGCCACCTCACTAGCACCACCCCTTCTTCTCCTTTGCACAGCTAAGTTTGAGCAAGTGTCCCACCAAGAGCACCCACTCTTCTCTCAGACTCCATGCCCCCCTTTCCTAGGAGCCTCAGAGACCAAGCCCGAAAGACCCCTCCCCATTGCCTCTCTGGCAAAAGTAAGGCACAGGTTCCCTCCTCCCTGTACTTCCTTTAACCTCGCCACTGTCCAATGGCCTCAGATTCTCCTCATCTCTCACCTGCAAGAGCCCCTCAGTATAACCTTTTTTTTTTCTTTAAATCAAGCAAGATGTTAATAGATTTACATTCATTTAATTAATTTAAAAATATTTACCAAGCACCTACTGCATGCCAGTTACTGTTCTAGGTGCTACAGACACAGCCAAAAAGACAAAAATCCTTGCCTTCGTGGAGTTCATAGTCCAGCAGGGGAGTTGGGCTGCAAACAAGAAAAAAGAGAGAGAAAATGTTGCATGATTTTAAATAAATAAGAGAGGTATGGCTAGAGGGAGATGAGAATGGAGAGATGGGCAGGCCTTCGTGGCACACAGTGAGGGCTTGGGTTTTATTCTGAGGGTGATGGGAGCCACTGGTCAATTTTAAAAGATTCTGTCAACACCTGGCCTTGACAGCTTTTCCTGCATTTCCAAACACCCAAGTACCTATATGATGAGCACATAGCTGATTTTTACCTGCTCTCCAGGCTTTTGCCCATGCTGTTCCCTCTTCCTGCTGTTCTACCACCCTCATTTGAACAACAGGTAGACAAAAAGCTTGCCTGCTTGCCTTCTCT
Source organism: Loxodonta africana (assembly GCF_030014295.1). Taxonomy (NCBI): domain Eukaryota; kingdom Metazoa; phylum Chordata; class Mammalia; order Proboscidea; family Elephantidae; genus Loxodonta; species Loxodonta africana. The sequence goes on along the minus strand of NC_087365.1, from coordinate 32,936,806 downwards.
GGGAAGCTTTCCCTAATCTCCCATGGCAGAATCTATTCCTTCCTCAAAGCTGTAGGCTTCCACAGTACCTAGTATCACTCCTATGAAGTGATATTATTCAGCCATTGGCAGTTTCCCTTTTTCCCTCCCTTGCAACAGGGAGCCCTCTGAGCAGGGAGGGGCTTTGTCCACTCCGAAGAGACCTCACAGCCTGGCACAGAGGCAACCTGGGAAATGCCTGTTGACTGACCGCCTCACTGATGGAACAACTGAATGAGCGTTCAGGGAAGTAGAGCCCCACTTCCAGCAAGCTCCCCGGTCAGGCTGTCGCCTGCTCCAAACTTTCAACCCCTTACCTCTGTCTCTTCCTCCAACAAAATCCATCAATCCTATGTCCCATTCCCTCAGGGCGAGCTGGTTGATGCTGAGCCAAAACTGATCACAGCTTAGAGGCTCCTGAGATGGGTAATATGGTAATTCCAGGAGTGGAGCCAAACAGCGAGGAGGAAAAATTTGAGAAACTTCTAGTGTCCCCCTCCACAATGGGTGCTCTAGCCACCCAGAAAAGATTACTTCTCTGTAGAGAGGGGAGAATCATGAGCAGCTTAGATTAGAATCCTGAGCAGCTTAAACTGAAAGGGAAGAAAAGTAAGGACACACAAAGGAAAGCCAGGCCCCCGCATCTTGCTAGATTTGTTGGTATTGGTAGGAGGCAGCAAGGCATGGTGGTTAAGATCAGAGACTCTGGAGTCACAGAGCCTGGATTCAAATCCTGACTCCATCACTTACTAGCTATATCACCTTGAGCAAGTTACTTTGCTTTTTCGTGCCTCAGATTCCCATTGGTTAAATGGGCATGGTAACAGTGCCTATCTCACAGGGATGCTGTGAGAATGAAATGGTTAAAAAAGCACTCAGAAAACAATCTCAGACGTATAGTAAGTATTCTGTAAGGGTTCATTAAATAAATAAATTGGCTTTCTCTGGGCAAAGGTGAATTAACATATCCTGCCCTTGTTACTGAGGGCCCCTGCCTCGGTTGAACCCAACCGGATTCACGCCGCCCAATGAGACTATTGAGGCAGACTGGAGTCACACAAGCAAATTTAGTTTGCCAGCAGCTAGCAAAAGGAGAGAGTAAGGGCTAGAACCTTCAGAGAGACTGTCTCCCTGATTTGCCTAAAAGCCAGGTATTTGTTTCCACAAGGAGGGGTCTTGATGTTTATTCATGAGGATTTTTTGGGGGAGGGTAAGGCGGAGATCTCTGAGAAGGGGTTGGGTTATGCAAATACAAGTGTATGCGCAGGATTTCTTCAAGATGGAAGTCCCTTGGTTCCCCTTGACATGACTCATTATGGGATGTGACGCAGGTGCACTGGTTCCCTTCGTCACATAGCTCCATTCAGCGGCCCAGGAAGGTCAAACAGCGGTCGCATGCTCTGCATTTGTGGTGACCTGCAAGGTCTACATCAACAGTTTATTAGCAACATGCTAGAATATTTTGCTTCATTTCACCACACAGCGAGAATATTTTGTCCCACAGTGCCGGTATATTCTGTCCTCCTCTCCAGGAGGTGGGTTATGGTTGCACCACAGCCAATAGGTCAGGTTGTTTATACTACTCTCTGTCCTGTTTGACCTTTTCCCAGCCTGTGTGCTGGGGAAACAACGGGCCCTGCTCCAGACTAATCCTGTCTCACTCTGATGAATTTAGAGTTATGTAAAATTAAAAACTGTCATGCATGGTGCCCGGCTACCACTACTAAGCATTTTGATCAAAGACTCTATAGAGGAATCCTGACCAAAGGGGAGAAACGCAAAGTAGAATGTCAAATTTTCTGGAGCCATGGACGCTGGGTGAACCCCAAAACTACTGCCCTGAATAATCTTTAAACCTTAAACCAAAATTATTGCCTGAAGTCTTCTTAAAACCAGTTTAGTTTAACTAGTAAAAAATGTCTGCTTTGAGCATTATGCTCTTTTGAGAACTATCTTTATGGGATCAAATTGATAACAGCAACTCAAAAGATTAGATTGGAAACTTAGGGGGCAGTGAGTTTATGTTAATGAGGGAGGAACAACTCAGAAAAGGAGGGTGAGAATGGTTGCCCAACTCCAATGTAATCAATGTCACTGAATTGTATATGTGGAAACTATTGAATTCGTGTATGGTTTGCTGTGTATATTCTCAACAACAAAAATAAATAAAATTTTAAAAACTTGTCACTAGGCAATGATAAGTGTTCTTATTGTGGCAACTCCTTACCCTTAAGGAGCCCTGGTGGCACAATGGTTAAGCGCTCAGCTGCTAACCAAAAGGTGGGCGGTTCTAACCCACCAGCTGCTCCTCGGGAGAAAAGACCTAGCGATCTGATCCCTGAAAGATTACAGCCTAGGAAACCCTATGGGCAGTTCTACTCTGTCATATAGGGTCGAGGACACACAACAACAAGAAGTGAGAGGGCAAGTGGTGGGATGTGAGGTTAGAGAGAAGCAGGAGCCAGATCACACAGGGTCTTCTTTTGCGGATCTTGAGGAGCAGTTTCCATTTTAAGTGGAAGCCATGGAGGGTGCCATATGATTTATGCTCTGAAAAGATCAGTAAAATCGCTATTACCCAACCACAGCTGTCATATGTAAAGATGAGACCCGGCTCCTCCCAGTGTCACTACCTAAAAGTCACTCTATCCCAACTCCAGGGAGGGCGGCACCTATTCAAGAAGCCTCCTTCCAAACTCACGGTGACACACCTTCCAACCCAACAGGTGAACAGGGCACGCCCCAAAGGAAAATGCCCTCTGATTGGACAAATCCAGACGTGTGGCTCTAAGCTTCCTGGGGCCGACTGGGGCAGAGCGCCTCGGGATAGGTTACAAAGCCTCGGTTCTCTTCCGATTTTCCAGACACCCCGGGGAATGCGAGTGTCCCACGCCCTCGTGCGACCTCCGGGCTCTGTGATTGGCTCTCTCTGGATACGGAAGGCGGCCACAGCCTATGGGCGCAGCAACGCGAGGCGGCGGCCCGGACGCTGTGGGCGGTGCAGCCCGCCGGGATCCCGGTTTGTCGGTGCGGTTCGGCTCGGTGCTCGCCTCTCGGGGGCTGTTGGCGCGATGGGTGCCCCGCCGCAGCTGCAGGCGCTGCTCCTGGCTGTCAACACACTGCTGCGCAAGCGCCGCTACCACGCCGCGTTGGCCATGGTCAAGGGTTTCCGGAACGGGGCAGTGTGAGTGGGGCCGTCGGGCGAGCCAGGCCGGGTCTGGCGCGGGTCAGAGGCGGGCGGGTTCGAGGCCCGGCGCTGCCGCACTGTGTGCAGCTGAGCAGCCCTGTGTATCTCTAGGTTTCAGTGTCCACTCTCTGCGCGGTGGGGGCTGGATTTTGGGTTCTGAGCGCCTCCCCATCTCTGAGCCAGCGTTCCCACTACACTGCTTCTGGGATCCTCCATGCTCAGCAACCTGGCCACCTTGCTTTGGCCCTTCCCCTGCTAGGCCTTCTTTTCCCCTATTTGGGCCCCGTTCACCCCCCACACCCACACCTCTCCATGTGCCCTTGTGTCTGTCTGGCCTCAGCGGCCGCATCGGCACACGGGGCTCTGGCCTCTGGCAGGCAGATGGGCGCCTCCTATCTATGCCTTCCCCATATGCCTGTCACCATGAGCTCACATCCGGTTTTTCACTCCAGGGCTAAATTTCTCTCTGGCACAGGGGAGTCCTGGTTTTAAAGGAAACTGTAAATATTTGCTTAGTAAATTGATCCCGACCTGGCCATCAGTCCTGGATAAGGTCTTGGGCGTCATTTCACCTGACCACTGACCCCTGACCCCTGACCCCTGACCCCAGAGGGAGAAATTCCTCAGCCTTCTTGGCATGTAGATGCCTGGCTGGTGGTTGGAGGAAGCTCTCCTTGAAAGCTCATGCATAACAGCTACTATTTATTGAGGATCTTCTGTGAACTTGTTACTGAGGACACAGCAGAGAATGGAGTTGGTGTCCTAGTGGCATACTGGCATGGCGGAGAGAATGTGGACTCTGGAGCCAAACTGCCTTGGTTTGAATTTTGGTGCTCACACCGACCTGTGTGATCTTGGGCAAGTCACTTAGCCTCTCTGAGCCCCAATTTCTATAAAATGGAGATGGTAATAGTACTTACACTATCAAAGGGTTGAGTCAATACATACAAAATGTTTAGCACAGCACCTGGTATATAACTGTTGTTTTTCGTTGCCTTGAAGTCAACTCCAACTCATGCTGACCTTATGTATAACAGAACAAAACGTTGCCCAGTCCTGGGCCATCTTCATGATTGTTGATATGTTTGAGTCGATTGTTGTGGCTGTTGATGTCAAGCACCATGTAACTATTGGCTGTTACTGTTATTGTTTTATCCAAGTGAATGTCTACCTGGCTGACTCCCTCACCTTTTTCAAGCCTCTACTCAAGTGTCACCTCCTCAGTGAGGTCACCCCTGGCTCCCCACCTCCTTCCCTGTTTAATTTTTCTCCATAGTACTTATTCACTTGTGTGTTTTGTTTATAGTCCATCTCTGACTGGGACGTGAGCTCCAAGAGGACAGAATTTTTTTTTTTTAATTTTTATTGTGCTTTAAGTGAAAGATTACAAATCAAGTTGGACTCTAATACAAACATTTATAAACACCTTGCTATATACTTCTAACTGCTCTCCCCCCTAATGAGACAGCACACTCCTTCCCTCCACTCTCTCTTTTTGTGTCCATTCAGCCAGCTTCTGACCCCCTCTGCCCTCTCATCTCCCCTCCAGACAGGAGATGCCCATGTAGTCTCATATGTCTACTTAATCCAAGAAGCTCACTCCTCACCAGTATCATTTTCTATCCCATAGTCCAGTCCAATCCCTGTCTGAAGAGTTGCCTTTGGGAATGGTTTCTGTCTTGGGCTGACAGAAGGTCTGGGGACCATGACCTCCGGGGTCCTTCTAGTCTCAGTCAGACCATTAAGTCTGGTCTTTTTATGAGAATTTGGGGTCTGCATCCTACTGCCCTCCTGCTCCCTCAGGGATTCTTTGTTCTGTTCCCTGTCAGGCCAGTCATCGATTGTAGCCAGGTACCCTCTAGTTCTTCTGGGCTCAGGCTGATGTAGTCTCTGGTTTATGTGGCCCTTTCTGTCTCTTGGGCTCATAATTACCTTGTGTCTTTGGTGTTCTTCATTCTCCTTTGCTCCAGGTGGGTTGAGACCAATTGATGCATCTTAGATGGCCACTTGTTAGCATTTAAGACCCCAGATGCCACTCTCCAAAGTGGGATGCAGAATGTTTTCTTAGTAGATTTTATTATGCCAGTTGACTTAGATGTGCCCTGAAACCATGGTCCCCAAGCCCCCACCCCTGCTGTGCTGGCCTTCGAAGCATTCAGTTTATTCAGGAAACTTCTTTCCTTTTGGTTTAGTCCAGTTGTGCTGACCTCTCCTGTATTGTGTATTGTCTTTCTGTTCACCTAAAATAGTTCTTATCTACTATCTAATTAGTGAAAACTCCTCTCCCTCCCTCCCCCTACTCATAACCACCAAAGAATATTCTCTTCTCTGTTTAAACTATTTCTGGAGTTTGTATAATAGTGGTCTTATACAATATTTGGAGGACAGAAATTTTTATCTCTTTGCTCCTTAATGTATTCCTACCACCCACTACATAGTAGGCCCTCAATAAATATTTACTGAATGAATGAACAAGGGTGCAAGATAGATATTGCCACTGTCCCCACTTCCCAGATGAGAAGACTGAGGCTTACTGTCACATCACTTGGTCAGAGTTAGAACAAAGAGGACACAAACCCAGGTATGCCTGAACCCAGCACTAGGCTTTTTGGCTTCCATGGGTACCCAGAGTCACGTGGATGCAGGTTCCTGCTGCTTCTTGCCAGGTCATGTCAGCCATACCTTGGTGTGACCAGGGTGGGTTGGTTCCAGGGATAACATCAGTGACTCTTTGCCAAGACATTCTCCGGACAGAGCAGGAGTAAGCAGGAGCCACACAAGCCCCAGTGCCAGTGAGAATTGCTCAAATGCCAACTTTGTACACCTGCAAGTATATCTATAACCTCAAGGGGCCTTCCAAACCAGGACAGGCACAGGCTAGGATCAGGCCCTGGGTTCAACTCCAAGTTTCCTTATTTAATAGCCGGGTGACCCTGGGCAAATCCCTTAATTTGATTCCTCCTCTGTAAAATGGAAACAATAAGTGCTACTATACAGGGGTGCCCTAAGGCAGTGATCACATTATTGGTTAGTGAAAAGACTCAGTCTCCACCTGTAAGGTCCTTAAGTCCAAGGGGAGACTCACAGTTAAGCTCCCCTGGCAGTATCAGGTGATCAGGAAGAGTTTTATCAAAGCAGTGATAGTGATAGTTTGAAGGCCGAATTGAAATGGGAATTTGCCAGAGGGAAAAGGGCGTCCCAGGACAGCTGAGATTTTGGAATTTTGTAAAATTTAACTCACCTAGATGTCCCACCCTAAATATTTCAATATGCATCATCTCTCAAAAATAAGCACGTTTTTTTCCTATATGGCCAAATTATCATGATCACATTTAATAAATTAATAATCCTGTAATATCAACTATTGCGTAGTTAATAGTCCAATTTTTCCCAAAATGTCTTCTGTGGCTCTTTTGTCCAGATCAGGGTTCCCCCTAGGACATCATGCTGCACCTGCCATTACATCCTTTAAGTCTTTTTTAGTCCAGGGCCCCCTTTTTATTCAGAACCCAGCGTAATCCTGCGGGAGAGTAACCATGACTGTTTGGGAAGGGTGGCTGGTGGATATGGGGAGCTGGGGGCGCTGTCCAGCTTGAGTCTGGGGTATAAGGCAGGACCCTTTTAGCCTTGGTCAGCTGGAGGGAGGCCGAGGGCCTGTTTGTTCAGGAGAAAGAGACATGGCTTTGGAGGAGGGAAAGAAGAGCTTGCCGGGGTCGGGCTGGGGACCCTGGCTGTCCTGTCCTGCTCCTATAGATGGGGAGAAGACAGACGGCTCAGCCTGGCCTCTGCAACAGTAATACCGGCTTCAAATTGTTAACATTCTTTTTTTCTTAATTAATTAATTATTTAAATTAACTTTTATTGAGCTTCAAGTGAACGTTTACAAATCAAGTCAAACTGTCACATTTAAGTTTATATACACCTTACCCCGTACTTCCACTTGCTCTCCCCCTAATGAGTCAGCCCTTCCAGTCTCTCATGACAATTTTGCCAGCTTCCAACTCTCTCTATCCTCCCATCCCCCCTCCAGACAGGAGATGCCAACACAGTCTCAAGTGTCCACCTGATAAAACTAGCTCACTTTTCATCAGTATCTCTCTCCTACCCACTGTCCAGTCCCTTTCATGTCTGATGAGTTGTCTTCGGGAATGGTTCCTGTCCCGGGCCAACAGAAGGTTTGGGGATCATGACCGCCGGGATTCCTCTAGTCTCAGTCAGACCATTAAGTATGGTCTTTTTGTGAGAATTTGGGGTCTGCATCCCACTGATCTCCTGCTCCCTCAGGGGTTCTCTGCTGTGCTCCCTGTCAGGGCAGTCATCGGTTGTGGCCGGGCACCAACTAGTTCTTCTGGTCTCAGGATGATGTAGGTCTCTGGTTCATGTGGCCCTTTCTGTCTCTTGGGCTCTTAGTTATCGTGTGACCTTGGTGTTCTTCATTCTCCTTTGATCCAGGTGGGTTGAGACCAATTGATGCATCTTAGATGGCTGCTTGATAGCTTTTAAGACCCCAGACGCCACATTTCAAAGTGGGATGCAGAATGTTTTCATAATAGAATGATTTTGCCAGTTGACTTAGAAGTCCCCTTAAACCATGGTCCCTAACCCCCCGGCCTTGCTCCGCTGACCTTTGAAGCATTCAGTTTATCCCGGAAACTTCTTTGCTTTTGATCCAGTCCAGTTGAGCTGACCTTCCATGTATTGAGTATTGTCCTTCCCTTCACCTAAAGCAGTTCTTATCTACTAACTAATCAGTAAAAAACCCTCTCCCACCACCCCCCCGTCGTAACCACAAAAGTTGTTAACATTCCTAATGGCTCAAATTTCGTTGTTAAAAAATTAGGTAACACATTCACAAAAGACATGAAAACTTAGACAATAAAAAGTCCTGCCCACCCCATCCTGGAGACGGCCCCTCTGTCCAGCCTCTATGTGTGCGTATACAAATACATACATTCTCCCCGACCCTTCTAAAAAAAGGTGTTGAGATTATTTTCGGCTTATGGAAGACTTCCCCTTTTAAACGTTTATTACCTTGCTGTACACGCTGTCGTGCACCTCGCTCCTGTCACCTAATAGATCGCAGCCTCTGCACGTCAGTGTGCACAGAGCCACTTTCTTTTTACAGCTAGGTAGTATCCACTGAAAGGCAGAACCACTGTATGTCCCCAGTAGCCCCCTGGTGATGGACACAGGCTTGCTGTTATGAACAGCTCTGGTGAACATTCACGTGTATTTGGCTGGCAACAATATTGTCCAAATGGATGTGGTTCATGACTGTTGTCTCAAAGAGGCTGCCAAAGATTTTTTTTTATTATTATTAAATAGTTTATTGTGTTTCGGGTGGAAGTTTACACAGCAAGTTATCTTCTCATTTAAAAATTTTTGTACAAATTGTTCTGTCACATTGGTTACAATTTTGGCTATGTGTCGGCATTCTCACTATTTCCATTCTGTTTGTTTTGTTTCCATTGATCTAGCTTCCCTTCTCCTCCTTGCCTTCTCATCTTTGCTTTTGGGTAATGTTGACCATTTGGTCTGTTATGGTTGATTGCTTAAGAAAGCACATTACACACGGGGGATAATGTTTATTTTATAAGCCAGTCTATTATTTGACTGAAAAGTGACCTCCAGTATAGCTTCAGTTCCAAGTTCAAAGGGTTCCTTAGAGTGATTAGTCTTAGGTGTTCCTCTAGTCTATATCAATCCAGTAAGCCTGGCCATTTTTAGGAATTTTTGAATTTTGTTCCACATTTTTTGGCTGCCAAAGATTTTTAGATCCTTGTAAGACCAGGGCCTTAGGTTGTTGTTAGGTGCTGTTGAGTAGATTTTGACTCATAGCGACCCCATGTGACAGGGTAGAACTGCCCCAAAGGGTTTCCTAGGCTATAATCTCTACAGGAGCAGATCTCCAGGTCTTTCTCCCACGAAGCTGCTGGGTGGGTTCAAACCATCAACCTTTCAGTTAGCAGTCTGGCACTTAACTTCTGTGCCACTAGGGCTCCTTAGTAGGGGACATAAAAAAAAAACAGAAAGGAAGAGACACAAATATTGATTGAGGTAGGAACTTTCATGTGTGCTATATTCTTAACGGAAACCCTGGTGGCGTACTGGTTAAGCGCTATGGCTGCTAACCGAAACGTCGGCAGTTTGAATCCGCCAGGTGCTCCTTGGACACTCTATGGGGCAGTTCTACTCTGTCCTATAGGGTTGCTGTGAGTCCGAATTGACTCAACGGCAGTGGGTTTGGTGGTTTGGTATATTCCTAACTGCCAGAGACAACTCTGAAATGGAGAATACCTTTAATTGATGGGAGAAGGGAGGCTCAGAGAGGTTAAGAGTCTTGTCCGAGTTCACACAGCAAAACGTGGCAGGGCTTTGGCACCAAATCCCATTTTCTTTCCACTAGCCACTTGAGTATAGTTAAAACAATGAAGGTGAACGTGGCCTTGTCTACATAATCCCCAGATGCTCCAATGAGGAGGTCGGGGCAAGAGGTTTGAACCTTCAGAAGGGGCAATTATTTAAGTTTTTATTTCAATTTGTTTTAATTTTAAAAGCAATGCTTAATCATTTTGGAAGTACAGAAAAGTTAAAAATCAGACAAAAATACATTCCCATATCCCTCCAGCCCTGGGGACATTAATGATAACGCTGTAGCATATTTCCTTCCGGTCTTCTTTTTTTTAAGTGCTTTTTCACAAAGTTGAGGTTATCCTGTATATAATAATTGGAAAGAGGTACATTTTGAACAGGTAGAAGGAAGTACAGTGTTACTTGACAGCTGTTTTAGGGAATTTGTTAACTTTAAGATAGAACCTTCTAGAAATAACCTTCCATCAAGGGTAATTAAGGGCTGTTCTAAAATCAGCCAGCAATCATTTATTGGGCATGTACTATATATCAAGTCCCATGGGAGGTGCTGGGGACTCTCTAGAGAATAAGCCAGACACAGTCCCTGTCCCCCCAGACCTATAGCCTAGTGGAGGAGAGAGGTAATTATAACAGAATATATAATTGTGAATGACTGGGTTATTAAATTGAGGGTGGAAAGTGCTGTAGAGAAGTTTGGGGAGCTGCAGCAATGAAAACATGGCCCTAACCTAGGCTGGAGGGTCAGAGGAGCCTTGGCAGAGGAGCTGGCCGAGTCTAGAAGGCTAAGGAAGAGGTGGCCCAATGAGGAGGGGGAAGAGCACTCCAGGCCAAGGGAGCCGGCCAAGAAGGCAAAAAGCGAGGTGTGTCAGAGCACCTCCCGGAGGGCCAGTGTGGCTGAAGGCAGAGAAGAAGGGTGTGAGGTGAAGTAGGGGAGGTGAGCAGGGGCCAAGTCCTGCAGGGCTCTCACGGCTGTGGGGAGGAATCTGGATTTTATTCCAGGAATAGTGGGAAGACAGTGGAGGCTTTTATGCTGGGAGTGGTATGATCTACTTTATATTTTTAAAACATGAGTTTGGCTTCGGTGGGAAAGGCAGCATGGCGCCCAGGGAGCAACTCCGCACAGCCAGTTGAATGGGGATGGTGGAGGCCTTTTATATGTATCTGTATCACCTCCTCCAGTCAAAATGACAACCAGCCCTTTGAGGTCTAACATCCCATTTTACAGTTGGGGAAATTGAGGCTTGAGGAGGTTAAATGACAGGCCTGAGGCCCTACTGCCACAAAGCGTCAGAGCTGGGATTTGAACCCAGATCTAGCTCAAGAGCCAGAATTCTTTCCCCTCCAAAGTGATGTCAGGACTAGGGATGCAGAGAGGAGATGAGGGGTCAAAGAGAGCCCAGAAAGAAATTGTGATGTGGTCGTAACTGTTTTCTTCTCTTTCTGCAGCTATGGAGCCAAAATCCGGGCCCCGCATGCACTGGTCATGACCTTTCTCTTCCGAAGTGGCAGGTACCCACCCTCTCTGAGCACCCCTCCAACTGGGAGAGAATGTGGTCAGCCCTCAGTGCCAGGATACTTGCAGTGGCTTCCTAGCTGGGTCTAACCTGTCCCCCCAACACAGGAGTGCTGGAGGGGCAGGTTGCAGAATTAAATTGGGAAGCCCTCAGTGAGAAAGAGACATTCATTCTAGTGAAGACCTGAAGGAAATGAAAGAGTTGGCCAAGTGATATAGGGGAAAGAATGTTCCAGGCTGAGGAAACAGCCAGTGCAAAGACCCTGAGGTAGGATCAGGCCTGGTATGTTTGAGGAAGCTGGAACAGAGGGATTGAGGGGAAAAAAAGGAGAAGAAGTTCACAGGGGTAACCCAAGCCAGTCCTGTCCAGCTTTAGGTCATGGTGAAGAGTCTGACTTTTCTTTTAAGTGAAACAGGAAATTGTTACAAGATCTTGAGCAAGAGAGTGCCATTATTTGACTGATGTTTTCATAGTTTGATGGCTGAGAGTTTGCTGCCATGTTAAGAACAGAGAGGGTGGGGCACAAGGGCAGAAGTAGGTGTAAATTAGGAGTTAGCAATAATCCAGGTGATCCGTGACCTTGATCGTGGCAGTGCAGGTGAGGAGAAGTGGTCAGATTCCAGAAACATTTTGAAAGTGGAATTGGTGCCAACATTTAAAAATGAGGGGCTCTTTCACATGGAAATCTAGCTTTCCTGCCTTAGAACTGGCAAATACTGGGCCCATGTCCCCTCAAGGCGAGAACCAGTGAACCCCTAGCCCCACTCACCTGGCAGATTGCCATAGGGCCCACCAGACCCACCTTGCTCATCTGGCCCTCAGGGCATGGGTGTTTGCCATCCCTGAATTATCTCCCAGAGTATACTCCAGCCCCATTTCTGCATCCTCCTTGCTGCCCCCTTGGAATTTTCAAAAGATAAAGTGAATCACCTTATCCTCCCTTAAATTTTCACTTTTCTGAGGATAAAGACAACATTCAATGTGGACCATAAAGCCCTGCCACCTCTCCCCCATATCCTTCGTCCCATAGTCTCTGCTGTGGTCACCATGGTCTCTCTGTTCCTCCACGCTCCACAATCTTTCCCTCCTCAGGACTCTGCCTAGGATGCACTCCTCCCCCTTGACCTCATTGACTCCTCATCCTTCAGATCCTAGGACCATCTTTTGTCAAGATCAAAGTTTGACCCTATATTTTGTGGTTATTTATTTCATGCCGTTAAGAGCTCAGCTGCTAGCCAAAAGGTTGGCAGTTCAAATTCACCCAACGGGAGAAAAACCTGGTGATCTGCTCCTGTAAAGATTACAGCGTAGAAAACCCCATGGGGCAGTTCTACTCTATCACATGGGGTCGCTATGAGTCGGAAGTGACTCGATGGCACCCAACAACAACAACTCTGCCGTTAGTTCGTAAGCCCGTGAGGGGCAGCAAGGAGACTTGGTTTTTGTCCGAATTATATCCCCAGACCCAGTACCTAATAGGCACTCATTCACTCACTTGTTCATTTCTTCACATGTCTACTCAAAAAATATTTATTGAGCACCTACTATGTGTTAGGCCCTGTTCTGGGTCCTGAGGATGAACAAGCCAGATCTCAGGGAAATTCCATTGGGGGCAGAGGCGGAGGTTGAGGTTTGGGGGAGATAATAAACAAGCCTACAGTTCTCAGGTGGTACTAAGATCTATGAAGGAAAAGAAAAGCAGGGGATGGGATGTGATGGGCATTCTTTTAGGTGCTGTGGTCAGGAAAGGCCTCTCTAAGGAGGTGGCATTGAGTCAAGGCCTGAATCAATTGAGGAGTAGCTTTGAGGATGGTGTGGGGGGGTGGGGTGGGCCTGAGGCTGAGTGATCCAAGGCCTTTGAGCTCCTGGCCTGGTTCAGCTTTGAGTGAATGCCCTTAGAATGGCTGGACCTGTGCTAATGGGAAGTCCTTGCATTGTGCAGCCTCTGGGACAAGCTTCGGGCCATTCTGCAGGGCACGTACACACACTCCTGGAACTTGGCCTGCTTTGTGTTCACCTATAAGGGACTGTGCACCCTGCAGTCCCGCGTGCAGGGTGAGACCTCCCAGGTGCACTCATTCCTGGCTGCCTTCATTGGGGGCTTGCTGCTGTTTGGAGACAACAACAACATCAATAGCCAGGTAAAGAGCCTCCTTGGGGAAGGGGGACAGGTGAAGAAGATGAGCTCTTGGCTCCCTTCCATCTCTAAGGGTCTGTGACTCACCAGTCCCTGTGTGACCTTGGGAAGGTTACATCCTCCCTCAGTTTCCCTGTCTGTAAACCAAGCGGCTTGTTTGAATTCCATGGTTCCCCAAATTAATGTGTCTGCTGCTCTCTAGGGCAAAGATGCTTTTGTTAAACCACTCTGTAGTGAGATGAGAGAGAAAAAAAAAAAAAACCCTGGAGTAAACTTTAATAAAAGAAAGCTTGCTACACTTAAGGAATGGTTTCTTATTCTGTGACCTGTCCTTCCCCCTTGTTCTGGGTTAAAATTCCCATTTTTATGAAACTAAGTATTAACCACTGCACCACCAGGGCTCCAAACACTAGTTGTCTCTGTTGTGTTTTGTTTTTAATGCCCTTCTTTGGCAAAATGAAAAGTTATCAGCCCCCTTTATTTGCCTCCCTCAAGTTTCTTAAATATTCTTAAGTTATAGAAATAAGACACGCTGACTAAAAAGTACTGTGGACTAAACAGTTCCTATGTACCTGGCGCACTTCTAGGTGTTTGAAATTCATTGTGATAAAATTGAAAAATAAATAGAAGAGAACGTCTGCTGTCCCCCATCCTATCTCAACCTCACTGTCCGGGGGAGTCACTGTTCACTGTATCTTGTGTAGACTTTCAGAAATTGTGCTTATGCATATTGGGGAGTTTCCACCAATAAGATCCTACTATTTTTTTTTCCCACATGGCAGTATATTTTAGAGGCATTTTTCTATCAATCCTTCATCCTTTTTTTTGTGTGTCTGGTGAAAATAATACATAACAAAACATACGCCATCTCAGCAATTTCTATATGTACAATTCAGGGACATTGATTACACTTTTCAAGTTGTGCACCCATTCTCACTAACCTTTTCCAGATCATTCTACCACCACCGTCATTAACATAAACTCAATGTCCGCTAAACAAAACCTCCCCTCTTCCACCTCCTTCCCATTCCTGGTAACCACTAATAATCTTTGGTTTCTATATACTTGCTTATTTCATATAAGTGAGATCATACCATATTTGTTTTTTTGCAACAGACTTATTTCGCTTAGCATGGTGTTTTTAAGATTCATCATCTTGTGGCATGTGTCAGGATATCATTTCTCCTTACAGCTGAGTAGTACTCCATTGTATGTGTATACCACATTTTGTTTATCCAGTCATTTGTTGGTGGACATTTTGGTTGTTTCCACCCTCACCCTTTTTTAAAAATGTTTTTCTAATTAAAAAATTTTTTTACTATTTTTTTTTTACTGTACTAAGATATGTATGGATCCCTGGGTGGGGAAAGCCATTAAGCACTTAACTACTAGCTGAAAGGTTGGCAGTTTGAACCCTCCTAGAGCACCTGGGGAGGCAGGCCTGGCAATTTGCTTTCAAAAGGTCACAGCCTTGAAAGCCCTGTGAAGAGTTCTACTCTGCATACATGGGGTCTCCATAGTCGGAATCGACTCGACAGCAGTCAACAACAACAAAATATATATAACAAAACATTTGCCATGGTCACCGTTTTTAAGTGTACAATTCAGTGATATTAATTACATTCACCATGTTGTATGGCCATCACCACTAGCCATCTTCTAATGGTTTTCATCCCCCTGAACAGAAACTAGTTCCTCGTCCTTTTTAACACCTGCAGAGCACTTTGGTGGGTTACAGGACCAGTCTGGTTAACCAGTCCCCGGTGGGTGGACATACAGGGTGTTGTCAGCCTTTTGCTCTTACACAGCAGCTGCAGTTCACATCTTTTTCAGAGGTCTTCATGCACATGTGTCAATCTGATCATTAGAGATGTAATTATGGAGCCTAAGGGCATGAGGATTTTGTGTTTTGAGAAATTTTCCCCAGTTTTCTTGTTTGTTAGCTATTTCACTGGTTCGGGAAGTTCCAAAGTCTGGGAACTCCTGGCCACGCCCATCTCTCTCCCCTCCCTGCCTTCCCTGGCCCCTGGTCAGCCATCCCAACTGATGTCTCCTCTGGTTTAAAATTTTGTCATTTCAAAAATGTTACATAAATTGGGTGGTACATACAGTATGTGGCCTTTTTGCATTTGCTTTTTTGCTTAGCATAATTCCTTGGAGATCCACCCAAGATGTCGTGTATCTCAAGAGTTCGTGCCTTTTCATTGCTGAGTAGTATTCCACCATCATCTCTTCCGATGACGGACATCGGGTCCTGTTGTACATAGCGTTGCTATGAGTTCAAACTGACTCAACAGCACCTAACAACAGCAGTAGTATTCCTTGGCATGGATGTATCACAGTTTGTTTAACCTTTCGCCTTTTAAGGACATCTGGGCTGATTCCAGTTTTTGGCTGTTACAAATAAAGCTACTAAAAACATTTGCATACAAGGTTTTTGTGTGAATAAGTTTTCATTTCTCTGGGATAAATGCCTAGGAGTGCAATTGCTGGGTTGTATGATACCCAAACCCGTTGGTGTCAAGTTTCGATTCCGACTCATGGCGACCCTGTGAGACAGAGTAGAACTGTCCTATAGGGTTTCCAAGGCTGTAATCTTTATGGAAGCTGACTCCCACATCTTTCTCCAAAAGGCAGGGGGTGGGTTTGAACCACTGACCTTTTCCTTAGCAGCTGAACTCTTAACCACTGCACCACCAGGGCTCCATGCTTGTATGATAGTTACATGTTTAGTTTTATAAGAAGCTGCCAGTTTTCCAAAGGGGCTGTACCATTTACATCCCCATCTTCCATATATGAGAGATCCAGTTTCTCCATACCCTAGTCGGCATTTGGTTTACTGTGTTTTTTATTTTAGCCACTCTGATAGGTGTGTAGGGATGTCTCACTGTGGTTTTAATTTGCATTTCCTGGGTGGCTAATGATATTGAACATCTTTTCATGTGTTTATTTGCCATGTGTATATCCTCTTTAGTGAAATGTCTACTCATGTCTTTTGCCCATATTCACTTTGAAATTTTTTTTACTGTTGAATTTTGAGAGTCCTGTATGTATTCGGGATACTAGTCCTTTGTTGGATATGCAGTTTTCTCCAGTCTGTAGCATGTCTTTTCATTCTCTTTCCATGGGCTTTTACAGAGAAAAAGTTTTAAATCTGGATGAGATCCAATTTATCAATTTTTCCTTTTTTGGATTATACTTTTGGTGTCAAGTTACCTTTGGTTTTAAACCATGTAAATGTATTAATTTTTTTTTTAATTAATGAAAAAAGAAAGAAGTAATAATATATTAAAATGCCTGCTACATACCTTCAAATCTTCTTGCACACCAGCTTTGAAAAACACTGGTGCCCCAGTGCATTGGGGAGGGGGTTCCCAGTGGCTGTGCCCTCTAGTAACCACATGTCATTCCCTTCCCTGTAGATCAACATGTACCTGATGTCACGCGTCCTAATTGCCCTGTGCCGCCTGGGCGTGGAGAAGGGCTACATCCCCAAGCCCAGATGGAACCCATTCCCATTGTTCGCTGCGACTTTGTGGGGGCTGGTGCTGTGGCTCTTTGAGTACCACCGGCCCACGCTGCAGCCTTCGCTGCAGTCCTCCATGACCTACCTGTACGAGGACAGCAACGTGTGGCACGACCTCTCAGACTTCCTCATCTACAACAAGAGCCGCCCCGCCAAGTGACATGGCCCCAGGGGCTTCTGAGGGTTTCTACACCTGAGCAGGCGCAGGTGATATCCAGCTGGGGCTGGAAGTTTGGCTGTATCAGTGAACCCTCCCAGAGAATCCTGACTTCTCCTCATGATCGTGAACTTCAGTCTCCAACTTGTATTTTCCCAGGGTGACATATGCTGAAGTAAAAGAACTGGTTCTCCCATCCCATGAGGAGCCTGGGCTTGGGGCCAGCTGTGCTGCTGACTTCTGTAAGGCTAGGGCAGTCACACCCCTCTGGGCCTCAGGGGCCTTTTTCTGGTGGGTGTGTTCTTAGGCTGTTTTTCTTATAGAACAGAGGGTTCCTTGCAGGGCAATGGGTTGCAGATTCTTTTTAAAAAATTATTAAGTTCCTTCCTTCAGGTGCTAGTCTATTGGAGAAGCTCTAGAGTCACTCTGTCCAATAGAAACACAATGTCAGCCATCTATGCAGTTAAAATTTTTCTAGTAGCTACTTTTAAAAAAAGTGAAAAGAAGCAGGTGAAATTAATTTTAATAATGTATTTTTAACACACTGTTTACAAAATATCACTTCAAACTGCAATTATTCAAAAAATTAGGGGATATTTTACATCCTTTTTTTGTACTAAGTCTTCAAAATCGGGTGGTTTTTTCTTCCCACTGACAGTACCTCTCAATTTGGACTAGCCACATTTCAAGTGTTCAGTAGCCACATGTGGGTAGTGGCCACCTTATTGGACAGCAAAGATACAGAACACTTCTATCCTTGTGGAAGGTTCTAGCGGGCAGTGCAGATCTAGCCCTAGAGGACGTGGGTTTGAGTCCCCGCTCCACCATAGTATAGCCTTGGGGAAGGTTCTTAATGTCTCAGAGCCTCAATTTCCTATAAAATGAGGATAATCGTAATATCCAGTCTTCACACTGGACTTGGCAACTGCAACCGCTGCTGCTAGTAATAATTACACCCATTTAGTGAGCTCCTACTTCCGGTTGGGTGCTTTGCACATATTATTTCTAATCCACACAATGATCTTGCAAGTCTGTGTTTTGATTTGCATTTTACAGATGTGGACACTGAAGATCAGAGAAGGGGAGGTAACTTGCCCATGGTCATACAACTAGTATGATAGTCTAGACAGGATTTGATCCCAGATCTGATTTCAAAGCCTGTGATTTTTTTTTCAGTGCCTTGCTTTAAGTTCAAAAACCTAAGCCACGCTGTGCAGATGTTTGCTAGCTATAGGATCTGGGTGGGAGGGCGGTGTGTGCTTAAATGACTACAGCCACCTGGCAAGTGGCATAAATGAAAATGGCCGGGGTGCGATACAGTAGAGGGTGGTGGGGATGTGGTGAGCTGGATCTGATTTTGTAAAGCCACCGTGCTGAACAAATAAAATAGATCTTCGGGAAGGTTTGGTGTATGGGCTCCCAATTTGAGACCCTTGCTCTGCTAGGAATATGTCTATCGATGTACTTACTCATCAGTGTCTTTTTATACCTCAGAAGTTACTAGTAGAAGTGTGTACGTGAGTCACTGGGGCTCTTATTAAAATTCAGATTCTCATTCAGTGGGTCTGGGGTGGGGCCTAAGATACTGCATTTCTAACACGCTCCCAGGGACAATGATGCTGCTGGTCCATGACCACACTTGGAGTAAAAAAGTAGTAGAGAATGACATGGGGCCAAGTAGCATTATCCCAAGTGACAAATGAGGAAATGGAGTCACAGAGCTATTAAGGTAATTGAGGTGGGTTATATCTGACTCTAAAACCACTGTCCTCAGCCACAGCATTGTATTGCAAGCTTGGAGTATGTGATTTTGAAGGTCCCTTAATTTAGGCTTTGGAAGACGAACAAGATCTTGAGGTTATGGGGGTTGGCCATCACCAATTTAGGTTTTACAGCAGAGCTGTGGGTGCCCCGCCCATATCCCCTCTAATTTACCACTTCAGAGGACACCAGCCAACTTTTCCAACTGCCACACCTGTATCTCTTTGCCCGAGGGTTCTCTCTTGCCATCCTGTGGCAGACCCAAAGTTCTGGGACGTTAACACATCCTGGGAGCAGCCCTCAACCAATGACTGACACTGGGAAGGGGGGGATAAATATCCCCCCTTCCTGCCCCTCACCCCTTGGGTGGGATAACTTAGAGGTGCATGTTCTACACTGGCCCCCAGAGCTTCCCAGTTGCACTTGGTGGTAACTTGCCTGATAACACTTCCCTGTCTCACTTCCTCATGCCCCCACCAGTGCATCCTGAGACCACTTCCCAGATAAACCACTTGCATTCAAATCCTTGTCTTGGGGTCTGCTATTGGGGGAACCCCAGCTAAAACGGCCTATGATACAGCAGGTTAGGGGGCAGTATAGTATAGTGGCTGGGGATTGGAGCCAGACTGCCTAGGCTAGAGCCCTGGCACTGCTGTTGTCTTGGTCAAGTGGCTTGACCATTCTGTGCCTCTGTTTCCTCATCTGTAAAATAGGAGATTTAATAGCACACAGCTCATAGGGTGGTCCTGAGCATTAAACGATATGACACATATAAATGAGCACCCAGTAAATGTTGGCTGTTACTTCAAATACAGCGTCTAAAAGTGTAGAAGGAAGCGTGGTCACGGACACCGACTACTCCCTGCTTTTAGCCTGTCCTGCCATCAACTGAAGGTAAAGCCTTGGCTGCCCACTGTCCACGTCCCCCCACAGCGCTAAGGGCTGGCCGGCTCCACTGCCACCGTCTCTGCTCTCTAAGAATAGGCTTCCCTCACAGATGGCATCTCTCTGAATCCTGCCAGAGCATCTGGTGCCTCCAACTGCACACTCCAGGGAGGAAGGCAGTGTAGTCCTTGCCGAGGAGCCAGCTCTGGCTTCCAGCAGCCCTGGGAGGAGTCCCCCTCGGCTTCTTCCTAACTGAGCCTTCATTTCCTAATATCTGTAAAATGAGAATCGCCTCAGGGCCCTCAGCACACAGTAGGCACTTCAGAAATGTCAGTTCCTGAAACGAGACAATGTATTAAGCACCGGCTACATTCGTGTTAAGACTTTTAAAAATAATTTGAAAAGCAGTAATACAAACACATAGCACAAAACTCAAACAGTACAAGAAGTGTATAAACCCCAATCCCCTTCTCTTGCCAGGGGTACCTGCTGATAGCACTTTCTGGTACGGCCTTCCTGAGATTCTGAGCACAGCCACCCGTCTTTGTTTTAGAAGAAACTTTTAGTTTGCAATGTCAGCTCAACTCTTGGCGTTCCCCCTTGTCCTCGGCATGTTTGTTTTCCCTTGGATCAGTGAGCTGATATAAAGGCAGCCCTTTCTTTGCTTTGAGCAGGAGTTTCCCTCCTCACCCCCATGCTCCCACATCGGGCAGGTCCTTTCTGTGATCATTGTGAAGATGAACCACCCTAGATGGCCCAAGCCTTATGGTAGATGACACCCAACATGCAGGCCTGTGGAACTCCCAGTGAAAGGCGAAGGACAAAAATGATGTTAATTTGGTGCCTGTCTGCTGCTCTAAGGAGGCTTGGTGGTACAGTAAAAGCACTTGGCTGCTAACCAAAAGGTCCATGGTTTGAACCCACCAGCTGCTCTGAGAGAGAAAGATGTGGTCATCTGCTTCCATAAAGCAGTCTAGAACACCCTATGGGGCAGTTCTCCTCTGTCCTACAGGGTCGCTATGAGTTGGAATCAACTCCACAGCAGTGGGTTTGGGTTTTGGGTTCTGCTGCTCTGCTCCCACATTAGAGTTTGTTAAGTGAACTCATGTGAGAGCGATGATTCAGAGGCTGAGACGCCAAGAAACTGCCTCCTGTAAGTACTCGCAGCCCGGCCCTCTGCCTTGCAGGCTCTGGAAGGCTCCTGGAGACGGCCTTCCTTTCCACATCGTTCCTTTCTCCCACTCTCATGAGTGCATTTGGGGTTGTAAGAAATGGGTTTTAAGCCCGACACCCTCCTAAATCAGAACACTGTGTTCTGCTCCATCTTCCCGAGTGAACTCCAAGTCACCACGAGCTGTGACTTCCCAGGGTTGCTTGCTTTGACGAATTAGAGGGGATTTATAAAAAGCAAAGTTATTTTTTGTCTCTCCTTGTTCCAGATTCATAGGGAGAGAGTGTGTCTTACTTCAGCCTTGAAGAGCATTTGGGTGAAAGGGTTTTCCTTTTAACCAGAGGGTCTCTTGCAGGGTTCACTTCTCTGAGCTGGGAGCCACAGCGGCCAGGTGAGGAGGCAGAGAGAGCTGAGCACTCTTCTGAGTATTGTTTGTAGAGAGGGCTTCCTAACAGAGGCCTCTTCGTTTTCTGTACCAGGTTGCTGTGCTCAAAGCTGCTGTGGATGTCATGATTTAATAAACAAGATAGAAACCAGACCGAAGTGAAATGCAGGTCGCGGGGTCTCTCTTGGGAAGCTTGTTCTCACTCCTCTTTGGGGCCTCTCCGGCCAGACCTCATCAGCTCTTCTAAGACAGTCTTTCAGAGAGTGTCTTTGTTTACATGTCTCACGGACTTTTTGCATCTGGTAAAGTTTATGGTCTCTCCTCAGAATGCTGTTTTTAAAACCCATAATATAAACTCTGTAAGATTATGAAAGAGACCAATTATATTAAAAGTTATAAAAATATTTTTGAATTTGTGATTTAATAATATGTTTTTTCTTACTACGTTCAGTAAAAAGATCTAGCAATGGGTCCAGTAACTAACAGGATTTCAAAGGTATAATGAGCATAAACAATATTTCAAGGTACCTGCAGTTTCTATGACATGATATAGAAATAGCTGTGATTTCTATTGGTGGCAAAGGCCTGCATGCTGCTAATATTCCTCTGGTTTATTGCCTATATTCAAAATGGAAGGGAACACTACATTTCAGTTAGGTTAGGGAAAATAAAGGTGTAATTTTTTTCCTGTCCAGGCTCATAGAACCCTTGAGTTATATCCTGGGGTGGAGGGAGTCCGTTGATCTCAGATTCAGAATACCTGCTTGAGAGTGACCTTCCCAGCCTGACCACACAGTAGCTCAATCCCTGAGCACTGGAATAATTAAAATAATAGCTCACATTGGCCAAATCCTTACTAAGGGCAGGTGATGTTGGAGGCTGGGATTCAGCAGGAAATGAAGCCAACACTGAATGCAGAGAGGGAAGACTGACAGATGAATATGCAAAAAAGATGTCAGTGTGTGGCAGGCCCTGTTGTTGTTGTTAGGTGCTGTCAAGTGGGTTCCAAGTCATAGCGACCCAATGCACAACAGAACGAAACACTGCCCGGTCCTGCGCCATCCTTACAATCATTGTTATGCTTGAGCTTATTGTTGCAACCACTGTGTCAGTGCACCTCGTTGAGGGTCTTCCTCTTTTCCGCTGACCCTGTACTCTGCCAAGCATGATGTCCTTCTCCAGGGACTGATATCTCCTTCCAGGCCCTAGGAAGTAGGTAGTACAGGGCAGTGTAATAGGGCGATTTGGGATGGGGGAACCAACCAAAACTAAACCAGTTTGTGTCAAGTTGACTCCAACTAATGGTGACCCCATGTGTGCAGAGTAGAACTGCTTTATTGGGGTTTTCAAGGCTGTGACCTTTCAGAAGCAAATCACCAGACCTGAGATGCCAACCTTTCAGTTAGTAGTCAAGTGCTTAATTGTTTGCTCCACCTGGGACTTATTTTCCAGGGATGGCTCCTCTGAGGAGGAGGTTTGAGCTAAGACCTGAACAATGAGGAGAGAGCCCTGCAAAGAGGAACCTGGAAGTGCAAAGACCCTGGGGAGGGAATGAGCCGAAAGCATTCCAGGGCTAGGAAAGAGGCCAGCATGGCTGAGGCCAAGTGCAGGGGTGGGAGCTCCTTGGAGCATTCAAGATGAAGTCGGAGAGGCTGGCTGGGCCAGCCTGCAGGCTTCACGGGCCAGGGTGAGGGGTCGACTTTTCTTCTAAGTGTGGTGGCAGCCACTGGCAGGTTAAGCAGGAGAGTGATGTGATGTGATTTACATTCTGGAAAGATCCTTCTCGCTCATGTGGGGAATAGAGTGTCAGGGTCAGGCTGACAGCAAGCATCCCAGTGAGGAAGCCCTGGTGATGGTCCAGGTGAGAGTTGATGGGGTCCTGGAGAAGGATTGGGGAACAGACACAGGGAGAAGTGGGCAGATCTGGGGTATAAGTTGGAGAAGGACTCAGCAAGCCTGGCCCAAAACTTTGGAGGTGGGAGCTGGTAGTGAATGACGCTCAGGTTCCTTCTCCTTATGCCTTGCCCCAGCTGAGAAACAGGCCCTGACCTTGCCCCCCTCCTGTCTCTTCAGCCCCCCTTGGCCGCCCACGACCCCTCCAGGGCTAGCCACCCGCCCACCGGGCCCCTGGCATGCCTGGCTTTCCAGCTGGCCCCAATTGTTGCTGCTCCCCAGGGAGTCATGGGAACACGCTCCCCTGGCCCCCTCCAGCCCCCTCTTCCCAGACAGAGCCAGGCCTGAACAATGCCCCCTTAGCCAGCCAGTGGCGTCCACACAATGCCCCTGTTTCGGTTCATTGCCAGCTCCAGGAGGCCCGCTGGGTTTCCTGGCCTGTTTGGCGTATATATAACTCTGGCTTCCAGCAGGGATTTTTTTGTTGTTGTTGCTAAAAAAAAAAAAAGAAAAGAAAGAACTGTGGCTCCTCCTCTTTGAATATCTTAATATAAAAGCCTCTCTGAGTTCTGAGCTGCCCCCATCCCTCTCTGACCACATTTGCCTCTGCCTGTCAAGCCTAGAGAGAACCGAATGCAGGTCAGCAGGTGGCAGCGAGAAAATGAGAAAAAGAAAGAAAAGTCGATTGCCCCATGGCCAGCCTCGAATGTGCTGGCGATGCCGAAGGTGATGAGAATAATCAAAGGGCTTACGAGAGGGCAGGCATTGTGCCCGACACTTTCTGTACACCGTATTTCATCATCTGAGACACCGCTGGAGATGAGATATGCCATTATTTCGAGCTCCTAAGGGGAAAAAAAAAAAGCTACCAGTTCAAAACGGACATGCCATTGATGGTATAATGCATCTTCATCTCAGAGATGTTAAAATTAAGTCTTAGAATCAGTAGACTATGGAATTCTCTCATCTACACCCTTCATTGCCCTCCAAAGATACATTTTTCTCCATATGTCTGTGCCTACTTGGGCCTCATAGAATTTAGGAGGCAGCACAGAGATTGCTCTGTGAAAACTCCTATTCTGCATCCTAACAAGACAGTTTTTCTTTTTTCCTCTGGAAAAATCAAGATGAGATGTAAGTGAGCTGCTTCAAGGATTTCTTCTTTTTTTTTTTTTTTTTTCCCTTCCATCCTTCATTCTTAATAACAGCAGACATTTACTGAGTGCTCTCTCTCTGCCAGGCACTGTTCTAAGCACTTTAATGACTCATTTAATTGCCACACCCACCCTATCAGGTAAACACTATTATTATTAACACCCCCAACACACACCAAAAATAAAAAACAAACCCATTGCTGTCGAGTCGATTCCAACTCATGACAACCCTAAAGGACAGAGTAGAACTGCCCCATTCAGTTTCCAAGGCTGTAAATCTTTACAGAAGCAGATTGCCACATCCTTCTCCTGTGGAGTGGCTGATGAGCTCAGACTGCCCAACTTTCGGTTAGCAGTTGAGCACTTAACCAGTGAGGCACCAGGGCTATCCCCATTTTACAGATGGAAAAAACAGAGGCACGGGGAGGTTGAATAACAAACAGGAAGGCATTGGCAAAGCTGCAAAGCCTGTGGTTTAAGCCCTTCACTGACCTAGTAGGCCCCTCTGCTTTAGGGCCCCCCTCCTTGGAAAGAAAGCATGATCTCTCCTCAGAAGTTTGAGTGTTGCAGAGAAAGGAGGTGGCACTGGGTGAGTCCCTGGAGCATGAGTTCAGGGAGGGAGGTCTCGCTTGTAGAACTGAAACCTATGCAAATTCACTGCACCTTGGACTGTCTGGCCCAAACCCCACTAAACATATGGGCAGGCCCATGGCCAAGGCCACACCGTCAGGCAGCTGTTGCCTGGCACTAAACCCCATCTTTCCTGTTCTACCATTAATGCTCACGTTTCCTACTCTTCTGCATCTGTGTCTTCCCTTAAGTTACCTGGCAAAGCAGAGGGCTGTGCTGGGTAGCAGCTGACTCTTAGTAGTAATATTGCTAATAGTAGTTAGCATTTACTGGGTGCTCCCTTTGTGCCAGGCACTGTATGTCAGGGATTGCAAACTCAGATACGTGGAAGGGCAGGGCAAGTGAAGTAAATGAGTGAGGTGAGCCGGGAAGGGAGTGGTGGCCTGGAGGGTCAAAAAAAATCAAGGCTCTGGCTAATGGGGAATAGCGCCTGCTCAGCACCATAATGGCCTGGGCGGTATTGCCAGGTGTTTGAATTTTTATACTGCAGTTTCCAATTTTAAGGTCTTAAAACTAATTCATAATTAAGAAAAAAATACCATGTGGGCCAAAAAATACCACGTGGGCCAGTTTGCAACTTCTGCTGTGTCTTGTTTTCCTATTTACCCCTTTCATCCTATAAAGGAGGGATTATCCCTTGTTCTACAGGTGAGGCAAGCAAAGCTCTTAGAGAGGGTAAGTGACTTACTCAAGGTCACATAGCCAGGAAACCGCAGAGGTGGGGTCTACCTGACTCCAAAGGCTTGCTCCTGGCACTGTGTTATCCTGCCATGCTGATGGGAAAGAGGGAATTGGCATGGTGACAGAACATCTCTCTGGGGACAGTAAATTGTCGGTCAAGCAGAGAATTCAGTGTAGCGATGGGAGATCACTCACACGAGGAGTTGCAGACACAAAACTTCCTACCTCCCTCTGCCAGAACTCAACAATGGGCATCTCTGTGCCCAAAATTAAGTCACCATAGAACGATTTCTCCCAGTTATGCACTCCTTGTAATCATGGAATATTCATGTTTGGAGTTTTTTTTTCTTTTTTTTGAGCTAAAAGTGTATGTTTTGGGGGGCATGTCATGTACGTGGAATAAATGGCTCAAAATTATGTCACTTGTCAAACTTCTTAATGGCGCATATTATGGAGGTACATAGAAATAATTTTGACTTTCCCTGGACTGTGAGCTCCAGGTGTCAGAGATAAGTCTATTTTGCTTACAGCTATCTCCCAGGACCTAGCACAATGTCTGTCTTATGGGTTGAATTGTTTCCCCCGCAAAATGTTTGTCAACTTGGTTAGGCCATGATTCCCAGTATTGTATGATTGTCCACCATTTTGTCATCTGTTGTAATTTTCCTATGCCTTGTAAATCCTAACCTCTATGATGTTAATGAGACAGGATTAGAGGCAGTTATGTTAATGAGGCAGGATGCAATCTACCAAAAAAGAAAAACATTGCTCCTCGATTCCAACTCATAGCAACCCTACAGGGGTCAGTAGAACTGCCCCCATAGAGTTTCCAGGGAGTGCCTGGTGGATTTGAACTGCCAGCCTTTTGGTTAGCAGCTGCAGCACTTAACCACTACACCACCAGGGTTTCCACACAATCTATAGGATTAGGTTTTATCTTGAGTCAGTCTCTTCCGAGATGTAAAAGAAGCGAGGAGAGAGGATAGGGAGCAGAGAGGATAGGGGCCTCATGCCACCAAGAAAGAAGTGCCGGGAGTGGAGCATGTCCTTTGGACCTAGGGCCCATGCTGTGAGAGGGTGCTAGACCAGGGGAAGATTGATGACAAGGACCTTCCCCCAGAACCGACAGAGAAAACCTACCCCTGGAGCTGACACCCTGAATTCAGACTTCTAGCTTCCTAGACTGTGAGAGAATAAATTTCTGTTTGTTACAGCCATCCACTTGTGGTATTTATTTCTGTTATAGCAGCACTAGATAACTAAGACAGTCTGACACAGAGTGGGTATACAATAAGTATCTGTGGGTTGAATGAGCAAGGCTCAGAATTCTCTTGTCAAAAGGTCACACAGACCAAGATTCCCACTGACATCCGCCTGATTTAGAAGCCCTTGCATTCACCTCCATACCATCCTGCCTCTTGTGTGTAGGAAAGAACCAAGGGAACGTTGTCTCCAGGTGGGGAATTATGAGTCCAAAGCATCCACTCCTTTGGACTCCTCTAGATTGAAGGATTGGTAGACGCAGTGATGGGGGTAAGCATCCACTAACTAAACCACTAAACCATGTTGCCTTCAAGGCGATTCTCACTCATGGCAACCCCATGTGTTACAGAGTAGAACTGCTCCACAGGGTCTTTATAGAAGCAGATCACCAGGCCTTTCTCCCATAGTACTACTGAGTGGGTTCGAAACACCAACTTTTAGGTTAGTAGTCGAGTGCAAACAGTTCACATCACCCAGGGACCTAACAAAGACACTGTCCACCGTAATGCCTCTTCACTGGCACACATTATAATCTTGCCAGCCCTGAGCCTGGCTCTCCAAGTATTTTCAGAGGGTAGCAGAGTATGAAGGGCAGATGTTGGGTTTTCCAGTAAAACAGGCTAGGTTCCCATCTCAGTTCTGCTGTGACTGTGAACTGTGATTGCCCCTCTCTGAGCCACCTTCCTTCTGCACAATGTGGATAAACAAGCTTCACTTACGGGATTATTGAGTTGAAAGGAGATCATAATGGAAGTGTCTTCTCAGTAATCATGGATTTCTTGGAAGGTTAGTAGCCTGAGGAGAACTGCTAACATTGGGAACAGCCTTATCGGGATCCACCAGACTCTGAGCCAAGGGGCCCCATCTGTCAGGACTTTTCTGCTTTGAAGCGGGTGTTAATAAATATAGAAAGCCTTATCTCTTTGATTTCACACTGAGAAATCTGGCCTTTGCTTGGCCTTTTGTTCCCAGCCCTGGGCTGCTGCAGCAGGACAAGAGAGACTGCAGTGGGAAGGAAGGCACCTACTTCTACCTGGGTGGTTGAGTACTTGAACACCTGGACAGGGGCAGGACCTTTGGGAGGAGGGCAGGCCTTTGGGAAAAACGTGGCCTTGGCCTCACCAAGCCTGTATAAATGGCGTTTTCATCTACTAAGTAAGCCTATTCCCTCTGGACCTTGGTTTTCTCCTAGTAAAATGGGGCAAAACCAGCAATGCCTTCCCTTTCCATCAGCCAGCAAGGTGCTTGGCACTTGACAGGTGCTCAGTCAGTTTGTTTGTTGAATGAATATTGAGTACGAGAGGACTTTACAAAAGTCAGATATTATTACTGTAACCGGGATCATTTGGGAAAATGTGGGGAAAGGAAACTATGTGGAACGGGAATGTTCCTGGCTCTCTCAACTCCTGTCAGGACCTGCGATGGTTATTTAGAAGAGACCTAACCCTCAGCTTCTCTGTCTGGGGAGAAAGGGGGAACAGGCAGACCCCAGGGCTGGGACTCCAGTGTAGGCCAGATTCTATCCCTGGCTGGCTTCATGGGACCCTGCGCCTGAATAAGCCTCAGTTGTCCCACCTCTGTGGGCTCTTCCAGCTCTGACACATTCTAGGATTTTTGATAAGTAATTTCACAAATTGTTCATGAGAGAAGGGAAGACACTTCTGCTGTTTTCCCAAAGCACCTCACAATCTATAAAACACTTTCAGATCCTTTGTGCTTTTCATCCTCTTAGCAACCCCAGAAGAGCTGGGGCAAAGTCTATGTGCTCATTTTACAGATGAGGACACTGAGGCCCAGAAGATTTCTCAAAGGGGGATAATCTGAGGCCGCCTCACACATTTTAGTTATACAGTTACATCAATTTGTTCTCCAATGTCATCATGCATAAAAATTACCTGGAAAGGCATGGGAGTGGATGCTTGTTTAAAAATATAGATTCATGGGCACCTAGAGATTCTAAAATGGCTGGGTTGCAGTAGGGCCCAAAGCTAACAAGAGCCCCAGCTGGTTCTGAAGCCTAATGACCACTCTTGGAATACCAGGACCTACTTGTTGCATTCTGGCAGTCTCCAACATCAGCCTGTTTCTTTCATAACCCTCCTCAGCTCAGCAGCTGCTCTAGGCCAGGCCATTATGGGGAGGGGGCACTGTTGAAGCTCCCAGGGTGGTAGGGAAGGCAGATGGAGAAGCTGATTGGTGTGGTCAGTGCTGGAACAGAGGCAGCCTAGGGCAATACAGGAAGTGAGTAACTTCAACTCTGGAGGGCCCCCTGGAGGAAGTGATACTTTAGACTAAGTGGAGGGATCTTGTTTGTGTCCTAAAAACAAACAAAAAGAGAACCCTGGCTGTCAAGTCAATTCCAAGTCACAGCAACCCTACAGGACAGAGTAGAACTGCCCCACAGGGTTTCCAAGGAGCTCCTGGTGGATTTGAACTGCTGACCTTTTGGTTAGCAGCCAAACTCTTAAGCACTGCACCATCAGGGCTCCTAGCTACTTTTTCTCTTGTGGGTGACCCCCATCAGACTGCAGGCAAGTTCATAGCAATTATCAAGTTTTTCACATCTCTATCCTCAGTACTGTCACAAGACCTGGCACAGAGGAGAGGGCGGTCTTGGTCAAACCTGCTGATCTGAGCAAGGAGAAACCGTTGGTGGAGATGGGTCAGGGTCTCAGGATTAAACGCAGTTTCATGTTCAGTACTCCCACTTCCATCCTTTGCTGAGGTCTAAGAAGTTGGAGTTTTGCCTTCCACATGGGATTCCCAGCCAATGCACTTTGTGTGCAGCCACCCCCCTGTCAGTGGAGGCTTGAGTATTGCTATGACACTGAACAGTTTTCAGCAGAGCTTCCAGACTAAGGCTGACTAGGAAGAAAGGCCTAGGAATCTACTTCCAAAAATCAGCCAATGAAAACCTATGGATTACAACAGTCTGATCCCCAATAGAACATGGGGCTGGCACAGGACCCTGCAGTTTCCCAATTCAATGGCAGGTAACACCGGTGGAATTACTTTAGTATTGGAAACTCCATATTGTATTGCAAACTCTTGTTATCTCTCTGTTCCCCTCCTCCCGGAGTCAAAGTCTGAACTAAAGATGGACACAGAGCAGGCTCTCAAAACATCTGTTGAATAAATGAATGTTTGAGCCTGTCGTTATGGGTCGGAATCGACCCGACGGCACTGGGTTTTTTGAGTCCAAGCAAAAGCTGTGAGTTGGCTACTGCAGGGCTGTCCAGCTAAGACGAGGCCACCGGAGAAGCCCCAGGAAAGCCCCAGACCTATATTAGGCCAGACATCCCTTCCCATTTCCTGGCAGCCCCCTTCTGCTGGGCGTCTGGCTGGGTAAGGGACAGGGGAGGGGCAGGATTTGAGAGTAAATGGCATAGGTGGGGCAAGTTGAGGAGATGTAGCTGGGGCTTAGAAGGTAGGCCTGAGGATTCAGAAAACAGGAGAAGACAGTTTCTGGAAATCTGGGCTGAGGGTCTGGAGGTCATGTGGGGGCTGCAGGCGGACGATGTGGTTCAGCACGTGGCGGCTTTAGAATGGAGACTCTGCCCTAAATGTCTTCATTATGGTGGGGTCACCAGGATGGGGTGTGTCGGGACGGGGTGGGGGCGGGGCCACCACGCCTCGGCCAGGGGCTGTCTGGCCTGGGGGCGGGGAGTGTGAACAAGCCTGGCACCGCCCCGACAAAGCCTGCGCGCGCCCCGTACTGCGATTGGCTGTTCCGCACCGCACCGCCTCCTCGTCCCGCCCCCCACCGCCGGTCCGGCGCACAGCAGCCAATGGGTGCCACCGTCACCGCCTCCGTCACAGCCCAGGTAGCCAATGGTGGCGATGTTCTGCGGCTCGTGGCTCTTTCGCGGCAAAAAGGATTTGGCGCGTAAAAGTGGCCGGGACTTTGCAGGCAGCGGCGGCCGGGGGCGGAGCGGGATCCGGAGCGGGATCGAGCCCTCGCCGCGGCCCGCCGCCATGGGTCCGCGCCGCCGCCGCCGCCTGCCACCCGGGCCGCGCGGGCCGTGAACGCCATGGCCGTGGCCGGGGCCCCCGCGGGCGGCCCATGCGCGCCGGCGCTGGAGGCCCTGCTCGGGGCGGGCGCGCTGCGGCTGCTTGACTCCTCGCAGATCGTCATCATCTCCACGGCGCAGGACGCCAGCGCCCCGCCGGCCCCCGCCGGCCCCTCCGCTCCCGCCGCCGGCCCCCGCGATGCCGACCTGCTGCTCTTCGCCACGCCACAGGCGCCCCGGCCCACACCCAGCGCCCCGCGCCCCTCGCTCGGCCGCCCGCCGGTACGGACCCCAGGGACACCCGGCCAAGCGCCCTGCCTGTACCCCCCGCGCAGACCCGGGCGGGGCGCAGTGTTTGGCCAGGAGGCAGCGGGGGCCGGGGGAGGGGTGGACTGAGGCGCCCGCGCTGGGCGGTGCAGAGCCTGGGTTGGGCCTCCGGGCCCCGCCCCGGGCTGCTGGGTGACCTCGGGCCAGTCCTTGTATGCTGCTTTAGGCTCTGGGCCTCCGCTTCCTCACCATAGCCGCTCGGGTCAGCCACCGGGTCAGAATCAGTGATAATAATGGCCCACGTGGTTTCAACTAGCGCTTTGGCTGAGCCCTTGACCGACTTCAAGCCAGCCAAAACTCACAACCACGGTGTGAGCTCGGTGTTGTCACTGTGTCCATCTGACGGAGAAGGAACTGAGGCCCAGAGAGGGGAAGGGACTTGCCTCTGGTCATAGGTGGGGCTGGAGTTTGAACCGAGGCCTGCTGGCTCCAGACCAGAATCTGTGGCTATGTAGGGGTGGGGATGGAGGTGGAGGTGGTCCTTGGGGCTGGACTGTTGGGACGCCATTGAGGACACCATCCTTCCTGCCTCCATGCTCCACTGCCAGGTGCAGGCCTGGCCCTCCAGGCCCCTGGGGACAGGCCGCCTGGCTGGGAGGCCTTCTCTGCAGGGGTGGGGCAAGACGCCTAGGCCAGCTGCTGATCCCCTCCCTCTGCCTGTCCTTCCATCTGCCACCCTCCACCCTCTCAGGCCCTGGTTGCCATAGAACCTCATTAATCAGGCAGGCCCCTGTGGAAGAACTGAGTGGGCTGGGCCTCTGGGAGCTGGGGGGAGACCCCCAGTGCCAGGGGAGAGAAAACCTCTCAGGGAGATAATCTGATAAAGGCCTCTCTGAGCAACAAGAGGTGGAAGGATCAGTTCAGACTGGGGGCCCAGAGAGGGTGTCTGAATTACAGTGGGAGAAGGGAGTGGAGGCCTGGAGCTTGAACCTATGGGCTGCAGGGCAGGGCGTGTAGACCAGTTTGACTGGCGCAGCCTGTGGGTGAAGGTGGGGTGCAGGAAGACGGGGGCTGGCCAGGAAGGCTGGGGTCTGGCGAGGGGCTCAGAGCAAGCAGGAGGGGTGAGACAGGGTCTGGGACAAGGAGGTGGAAGCTGCCCAACTGCCATTAGGGGCGTGGGTGGCAGCTGGTCCCTGAGGCATCCCGGGAAAAGCCTCCCCCAGCCCCCTTGGCCCCATGCCCAGTGCTGCCTTCCTTCCGGAATCACCAAGATGCTAATAATAATAACAATAGCAGCCACCATTGTTTTGAGAATGTTTTGTGTGCAGGGCTCTGTGCCAAGCCCTTTACCCAAATTAATCCATTTAACCCTCTCAACAACCTTCCCCTTTTACAGATGGGGAAATTGAGGCACAGAGATGTGACAGCCTTCCCCAGACAGGATCAGCTAGTGAGTGGTGGGATGATGAGCCCAGCAGTTCAAGCTGGGATGCCTTGGAAATGCTAATAGAGGTTGAATGAAGCCTGGGGAAGTAATAGGGACCTATGGGCCTGTGAATGAGTGGGAGGGGTGAGTGTGGGCTGGGGTGGATCAGCCTTGCTTGCCTCCTACCCTCCAATGAAATGACGTGTCTGTCAGAGTACCAGCTTGAGGCTTGGGCAAGTGGTCTCCATTTAGCTGACTGACGAGCACTTAGCAGGTGCAGGGGTACAGAGACAGCAGAGGCTGAGGGCTCCAGGCCCAGAGGAACTGTTAGGGACTGGGAGGAGGAAAAATGACACACACATACACACACAGGCACAAGCACCCTGCCACAACCATCAGGGGCAGCCTCAGGGGCCCTGAGCATTCCATTCATTCAACAGCTGGTGAGTTAGTGAGCATCCGTGAGATGCTAGGCACAGAAGCAGGTAAAGAGTCCCTGCCCCACAGTGCTTATGGCCCAGTGGGCATTTTTGTGCTGGGGCGGGGCTGGCACCATCCCGGAGCCAAATCTGCAAACAGGCCCAGCTGTTGCCCTCCAACATCCCCAACTCTTACACCTGTGGGTAGCCCTGGGCACACGTTCCCACCTACCCTTTGCACATTTGTTTGGGGCAGTCCCTGAATCAAGCTACAGGCTCAGCTTTTGCGCCAGTGAGCATTTATTGAGTACCAACTGCATACAAGGCTCTGCACAATTCAGCCATTCCCCCGGCCCTTCTTATCCACCCCCACCCTGTTGTGCCTTTTTTTTTTTTTTTTTTTAGTTTTTCCATTACAAATATATGCTTATTGTAGAAAACATAGGAGAATAGAAAGTTGAAGGGGGCAGGATCCCACTCCTATTCACTAAAAGTAATTTTTTTTTTTCTCCTTAAGCCTGTTCTTGCTTTTTATGTAGTTATGAGAGCTTTTGTTTCCTAAAACTTTAAAATTTCACTTTTTTCCCTTTGTTTCCTCGCTCAAGCGTCATATCATTCACACTGTACAGATAAGGCCAACATCCCTCAGTCACCCATGCAGAAGTGGCCCCTGAGATGCAGTGGTGTATAATAGTCGAAACTGAACCAGAGGAAAACAGTTTGGTAGTTTTTTAATTCACAAAGGATTATATAAA
This sequence comes from Loxodonta africana, assembly GCF_030014295.1. Classification (NCBI taxonomy): domain Eukaryota; kingdom Metazoa; phylum Chordata; class Mammalia; order Proboscidea; family Elephantidae; genus Loxodonta; species Loxodonta africana. Next base: position 32,903,195 of record NC_087365.1, on the reverse strand, counting down.
TATATGATGCTATGACGATGTTTGTGCTTGCCCATGTCTGAGAGGATTCTGGGTCCATCTGCCTTGGTCCTTTGTGACAGCTGTGTGATATTCCAGGGGCTGGTAAACCGTGATTTTTGTGGCCCTCTCCTGTGGGTGGTTGTTTTTACGTGAATGTCTTCATCCTGCTCTCAGGGCCCCTATGCTGGGTTTCTCTAGAGAGTGGCAGTCAGAAACAGACATGTGCGTGCACTCTCATTTTTGGGTGTGGCGTTGACCTGCCTTCAGAGCGGACAGGGGCCTGGGTACCAGGCAGAAGGCAAGAGCAGTTGGCAGGAGCACGCCAACTGCTGGGAAGGGGTGGACGTTGGTTGGCTTGTAAGGGGCCCAGCATCTGGACAGGTCTCTGCGGAGGCAGGACTTAGATAAGAGCGTGGGTCCAGGTGTGGGCTCTGAGCCACCCCGTCAGGGTTAGACTCCTGCCTCCATCTCTTGCTGGCTCTGTGACCTTCCTGAGTCGCAGGCTCCACTGGAAGTGGAGGGAGGTTACCATAACCAGTTGCCATCCAGTTGATTCCAACTCATGACAACCCCGCACGTGTCGGAGTAGAGCTGTTCTCCCTGGGGTTTTCCCTCGCCGGTTTTCTGGAAGTAGGTCGCCAGGACTTTCTTCCAAGGCACCTCTGGGTGGACTTGAACTGCCATCTCTTCAGTTAGTAACCCAGTGCACTAACCATTTGCACTACCCAGAGAGTCAAGGTTGCCATAGCACCTGCCATAAGGTGGTTGGGGGCTTTGGTGAGGGAATGCGTGTAAGACAGTTACTTAGCACAGGGCTTAGTACCCAGGGGGCACTCAGCCCTCGGTATGTTCTCTGTTCCCCAGGATGCGTGAGCAAGTCGATGAATGTGTGTGCGAGGGGGAATGTCGCGGCTCGCCAGCCTGCGGAGAGGTTCATTCAGCAATCGTTTGTTGATGCCCAGGCCCCGTGCCAGACACTGGGTACAGAGATGGTTTAGACCCAGGGCCCGCCTCTGAGGAGCTCCCTGGCTTATGGGTGAGACAGACACATCTGCAGTAACTTGTAGTGAGAGAGAGAATGTGGGAAAAGGTTGGGTTTGAGGGAGAAGAGGTGACATCTCTATTACAGGATCAGAAAGACTGACGTGACCAGTAAACTTCTCTGTCCACAGAGGCGGAACAGTAAGTGTGACAGATGGGAGGGGGAGGCAGGCAAGGGCAGTTGAGGTAGAGGGACCAGCATGGGCTAAGGCAGGAAGGTAAAGATTTGTGGGGAAAAAGTGGTTGGATGTGGATGGGTGTTTGAATGGTTCAGATTTTTCACCAGCGAGTGTCTTCACCCTGCTCTCAGGGCCCCTGTGCCAGATATCTTTAGAGAGTGGCCACCAGAAACAGACATCTGCTTGCCCTCTCATTTTTGGGTATGGCATTGACCGGTCCGCAGGGTAGGCAAGGGCCTGGGTACCAGAGAGGAGCTTAGGAGGGCAGTTGACAGGAGCACACTAGAGTTCAGAGGTTCTGGAAAAGCAATGGCAGATGAGGTCACTGAGGCAGTAGGAAACCTGAGGAAGGTCTTAATCAGGGGCAATAACACGATAAGATTTGTGTTTTAGGTTGAAGGCTAGCTGCAGTGGGGGGCAGATGGAGGCAGGGGGACCACTGGGGAGACTACTAATGGTCTAGGTGGGAGCTGGTAAGGATTTCTTGGTAACTGGATGTCATGGGGGTGGTGGGCAGGACTAGACTGAGGTTCTGGCTAAGAAAACCCTATGAATGGTGGAGGAGAGGGTTAAGGCTGGTTTGGATCAGGGTGCCTTTGAGATGCCTGTGGGACTTCCAGGACAATCTTGATCGTTAAACGTCTGAACTAGGCCAGAAGACGTAGAGACTAAGAGCTTGGGCTTTTCCTCAGACAGTCCCTGGGGGGAATCCTGGCTCTGACGTTTTCTGGCTGTGTGACCTTGGGCCTCCATTGCCTTATCTATAAAATGAGGCCATTATTATACTGTCGTTCCATGTTAGGTGCTGTTGAGTTGCTTCCTACTCGTAGTGATCCTGTGTACAACAGAATGAAACACTGCCCGGATGTGCTCCATCCTCACAGTCATTGCTATGTTTGAGCCCATTGTTGCAGCCAATTGACGGTCTTCCTCTTTTTTCACTGACCATCTCCTTTAGCAAACATGGTGTCCTTCTCCAGGGACTGGCCCCTCCTGATAACATGTCCAAAGTATATGAGATGAAGTCTCACCATCCTTGTTTCTAAGGAGCTGTACTTCTTATGGCTGTACTTCTTCCAAGACAGATTTGTTTGTTCTTCTAACAGTCTATGGTGTATTCAGTATTCTTTGCCAACACCATAATTCAAAGGCATCAATTCTTGGTTCTTCCTTATTCATCGTCCAGTTCTGGCATGCATATGAGGTGATTGAAAATACCATGACTTGGGTCAGGTGCATCTTAGTCCTCAAGGTGACCTCTTTGCTTTTTAACACTTCAGAGAGGTCTTTTGTAGCAGATTTGCCCAGTGCAGTAAATCATTTGATTTCTTGACTCCTGTTTCCTTGGGCGTTGATCGTGGATCCAAGTAAAATGAAATCCTTGACAACTTCGATATTTTCTCCATTTATCATGATGTTGCTTATTAGTCTGGTTGTGAAGATTTTTGTTTTCTTTATGTTGAGGAGTAACCCATATTGAAGGAAATAGCCAGTAACGTATGCAAAGCACTTGGTGAACACCAGCTGTGCCCTGTTCACCAGAGCGAAGAGGTGACTTGCCCAGGGGACCTGTGCCCTCAGTGGCTTAAACAACATTTATTATCACACAGTTTCTGTGAGTCAGGAATTCAGGAGCGACTTAGCTGGGTGGTTCTGCTTGGAGTCTCTCCTGAGGTTGTAACTGGGCCGCGTTCATTTCTGAAGGCTTGACTAAGGTTGGAAGATTGCTTCCAAGCTCACTCACGGGCTGTTGGAGGAAGCCTCAGCTCCTCACCATGTGAGCCTCTCCGAAGGGCTACTTGTGCGTCCTTACAACATGGCAGCTGTCTTCCCCTCAAGTGAGTGATCCAATACAAGCAAGAAGGAGGAATCGCCAATGCCTCTAAGGAGGAATTCACTTCATCACGTTCTGTTCATTAGAAGCTAGTCACTAAGTCTGATCCACATTTAAAGGGCGAAGAATTGGGCCCCATCTTTTGAAGGGAAGAGTATTAAAGGATTTACAGGCATATTTTAAAACCACCACAGGCCCCCAGCAAGGTAGCAGTGGAGCTGGGACTTGAACTTGGGGCTTCTGCCTTCTAGTTGAGCATTCTGTCTTATGAGGTAGGGTTGAGGCTCTCAGGCATATCCCCTAGGACCTCCCCCTCACACACTTAGGCATCCCGGTAGAGGAACTGCGGCAGGGGGCAGCCCAGGGGCACCAAGCCCTCAACCAGGTGTCTTGTGGCCTCACTGTCCTGGTTACTGGGCATCTTTCTTCCATTGTTTTTGCCACAGGTAAAGCGGAGGCTGGACCTGGAAACTGACCATCAGTACCTGGCTGAGACCAGTGGGCCAGGCCGGGGCAGGGGCCGCCACCCGGGGAAAGGTACCCACTGAGTTCGGGCTGGGGCAGGCTCCTGTGGCCAGGCCCGGGTTGGGGGCATAGACAGACAAACATGCTTGCAGACTCAGCTCTGGTCTGCCAGGCCTGGGGCTGAGCCAGGCCTCTGGGGGCCCAGAGGGGCAGCTGAAGTGGACGCCTGGCATGGCTTCCCCAGGCCCTGGGGGGTGGGGAGTGCCCAGGCCCAGAGAGGAATGCTGTGGTTGGCAGCAGCCACAGGGCCTCCCTGCTCGGCCTCGCCAAGGGGAAGGAGCCGTCTGCCCCACGTCATTCTTCTGCTCTGCATTGCCAGGGATGCAGCCTGGCTGGGGGCCGGGGTGAGTGCTGAGGGACCCTGCCTTTCCTGACCTCCCACCCAGGCGTGAAATCTCCGGGGGAGAAGTCACGCTATGAGACATCGCTGAATCTGACCACCAAACGCTTCCTGGACCTGCTGAGCCGCTCAGCCGACGGTGTTGTCGACCTGAACTGGGCAGCTGAGGAGCTGAAGGTTCAGAAACGGCGCATCTACGACATCACCAATGTCCTTGAGGGCATCCAGCTTATCGCCAAGAAGTCCAAGAACCACATCCAGTGGCTGTAGGTAGCAGCTGAACAGGAGAGTGGGCAGAGGCTCAGGGCTGGGTAGACATATGTCACCTGGTTAAGTATCTAGCTCAACGTACTTTTACATTTTTGTGTACTTTGGTAACCACTGTCTGGATCAAGATAAGGAATATTTCCAGCACCTCAGAATGTTCCCTGTGCCCTTTCTCAGTCATTGCCCACCCCCATAACACCAAGTAGCCGCTCATGGCCTCTGTTGCCATCAGTGAGTTTTGTCTGGTACACTTTTTGTTCTTGTCAATTCTTGTTTTATTCTTCTCCTCCTACCCTATCCTCAGTCACTCCTCTACTCTCTGACGTATCTGCCTTTTCACTTTTTGGGAAGTCATTCATTCTGCATCATTTTTTTCACTTGGCAACATGTCTCAGAAATGTTTCAGTGTCCGTACATCTAATGCAGCCTCGTCTTTTTTTACAGCTGTGTAGTATTCCACAGCATGTGTGTCCTCATGTATTTACTCCCCTACGGTCTGGAAACACCTACGTGTTGCCCATAAAAAAAACCTCACTGACATCAAGTCGATTCCAACTATAGGGTCGCTATGAGTCGTAATTGACTTGGCGGCAGTGAGTGTTTTTGTGGGTGACATGTATGTGTTTCCAGACATTTGGGACGGGATGTAAACTCCAGCTGATCTGATTTGGAGCTTGGGTTCGGCCCTCTGCTGCATCCCATCTGAGGAGCCAGACCCAGAGGGTGGCAAGGGTTTGCTTAGGGCTCATGGAATAGAGGCGGTGGCAGCAACAGATTCAGTCCTGAGGTCCAGAGCTCTGGGCAGAGGGCTCCAGGAGCTGCTAACCCTCCCTGTGGGCTCCCTGCAGGGGCAGTCACACAGCAGTGGGGATCAGTGGGCAACTCGAAGGACTGACCCAGGACCTCCGGCACCTGCAGGAGAGCGAGCGACAGCTGGACCACCTGATTCACGTCTGTACCACACAGCTGCGGTTGCTCTCTGAGGATGCCGACAGTCAGCGATATCCTTGGGCTGGAGGGCACAGAAGGCAGGACTGGCAGGTGGGGGCCCCACCCAAGTGAGCCTAGAGTGGCTGTCCTGGGCCTGGATTCGACAGAGGGCTCTGGCTTTGGATTCAAGTCCTGGCTCAGCCATTTAATAACTGTGTGACACTGGATGAGTTACTTTGCCTCTCTGGGCCTCAGCTTCATCTGTAAAAAGGGGTAATAGTATTCAGTTCTGAAGTGAGGAAGACTGAAACAAGATAAACTAGTGCCAGTGTTTGTTGTTGTTAGTTGCCTTCGATTGATTCCAACTCGTGGTGACCCCACGTGTAGAGTAGAACTGCTCTATAGGGTTTTTTCAAGGCTGTGACCTTCCAGAAACAGATCGCCAGGCCTGTTTTCTGAGGTGGCCCTTGGCGGGTTTGAACCACCAACTTTCGAGTTAGTAGTCCAGTGCTTAACCCTTTGTGCCACCTAGGGAGACCTATAGTACCAGCCATACTGAACATTTATTTAGTACACTCACTGAATTGCATGGTTGTAGCTTCAAGTTTAGAGACATTAGTTTTGGTCTTTTATTGACAAAAATAAAAACTATTAGAATAGACTTTTTTGTCTTTATTTTTTAAGTTGATAACTCAAATTGTGTTTGTAAATTTTAGATACAACCACCAATTGACACTAAGATCATGGGTCAAAATAAATTGCCAACACCAGACCTGGAGATGGTTAAGTGTTTTCATGGAATTATTGCAGGCAGCCATCATCCCCACCTTGCAATTAAATGGGTAGTATGGTTCCCATTGTACAAATGTGGAAATTGAGACTCAGGGCATAAGGTAGGTTTTGAGCATCAACTATGTGCCAGGCCCTGGGGTAGGGGAGGTGAGTAGGCAGATGTGGGCTCTGCCTTGTGAGCTGTCTGGATGGGTGGCCCCCAGAGGTCAGAGGTCATATCCTTGACTCCACCAACCCTGGCTTACGTGACCTGCCAGGATCTACGTAGCATCGCAGACCCTGCAGAGCAGATGGTTGTGGTGATCAAGGCCCCTCCCGAGACTCAACTCCAAGCCGTGGACTCCTCCGAGGTAAGTTTGGCACACTCTAGGTCTGGCCAGGACAGTCTGGGCTGGGCTGGTGGTCAGCTGAGCCTCAGTTTACCCTGCCTGCTTCTTTCCACCCAGACCTTTCAGATCTACCTTAAGAGCAAACAAGGCCCCATTGATGTTTTCCTGTGCCCTGAGGAAAGCTCGGGTGGGATCAGCCCCGGAAAGACCCCAACCCAGGCAGCGGCTTCTCCTGGGGAGGAGGACAGGGTGGCTGTCCCTGCCATCACAGTACCACCACCATCACCTCCTTCATCTCCTGCCACAGATCCTGGCCAGTCCCTGCTCAGCCTGGAGCAAGGTGGGTGAAGGGCCCCTCTCTGGGGTGAGTGGGTGGGCAAGGCATGACAGCCCCTTCTCTCTTCCCTTCTGGGGTGTCCCCGGCCTGTGATGCTCCCCCATCTCCCCAGAACCGCTGCTGTCCCGGATGGGCGGCCTGCGGGCCCCTGTGGATGAGGACCGCCTGTCCCCGCTGGTGGCGGCCGACTCGCTCCTGGAACATGTGCGGGAGGACTTCTCTGGCCTCCTCCCTGAGGAGTTCATCAGCCTGTCTCCTCCCCATGAGGCCCTCGACTACCACTTTGGCCTCGAGGGTGAGGGCATCAGAGACCTCTTCGACTGTGACTTTGGGGACCTCACCCCCCTGGATTTCTGACGGGGCTTAGGAGTGCCAGGGCCTCCCAAGATGCCCACTCTGTCTCTGCAGCCCTGGAGCCCCCTGCCCCTGGCCGTCCTCCCAGCCCGGTTGGAAATGTTTAATTTATATCACCTTCCCCTGTCTCCAGAAGCTTGTAGCTCTGGAGTCTGGCTACTGCCAAGAGGCTGAGCAAGCCAAGAGGAGAAGGATCCTGTGTTTGTGGTGTGTACGTGCATGCACCCGACACCCAACACGTGTGTACACGGGTGAGTGTGGTGTGCACCTCTGGCAGAAATGCCAGGTAAGCACGTTTATGTGAGTGCATGTGTGAGCGTGTGTGCATGTACCGGGGAATGAAGGTGAACACATTGGTGCATGCACTGACAACATGCCCCAGTGTGTCCACGTGTGTGTGCATGAGTTCATGTGTGCGCATGGTGGGGGCTGTAACTGCACTTTCGGTCTCCTGGCCCCAGGGCCCCACAAGGCCCAGGGTGGCTGCTTGCCCCCGGAAGCCTGCATGCTGACTGGGCCAGGCGGGGAAGCCTTGGCCAGCTTTGTTTGCAGGACAGCAAGAGCACTTCTGTCGTCTTAAAGGTTTTTCTGACTCGAAGCTTTAATGGAGCATTATTTATTTATCGAGGCCTCTTTGGCAAGCCTGGGGCACCAGCAAAGGGTAGGAGGGATGTGGGGCCAGTGCCCCAACTCCCCATGCCCCTGAGTGAGGACAGGGGTCCCTGAGCTGTTCTTTTGCCCCACCCCGAAGGAGCTGAGATCTGAGTGATTTATTTATTGGGAGAGTGAGGGAGGGAGACAGACTGACTGACAGCCATGGGTGGATGGAGGGGTGGCCCCTTCCCGGGGGGGGGGTCACTGCAGGGCCCAGCTGCCCCCCAAGATGGATGTGAGATGGGAGAGGTGAGTGGGGGACCTTCACTGACAGGGTGGGCAGGAGGGGTGGGTGGAGGGCCTTCCCCAGCCCAGACCGTAGGGGGCCCCTTCTGTGGTGTTTGAAGTGCCCCTTCCCCACTTCTTGCTGTGCCCCACCCCCCCAATCTGCACTTTGATTTGCCTTCTTAACAGCTCTGTTCCCTCCTGCTTTGGTTTTAATAAATATTTTGATGGTGTTTGGGTTGGATTTTGCGACTGTGTACTGGGAGCAAATCGGGGTGGGAGAGGCCAAGGCTGCTGGAAGAATGCCCCTTTTCCACTTCCCTTCTCCCTAGCCTTGCCTGACTTTATTTCATTTGTGCCTATTTCCTTCAAGGAGGGTAGACTTCATCATTTTTGTCCTAACTTAAAAATGGATCCAGCAAATATCTTTTGCTGTAGAAAGTCATGAATGCTACTGAAGTGTAGGAAGTAATTAATGACCTCCCTTCCCCCAGTCCCTGAGAGGCCAGTCTGATCAACTTGCTGTGTTCTTTGCTGTGTTTCTGGGCATTTGTGAATGTGAGGCAAATATTTATAATGGGCTCATTCTGTCAGGGACTTCCAGTTCTGGGGGCACATGTGTAACCTTCCCTCATGGAGCTCTCAAGGTCTGATGGAGGAGACTCATGAGGAAATCAGGGAGGGCTCCCTGGAAGAGGTGCTGCTTAAGCCAAGAGCTATAGGATAAGTAGGAGTTAACTGGAAGAGGAGAGCATGAAGTGCACACATGGAAGAGCAGTACAAGGCTGTGGGGCAGGAGGGAGCAGGGCACTGAGGACATTAGAGAAGCCAGTGTGGCTGGAGCCCCAGGTGTGGGGGCAGGATGAGGCTGGAGAGTGGGGAGAGATTGGGTCATGGGCCTTATTATACAGGAGATAGAGTCTTGGTAAACCTGAGATGGTAATGGCGTGCCGTTTTACAGGTTAAAACCTTCCCTCCAGCTGCTGTGTGGAGGATGGATTGAAGAGGGGCCAGAATGGCAGAGGGGAGGGGAAAGAAGGGGGAGGGAAGGGGAAAGGAGAGTGACTGGGGGTCCTGTCCACACGTACCCGATTAACAAATCCTTAGGTGGGCTTTCTCTTAGCCAGTTCCTATTCTAAGTCCTTTACTCTCCAGGCAGGAGTCCCTGGGTGGCTCAAAGGTTAAACGTTCCACTAACAGCGGAAAGGTTGGCGGTTCAAATCAACCAGAAGACAGGGCTGCGACCTGCTTTCAAAAGGTCACAGCCTTGAAAACCCTTTGGAGCAGTTCTATTCTGCACACATGGGGTCGCCATGAATCGACTGCATGGCAACTAACGACAGCACACTGCGTCCCTGCAACTAGCCTATGAAGTGGTTCCTTCCTCCGCTTTGCAGATGACGACCCTGATCACTTGCGGGTTTTACCCAAAAGGTGTCACTCTGTATTGTGCTTGTTTATCCTCTAGTGGTCTGGGAACCTGCCCCTGGTGGGGACACGCAGCCCCTTCCCTTCTGCTCCTGGCTGTGCCGTACACTCAAGCTGACCCACGGGTGGCTCCTCATTCCGTGGTGGCCACCCCTCCCGGAGACTTCAGTGGCGGAAGGTTTTAAATTGTGCAGCTCTTGCTCCCACAAAGGCTGGACATCGTACCCATGTTTCAGACGGGGAAACCGAGGCCCGGGACGGGGTCTCCGAGGGCCGTGGCCTCAGGGCTGGAGATGCTGCTTCCCAGGCTCCGGCCCCGCGGGGAGTGGGCCTCCTGAGCCAGTCCCGGGAGTGGGCGGAGCCGCGGGGCGGGGGCGGGGCCCGTGGCGTCCGCGCCGGCGCCAATGGGCGGCCCCCCAGTCCGCCAGGCGGTGTCCGGAGCCCGAGCCGCAGCAGAGCCCGAGCCGAGCAGGTGGCGGCGCCATGGCGTGCGCTGGGCTGCTCACCGTGTGCCTGCTCCGGCCGCCCGCGCCTGAGCGCCCGCGGCCCCCCGCACCGGCGCCCGCGCCCGCGCCCGACGCCCGGCCCGCCGGACACGCGCTGTTCCAGGACGTGAGTGGGGAGCGGGCGCGGGCTCTCTGGCCTAGGGTTGTCTCTCCCTCGTGATGTCTCTCCAGGTTTCTGTCTCCCTGTCTCGCTGGGGCTCTGTCTCACTGTCTTTCCCCGTCCACGTTTATGCGGCTCTTTCTCTTACTGTGTTTTTCCTGTCTGTCACCGTGTCAGTGTCTCTCCGGGTCTCTGTCTCACTTTCTTAGATCCTGCTGTGCTTGCTTCTTTATGTCTCCAGTGTCCATATCCCGCTTCCTTTGTGTCCCCTGTGCTCAGTCTCTCACCTTATCTCTCCTTGTCTCTAGTCACTGCCCTTGGTGCCCCCCATCATCACCCTCACCTCATCTGTGTGTCCATTGGGGGTGGAGGCTGTCAACATTAGGCTGGGCTTCGCTGGGGCAGGGGAGCCTGGGAGCATGAGCAGCCTCCCCACCTCCTGCCCGGTACTGACCCCCGAGCCCCTAAAGCCCGACCCACGGGCTGTGGGTCCCACAGATGGTCAGGGCTGGCCACAGCCATTCTCTGTGGTCTGGGCATCCTTCCCATGGTGTGATGGTGGCCCTGCAACCCCCTGGGCAGCAGCGTGCGGCAGTCACTTCCCTGAGCCCCTTCCTGCCCTTCACCCTCACTTTCAGCCCTGTCCTGGCTCCCTCACACCCCCACTCTCAGAGGTTCCTGCCCCCTCCCCACTGCCCCCAGTGACTCAGCACCTTGACCACAGAGATCCTGGCTGAAAGGGACCTGACATTCCTGCTTCCCAGATGCAGAAACCAAGGCCTGAGGGGCTAGGGACATGTCTGAGGTCACACACGGCAGGGGCATGCTAGGGTGTGACCCTAGGTGCTGTCAGTCCCAGCTTTGCACTCTTCTCCCCAGTGTCTCCGTATACTCCAGCCAGACTATACTGGGTTGCTGTGTGACCCTGAACCAATGGCAGACCTCTGAGCCAAGTGTCCGGCTAGGGGTTAGATTTATCCCTGAATCTCACTGTCCCTGTGAAAGCAGCTGAAAGAGGGTGGCATTCAGGACTGGAAGCCTGATGAGAGTTCTGTGTACAGACTTCAGCCTACCCCTCCTTGCTGTGGCCTGCTGGTTGCCCCTTTGCCAGGCTGCTTTGGGAGTCTCTGGTCCCTGGGAGAGACAGGGACTGTTTTGACTCTGCTCTCCCCTGTTTGTCTCTCTGCCTCTGTTACCCTTCATCTCTGCTTCTCCGTAAATTCTGTACAATCTGTCCGCCTTTGCCACCTCACTGCCCCTCAAACATACATGCCTGCCCAGGGCCTTCCCACTGAATTGCCCCAGCCCTGGAAGGGTTAACCCCAGGCTGCTTCTGCATCGTGCTACTGGGAAAACTGAGGCACCAGCAAAAGAAATGACTAATCACTGCCCAGCAGGTCAGGGTCTTCAACAAGTACCCGGGGAAACAGCCCAGAGAGGGCAGGGTCTGGGGTGTACGAAGGCCACATAGCAGAGTGTGGGGCTCAGGTCTGGGATGGGTACCTAGGGTCCTTGGGCTGCATCTTGGCCCGTCTCCCCAACCTTCCTCAGGCTGGGACTGTGCCAGGGGATGATGCATCAGAGTTCTGGCCTACTCGGTGTGGGAGGTAGGGGTGCAGGGAGCCAGGCTGGAGCACCCCCCACAAGACCAGCTCTGAAGGAGAAGTGAGCAAGCAGTGGGACCTGCTGTGTGCTCTTCCTGTGGCTCCCCTTGCTGGAAGAGCTCCTGCAGGGCCAAGCTGGGTGGGGGTGTTGGGACCAGGCTGGGCAGGAGGAAAGACGAGGTAGGGGGCCGGCAGGCCAGCTGTGGCCCTGTTGGGTTGGGTGTGGGCCTCTCCACTCCCAGGCCCCACTCACAGCCTCCGCCCACACCTCTTTGTTCTCTAGGTTTTCCGAAGAGCAGACAAGAATGGTGAGTGTGGCTTCCTCTGGGTCTGCATGGTAGGGGGTAGAGTGGGGACATTGGGGAGGCCCAGAGGAAGGTCGGGGGATTAGTAGGCACCATCCAGAGTGGAGACAAATCTTGGGGTGACCTGAATCAAGAGACTCAATCAAGTCATCCTTCCCAGAGGAAGCGCTGCGTTGAGCCAAGTTCGGCAGGATAGAGAGGGGAGGAAATGTGGTTTGGTCAGTGCGGGGCGGGGGGTGGGGGCGGGAGGCAGGCAGGGCGAGGGGGTAACTCTCAGAGGGCACTGGACATCGGTGGCTACTTTGTTCATGAGCTTGTGTTGTCCTCACAACCACCAGCTAGGCACAGAGAGGTGAAGTGGTGGCCTGAGGTCACACAGCCCTCTAACCCAAGTCTGTGTGATTCAGGTGTCCAGAGTGAGAGGCTTTGAGGGGTAGGGTAATAGAGATGAGGCCCTGAGGGGATTTTACTCTTAGATTTTAAGAGGGCTTGGTAACTTTCCTTATGAAGCAAACACCTGGACCCATGGAGGGCTTGGATGATACAATTAAACCCAACTCTTGGGTAGGATAAAGCTGAAGCCAGTGTCCAGGGAGTCAGCCCCACCTTCCGTAGGTCCTTGGCAGCCTCATACCCTGGTCAGGAAAAGCCTTGGAAGCTGAAGCAGGAACCCTTAGGGAGCCTAGCAAGCAATAGATTGCTGCCCACAGACGACTGGGAGCTACACACTGTGTCCTGGTTGGTCAGATGAGTCTGAGCTGAGGCAGCCAGTCAGCCTGGGCTCACTCCAGCCTGGGGTCTTCACACTGTTTTGTGCTTCAGCCTCCCTGAGACAGGATCATGTCTTCCACCTCTTTCCCTTTCTCCTTGCATCACTTCAAGTTGGTGGAGATTGTGTCTGTTCCAACCCACATGGTCTCATTTGGATCAGGACATTCTGCCTGGTGAGGTCAGACCCTCCTCCAGTTCTTCCCCCCACCGTCTGCTTAGCAATCTTATACATCATTCAGACCAAACTCCCAGTGTCTTTGACCGTCCCACTTGTCTTAGTCGTCTAGTGCTGCTCTAACAGAAATACCGCAAGTGAATGGCTTTAACAAACAGAAATTGATTTTCTCGCAGTTTAGGAGGCTAGAAGTTTGAATTCAGGGCGCTGGCTCTAGGGGAGGGCTTTCTGTCTGTCAGCTCCGGAGGAAGGTCCTTGTCTCTTCAGCTTCTTTCCTGGTTCCTTGGAGATCTCCAGGTGGCTTGGCATCTCTCTTAACCCATCTCTCCTAGCTCCCTTGCTTGTTTAATCTCTTATATCTCAACAGAGATTGACTCAAAGACACACCCTACACTAATCCTGCCTGATTAACATAATGAAAACAACCCATTCTCAAATGGGATTATAACCACAGGCATGGAGGTTAGGATTTACAACACATATTTTTGGGGAACATGATTGAATCCACTCAAGTGCTCTCAGCCTCTGCTTGCATGTCCCCTGTGATGGGGAGCTTATTCCCTCCTGAGCCAGTCTGCTGCTTCTTACAGAGGCTTCACTAATAGGGAGATCTCACCTTCGCCCTGTGAAGGTCCTGGGTCCTCGCAGAGCACAGAGGTCCTTCCACCCTGGAGCAAGGCTGGCCAGCATGTGGGGCAGTGACTCAGCCCTCCAAGTCCTCCTGAATGATATCTAGGTCCTGTGTGCTCTGGCCCTGTCCCAGGCTGTTCATTCATTTCTTCATTTGACAAACACTGAGTTCCTACCCAATGCCAGGTCCGTACTGCTCTGTTCCTTGGGTGAGCCCTGCTGCCTTCACTGGGCACTTCTGGGGCCCTAGATCTTTTGTTCCCAACAGCCAGGTCCCCACGGAATTCAGAACCCCGTTCTACCTGGTTGAGTGGTTGTGAGGTGCCACAAGGCCTTTGAGGGCGCTGGACCTGGTGGCAGGGGTGCAGCCAGGGACCAGGGGTACTGACTGCACTCCTTGTCTCCCTCCTACCCCAGATGACGGTAAGCTGTCATTTGAGGAATTCCAGAATTACTTTGCTGATGGGGTTCTCAGCCCAGGGGAGCTGCGGGAACTGTTCAGTGGCATCGACGGGCATCCCATCGAGTGAGTGTGAGAGGAAGAACGGCTGAGTTGTGGATGAATGTGAGGCCATGTTGTCCCAACCCCACTGTGTCCCCTGCTGCCTTGGTTCCTTATCAAGGACAGGAGGGGACTGGCAGGGGCAAGGAGAGGGGTGCCAAGGCTCAGGGCCAGATTTACCCGCCTACCCACCCCTTACCCGTCGCCAGCCTTGCCCACCATACTGCTTCCAGCTGGGATCCCAAAATAACCATGCCTGAGTCACCACCCATGGCTCAGCCTCAGGCACCCCCCTTTCCCACTTCACGTGGGGACCAAAGGATGTCTGGGAACAGCTGGAGCCCCGCCTGCTTCCACCCATGGATGCAGGCGCATGAGTGCGCACACATCTCCCTGTAGGTGCTCCCACATCTATGTGCCTCGTCATGGGTGTGCATGCCCCCCCATGCTTCCTGCCATGGGCGCACAGGCAGACGGCTGCCCCTCCCCTTCACCTTCCTTCTCCACCCGCTCGGTCAGTTCTAGGCTCTTTGGATCAGCATTCAAGGCTCCTGTGCCCCTTCTCTTTTCTGAGACTTGGGCCAGACCCTTTGCAGTGCTCTCCCCATCCCAACCAGAGAGTCAAGTCAAATTTCTCATCCTTCAAGGCCTTCCTTAGGCAGCTCCTCCTCTAGGAAGCCCTTCCTGACCTACCAAGGAACACCCCAGTAATGCCTCCCCTGGACATTTCCAGACGTGGCGTCCCCCTTGCAGCCCTGACCACTCCTCTTTGGCCTTTGTCTACCTCTGTCTCCCCCTGGCCTGCGGTCCCCTTGAGGACCGGAAGTAAGTCTGAGTCTTTGTTCTCAGAAAGTGTTTGATGGGGCCAGTAATACCCTCACCCCTTGCCCCCATGGCCCAAGGCCCCCTGCCCACTGGGCAGCTTAATCTGGAATGAATGGAGGCAGAAGCCATCTCCTTGTTGGGCAGCCAGTGCACCAGGCCCAAGCCTAAGTGTCTGAAGGGCACCTTCTCTTTTCCTTACAGCAACTTGGAAACAGAGAAACTGTGTGGTGAGTAGGTTCACAGGAGCTCTTATCTCCTGGGACCCCTGGGTGTGGGTGGCCTGTGGCTGGTCTTCTGATGGGACAGGATGGGCTAAGCTGAGGATATGGGGCCTGCTTGGCTGCTAAGGACAGGTTGGGCCAGGAATTCCAGGCAGCCAAAATCAGGGCAAGTTGGGTGGATAGGTGGGGTGGCGTGGGGTTCGGGAACCCTTGAGTACCCCCTCTGCCCACAGACTACTTCTCAGAACACCTGGGCGTCTACCGGCCCGTGCTGGCTGCGCTGGAGTCGCTGAACCATGCAGTGCTCACGGCCATGGACACCACCAAACTGGTGAGTGGAGGGGTGGATGGTGGGAGGCCCAAAGTGAGGGCAGAGGTGTCTGCTGTGCTGTGGGAACCTGTACCATCATGGCTCAGGGCTGTGGAGCTAGAGGCCTGGGTTCAAATCCTGGTCTCCCTGGCTATGCAGCTTTACCTCTGTGGGCCTCAGTTCCCTCATCTGCAAACTGGGGATCATAATAGAGCCTACCTCCATACATTTGTTAAGACAATTAAATGAGAATGAAGGCAGGGATTTTTGTCTTGTTTTGTTCTCTGCTCTATTCCTAGCACCCAGAACTGTGCCTGGCACACAGTAGGCACTTAATACCTGGAGCTGCTGTTGGCTGTTTTTATCCTTGGCCAGATCTAACTGTTGTGGGCTATCAGCCCAGCACCCAGCAGGGATGGGCTGGGGTGGGGGGCCTGTGCTTACACTTGTCCACAGGTCCTTGTTGGTGCCTGGAGCCTAGTGTGAGGGGCCTGGCCTGAGGCTATGCATGAGTAGGCAGGGACATGTGCGTCTGCATGTTTGTGGACACGTGTGTGCACAAGGGCTCCAGGCCCCTGGGTGGTGACTTCAAAAAACCACATGCTGCCCTTCCCTTTGTGTGTTTCTTTTAAGAAATGTTTCTACCTCCCTTTGTCCCATAGCTCTTATAAGGGGGTGTGAGGGAGCAGTGGGCAGGCCTGGGATTGTGCCTGACTCCACATTTTAGAGGAGGGGAAATGAGGACCTCAGAGAGTCAACAACCACCTGAGCACACAGCTGGGGACAGGGCTGTCCCTTCTGGTTGCATTCACATAGGATGTAGTGGCTTTTCAAAGGGTCACCCCTTGGGGCCTGGCATGGGATGGGAGTTCACATGGTACATGGGGAGGGGATTGGTGTGTTGCAGAGACTTCCATATCTGTGGCCTGGGTACAGCAGGGATATTGCCTTCCTTGTTGCCAAGGAAACAGGGCTTTGGGGGTGGGCAGCTGGACTGGCATTCTCTCAACTGGCATTAGTTAGGGAGGATTCAAACTGCAGATCAAAGCTAAGGATCCCAGAGGCCTCGCCTACCTCCCCCTGAACCAGAGAGGGGAGAGGGTGGGTGGCCCATCACCACACCATGACTGCCAGCTCCAAGCTGTTGAGACCCTTTATCTGGCGCTGGATGCCTCTGACAGAGCTGCAGCTCTGCCTTGCAGTGCCTTCTCATGGCTCCACCCCCTGCAGTGGAACATGACTCAGTTGAACACTTCGTGCACTAGCCTGGAGCCATGCTCCTGGTACATGGCCCGGGTCATCCAGCGGCGTTGGAAGGAGCTCAGCGAGGCCACCATGGAACCACCTGTCCACACGGCTGTGCCGCGCCCAGGCGTGGCCACCAGGCGTGGCCGCAGGGCCCCATAGCCGTGCCGCCGGCACTGAGCCTCCAGCTCTATGTTCAGGCGGTCAGTGAAGCCAGGGAAAAGTGTGGAGCCACCCGCCAGCACTACGGTGTCAGCCAGCCATTTCCGCAGCGTTGCAGGCATCTTCTGCAGTGCCCGGAAGGCCAGTGCAGGCAGTCCCGGCTCCGTCTGGCCCAGCAGACTCGGCTGGAAGATGGGCTCGGGGCAGCGGAAGCGCTCGCTGCTGAGGTGGATCGAACAGCCGTTGCCTATGAAGAAGCTGGCTGGCTGGTGGCGGGCAGGGTTACGGAGGTCACCCTCGAAGTCCAGCGACACATAGCAGTAGCGCTTCTTGAGCTGTGTGATGGCCTTGCGGGGTAGGGTCTGCAGCCGGAGGTCCGGGCATGCTGCTACCAGCAGGTCCCGTAGGTAGCGCGACAGAGTGGTGCCTGCCACATCCAGGCGGAAGGTGGCCTCCTGCCAAGAGTGGCCCGCGTAGATGGGCGTGGCGTGGCACACGCCCGCGCCAGCCTCCACCGCCAGCCCGCTGAGCGCGCCCGTGGAGCAGAGCGCCAGCAGCGCGGTGCTGGCTATGTGGCACGCGGGCACTGCCAGGGTCTCGAACAGCAGCTCGGCCACCTTCTCGCGGCTCCCAGGAGGCGCCGACGGAGAGTCGCTCACCAGCACGGGCCACTGCTCCGGGCACACCCGCAGGCCGCCCACCAGCAGACGCTCCCACAGCCCTTCCAGCGCCTCCCAGTCCACCACCACGCCGTGCTTGATGGGGTGCGCCCGCGCCACGCCGCCCGCCAGCTCGCAGCCCGGCGCGCCGGGTAGCACGGGCCGGTCCCAGCTGGGCACCAGGCTGGAGCTCTTCAGCATCAGTCGCGGCTGGTGCTCCCCCGCGAAACCGGCCTTGGTGAAGCCCGAGCCCTGGTCCAGCACCACCGCGATGCGGCCTAGTGGGAGCGGCCCGCGGACCCCGCGGCTCCTCCACGGGGCTGCCACCTTCCGGACCAGCGCCGCCCTGCGGCGGAGGGCGCAGCTTCTCAGGGGCGAGGCCCGGCTCCGCCTTCTTTGCCGGCAGTTTGGGGGGCTTGGCGCTTTCTGATCTAGGCCCCGCCCCCTGGCCTGAGGCTCCGCCCCTACGGCCCCTTGTTTGCCTGAGACTCCACCTCCGCTGGCGGAGTTAAAGGTTCACCTTTTTAGCTCTTGGCTCTGCCCTCTGGTCCTAAATCTCGCCTTTTCTGGGGTGGATGAAGACCATCCCTTTCAGTCTGGACTCTGTCCCCCGATCCTGAGGTTCCCTCTCTTCCCACTCCTGGCTGGCCTCAGGGTCTCCGTTTCAGCACTTGGCTCCGCCCGGAGGCCTGGGGCCCCGCCTCTGGCTGAAGGGTCAGTCTTCGCTCTTGCACTCTTTGTCCTCCTGGCTCAAGGCTCCGCCTGCTCTGCAGCGTGCTTGCTTTCAGGACTCGCCTCTGCTGTGCGTGCTGGGGTGGATGGTGAGAGGGACAGACAAAATCCTTTTGGATACTGAGAGGCAGCCAGGAGCAGCAAGCCCTGGGAATGAAGAGGCCTTGTGGCAATGTCGTCTGCACATGCGTCACCCCTTGGAGACCCAGGAGTGTAGCCCAGCTCTTGAGCTCCAGGTGGTCTCCTGGCACCTCTCACCTGGGCTTGGCTGAAGTAGTTCTTGGTTGTGGAGGTGGGAGGGATGGCCAGAGAAGGAGGAAAAGAACTTAGATTGGACTCATTGTGACCTCAGTCCTCAGCACCAGCTGTGCTTCCACAGCCCCCTCCCCCATGAAAGCTCCCTGGACCCATCCCCTCTCCTGTCACAGGGCCAAAGGCAGTGATTGTGGCATCGAAGGGTCTGGCCTCAGCTGTCCAGCACACCCAGTTCCATTCCTTCCCCAAGCTGCTTCAGGTCATCTGATGTGCTCTGGCCAGAAGTGCGGCCCCTCCCCTCTCAGTGCTGAAGAGAAACCTTTTGATCGCAGGTCTGCAGCCACTCCAAGTAGCTCTGTGTGTTCAGCCCTGAGGGACCCAGGCAGCCCACATGAGGCCTTAAGCTCATGGTTTCCATGTGTGGACTCACATGGGCCTGAGTTTGTGACTCAGTTCTGAAGCTGACTCACTGTGCGACGCTGAGCAAGTCTCAACCTCTCTCTGGACCTAGTTTCTTCCTCCAGCAAGTGGTAATAATACACACAGGGAAGAGGCCACTTCTTGTTTTTCTCTTTAGGACTATTTCAGTTGCAACTAAAAGACCCCCTAAGGTGAGCTTAAGCTCAAATAGGGATTTTATTTACAAGAATCTTGTATGTCTTATAGATAGCAAGGGCAACGGTGAAGTCAGACCTCAGGAACAGACTGGAACCAGGGCCTGACCACGGGGCTGTGGTGAACCCAGGATGTGCAGTGTCTCTGCTTTTTTTTTTTTTTTTTTTTTTAATTCTTCTGAAGACTGGCTTGAGCCTGTGAATGTTCATGTAGAAAACATGATCTCTTACAACTTCTGAATTACAGTCTCAGAGAAGGGGCTGATTGGGCCAGCTTGGGCCAACCATGTATAGCCAGGAGACATGGCTACAGTAAGGAACATGTAGCCATGTGGATGGCAGAGAAGAGTCAGTTCTCACAAAAAGTGGGGGAGATGCTATGGATCATACAACATCTAGCCTGGTGCAGATGATGTGGGGCGGGGGTGATGTTGGGTTGTGTTGACTGTAATGAGAGAAGCTGAGCCTGTGGCTGTAGTGAGCAGGAGCCTTCACCCCTGCTGTGTCTGCCTGTCATCCTCAGGCTGGTCGCCAGTGTACAGTGGGAAACAGGCTTCAGGTTTGGCAGGACTGGGGCAGCACTATGGTCCGGATTTGGCTTTGGGACCCAGGAGAGAGTGAGGAGAAGCAGCTGGGTTCTGCTCACAGAAAGCAGGCCAGGCTTCTCAGGGATGATTTAGGGAGGTGAGCCTCACACTGGAGATCACAAGCAGCAATATGGCCAGAGCAGGGGTGAAGGTGGCAGGCACTGAGAAGCCCTAGAGGAGAAGACCGAGGCTGGGAACTGGGTCTCCACATCACAATAATAGGTTTGGGCTTTTCCCTGTGGGCTATGGGGATCCAGTTTGGAGTTCATGAGCAGGGGAGTGACCTGCCCTGACCAGATAAGTGGTTTGGAAGGAGTCTTTAGCTGCAATGTGGGGAAGAGGATAGGACAGGGTAGGTTGGGAGACAAGTGCTGAATTTGACTGAGGTGCTTGGGTGAAGTCTCAGGGCTTGGGGGTTACCAACAGAGTGGAGTAGGCCCCTCCTCTGGGGTGACAGAGTCTGAGTGTCAGGCTCCACCTCAGCTGACAGTAGGGCCTTCACAGTTCCTTCCCAGAATGATGGCTGTGTGCCTAGGACACCTCCCTCTGCCTAAAAGTAATTTTGGAATGCTTGGAACTCCTGGAAGTGGTCAGCCCTTTGCTAGGTTGGCCCAAGCCCACCTCCCCGGGGCCTGCAGACCAGGAGGAACCTGACCAGGCTCTGGGGTGGGGGGGGGGGCGGGGGGAGAGAAGACGGGAAACAGCCTCCCTCCACTGTGGCATGAGAGTTCCCTCCCCATGTCGGGGGAGGGGTTCTGATCCCTGAGTCACAAGGGAGGGGGAAGGTAAAGGCAGTCCTGGCTCCGAACTGTGGGTGTTGCTTTGCCTGCAGAGCGCTCAGTTGCCTGTCTCGCCCTGGGCCTCAGTCCCCTCCTCCCGACTCGGCGCCCCGAAGCCTCAGACAGAGGTAGCAGGCGCCAGGGTTGCTATGCACTCTTTATTGGGCCGGTCCCGGGGCCGGCGGGCCGACCGGGCGCTCAGGGCCGTCGGCGCGGGCTGCGGCGCCGCTTGCGCGGCTGCTCCTCGGCCGCGTCGGCCTCGCAGTCGGCCTCGCTCTCGGCCAGCAGGCGCTCGTAGAGCCTCTGCCAGCTCTTAGCGGCCTTGGCCCCGCCTCCCGCGCCGGACCCGCCCCCGGACACGCCCCCTGCGCGGCGCCCCTCCTCTTGCAGCCGCGCGTCCAGCAACAGGAGCAAGACCAGGATCTTCTTCATCTCTCGTGCGCGTGCGCCGTCGCGCCGCTCCGCGCTGTCCCCCGCTCCTCGCAGCATGGGCGGTGCCGCCGGGCAGCCCCCCGGGGGGCGGGTCGCGTCCTCACCCGGCCGCTCGGCCTGCGCGCCGGGACCCGCCGCCGCCTCGGCCAGCGGCTGCCGCTTATCCATGGGGAAAAGCAGCACGATCTTGGTCTGAGGGGGATGGGGGCGTAAGGGGAACGAGTGCGCCGGGGGCGAACCCACGACCTCGACCTGCCCCAACCCCTCCCGGGGTCCCTCACCCACCCGGCTTCTAGCTCCCAGGACCTTGCGCCTTCCAGGTGTCCGAGACCCACACCACCCACCCATGCTCCCGGGGCCTCACCGTTCCAGGCCGTGGAGAAGCCCAGCTTCCCTTGCTTGACGCCGGGGACCCGCGCCCTCTTTGCCTGGTCGCCCACCCCCACGAACCCTCACCCAGTCCGGGTCTACCTCCTGAGACCCCTCTCCATCCACGTTTATGGCATACCTGCCTACCTCCCAGCCTTGATGCTAGGGACACTCGCTCACCCCAGCCCAGTGTCAGTAACCACTGCCCACTTGAAGAGGGGAAAAGTAGCGTGTTTGGAGCCTGGAGAGGCGGGGGCATAAGGGAACTCCCCCATCTACGAGTGGTACCAACTAGGGCTGGGGCAATCCTCCTCCTGCCCTCTCTTCTTGGCTCCCAAATATTGTCCTCCTCCTGGTTTCTGGGATCCCTACCTTACCTTCTGGGCTCTCAGGACCCCTATCCACACTCATGTAGACTCCTGGGACCCTCACTTGGTAAGGATCCCTAATCCCTCCCGTGGTGCTAGGATTTCCGCCCATAAGGCCTACCTCCCCAGCATTCCCTCCTGCCCACCTGTCCAGGTTCCCCCTGACTGCCTGCTGTCCACTTGGCACTTACACTAGGCTTCTTGCGCTTGAGGTGGCTGAAGAACTGCTTCCACCGAGCCTTGTCTGTGTCGGGTGGCTTCTCCTTGCGGGCCTGCCTGGGCATTTTGGTCCTCTCGTGGGAACTGTTGTTTCCCATAGCAGGGCCAGTCACCACTGTGGGCCAGGGCCCATACTACCTCTACACTACCCTCTGGCCAAGGCCCCTTGGCTGTGCCCTGCCGCATTGTGACCTCATCAGCCGACCTCACAAGCTCTGGGCTCCAAGCCCCGCCTCCCAGGACCCACAGGTGAATCTCGGCTCTTTTTGCTCTGTCTGTGACTTCTCCTGGCCTAATGATTGTAAATGAGGTGATACTTGTAAGGCGCTTAGCGGTGAGTAGAGATTTGAATCCTGGCTTTGCCACTTACTAACTGTATGATCTTGGCCAATGGAATCAACCTCTAGGCATCAATCTTCTTATCTACAAAATGGGGTTAATTGTGGTTGCAGCAAATTGTTATGAAGAGTAAATGAGATTCCCCTTGGAACAATGCCTGGCACAGAGTGGGTGCTTTTGTCAGCTAGGTTCTTTGGTTGCAAGCAACAGAAACTGATAAACCATCATAGGTGCCAAAAAAAGGAATTTATTGGAAGGATTTTGAGCTCAGAGCGTGGCCAGAAAGTCTGAAGACAAGGCTTGGACAAATGACAGAAACCACTGGCTTGTCTGGGAACGAGAGGACCCCGTCTCTGCTCTGTCCCTGCTTCCCAGCTCACAACCGCTGAGCTAAGGCAGGTCACAGACAGGAGACGAAGCCACTGGTGGATGGTGCCTCTGGAATCCCTTTGTAGAGAAAGCACCTAGACTAGGACTCCATCCCAGTGTGTGTGTGTACTGGGAGGGTGTAAGGCCATTCTCAGGAAATCTGTCACTTTTGGAGGTACAAGTGAGTGGGTTCTTAGTTACTGTTATGTTTGACAATAAATAATAATGACAGTTCTTGTATTGACAACGTGTGTGCCCAGCCAGGCACTGGGCTGAGTCCTGTGTAGGGATTAACTCATTGGAGCCTCTCAACAGTTCAGTGAGATGGGTGTTATCACCACCATTTTATAGATGAGGAAACTGAGGCACAAGGAGGTGAAAGGAGTTGGGGAGTTTCTGAGACTCCCGAGAGGGGCAGTGTAGGACCTGGCATATGGTGGGCTTCCCTGCCACCCTGCCCACCTTGGGAGGGGCCAGGGGAGGCTGGCTATGTAGGTTGGAGTGAGTTCAGGTGTTTCTACGTGTGAGGAACAGTGACTCAGCTGTCTTGTATCTGTAGCTCCTAGTACCAGGTGCTCAGTAAACGTTTGTTGCATGTATGAATGAATGAACGTAGAGATGTGAGTTTGAGGTTAGCCGGTGAGTATGGGGCCGTATCACATTATCATTGCCTTGTATGTCAAAACTGGCCCTTGGATACTCTGTGACCTGCCCCCCACGTCAAGCCTAGCTGTGCCCTGGGCTCACGGGCTGTAGCAGTGCTGAAGGTGGTAGTCCCAAGAGGAGAGGGACCTGAGGCCCTCACGGAATCAGGCATCCCAGCTGGTAAACACCTCCCTGTGAGTTGGCCCCACATCTCCCAGGAGAGGGGTCAGGCCCTCACCCCGAGTCCCAGAGCCCTTCTGCTTATCCAGGTCCTCAACCCCTCTGCTCTTTATGTGGCTGCTGTTGCTTTCATGGGCAAGGGTGGGGGCGTGGGGCAGCTCTCTCAGAAATGTATGCCCCGCGTGGGGGTGCGGACCATGCCTTCTCCACCCTCTAGGAGTATGAACGGGCCTCCAAGGTGGACCAGTTTGTGACGCGCTTCCTGCTGCGGGAGACGGTGAGCCAGCTGCAAGCCCTGCAGAGCTCACTGGAGGGGGCGTCAGATACCCTGGAGGCCCAGGCCCGTGGCCTGAGGTATGTGAGGGGGTCCTGCCAACCTTGGGGTCCAGACATGAATGGCCTTTATCCCCACGTTCCAAGTCCCCCAGCCGTGGTCACATTCCATAGTTCCAGTGTCCTGAAGCCCACATTCTTGGGCAGGGAGGCCCCAAGGGGGTGAGAGGAGGTGGCTGGCTTTGGGGTTGGGCCTTAAAGTCTTAAGACGCCTGTCCTGCCCCACCAGGCCTGGCCCTATCCTGGGGCCCCAGTCCTTGGCCCCATGGGTCTGGGGCAGCGGACTGACCCCCATTTCCCCTAGGGGGGATGAAGAGAGTGTGGAGGTGCACAGCAGGCCATGTGGCAGCCGGCGGGCAGGGCGCAGGGCCGCAAGGAGCATCAGCAGGTCACCCACCTGGTCCAGTTCCTATGACACAGGTGCGGCCCATGTGTGTGGGGTGGGAGGCCTGGCTGGAGCCCCAGGTGGGCACTGCATCCCCCCTTGCCCCTGGTGGCCCACCTCTATCCCTCTCCCAGTTCATCCCAAGAGGCCTCCCAGGCCAAGGGGTCCTTGCCTGACTCCCTTGATGGGTCCCCCACAGCAGGGCGGAGCTCAGAGGCCGAGATGCAGTGGCGGCTCCAGGTTAACCGTCTCCAGGAGCTCATCGACCAGCTCGAGTGCAAGGTGAGTGGCAGAGTGGCCAGTGCCCTGCGGGGAGGGCCTTCCTGGGGTCCATCTAGGTCAGGGGCTCAGCCCATACTCTGTGTCCCTCCCAGGCCCCTCGGCTGGAGCCATTGCATGAAGAGGAGCTGGCCAAGGGGCCTGACTCGGTGAGTCTGGGAGGGACAGGATGGTGTCTGGGCCCGGGGGACTCATGAAGGGAAGAGGTGCCTGGTGTCGGCAGCTCACCCAGCCCTGCATTGTGCCCATGCCCGCCTCCCGAGGCTTGACCCTACTCTCATCCTTCAGGCTTGGCTTACTCAGGCCTCAGAGCTGGCAGGTGGGTGCCACATCCTGGTTCTTGCTCTGTGACCCTGCAGAAATCATTGCCTCTCTTTGGCATCAGTTTCCCATCTGCATTTCTGAAAGCCAGGCCTGGGGCACTGTGGATGGAAGGCTTGGAGGGGGCAGGTAGAGGTGGTGGCATACTGCAGAGAGGGGACAGTGGCTGGACCATGGCAGCGACCTTGGAGATGGGGAGAGGAGGATGGAGTCAGGGATGTTGGGGGCAGGATGGGGATCAGGAGCCTGACCCCAAGGAAGATGGGCTGGTGCAGGTCGAGGAGGAAGGGGTGTTCAAGGAGGCCATGGCAGTCCTCCACCCCGTGCCCGGCGCCCCGTGCCCCACAGCAGCCTGAGGTGCCTTTCTTGCCAGCACATCCTTGTGGCCCAGAGGCAGGTCCAGGTGGCAGAGGAAGCCCTGCAGGACTTCCACCGCGCGCTGTGCTGCTATGTGGACTTCACGGGGGCCCAGAGCCAGTGCCTACAGTGAGTCCCCGGGCAGCTGGTGGGGGTGGGGTGAGCAAGGTCTCCTGGGCCAGGGAACCGCTAGACCCGCTGCACTAGACCCTTTGGGCTGGGTGGGCAGCAGTGGTGGCAGACTGGGCTGGGCCTGGCCTGCCCATCTCTTTGGCCTCACAGTGTGTCTGCTCAGAAGACGCTGGACAATGGCTGCTTCACTGTGTATGAGTTCTGGCGGGATGAGGCCTCCTGGAGAAGGTATGAATGATGCTGAGCAGCTAATGCTTATTGAGTATGAGCCCTGGAGGCAGACAGGCATGTGTTCAAATCTCGCCACTTCATCTCACTGGTTGTGTGGCCTTGGGTGAGTTACCTAATCTCTCTGTGCGCCTGTGTCCTCCTTCCCAAAATAGCCGTGACAATAGTTCCTCCTATGGGCTAAATGAGATGATCTATAAAGAACTGACTGAACACAGTGCCAGGTACACAGCAGGCACCCAATAAATGTTCACTGTTCTCACTGTGTGCTGTGCCCGAAGCCAAGCACCTGGAGTGTGTTATTTTACTGAATCCTCATACTTTTGTCCCCATTTTATAGAGGAGGAAACTGAGACTCAGAGCCAGGCTGAGGAAGGACTGGGATGCAAAGCAGACAGTGGGACTGGGGTGGGAGCAGGAGCTCTTGACCATGTGGTCCTGATCTCGAGGTGCCTGGCTGTAGTCTCAGCCCCGGCACCCCATGACCCTCCCCAGGCACCAGCAGTCAGCCTGCAGTAAGGCCTTCCAGCGCATCCTCATTGATCACCTGCAGGCTCCGGACACCCTCACCACTGTGTTCTTCCCAGGTGCGCTGCAGCCCCCACGCCTTGCCACGGTCCTGGGACCTGGGCTGGGGCAGTGGACCTTGCTGACTTCTCACTCCCAACCTCTGACCCCACAGCCTCTTGGTGGATTATGAATAATAACTGAGCCTGACCTACTCAAACCAAGGACCCCACGCCCTGCCTGCCTCCTTCCAGAGCTTTCTGGACTGGCCAGCTCAGCAGTGAGGCCTGAGAGACAAGACCAAGGACTCTGCCTCCCCTTCAAGCCGCTGGTGAAGGGTTGCTCAGCACGGGGATCAGGGACTGGGCCACTGGCTTTCTGTGTATTTATCAGTGTGTTTTATCGTTTGTAGCTTTGGCCTCTGAAGCGTTCTGGCCTCTGCCTGGACCCAGGAGGCCGAGGCGCTGCCCCTGTCTTGTTGTGTGACCCAGGGCAGGTCCCTTCTCTCTCTGGGCCTCAATCCATCTGGCTGCTTTCTTCCTGATGTCTTGGGGCCAGGCTTCTGCTCCTCCCCAGCCAGTGGCAGAACCAGGGCTGATACTCAGGGACCTCCCCACCCCAAACCCGACCCTTGAGGCAGGGCTGGACCAGGCTGCAGTATGAGGTGTAAGGACCTGGGGGTTCCCATTATCCTCCCAGGCCAGCAGCTCCAGGGTCTTCCAGCACCATGGCTGGACCAGAGACCTCTAGAGCCTCCTGGGTTGATTTGCATGTCATTTGCATATAATTTGCATGCCAGCACCCCTACCCACACTCAGGACACTGTAGGAAGCCCCAGAGTGACCTTGCCAAGTAGCAATAATTGGGGCTCAGAGTCGCCTGCTGCCCGAGACCTCTGAGCCCCAGCCTGGGACCCCAGCGCAGAGGCAATAAAGGCGGTGGTCACCTCTGGTGTCTCCTCCTCTCTCTCCCTCCGCAGGAAGGCAGGCTGTGGGGCCCAGAATATATCTCAGGCCAGAAACTAAGGGCAGGAAACCTTTCTTTAGAGTTTCTGTCAATCAACCAGTTTCTCTTGAGCTCCCCTACTGGCAGAAAGCAGCAACTTAACGCCAGCGGATCCCGTTTTCCCCACTTCAGGGTCCCACTGTAGCCCCACAAACCCTGGCTTTGGGGTCTTGCCTGGGAAAGGGGAGCGAACATCGTCTCTCAACGCCCCCAGATCTGCGGGGGGTTCTGTCTCCACTGCCCGCACACAGTGTAATATGGAGGGGCAGAGCCCTGAGCCCTTTCTCCATGGGCCTGGCCTGGGAGGTCGGGCCTTCTACCCCAGGCAGCAAGCCTGGATTCCTGTGAGAAGGCCTGTCCCCCCTACACAACCTGCCCCCTCCTCCCACCTTGCCCCCAACACGTGCTGGCCCTTCCAGGCTGAGCTTGTCACTGCCACCTGATAGAGAGTGCTTCTGGGAGAATAATGGCCACGTGGTATTGCCAGTCAACTGTGATGGGGAGAAGGAGCCCTGGTGGCTCAGTGATTAAGCTCTGGGTTGATAACCGAAAGGTTGGTAGTTCGAATCCACTAGCTGCTCTGCGGGAGAAAGATGTGGCAGTCTGCTTCCATAAAGATTTACAGCCTTGGAAACCCTATGGGGCAGTTCTGCTCTGTCCTATAGGGTCACCAGGAGTTGGAAACAACTCCGTGGCAATGGGTTTTACGGGTGGTGGGGAGGGGCTGGGGGACCGAGGAGAGGTGACCAACAGGGATGTGGGCCCTAAAGGGAGAGGCATGGGGCCCCACAGAGCACAGGATGGCATTTGGCCTGGCCTGGGGGTGGTGGGGGACAGTAGTATTTCAGGCAGAGCAGACAAGTGTACGGGCTCTGAGGGGGAGGAGAGCCTGCCTGTGTGGAGTAGAGGAAGCCCGGCAGGGCTGAGGCTGGGGCGAAGGAAGCCAGGCTGAGATGAAGTTGGGGAGGTTGCCGTGCCTCAAAGGTGCTTCGTCCTGAGGAAGCCATGGTAGGTTTTAAGCCAGGGGTGACTGGACAGTGGGCTGGGTGTGCCATTTCACATATGTTCCTGGATGCCCTGGTGATGTCAGGCCCTTGCTGGGTACTCGGGGCTTGGCCAGGAAGGCAGCTCAGATGGCAGCAGCTCAGGGTGGATGTCCCGGTGCCCTGCCCCACCTCCCCGCAGGTGGCAGACTGTCAAGCAGAGGTGCTGCCATCCCAGGTATGACTCTCCTGGCAGTTCCTGGGAAGTGCTGCTGGCATCCCGAGTGGCTTAAGGCAGTTTGTTCCCCTGGCTCCGGTTTCAGTGTCTCAGCCGATCTGGGATTAAATAATCCTTTCTTTCTGTCCTCTGTTCTGATTCCTTCTGTTGTCCTCCACAAAAACGATGGCAGCAGCAAACCCTGAAAACTAAGCTTCCCGTCATCTTTGAGTGAAGGTGCTGAAACCCTCCAGCTGAAACCGCTGGAGTGAGGCCTCCATAAATTTTGCACCCCAGCTGCCTCGCCTACCTCACCTTGTAATGGATATCTGAAAACACTTGAAAAAAAATATGACAGGCTGGGTCCCCTCCTGCCCTTGCTGAATGCTTAGGTGTGCTGGGAGGGCACTGTGGTGGGGGAGGGAGTGGTCAGTCTTGCGGGGCTGGGGCAGGCCTCTTGGAGGAGGTAGTATTTGGTTTGAGCTGAGAAAGATGAGTAGGGGTCTCCAGGCAGATACGAGGGCCCATGGGCAGAGTGCCACAGACAAAGGGGGCAAAAAGGTGGAACCATAGGGAGGGGGTGAGGGGCTGAGGTAAGCTGGGAGGCCAGGCCAGCGAGAGTTCGAATTTTGTCTTTGCAGGTAACAGGGGGCCAGACTGGGGAGCCATGTGGGAGAGTGTGGGGGCTGGGACTGTGGGGGTGTGGATCTGGGGCCGTGAGGAGCCTTTACATTTTGTCTACTTCCTCTCGCAAGCCCATCTTCATCTTCGTCTCTTTCCCCACTGTTCCCCATGGACTCCAGATCAGGGCCACCATCACCTCTGGGCTGGAAGGCTATGGCAGCTTTTTCATTGGCCTCAACCATCCATTCCCCAGAGGGACTTTCATTTCAAAACATGGCCATGG
Source organism: Loxodonta africana (assembly GCF_030014295.1). NCBI lineage: Eukaryota > Metazoa > Chordata > Mammalia > Proboscidea > Elephantidae > Loxodonta > Loxodonta africana. Next base: position 32,874,403 of record NC_087365.1, on the reverse strand, counting down.
TGACTGTACCTCCCTGCCTTCAGCAAATTTGATTTATTGACTTGACATTCAAGGTCCCAGTGTGGGCAGCCTCGTCTCCCTAAAGCACACTCCAGCAGAGCTGGGCAACCCTCCCTTGTTTTGCCTCTTTCCCAGCCCTGCCCACTACAGAAACACCTCCTCATCCTTCAGGAAGCAGGTCAAAGCCATCAGATCTGGGACTCCTTTCCCAATCCTTGCCCTTGTTGACCTGCTTTTGGTGGTTCTTCAGCTCATTTCAACAGCTGTTGGGCACCTGCTTTGTGGCAGGTGCTGGCAATGGTGAAATGTCCTGTGCTATTGTTAGCACTAGGTCAAGGGCAGGCGGTCTGCAAGCTGGGAGAGCCCCAGCTCCTGCCAACAGCTGCCACCCCCACTCTTTCACCTATTCCCTGCACCTGCCGAGCCGCTGCCTCACCCTCCTCACACCTGTGCCTGTGACTCACCTGCACACATTCAAACCTGTCCTGGGGACTGGCCCGGTGCCAGGCCAGGTGCTGGGAATACAATGACAGTCTGGGATGGCTGCCATTGCCCTGAGCTCTTAGAGATACACACACCGAGCTCTGATGGATTGAAATGGAGGCACTGAGAAATAGGTGAGTTTCTGACTGGGTGGAAGCTTCTCAAAACAGATACTACTTGAGCAAGGCACCAGACTCCATGCAAGGCCCTGGGGACAAAGTTGAATCCTTGAGGAAATCACAGATGGGCAGGGGAGAAAAGCAGGTTATGATGGCAACTGCAGTTTACAGGGCTTCCTGTGTGCCAGGCCCTGTGCTAAGGGCAATGTGCAAATGATCACATTTCACCATTCCAACACCCAGTGGTGTAGGCATCATTTGTTATTAGTTGCCTTCAGTTGCTTCTGACTCATGGCGACCCCGTGCGTGCGGAGTAGAACTGCTGCGTAAGTTTTCAAGGCTGTGACCTTTCCAAAGGAGATCACCAGGCCCGTCTTCCAAAGTGTTTCTGAGTGGGTTCAAACCTCCAGTCTTTCAGCTAGTAATCAAGTGCTTAACCATTTGCACCACCCAGGGGATCTGCTCCCTGGCACTGACAGCAACTTGTCATCAAGTGTGAACAGGGCTGGGGGAGACGGCATGCTCTTGGCAGCAGAAACCAGGGCTGGAGGCAGCAGTGGCAGCTATAACAAAGGAGTGATGCCAAGCCCTGGGGCCAGCTGGATGGCAGAGGGGATGACAAGGAAGAGCCATGGGAGCACAACTCGAGGTGAAGGTGGGTCTGGTGTGGGCCTCCAAAGGAATGTTAGCTGAGTTCATGGTGCAGGAGGGCAGCCTTAGAAAAGGTTGGTGCAGAGATGAAGGCAGAAGTAGCTAGGGTGTGTACCTTGGATAGGAGTCTAGCTTGTAGGTGGAGGCGGCGGAAGGAGCAGAACCGGCTCTGTCCACAAGAGGGCGCCCGGCCCCAGCCAGTGAGGCCATCCTGGGGCCAAGGAAGTAGATGTTGCAAATTTCCCCAACCTGGAGGAAGACTGAGGAGATCACCAGTTGCCTTCCAGTCGATTCTCACTCACAAAGACCCTATATAGGTCAGAGCAATCCTGAATTATCAGCAGTCCAAAACAAGCACAGATGGGCAGGAGGAGTTCAGGTCAACACATGTTGGCCCATTTTGAGATTATATCATGCCAGAACAACTATTTCCCTGTAAACTGAGACACAAAATCAATCAATAGGCTCCTTGCCTCCATCCTTGGAAAATATGAAAAGGGCTCTCCCCTCCAGAAAGAATGCCTCTCATCTTTTCTGTCTTCTTGACTATGCTGCACAATAGTAATACATAGTAATACATCGCTCATTTTCTCTCCAGATCCATCTAATCTGCGTTAACAGTCCACTGAGTACTCAGTGTCATTTCCAGAATTCTATTTTTAGAAGTTTGCCTAGTCATTTTTAGTCTTTGCTCATTTTTTCAGCACCACGTTTAGAGGTTTCATGTAGCTACTTTATATTCTGCATCTCATAATTTCAGGATCTGAAGTCTCAGAGTCTCCTCCTGCTGACTCTTGCTCATGGTGGCTCATTTCCTTGGATGTTTACTAATTTATTTTGACAGTTGATATGTAATATATGGGGATTCTGAAGAAGGTCCTTCATTAAGGCTACTTTTTCTCCAGAGGATTTGTATTTTTGCTTCTGCCAGACACCAGGAGGTACCGCAAATCTAGGATCATCTTAATTTCTCCAGCCTGTGGGATTCTTGGCCTCTGGCGTAGTGTGAATCTAAACTCTGGCCAGGAGGGAGCAGACTTAAGATTGGAGATTCTCTAGGGAGATTCTCTCCCCCAAGCAGGGGCAGAGATTTTTCCTGTTCAGGTCCCCTTGCAGGCAGGCCAATTTTCCCCTGTCTGCCTTTTCACTGAGGCCAAAGGCGCCAAGTGGCCTGGTTTCAAGTAGGGGCTTCCTAGTCCATTGTTTCCCCCAACCCCCATGAATTCCCCAAACTCTTAAGTTCTTGGAATGTCTTTTGCCCCCAGTCAGTACAGGCTTCCTCTTTTGAATTTGACCTCTGTGGTTTCGGTTTATTTTTATATTTTTCTGGCCCTTGGGGATTTCCTATACTTTCTCGTCTGTGACCTCACCAATGCAGTTAAAAATACATTTATAGTAATTTTTCTGGCACCTGAGTGTTTTGTGGTCATGGAAAGTTTTTCGGTCTACCATTTCTATAGCAATTTTCTGTGACACCAACATAGCATTTTACTGTCACCTTAGTCTCTGGCATGTTTTCTCCCAAGCTAAGGTGGGTTGCACTTTGCTGACTTGGCCCAGCCCTTCTCCCTGCCCCCAGTCTAGTAACCAACCCCACCCTGTTCCTTCTGGAGGTCTGTGAAGCTGGTGGTGCCAGCAGCCTCTTGGCCAAGGGAGCTCAGGAGACCTATGTCTAGGGCAGAGGCCAGGGATGGTCATTCAGGTGCCAGGAGTGAGTCCGGGACCAGGGCCTTGGGAAGCGAGGCCTCAGTTCACTGGCTTGTAAACTGGATGGACAATGTGAGGCTCTCTACACAGATGTGTGTAGGTGTGCCTTCACCAATCTCAGCATCATGTCACAGCTGGTCAGAGCCCTAGCAAATGCTACCCAGAGGCTGCTGGAGGCACATGAAGATGGTGGGCTTTCAGGAAAGCAATGTGAACACGCGCTTCAAGGGTCCACACTATGCTCAGTACTAGAAATTCTACTTTGGGAGATGTATCCTAAGGAGATAAATCACGTAAAGGAAGATGGACATTAGGTATGTCCGACAACCGTGAAAACTTGGAAGCCATCCAATTGCTCCACAGGAGGTGAAGGGTTAAGAAAATTGTGGCCTCAATTAAATTATGCAACCATTAAGCATATAAATGTGAAGTCAACAGTGAAAATATTTACGATTTAATGTCAGTGTAAGAGTCCCTGGTGGCGCAAGCCGTTAGGCACTCAACTAGGAGCTGGAAGGTTGGCTTAGAACCCACCCAGAGACACCTGGGAAGACAGGCCTAACGGTCTGCTTTGGAAAGGTCATTGCCTTGAAATCCCTGAGGCAGTTCTCTGCACACATGGGGCCGCCATGAGTCAAAACAGACTCAATGGCAACTAGCAACCCCAGTGTAAAAAGGTCCAACTATGTTAACATTTTTTGTTAAAATTTTGGAAGGAAATACATGAGTTATTAAAAAAAAACCCACACTACTCTATTTTTCAAACTTTCCGTGGCTGTATTTTCTTTATTAAAAGACCACTTCTAAAAAATCAGTTAAGGTGAAAAAAAAATGAAAAACTGGGAGTGCTGCACTTGACTGTGGGTCCATCAGGCCTCGCCAGACCATGGATGGGCAAAGTCACAGGCACAAGCAGTCAGCTGGGCAGGGCTGGGCCCTTCTGCTTGCCGCCCAGTGGGCATACCGCCCTTAACAGGGCAGCTACAGCCAGCCCCCAGAGGCCCAGCTCCAGGCCCTGTGGGGTTCCAACGTCTAGAACCATCTCCCAAGCAACACTGCCTGCTTTCATTCTCCTGGATGCTGGTTAGGCCATAAGGACTGCTTAGAGGCCCCCAGGAGGTCGGGGAGGAAGGCGGAGCAGGACACAGAAGCCCACCAGCAGGACGCCTACCTCATGGTGCGCCCTCCTTCCCTCCCAAGTCCCATTCCAGCTCAAGTCAGAAAAGGAATATAGCCTTTTTATTGACTACTTTAAGTAGAACAAACTAAGTACATATTTAACAGTTTCGGTTCATTTATACAGCACATTAAATAATTTATGCACAGAGCTAAGTAACAAAAGTTCCTATCGGAGTAAAATGACAAAAGCACAAAACCAGACTCTAACGCGTCCTGCGGCTTCACATTCATCGTCCCCTTTAAAAACCACGCTCGGAGGCTTAGGTTTCTGTTCATTTACGTTCTGGACTTTCTTTGATGGACGGACCCTCTGTAGCCTCATCACAAACTTGGAAAGCTGCAAAAGTGGACCGAAGGCCTCTTAGGACAAACAGCCCTTTCAGCCATTCACCTAATGCTTATTGCTGCTTCTCTCTGCCGACTCCGAGCAGGGACTGGCTGTCCCTGACAGATGCCAGCGCGCATGCCCTATTTGGTATAAGCATCAAGAGCGTACACTGGGCAGTTGTAGGCCTGAGCAGATGGGGCCTGCAGGGGGCGCTCCATCTCTGGGGTTGTGGAGAGGGAAGGGGGCTGCATAAATCCCTCAGGCCTCTCAACCTTCTCCTGGCTGGTGGGGAAGAGGTCACCTGCACCACCGTCTTTGGAATGAGCAGGTTAATGCACGTGGGCAGATAGTCAACGTTTTGGTTTCACAAGAACCAGACACTCAGAGCTGGAAGGGCCCTCCCTACTCAGCAGCCTGCCCAGCACTCCACCCCAGCCCGGGTAGGACTCCTCTGACAGCTTGCATCTGGCTCATGCTGGAACAGTCTAGGCGCCTCAGGATTTTCTTACATTTGGTTCAAACATGCCACCACCCAGTTCTTCGTAAGTAGCCTAAAATCTGTAAGAAAGTTGGCTTAGTCTACTGACCTGGGAGCCTGGAAACCTTGGTTCTAGTGCAGTTCTGAAGAAAGCCTCCAAGGTGTGTTCTGTTTAAAAAAGATTTATTCAATCCATAATCCCTTCTAGTTTTCAGTCTCCTCCATTCTGGAGAACTACCACAAAAGAATTCCAACTGTGTTGTTGAAACTTCAAACCCACTTACTGAGCTATCTTCTGGTGCTACCCAGAACAATGTCTACACCCTTTGCAAGCACTTCATAGAGCCAGGAGATAAGTCAGCTTTGAGATAAGGCTGTACAAAGCCAAGTGACGATTTTTTGTCTAGAATCTGAAGATGCTCAGTTGACAACCAGAAGTGAGGAGCAACCAGCCCAGATGGGCAAAGGATATCCACCCTGCAGAGGGCAGCAGTCTGCCCAGCCATGGACCCTTCCAGTCTTCAACCATTGCACCCAGGAACCATCGGAGACATTCATGACTCAGCACTGTCCTAAAGAAGAACCACCCATCTGTGATCTCAGGTTGCAGGACCATGCCTGAGATCTGCTAGAGCTCCACTCCTGGAGCTGCAGGGACCCCTCTCAAGGTGGAGTGCTCACCTCTCACAAGGGGGGCTACCTCCTCCTGAGCAGAAGTGCTTAAACTGCTTCTTCTCGAGAGTCACTTTCCCTCATTGGATGGACTCAGACATGGTGTTGGCCAGTGGGGAGACCCAAAGGACCACCAAAGTCATGATGACCCTGCCCTCAAACATCTCTCAGAACATGTAAGGATAGGTCCCATTTTGGTCGCCCTTTGGTCTGAGTTCCTGGGTGGCAAAGATGGTTAAGAACTTGGCTATTAACCAAAAGGCTGGTGGTTTGAATCCACCCAGGTGTCTCGGCAAAAAGGCCTGGCAACCTACTACTGAAAGCCATTGAAAACCCTATGGAGCACAGTTCTACTCTGAAACACATGGAGTCACCATGAGTCAGGATCAACTCAATCGCAACTCCCCCCCCCCCGTTTTTTGGTCTTGCCTGGTTCCTGTAACCATTCTTTATTTGGCAGAGGGCCATGATATCCTATCACCTGCCTCATCCACCAGACACGCTGATTTTTAGGATATTATCGAAGAGCCTGTGATCGACCTGACAGTACTTTCAGTAACACCACGACCCTAAGCCCCTCTTTGACTTTTTTGTCCTCCCAAATAAACTGCCAAGCCTAGTCCTCTAAAGAGCCTGAATATACTAACAGTAATAAATCTAACTGTAGATGAGTGAGGGGCCTGAACTTCCAGTTCCAGCCTGGTAGCTGAGGTGGTTATCAGCAGAGGCTGGGAACCAAGTGGGGAACCTGGACTTACTCGGCTCCTCAAGCATGCCCCTGGCCACTCAGGCCATGCTCCTCACACCTCCCAGAGAGCTGGGGGACGACTTCCTAAAGGAGAGAGTTAGTGAAAGGGATTCTTTAAATCTGAATAGCAACCCCCATGTGAAAATGACCAGAATTAACACAGCAGAAGGTCTGAGAATTCAACTACAGTGTGTAATATACCCAGGTTTTCCCATTGGCTTCTGGGGAGGCACACAAGCAATGCAGAGTCCTTCAAAGACTCTGAAAACCAAACAGTCATTGGAACCAGAGCCCACAAAAGTAGGCCAGGACCCACACACTAAACTCAAACCTTAACTGTGGAAATTGACATTAAGCCCTGGTAAATATTATTTTGTTGATTTTGACTCTTTATTACAACCATTAAAAACCTGAGCCACCCTGGCTAGTCTTATGGCCACTGGAGATTTAAAAAACCTGCCTAGGTGTTCATCCAACTGGTGTTACCAATGAAAGCACAGTGAGCCAAGGACAGACCCGTGCACACCATGAGACACCTTCTCGCTCTAACTGATTTACAGGCTCCACGACTGCTTCAAGGTGATCAAGAGACACCCTGTTTCTTAAGTAAATATAGGCATGTGTGCGGGAGGCTCAAAGGTAGAAAGAGGGTCAAGGTCCCTGGGTTCCCAACAAAACCTGAACTGGCAGGGAAAAATGTATGGGAGTTCCCAGCATTTTACAAAGGGCTAGGCAATGTTACACTTGGGCACAAGGAGAGCCAGTTACGCAGCGGGAAAACTCCCTGATGACAGATTGGTCAGACTCTCCCAAAATGGTTCTCAGATTTCGCAAAACTTCTCAGCCAAAAGAGGGAAGGTATTAGACAAGAGAAGGGAGACTGAGATTGTATGTCTAACAGTAACCTGTGGTCGGCTGTTAGATGGACATAGTATGCCCAACACAAAGCTATGAGGTCTAAAGAACTCTTTTGGGTCCAGAAGGGTTGCTCAGATGTGATTAGGCCTTGATGGGTGGCGCAAGTCCTACCAATACACCACATCACATCCTGTGGGACCACTGTAGCTCAAGAGGCGCCAAACAGAGGCCATGAGAAGATCCACAGTGATCCTGACATGCGCCATTGGAGAAATAAAAGGACACAGAACGAGACGACTGTGCAGTCAAGCGCTGACAAAAGGGTCTGTATTTCCAATAGATGATCCATTCAATAATCTGATTATACTCGTTTGGCCAACATGCTCAGAGAAAACAGGATATCCACAACTGAGTCTTATTCTCTTCCAGACCAATCCATGCGCTGGAAATGATTTTCTGCACAAGCAAAGTCAAATGAGAGGGAAAAACAACAACAACAAAATAGGTCTCAAACTAGCCAGCCGGGCTGGAAGGTCTTGTCCAAAATGATCCGTGATACTTGGTGGAAGTCTATTTTTTCTTACTAAAGGTGATTTTAATGAAATGCTGACTTCTTTCCCGTTGTTTCTGAGACTCCTAAGTCTGAACAGCAGGGCCGAGGAGGGAGTCCTGAACGCTTTTTGCCTGCCAGAGTCCCTGTGAAGCCAATCAGTGTCATCTGCTGAGGGCAGAGAGGGGGCTCAAGGAAGGAATTCAGGGTGAGAGCGGGCCCTTTCCTGTTGCGGGGTGCCCCCTCCACGGCCTGCTGTCAGCCTCCGGGCCATATGAGGACAATGGATGGAGCAGGAAATGGTGCATGGGACGAGCTGCCTCCAGCCTGGCTGGGCACATCAGAGTCTGCTGCTTCAAGGAGGCAGGAAAAGGAGCTGGTGGTCTACACTGAAAAGGAGCTGGCTATGTCAGCTTCAGCTGGGAGAGGAACAAACCAGGAATGCCACGGGGCAGGTGGCTCAAGCCCGCTGCCTGTGCGGAGAGAGAATGGCACTACGGTTCCCCCGAGGATACAGACAGCTGATGGGGAACTGGGACAAGTGCCCGGAGAGGCTTACACTTTTCCTGCCTCTAGTTCATTTCTTGTTGATGACCCAACAGCTACTTGTGCTGGTTCAAACAGCCACCCCCCACCTGTGGTTCAACAAATGCTTTGTCTAGCTGAGTGGTCATCAGGATTAACTGGAGTCTGGGGCTCAGAGCCCATTGGTGTCGATGGCTGTCACAGAGGCAGGAGTTGAGGAGCGTGAGGTGGTCGCAGAAGTCTTGTCCAGGGCTGGACTTGGCACACTGCAGTCGGCTGACCTGGCTGAGGCGCCCCTCCCTCCAGGAAGCAGTGGCCGGCTTTGGGTGTGAGGACTATGGCCGTGCAGGTTCTGGCCACAGAGGCGGTGGTGCCGCTCCCAGTCCTTGTGCTGACAGAAAGAGCCACAGTATCGTGCGATATTGCAGCCGCTGCACGTCTCGCTGGCTTTGCGGCCACAGTTCCAGCAGTTCTGCAAGACACAGGCATCAATTAGTGGTTGCTTGGATCATGAGGGGCAGACCTGTCACCACTAGCAGAATGAGGGTGGGATGGGGAGAGCACGGGCTTTGAGCTGCACATGCCTGTGGCTGAGCGCCACCTCTACTGTCATCTATTCAGCTGGAGGAATACACGCCCTTTCTGAGTTCCCCTCATCTGTAATTCAGGAAAATTACCTGCTCGCGGGATGACGGGGACAGTGAGATGAGGGGATGCATGAGAAAATACCTCGCGTGACACCAGCACAGGTAGGTGGCAATCCCCGTCTCCTGTTTAAGGCACAGACTCATTTTTTGTACTCCTATTCTAATCCTCAGTGACCAAACTAAACTCTGTTCAAGGGTCTGTGTGCCTCTCTATTCTAAGACCACACATCCACATGTGTTTACAGGGAATCATGTTCTCCCTTGCTCCTCCCAATGAAAAGATCTTCATCATTTTTACTGACAACACCTGACCTTTTAACAGAGACTTTTAAAGGTGCAGAGGGCAATAGCCGATCTTTCAAAAAACTCGCCTGCCAGGGAGCCAGCATGGACGGCTAGGAGTGGGGGTAGCTGTGCTACTATCCCTTTGTCTTCTACGCCCATTTTCCTCGTAAGGATGTGGCTAATCACAGGTGGACAGGGGATCATGGAAATATTTTTCTGGCTTGTGAACAAGAGCCACCTGCAATACCTCAGAATCCAGGGCCCCTGCGGCCTAGGTCAGGGAGTTTTCTTACTACTTGTACAGAGCACCAGTTGGGAGTGCACTAATTCTACTGTAGAAGATACGAACCAAGTGAGCTTGGGTAGCGCGGGAAGTAGCAGCCATGAAAGACGCAGTAGAAACAGTCAAATTGAGTAGACAACTTTACATTTTCCCCAATCAACTAGAAGGGAGGAACAGTATTGTAGAGAAGGCAGCCGCCAAGCTTTCTGAGGCGTCAGGCCAAGAGGAAGGCTTTCCTGGGTGTCAGAAAGGACCTCAGCAGCTGGCCTGCTGCCCGCCCACCACTCTAGAACGGCAGAAGCCAGTCAGCAGGGCTGGCTTAGTCTAGTCGGGGAAGAAGGAAACCATCCCCGACTGAAACCAGGACACTTGTTCCCAAGTATAAAACAAAAGACAACAAGTACTGACAGGCCCTTGGGGCCACCTAGCCGACCTCTGGTATCGTACAAGTGGGAAAACTGAAGGCCTAAGGGGCAGGGACTTACCAAAGGTTTTAAAATGATTAAGTGGCTATGCAGAGTGGGGGGCCCAAACCCCCTGACTCCATTATACCCAATGTACAAATTTCATTTCAAAGAGCATTAAAAAGACTGCAGATTCCCTTCTAATGCAACAGGATTCTGAGGAAATACCCTCTAGGGACTGCTGAAACTTGCCAGCACCGGCATGAGGACCAAAGGGTGAACAGACGGATTCTTAGGCTACATTTATAGATCCTGAAGCAAACTGCCCTCCAGAGAATTTCATACTCTGGGGTCTGACAGGCTGACTGCAAACAATGCTTTGGCAGAACATCGCTGCTTGCGGGGGAGAACTCATGGTTGCCTACACGGGGGCAGTGGAAACGCAGGGCAATCGGGCTGCCGCCAACTGAACGGGAGGGCCCCACTCCCTCTGTAAAGTCTGCAAGAGCATCTCAGGACCAGGTCAGAGCATTAAACAACTGCTACTTTCACCTTAGCTGCTATTGTTTTTTAAAAAAGCATTATTTCATGATTTATGAGATGCAATAAAGCAAAAATAAATAGTCTCCCACAGGGTCAGGATTGTAGAAATGCAAGAACAATGTGGTTAGTGTCGAAGCAACCAGGAGTGAAAAGGGCAGTTTTACGTTCTCTTTCTCTGTGGCTTTTCCAGGATTCAACTATGAGGCTTTCTGCCAAGACATAAGACAAAAACCTTATTGTTGCAGTCACCCTTCAAATCAGCATTCCTCAAAGCTGGAGCGACAGATTTGGCTGAACAGTCCTCTGTAGTTAACGGGCACAGTTACAAACCTTCTGAGTTATTGGCCAGGGAAGTCAGAAATGTGATTCCAGAATTTCCTTTGTCAAGCATGGGCCATCAGTTTAGGCCAACAGCATTCACAGTGTGGCCCGGGACTGAATGAATCAGAATTACCTGGAGCTTTTCAAAATCCCTGGGGCCCACTCCAGGCCTCCCTGATCTTACTGCAAAGCTGGCCCAAAGGAGAAATGACTCCCCATTTCATAAGCAACTGGTAACCATTGTTTGCCTGGAAATCCAGGCTGGGAATAGAAGAACCCTGTGGTGGGGATCAGGGGACCTCTCACTTCATCCCTACACCATCAGGCATTACAGGGGAGATGCATGGGTCTGACTGAGAAGGAGCTTACACACTAATTAACAACATAATAACAGAATCCTTTCTATCTGCACAGTGCAGTGAAGTTTCAAAGCTCTTCCACCACCACGGTCTAGTTTTATCTTCATAATAACGATGAGACCAGCTACACCCACTGCACGGAGAAAAAAACTGACTCCTGAGGGCACAATGCCAGGGTGAGGGCTCCTTCCCCTATACCAAACCACCTCTCCAAGATGAACGAGAAACTCCAGGAATACCTGCTAAGACTTCAAACAGAATTTTCTGGATGAAAATTGCCCTTCTGGTCTAAGTGCAAACTCACCCAAAGCCTAGCCCTCGCCAGCCCTCCCCTCTGGGAAGTGAGTTTGGGGGCATGGGTGTGAATGTGCTCCTCACCTGCAGCCACTTTGTGCTTTGTTTAAAATCACACAGATACACTGCTGCTCAAATACAATTCTCAAGTAGGAGGGGAGAAGGGAATGGCGAGAGTCTAAAGGAATGATTTTCTCACAGTTCATTCTGTCTTTGTTGGAGCGCTACAAAAAGGAATTTTACCACTTCTCCTGCAATGGCCAGCCGATATTTAGGCATTTTCACCTTCAGATTGCCATGCTTGGCATTGCTATACAGAGATGGATCATTTTGATATAAGAAAATAAAATTTGTTGCTTGTTTAATGAGAAAAAAAAAAAAAATTACAGTTCTTTAACTTCAAGGAAATGTCCCAAAGACAGCTAATCTCTCAGCCTGTAGGTGGGATATACCTACTTAGACAAAGAGATTTGCTTCAGGACTTAAAGTTTATCTAAAAGCTGGAAATGACTCAAATTGAAAATTACAGGAAAATTTCATTGAATTCAGAAGGACGGCTGACCTGTTATGCCTTTCTATACACTTTTTTTCTTTTCAATTCTCTCATTTTTATACTCATTGTGGTATATGAGCGTCCTTTATAGAAGCATCACTATGTCCTGGACCCAGGGCTCTAATCAGTTGGAAGGTTCACCTGATCTGTCAGTTCAGTTCACAATCTTATTTATAAATGTTTTATATACATATATATATATACCACCACTGCTGTTGAGTTGATTCCGACTCATAGTGACCCTATAGGACAGAGCAGAACTGCCCCATAGAGTTTCCAAGGAGCACCTGGCAGATGTGAACTGCCGACCTGTTGGTTAGCATATATAAAACAACAAAAAACCAAACCCGTTGCCATAAAGTCGATTTCGACTCATAGTGACCTTATAGGACAGAGTACATATGCCCCATAGAGTTTCCAAGGAGCGCCTGGCGGATCTGAACTGCCACCAGGGTTTCCGAAATGCTCTATATAGGACTGTGCATTTCCTTGCTCCTTACCCTGACCTCAGCACTGCGGGTTTATGTCAGTTACAGTCCCTAAGGAAGAGTTTCCTCGTCTGTAAATTAGGGATCAGCAGTACCTATCTCAGAGGGTCACTGTGAAGACCAAAAAGATATTATACACAGTTTGCTCGGTGGCTGGCACACAGTAGGCCCACTCAGTCGGTGTTGGTCCTTACTATCATGCTATTACACAAAGTCTGTCTTTAGGATGATTTTTTAAAATTTAAACTAATTAATGAGAAGAATTTAAGATAACAACTTACTACTTTGGTGTGCAAGAGACCCAGAAACCAGAATGCAATCAGAGAGAATGTTGATCCATTGTAAAAAATGCCACTAAACAATCTGTGTAGAAATTGTCAAATGGGAACCTAATTGGCTATGTAATCTTTTGCCCAAAAAAAACAATACTATTAAAAAAAAAAAAAAGCCCTAGAGTAAGAAACAAAACTTTGGTACTGGGTAAAAATAATACTCATCTAGTTCAAGAGTGGACTGTGTCTTACTGCCCAACCCTTGAGAGGTGAGCAGTGGGCCTGGTCACTCCAGCTGCCCCAAGCCCAGGCACCACGGCCTACTAGAGTCTGACCTCCGTTGACTCTTCTTGCTCATTTATGACGAGGAAGGCGTCTTCTGCAGCCTGCCGTTTGACGTCCGCTATGGTTTGCTCCATCCGCGCTCTCTCTGTTGCAATCACTTCAAAGGCTTTTTGCTCTGCCTCAGCGACGGCCTTCTGTACTTCAGACATGGCCTGAATTTTCACCTTATTCACAGCTTCTTCTAGAAGAAAGTGACAGTATGATCAACTGGTCGAGAAATTGTCTTCCTCCCATCCTACATCATTCCTATGAAGGGACAGAGCTGAGAACAAGATAAGTGAAAATACACAGGGATGAACACATGATGTATGCATTCATTTTGATTTGAACACTGGCTGGCTGTCCATTCATGCAATCATTTGTTGGGTACGTAGATGGAGATGGGGACACACAGGTGACAAAGATGTTGTCCATACTGACATAACTATTAGTGACCACGTATATAGGTGGCTTAGATACCATGATATGTAAGAGACGAGAATTCCACGGGGGAAAGTGATCCGCTTTACTAGGGTCAGGGAAGGATCAAGAATGTGTGTTCCCGGTGGAAGGATCGGTGGAAAGGGGTTTGTGGGAAGTCTTGCATGCTATGCTAAGGAGTTGGGCTTTTTTTCTCCCTGCAGAAAATGGGACGTTCTTACAGGGGTCTATTTCTTGTAGAGGACCTCAATTTAAGCAGTAGCAAGTTTTTTTTTAAGTGGAACATAGGAGGGCTACTGTGAACAATGCTACAATGAACATTGGTGTATAAGTATCTGTTTGAGTCCCTGCTTTCAATTCTTTTGGGTATTACGTAGGAGAGAAATTTGCTGGATCGTATGCTAATTCTATATTTAACTTTCTGAGGAACTGCCAAACTGTTTCAGACAATGGCTTCAGTATTTTACATTCCCACCAGCAATGGATGGGGGTTTCAATTTCTCTATATCCTCAACGACACTTGTCATTTCTTCTTTTTTTTTTTTTTTTTTATGACAGCCATCCTACTGAGTGTAAAATGGTAGTTTTGATTCGAATCTCCCTCTGAGGTACATTTTATCTTCTCTCTCAGTTTAAGGATAAATCAACTGAAAATCATACTTTGGGTAACTTGTTGGCACTGTAGCAGAGCAAGGGCTCAAACCTAGCTGCCCAACAAAGTTCCCAAAGATACCTCCCAAGTAAAGTCACTAGACCCTTCTTACCAAAGAGAAGTGAGTGGCCTCGACAAACCTTGGCCCGTACTGGTTTCCAAGGTGAGAAGATACAGAATCCTACAACCAGTCTTAATATAATCATTGAGACATCAAAGAACAGGCTTACCCTGAAGGAAGCAAAACTTTCACTCCCCTCACTCTTTTCATGACAAATGTAAACAGGAGGAAACAGTTCCTAAGGGCAACATTCCCCCTCCCCCGAACAGTTTGCCTTGAGGATTTTACTGGATGGTGACGGGCAGGAGTTTTCCTCCTTTGCATGTATGTGAACGGAGAAGTTGAGAACACAGAACAGTTCCCAGCTAATCCATATCAGAACCACCTGTAGAAGTCATTAAAAATGCAGGCTCTGGTGCCGCACATCTATTGAACCAGAATCTCTAGGGGTAAGCTCAGGAACCTGCACTGCAAACACACTCCTCCGGGATTCCCTGTCACTACAGTTCCACGACTTTCCCTCCTTGAGGCTAGAGGAGGGGCTGCCAACTTCAAAACTTTCCTGATAGTAATTGTCTGATGCTGGTTATTAAGGGCTTGTGCTCTATGTGCCTCGACAATTTCTATCTTCATTTCCCAATTTTATTCCACTTCTTGGTAATATAATACATATTCTCCCATTTCACACTCCAGGGATTTTTCCAAATTAATTTTAATGAAAAAAAAAAAAACTTTTGTTGTGATATCACACCATAAATTAACATAGTCATTCATATTCATGGCTATTTGGACATTTTTCAGGTTGCCCTCTTATATCCTAAAACAGTATCTTTATACCACTACCCCTTTAACAATCTGTGTGTTTAAGTTTGAATCACTTGCTTTTGAAAGGAAGGATTCAAAAGCATGAAAGGTGAGGAACAATTTGAAGAATTTGCATAAACTCATTGGATATTGGTAACACTTAACCATTTTGTATATGAACTTTTGATGATTTATCACCAACAGGGTCTTGTAAAATTGCATCAGTAAATCGAGTGTTAAAGACCCTGGGGGCTAACTTATCAGGGTTGCTTATCTTGAACTTTCCCCGATTACCAATGAAGAAAAACATTTTGCAATATGTTTGGCATTTATATTTCCATAGCATATACTTTCTATGTTCATATCTTTTGCCCATTTGTTTATTATGATCTTGATGTGCTTGAAAGAGTCTTTATGAATAACAGGCATTAATTCTTTATAGAAGCAAGTTTTATCTTAGGAAGAAAACAAAAAACCGTATTGGACTAAAATGATGTCATTGGGAAGGGGAGTCAAGAAGGAAAAGAAAGCTAGTAACTGGATAAGGGTGATATTAGGGGTTTAAGGTTAGCTTATTCTTTCATTTTGCCAGAACAGCAAGTCTCCACCCTCCTTTATTCTGGTAGAAAATCAGGCCCACCCAGTACAGCCTTGACTAAGCTAGGAACAGTAAAGGTTAAAGGAAGAGCAGAGGGATTAAAGAGCTGTTCCAAAGAGCAGAATTTACCAAATGTGTTAACTTAGTAAACATGGTGTATGCAGATGCTAGCTGATAAAGAGAAAGAAGTTATAAGCCCAGACACAGGTTATATACATATCTAAGTCCCTTTCACATCATTCTACTGGATCACACAAAGGCATATATATATATATATGTAGTATACAAAAACAGTACTATAAAGATGCTGTTTTTAGGATATGAGAAGGCAACCTGAAAAATGTCCAAATGCCTTTATCTATAAATAATACATTTATATATATAAAAAAATTATATATATATGTATATATATATATATATAAACGACCCATTACCAACCTTTGCCCCCAATCTGTGTTCCATGCACACACAAATTAGAGAGTACACACAACTTACCAGCAAACAGATACATACCAGTTTTTTTCCAAAACTCCACAGGTACATATCCTGTTCCCGGCCTACTGTTGAACTCTCGCTGGCAATCTGCAAGAGAGAGAAACAGAACAGGGTCAGAACCTGTCTATAATCAGCATGCTTTATTTTCATGAAACAATTTTTATTAGATCTCTCATTCATCACTTAGATGCAAACATTTATGTTCATTTAGTGCCAAAAATATTCTGACAAATGATAAAATCAATTTATAAAATAGTATAATTATTAGCTTAAAAAAATACACATATGCATCAAATATTAGCAGTATTTCAGAGTACTTAAAGTGGTCTTCATTTTCTTCTTTTTACTTATTTATACGTCCTAATTCTTTTCCTACAAACATGCACATATTTCTAAGGTACTTCCCAAAATATAAATATATGAATATAACTACATGCAGATATTTATGTGTATGTGTTCAATTTAACTGTCTCTATCATGCACAGGTCTCTGGCAAGTGCTCTGTAGCTATGTTTCTTGGCAACACTGAAGTTCCAAGTGTCTTAAAATCCTTATAAAATAAACTAAGAAAAAAAAAAAGCACGTAGAGAAGAAAATACTTTGATCTGGAACAGTCCATTTCAGAATTTACCCTAAAAGGCTCCTTGGGGAGTTGCTGAGAAGGGCACAGGAGCAGGAAGTGACTTACCATCTATGTTTACTGAGATTTTATGTGCTATTTTATAAGAAATGGTTCTATTGCTAAAAAGATTATGAAAACTAATTAATATAATTTAATGTCAGTGCCAGGGTAATTATTTTTAGGCTTTTTAAAAATTGTGGTAAACTACATACAAAATTTACCATTTTGACCATTTTTAAATTGTACAATTAAGTGACAATTCAGAATATTCACATGTTGTGTAACCATCAACACTATTTAGTTCCGGAACATTTTCATCACCACAAAAGGGGCCCTGTGCAGAGTAATAATTTTTGAAAAGAATCTGACTGCATACATAAGCCATCATATCTAGTGACCTGCTGACTCATGGCAGAGGTGGGGAAGCCTTGGCAGACCAAGAAGTCACTTCACTTCAGTCAGTCATCAATATGCCCTTGATCATATCCTGTGTTATCTGTCATGTACTCAGCATTATATTTCTCTGAGAGAAGTAAAAGGTGAGATGTACTTGACCCCACAGGGCCTTCTCAGCTTATTCAGGACATGCCTGGAAGCTAGGGACATTCTCATGGTATTTCTGGAAGTCAGAATAACTGTTTTTATATTTTTAACCCTGAAAGAGACAGACGTTAGGATTTTCAATTCATTTGCTAAGAAGATTAAAGTCTCAGGGACTACCATAGCCAAACACAAATAAACGGGTCACAAATGGGGGGACTGAGATGAACTGGCAGTCTAGAACTAAGTTGCCAGATTTTTTAGATTTTACAAGAAAAGTTGAAAATTTGGATGTTTTTCCCCAGAATGTTTCAATTTGTATGCGTTAAATAACAAGTTAAAAAAGAAAAACTACGAATGCCAAACAAAATACACATTTTACCATCAATTTGTGATCTCTGAAAACAAAGAGCAATTGGCTTCTATGCTGCTAATACTGGGAACCTTACTGAATATGGTTCAGTAAATCTGTCTGAGTGTTAAGACATGTTGTTGTTAGGTGCTGTTGAGTTGGTTTCGACTCCTAGCAACTCTATGTACAACAAAATGAGACACTGCTCAGTTGTGCACCACCCTCACAATCGTTGCTATGTTTGAGCCCACTGTTGTAGCCACTGTGCCAATCCATCTCATTGAAGGTCTTCCTCTCTTTTGCACACAGTCTACCAAGCATGATGTCCTTCTCCAGGGACTGGTCTCCTCCTCATAACAAGTCCAAAGTACATGAGACGAAGTCTCACCATCCTTGTTTCTAAGGCGCATTCTGGCTGTACTTCTTCCAAGATAGATTTGCTCGCTCTTCTGGCAGTCTATGGTACATTCGATACTCTTTGGCAACACCACAATTAAAAGGCATCAATTCTTCTTCAGTTTTCCTTATTAATTGTCCAGCTTTCACATGCATATGAGGTGATTAAAAATACCATGGCTTGAGTCAGATGTACCTCAGTCCTCAAAGAGACATCTTCACTTTTTAACACTCAAGTGTGGGAAGTCAAAGTTGTTGTCTTCTGGGAGACTAACCCAGTGCCCACATCCAGCAAGACTTAAGATTTGGTGTCTTAATGAAGCAAAACTTCCAAACTTGGATGAGATCCTAAGAGTCAAGTACTAGAGTGAATACCTAGCAGCATAGCTAATAAACTTGGAATTGGGCTGTAAGGAAGGCCTGGATGTATAATTGGACAGTCCATCAAAGATTTCAGCCATTTTTCTCATTGCAGTGGTTGAGAACAGTAAACCCCAGGTCTTAAGAAGGAGAGTACAGGATTTCAGGTTAACTGATTCAGATCAT
This sequence comes from Loxodonta africana, assembly GCF_030014295.1. Classification (NCBI taxonomy): domain Eukaryota; kingdom Metazoa; phylum Chordata; class Mammalia; order Proboscidea; family Elephantidae; genus Loxodonta; species Loxodonta africana. Next base: position 32,855,825 of record NC_087365.1, on the reverse strand, counting down.
ACCAAGGAAAAAAAGCCTCTCTTCTTTGCCTACTCTTAAGTAAACACCCCAGTTTGGAGATAGGGAGATACTCGAAAGGACAAAATTATGCCATATGTTGAATGAAAATTCTGTGCCTTAGCCAGTGACACAGTATTGTCCGGTTCCTGGTGGATCGGAGTTTGTCAATTTTCTGTCTTCTAGAGAGGTGCCATCCTTCTTACAAGTGGTATGTATCAAAAATGCTCATCGAGGGTGGTGAGAAGAGAAGCCTGATCCTTTTTGAACCTTGAGTCCTAAAGCCTATTCTGAATAAGACAGTAGCCTATCATGGTGTCTCTTTCCTCAGTGGAAAAAGATGATTTCAAGGCAAGAAACAAGCATCAAAATGTCAAGCCCCAGATGAATGTGAACTGATATATCCATTATGCATTGTTGAGTGAAAAAACCAAGTTACCAGACATGCTGCAGAATAATACTGTTTACGTTAAACTATATTTAAAAATTCTCTTTAATACAAAACAACTACCCTTGACTCTTCAAAAATATCAATGATATGACAAACAAATAAAGTAGGACACAACTGCTAAAGACATAAAAAGACATGACAACTAAATGAAATGCATGATCCTTGACTGGATCCTAGATTGGCAAGAAAGAAAACTATAAAAACATTATGAGTGATAAACCTGCCAAGAAAATTCAATGTGGGAAAGAATAGTCTTTTTAACAAATGATGCTAGAGTAACTGGATATCCACATGCAAAAGAATGAAACTGGATCCCTACCTCACATCATATATAAAATGGATCAAAGACCTAGATGGAAGAGCTAAAATTATTAAACTCTTAGAAAAAAAACTAGGCAAAAATCTTCATGACCTTCGATCAGCCAATGGTTTCTTAGATATAACACCAAAAACATAAGTGACAAAAGAAAAAACAGATAAATTAGACATAATCAATATTAAAAATTTTTGTGCTTCAAAGGATATGATCAAGGAAGTGAAGACAATCCACAGAAGGGGAGAAACTATTTACAGATAATTTATCTGATAAGGGTTTACTATTCAGAATGCATAAAGCTGAAAATAAAAAGACAAATACCACAATATATAAATAGGCAAAGAGTCTGAAAAGACATAGCTCTAAAACAGATACACAGTAAATGATCAATAAGCACATGAAAAGATGCTCAACATCATCAGCTATCAGGGAAGTGTAAATCAAAACTACAATGAGGTACCACTTCATACCCAGTAAAGTGAAAAAAAAAACAAAAAACCCATTGCAGTGGAATCGATTCTGATTCATAGTGACCCACTAAGATAGCTATAATCAAAAAGACAGATAATAACTAAGTGTTGGTAGGATATGAAGAAACTGGTACCCTCATACACTGCTGGTGGGAATGTAAAATGGTGCAGCCGTTTTAGAAAAGTCTACCAGTTCCTCAAAAGGTTAAAAACAGAGTTATCATCTGACCTGGCAATTCTACTCCTAGATATACACCCAAGAGAAATGAAAACCAGGGCTTCAAGCTTGTTCAGTCATGGTTGACAGGCAAAATCAGAACAGACTTAAATTTTTAAAAATTGGGTGAAGTGGAACAATAAGTGGAACGGGAAAAATTATGGGTTGAAGCCCTGGAATGGGCGACTCCAAAGAGGTGTAGTGAGCTCTTTCAGGAGCCTGATGTGGGAGACTGGATTAATGCCAAGACTGTGGACAGCAACACACATTCAAAGTAGAGCAGTGGGCCTCCATCTCTGAGCAGGGCACTACTGTTTCTGACTCTGCCATCGAGAGATTGGGTTGCTATGCAATGTGCACACTGCCCTTGTTCAGTTCAAACAGTTTCTAGCAAGGCTTCAAGCCATAATTCTCCCCGTTCCACTTCACCCACATTTAAAAAATTTGGTTCTGTTCGGGTTTCACATTCTTGGCCATGAATGAACTGGGCAGAAACAATTTGAAGCCCTGAAAAAAGCATTATGTCTACACAAAAGCTTGTACATGGATGTTCATAATAACATTATTCATAATAGCCAAAAAGTGGAAACAAGTCAAATATCCACCAGCTGATAAATTGATAAATAAAATTTGGCACATCCATAACACCAACTGCTGTTGGGTTCACTCTGACTCATGGCAACCGCACGTGGGCAGAGTAGAACTGCTCCATGGGGTTTTCAAGCTGTGACCTTTTGGAAGCAGGTAGCCCGGCCTTTCTTCCAAGGCACTTCAGGGTGGGTTCAAACTGCCAACCTTTTGATTAGGCAAGCACGTAACCATTTGTGCCACCTAGCGACTACTGTTCAGCAATAGCTGATACATACTACAACATGGATGAACCTTTGAAAATATCATGCCAAGTGACAGAAACCAATCACAAAAGACCGCATATTGTACGATTCCATTTCAGAACAGACAAATACATAGACAGAAAGTAGATTAATGGTTGCCTAGGGGGCTGGTGTGTCTGTGGGTGTGTGTGTGTGAGTGTTGTGAAAAAAAAATGTAGGATGGCTGCTAAAGGGTCTGGGGTTTCCTTTTAGGGTAATGAAAATATTCTAAAATTGATTGTGGTGATGGCTACATAATTTTATGAATATACTAAATACCACTGAATGGATTGTTTAAATAGGTAAATTATATCTGCAAAAAAGCTGTTACAAATAAAAAAACACATGGGGACAACTGGGGAAACTGAACATGAACTATATGTTAGTTAGCAATATGATATTTCTTGAGTGTACTAATAGAATTGTGGTCATGTGGTTATGTAGGAGAATATCCTAGTTATTAGGAGAAACTGGCTGAAGGATTTAAGGATGAGTGTCATGATGGTTGGAGTCCTGGTGGCACAGTGGTTAAAAGAGCTTGGCTGCTAACTGAAAGGTCGGTGGTTTCAGCCCACCAGCAGCTCTGCAGGAGAAAGATATGGCAGTCTGCTTTTGCAAAGATTTACAGCCCTGGAAACCCTATGGAGCAATTCTGCTCATAGTGTCAGTACGAGTCAGAATTGACTCGAAGGCAGTGGGTTTGATCATGATGGTTTGGGGGAAATTATACCTATTTACCTACATATACATATTTATTTTATTTTTATTTATTTATTTACCTACATATACATATACCTTTTTTTTTATCCTGACACACTCACCCATTGAGAAAGCAAATGTGGCAAGTCTTAAAAAAATTAGGTGACAAGTACATGAGTATTCATTGTGCTTAAACGATTTCAGAACAAAAAATTGGAAAAACACCTTTAAATATGTACATAGGGAAATTGCATAAGAAGATACACTAATAAGTGAGCCCAGGGGAGCAAGACAGAAGAAGTGTGTATGGGGGGGGGGGGGTGCAAGATTCTCATAATTTAGTTTATGTTTCTGTACTGTTTGACCTTTTCTACAAAATAATTAAAAAAAAAAACAAAACTTAGAGAACAAATTAAATACTCAAGAAAATGAAGCAGGTCTAGTATTACCTGATATTAAAACCTAATATTACCAGATATTAAAAGCCATAATAATTAAAAGTTTGATATCCTATTGGAAGCAGTATAGTATAATTGCTAAGAGTGTGTGCTGGTTCCAGAATCAGGATGTTGTACTTCGAATCCTAACTTTTGAGTTGTATGACCAATTTGGCCAAGTTCTTAACTTATTTAAGCCTCAGTTTTGCCATCTATAAAAGAACAGTACTTCCTATTTCTCACATGTAAAGGGCTTAGCACTGGCTGGAACATAGTAAGTGCCTAAGTAAGCTATTATTATTAGAAGTGATAGAAACTAATATGGTTAAAAAGAGTAATGAAGGAAACAGACCAAAGTATTTAACAGAATTTAGTATATGGTAATTATGTCTGCAATAAAGTGGTTATCATTAACTGATGGTAGGACAATTTAAACTGTTTGGAGAAATTAGACTGCTAGTGCCCAGAATATACAAAACTTAAATATAATATAGGTGCAAATTTATTGTGCCTTGGGGTGGGAATCAAGGTCAAAAAACAAACCATAAAGGAAAATGACAGCTTTGACCCCATAAATATTAGCTTTCTAGCCATCAAAACAAACCAAAATCAGAACACTTAAACACTGCTGGTGGGAATGTAAAATGGTACAAACACTTTGGAAATTGATTTGGTGCTTCCTTAGAAAGCTAGAAATAGAACTACGATATGATCTAGCAATCCCGCTCCTTGGAATACATCCTAGAGAATAAGATCCTTCACATGAATAGATATATGCACACCCATGTTCACTGCAGCACTGTTCACAAGAGCAAAAAGATGGAAACAACCAAGGTGTCCATCAGCAAATGAATGGATAAACAAATTATGGTATATTCACACAATGGAATACTACGCAACAATAAAGAACAACAATGAATCTGTGAAACATAACACGGAGGAATCTGGAAGGCATTATGCTAAGAGAAATTAGTCGCAAAAGGACAAACATTGTGTAAGACCACTGTTATAAGAACTCAAGAAAAGGTTTAAACACAGAAGAAACATTCTGTGATGGTTACAAGGGTCGGGAGGGAGTTAGAGGGGTATTCACTAATTAGATAGCAGATAAGAATTATTTTAGGTGAAGGGAAGGACAACACACAATACAGGGGAAGTCAGCACAAGTGGACTAATCCAAAAGCTAAGAAGTTTCCTGAACACAACCAAACACTTCGAGAGACTGAGTAGCAGGGGCATGGGTCTGGGGACCATGGTTTCAGGGGATATCTAGATCAGTTGGCATAACAAAATGTATTAAGAAAATGTTCAGCATCCCACTTTGGCGAGTGGCGTCTGGGGTCTTAAAAGTTAGCAAGAGGCCATCAAAGATGCATCAATTGGTCTCAAACCACCTGGAGAAAAGGAAAATATGAGCCCAGGAGAAAGAAAGGGCCACATAAATCATAGACTCCATCAGCCTGAGACCAGAAGAACTAGATGGTGTCTAGCTACCACCAATGATTGCCCTGACAGGGAACACAACAGAGAGTCCCTGATGCAGCAGGAGAAAAGTAGGATGAAGAACTCAAATTCTAGTAAAAAGACCAGACTTAATGGTCTGACTGACACTGGAGGGACCCCAGAGGTCACAGCCCCCAGACTCTCTGTTAGCCCAAAACTAAAACCATTCCCATTTCCCTTCAGACAAAGGTTAGACTGGACTATAAAACATAAAATGATACTGGTGAGGAGTGTGAGTCTTAGCTCAAGTAGACACATGAGACTATGTGGGCAGCTCCTGTCTGGAGACGAGATGAGAAGGCAGAGGGGAAATGGAGCTGGTTGAATGGACATGGGAAATACAGGGTGGAGAGAAAACATTGCAGGGAGAGCAACCAGGGTCGTATAACAATGTGTATAAGTCTTTGTATGAGAAACTGACTTGAACTGTAAACTTTCACTTAGAGCACAATAAATAAATAAACAAACCAAGATCAAATGAACAAAAATCCCTATTTCCATGATCAAAATGGCTCAGAATATATCCTAAAGGAAAAATGCAAGATGTTTGACAAAGTCTTACATACAAAGATTTTAAACAGTGCATTACTCACTGAAAACAACCAAAAACTTAAGTGTCCAACACTGGAATGGCCTAAGGAAATTAAGAGTCTATTTAGACGGTAGAATATCATATAGCCATTAAAATTTTGCTTATGAAATCTTTAATGATATGAGAACATGCTTAGGAAATAACATAAAATTGCAGTATTTTCAGCGACATTTCAAAATTGTTCAGGATTATGGACTATTTATGTTTCTGTGGTTTCCACAATGAGTTATGCAGTTTTACTATTTTAAAAAAAAAGACAGCCTCATGAGGTTGTTCTGAGAATTAAATGATAATGTACATAAAGTCATGGTTCTCAACTTTGGGAGCCCAGGTTCCATTTCAGACCAATTAAATCAGAATTTCTGTATGTGGGGCCAGGGCATCAAGATTCTTCCAGAGGTCCCCAGGTATATTCTAATGGACGTTCAGGATTGAAAAACCTGAAGAAAAAGGCCTAGCTTAGAACACAGAATTAAGTTAAGGCCTTGCAAACCACACTACTTAGAAGCATCATTTCTCTGCAGGTCATATACGTCTTTCAATTGTAGCAATGGTCAAGCATGTATTTTGCGTTTTTCAAAACTGGGATTTTTTAGTAAAAATGATAAAAAAAGTAATAAATTTTATTATTATTACTAAAAGTTCAATTGTAGGAACAGTGCTAGTCTGAAATATATTTTGATCAGTTTAGTGAGAATGCTTGCATGTTTAACAGAATGAACTATTTTCACAAGAAATTTCATACGAAAGTTTGCTTTCAGGTTTACTTCACTATAGTGGCTTTCTCTTCAATTAGATTCATGAAAGAGATGTACTTTTTTTTTTAATCAAGGTAGGTGAGCAGACAGTCTAAAGAGTCCCAGAGGTCTATATGGCTTGTCAGAAAACCAGCAGAACCCCACTCTTGTTTCCTCACTCCAGAGGCAATCACTTTCGATTTTAGCTGGTTCCTTCGGTATTGCTACATCTCAATTTTTTAGTTGCGGGCATTATCTACTGACTTGGTGTTAAGGTAGGAAAGAATTTCATTCTCTTTTAGCCCTCCTACCCGCCACACACATTCCTTCCCTTTCCATCCTCCCAACAGACATATACTCTTAATTCAGTTAAATCAATAGTCAACATTTACGTTACTCTTAACTAAATGCTAATCACTTAGTTTATATTCTAGGAATCTTTTTATCTTCCAGAACAAATTTTTGTTTGTTCTTAAGTTAATAACTGCTGTGTTTACTCATGTGCTAAGTTTCTGGTGTAATTATTTCTAATTTAATCTCAAATTTTCCTTCTGTATATATATTTTTTCTAAATTTCATTTTCTTGAAGAAATCTCTGACAGCCATCTGGGCTACTCCATTGTGAACTAGCTGCTCTCTAGGCTTGCTATCACTGTTGCCTTGGGACTCTCCTTCATTCCCTTCCTCTCTTTCTCATGTCGGCTCCGGTCTCATCAATTTTCTCTCTCTCTATTTACTTCCATGCGTTCTCCAGTAGACATCATGATAAAGGATACACAGGAGGTGCATTTTTGAAAAATTTTAAGTCATTAACCTAGCACTTAATGTTTTAGTGGGGTATAAAACTCTAGATTAAAAATAAATTTCCTCCTGAGACCAGAAGAACTAGATGGTGCCCGGCTATAACCAATGACTGCCATGACAGGGAACACAACAGAGAATCCCTGAAGGAGCAGGAGAACAGTGGGATGCAGACCTTAAATTCTCGTAAAAAGACCAGACTTAATGGTCTGACTGAGACTAGAAGGACCCTGGGGGTCATGGTCCCCAGACCTCCTGTTAGCCCAATACAGGAACCATTCCCAAAGCCAACTCTTCAGACAGGGATTGGACTGGACAATGAGGTTCAAAATGATAGTGGTGAAGAGTGAGCTTCCTGGATCAAGCAGACACAGGGGACTATGTGGGCAGCTCCTGTCTGGAGGGGAGATGGGAGGGCGGAGGGGGTCAGAAGCTGGCCGAACGGACACAAAAAGAGAGAATGGAAGGAAGGAGTGTACTGTCTCATTAGGGGGAGAGCAACTAGGAGTATATACCAAAACCAAACCCAGTGCCGTCGAGTCGATTCTGACTCATAGCAACCCTACAGGACAGAGTAGAACTGCCCCATAGAGTTTCCAAGGAGCACCTGGTGGATTTGAACTGCCGATCCTTTGGTTCGCAGCCATGGCACTTAACTACTATGCCATCATAGGAGTATATAGCAAGGTGTATATAAGGTTTTGTATGAGAGACTGACTTGATTTGTAAACTTGCACTTAATGCACAATAAAAATTTAAATACATATAGTGTTACCAATTACTTGCTTATTGCATCATAACAACAACAAAAATTTTGCCAAGCTGTATCTGAGGTTTCAGTATCTTTTGTTAAAGCTCTATTAAAGTGCTCTTCATTTAACAATAGCGAATAATAATGAATAAAAGGTAGTTAACTAAAAAATAAATAAATAAAAATAAATTTCCTTCAGAATTTGAGAGTACTGCTGCTCCGCCGTCTTCTTTCAATGATGCTAACTGATAAGCCTGTTTCTTCCACTGTATTGTTCCTCGGTGGGCTGTTTCAATCTGGAACACTGTTACTCAGTTCTGGATAACTTTTTTTTTTTTTTAACTTTTATTGTGCTTTAATGAAAGTTTATGAATCAAGTCAGTCTCTCACACAAAAACTTATATACACCTTGCTACATACTCCCAATTGCTCTCCCCCTAATGAGAGAGCCTGCTCCCTCCCTCCACTCTCTCTTTTCGTGTCCATTCCGCCAGCTTCTAAACCCCTCTACCCTTTCATCTCCCCTCCAGACAGGAGATGCCAACATAGTCTCAAGCGGCCACCTGATTCACGAAGCTCACTCCTCACCAGCATCAGTTCTGGATAATTTTTAAAATAATTCTGATAGCTTTTCATTTTCTGTTTTCCCTGTGCATTCTCTTTGAAGCTCATATTATCTGGATATATGAATTGGATGGATTGTTTTTCCCTTCCAGGAACAATAATGATGCATTTTTTTGTACTTTTCCCTAAAGAGCTGTTGCTAACTTTTGTTTCTGTTTCTTTAAGTCCCCACCTTAGCTATTAGAGGTTTACCTTTAGAGTCTGGTCACCCTTGACTGCTAGCTAATGCATGCCACCAAAAATAGTATAGAAGTCCTGTTACTATAGATAGGCGTGTCTACTGTGGGCTTAAATATAGGCAGTTTCCTAAATTTTCCTGATTATGGGATTCATTAAACATAACTATTCAGATTCATGGATCCCTGAATCAGAACTTCCAGGGAAGGGCCTGGAATGTTCATGAGAAATAAACACCCAGGATGGCTCTCAATACCAAGAAAAACTGGGAAATACTAATGGCTGAGTCAGTTTTTTTTTTTTTTTTAAACTTTAATTGAAAAATATTAAATGGCTACAAGTTCATAAAAAGTTAATTTATAATTTAATAACAAGTTCTAAAGTAAACACCCATCAACCCTTCCAGAATTCCCAAGAGGTGACCAGTGACGCTAGCAAGACTAGCACTCCTGTCCAGAAGACAGTCAAGAGATGACTAGAAGGAACTCCCTCTGCACTTTCTATAATCCACACGCCCGACCCCCGCCCCCCCGGGCCGAGGAAACCACTCTCCTGACCTCTGTGATAACTACTTTCTTGCTTTCCTTTATGGTTTTAGCACTTGAACATCTCTAAATAAAATACCAAAATGCATCAGGAACAAAATTTGTCCCTGGAAATATTGCGCATCACTAATTTTCAGATGAGGGAACTTATATTCTATCATTTTAAATAAGAAAAATAATAATGCCTATTCAAAGCCTCTAATTTCCCCCCAAATCACTGTAACACTCTTAAATATTTAAATAACGATCCACCAAGGATTTCTGCATAACCTAAAACATTAAAAACACAAATTACCTACTTATAACACATCAGTGACCATGCTTGTGTGCTATGCCCAAGAATACTGCCCAGCATTGGACAGTGCTACTCAGAGTGCTGTTCTGCAAACTGTTATTGAGCCAACAAAAGATAAGGAACTTCCACCAGGATACACAACAACTACTGTGTTTTTACGCAAATAATGCACTTGCCATCTATGTTTTCTTGTCAACCACTCCCCCCTCTCCCAGGGATTTTTGTAAGTGCACTATGCTAATTCTTTGTTTAAAAAAAAAAAACAAACAGTAAGTAACAAAACTGGCACAAGGGCAGTTATCTCGCAGCTAAGTAGAAGAAATGTAGAAGGTAAGTAACAAAACTGGCACAAGGGCACTTATCTTGCAGCTAAGTAGAAGAAATGTAGAAGGTAAGGATTATTTGCATAAAAATAGGGTATGTTTTTAAGCATACTGCTTAGTTCAGTTGACTTCCTTGATAAGGCAAACAGTGCTCAATACAACCTGGCACGTGTTCCTTATATCATCACAGGCTATTAACAAAACAATTTTTGGATTTGTTTTGGTCCATATTTTGAATACAACTCTTATTTAGATATGAATTATGCTTTTCTTCTACAGTGCAATGAACACGTACTATAAGAGAAAAAAAAACAATGAAGTAAATAGAAGAAAACACTGGAATCCATGAAGAGCTAAATCTAGAGGGACGGTATAACTTATCATCCAAACAGTTCTCATTTTTGACAGTGAGAAAGGTGCTACTAAGAATTATGACAGGATAACAGGCATAAACTGGGACTGTTGGGGGCAAGTTGGTACGTAGTCACCCTAGCTAAACTTTCAAACAAAGGCTAAGATAGACGAGTAGCAGTAATGCACAGAAATGTTTAAACGGCACCAGCAAGACTTGCAATCCTGTCTGCAGAACAGGTGGTACGTGACTACATCTCACTCTTGTGTTATATGCCATCTCGCCTACACACATGCAGACTCAGTGACGGAAAGCTTATAAGTTGGATGAACGTTGGGTAAGTTTCTGTAAGTTATAATGAATATTTGTGAGGTTTCAGATGGTGAGGGATATCTGAAGATTAGCATTGTCTTTACATTCCTATGAATGGAATCATGCTAACTGTATTCTTTGATGTCTTGCTGTTGCTAGATCTCCCACATAATGGTGCTAATCTATGGATGGGTCAAAAATCACCTCCATGGGTAAAGGAAGAGGGGGGATTCCTAGTTATCATTGTCTGGGCATGCTATATTAATTCTTGCTTTGCCTTGATTTTTTTTTTTTTGGCCGTCTTTTTGAGACTAACAGTCACCTTCTGTGGAACAGCCAGGTGCTGGGCCTGTCATAAGAAGAGATTTGCCCTCCCTGGTGAACACCTGGGGACTTCAAGTGGTTCAAGTGGGTGGGTGGGGACAGAGCCTGATCACAGATGGCTTCTCACTCAGCTGTGCCTTTGGATAGGACACCTCTTCAGTTACTTGGTGAATCTGATGGAACCTTTTTTTTAGGGAACAGCTGTGGCTTCCTGGATGTATTCTGGATTGAAAGAACAGTTACTCATGTCTCTGCTGCTTCAGCTTGGGAAAAGGCAAGATGGGACAGTGTGATTAACACAGCTTGGTACAGTAAAACCTATTGTAGGAGGAGGCCAGGCAGTGGTTCATAAATGGCATTTCCCTGAATTTGGGGGAGGGGGAGAAGGGAAGGTGAGGTAAACACTTTCAGGGCTACTGTGAAAGTGATAGCACAGTTCTTAAGAGCTCCTTGGCTGCTAACCGAAAGGTTGGCAGTTCGAATCTACCAGCCACTCCTTGGTAACCCTATGGTGCAGTTCTACTCTGTCCTATAGGTCGCTATGAATCAGAACTGATTCCATGGCAACAGGTTTTTTTGTGAGGAATATATGTGATGGACTTGAAGTACCTACTACATTTAGGCAAGCTGAGTTTAACAACCAAACACTCTTTGATCATCATGTAGTACATATACATAGAGAGACAGTTAAAAACAACAAAATCACAAATGTTCTCATTCTCCACAAGGAAGAATTAACATTTCTTGAACATATGTCAGGTGCTGCTCTTGAGCGCTTCACATCTTTTTTCCTTTACTTTCCATAATCACCTGAGTCTTCCTGACTCCACAAACAAGCACTATCTTCCTTTAAAGTGAGATACAAAACAGCTTCGCTGTCATCTCAGGTGAGATTCCAATGGCGGATGTTTATTCTGCGTTGCCTTCAGACTCTCCCCTTACCATTGCCGAGGGAATCTGCGCTCCCAGGACTGTGCTGCCTGGAGACCAACTCGCTCCCCGTTTTCCTCATCTCTGTGTTTTCATTATACCGCCTTTTCCAGTAGTTGAGTTCTTCACGATCAGATTCTTGACAGCGCCGCAGAACTGCCATGGAACGCCTTGTTTTCTCTACCATTTCCATAATGCAATTCAGGGCCTGAGCCAAAGAAGAAGTAATGCAGAAATGAGGTGAGGAAACTCAATCAACACTGAAAATCAAGGACAGGTAAATAAAATACGGAAAATGGGGGTTTAAGTACTCTATAGGTTTAGGAAAACCAAGTTTACATTTGAACACCTTTCTTACTACTTCTTTTAAAGTGTATGTGTGTATGCATACACACACATTCTGAAATTCAAAACATATATGTATATATATTTGGATTTCAAAATGATGTTATTTGAATTCTTTAAGGTTAAAGCAGCCAGAATTTCTTTATAATATGGTCCTTTAAAGACTGTGGTGAAACCACATTATATCTTTGTTTAAATACCCCAAGTTAACTGATGAAGCTGGGGACTTAGAGGAGAATGCAACCAGACAAACATCACCCAAGGAAGAAAAGTGGGTATCTGGAAATTTCGAGCAGGTGCTACAAATTCTCTTCCCTTTTCAGTGCGAGCAAAAACTCCCTCTTCCAACGGGAAAGAGAACCCAGGCTTGCATTCTCGTATTTGGAGCTCTATTTATTTAATGCTTCCTATATAGCAAGACCTATGATAAACACCTTATATATTAACTTAAACCTTACAACTCAATTCAAATAATGCAGTATTCTTTTTTTTTTTTTTTTTTTTTAAGATATGAAAACTAAGGCTAAAAGTGAAGCAACTTTCTCAACAACTAGCCCGGCTCAAAAAGATAGGAAGTTGCAAAGCTGGGACAAAAACTCACAAAGCTGTGTTCTTAACCACTGTACTATTTGATTTTCTTTTGTTTATAACCTGAAGTGATCACCCTACCAGAGAGAGTTGGGAGTGGCTCTTTAGGTCTCTAGCTGAGGGAATAAGTGAGTAAACTAGTCTTCATTGAACCATACGTTGACGTAACAATGCCAGGCAAGTTTTGGAAGGTTTGCTTCAAGATAGGATTTGCCTTCATGGGGACAAAAGTCACAGTGAAAAAGGACCTCAAAGATCAAAGCCATCCAATTTGAACAAGTTGAGCACCTGACTTTACCCTGATATGAACTCTTCTGAATTGGATGAATCAGCTGGACGTTATTCAAGGAAGAGGGTCATTCATAAATACAGAAAATAGTAAATGTGGGGGTTCTTTACGCCAAAGATATTACGGTTATCATTATGTTCATTTCAAGCACACATTCCATTCACTGCTGGTAATACTAAGAATTAAAAGTCATAGTTAGGAAAATTATACACTATAAGGTTCTTACATGATCAAGATGTTTCCATTCATCAGCCCATTCTCTTTCTGTCAAACGGTGGTCTACCAACTCATCTTGATAGCCTCCATTTAGGCCTATTTAAAATGAGAGATTAAATTTGGAGATGGAAGGAAGAATACAGTAGAATGGACATACTCTCCCACCAACTTTGAGCACACAACTAAGGTAATGAGGGTGCAGAACTCACAAAATTATATACAACCAACGAAAGAGAGTTATTCAAAATATGTAAAGAACTCCTACAAATCAATTATGAAAGACAAACAGCCCAAAAGAAAAACAGGAAAAGAAATAAACAGGCATGTCTTAAATAAGAAAGTACGAATGGCCTATAAACACATAAAAAGATATTCAAACTTAGAATTAGTCAGGGGAAAGCAAATAAAAACTGAGATACTACTTCATATACACATACTAAAAAAATTAAACTGTCAGATAAAACTAAGTGTTTGCAAGGATGCGGCACGCACACAAGGATGTGGTGTACAACCACTGGAAATAACTTAGCATTATCAAAGTACAATTCTTTGCAGGGTTTTGATATATACTGAAATTTTCAGGAATGCAATGACTGTGAATCCTGCGTATCCAGAATCCAGAGTTGCCTGCCATTTTGAAAAATTACATCCCATAAGGCAACGCTGCCCACAGCACGTGACTTGCTAATATTACACCACTGTATCAGTGCAAGCATCTGATTATTTCATTATTTCTAGTGTAGTTATGCCCAAGCATTAACATATTTTATTATAAAAAGATTTTCCTTGTGTATTTTACTATAAAATGCTTTCTTATATATTAAAGATAGAATATTGATCCTAAAATTATGGATCTAAGGTAGACAGAGTATCTATGAGTTTCAGTTTAGAACAATAAAAGGGTTGTTAGAATGTTTGTTTCAAAAAGGGGGTGGTAATGAATACTTTAGTACGAGTTTTGAACCACCGTACTAGAGTATAGGTTTTTAAAAGAACACTGGTGAAAATGAAAGACCTGTACCCAGCCTGGCAGACAAACTTAAAAGAAACTATCAAGATAGATGATTGAAGGTCCTTCTAAAGAACACTTCAGGATGAAAAAAGTCTTTTAAAAAAAATTGTTAGAAATATGAGGAAAATCTGAAAAAACTGAAAATACAGCCAGTTTTTTGAACATTTATCTCAGAAAGTAACAGATCAAACTGGCAAAAAATATACATGGCTATAGAATACACCAGCAGCAAGCCTACTTTTTAACAGATAAAAAGAGAAACAGAAAGGTAACGAGAGAGGACATCTGCTATGCGAGGCCTCATAAAATACTGGCAACACGTTGGGCATCACACAGTGAGGGTCTGAATCTCAAATCCACCATTTGCTAAACATGTGATTTGGACCATAGTTCCTTTATCTCTTATCTGTAAAAAGGGGTAACAACTGTATGGGACTGCTGTGAGGATTAAATGAGACTATATAAACACAACATAATCTAAGTGGTATGTAAGACTCAATAAATACTGGCAGCTGTGAACACCCCTCCTGCCATGGCGTCCACCATTTAGCTACTAGCCATGAGCTTCACCATTCAGCTACCACTGCATGAAGCCAGGGTCCAGCTGTGGTCCACACCTCTGAAGCATACCAGGAAGTCTAAGTCAGAGGGGGGAAGGGCAAATGTGCTGTAATTTTTTACTCCACAGGGTACCCCACAAAACGAAATATGGGGGAAACTGTGGAAGCTAAAATCCCTTTGGTTCCATGTCCTGATATATGCTCTGATTTAAATTCCAAAGAACCTTCTGCAGTAAAACTGTATGAGACAATGAGTGCAAAAAGTAGATGACAAAAGCTGTGTCCAAAACTGATCTTCGTGTAAGATTTGTTAGCGGACTTTTTTGTTTCTTCCTAAATTTAATGGTTACTGTGGATCCACATGCCAGGCACTCCCAAATGTAATTCTAACAACAACTCAGCAGGGGTAACGTCATCTTCATTTTAGAAATGAGTAGTCCGAGGTTCAGAGAGCCTCCGTAATTTGCCTACGATCATACAGCTAATTAGGATGCAGAGCCAAGACTTAAATTTAGATATGCTGCCCTCCTGAGCTCAATGTCCATGCTCTTTCACCTCTGCGACCACATATTGTACATCTTTCTTGCTTAATTTTTTAAACTTTTTATACTGAAATAAATGCACACTTATGAAAAAGTTAAATGAATTGTATAAGGAACTCCCTTATTACTTCCACCCAGATTTCCGAAATGTTAGTATTTTATCTCATTTGCTTTGTCGTATTTTTTCTGAAGCATTTGAGAATAAGTTACAGATATGATACCCCTTTTTTCCAAGTATTTCAGTGACTATTTCCTAAATTTTTTGGTTTATTTAATTTCCATTTATCATTGTATTCATTTTGCTATTTTTATTAAGCTGATATCACTTACTATCAAGACTTTCTTCTTGATAGTAATCTCATATAATGATGATAGCAACAAGGTATGAAATGAGATCAATTTCAAATGAGATCAACAACAACCTTAATGATACTATTGAAATATTACTGAAACCCAAGGATTCCATCTGAACTTAAATCATTCCTATGCTGCTTTGTGACACTTACTAAGACTGTGATGTCTGTCACGAACTTCTCGATGTTCTAGCATCTTGTTGGGGTCACGATACAGGTGTGAAGATGCAATATCTTCTAAGGTGTAGTGCTGAAGAGGCGGAGGGGTGGGATGGAACTGGCCCCCAGGATTCATAAGGGGCACAGTGAGGGCAGGGCTGTGTCGGGGAGCAGGACTGATGGTACACACTCTCTTGGCAGGAGGCTCAGGAGGAATCGTATCTCTTTCAAAACTATTCTCTTCTCTCCTGTAGAAGAACCAGAGGTACATAT
Organism: Loxodonta africana; assembly: GCF_030014295.1. Lineage (NCBI taxonomy): Eukaryota > Metazoa > Chordata > Mammalia > Proboscidea > Elephantidae > Loxodonta > Loxodonta africana. The sequence goes on along the minus strand of NC_087365.1, from coordinate 32,839,763 downwards.
CTGAGTCTGTCAACAAACGTTTCATGCAGACATTTCCTGAGCACCTCCTTTGTGCTATGTAGTGTGCTAAGCATTTTCACAAACAGGAAGAGTATAAAGTAGGGTCTATACAAGAGGCAGCAACTGAAATGTAGTATTTTTAGGGACCAGGCAGATAATGTAAATTGCTGATTTATTCCAGATGAAAAGACAGGTCAAATCCATTCATAACGAGGCAGTAACATCTAACCCTCATGAAGCAAAGGAGAGACAAAGAAGATGATAGTATTGCCTTATATGAAAGGAATACGGAAGGTTAGAGGGTTCAACTATGTTTAGGAAATGTTCTGAGGCCAAATTTGTTACTGTGGAGGTAAGTTATGGGAAAGAAACAATTCTCTACATGGGAGGAAAAAAGGTTCGCATCACTAATCCACTTGTGAACTGGTAGGGTTTTCAGTCATTCTGCTTCAACTGTAACAAGCTTTCTACTGTCTTTAGCAAGTATCAATAACTAATACCTTTGCAAGACTTCACACATCAGAAAAAACGCCTTTAGCAGATTGTGTTTCCTATGGTTCTCGAGCAGGGGACATATAAAATGTTCTAGAGCAGAATTTCTCATCAGGGGTATACAGAGCCATCTGAAGAGTTTCTTAAAACTACTCATGTCTGGGAGTTGCTCCCAGAGATTTTAGACTTATTCCACTGCTTGATGTTGGGACAAAGCAAACTTAGAAATTCTGAGACTATACCTATCTACAAACACAGCAATCAAATTCTTTCTTTCAGAAGCAAAGGAAAAGGGCAGAATGGTTCTAGAAAAGGGCAACAAAGGTCTTCTCCGCTCACCTCTCAGGACTGGGCCTCTTCCCATTTCCATGCACCTCCATGAGCAGCTCAGAAGAGTCAGCAGGCGATGCGATACTTGTGTTGAGCAGGAGGTGTTCGTGCTGAGCTAGGTACTGAGACGGGGTTTGCTTGGCGGCCCGAGCACAGTGCAGCAGTTCTCGCTGCAGCAGGGGCAGGTTTGCCTTGAAAAGAAGAGGCACACAGGCTGGAGGGCGGTATTCCTGGTTTTTGGGCCCTATCCTTCAATTGTCAGGGCTCACCGCCTCAAAATGATTTCACAAACCAGATAACATAAACAAAAGCTTTCTCTCCTTGTCAGTCTGATTTCACCTACCTCTTCTGTACGTAAAGTAACATCTATTACACTGCACTTGAATTATTATTAGTTGACTTGTCTCTTGCCCCCAGAAGATGTAAATTCTCTTAAGGAAGAGACTGTGCCTTTCTCCCTTTGTGGCTTCGTACAGAATCAAAGCTCAATAAATATTTGGAGAACACCCCCCCCAAAAAACACCCAGTGCCATGGAGAACACAGTAGTTTTTAAATTTATGAAAACTTTGGTTAGTTAGAGAATGACTACTGCCTATACGGGAGCAGGAGGAATTCACCCTATCCTCCCTCCTCTATTGGCTACGAGCTCTGGTCTCTCTCTTCGGAATCCCAACTATCTGATTGCACTGTCAAACAATTTTCCCTTCATGGTCTCTATGAGAGCTGCCACGAAATTCCAGAAACAGTGATTATTCTGGTTTGGTTAAAACATGGGGTTTTTGAAAGAAGAGCAGTGAGAATGACGGGAAGGAAACCAACAAGCTTAGACTAAGCTCTGAGCATACATGGGTGACGCATGGGCAGAGTCTACTTAGTATGGCCCTCTAGATGGGCACTTTTTCTTATTCACCAAAAGGAAAATGCCTTTAATGGGGACAAATCACACATGCACGTGCACACACACACACACACACACACACACTCACACACACAAAACTCTATATTTTGAACTATAGAATTTTAATTTCTCCATATACAAAATTTACTTTTCTCATATTCCTTTTATTAAAAAGCAAACCACAAAATAAGAAATGCATCCCCCTCTCAAATTCAAAAACAATTCAGAGTGAGCCCATAATAGAAGCCTTTATCCTAAGGGAAACTGATGAGCAAGTGAAAGAAGAGTTTTAATACATGCGAGCAGTTATCCCCTCGCCAAGGGCTAATTCAGCAGGCACCATAATTAGTGACTGTTTTAAAGCAGTGATAAATTGACAAAACCCAAATGCTAGCCAAAAAGCTGCCATAACAACCTACCTCATGCTGTTTTCCAAAATAACAGAGCTAAGAATAGGGAATGTGACTATAGAAAAAAAACACTCTTTTTTAAAGACTATAGTTTGTTTTATAACCTCCATCTTTTGAGAGTAAATTAATTGAAAAAAAAAATACCATGTCAGATCTTTACATTTGTGACACGTGCCCTTTGATGAATAAAGGAACATGCTAATTATTTCCTATTAACACGAATTTCACAATCTTTCTTGATTCTGGGGTCTTGGGGAAATAATTGTCTACTGGCTCTGTCTTACAGAAAGAAGACCAAGATAGAACTAGCACAGCTGTTCCAGGGCTAAAAAAGGTACCAGAGACTGTCCTGAGATGCTGAGGCCTCAGTGCTATTACAACAGAGCCACAGCACAAGCTGTCCACCTGGGAACGATGCACTTTCCTGTATGCATGTAATGCTCTGAGTTAAAAAGTTTTTAAAAACTGTTATCAGTGTCTCAGTAAGGTGACCCATCTTTTTTTTTTTTTTGTTTTTTAACTGAAAGTTTACAATTCAAGTCAGTTTCTCATACAAAAACTTAGACATACATTGTTATGTGACCCTAGTTGCTCTCCCTAGAATGTGACAGCATACTCCTCCTCTCTACCCTGTATTCCCCGTGTCCATTCAGCCAGCTCCTGTCCCTCTCTGCCTTTTCATCTCACCTCCAGACAGGAGCTGTCCACATAGTCTCATGTGTCTACTTGGCTAAAAAACACACTCCTCACCAGTATCATTTTTATGTCTTACAGTCCAGTCTAATCTTTGTCCAAAGAGTTGGCTTCTGGAATAGTTTTGATTTTTGGGCTAACAGGGAGTCCGGGGACCATGACCTCTGGGGGTCCCTCCAGTCTCAGTCAGACCATTAAGTCTGGTCTTTTTACGAGAATTTGAGTTCTGCATCCCACTTTTCTCCTGCTCCATCAGGGATTCTCTGTTGTGTTCCTTGTCACGGCAGTCATTGGTGGCAGCCGGGCAAGATGACCCATCTTTTTGATGCTTTTTTCTTTTGCTTAAAGGACATGGGTGAGACAACTGGTGAAACCTCAATGAGGTCTATAGATTAAAAAAACAGTATTACATCAACTCTAATTTCCTGATTTGACAATTGTGCTAAAGTATTTAGCTGTATCATGTCTGCAGTTTTATCTCAAATGTTTCTGAGTAAAAAAAAAAAAGGCATATTCAGTATAAATATAACACTGTATCATTTATCAAATAAGCAGTGTTCCCGAAAGTTATGTCTCAGGGAACATTAATTCCAGAGGACTTTATTAGAAAACTAGACTAGCTGGGGGGTTGGGGAGGCACAAACATTGTCGCCCCACATTCTCTCCTGACCTCAGAGCAAGTCCAATCTGCAAAAGCCTCGACTTTGTTAGCCAGCTTCCATTCAGATAACACCTACCCTTCAAACTCTGGCCAGCTAAAAAGACCACGTATCCAATTATTTCCTCTGCTAAAAGCCCAGCTTCCACCCCGTCCGTACACCTCTACTTGCTCCTTCTGTGTGTCACCAGCAGTGTCTGTACACAGACCACAACTCAAAGCTTTTGCAAATCCCACGTCATCAAGCCTGAGGTTTATCTGCAGGCCGCACTCACATCTGTTACCAGCCCAAGGAAAATAAAGACGTGAAAACGCAGCACTTCACGCCGGTTTGCATCACAAAACAGGGGTCGGTAGCAGATCCTGAGGAAACACTGAAGAGAAGCCACATTCATAAACCTCATTCATAAACCACCGCAGAGAATTACCTTGAGGAATGGAATCACAAACGGACGAAGAGGAAAGTTTGTGGCCTCTTGGAGCTTACAATGGAATTCTTCAATTGTCACTGTGGAGTTCTGAAAAGATAAATCACATTATTCAACTTCCCAAACTGGACACTCTCCCCTAATATAAAGCTGACACTGCTGACTCCTCTGAAATCATAAGGAAAAGGATAACTCCAAGAACAGACACCTCTCAAAGGTTAACCAAATTCCGTCTCCTTCATTACAGAATGACAGAAAGTTGACCTCCTTGATACTCTTCTCTGCTACCCCAAATCTAAATTATCCTCTGTGCCTAGCAGCCTGGGCTGCAGAATAAGGTACATCATTTCTCCCTGCCTGCAAAGAAAGGAACTCAGGTCCCCAGTATTGAGGGATTCATTCCAAGTCACTTCAGGTACAGGGAACCAAGCTTACAAAGTTTCCTGCTGAACAGATCCTGACTCCATCCAGGACGTCAATTCAAGGACACCTTCCAGGCTCAACAGCCCAGAACCTTAGCTGCCAAAAGTTAATCTCTTTATAGGCTCTGTCTACATTCTAGCACCAATTCCCCAAACCTTCCAAATAGGAAGTTAATTAAAAAAAAAAAAACAACAACAAAACGATAGATGCCTTCTAGTTTCAAGCAGTCTGCATATGAGAACAACTCCAAACAGACTTCCCAGTGCTAACTTTTTACCATCTGTTTCTGCTTTTGAGATTTTTACTTTGTCTTTAGTTTGAATATGATGTGTCTTGGTGTGAATTTTTTGGGGGAGGGTGTTCCTGTCTGAGGTTCGTTCAGCTTCTTGAAACTACAGGTCTTTTGTCAAATTTGGGAAAACTTCAGTCATTATTTCTTTGAATACTTTTTCAGGCTCACCCTCTTTCTCCTCTCCTACTGATCTTTTGTTATAATCCCTCAAGTTCCTGAGGCTCTGTTCATTTTTCTCAGTCTATTTTCTCTCTATTGTTCAGACTGGGTTCAAGTTCACTGATTCTTTCCTCTGTTCTCTCCATTCTCAGGTTGAGCCCATCACTCGGTTTTTATTTCATTATTGCATTTTTCAGTTTCAAACCTTCCTTTCTGTTTCTTCTTTATATCTTTTATTTCTTTGCTGAGGCTTTGTATTTTTTTCATTTCTAACTACTCATTGAGCAATTTCATGGTGGCTGTTTTAAAATCCTTGTCAGATATTTCCACATCTGTGTTCTCTCAATAGGTGTCTATTGGTTGTACTTTCTCATTCCAGTTGAAATTTTCCTGGTTCTTGGTATGACAAGTGATTTTCTCTTGTCTTCTGAACGTCCTGGGTTCTATGTTATATGACTCTGAATCTTATCTAAATCTTGTTTTAGGAGGTCTCCTCTGACACTGTTCCAGTGCGTGGAGGGGTGCATGCCTCTTTGATGCAGTCAGGTGGGGATATAAATCCAGGTTCCCCACTAGGCCTCTGATGGTATACCATGGCTAGGAGGGGGAAGAGGAAGAGGGAGGGTCTTTGCTGGCACGGGGTGGGGGGGCGCGGTGAGGCTGCAGTTTTTTCTGAGGCAATTGGCTGCAGTAGGGTAATTATTGTCTGTAAATGTTCTGCCTTGGGCCGTCCCTTTGGCTAGAGAGGAGGCTTTTTTTTAATCTGCGCCAATTGGTGTTTCTAAGTCATCAGCTTCTCCAGCTCCCAGTCTAGAATATGAGGAAAAAATAAAACTTAAGGAACTCACTATTAGTAGTTCCTCAGGTTCAAAGGTTTCTCCTCTCCTACTAGCCAATCTGCTTTCTTCTCTTCACCTTTCAGTCTTATTTTTTATTTATATATGTCTACACAGGTTTTTGCTGTATTTTAGCAGGAGAAATAGGGGGAAGTGTTTCTACTTTATCTTGCCTCTGAACTGGAACAGTACTTGATTTTTTTTTTTTTATTAACTTTTATTGAGCTTCATGTGAACGTTTACAATTCAAGTCAGTCTGTCACATATAAGTTTACATACATCTTACTCCGTACTCCCACTTGCTCTCCCCGTAATGAGTCAGCCCTTCCAGTCTCTCCTTTCGTGACAATTTTGCCAGCTTCCCACTCTCTCTATCCTCCCATCCCCCCTCCAGACAGGAGATGCCAACACAATCTCAAGTGTCCACCTGATATCATTAGCTCACTCTTCATCAGCATCTCTCTCCCACCCACTGTCCAGTCCCTTTCATGTCTGATGAATTGTCTTCGGGGATGGTTCCCGTCCTGTGCCAACAGAAAGTTTGGGGACCATGACCGCCGTGATTCCTCTAGTCTCAGGCAGGCCATTAAGTATGGTCTTTTTATGAGAATTTGGGGTCTGCATCCCACTGATCTCCTGTTCCCTCAGGGGTTCTCTGTTGTGCTCCCTGTCAGGGTAGTCATCGGTTGTGGCCGGGCACCAACTAGTTCTTCTGGTCTCAGGATGATGTAGGTCTCTTGTTCATGGGGCCCTTTCTGTCTCTTGGGCTCTTAGTTGTCGTGTGACCTTGGTGTTCTTCATTCTCCTTTGATCCAGGTGGGTTGAGACCAATTGATGCATCTTAGATGGCTGCTTGTTAGCATTTAAGACCCCAGACGCCACATTTCAAAGTGGGATGCAGAATGTTTTCATAATAGAATTATTTTGCCAATTGACTTAGAAGTCCCCTTAAACCATGGTCCCCAAACCCCCACCCTTGCTCTGCTGACCTTTGAAGCATTCATTTTATCCTGGAAACTTCTTTGCTTTTGGTCCAGTCCAACTGAGCTGACCTTCCATGTATTGAGTGTTGTCCTTCCCTTCACCTAAAGCAGTTCTTATCTACTAATTAATCAGTAAAAAACCCTCTCCCTCCCTCCCTCCCTCCCCGCCTCGTAACCACAAAAGTATGTGTTCTTCTCAGTTTATACTATTTCTCAAGATCTTATAATAGTGGTCTTATACAATATTTCTCCTTTGCCTCTGACTAATTTCGCTTAGCATAATGCCTTCCAGGTTCCTCCATGTTATGAAATGTTTCACAGATTCGTCACTGTTCTTTACTGATGCGTAGTATTCCATTGTGTGACTATACCACAATTTATTTACCCATTCATCCGTTGATGGACACCTTGGTTGCTTCCAGCTTTTTGCTATTGTAAACAGAGCTGCAATAAACATGGGTGTGCATATATGTTTGTGTGAAGGCTCTTGTTTCTCTAGGGTATATTCCGAGGAAATACTTGATTTTTAATGACTACACATCATATTTCATTAAACAAATGTACTGCAATTTACTCAGTCTTTATGGAACATTTAGCTGACATCTGGTTTTTTGGAGGGAGGGAGGGAGGCATTCATAAACAATGTTGAACTGATTATCTTGGTGCACACAGTTTATGATTTTCTTAGGATAAATTCCTAGGAAAGAATCGGATGAGTCAAAGTACTGTATAGTTTAAGCTACTTGAAACACTGTCAAACTACCCTCCAGAATGTATATTCTCTAAATAAGTAGAGTCAAAAATCATTTACCTTGCAGTGGCAGTTGGACATGCTTGCTCTCCAGTATAGTTAGGGACTACAGGCACCTTAATTCTTGCGTGCCAGGAGCACAGAATGTGCGATCTAAACTCCACCTTCTTAACTGTGTGGCCTTTTTTGAATTAGCTAACAAGTTTCTACCTCCTGGAAAGATTGTTCTACTTATAAATGCCTGCCCAAAATTTGACCATTCTTTAGAAGAAAAACAGAAAGTATTTCTTGAATAGAAGAATTTAACAGTACAAAAATGTTAATTCTCCTCCAATTAGACAAAGTTCTCAACAAGATGGTAGTAAAAAACAAAAACAAAAAAAGATGAAACAGAGTGGTACACTCAAATGCATAAGGCAATATTTTATCTATAATAAAGGCGGTTTTATTTATCGCTCTTCAATCCTTTTATTTCCTAGGCTAGAGTTTTCAGGATTATAATGAATACAAGAGAAGATAGTGAACATCTCTGTGTTGTTCCTAATCTCAGCGGGAAAGCTTTTAAATTTTCACCATTAAACATGAAATTTGAGGTAAGTTTTTTTTTAATATCCTTTAAAATTAAGAAAGTTTCCACTGTAACTAGTTTACTAAGTTCGTTTTTTTTTAATAGTTATTAAATTTAACAAACTTTTTTCCCCCGTATTTTCCTTAAATCTATTTATAGTTTCAACATCAATCTTGACTAGTATTTCAGCAGGTGAGAATATAATTTGGTGTACTAATTGGGAAAACTGTATGGCATTATATAATAAATTTGTACAGACGCATATCCTATGAAACCACAATTCCATTACTGGGTGGCAGGCTTGCACAAATGCACTAAAAGTCACGGACAAGAATGTCCACAGCAGCATTACTTGTAATGGTCCCTGTGAAGAAAGGCTGGCTTGCAAAGCTTAGCCACTGGCTGGTGTCCATTCGCTAATATAAAATTGTCCCTAACTGATAAGGGTGGCTCACTGTGCTTAGACAGTACGTGCAAAGAGTACAGTTTACATTGAACAAGTTTTCCTTCTAGGAGGCTAGAATTTTGGTATGTGCTAGGCAGGCAAAGATAGCCTATGTGACCACCCCAATAAAAACTTTGTGCATTGACTCTAACGGGCTTCCCTGAGCAGAAACTTCACACATATTGATGTATTTTTGTTGCTGGTGGAAGAATGTATATGTATCTACTGTATGACACTGACAAGAGGGAGACAGCGTAAGAAAGCCTCCACATGGACTGCTCCAGACTCCTCTGTGTCTATCTCCTTTATGATTTGGCTGTGTAGCCTTAGTATGCCCCTATAATAAATCTTAGCTGTGAGTACTATAGTCCAAGTCCTAGGAAACCTTCCAGTAAATCTCTGAACATGAGGATGGTGAAAGGAACCCAATACTGCCCCAAACTACAAACACTCAAATGTCCATCAGGTACAGAAGAATAAACTGTGGTATATTCTTACAATAAATACTGTATGAATGAACATGAACAACCTATACAATAATAGAGATTGACTCACATAAATGATGAAAAGCCATTTACTGCCACTACACCTGTATAAAAGTTGCTTTTTCCATATTGTTTTTAGGTGCCATCAAGTCGGTTCCAACTCATAGTGACCCTATGTACAACAGAACAAAACACTGCCTGGTCCTGTGCCATTCTCACAACCATTTGCTATGTTTGAACCCATTACTGCAGCCACCGTGTCAGTCCATCTCGTCAAGGGTCTTCCAAACATGATATCCTTCTCGAGGCACTGGTCCCTCCTGATCACATGTCCAAAGTACGAGAGACAAAGTCTTGTCACCCTTGCCTCCAAGGAGCATTCTGGCTGTACTTCTTCCAAAACAGATTTGTTTGTTCTTCTGGCAGTCCATGGTACATCCAATTTTCTTCGCCAACACCATAATTCAAAGAAATCAATTCTTCTTCACTCTTCCTTATTCATTGCCTAGCTTTCCCACGTATATGAAGCTATTGAAAATGCCATGGCTTCGGTCAAGTGCATCTTAGTCCTCAAGGTGACATTTTTACTTTTTAACACTTTAAAGAGGTCTCTTGCAGCAGACTTGCCCAACATAATATGTCATTTGATTTCCTGACTGCTGCTTCTATGGGTGTTGATGTGGATCCAAGTAAAATGAAATTCTTGACAACATCAATACTTTCTTTATCATGATGTTGCTAGTTGGTCTAGTTGTGAAGATTTTTGTCTCCTTTATGATGAGGTGTAATCCATAATGAAGGCTGTAGTCTCTGATGTTCCTTAGTAAGTGCTTCAAGTCCTCTTCGCTTTCCACAAGGAAGGTTGTGTCATCTGCATGTTGCAGGTTGTTAATGAGTCCTCCTCCAATCCTGATGCCATGTTTCATGTAGTCCACCTTCTCAAATTATCTGTTCACATACAGACTGAATAAGTATGGTGAAAGGATACAACCATGATGCATACCTTTCCTGACTTTAAACCACACAGTATGCTCTTCTTTTCGAATGACTGCCACCGTTTGTTGAAACATCTCAATTGGTATTCTGTCAATTCCTGAAGCCTTACTTTTCACCAGTGCCTCCCGTGTGGCTTTGACTGCTTCCTTCAATACCGTTGGCTCTTGGTCATATGCTACCTCCTGAAATGGCTAAACGTCGAGCAATTCTTTTGGCACAGTGATTCTGTGTATTCCTTGCATGTTCCTTTGATGCTTACTGCATTGTTCAGTATTTCTCCATAGAATCCTTCAGTACTGCAACTTGAGGCTTGAGTTTTTTTCTTCCGTTCTTTCAGCTTGAGAAATGCCAAGTGTGTTCTTCCTTTTTGGTTTTCTAATGCCAGGTCTTTGCACATTTCATTATAATACTTTACCTCATCTTCTTGGGCAGCCCTTTGAAATCTTCTGTTCACCTCTTTTACTTCATCTTTTCTTCCATTCACTTTAGCTGCTCTACATTCAAGAACACGTTTCAAAGTCTCTTCTGACATCCATTTTGGTCTTTTTCTTTCTTTCCTGCCTTTTTAATGACCTTTTGGTTTCTTCATGTGTGATGTACTAGATGTCATTCCACAACTCATCCGGTCTTCGACCATTAAAGTTCAACGCATCAAATCTATTCTTGAGATGGTCTCTAAATTCAGGTGCAGTACACTCAGGTGGTTATTTTGGCTCTCGCAGACTTGTTCTAATTTTCTTCAGCTTCTATTTGAACTTGCATATAAGCAACTGATGGTCTGGCCTTGTTCTGATTGATTATATTGAGCTTCTGCATAGTCTCTTTCAACAGATGTAGTCGATTTGATTCCTGTGTATTCCATCTGGTGAGGTCCACGTGTATAGCTGCCCTTTATGTTGTCAAAAAAAGGAATCTGCAATGAACGTTACTGGTCTTGCAAAATTCTATCATGCAATCTCCACCATCATTTCTATCACCAAGGCCATATTTTCCAACTACTGATCCTTCTTTTTTGTTTCCAACTTTCGCATTCCAATCACCAGTAATTATCAATGCACCTTGACTGCAAGTTTGACCAGTTTCAGACTGTAGAAGCTGGTAAAAATTTTCAATTTCTTCATATAACACTGAGAAATCTTTTAAGGCAGTTCTTAAACATTTTGGTCCCAAAATACCTCTAGTTTATGTTGGTTATGTCTATCAGTATTCACCAAATGAGAAATTAAAACTGAGAACTTTAAAAATTATTTATTATTAATCCCTGGTGGTACAGTCATTAAGAGTTACAGCGAGCTACAGCATGCTATGGCTGCTAACCAAAAGGCAGGGCAGTTTGAATCCACCAGCCACTCCTTGGAAACCCTCCGGAGCAGTTCTACTCTGTCCTATAGGGTCGCTATGATTCGAAATCAACATGTTTTTCTTTTTTTTCATATTAACAACATTTTTTATAAAAAGTAACTATCTTTTCCAAAAGAAAAAAAAATGTAGTAAGAAGAGTGGCACTGTTTTACAATTTTGAAACTCTTCTCAAATATCTAGCTTAAGACAACTGGAATCCATAATTGGTTTCTGCATTTAATCTGTTGTGATATTAATATGAAAATCCTGGTGGCATAGTGGTTAAGGGCTACGGCTGGTAACCAAAAGGTCGGCAGTTCGAATCCACCAGGTGCTCCTTGGAAACCTTATGGGGCAGTTCTACTCAGTCCTATAGGGTTGCTGTAAGTCATAATTGACTCGACGGCCATGAGTTTGGTGTTTTTTTTTTTTTTTGTATCAATATGTCACTTAGCCTCTGGAACACTCCTCTGTACACTCATGTGAGGACTACGAGGCTACCAAATGCAGTAAGAAAGTAGCAAGGTGGGTAAATCACTAACTGCATGGCAAGGATCAGCATGAATCCAATGCCCAGGTAGAAGTGGATCCAGGCCTCACCTTTCCACATCTCCATACCTCAATGCCAGCCAGCTGCGTGGTATAAAAAGTTTCAGACTCTACCCCAGAGTTAGACAAGATCTCATCCCCTCAGCCAGCTCAAAACATCCCTGGCCACCTGAAGCCACAACATCGGGGAGTAGCTGTAGGCTCAGGGGTCTGCAAACTCCCTGCACTTCAGACCAGATAGGTGGCTTCTCTCTAGATTTCTAATCCTCTGGGACTAAGTTACAAAGTAGGTCATCAACTGTCTGTGCAGCCTTTCTCTATCACCCAGCCACACAGAGTGTGGTCTATGCAAATCTACTCTGTACCACCAGCCCCTACTGGCTCATTGCCCCGTGGGTTCATTAATTCTCTAGAGTGGCTCACAAAATTCATGGAACTATTACTTATACTGGGGCCCTGGTGCTACAGTGGTTAAGAGTTTGGCTGCTAACCTAAAGGTTGGCAGTTTGGATCCATCAGCCACTCCTTGGAAATCCTATGGGTCATCTCTACTCTGTCCCATAGGGTTGCTATGAGTTGGAATCAGCTTGACAGCAATGGGTTTGGTTTTTTTGTTTATTACCTATACTTACAGTTACCATTTATTATAACCAGAAAGAATACAATCGAAGACACACATCAGGCAAGGTCTCAAGGTGGTCCCAGCATGAGGCTTCCATTGTCCTGCACCCTCTCCCCTGTATGGATGTTCTCACCAATCCTGGAAGCCCCAAGAGAGCTCCAAGGTCCAGAGTCCCCTATTCACTGGGACCTCAATGAATGTGCATGATCAGGGCCTTAATGCATAATTATGATCAATCCAATTAATGAATATGCATGACTACATCATGACCCTCTCTGTTCCTGAAGTTAGCCAGGTGTGTGACCTGTGTAGCTCCTACTTGCCCAGCCATTTTAGAAAGATAAGAAGTACTTTAATTGCTTGGGCTTATTTCAGAAACCAGATAAGAAAGGCCAAACTTAGTTCTTTATCCTACAACTCATAAGAGAATAACAGTGAAAAGACAATTAACACCTTAATATTATTATGGAAATAGTTTTGATCTCACAGACCGCTGAAAGGACCTTGGGGAATCCCAGAGGCTTCTGGATGACACTTGGAGAACTGCCAGTTTAAGGTTCAGTACTGTGATTTCTCTTTTTATTACCTATAGTGGCTAACATGCAGGAGCACAGAGTGCTTTTACTGGAGGCAAGTCGATGATTTCTATTTACAAACACTGAGAACTGGCACTACTTCACTCATAAAACATTGAGTGTTAAATCTCGCCCAGCTGTCAATGTCAGAAAATCACCCCCATACCACAGGTTCATCATACCCAGTGAAAAATTACATCTACCTTGAAATTCTAAAGAAACTGTATTTGCATGAGGAGCTGAGAAGTGTGATCCTTTTGATACTATTTATTTAGAACATAAACCTTATAATTTTACAAGTTATTATTTTGAAAATTTTAAACTACTACTTCTCTTTTCTCTGTGATTTGGAAACAACGTACCAGCCACTAAATATATTAAATAAAAAAAACTTGAATTCGCTTGGCTGAATAATGGGCCTGTTGGAAACTCAGTTTTAAGACAAACTCAAAGCTGCTTACTGGAATTAAATCAAAACCATAAGAAACAATACAGTAAACCTTTTAGTTTTATATGTTCCTTTGATAAACATTGTTACCATGAAATCCGCAACCCAACAGTTTTAAACAATAACTAGTCTGTAGGGTTTGTCACATTACTACAGGTTTGGGAATGAGCAGAAACATCTACAAATTTCTCTACTGGCTTTGGTTCTGAGGCACACCCTCAGGCAGCTGCTGAGGACAACGTTGCTGTACTTACCACCAGCGCTAGGACAAGAGTCCGCACCTTCTCCCCAATCTCAGGTGAGATGTCATTGCCAAACTGTTGGAGAGTGGTGAGGAAGCGCTTCAACTTGCTGAGCTGCCGAGCACCACAAGTGGCTGGCAATTGCTGATTCGTCAGTGCAGAGGATGTGGAAGAGGCAGGGCCATTGCTGAACCTTTGCGGTGGCGATGGGGCACCATTCAGGGTTGGAGGAGAATGGTTGATTCCATTGCTTACTAAAAGAAAGCCAAAATAAAAGACTCAGTTTAAGTGCAAAACACAAGAATCTTTGTTAATTTCTTGTTTGGTCTTTTGCTCACTCAGTCATTCGTATTTTGTAAAGCACATGTTAAAAGATTAGATAATGCATTTTCAAAATATAAATATCCTTTGAAAGATTAAAAAAAAAAAAACAAGACTTGGTTTCTGCCCTCAATGAGACTGCTGTAAAGCGAGGCAGACTGTCAGGTAAAAATGACTACAGAAGAACCCAGAGATGTTCTAACACAAGTGTGCACAGAGTGCTACAAAAGCACAGAGAGGGACAGCTAACTCTACAGGTGCCATGGGCAGCAGTGGGGAGCTGTAAGAAAGACTTCCTTCAACAGGTACTACTTGAGATGAGTCTGGGAGACTATGTTTTTATAATAATTGAACACTCACACCCATTTTTTTCTCAATGTCTAAATAATAATTGAATCAGGAATTAGAAATTACTAGTATTAGATACTTTTCCATCTCTTAATTATACAAATGTTCACCTTTGATTATACATATATTTTAAATTTTAATTTTATTGTGATAAAAATGTATATAACAAAAAGTTTGCCATTTTTACCACTGCCAAGTGTACAAATCAGTCAGTGACACCAATTACCCTCACATGTTGTGCCACTATCCCCTTCCTTCATTCCCGAAAGTTTTACATCACTCCAAGCAGAAACTTCAGCAATAACTTCCATTTCTCCTCCCACCTTCCCATTCATAAACTTTTGTCCTTATGTACTTGCCTATTCTAGACATTCATCTAAGTGGGATCATACAGTACCTGTTCTTTGTGTCTGACTTATTTCACTCCTGCACATTTTTTACACATCTCCTCAGTATCAGGGTCCTCAAGAAGCTAAACAGTCAATCAGAAGGTAGCATGTGGACAGTCAGAAAACAGAACTGTCCTAATTTGAGAGATATTTTTTCTAGACTATAGGTTTAATGACCTATTTCTGCAATAAGGTACATCTCTTATTGAAAAAAAACTTTTTAAATGTGGTAAAAGATAATAAAACAAAAATTTGCAATTTTAACCATTTTTAAGTGTATAATTCATTGACATTACCCTCAACGTGTTGTGCAACCATCACCACTATCCATGTCCAGTAAGTTTTTTTTATTACTCCAAAGAGAAACTCAGTACTTCTTAAGTAATAACTCCTCTTTCTCACCTCCTCCTCCCCCCGTAACTGCTGGCAGTATCTCTTTGACCATTCACAATATTCATGCCCATCAGCCAGTTACTCTTGTTTTGACAGTCCCAGGTTAATACTGTCAAAATCTTGTTCACTCAATAAAACAACTTCTAGACTCCACACATGACACTCCTATTCTGTATTTTTCCCTAAATTACAAAAAACTAAATCAAACCCATTGCTGTTGCGTCGATGCTAACTCATAGTGACCCTATAGGGCAGAGGAGAACTGTTCCATGGGGTTTCCAAGGGACAGCTCGTGGATTTGAACTGCCAACCTTTTAGTTAGCAGCTGAGCTCTTAATCGCTATGCCACCGGGGCTCCGATTACAATCAAAAAAAAAAAAAATTTTTTTTTTTTTTTTCGATTACAATACATGTGATTAATTATAGTTTTCCTATTTTTCCACTGTTCTTAACAGTTATTTCCTGGTAGTTTTATGTGAAATACAACCTTAGAGCTAAGTTCTTAATGGCATTAAATGACAACCTCCTTTTTCATTGAACAGTAAAATAAAATTACCTAGTGTATAAGTGTCAATAGATTTTCATTTAATCATATCACATCTTGGAAATCTAAGGTGAAACTCTATCTAAAAACATAAGAAGCAATTTAAGTCCAGACTTAAGAAAAGTTTAAAGGGCCCAGTCATTCAGTCTTTAACTAGCTTGAGAACTGACATTTACTTATATTTTGCCTAATGCAAATTCACTGATCACTAATGATCTTCCAATTCCTTTCTACTGTCTCTAAGCCAGTCGTAGTTGACTACCACTGTTCCCTCTTCTTGGGCTGACCCTTGTTCAAATCTGACCTGGCAAACTCTTCTTTACCTGTAATAAACAGCTATAATATATATATATTTTTAATATATACCTCAGATATTACCCCTACTAGGGTAAACTCTAGTAGATTTAATAATTCTTCTTTATGCTGCCTGTGTACCTCAAATATGCTTCCACTGCTTTTATATTTCCACTGCCTTAGTATAATAAACTGTGCACTATGTGACGAGCACTACCCTACACACCTACTTCGGCTTTGTTCATTACCTATCAGAGGGTAAGTGTTAAATGTTGCTGGATGATTCACTGCATAAAAGAGTAACAGGCTGGGGAAAAAAGGTACAGTGTCTTCCATGAAGAGATCACTAAAGCTACTGGAAGGGAAAGCTCAACACTCCATCTTCGCAATCTAGAAAATTAGTTGCAATGGTCTGCCATTTCTTTGTTTTCACAGAAAAAGTCAATTGTCATTGGAAAGCTGCCCTCTCTTAAAGCAACCCATAAAAATAACATATTATTGTGCTTTTGACCACTCTGATGCTCAGATAGGCTTTTTCAAAGCTTCTCTAGAAAAGCATGTGATCACATTTTCCTAAATAAAACATATCTACCCCCAACTGGCCAACTATGGAGGTAAAAAGGGTAAAATTTATATATACATACATTGATTATTTGTATCCTGAAATCTGAATGATAGCCTGGGTTAGATTAAATCTGTTTTATTTCAAGATAGTACCTATGCCTAAGGCTGTTTAACATTGAGATGGAAAATGGAATTTAAGAACAAGGATTGTAAACTTCATTTCATTCTGGCTCAAACTGAAGCCTGCAGTTGCCAGTTGCTCAGTTTCAAATGCCTTGGGAAAATAATGATTAAACCTCTTAAAGTTGTACTTTTCAGAGTCTTTTCTTGCCTTTTAAAATGATATAAACACATAAAACACAAACTTTTGAGCAAGGACAGTGTGGTACAGAGCCAGTGCACACAGTCTGAAGTTGGATAAACCTAGATCTCACTTTCTGCCAGCAATGCCATCACCAGGAAAGCAAAGATATTGATACCTATACCTTACAAGTTTGTTTGATGGAGTTTAAATAAGAAAATACATATAGCATCTAGCAGTGCCCTGACCAACTTTGTGACTACAAACAGCAACTGTCTTTCCGCTTTAGGATGCAAAATATCTGCAAGAGAGTGAAGTGAATGGGGGGTGGGGGGAAGCATGGGCAAGGAAAGACTGAAGAACTCAAATGAAAAAATGTATATATTGACTCAAGGGCAACTAAAAGCAACATATATATACAGATATGTATGTATATGTATATATATTTCTTTTAATTATATATATGTAAGACCGATATTCCTGAGTTACAGGTTATGTGTATGTTCATTCTGAGTAAATAAAACCAAACAGTCTCCCAAAGCGGTTATACCAAATTACACTGCAAACCCACAACGAGTGAGTGTTCAAGTTGCTCCACATATCCTCAACCAAAACTAACACTGTTTCCATTTGGAACGTTCTAGTGAGTGTATAATACTGCATCGGACTGTAGTTTGTATTTCCTTGCTGACTAGTGAGACTGAGCGTGTTAGAATGTATTTATTAGCTAGTATATTCTCTTTTATAAAAGAGAATACAAAAAAAAATTTTTTTTTATATTCTCTTTTATAGAGTCTTGCCATGAAAGTGCTGAACATTTTTAGTAGTAGTTCCATAATTTTATGAAATACACTTTGAAACCTACAAATTAATGTAATTATCTAAATTTATTAGTTTAGAGCCAAAGACATGAAAATTGCTGCTTATCAGCCTAAAAGTACGAAAACAGAATATTTAGACCACTAAGTATCCAAACACCTAAATTAGCCAAGTACTATCCTCAGAGCGAAAAGGCAATTTATAAAAAAAACAACCATATATATGTATTTTAGACAGCATTTCAAAAATGTTAAATAGTGTACAGAAGGCTCAATAGTGGCCGGCCACTCAGATCCAAATGTCACTCTGAACCACAACCCAAGTAATTAAGGGGTCTCACATGCTGTTGGAGTAAATGACACTGGCCTCGGTCCTCCGGGATTTATTGGTGGGAGGGGTGGCATGGTGGGAGGTGAGGATCTTGACTGTATCTTCACTTCCACAGGCGATCCAGGCATTGCTGGTACCCTTTTCTCAGGACCAACTGTAGACAATAAAAGGAAGAGAAGTCAGAATTTTCCATAAGATAATAAAAATAGTGAGAAAATATGGAATGTCTACATATTTTCCTGGAGGACTAAGAAGTTAAGAAGATGGCTAGTGTAGCGGGCTGAATGGGGGCCCCAACAAAGGCACCTGCGAGTGCTAAGCCTTGGAACTTCTCAGTGTGACCTCACTTGGAAAAAAGGGTCTACATCCTGGATTATCTGAGTGGGCCCTAAATCAATCCAATGACAAGTGTCCTTATAGGAGAGAGACAAAGACACAGACATACAGAGATACACACAGAGAAGGCGACGCAGAGATGGGGTAGAGAGAAAGGCAGCCACAAAGCCAGGGAATGCCACCTACAGCTACCACACACTGTTGCTGTTGTTAGCTGTGGGGTCAACTCCAACCCATGCTCAAAGTGGCAAAGAATGGATTCTCTCGAATTATAGCCTCCAGAATTGTAAGAGAATAAATTTCTGTTTTTTTTTAAAGCCATTTGTGTGTGGTAATTTGTTATCCAGCCAAAGGAAGCTAAACAGTAGTTTCTCTCTTTTTTCTAGATCAACTTTATTGTATAATTTACATACATTTTAAGTACAGTTTGATGCGTTTTGACAAATGTATTCAGTTATGTAAGTATCACCACAATCAAGATATAGAACACTTTCATCACCCAAAAAGTTTCCTTGTGACTTTTTTTTTTAATTGCGGTGATATATAACAAAACAGTTAAGTGGAATCACACAATATTTGTCCTTTTGTGATGGACTTATTTCATTTAGCCTCATGTTTTCAAGGTTCATCCGTGTTGTAGCATCTATCAGGACTTCATTTTTCTTTATGGTTGAGTAATATTCCATTGTATGTTGTTGTTGTTAGGTGCTGTCAAGTGGGTTCTGACTCGCAGCAACCCTATAGTCCTGCGCCATCCTCTAAACTGTTGTTATGCTTCAGCCCACTGTACGTATGTATGTACCACATTTTCTTTATTCATCCATCTCTTGATGTATATTTAGGATGCTTCAACATTTGGGCTATTGGAAGCGCTGCAGTAAACATTGGTGTAGAAGGATCTGTTTGTGTTCCTACTTGCAATTCTTTTCAGTATGTACCTAGGAGGTTCCATGCTGGGTCATATGGTAGTTTTGTTTAATGTTGTGAGGAACTGCCATAGGTCTCCACAGTGGCCACATCATTTTACCAGCAATGGATGAGGACTCCAATTTCTCCACATCCTTGCCAACACTTGTTTTCTGCTTTTCTGAAAATAGCTATTCTGGTGGGTCTGAAGCAGTATTTCATTGTGGTTTTGATTTTCACTTCCCTAACAACTAATTACCTTGGGCTTCTTTTCATGTGCTTATTGGCCATTTTCTTTGATGAACTGACTTGGATAAAGTCCTTTGCCCAATTTTTAATTGGATTGTTTGTCTTACTGTTTTCATGTTAGAAGCTTTTTACATATTCTAAATTGTAAAACCCTTAACAGATATGTGGTTACCAGATATTTTCTCCCAATCTGTAAGCTGTCTCTTCACTTTCTTCATAAAGTGCTTTGAAGAAATCCAATGTATCTATTCTGCCTTTCGCTGCTTGTGCTTTTGGTGTCGTATCTTGGAATCCACTGTTGGAAACTTGGTCCCGACACGTTACTCCTAAGTTTGGTTTTAAAAGTGTAGTGGCTTTAGTTCTTACATGTAGGTCTCTATTTGAACCATTTTGAGTTAATTTCCATATATGGTGTGAGGTATGTAGTTTCTCTTTTTTTAAATATTTACTTTTATAAAATTATAAAACTCATACATGGTCATTAAAAAAAAAAAAAAAACTGCGGTTCAAAAGTTTACAAAGTAGAAAAGCGAAAGGGAATCCACACTCAACCTTTCCTTCCTCTATTCCACTTCATATAAGTTACTCCTTTAAAAAATTTGGTATATATACTTCCATATAAGTATTTTAAATTTAATTTTGTGAAAAGATACACAATACACTATTCTTATCCCCAGCCTTCTAATTCTCCCCACGGTCTACCAATGTTACTAAAGTCTATGCATTTTTGCATGGCAAATTATACACAAATATACACATACGTGGAAAGTTTTTCCGTTCTTACATGTATGATAGTATACTATACACACTGTTGTACACTTTGGTGAAATAGCTTTGTACATCTTACTTTGCTTTACCAATCTCAAACATTACTTGAAATAAGGAAGAACACTTAGCGTCCCTATTTCATAAGCAAAGGAGCTCTGGTGGCACGGTGGTTAAAGCTCTCAGCTGCTAACTGAAAGGTCAGCAGTTCGAACCCACCAGCAAGATGTGGAGGTCTGCTTCTGTAAAGATAGAGCTGTGGAAACCCTATAGGGCAGCTCTACTCTGTCCTATAGGTTCGCTATGAGTCAGAATCGATTTGACGGTAGTGGATATTTCATAAACAATGGGACAAGGTCAAACGATGACATAACCTGAAAGTTATCAGTCAGGAGAGTGGCTTAGAAAGGAAGAAACCAGATTACAAATGCATTTTTCTTGACTTTTCTTTGTAAATGAATCAAATTGGTAGGGAATAATAATCAGTTGTGCAGAGTATTATACATAAATTGCTATTCGTGATGAAGTGCTAAAATTTTATATATATTAACCACACTAAGTGGTTTTCCCAAAAAAGAGACAGAGTCTACATCCCTGACATCAGGTATGTGAATGTCATCTATGATGTGTAGTGCCCAAAAGGATGAAAAGCTGGGCTAATTCTAAGGTAAGCACAGGCTACTTCATCCACAGGAACAATTCATAATAAGTAGCTGTTTGCTAACACCAGACAAGAGCCAACTGAACTCTAGGAAGAGAAATTACATAGATTAAGCTTAATGACAGAGTTAGGCCTGGACTAATATGAATAAGACCTGATACTGAGGAGTAATAGTCTAAGATTCTCAAAAAGTTATTTTTTCTTATTAATTGCAAGCTTTTCCTTTCAGTAACTATTAAATTCAATTTAAAGTATAAGAAAGGAACACCAAAGCTTCAAATAAGAATGTTGATCTCATGTTTCTTTTGGTCAGATTACAGCTATAAATGCAAAGCACACAAGAACATTCATGATACTGGTGACAAGGCATATCTTTGCTCATTCATGGACACCTAATGAGAAAAATGTTTCCAAAATACTATTTTTATGCTTCAGTGTGCATTGGTCACATTTTGGGAAACGATATAATGAATAGAGAGTCAACCAAAGCAGCAATGCTCCCAAGTTACAAATCCCCTGGCAAAAATGTGCAGCTCTTTGAGACATGTGGGCAACACTCTGCCAGCCCTTTCCATCTCTCTGTCCAGAACATTTTCTTTGTGAAAATGATGGTCGTCCTGTCTGATTAGTGGACTAATGAGGTGTTGGGCTTGTCTTTTTCTCCCTGACAGTATTTTCTCAATGCCCTTCAGAGAACAGTTGACAAGTTTCCAGCTCTTCCATCTGGGGCCCAGCTTTCCGGAGGAGGGAGGAGAAGGGAAGGAAGGAACTGACAGTTGTCTCGCACTGTTGTGTGTTGGGTATCATGTGCAACGACCTAGAGGGAGCCTTTCTTCAGACCACCTGGCTTTACAACAAGGGCGTCAAAGGCCCGAGGAGGGCTTAGCAGTGAGATGTGTTTTAACATTGAGCACTTGGCAGAATAAAAAAGTCGATCTGTCCAAGTGCAGAGCACTGACCTGTATGCTCTCGCCAGCTGAAAACGTATATGCTGGTAAAACCCAGCTGCTCCGGTACTGCTCATAGATTGATACTATTCATCTCTTGTCACTTCATTACCCACAAACCTGCAACACTGGAGTTACTCCTCCTGTTTCAGGGAATAATACTGACTATCAGAAAAAGCACAGGTACGTATCAGAGCCTGAGACATCTGGTGTGAACCATCATTCTGTTACTTACGACCTACATGAAGTTTAGCAAATCATTTCACCTTTCTGGGCTTCATTTTCAACAACTGTAAAATGAGTGATAATAAGAATTACCTGGAAGGACAGAATTTGAGACAATGCCTAGTGTAGTGCCAGGCATAAAGAAGGTAACAGGAATCCTGGGGTCAAGTTCTAGATTTACCACTTAACTAGCCATGTGACCTTGACTTATATTTGACCTCAATATTTGTTTCCTGTGGAAAATGGGTATACCATCAACAGTCTACCCACCTAACCTCAGAGACACTGGATGGAATGATCCAAGAAACGAGAGCTGCAGAAGCACCACGTACAGTGTAAGGTGATATTTTTGTTGGAGGCTGGGTGGCATGAGGGGATTTTACAGTGAGAGAGAGCTATCTCAGTGGTCTATAATCTGAAAATTCAGCTGCTTCTCAGGTGATACGTATGGGCTGCTCAGATGATGTATATGGGGTACACTCCAAAGCAGGCATTTTAACTCTCTGTGTGTGGGGAATCAGAGTAGGATTAGATTAACTCCCTAAAGGAAAATAGTTATAGAATGCCTTTTATGTCATCACTGTTAGGGTGATTTTGTTTCTGAATTTTTATGAAACAAATGTTCATGTTTTATGTTCTAGCTTAATCCCTTGAAAAAACCAACCACATCTTAAGCTCATCTCAATTCCAGAGAACCTTAGGTAAAAAATTCTGTTTTTTCAAGTGTGACTTGAGCCCATAAATACCACTATTTGGACTATAAAGCAGCCATATTCAGTCCCAGGGAAGTCAAAATAATCCTTAGTTTTGTCATGAAGGCTCAACTCAATTCTAAACAAAGATTCTAAGACAGTAAGTAACTGACAATTTAGTCACCCTATAATGACTTTGTACTTTGGTTATTCTGAAATAGATCTCTCCAAGGAATGTGTATGGATTAAAAAAGTAAAACCTAGACATACAATCAAGTGCTTCCTCACAATCACCGATGTGTCAATACATAAACACATAAAGCCAGCCAAGTTGATGAGCTGAAGAAAAGCAAACATGGAAAAGTATGTCTGCATGATTTTATTTCTCTACTGTGCAATATGCTAAGGGTGTCATCAAAACAGAAAACTGATGAGACAAGTAATAAACATTTTTTTGTGTGATGGCAGGGATATTTTTTCCCACGCAGTTATTTGAAGATTCAAACATGAAACTAAAGAGTAGAAATAGTCTGCAGCTCTAATCGAATACTGAAGATACTGCTGATATTGATAACATATTGATGAACATCCCACCCAGACAAATGCTACCTGAAAGTAATCATATATGATAAATAAATTGCCACAAACAAGGGCAAACCATTATAAATTGGTACTTCTTTGAAGTTTTTTTAAATTACTTTGAGGATGACAAAGGAACAGTAAATAGAAGAGATGTAAATATGATAAGAAAAATGCAATTCTGTCTAAGGGGAAAGCCTAGCCCTCAACAACTGGAGAGAAAGGAAACACCCACGGCTGCAAGGAGGAAGCATTATTAGACGAAAGATGTGAAGGATGCTCTGTCACCGACTAGTTGTATGACAACTGGGAGGAAAAGAACAACAAGGTGGGCATGATAAAACTTTTCATGGTAATGGAAATGGGTAAAAAGAGGCTGTAGGAATAAATATGGACAGTGTTATATTTTTATAAAGTTTAAAAACAAAGAACAATTCTACATATGTTAAGAGAGACATTGTATATGTTGTGTAGTCAAATATAAAAACATACAAGAAATAATAATGCACACTACATTCAGGACAATGATTACTTCTGGAAAGGGATGGAATCAGATAGACTTAACTAAATTACCATGCTTAAAAACCACTGGGTAACAGAAGAAATCAAAGACGGAATCAATAAATTCTAGAATCAAATGAGAATGAAAACACATCATACCAAAACCTTTGGGACACAACAAAGGCAGTGCTCGGGGGTCAATTTATAGCAATAGATGCACACATCAAAAAAGGGACAAAATCAAAACATTAGCTACACAATTTGAACAAATAGAGAACAGCAAAAGAAGCCCACAGCCACCGGAAAAAAGGGAATAATAAAGATCAAATCAGAAATAAATGAAATAGAGAACAGAAAAAAATAGAAAGAATCAACAAGACCAAAAGTTGGTTCTTTGAAAGGATCAACTAAATCAACAAACCACTGGCTAAACTGACAAAAGAAAAACAGGAGAGGATGCAAATAACCCAAATAAGAAATGAAATGGGGGACATTACAACAGACCCAACTGAAATAAAATGGATCGTAAGACAGTACTATGAAAAACTATACTCCAACAAATTTGAAAACCTAGAGGAAATGGACAAATTTCTAGAAACACACCACCTACTCAAATTAACACAAACTGAAGTTGAAAATCTGAATGACCCATAACAAGAGATTGAAAACGTAAAAAAAAAAAAAAACTCCCAACAAAAAAAAGCCCCTGCCCACATGGCTTCACTGAAGAATTCTACCAAAACATTCATAGAAGAGCTTACACCAGTACTACTCAAACTATTTCAGAATATAGAAAAGGAATGGATGTTTCTGAATTCACTCTATGAAGCCAGTATACCCGATACCAAAACCAGGCAAAGACATCAGGAAAAAAAGAAAACAACAGATTAATGTCTCTCATGAATACAGATGAAAAATTCTCAATAAAATTCTAGCCAATAGAATTCAGCATCTTATCAAAAAAATAATACACCATGACCAAGTGGGATTCATACCTGGTATGCAAGGATGGTTCAACATTAGAAAATCAACGTAATCCACCACATACATAAAAGAATCACATGATGATCTCAATCAATGCACAAAAGGCATCTGGAAAAGTATAACACCCATTCCTGATAAAAACTCTCAATAAAATAGGTATAGAAGGGAAATTCCTCAGCCTATAAAGGACATCTATACAAAACCAACAGCCCACATCATTCTTAATGGAGAGAGGCTGAAATCATTTCACTTGAGAACAGGAACAAGACAAGATGCCCTTTATAACCACTCCTATTTAAAACTATACTGGAAGTCCCAGCTAGAGCAATAAGGCAAGAAGAAGAAATAAAGGGCACCCAAATTGGTAAGGAATAAGAAATAAAATTGTCCCTGTTTGTGGATGATATGGTACTATACACAGAAAATCAAAAAGACTCCACAAGAAAACTACTGGAACTGATAGAAAGATACAACAGAGCAGCGGGATACAAGATAAATGTACAAAAATCAGTTGAATTCCTATACACCAATAAAGAGAACTGTGAAAAGGAGATCAAGAAAACAATACCATTTATAATAGCCCCTTAAAAAACAAACCCTGGTGGTGTAGTGATTAAGTGCTACAGCTGCTAACCAAAAGGTTGGTAGTTGAAATCCAGTAAGCGTTTCTTGGAAACTCTATGGAGCAGTTCTACTCTGTCCTATAGGGTCGCGTTGAGTCGGAGTCAACTTGACAGCAATGGGTTTTTAAAAATAAAAATAAAATACTTAGGAATAAATCTAACCAGGGATAGAAAAGACCTATACAAAGAAAACAAAACATTACTGCAAGAAAGCAATCAAGATCTACATAAATGGAAAAATGCACCATGCTCATGGATAGGTATCCTCAACATTGTGAAAATGTCAATTCTACCAAAAAAAAAGCAATCTATAAATACAATGCAATTCCAATCCAAATACTGACAGCACTCTTTGAAGAGATGGAAAAACTAATCATTAACTTTATATGAAGAGGAAAGAGGTCCCGGATAAGTAAAGCACTACTGAACAAGAAGAATAAAATAGGAGGATTCACACTACCTGACCTTAGAACTTACTATACAGCTACAGTAGTCGAAACAGCCTGGTAACGGTTTGAGGGCACGCACATTGATCGATGGAACAGAACTGAGAACCCAGATGTAAATTCATTCACCTATGATCATCTGATCTTTGACAAAGGCCCAAAGTCAATCAAATGGCGAAAATGCAGTTTTTTTTTTTAAACAAATGGTGTTGGCAAAACTGGGTATCCATCTGCACAAAACTGAAACAGGACCCATACCTCACACCATATACAAAAGCTAATTTAAACTGGATCAAAGACCTAAATATAAAACCAAAAACTACAAAGGTCATAGAATAAAAAAATAGGGTCAACGCTAGAGGCCCTACTACACAGCATTAACAGGATACAAACTATAACTAACAATACACAAGCACCAGGAGATACACTAGATACCTGGGGTCTTCTAAAAATTAGACACTTATGCTCATCAAAAGACTTCACCAAAAGATTAAAAAGAAAATGTACAGACGGGGAAAAAAAATTTTGGCTATGACAAAGCCGACAAAGGTCTAATTTCTAAAATCTGCAGCAAAAAGCCAAATAATCCAATTAAGAAATGGGTAAAGGATATGAACGGACAGACACTTCTTCAAAGAAGACATTTAAATGGCTAACAGATACATGAGGAAATGCTTGTGACCACTAGCCGTTAGAGAAATGCAAATCAAAGCCACAATGAGATACCATCTCACCTTGACATTATTGGCATGAATCAAAAACAGAAAATAACAAATGCTAGAGAGACTGTGGGGAGACCGGAACTCTTATGCACTGCTGGTGAGAATGCAAAATGGTACAACCACTTTGGAAAACGATATGGTGCTTCCTTAAGAAACTAAAAATAGAAATACCAGCAATCTAGCAACCCCACTCCTAGAAATATGTCCTAGAGAAATAAGAGCCATCACACGAATAGACATATGCACACCCATGTTCACTGCAGCAATGTTCACAATAGCAAAATGATGTAAACAACCTAGGTGTCCATCAAGAGATGAATGGATAAACAAACTCTGGTACATACACACAATGGAATACTACGCAACCATAAAGAACAACGATGAATCCGCGAAGCATTTCACAACATGGATGAATCTGGAAGGCATCATGCTGAGTTAAACAGGTCAATCACAAAAGGCCAAATATTGTATGAGACCACTACTGTAAAAACTCATGAAAAGGTTTACACAAAAAAAGAAACAATCTTTGATGTTATGAGAGAGGGGAGGGATGAGAGGGAAAAAACAAAAAAACAAGACTTAACTAAATTAAGAGGGGGTACTTGAGCATTTGCTATATTGTGCTTTTGTCTTTTGTAACCTTGAAATATTCCATAAGAAAAGAAAGATCACTGGCAGCAATGGGCAAAATGGAAGAAACAGTGAGACTTCAATGCAGGGATCCTACTTAGGACGTTGTTACACTGAGACATGATGATTGCCTGAGATGGGAGTAGCAATAGAAATGAAAAAAAGGGGGTGGATTTCACAGATATTTAGAGTTAGACAGGATTTGGTAATTGATTAGATGTGAAGGATAAGGGGAATGAATGAGTCAGGGTGACTGCTGGGGTTACTGACCAAGATAAAGGACACTGGAGGGAGAGTCTGTTGGTGAGAGAGATGATGAAGACATGCTGCTTTTGTGGTACCTCTAAGATAGTCAAGTCGAGGTAAATTCTAAAGTTTGCAGTTGAAAAGAATAGTCTGGTCTAAAGATACTGAAGGAGCCCTGGTGGTACAATGGTTAAGCGCCTGACTGCTAACCAAAAGGTTGGCAGTTTGAACTCTCCCAGCGGCTCCAATGGAGAAAGACTTGGCACTCTGCTCCAGTAAAGGTTTATATAATTACACCTTAGGAAACCCTATGGGGCAGTTCTACTCCGTCACAAAGGCTTGCTATGAGTCAAAATTGTCGAATTGTTGTTGGCACCTAAGAACAACAACAAAGGAGACACTAAATTGTAATTATTGGTATTAAAATGAGTAAATTTAGGCTATGAGAGGAAAATATGTGAGGTTTCAAAATATAAATTCTGCCTGCTGATTTTGATTCTATTGCCGCTTATTCCATCTTTCGTGTTGATCAAGAACAGCTGGTAACTATTATCCACTAAATATTCACTCATAAAATTTAATGGTTTAATCAGGTCCTAGGTCTTTTTCTTCAGGCTAGTGACCAGTTTTTTTGGACTAGTCACAAAGCTAAAGATTTATAACATGCTCTATAAGACCTTACCCCTCACCATTTTCCAAGCTCTGCAATTTGTTCACCATGCGCCACAGAAATTCTACTTTATGTTTCTTTCCTGATGATCCCAGCTCCTACTTCTGGAAAGGTAGGCTCAACTACCTAAGACCATTTTCTAATCTAAACAAAAGCCCTTTTAGGACAACTCCAAAGCCAAACCCATTGCTGTGGAGTCAATTCTGACTCATAGCAACCCTACAGGACAGAGTAGAATTGCCCCCATAGGGTTTCCAAGGAGTGGCTGGTAAATTTGAACTGCTAACCTTTTGGTTAGCAGCCATAGCTCTTAACTACTGTGCTACCAGGGCTCCAAGACAACCCCATTAACAAGGAAACAATAAGACAAGAAAGGAGGACGGGAAAAGGAACACGATAAGAAAAATGTTACTTTCCTACATGGGAACATAAGAGGACAGTTGGTTTTTGTGGGATTGCTCTTTTTGGTGGGGATGGTGATTAAAGACAGCCATGGTGATGCAGTGGTTAAGACCTCGGCTGCTAACCAAAAGGTCGGCAGTTTGAATCCACCAGCCACTCTTGGGAACCCTATACGGGGCAGTTCTACTCTGTCCCGTAGGGTTGCTATGAGTCGGAACTGACTTGATGGCAATGGGTTAGGTTTTTTTTTTTTGGCTGGGACGTGAAGAAGAAAGTAGTTAGGTAAGGAGGTTGGGCAGCTTTTGCTGAGATTAATCTTAGTATTCGTTCATTCATTCATTCAAAATTATTCGAGTACCTACTGCATATCAGGCGTTGAGGACAGAGCAGTAAGTACAATCAGAGTAAATAAAAGATAGAGGTCAAGAAACAATGCTGAGGATATAGCCTGAGCAACTAGAAGGATGGAGCTGCCATTTACTGAACAGAGGGAAAATATGAAAGGAAGATGGCCGGGGGGACAGGTGGGAATCAGAAGTGCACTTTTAGGCATGTTAAGTTTGAAATTCACATGGAGATGTTGGATAGGCAGCTGGATATAAAAGTCTGGAGATGGGAGCTGGGGTAGAAAGGTCTGAGCCTGTGATTAAATGCTGTCAACTGACAGTACAGAGCCTGAGCCTGGACGCTTACACAGAAGAAGTGAGTAGCACGCAGAGGTTCCAGGACTGATCTTTACGGACTGTAATTTTTAGGGATCATGGAAGATGAGAAGAAATCAAAAAAGGAGACCAGCAAACAGCAGTCAGGGAAACGGGAAAAAACTGGAAGCTAAGTAAAGAATATAATCTACTGGGTGTAAACACTGTGAATTTCAAGATAAAATATATAAATGTTTATATAGGAATACATTCTAGCTGTTTAAATTATTGTGATTAGACCCATGGTTCACAAAATACCTTTTTAAACCTACTTATTTGAAAGCTTTTGCTTTTATCAAAGCATCAGCAAGCAAGAATATAGTTACAAAGGTCAGAACTAATATATTATTTGTAACGAAGGATACAAAAGTATTTAAGAAGCAGCATGCCAATCTCACACCAGAATCTAAACGGGACAAGTCAAGTAAAATCGCTACAGCCAGCACCTCACGCCAGATACGACAGTTAACGGAAAATTCTCCTGCCTCCCCTAATTTAACACCATCTCTCAGCTGAAAAAGAATAGTTAAGTATGAAAAGCTTGTTTACAGCAAGTTAAGAGTTTGAAATGAAAAGCGCAGTTCAACAAATGTACTAAATTCCAAGCCAGCTGGATATTTATGTCATTGAATAGTCAAAAGGCAGGCTATCATGGAAGAAGAAGGCTGGGCGTAAAATTAGAAAAGGTAACTTTGGAACCCTGATATTTCTGTCAATTTACGAACTGTAGGATCCTGGACAAGTCATTCTAGAGCCTTGGTTTCCTCATCTATAAACTGTAGGGGAAGCAGACGCTGAAAGGTAACAGGTAAGAAATGCTCTGTTACACTATTCAAGTATAAGGTATTATTAGACAGCTATCCATCAGGAATGTATTAACAGTTATTATGCTACCATATGTGAGAATAAATAAAGGATCTCTTCTAATACTAATGATTTTAATATTAAAAAAAAAAAGTTCTAATCTGCCCGCCATCATGGAAGCCCTATTAGTAATCTTAACGTAAGTTAAAAGCAGCAGCAGCAGGGCTGACCCAATAATGTAAATGAGGAGAAGTGAACTATGGATCATTTTTTCCCAGCTTCAGCAAACGTATGGAATAATACAGTTATCTACTCCAACTGCACACCATCTGATTTAAGTCTCCACCAAGTTATTTCTCACATAAACAGAAAATTGAGAACTTTAAATTACATTTGATTAGCATCTTGGCTTCCCATGGAAGTCTTCCCTACTACAGCCTAAATCTACTAAATTTCAATCTCTTAAAATTGTACAGCATTACTGGTCTGGCCAAACTAATGCAGAGAGTGCAAACTAAGTCAGAGAACCCACAGAATCTGAGAATATCAGGATGTAAGTCCACTCTTCTTGGTAAAATAAAATCCTCACACATCTTCTCCTGCAGACAGGGAGAAACATCAGTTTCTCACAGAGATAGTTAGTTGCTTTGCTAGGATTCAAATGTATGTCTCTCTGGTTCCATTCACTGATGGATCTGTGCTATAATTTCTACGGTATACAGAACTTTCTAGAGCAATGTATCAGTAAATCTTGAAAGTCCAATTTCAAAATATATCACGAAGCTGTTCACTTTTCCCATCTTGACACAGTTCTGCTTTAGTTCAAGCCACTGTCATCTCTCACCTGGACAACTTCAACAGCCTCCTATGCTTTCTGCTTCTGCTTTTTCCCCCTCTGATCCATTTTCCACATAGAAACAAAAATGCTGATGTAAAAACCTAGAATAGCCCTTAAGTCATGGTCCTATTTAAACCCCTCTAATGGCTTCCCCCTGCTCTTACAATAAAACCCAAACTCTTTACCATAGCTTAAATGGAATGATCTATCCCACTGTCCTTAAAGTATGGCCTGAAGACCCCTGGGGTTTCTGCAGACCCCCCTTTTTTTTTGGGGGGGGGGTGAGGTCCACAGGATCAAAATAATTTTCATAATCATAATAATAAGAGATTATTCGCCCTCTTTATTCTCACTCTCTAAAAAAAGGTAAGTTGAGTTTTCCATATGATGACATGATGAATGGTATCACAAAAGACTGAATAGAGAAGCAGATATGGGAATTCAGTTATCTTCTATTAAGTCAGTCATTAAAGGTGATGTCCAAAACTGTAAAACAGTATCACTCTTCTCATTAAATGTTTTGAAAAATATTTTTTATAAGAATATCTATATTAACATGTGAAAGGTTTACTTTTATTTTAAAGAAATTAGTAAATAATTTAAAAAATTCAGTTTTAACTTCTAACATGATAGAATATATATAGTTTATCTATCATATTATACACTTACATGTCTATGGAGCCCTGGTGGTGCAGTACGCAGTACGTGAAGTCATCATCTGCTAACTGAAGAGTCAGTGGCTGGAAACCACCAGCAGCCCTGCAGCAGAAAGATGTGGCAATCTGCTTCCGTAAAGACTTGCTGCCTTGGAAACTGTCCAGGGTTGTTATGAGTCGCTGTTGACTTGAGTAGCCATTGACTTGATGGCAGTAGGTTTGGTTTGGGTGTATGTGTATGTATATATATATACACACATACACACACACAGAGAAACACCTCCCCCCCCCATATCTACCATAAAAATATTTGTGTTTCGGGATCCTTAATAATTTTTAAGAGGGCAAAAGGATCTTGAAACCAAGAAGTCTGTGAACTGCTGATGTAACCCATGCCTATCCTCCAATCTCATATCCCATCTGCCCTGCTCTCATTATGCAAACACGCGAAGCAAATTCCCCCGTCGGCGTCGTAGCTCAGGCTATTTCTTCTGCCTAGGATCCTCAATACTCAGATGTCAGAGCAAATGTAACCTCCTCAGAAGGATCTTTCTTAACTAAAGTTGCTCTCCATCCCTCCCCTACACCAAACTACTGCATGACCTTATTTATTTTCTTCATTGTGCTTATTACCTCCGAGTATATGTTTGCTTAACTGGTGCTCATCTTTGGAGAAACAAAGGCTTTGTCTAGTTGCCTATCATATCTTTGGCACCTAGAGAAGCAAGAGTAAATCACAGTGATCATAGGTGGCACATCCCAAAAGCTTGTCTGGCCTTCACTTATCTTCTCTCTCACATTTCCCCATGCCCAGTGAGTCAGCGCAGACTTGTTACTTCTAACTCGTCATATCCATCCTCAACCCTCTTTCCATTTCCAGGGCCACTGCCTTGGATTAGTCCCTCATTTCTCTCTTAACTGGATATTCTCCAGGGTTCAACAGATTCTACGCTCTGCTGCCAGACAATCATTTCATCGAAAACCTTCACTCTCTGTTGTCTTTTGTACCTCAGATTGGCCTTCATGGTCTTCAGGTTGCTAAACTCTGATATTCACCCACATCCATTTCCATGAACAGTTCTATCATAATCAGGAGGGTCTCTTGTAAGTCATGGTCATTCTGGGCTTATATTGTCTCTATATCCTAGAATTCCTTCCTCCATCTTTAGAGTCATTTAAATCTTCCCCAACACTTTTGTGCCAGTATGTTGGTCCTGCCTTCACCTGTCTGTCACCATGTCTAGGATACTGCAAGTAAGAGTACTGGTTCCATAAAAATCGTTGGTTGATAAACAGGGGAGAAAATGACATAAAAGGTAATTATGCTGTTTAGTTGAGGCATGATGGTAATAACACAGGTATGCTATTTACATATAAGCAAGTTATGCTTACTCTAATTCTAGGTCACAGACTGTCCTGTTAATCTTAAAAATTCATGCATCTTTCCTGGAGACTAGGGAGACAGAGTAAGTATGAAGATACCAAACCAAATCCTCTGCCACTGAATGGATTCTGACTCATAGAGACCTCATAGGGTTTCTGAGGGTGTAAATCTCTACAGAAGCAGACTGCCACATCTTTCTCCTGAGAAACCATTGGTGGTTTTGAACCACTGATCTTTCGGTTGGCAGTTGATTGCTTTAACCACTGCGCCACCAGAGCTCTTTAAGCTTGAAGATGAAGCCTTTGAATCCATCAGTAGTACCACTTAAAAAAAAATCACCCCTCAAAATTCTTGTTGTACTATTAATGCATCATTGTGATATAAGGAAGATGATATAATGTTCTATAAATCATGAATCCATTAACCGTGTTAACTAAAAGAAGCTAGGAGTGGATGATATGATCTTACATATAGAAAATCCCAAAGAGTACACAAGAAAACTAGAACAAACAGAGGAATTTAGCAAAGCTGCAGGGTAGAAAGTTAACAAACAAAAATTGGTTGGGTTTCTATATACCAGCGATGAGAAATCTGAAAGGGAAATTATGGAAACAACAGCATCTAAGAGAATAAAATGCCTAGGAATAAATCTAACCAGGGACACAAAGGACTTATGCAATGAAAACTATAAAACACAGCTGAAAGAGTTTAAAGATGCCTTAAATAAATGGAAAGATGTACCATGTTCATGGATTGGAAGACTTAATATTGTTAAGATGTCAATACTGCCCAAAGAAATCTATAGATTCAATGCAAACCCAATCGAAATTCCAACGGCATTCTTAAAAGAAATGGAAAAACCAACCCTTAACTTTATATGGAATGGCAAGAAGCCCCGAATAGCTAAAGCAATGTAAAAAGAGAAAAACAAAGTAAGAGGGCTCACTAATTTTAAAACAGTAATCAAAACAGCCTGATTCTGGTATAACAACAGACACACAGATCAATGGAACAGAACTGAGCATCCAGAAATAAACCCGTATATCTATGGTAATCTGATTTCGACAAGGGTGCTAAGTCCATTCAATGGGAAAGCAAGAGCCTCTTCAATAAATGGTGCTGGGAAAAACTGCACTGCCACATGCAGAAAAATGAAACAGTATCCATGCCTTACACCATACACAAAAACAAATTCAAAATGGATTAAGGAACTAAATGTGCAAAGTAAAACCACAAAATTCTTAGAAGAAAAAGTAGGGGCAATGCTGTCATGCCTAACTTTTAACAACAGATGAGTATCCTTTCACCATATTTATTCAATCTCTATGCTAAGCAAATAACCTGAGAAGATGAACTACATGAAGAATAATGCGACATCAGACGACACAACCTGGCTTGCTGAAAGTGACGAGAACCTGAAGCACTTGTTGATGAAGATGAAAGACTACAGCCTTCAGTATGCATTACATCTCAACATAAAGAATACAAAAATCCTCACTACTGGACCAATAAGCAATGTCATGATAAATGAAGAAAAGACTGAAGCTGTCACGGATTTCATTTTACTTGGATCTACAATCACTGCCCACGTAAGCAGCAGTCAAGAACTCAATCGACATATTGCATTCGGCAAATCCGTTCCAAAAGACCTCGTTAAAGTATTAAAACGCAAAGAGGTCACTTAGAGAACTAAGGTGCCTGGCCCAAGCCATGGTATTTTCAATTGCCTCATATGCATGTGAAAGCTGCACAATGAATAAGGAACATTGAAGAAGAACTGATGCCTCTGAATTATGATGCTGGCAAAGAATACTGAATATACCATGGACTGCCAAAAACACAAGTTTGCCTTGGGAAAAGTACAGCCAGAGTGCTCCTTGGAAGCAAGGATGTCAAGACTTCATCTCACATAATTTTGACATGTTATCAGGAGGGACCAGTCCCTAGAGAAAGACATCATGCTTGGATTGAAACAGTGGCTGCAACAATGGGCTCAAACATAGCAATGACTGTGAGGATGGCGCGGGACCAGGCAGTATTTTGATACACAGGGTCGCTATGAGTTGGAAATGACTTGACAGCACCTAACAACAATGATACAATAATACAAACACAGACAGCAAAAGACAAAACAAATAAATGGAACTTCATAAAAATTAAAAACTTTTGTTCATGGAGGGACTTTACCAAAAAAGTGAAAAGACAAGCTACAAACTGGGAGAATATCTTTGGAAACCATATCTGACAAGAACCTAATAACTAAAATATATATAAAACTTCAACAAAGTAACAACAAAAAGACAAATAACCCAATAAAACAATGGGCAAAGGACTTGAATAGATATTTCACCAAAGAGGACATTCAAATGGCCACCAAACACATGAAAGGATGCCCAGCATCATTAGCTTATTAGAGAGATGCAAATCAAAACCACAATGAGATACCATTTTACTCCCACAAACATCAAAAAAGAAACCAGTTGCCTGTGGACTCACAAAATGACTAAGAAAAAAAAATAACAAATTTTGGCGAGGATGTGGGGAAATCGGAATCCTTATCCACTGCTGGTGGGAATGCAAAGTGGTACAACCGTTGCAGAAAACACAGTGGCAATTCCCCAAAGACCTGAAAGCAGAGACTTAAACGGAAAGACTTGGACACCACTGTTGATTGCAGCATTATGACAATAACTAAAAGGCGGAAACAACCTAAATGCCTATCAACAAATGAATGGATACTGGTCTGACAGAGACTACAGAAACCCCAAGAGAATGGCCCCCGGACACCCTTTTAACTCAGTACTGAAGTCATTCCTGAGGTTCATCCTTCAGCCAAAGATTAGACAGCCCCATAAAACAAACAATAACACACGTACCTCAACCATGTATACAAGACTAAATGGGCACAGCAGTTCACAGGCAAGGAAGAGGAGGCAGGATGGGACAGGAAAGCTGGACGAATGGGAACAGGGAACCCAAGGTCAAGAAGGGGAGAGTGTTGACACATTGCAGGGTTGGCAACCGATGTCACAAACAGTATGTGTATTGTTTAATGAGATACTGATTTCTTCTATAAATGTTCATCTGAAAAAAAAAAAGAGCAGCTGCTGAGGCTGCTCATGTACAACCAAAAGCCTCATGGGATTTGGTTCCTTGGTTTGGAGGATTAGGGTTATCGTTTCATAAGACATCCCAGTTAACTGGCCTAATAACATGTTTAGTGCTTCTGTTCTACCTCCTAGCTCCTTGCCTAGTGCCTGGGGTTTTAAAACTAGGAAGCAGTCATCCAAGGCACAATTGGTCTTTATTTGCCTGATGCAACATAGGAAGAAGGAGAGTCAGGAATATAAAGAGGATATGGAATGTGTGGCTAACTGCCTCCTTGAACACCTGCCTCCTTTGCCATGAGACCAGAAGAACTGCCTGGTGCCCAGCCACCATTACTGAACATTTTGATCAAAAATTCTATTGAAGAATCCTGATCAAAAGGGGAGAAATGCAGAACAGGATTTCAACTTCTCATGGAATCCATACTTCTTGGAGTCATGAAGGTTGGATGAACTTTTCAAACAATTGCCCTGAGATAATCTTTAAACCTTAAACCAAAAATATCCCCTGAAGTCTTCTTAAAACCAAAGAGTAGTTTAGCTTAACTAGTAAAAAATGTCCCCCTTGAGCATTACGCTCTTTTAAGAACTATCTATATGTGATCTAACTGAGAAGCTGGAAAGGTTAGACAGCAACCTTAGGGAGCAGTGAATTTATGTTAATAGGGGAGGAACAACTCAGAAAAGGAAGGTGAGAATGGCTGCACAACCTGAAGAATGTAATCAGTGTCACAGAATGGTAAATGCAGAAACTATTGAACTGGTGTATGTTTCGCGGTGTATATTCTCAACAACAACAAAATCAATAAAATTTTAAAAAAGCAGCAGCAGCTAGGGAACATCACAGACTAATGCAGACATCAAATCTTTAGCTTATATAACTCTTTTTCCATAGGCCTTTTCCATCTTAAAGATGCTATATTTATCTAGATCCATCCTTCCCCCACAAACAGCTGTTACTCTTTCGAATTGAAAAATATTAAATTTTAAAAGGCTACTAACTTTTGCTGTTTCAATTACATTCTATTAAGTAAAAATAATTTTGCCAATGTAAAGGCAAACATGCCCAGTCCCCTCTTTCAAATATTAGTAAGGTAACTGCCAGGTTAATTTTGACTAAAAAAAAAAATATATATATATATATACACACACACACACACACACACATCATGCTCAGTTAACTTGCGTGCTACAAATATTGTTCCATTTTGTACATTTATTTATTCTTCAAAGTTTAAAAAGAGCTTGTCAATACTAGGATTCTACTTGGTCTCAGTTACCTGTTTGGTAAACTGAGTGCATGTATTCCCCCTCCAGCCTGAGGAATGGCCAGCACACCAGGCTTCTGCTTTGCAGCGGAGAACTACAAAAACAGAACTGCGGACTCAGAGCAGCAGGGACCAAAAAGCTCTATTCCAAAATGGGAAGCCCCTCGACGACACCCATGCCTGGCTGACACTTGGCTTCTGTTAGGGAATTGTCAGCACCCAGAAGTGTACCTTACCGCAAAGATGGCACCTTCCACTGCTAGCACCAGTTGGTAATACTTGTGCCTTCTAGGGTCCTATCACTGTCAACTGTTTCAAGAAAACTATCTTACCATGCCTAATAAAGAGACAGGTGGTTGTGCAAACCCACAAAACCTCATACTCCTGCTGTCCATAACCACAAGAGAGCCAAGAAAAAAATGAAGCTCTGTATGTTTGACTCGATCTGCTTTCTATCAGTTTACTCATTGAACCCTCTGCCTTGGGAAACAAGTGCTTTACAACAAAAACAAACAAGCTGGGGTTTGGTCATTTAACTACTTTTTTGAATAAAAGTATCATTTAGCAGTCTCTTCCCTAAAAAATCTGGTCAATGCTAATTACCAAATATCAAAAAAAGGAATTCATTCCTTATTGCCTGTTTCTAGCAAGTGCACCTTCTCTCTGCCAGAATCTGACCACTAATACATTGGAATTGTTGTTGCCATTTGTTAGTTGCCAAAAGGTCACCAAACCCTAGCTTATTGAGGGAGCAGGGATGGCAAAAGGCAGATTCTATGTCTTTGTGTATTGCC
The DNA here is from genome assembly GCF_030014295.1 of Loxodonta africana. Taxonomy (NCBI): domain Eukaryota; kingdom Metazoa; phylum Chordata; class Mammalia; order Proboscidea; family Elephantidae; genus Loxodonta; species Loxodonta africana. The sequence goes on along the minus strand of NC_087365.1, from coordinate 32,801,699 downwards.
ACTTCCTTAAAAACAGTAATGACAAAAATACAGAAACCCATAGGCACGTTGCCAGAGTAGTCTTCTGTCTCTACCTTTGAAGAGCTCATGTGTTCCCTTGTCCAGGGGTTTTGTTTTCACAATCAAATTAGGTTTTCTCTGAATACTGTCTCTTTCTATGACCTAAGAACCTCTTTGTGGGCAGGACAATACGACTATATGAGCAGCTATGCTCCTCAGTCATGTCAGCAAATATATACTAAATTCTGGTTATTCAGAGGAAGCATCTGGTGAAGCCATGAGTAAGGCAAACATTTGTTCTATAATATTATACAACTTAGCACAAATTCGCATGTTTTCTAAGTGTAGTTTTTGCAGACGTTTTCAGAATGTAGGGTTGTGCTGTCTAACACCGTGGGGATGAGCCCCACGTGACTACTGAGCACTTGAAATGTTCAGATTGTGAAGTGCTTTAAGTAAAATACTGAGTTTCAAAGACTTAGTACTAAAAAAAGGAAAATAAAATACGTCGTTAATTTTTTTATATTGATCATATGTTATAATAACATTTTGGATATATTAAATATAGTATTAAAAGTAATTTCACCTGTTTCTTTTAATTTTTTTAGTGAGGCTACTACAAAGTTTTAAATTACCTATGTGACTCATACTGTGGATTGCACTAGATTTCTATCAGACAACTGTGATGTAGGGGTAATGATGCAGTGGTGGATAAAAACATGGACTCTAGATTCAGACAGATCAGGTTTTAAATCTAGGTTCTGTTACTTTTCCAGCTCTTTGATAGTAGGAAGAGTTTCTCCTGAAGTCTCAGGTCCCTTGTTTATAACATGCAGTCAATACTGTCCAGCTTCCAGGGTTGTTGCTGATAGTCAAATGACGTAATAGAATAACTTAGAATAGGCCTCATGTCATAGAAACTAGTTCGTCTTTTTTTAGTTTCCAGGGGAATCTAGACAATTATGATCTGACACTGTTTGGGCTGAGCAATTTAGGGTAAGATAGATTTGTTTTCCCCTTTTCAAAAAGGTTAAGCTCCAACCGATGACTGCCCTGACAGGGAACACAACAGAGAACCCCTGAGGGAGCAGGACAGCAGTGGGATGCAGACCCCAAATTCTCATAAGACCAGACTTAACGGTCTGACTGAGACTGGAAGGACCCCGGTGGTCATGGCCCCCAGACCTTCTGTTGCCCCAGGACAGGAACCACTCCTGAAGCCAACTCTTCAGACATGGATTGGACCGGACAATGGGTTGGAGAAGGACGCTGGTGAGGAGTGAGTTTCCTGGATCAGGTGGACACTTGAGACTGTGTTGGCATCTCCTGCCTGGAGGGGAGATGAGAGCGGGGAGGGGATTAGAAGCTGGCGAAAAGGACACGAAAAGAGAGAGTGGAAGGAGAGAGCAGGCTGTCTCATTAGGGGGAGAGTAACTGGGAGTGTGTAGCAAGGTGTATGTGGGTTTTTGTGTGAGAGACTGACTTGATCTGTAAACTTTCACTTAAAGCACAATAAAAATTATTAAAAAAAAAAACGTTAAGCTCAAAGTAAAGAGAATTTAACTGGTCATTTTACGGGGCCTAAATCTTTGAGAAATGAAAGATGTACATGCACATAAGGTGCTTTATTACAATGAATTTGGGGAAAACAGTATCAGATAAATATCCCTACAACAAACAAGGATAAGGAGAAGTGTCTTCAGTCTGGCATTTAAGGCATGTAGTCTGTGACTTGCTGTTCATCGTGCCGTGGCTGGGCTTCTAATATATTTGACTTCCAACTCTGAGGCTCTGTGCCACACTCATTTGTTTATATATCTCCCACAGCTCCAAACATTCTCTGCACGTTCTTCAGCACCTTGAAGTTTCACTTCTAGTTTACGACATAAATTTTGGGTTTATACTCTTGAAGTTCCTATCTACCACAAGCTTGCAAAGAGTTTTTATTAGAAACAGGTCTTCAATTTAATCAAAAGCTTTCTTATCGGGGCAGAGGATGTATTTATGGAAATGGATTTTATTATTTTTTTTCTTTCACCTCCTTAATGCTTAACCACCCTTGCATTATGGGATTAACCTTACTTGATTAGGCTGTATCACTCTTAAATACAATAAAACAAGGAAAAAAGTAAAAGATAATATAAGTCTTTCAAACAGGCCAGAAATGAAGAAGAAAGAAATACCATGAGCTGAATGGCAATGATATTTTTTGATTTGAAAAAAAAAAAAAAAAAAAAGTTTGTTAGCACCTATGTTTCTATTCTAACTACAGAAAATACTTAAAATGTTCACTTTTTCTTCAATAAACTCATTAATTTATTGAAGAAAAAATGAACCTTAATTAATATTTGAGAAAAAACAAAGACTAGTAATGCATATTTTAGGTTAAAATATCAATAGAAAGTGATAGTTCCTTGTGTCTACAGTCCTACATTGAGTTAGAGGTTTCAATCTTCTCCTTTCAGTGGGCAGATTCAATGATTCACTCTAAATTCCTGACTTCATCCAGTGATGTCACTAGGGTTGGTGTCACCCACCTTGGTAACTCATGGTATCACTCCCCCCACCACCCGATGGTAATCACAACAACACTATAGCTAAAGCACGAGAACATGTGACAAAACCAGCAACTACAAAAACACGGGCAGCAGCGAAAATAACAGCATGTGCTTATAGCACGTGCAGACAAAACCAGGTGATTCGAAGCATCATTGTAACTGAGTAATAATGACAGCTCTGACCAGACAATTAGAAGGTTCAAAAAGTAAATTAGCATAGAGTTTTAGCCTTATAACCCGTTGCCGTCGAGTTGTTCCGACTCATAATGACCATATAGGACAGAGTAGAACTGCCCCATAGAATTTCCAAGGAGTGCCTGGTGGATTCAAACTGCCAACCTTTTGGTTAGCAGCCATAGTATTTAACCACTATGCCACAAGGGTTTCCTTCAGCCTTACAGGTATACTGATACATGTAAAATGGGCTTATGAAAACTGTTTTTGTTGTTATAACTAGCTAAAGGGATATTTTTAATAAAAATAATACATTTCTGCTGAAACACTGCACGAAACTTTTATAGACAGTCATTTTGGTATCACCCAGTGTGGTCCGCATGCCCTTGCACCCTCCTAGTGATGCCACTGACTTAATCACTATTAAATATTTCTAACAAAATTTAAACTATCTGAATGAAACAATGTTTGGAGCAAACTGTCTAGATGTGAGTATCAACCTGGGGACAGAAATAATAAGTTATGATTAATGGCTTTAAGGGCCATGGTAGCTCCACAGACACACCCAAACTCCCTGAGGGATTGAATTGCTGGGCTGAGGGCTGGGGGCACCATGGTCTCAGGGAACATCTAGCTCAACTGGCATAACAGAGTTTGTAAAGAAGATGTTCTACATTCTGCTTCAGTGAATAGCGTCTGGGTCTTAAAAGCCTGTGAACAGCCATCTAGGACACTCCACGGGGTCTCACCCCTTCGGGAGCAAGGAAGAATGAAGAAAATTAAAGACACAAGGGAAAGATTAGTCCAAAGGACTAATGGACCACATCCACCACGGCCTCCACCAGACTGAGCCCAGTACAATGAGATGGTGCCCAGCTACCACCACTGACTGTCTGACAGGGATCACAATAGAGGGTCCCAGACAGAGCCAGAGAAAAATATAGAACAAAATTCTAACTCAAAAAGAAAGACCAGACTTGCTGGCCTGACAGAGACTGGAGAAACCCTGAGAGTATGGACCCTGGATACCCTTTCAACTCAGTAATGAGGCCAGTCCTGAGGTTCACCCTTCAGCTAAAGACTGAACAGGCCCATGGAACAAAACAAGACTAAAGGGGTGCACCAGCCCTGGGGCAGGGACTGGAAAGTAGGAGAGAACAGGAAAGCTGGTAATAGGGAACGCAGGATTGAGAAGGGAGAGTGTTGACATGTTGTGGGGTTGTTAACCAATGTCATACAACAATGTGTGTACTGTTTGATGAGAAACTAGTTTGTTCTGTAAACCTTCACCTAAAATTCAATAAAAAATAAAAAATAAAAAAAAAGGAAAGATTAATGGCTTCACATGCCAAAACAACCAGACATAACAAGTAAAAATGAAATACATAGAGTGATTCAACTTTTGGTCTTGGAAACATCCAAGATGTTTTCCATGTAGAATCATTTAAAGAAATATAATTAAAACTGATTTCAATCAACTAAGGCAAAGAGAAAGAGTATTACATTCAAATACTAATGTTTAGATTCAGGTAATAACAATTGCAGGAAACTCTCCTGTATACTTTCACAAAGCTATCAATCAAGGTCGAACCTTCCAAACTGACAATCCTGATTTCTATGCCCACATACACCTGTGGGATCACAGTACTTTTTCCTGATTCAGACCTACCTTTCCAGGCTTCCTTATTCTAAGTACCCTTGGTACTTCATGTTTGAACCACAAAATTCTGTTGAATATTTAGAAACTCTTGACTTAGATCAGAACTTAATGGTTTGTCTATTTTGAAGTCATACCCAACGCATGAATTTGCTGTAAAGTATGCACAGCTGACATGAATCTAGTCTCTGCTTAAAGTCTTGAGTGAAAGAATGAGATTAAGAGTAGGTTCCACTGTTTTTGGAAAAGACCCAATATTAACAGGAATCTCAGTTCTCTCATCTTTAAAGTACAGATAACAATGAATATGATTAATCACAATGTTGATAAACTCCCATGAAAATATACTGGCAATCATTTTACGCACTGTAAGTTACCATATCCATTTTGTAGGGGAGCGGGGCAGATGATCAAATAGATGCAGATACACAAAGAAGGACAAAAGCAATAAACCTGTATTTTAATAGTCAACTTAACTTTCAATTTACCTTGGCCACGGTTTTAATACCAATATCTCAGATTTCTTCAGCCAGGCCTCCAGCACCTTGCCAAAGCATAACATAATGAAATGGTGAATTTTGGGAGAAAATAATTATGTATTTCTTGTTCACACTGTAAGGCTTTCTAGATTAACTATATGCTGTTTCCTTCCATTAATTCCAGTATCTGATTTCTAATGTACTAGGAAGAAAACATACAGAAATAACATATTTCAAATTACCAACATTCAGTTAATAGGGTGAAAAAACTATCTGCCAGAAAAACATTCATACCATATGACTCTGTGACCTCACTCCTGGGAATCTGTCTTTAATAAAATAACTCAAGGGAAAAAACGATTTTACCACAGAGGAAGTTTACTTAAATAGCGTAACAGCATGTTAAAGCAAACAATGCAGGTATTAAAACCATAATTATGAAAAGTATATAAACACATAAAATTATAATTATGAAGATCATTCAACTCTTGGGGTAATGTATACAATACAAAATTATGTGTGGGTGGAAGACTCACAAAAATTATACAGTTGATATCATTACAACTATTTATTAAAAAAATAGATACACCTGGTCACGGTACGTAAAGAAACATGAAAATGCAACTAATAAAATGGTAGGGATAACAGATAAATACTTAACCAACTTCCTTGAATCCTTTTGAAACACTGGCTATATAATATTTTCATTTGCTTTCTAACTAAACTTGCATTTCTACAGAAGAATTATCAAGACACCTAGTGGGCTGCCAAGCATTCCTAACACTTTGGTCTTTCTTCACACACAGGCAGCATAATCTAGTTACAGTGACCTCATTTTCAAAATCAAAATTTTGTTAAGTAGCTAGGGTTCAGGGTACAATGGGACAGATTATCCAAAATTATGATTATGACACAAAAACCAAGGTTTGGCAGTCAGAAGCCCTAGATGTCCCTAGACCCCAGGTCTTTCTCCACCTAAGCAGTATAGATAGGTAAAAGCATACATATTCTTCAATTAGGCCCACTCACCTAGCTTACAAGGGATGTAAGTTAACTTGTCAAGGACTTGTTGTGAGGTTAGAAGTTATTTTTTGGCATGTAGTAAATGTTTAAACAAATGAACTAAAAACAGTGGCTCAGTGCCGCTGGAAAATGGGCATCTCTCACCAGCCTGTTTTTTCATCAGGAAATGAAGTTAATAATCCTGTTCTAAACTGTAAACCATTTTTTTATTAACTTTTATTGAGCTTCAAGTGAACTTTCATAAATCAAGTCAGTCTGTCACATATAAGTTTACATACATCTTACTCCGTACTCCCACTTGCTCTCCCCCTAATGAGTCAGCCCTTCCAGTCTCTCCTTTCATGACAATTTTGCCAGCTTCCAACTCTCTCTATCCTCCCATCCCCCCTCCAGACAGGAGATGCCAACACAGTCTCAAGTGTCCACCTGATATAATTAGCTCACTCTTCATCAGCATCTTTCTCTTACCCACTGTCCAGTCCCTTTCATGTCTGATGAGTTGTCTTTGGGGATGGTTCCTGTCCTGTGTCAACAGAAGGTTTGGGGACCATGCCCGCCGGGATTCCTCTAGTCAGTCAGACCAGTAAGTATGGTCTTTTTATGAGAATTTGGGGTCTGCATCCCACTGATCTCCTGCTCCCTCAGGGGTTCTCTATTGTGCTCCCTGTCAGGGTAGTCATCAATTGTGGCCAGGCACCAACTAGTTCTTCTGGTCTCAGGATGATGTAGGTCTCTGGTTCATGTGGCCCTTTCTGTCTCTTGGGCTCTTAGTTGTCGTGTGACCTTGGTGTTCTTCATTCTCCTTTGCTCCAGGTGGGTTGAAACCAATTGATGCATCTTAGATGGCCACTTGTTAGCATTTAAGACCTCAGACGCCACATTTCAAGGTGGGATGCAGAATGTTTTCGTAATAGAATTATTTTGCCAATTGACTTAGAAGTCCCCTTAAACCATGGTCCCCAAACCCCCGCCCTTGCTCCGCTAACCTTTGAAGCATTCAGTTTATCCGGGAAACTTCTTTGCTTTTGGTCCAATCCAATTGAGCTGACCTTCCATGTACAGAGTGTTGTCCTTCCCTTCACCTAAAGCAGTTATCTACTAATTAATCAGTAAAAAACCCTCTCCCTCCCTCCCCGCCTCGTAACCACAAAAGTATGTGTTCTTCTCAGTTTATACTATTTCTCAAGATCTTATAATAGTGGTCTTATACAATATTTGTCCTTTTGCCTCTGACTGATTTCGCTCAGCATAATGCCTTCCAGGTTCCTCCACGTTATGAAATGTTTCACAGATTCGTCACTGTTCTTTTTCGATGCGTAGTATTCCATTGTGTGAATATACCACAATTTATTTACCCATTCATCCGTTGATGGACACCTTGGCTGCTTCCAGCTTTTTGCTATTGTAAACAGAGCTGCAATAAACATGGGTGTGCATATATCTGTTTGTGTGAAGGCTCTTGTTTCTCTAGGGTATATTCCAAGGAGTGGGATTTCTGGGTTGTTATTTAAAATCAACATTAAATCTTCCTTTGTTAAAGACAGCGTGTAATATATAGGTGCAAATATGCACACCTATACTGTAATTTTTATTCTGGATCTGTTTCTTCTGTTTCAAGAGTATGCTGACTGAGTGATCAGGAGTTAAAAGTGGCATCAGATAGACCTGATCATATCTTCTAAGGTTGTAGGTGAAGAGATAGGAAACAGCTTTCTGCCACCTGAATCTTTTCCTCCCCAGCATAATAGCAGTTAGAACTCAAGTTTGTATGAAAAATAATTTATGTTGAATTGCTTAAAATTGTCTAACTACGCCTAGCAGGATTTCGGCAGTTTTGAAATCTCATTAAAAAGAAAGAGAAAACAGCAAATAGTAATGTGTCTGCCACAGAGAGGTAGAGCTTCCCAATGCTTGTCATAATTTATGAAGGTTTTTATTGGCTTATTGAGGAATAGTTAGATAATCTCAAAGAAGGTAGTTGCTAAAAGCAATATAGGATAAAAAATGATTAATAATTTTCCTGATTTCTCGTTTTTGGCAAGTCCCAAACTTGATTTAATTTAATTTTTATTTTAACTGAAAATATACATTTTTTAAATACATTTTACTGGTTTAGTTCTATTTCTAACTGTTTAAGATAATGCCAGATAGATTTCCAAAGTGGTTGTACCATTTTACATTCCCACCAGCAGTGTATAAGAGTTCCAATCTCTCCGCAGCCTCTCCAACATTTATTATTTTGTGTTTTTTGGATTAATGCCAGCCTTGTTGGAGTGAGATGGAATCTCATCGTAGTTTTAATTTGCATTTCTCTAATGGCTAATGATCGAGAGCATTTTCTCATGTGTCTGTTAGCTGCCTGAATATCTTCTTTAGTGAAGTGTGTGTTCATATCCTTTGCCCACTTCTTGACTGGGTTGTTTGTCTTTTTGTGGTTGAGTTTTGACAGAATCATGTAGATTTTAGAGATCAGGCGCTGGTCGGAGATGTCATAGCTGAAAATTCTTTCCCAGTCTGTAGGTGGTCTTTTTACTCTTTTGGTAAAGTCTTTAGATGAGCATAGGTGTTTGATTTTTAGAAGCTCCCAGTTATCTGGTTTCTCTTCGTCATTTTTGGTATGTAAACCATTTTATAAAATATATCATCACTGTTATCATCATCATCATCCACTATTATGGTTTTTAACACATTTATTGCTCCTACCAAAAAGCCAGCTCAAGTAGCTGGCTAGAGTTTAACCTAATGGGTTAAGGGAGAAATACTATAATGTAAAGACATCACTAATGACAAAGATATGCAACCAAGAGGTGAAAATACACAGCAAGGCCATAATTACAAGCATGGTATGGTTGGTATGGGAGGTGGCACAATAAAGTTGACCTCTGGGAGGCAAAGTACTGAAAATCGATGCATAATACAGTAGACTGACTACCTCCAGAAAGAATACATAATGAAATGGTTTCTAAATGTACTGCTGGTAGGGTCTTGGTTACCAAGTCCAAACAAAGTGGCTAGGATTTAAATATATCCAACCAACCCTCGTCTATGATTTACTAATTTAAATATAACAAATAATTCATTCTCAATTGTACTTTTTTCCCTCTTAAAAAATGAGGTCACAAAATACAAACCATAACTAACAATGCACAAACAGCAGAAGGGAAACTAGATAACTGGGAGCTCCTAAAAATCAAACACTTATGCTCATCAAAAGACTTCACCAAAAGAGTAAAAAGACAACCTACAGACTGGGAAAAAAAACTATGGCTTCGACAAATCCGATCGGGGTCTAATCTCTAAAATCTATAAAATACTACAAAACCTCAACAACAAAAAGACAAATAACCCAATTAAAAACTGGGCAAAAGATATGAACAGGGACTTTACCGAAGAAGACATTCAGGTGGCTAACAGATACATGAGGAAATGCTCACAATCATTAGCCATTAGAGAAATGTAAATCAAAACTACAATGAGATACCATCTCACCCCAACATAGCTAGCATCAATCCAAAAAACAGAAAATAATAAATGTTGGAGAAGTCGTGGAGAGACTGGAACACTTATATACTGGTGGTGGGAATGTAAAATGGTACAACCACTTTGGAAATTGATTTGGCGCTTCCTTAAAAAGCTAGAAATAGAAGCACCATATGATCCAGCAATCCCACTCCTTAGAATATATCCTAGAGAAATAAATGCCCTTGCACGAACAGATATATGCACACCCATGTTCACTGCAGCACTGTTAACAAAAAGATGGAAACAACCTAGATGCCCATCAACGGATGAGTGGATAAACAAATCACGGTCTATTCATACAACGGAATACTATACAATGATAAAAAACAACAACAAATCCTCGAAGGATCTCATAACATGGGTGAATCTGGAAGGCATTACACTGAGTGAAATGAGAGTCACGGAAGGGCAATGTTGTATGAGACCACTATTACAAGAACTCAAGAAGGGGTTTAAACACGGAAGAAAACATTCTTTGATGGTTACAAGGGTGGGGAGGGCGGGAGAGAGGCATTCACTAATTAGATGGACAAGAATTATCTTAGGTGAAGGGAAGGATAACACACAATACAGGGGAAGTCAGCACAACTGGACTAAACCAAAAGCTATGAAGTTTCCTGAATATATTCAAACACTTCGAAGGACAGAGTAGCAGGAACAGGGGTCTAGGGACCATGGTTTCGGGGACATCTAGGTCAACTGGCATAACAAAAGTTTATTAAGGAAATGTTCTGCATCCCACTTGGTGGGTGGGATCTGGAATCTTAAAAGTTAGCAAGTGGCCATCTAAGATGCATCAATTGGTCCTAACTCACTTGGAGCAAAGGAGAATACACAACACCAAAGACACAAGGAAAATATGAGCCCAAGAGACAGAAAGGGCTGCATAAACCAGAGACTCCATCAGCCTGAGACCAGAAGAACTAGATGGTGCCTGGCTACCACCAATGACCACCCTGACAGGGAACACAATAGAGAGTCCCTGACGGAGCAGGAGAAAAGTGGGGTGCAGAACCCAAACTCTAATAATAAGACCAGACTTAATGGTCTGACTGAGACTGAAGGGACCCCGGAAGACATGGCCCCTGGACTCTCTTTTACCCCAGAATTGAAACCATTCCCAAAGCTAACTCTTCAGACAAAGATTAGACTAGACTATAAGACATAAAATGATACTTGGCAAAGAGAGTGCTTCTTAGCTCAAGTAGATACATGATACTTGTATCAAGTAGATACAAGGCAGCTCCTGACAGGAGGCAAGATGAGAAGGCAAAAAGGGACAGGAGCTGGCTGAATGAACACAGGAAACCCAAGGTGGAAAGGAGGAGTGTGCCGTCACATTGCCGGGAGTGAAGCTAGGATCACATAACAAACCTGTATATAAAGTTTTGTATGAGAAACTCACTTGAACTGTAAACTTTCACTTAAAGCACACACATAAAAAAAGCAGGGTGGGGGGGAGAAATGAGGTGGTTTTAAAAAATATGTATTAAATTTAGTTAATATAAAGTTCTAAGACTTTTCATATAAAAACACTCTCAACTAAAAAAAAACGTAAGCCTCATCATACATTCAAATGAATCGTTTATGAAAATAATTACATACATCTCTTCAACTAAGGTTTACAACTAGTTTAATTTTAAACCAGAAAGCCATACAGTCAGTCCATTCAGCTTCCCATTCAGACAAAGAAAATGAGACCCAGAAAAGCTTATGGCTGTGGCCCTGGGAAAGGGACCATTACCATGTGGCTAGAACAACTCTAATGTAATGACTAAACTGAAAGAAGTGATTTTTCAAGTTAACACAACAGTCTTTCTGTATAAAGCATTGCAAGATAACGCAATCTAATGAAAATAACCGTATGTGAAGTTGATGAAAACATGCCCATTCTGGGTCTGTTTCCCCACCGGAATAATGACAGATAAATATATACGGTTCCAACTCGTACATCCCCTCTGTACAAAAAAACAAAACACTGCCCAGTCTTGCGCCATACTCGTGATCATTGTTATGCCTGAGCCCATTGTTGCAGCCATTGTGTCAATCTATCTCATTGAGGGTCTTTCTCTAAATATAGAAGTGGCTTTGATATAATTAAAGGGAAAGAGTAGGATATAATACAGTATATTCATAGAAATAACATGGAAAAAGTATCCACATGTACAGACAAGAACTGAAAAAGAATATGGGGAAAATAAGTTGGTTCTAATGATAGAACTATCTTTGTACTTCAGGATTAAAATAAAATGCTGTTGGCAAAAGGATAATATCCATACGCCTACAGGAAAACCAGTTATTATTTAGATTTACACACCACCAATAAGGCCAAAGATGAAAAAATTGAAGATTTTTACCAACTTCTGCAGCTTGAAATTGATCCAACATGCAATCAAGATGCATGGATAATTATTGGTGATTGGAATGTGAAAGCTGGAAACAAAGAAGAAGGGACAGTATTTGGAAAACATAGCCTTGGTGATAGATGCTGGAGATTGCATGACTGAATTTTGCAAGACCAACAACTTCTTCATTGCAAATACTTTTTCTTCAACAAGATAAATGGTGACTATACAGAGAGACCTTACCAGATGGAATACACAAGAATCAAATTGACTGCATCTGCGGAAAGAGATGATGGAAAAGCTCAATATTATTAGTCAGAACAAGGCCACGGGGCCCACTACGGAACAAACCATCAATTGCTCAGATGCAAGCTTAAGTTGAAGCTGAAGAAAATTAGAACAAGTCCATATGAGCCCAAATAGAACCTTGAGTATAACCCACCTGAATTCAGAGACAACCTCAAGAATAGATTTGAACATTAACGACCAAAGATGAGATGAGTTGTGGAATGACATTAAGGACATTATACATGAAAAAAGCAAGAGGTCATTAAAAAGACAGGAAAAAAGAAAAGACCAAAATAAAATGGATGTCAGAAGAGACTCTGAAACTTGCTCTTGAACGTAGAGTAGCTAAAGTGAATAGAAGAAATGATTAAGTAAAAGAGGTGAACAGGAGATTTCAAAGGGCGGCTTGAGAAGACAAAAGTATTATAATGAAATGTGCAAAGACCTGGAGTTAGAAAACCAAAAGGAAAGAAAGAACATGCTCAGCATTTCTCAAGGTGAAAGAACCAAATGAAAAATTCAAGCCTTGAGATGCAATACGGAAGGATTCTACCGGCAAAATATTGAATGATGCAGGAAGTATCAAAAGAAGATGGAAGGAATATAGAGACACTGTACTAAAAGAACTGGTCGCTATTCAACCATTTCAGGAGGTAGCATATGATCAAGAACTGATGGTACTGATGAAATAAGTCCAAGCTGCACTGAAGGCACTGGTGAAATACAAAGCTCCAAAAATTGACAGAATACCAATTGAGATGTTTCAACAATCAGAAGCAACACTGGAAGCGCTCACTCATCTATGCCAAGAAATCTGGAAGACAACTCTCTGGCCAACTGATGGGAAGAGATCCATATTTGTGCCCATTCCAAAGAAACATGATCCAACAGAATGTGGAAATTATCAAACAATACCATTAATATACACAAGTAAAATTTTGCTGAAGCTTATTCAAAAGCAGTTGCAGCAGTACATTGACAGGGAACTGCCAGAAGTTAAAGCTGGATTGAGAAGAGAACAGGAAATGAGCGATATCATTGCTAATGACAGATGGATCTTGGCTAAAAGCAGAGAATACAAGACAGATGTTTATCTGTGTTTTATCGATGATGCAAAGGCATTCGACTGTGTGGACCATAACCAATTATGGATAACACTGGGAAGAATGGGAATTTCAGAACACTTAGTTGTGCTCATGAGGAACCTGTCCATAGATCAAGAGGCAATGGTTAGAACAGAACAAGGGAATACTGCGTGGTTTAAAGTCAGGAAAGCTGTGTGCATCAGGGTTGTATCCTCTTACTATACTTATTCAAACTGTCTGCTGAGCAAATAATCCTAGAAGCTGGATTATATGAAGAAGAACACAGCATCAAGATTGGAGGAAGAGATCCAGCAATCCCACTCCTCGGAATATATCCTGGAGAAATAAGAGCCTTTACACAAACAGATATATGCACACCCATGTTTACTGTAGCACTGTTTACAACAGCAAAAAGATGGAAGCAACCAAGGTGCCCATCAACGGATGAATTGATAAATAAATTATGGTATATTCACACAATAGAATACTACGCATCGATAAAGAACAGTAAGGAATCTGTGAAATGTTTTATAACATGGCGGAACCTGGAAGGCATTATGCTGAGTGAAATTAGTCAGTTGCAAAAGGACAAATATTGTATAAGACCACTATTATAACAACCTGAGAAATAGTTTAAACTGAGAACAAAACATTCTTTTGTGGTTACAGGGGGTGGGGGGTGGGGATGGGAGAGGGGTATTCACTAATTAGATGGTAGATAAGAACTACCTTGGGTGAAGGGAAGGACAACACAATACAGGGGAGGTCAGCACAACTGGACTAAACCAAAAGCAAAGAAGTTTCTTGAATAAACTGAATGCTTCTAAGGCCAGTGTGGCAGGGGCAGAGGTTTGGGGACCATGATTTCAGGGGACATCAAAGTCAACTGGCATAATAAAATCTATTCAGAAAACATTCTGCATCCCACTTTGAAGAGTGGTGTCTGGGGTGTTAAAGGCTAGCAAGCGGCCGTCTAAGATGCATCAATTGGTCTCAACCCACCTAGAGCAAAGGAGAATGAAAAACACCAAGGACACAAGGTAATTACAAGCCCAAGAGACAGAAAGGGCCACATGAACCAGAGACTACATCATCCTGAGACCAGAAGAACTAGATGGTGCCCGGCTACATACAACCAGTGACTGCCCTGACAGGGAACACAAAACAGAGAACCCCTGAGGGAGCAGGACAGCAGTGGGATGCAGACCCCAAATTCTCATAAAAAGACCAGACTTAATGGTCTGACTGAGACCGGAAGGACCCCGGTGGTCATGGTCCCCAGACCTTCTGTTGGCCCAGGACAGGAACCATTCCCAAAGCCAACTCTTCAGACATGGATTGGACTGGACAACGGGTTGGAGAGGGATGCTGGTGAGGATTGAGCTTCTTGGATTGGGTGGACACTTGAGACTATGTTGGCATCTCCTGCCTGGAGGGTAGATGAGAGGGTAGAGGGGGTAAAAAAAAAAAAAAAAAGAGATTGGAGGAAGACTCAGCAACAACTTGCAATATGCAGATGACACAGCCTTGCTTGCTGGAAGTGAAGAGGATCTGAAGCGCTTACTGATGAAGATCAAAGACTACAGCCTTCAGTATGAATTACGCCTCAACATAAAGAAAACAAAAATCCTCACAACTGGATCAATAAGCAATGTCAGAAGACTGAAGTCATCAAGGATTTCATTTTACTTGGATCCACAATCAATGCCCATGGAAGCAGCAGTTAAGAAATCAAACGACGAATTGCATTGGCAAATCAGCTGCAAAAGACCTCTTTAAAGTGTTAAAAAAACAAAGATGTCGCTTAAAGGACTAAGTGCCTGACCCAAACCACATTATTTTCAGTCACCTCATACGCATGGGAAAGGTGGAAGATGAATAAAGAAGACTGAAGAACTGACATCTCTTAATTATAGTGTTGGCCAAGAATATTGAATATACCATGGACTGCCAGAAGAACAAACAAATCTATCTTGAAAGAAGTAGAGCTAGAACGCTGCTTAGATGCAAGGATGGTGAGACTTTGTCTCACATATGTTGGATACCATGAGGGACCAGTCCCTGGAGAAGGATATCATGCTTAGTGAAGTAGAGAGTCATCGAAAAACAGGAAGACCCTCAACAAGATGGACTGACACAGTGGCTGCAACAATGAGCTCAAGCATAAAAACTATTGTGAGGATGGTGCAGGACCCGGCGGTGTTTCATTCTGTTGCACACAGGGTCACTATGAGTAGTAACTGATTCAATGCCACCTAGCAACAGGGAGCCCTGGTGCAGTGGTTCAGAGCTATGGCAAGCTACGAATGCTAACCAAAAAGGTTGGCAGTTCAAATCCACCAGCTGCTCCTTAGAAGCCCTATGGGGCAGTTCTATTCCATCCTGTAGGGTTGCTATGAGTCGAAATCGACTCTACAGTGCCATCATTCCCAATGGAAGAGGTTACCTTGATAATTCATTTTAGTAAACATCATTGAAAGGCTAACATGATCCATGTCCTGTACTAACTGCTTGGGATACAAAAATGAAGCTGCATTCCAACCCTCAATGACTTCATGGTGTAACTGGGTGATAGGAGCTAGAGGAGGACACCTGAAGTAGACTGGAGTGGCGACACAGAATCAAATAACACTGCATTATCATCTAAGATCCTGTTTTAGACTATGGCCACCTTTGAGAATGAGCTGAATACTAAGACTCTTTTCCACCAAATGAAGAATATGTGCACATATACTAATGCTTCTGCTACCACGTTCTGGGGTGTCTACAAACGTCTCCTCTAGAGACTTCACACAGCTACCTTCCTACCATACATCTTAGTTCACTGGCTTGCAAATTTTAAGGCTAGCTTTTCCTTCTGGTTTTGAGAACAGGGAACAGATGGCCTACACAGTATAAACTCTCCCAAGAACTAATTTTTACCAATCACATGTGGTTAAAACCCAGATTTATACCTCCGGATTAGTGAGCAACAGAAACCATCGTAATTACTTGACAATTATTCAGTGTGACAGCTGTTTGTACCACTACCTTATGTGAGTTTTAAAACATAGAATAACACCTCTGGTTCCCCTGGATTAAAAAAAACAAAACAAAAAAATATTAAGCTACAATACTGGTCACAGGTATAAAACAACCCATCATAAAGACATTTTTCTAAAAGCAAGTAAACCTTGGAAACTAAATAATCAACAAGAAAACAATAGATACACATACCCACTCATTTCAATGCTCATGATGTTTACTATGGCTTCAGGAAATATTTCTACTTAAAAAATAAATAAATAAAAGGGCAATGTTTCTGTATGCTACAGATGAGTCTTCCCCAAATGGAGAGAAATATCACCTTCGTGGGTGACATTTCTAACACTTTTAGGAATTGCTGCATAATGAAGAATATAAAAAAAAACCTCTGTTCACATTACAAGGCTCCAAATACATCATTTGTTCATTTTTGTTTCAGAGGAGGCCAGTCTCTGCCCCTCAGACTGAGTAAGCCCCCTAAGAGTCAGGACCATGCTGGCTTGATCACTGCTGTAGGCCCAGTGCCAAGTCCAGCAGCTGGAATATAGTACATACTTGATTCTTACTTGTTAAATGAATAAAGTCAACTCTTAGGTATTTCTTAGCGGGTTATGTAGAACGACTACATGTTTCCCTCATAACGGAACTACTAGGTTAAAAAAAAAAAACAATCAACATGTGAAATCAGGACCAGAACTTCAATTTAAATTCAAATAAAAACAAGTTAGATGTTAGCTTTGTTTCTAATGGAGGATAATCCAAAGCTCTCTTCTATTGAAAGTAATTTCTTCCATGCCTTTATACATACCATACATACAAAACAGAAATTAGTTTACTGTTGTATTATTCTGCAACTTTTCACAGAAACTACCTAAAATGTATATCCCAATTTTGTAAAAGTTTAAGGATAGACCCCAACATGTTTATGTTATTGTTAAGGATAAAGAACAGTCAAAACAAATTAAAAAATGAACAACATTGGAGGACAAACTATTCAATGTTCAGATTTACTATAAAGTTACAGTAATAAAAACAGTGATATTGGTAAAAAAAAAAGTTTAATCAAACTGAATGGAGTCTGGAAATAGATATACCTATATAGATCACTGATTTTCAATAGAGGTGCTGACTCAATTTGATGGGAAAAGAAAGGTCTTTTTAACAAATATTGTTGGAAAAACTGGGTATCTAATGTGGAAAAAAAGAAAAAATAACCTCAATCTTTTCTTACATACACAAAAAATTGACTCAAGATGGATCGTAGACTATTATCCAGAATATTAGTTTTTAGGGTGAAAAAAGAATATCTTCACGACCTCATGGTAAGCAAAGATTTCTTGGACAGGTCACAAAGAGCACAAATCATAAAATTAAAAAATTGATAAATCAGACTATCGAAATTAAAATTCCGGCTCATGAAAAGACACCATTAAGAAAATGAACAGATGAGTCATAGATAAGAATAATTATTCACAGCTAATATATCTGACAAAGGACTCACATCTAGAATGTATACAAAACTTCCACAAATCAACAAGAGAAAAGACAAATAACCGTTTTTTTTTAATGGACAGGAGATGTGAACAGATACTTAAAAAACGAAGTACAGATAATTAACATCATTAATCACTAAGTAAATGCAATGGAGCTGTGGTGGCGAAGTGGTTAAGCGTTCAGCTGCCAACCAAAAGGTGGGCGGATCAAATCCACCAGCCACTCCTTGGCAAACCCTATGGGGCAGTTCTACTCGGTCCTATAGGCTATGAGTTAGAATTGACTCTACAGCAAAGGGTTTGATTTGGTTAAATGCAAATTAAAACCACAATGAGCTACCATTACACACTCACTAAAATGGCTAACATAAAAAAAGATCGACTAAATGTTAAGGAGGATACAGGGTATCTGGAGCTCTTATACATTGCTGATAGGCGTGTACAACCACTTTGAGGAACGTTTTAGCAATTCCCTATAAAGTTAAACATACATCTACCAATGATTGAATCATTCTAGCCCAAGAGAAATTAAAACCTATGTTCACGAAATCTTTGAGAAGAATTGTTTATAGCAGCCTTACTCACAGCCAAAAACTGGAAACGACTCAAATGTCCATCAACAGGTGAATGGGTAAACTGTGGTACAGCTATACAACAGAATACAACAACATTAAAAAGGAACAGCTTACCGAGTCATGCAACTACATGAATGACATTTAAGAACAAAGAAGCCAGACACAAAAGAATACATACTGTATGATTCCATTTATATTAAATGCAAATTCAGGGGTAGAAATAAGATAATGATTACAGGGAATAGGAACTGACTAGAAAGGGACACAAGGGGAGTTTTCTGGTAAATGTTAAGTGCTCTAAATTTTGTTTTAGAGGGTGGTTACACAGGTGTAGACAAATGTCAAAAACACTCTACTAGCCCGTGTGAAGGAGCCCTGGTGGTGCGATGGTTAAGTGTCCAGTTGTTAACCAAAAGGTCGGTGGTTTGAAGCCACCAGCTGTTCCTAGGGAGAAAAGACCTGGTGATCTGTTCCTGTAAAGATTACACAAACAGAAACTCTATGCGGCAGTTCTAGTCTGTCCTACAGGGTCACGATGAGTCAGAATCGAAGACGGCACACAACAGCGCCTGAGTTCCTTGGACCGAACACGTAATATTTATACATTTGACATTAATTATAAATATAATTATAAATATCAATACAAAACAATTGCCCACCATTACACTGCACCTAAGAGCAGTTCCTGCTTGTAGATGTTATGATATCATCTTAGCTTGCATGTGGAAATCACTCAGGCTATCTCTGTACCTCAGGTCTCTTTACAATAGCCAGTCAGCATGTGCCATTCTTCACATTTCCTGCCATTTTCATTCTGAAGGGTGAACTTCATAATTGCCAGCAAGCACTCTTGCATCCTGACCGACCAGCATTCACTTCTAATCAATAGCAGATGTGGGAATGGTGCCAGGGTGGGCCTTAGGCCAAGGTAACAATTTTTCTCCTATTCAAGAGCAAATACTCTTCTTAAGCTCCAAGTCATCCAAACAGAGAAAATGACATCTGGAAATGCACTGCAGTGCCATGTTTTTGGCCCCTTTGGATGATAGCTGTAGGCACTGTAAGAAAAAGGGTCGCTGTGCCAGCCTTGTGGGACACTGCATAGTACAGCAACTCCACAACCTTGCAATATGGAGAAAGTCCTAAAGCAAATGGGCACAAGCAGTCATTTAAGAAAATTTCTTTGATTATGATCCTTTTACAAATAAATAGCAATTGTTTATCTCATTTTTCCATATTCGACTTAAGGTCTAAGTTCTCTACTTGTTCAGTCCTGACTTCTCAACTCCCTACAATTTTTTGGAGATCTCTTTTTTAAAATTAACACTCCCAAGGAAACGAATACTCCATGTAAGTTAATTGAACCATATATCAACTGTCCTAGAAGACATTAAAAAAGTTTAGAGATATGGAAAAATAGGTGTACAAATACCACGGTAGTCAGCTGTGTTTAAAAAAAAAAGTGGGAAGAGGCCATTTCAGTCTTAATGTAGTTGCTGTGATATTTTGATGTTATTTGTATCATTTCTCTACTTTTTCTAAAGGGAAATTGATTTAAAAGCCTTTCTTCAGATGCAAATAAATGCTACGCATCTTTTCTCAACCCATACCGATAACAAAACAGGTTTCCGATTCACCCAGGATTTGAGCTGGCCAAGACTTTCTTGATGGGAAGAGTAAGTCAAGAAGCAACTACAATAATAATCGCTACCAACACTCTTCATGTACATTTATTCATTCGTCAATAATAATGTTGCTGTTAGGTGCTGTGGAGTCAGTTCTGACTCTTAACAACCCTATGTACTACAGAACGAAACACTTCCAGCCCTGTGCTATCCTCACGATTGTTGTTATCCTTGAACCCATTGTTGCAGCCACTGTGTCAATCCATCTTGTTGAGGGTCTTCCTCTTTTTCACTGACCATCTCCTTTACCAAGCATGACATTGTTCTCCAAGGACAGGTCCCTCTTGATAAACATGTCCAAAGTACATGAGATGAAGTCTTGCCATCCTCACTCCCGAGGAGCATTCTGGCTGTACTTCTTCGAAGACAGATGTGTTCGTTCTTCTGGCAGGCCATGGTATATTTGATATTCTTTGCCATCACCATAATTAAAAGATGTCAATTCTTCTTCAGTCTTCTTTTTCACTGTCCAGCTTTTGCCTGCATATGAGGTAAATAAAAACACTGTGGCTTGGGTCAGGTGCACCTTAGCCCTTAAAGTGACATCTTTGCTTTTTAACACTTTAAAGAGGTCTTTTGCAGGAGATTTGCATTTTATTTCTTGACTGCTGCATTGATTGTGGATCGAAGCACAATAAAATCCTTGACAACTTCAATCTTTTCTCCATTTATCATGATGTTGTTCACTGGTCCAGCTGTGAGAATTTTTGTTTTTTTATGTTGAGGTGTAATCCATACTGAAGGCTGTAGTCTTTGACCTTCATCAGTAAGTGTTTCAGGTCCTCTTCACTTTCAGCAACCAAGGTTGTGTTATCTGCATATCGAAGATTGTTAATGAGTCTTCCTGCAATCCTGATGCTCCATTCTTCTTCATATAGTCCAGCTTCTCAGATTATTTGCTCAGCATACAGATTGAGTAAGTATGGTGAAGGATACAACCCTGCCACCCCTCCTGACTTTAAACCACGCAGTATTCCCCTTGTTCTGTTCTAAAGATTGCCTCTTGATCTATGTACAGGTTCTGCATGAGCACAATTACGTCTTCTGGAATTCCCATTCTAAGTAATAACATAACACTTATTATATATAAAGAATGGTGTTAACAGATGAGAACCTTAGGGGCACAAACAGTAAAGTTAACGGTGATGAAACAATATGAATAGAGATAGTGAGAATGGTGGCACAATGTGAAGAATGTAACCAACGATTCTGAACTGTACATGCAAAATTTGTTGAACGGGTATATGTTTTGCTGTAAGTATTTTCACCAAAAGAAAAAATAGTGTTGAGTACTCTATATATATTTTCTTATTTATACAACACCAAGACAATGAAAGGCACCAACATCATCACTATTTTACTCAACTGGAAAGTAGCAAAGCTCAGGGAAATTAAATTATGGCCAAGATCATATAGCTAAGACAAGGTGACAGCTCTGCTGAACTCCAAAGCCCATAACTACGCTAGACTATAGTAAAAGAAAACAAAATTGAGTGATGCTGAAAGAGTGAATTATTATAGAACTCAATAAGGTCTGTCAACTGCGACCAAGAATTTAATAAGAGAAAAAATATGAACATTGATCATAACTCAGAGACTTTACGTTCTGTAGTAAACGTAGGGAGTAAATGGCTCAAATGGGCCCTGGGGAAATTAGAAGACTGAAAAGTAGAAGCTATTATGTAGAAACCCATTTATGTCCTCCACTGACAATCAGAGAAGCTTCTGACAAAGCGGACCCATGCTTTCAAATGAATGGGCTTTGGGTGTGTTAGTGGTGTTTTAAGAAACAAGAACAGATAAACCATGATTTTGAAGATGTTGACTCCACACAGCTTCCCGGTACAGCTCCTCAAAATTAACAATCCAAAAGATCATTCCTTCACTACTTCCAAAAATCAGGTAGCTTTAAAAAAATGACTAGATACTAAGGACTGAATAGCCACAAGTACAAAGGGTCAACAGCCATCGCTGCTTATTGAAATGATTATCTTGACAATGATACCCTAAGACATAACCAGGTATTCTACTGTGTCTTCAAAACAGGCCGAAAAGGATAGAGAGAGAACAAACCAGCTAAAAAATAAAATCTCTTAGGCAAACGCTTCAGTGATGCAATAAGCACCTACTCAATTCATCTGCTAAGATAGCTCGATCTTATTTTGGCATTGGGAACTAAAGTACCTACTATGTACCAACTCTGGGATCTCATGGACAACCCTACCCAATACAGAATAAAAGTCCTAGAGATGGGATACACTCATAAGTTTGGAAAGCTTTAACTTACATTCTTCCCCCAAACCCTGTGATTCTTCCCAAGTGCGAGCAGAAATACGAATATGTTATAGCAAAAGGCTACAGCTGCAGCTTGCAGATGTCAGGCTGTCAGTTCTGTGTTTGCTGGCTGCTTCCTGGTCACACTGCCTCATCAGGCAACACTGTGGGCCCTGCCCAGAGGATTGAAGTTTGTCCCACTGGAGGCCTTCTTATCTGGGAACCAATAGTCACCATAGAAAATTTCCTGTAAGTTTCTACATTCTTACCTGTTAGTGATCAACCCTGGGGGCGGGGGGGGGGGGGAAATGCTGACATCGCAATGATGTCTCAATTTTCTCCTCTATAAAAATAAAAATACAACATGCCTTTTATTTCCTATCCCAGGAGGCTGTTATAAGTATACAAAGCTTTGAAAATTAAAAGCACGATGCAAATATAAGGCTATTTATAGTGGAGACGAATCCAAGCAACATAAATGGGAGGTAGATGGGCACTTTGGCTGGACAAATAACCACGTCTGCTACCACAGCAAACTTCTAAGTTTCAACATCTACTTTTATATAAAGAAGGACAATTGGTTTAGAGACATTAAGCAGGGATAAAGCCCATAAAACAGGCTTTGCCATCTACCGAAAATGATCTGCCTTTCCCACCTGAGGTACTTTGGAAATGCAAACTCTGACTTTAAAGTCCAACTGAAATATCTGCTCTTCATTAGCCCTCCCTGATATGTCCCCCCTCAACCTCACCGTACCAGAATTAAATCCTCCCATATCTGCACTCTTATGGCACCTTATAAACATTTCTATGATGTGATATGTCATACTGTACCACAGGGAATTTGTTTCTGTGCCTGTCTACTAGCCCATGTGGGTTCCTTGAGCTCTTTACTTTTATAACCATAGCCTCTTGCATAGTATCTGATATGTTCTATAACTTTTTCCTATTTCCAGTTAACCATTATGCAATAAAGAAAGATTTCTATACGTTTTATATTAAGGCAGAATTTCCCAAGCTGAGTGCCAAGGAACACTGGAGAGGTGTCAATGATTATGTGTGTACTGAGATGATGATTTCCTCAGCCCAGGATGGCCAATTAGAAGATATTTTCTAGCAAAAGATGGAAGCAACCAAGGTGCCCATCAACAGATGAATGGATAAATAAATTAAGGTATATTCATAAAATGGAATACTACGCATCAATAAAGAACAATGATGAATCCGTGAAACTTTTCACAACATGGAGGAATCTGGAAGGCATTATGCTGAGTGAAATTAGTCAGCTGCAAAAGGACAAATATTGTATGAGATCACTATTATAAGAACTTGAAAAACAGTTTAAACAGAGAAGAAAATATTCTTTGATGGTACGAGAGTAGGGAGGAAGAGGGGTTTTCACTAATTAGACAGTAGATAAGAACTATTTTAGGTGAAGGGAAAGACAACATACAATACAGATGAGGTCAGCACAACTGGACTAAGCCAAAAGCAAAGAAGTTCCCTGAGTAAACTGAATGCTTCGAAGGCCTGCATAGCAGGGGCGGGGGTTTGGGGACCATGGTTTCAGGGGACATCTAAGTCAACTGGCATAATAAAATCTATTAAGA
This sequence comes from Loxodonta africana, assembly GCF_030014295.1. Lineage (NCBI taxonomy): Eukaryota > Metazoa > Chordata > Mammalia > Proboscidea > Elephantidae > Loxodonta > Loxodonta africana. The sequence continues at coordinate 32,777,907 of NC_087365.1, read as the reverse complement.
AAACATTCTGCATCCCACTTTGAAGAGTGGCGTCTGGGGTCTTAAAGGCTAGCAAGTGGCCATCTAAGGTGCATCAACTGGTCTCAATCCACCTGGAGCAAAGGAGAATGAAGAACACCAAGGACACAAAGTAATTATAAGCCCAAGAGACAGAAAGAGCCACATAAACCAGAGACTACATCAGCCTGAGACCAGAAGAACTAGATGGTGCCGGCTACAACCGATGACTGCCCTGACAGGGAGCACAACAGAGAGCCCCTGAGGGAGTAGGAGAGCAGTGGGATGCAGACCTCAAATTCTCATAAAAAGACCAGGCCTAACGGTCTGAGGCTAGAAGGACCTCGGAGGTCATCGTCCCCAGACTTTCTGTTAGCCCAAGACAGAAACCATTCCCAAATCTAACTCTTCAGACAGGGATTGGATTGGACTATGGGATAGAAAATGATACTGGTGAGGAGTGAGCTTCTTGGATCAAGTAGACACATGAGACTATGTGGGCAGCTCCTGTCAGGAGGGGAGATGAGAGGGCAGAAGGGGTCAGAAGCTGGCCGAATGGACATGAAAATAGAGAGTGGAGGGGAGGAGTGTGCTGTCTCATTAGGGGGAGAGCAACTAGGAGTATATAGCAAGGTGTATATAAATTTTTGTATGAGAGGCTGACTTGATTTGCAAACTTTCACTTAAAGCACAATAAAAATTTTCTTTAAAAAGTTACCATTTTCTATATGTGCTATGATGTTTAGAAAAAAAAGGTTGGGAAGCAACCTACAATGTGTAGTGAAGATTTAATATTTTTAATATTAAACTAACAGAAAAGCAGGGTTAAACACTACGTAAATGGTGACATCAATTGAAGCATCAAGAAAAAATACATTGACTAGAATAACTGCTTCACATACTGTTGACTAGGGAAATGTTTGAGAACATTGGCATTAGGTAAAGCATCATATCCTGAAAGAGAAAAATAACACAGCTACCTCACATAGCAGTCAGTCTGTGTAAACACCATATGGTCTGCTAATTTAATCAGAAAGAACCCCAGAATTTACTTTTTCATCCTGTAGATAAAAATGAAAATAAAGTTACAAGAGATATTTTAGAAATTATTTTGCCACCCCCAAATGTCTAATAAAATACATACAGTACCCAAGCTTATTCATCTAACCTCAAACACTTTATGAGCCACATTAAATTAAAAACAAAAAAATCAGTTAAATCTTTTCATTTTTCCATTTGTTTTTTAAACCAATCATTATTTTGTATCATACACATACACCCCAAGTTCAAATCCTTCATCTACAACAAAGCTCAGACCTTCGCTATCTTTTGGCTAGACTACCATCATTTTCTCAAAATGGTCTCCTTGACACTAGGATGGCCTCCATGAATTCATCTCCCACTCAGAAGCCTCCATCATCAAATGTGCCAAGCCATATTTCTGTGCTTTAAAAAAAAACTGTAGGTTTTTTCCCAGACAGAGCTGCAGAAAAATGGAGAACAAAACTCAAACTCACCAAAAAAAAAAAGAAGACCCAGACTTACTGCTACGACACAGACTGGAGAAACCCCAATAGTATGGCCTCCGAACACCCTTTTAACTTGGTACTGAAGCCACTGCTGAGGTTCACCCTTCGGTCAAAGAGTAGACAGGCCATGTATACCAGACTAAATGGGCACACCTGCCCATGGGCAAGGACAAGAAGGCAGGAGGAGACAGGAAAGCTGGATGAATGAAATGGGGAACCCAAGGTGGAGAAATGGGGACTGTTGACATTGTCGTGGGGCTGGCAACCAATGACACAAACAATATGCGTATTAATTGTTTAACGAGAAACTAACTTGCTCTGTTAACTTTCACCTAAAGCACACACACACACGCACGCGCATGCACACACACACACGCGCATGCACACACACACACAAAACCCTTTAAATTTTAATCCTGTTGCAGAGAGTATAAAGTGCATGCTCCTGAACATAACACAGAATGCCTTCTATAACCTAGACCTTAGCTACCTCTCAGGTCTTGTCATCCTCTGCTTTTGACCTCGTACTTTTCCTGGGATTCTTCTCTCCATCTTTGCCAGGCTAATTTTTATTCGTATATGAAGAAGTGATCTCACTCTGAGATACTCTTTAAACTTTGAAATGAAGCTATCCCCTAAGACCACCTTTTTGGTAAAATGACACAGCAACACACAAAACAAAGGGTATTACCCATGAGTACAGTGCTCTATTAAAAAACAAACAAAAACATCTATATGAGACCAAAAGGTTAACAATCTAAAGCAAAGATGAGAAGATAAGGGGGCAGGGAACCAGAGTACCAAAAACAGAACAAACAGAATGCAGCCAAAGAAAATGTTGGCTTATTGTGAAAAATGTAATGTCACTGAACAGACTGTATAGAAATTGTCAAATGGGAACCCAATTTACTGTGTAAACTTTCACCGAAAACACAATAAAATATTATTAAAAAAAAAAAAAAGGAACAGGGTGGAGAGAAGGAGTGTGCTGTCTCATTAGGCGGAGAGCAACTAGGAGTACATAGCAAGGTGTATGTAAATTTTTGTATGAGAGATTGACTTGATTTGTAAACTTTCACTTAAAGCACAATAAAAATTAAATAGAAAAAAAAAAAAAAAGGAATTGACCTGGGTATCATCTCTTCAAGGGGCCACCTTTCCTGGCTCACTATGCTAGGATAAACATCCCTTCTCAGTATGTGTCCTCTAACCAAATGATGAGAATAAGGTTACAACCTAGGAGTGCTAATTTACGTTTTACCTAAAAGGAAGCTAGCTTAGTGTGGACTGAACATCAGCAGCTTCATCCCACTTAGGACCCTTCTCCAAATTCCTTGGCTCTTGATCTCATTTTAAGGGTTGTCTTTTTAATCTGCCCTTTATTATATGCCACCTCAAACCCCATTTGGATATAGAAGAATATTAAAGCAAAAAGGCCTTGCCAGTTGTTTATAGGGAAGAATGCATATTTTTTTTCTGTAATTAAAATACTCCCTTACTATATATGAATGTTTCACATGTACCTTCCTCATGTGAGGAAAGTATTAGGTTTCACTAAGACATATACTTTGTTAAACTCTCCTCTAAATTCTTTAGCCATTCATTAGGTTTTTTCTTTTTTTTTTTTTTTGCCTATGATCAAAAAGATGAATGTAACACCACAGGCAGAGTCAGGATTATCCCCCAAAGAACTATCGTCCTCAATCTTCATCATAACGTGTACTCAAAGGTGAGAGCACCATGTGCCACATACAGTGCTGAACTCTTTCTATCCATCATCTCACTGCATTCTCAAAATCACTACCTTTTCAGTGGGGACCCTCCTTAATTTAACCTGGATACGTCATAAGCCCTTTCCCTTTCTCTTAGCACTTCTCACTTACGTAACATTTTAATATAATTTTAAATATACATAAAACATACATAAACATATTTAGACTTATTAACATATATTAGTTATTAATCTTTATTGTCTGACATGGTTACTAGAATTTAATCTCCATGAGGCCAGGGGCTCTGTTTTATTCACTGATGTAACTTCAGCATCTAGAACAGTGCCTGGCACACTGTTTAAATGAGTGTATGAATAACAAGGAAGGCAGATTTGATGACTATTTAAAAGTACCCTCCTCCTTCCCTCAACAAATGCAGAAAACTCCCAAATACATGAAATCATCTGTAATCTTCTATCTTCCACCGCCACGAACCTAGTCTAAATCCATCAATTTTCACTTCTGGTCTTCCTGCTTCCAGACTTGCACCTATATAATTTTTTCGTCAGGTCATAGTAGTGTGATCTTTATAAAATATATATATCACAGTGCTGTCTCACTGAAAACCCTCCAATGGTTACCCATCACTCTTAGAATTAAATCCAAATTCCTTAGCCTGGCTTACAAAGCTCTAAGTGAGCTGTCTTCTGCCTCTCTGGCTTTATTTCTAACCTCTCCTCTTCATCCACTACATTATAACTACACTAGCTATCTTTCTATTCTTTGAACATATCAAGCTCATTCCCACCTTAGCACTGTTTGTCTGGTATAACCCTCCCGCTGATATCTACTATGCTATTAATTTGTTGTCATTCAGATCACAACTCAGTTTATTTTTCAGACGTCCCTAAACTGACTACTCACTATCATACCCTCCTTTTTTGTTAATTGGCATCTATTGCCATTATGGAAAAGTAAAGCTGAAGGGTTTCCTAGGACCAGGGCAAATTGGGATGGTTGGTCATCCTCATACACAATGAAATACTACCTCAGCCATAAAAATGAACAACATGGATGAATCTCAAATGCATTATACTAAGTGAAAGAAGCCAAGCACAAAAAATTACATATTGTATGACTTCATTTATATGACATTCTACAAAAGGCAAAACTATAGGGACAGACAGCAGATAGGGGGTTGCTAAGGGCTTGCATGGGAGAAGAGACTGACTACAAAGGAGCACATGGGAACTTTTTGCGATGATGGAAATGTTCTATGTCTTGACTATGGTGGTAGCTACATAATTCTACCAGCTTGTTAGAATTCATAGAGCTGTATACCTAAAAAGGGTGAATTTTACTGGCCCCACAGAGTTTCCAAGGCTGTAAATCATTACACAATCAGACTGCTACATCTTTCTCCCAAAGAGCTGCTGGTGGGTTTGAACCACTGACCTTTTGGTTTGCAGCCGAGCACCTTAACCACTGTGCCTCCAGAGCTCCACATTTACTATAAACCCCAGAACCAAACCCATTGCCATCAAGTTGATTCCTACTCATAGCGACCCTACAGGACAGAGAAGAACTGCCCCATTGAGCTTCCAAGGAGCAGCTGGTGGATTCGAACTGCAGGCCTTTTGATTAGCAGCTGAACTCTTGACCACTGTGCTACCAGGGTTTCCATCAGCATACAGATATGGTTAAAGCCACAGGAAGATCAGACTGCAGCAGACTGGAAAGGGTATTAACCAATCACCCTCAAAAAAAGGGAAAATGTAAAGTCGAGGGAACTTCAAAAATTTGTACTATAACGTTTGAAGGTGGCTCCAATAAACGAGGAAAGTCCCAAGAAAAAATCACCAGGTTCCCTGCCCCTCCTTCAGATACTCACGAAAATATTTGGTTTTAGAGATGGTCCACCTTGGCTAAAGCAGTAGGGAAGCACTTTAATTTCATTCACTCTCTAAAAAAAAAAAGAAAGGACATTTCTACAAGATCGAGCACAAGGTTTGCTTCTATCATCCTACTTCAGACATTACTGAAGAGTAGGGCCTGATGAGACTGGAGTAAGACAAGAGGTGCCTTAAATTGTACACCATAGGAGACTCACTTGCCTCACACCAGTCCCAGCCCTGTTGAAGAGTCTCTACCATAAATGTTATCTGGGCAATTTAAGCACAGGTGGTTATTTTCTATGCTTCTCTACTTGAGGCAGCATAAGCCTGCTTTGCTTATGAAAACACAGTTCTTACTCAAGAAAAAAATGCTACTGTGAGCTTCATTGTGACATTAGCCCTAGAAATGGTAAAGGCCAACTTACTGAAATTAAAAGGGATGAATCGAAAATTAGTTTCACACTAGACTGCAAACTCCTCTTCCTATCTGACTTTGTTTCTGGAGTGCCTATACAAAATGGAAAAAAAAATTCTCTTCATACATCTCATGAAAGGAAACCCGCACTCTACATGAGCACCAAAAAGAAAAACTAAAAAAAAAATGCACATACCTCAAGACAATCAGATCTCTAGCAATATCATGCCTACAATCAGCCCCAACTTGTACTAGCTCAAAACTTCAAATGAAAGCACATTTAATCTGAAATCAGAAGATCCAGCTTGAAATCTCAACTCTCCTCTTTCTTGACCTCCCATTTCTCCATTGCTTAAAATGAGGGGGCAGATTAAAAAACTCTCCAAAGATTCTTCAAACACTAAAAAGTCTAACCTGTTATAAATGTAATCTCACCACCTTACCTGGAGGTTTGCCTTCATAGGAGGAGCTATCAGGTAAAACGCTAGTGCCAGGGGCTTTTCCAATCCTAGCACCTTTCCAAATTCCAAAGCAGAAAGGGGAAGAAAGAAGAAAGGCAAAAAGACATTTCCCCAAAAGAAATGGCCCCATGTTCCATATTATTTACGATAAAAGATCCATGTAACTAAGTTTAAAATATTGAAACTGTTGTTTTAAATGTCAGTATTATCAAATAATTTAATGTGAAATGCTGTAAACTCAAGGTTTTTTCTTTAAGTTGCATGGCTAAAAACTTAAAAGCAGTCAACTGCTTTTATTTCCTAGACTGGTTTACCTGTAAAGGTTATCAGGACTGTATACTCTTCACTGGAACCCCTAAAAGATACAAAACAATGTATCTAATCTCCTCCTCACAGATGGAGCACAGATATGGGTAGTGACTCTGTCAGGTCACAATACAATTCATGAGGTGCCAATAACAACTTCTGACTTTACAATTTCTACTTAGAGTTTTACCTGGTACTTAAATTACCTGTTTGAGATTACAACTCGATTTAAAACAATAACCGAAATGGAACACTTAATTTGTTTCCTGATTAAGGAAGAAAGAGGTCTAGGACATCAACCTCCCCGCTGTGGTATTTTTATTCTAATAAGTACACCGGAACAACCATTTGTACAAACACAGAAGAGGAACAACAAAATAATGCAAAACTAAAGGATTTAACTAATTCTGATTGCACTCAGTTTTTCCCACAAAACATATTATCACTTTAAACTAGGCCCCTTTTCTAAGGTACTACCCACTCTGGATTAAGCTTAATAAACCAACAACAACAAAAAAATGACAGAAATTCTTGTATCACCCGCCTGCACCCTAGGGACTTACTGGCCATGGTTTGCTCGAATGTTCATGGGTGTGGTATGAAATATTTAAAGCAGTGACTAAAATTTTCCATAAAAGCCCATCCAAAGTCTAAAAGCTTTACTACTCAGAAACAGATTCATCTCCAGGCATTTAAAAGATTTACTATTCTACTTATGACACCCTAGATTTTCTACATTTAAGATTTAGGTAGGCAGCAGTGAAGGAGGGAGAAAGAGTATAATTAGTTTTGCTTGTAAAATGTTCTTCACAGTTGCAGTGCCAACTGAGCTATACAGCCTATTGGGGGTCTAATAGATTTCAGGGTATTATCATTTGAGTAATAGAGGTGGGGGTTGTGGTGGAAATCAATAAATGGCTACTACGTCTTTGCACAGACCCATATGGAAGTAATCAAGCGCAAGGGTGGCAGCTGGGGCCAATAACAGTCACCTGCAGTTGAGGGACATGGGGGTTTCAGATGGGTTTTTAATGCTAATTTCCTACAGAAACAATGAGCTAGAAAGAGCAGAGTAACAGACGAGGCCGGATGAAGAGAGACCAGCCAGAACAATGGCTGCACCTGGTGCTGAGAGCAGAGGGACAGAGCCGGCACGCGCCCGCCGGCAGCAGAGGGCACATCTGTCACCCTCAAAGCAGCCCATCCCCCAGCTCTTCCAGCAGGGTAAGTAACGCAAGGTCCCTAACCATTAACAGCTTGCCACCCAGCAACAGGTTTGAGTTTTAAGGCTGCTGGATTCTCTACACACATCCCTCTCCCACGACTAAGAATTAGTTAAGGAAGGCAGGATTGGTTGCCTGTCAAACCGAGGAAAGACATACTTAAAAAAAAGGCAAGAAATATATTTCAACTAAGTCTTTTAGTTATCTTGGCTATGATTTTTTTGGGAGGTGGGCACTAAGAAAAAAATATGGAGAGATAAATCTTATTGGCTCTGGCACGCTTGAGGAAAGTAAATCCACACGCATGTTAGCAAGGAGGCTGGTTATTTTCTAATTTAATCCTCAGAAACTCACAGTAACATCTATTTTAAATTCCATTTTACAGGTGAGAAAACTGGGACATAGAGGTGAATTAGCTCATGGTTACACAGCCTGATGCCAAAGCCTACACACCATCTTTCCACTGCCTTTCCTCCACCTGCCCTAACTACTACAACCAAATGAAAGTACACACTCCATTCATTTCAGAGCTCCAGCTGGAAGAAGCAACTGCAGACAAATGTACAAACATATACTGTACAGAACTGCACCCTACCTTGCCAGGCATCTCTAAGAAGTGTTCAGGTTTGAATGATCACAGGATTTCCACTAGCTGTTCCTTTCAACGAAGCACAAAGAGCCGCTATTGCAGGCTCTGGCATGCTTGAGGAAAGTAAACCCACACGCATGTGAAGTTTCCTAGCATAAATCTGTGTCACCACGTAGGTCTTAAAAATAAAATGCTGTTTAGAAAGCCCATCAGTCAGTGAGAATATAAAAACCAGTTATAATAGGTTGTTTTTCTACGAGATACAGCCACCACGAATTCCAGCCACCATACAGCCCATCATAGTAGAAACCTTTTAAAATAGAGCTTCCTGGTATAAAGCAAGTTTTTTTTTTTTTTTTAAGAAAAGGGGGAGGGTAAGGGGGGAACATGTATATACATAGGTAAGTCTCTCAGAAGCAAACAATTACTTTAGATTTAGAAAGATAGCAACAACAGCTAGGCATACTTCAAAGCGTAATAGAAATTAACACTGTATAATTACGCACTTGACAAAAAGCCTGAAGGCTTTTGGAAAGGTTCAGGTCTAGTGGAAAGTGAACTTTTATCCACTTACTATGCTCCTTTCAAACACGAGGGGTCTAAATCCTTCCTGTCCTTCTAAGTCCTAATCAAATGCTACTTCCTTCATGAAGGCTCTCTGGATCTCCTTAGTTGGCAGTAATTTCCAGGGTTTATTCATTTTTATGCATTCGTGTATCGTTTATCTCCTCTACGACACTTCATCTTTTTTATCCCTTACCATATTGTCACACATGGCAGGTAATCAAAAATGTTTCCTAAATGGATATCCTAGAAACTCAGAACAAAGTTCCAGTCTAAGCCCCACCACCAACTGGGGTATTAAAATTCTAGACCTAGCAGGCTCTTTACTACTCCATTACCCTTCCCTCAACTTTCCTTATCTGTAAAATAATGAGTTGGACTAGATTATCCTTAAGATACTTTACAACCCTACCATTTTCAACAGGTCATCACTGGTGACTTACAAGTACTTTTAACACAGTGTTCATTGTTAGGTGCCATTGAGCTGGCTCCAACTCACAGCGTTCCCATGTACAACAGAACGAAACGTTGCCTGGTCCTCCACCATCCTCTCAATTTTAGCACTGGATGGCCTTAAAACAATCTTCAACAAACTCATCCAACCTATCTTTCGGATCCAAATGAATTCTTCCAATCATGTATTAAAAAAATGTTCATTCAAACTCCAAAGCATTCTTCCTTGATGTTCCAAAGATGCAATTTAAATGTCATCATCTTCATCTCCAATTTATTGACATTATTGCACCATATACCTTTGGTCCAACATGGCTCACTGCTGCAAGGCAATCTTTGGTTGGGTCACACCTAGAAACCAATTGCCTCTTTTCATAGTAGCAAAGCTTCTCAGAATACTTTGTCTTCAGAAAGTACTAAGATTTTCACCAGTATTCAACTCAAAAGATACTTTGGTTATTATCTCAAAAACAAGCAACTACTCTTGGTCTTGGCAGCACTTTTAATCAATCACCTTTATTTGTGGTTGGTGAATCTTCACATATTAAAATGCTTATCGCTTATCATTTCTTATGGTTCTTAAAAGTCTAGCATCAAAAGTGTTTCTATATAGAGACATACCAAACCCACTGCCGTCGAGCTGATTTCGACTCATAGTGACCCTATAGGGCAGGGTAGAACTGCCCCATTGAGTTTCCAAGAAGTGCCTGGTAGATTCAAACTGCTGACCTTTTGGTTAGCAGCCATATCTCTTAACCACAATACCACCAGGGTTTCCATATGGAGGCACAGTGGTATGCAAATCCTTTTTTTGAGGCCCTTTACAGTAGAGCCTAGCTACAGGACTTCAGCATCAAGTCCTTTTCTCCTCAATCACCCCTAGAAGCATGTCTCCTGGGATGCAATGGAAAGTGTTTGCTCACTGAAGAGCAAAATGTAGATTCAACATAAACACTGTATCTTCTCAAATACTCAAAAAAGTCCCCAAAGATGCTGAATACGGCACCTAACAAAACAGAAGCCTGAAAATTCTAACTTAATTTAGTCAATGTGGCATAAGAGAAAACTTGTAAAAAGGTCCATTAAAAAATTCTCGAAGAAAACTGACTTTGAAACTGAAAGAACTTAATAGTACTATGCTGTCTTCTTAAAATAATTACCCAATGAAGGCTGAAGAACTTTAAGGAATAAAAAGTATTTTTTTAAAGTTCCTATTTGAGAATTAGTAGAATTTTCAAGGAGGAGGAAGGAAAAAAAAAAAAAAAGGCAACATAAACATGGTTATCACAAAGCAGTAAAAATTCAGTACCTTACTCCTGCTTGTTGACTTTTTCAAAGTTCTTCTGTTCTGGTATAGTCTAACAGGCTGATTAGCATTACAATACTTAGGGTGCTTTCCAAACCACTTATAAATCATAGTGAGGCTTGCAAAGAGAGCATATAACATTTTTAACAGATCTGGGAGGTGGGTGCATTGAGAGGAAGGGATTCCCTAAAAACTAGAGCTGTAGACAAGACCAATCCTTAAACCAATAGTTGACGTTAAAAATGCAAAAGGTTTAAGAACCAACTGCAGCAGAAAAATGAACATCTAAGAACTTGTGTGCTTTCTATGTGCCAGACAAATTTCCCCAATAATGACATCAGGCAAGAATTACACAAAATAGAGGTTCAAAGAGAATAAGAAGCTTGCTTGAGATCAGAGAACTAATGAATAATGGCTATAGTATGTGTAACTCCCAAACCCACGCTCTTTCCACAGGCACCTGGATTTGGTATGAATTTGGAGGGCCTGAAAAGCTAAAATGTGCATCATAAACAAGGACTATAGAATATGGTAGCTATATATATGTGAATTTATTGCATCACAAAACTACTCCAAACTCACAATTCAAGTCAGATTTGTTGATGTTAAATATTGTACCTAGGAAGAAAATAGCATAGGGGCAAAATGTAATTAAAAAAAAAAAAGCTAAATACATCTAACACTAAAAGATACTGCTAGTTTTACCGCAATCTGCTAGTTGTAATTTGTTTGAATACACTGAGATAAAATATGACAATAGGAAAGAATATTTTTATGAGCTATCTTTGAAACACTGCCTATCAGTATTATGCATATTAAAGGAGAAAAAATTCCCTCAAAACATTACAGAAGGACCCAATGTGGAACACCTTATAGAAATACTGGTGGGATTACATTTTCTTCTGTAGAATTTGTACATTACATCTGATTATTAGCTGAAGTTTCCATTCAAAAGAGCACGGCATTCAAATATAAAAGCAGCAACTGAAAAATGAGATAGAAATATGAACAAAATGAAGCTTCAAAACAAAACTGAGTAAAGCCTGAACTCATATCAAATATCAAAAACATTCACATATCATCATCTGAGGCAAGTAAAGAGCTTTGAAAGGCAGAGAACTGCTCACTTTAGCCCCCCAAAACTAAATTAAAATGTACTTACCCCAAATGACCAGATTATAACAATCCAGATTAATATACCAAATTTATTTGAAATAGATATTTAAAAAACTCCTCTTTTTCTCCTCCTAATCTTCAAAGCCCAATCTGAAACCAGCCTTCCTCCTTCTTTCATTAGCTGGACATGTGTCAGCTCTCTCACATCTGCGATTTCTCACTGACTAGAGCTGCCTGTCCCATTCCAGGGAAACACAGATGGATCCCAGATGGGAAGGTCCTGCCAAACAGACCAGCTCTTCACCTTGCCAGAATCCCCAGATACAGTCAGTCTCTTTCTGTCTCTCCCTTTTTCTCCCTCCCTCTCGTTCCCTCTCTCTCCACTACACTTCCAGCTCTTCCTGTAACCAGGGCTCTTTGCCAGCTGATGTCACTAAGCACACACCTCCCAGTGGCTCCTGGCCAATCTGACATTAACTTGTTAAATACGTGTAATTTGTTTATGGCTGACAATAACAGCAAGGATATTGTGCAAAACGTATCTGTGCAAATCCCTGGTGGAATAAATATGTAGAGACACACATAGATGCATGGACTTACAAACATGGGAACATTTAAATATTTAACAATCACTACTGAAAGTCCTATATATTGTCTGGTTTCTGCTATTGTTCAACAGCTTCTGCTTTTTGAGTTAGATTTTAAATTCTACATGTGATGAATTCCTTCTTAAAATAAATTATTAAAAATCTACTTTGAACATGTAAGTGGATAAAAAATGTAAAGTTGCAAATTACTTTGGGGAATATAAACAGAAATGTATGTAAATGATTCACACAAGCTGCCTCTCAGATCCAGACTTGGTAGCACTGCAAAACTGGCACGTGATTAAAAAAAGACAATGCAGGCAACGTGGTTCTGATGCTGGAAAGGTTTTAAATGAAAGATAGGGATACAATGCAAAAATTGTTTTAAAACAAAGTAAACAGGAAGGTAAGGAATAAACACAGTGTTTAACACTGAAGGAACTGCTAATGTAAATTTCAATAATGAAGAGCCAAAATCAAGAACATTTTTAGAAAAGTAATGATAAGAACCCACAGAGGATTCGAGTGCTCAAGATCAGAGTTTAATCCTTTATACATTCAACAGCTCCCACGTAATTGTTGTTCAGTCATTTCTGCTAAATGAAAATGGATCCCTGAAAATTGATACTGTACTATAGTTACACAAGATGTTAGTTACCATTGGGGTAATCTGGGGGAAAAGTCCACTGGACCTCCCTGTACATTTTTTTTTTTTTTGCAACTTCTTGTGAATCTATAATTATTTTAACATATAAAGGTAAAAGGGGGGGGGGTTGGCTGCTTCCTGGTTCACATACATTACATGGACACAAAGCCTGTACTAAAATCTACATGAACACAAATTAGGAATAAAGAATCCTCCAGTATAGCTATAAAATCTCTAATCACTGATCTACTATACTTGGGATATCTAGAATCTATAGCAGTTTTTTTGTCATGGCAATAATTGACAGATAGTAAGGAAGAATATTTCTGTCAGTGGCAACTTATGACTAGGTTTCGGGTCTTCAATTCATCTCTGTCGTGGTAGTAACGGCAGCAGCAGGCTGAGTGCTTACTGTAAGTGCTCACAAAGTATCAGAGACTGTTCTAATTCCCTGAATCTTCAAAAAGACCTCAGAGCAGGTACTCTCATTATCTCACCGTTATAGCCAAGGAAAGGAAAGCACAAAGAGGTTAAGTAACTTAATTAATGCCACATAGCACCAGGTAGTCTGGATCCACAGCCAGGGCAGTACAGTCTATTGTGTAGCAGGGAAAGGAATCAAAAGTTGATACTGGTTGTCCTGGATCACTTGTTCTGGGGAAGCCAAAGACCATAACATAAAGACACTACAGCAGCCTTATGAAAAGGTCCACATGGTGAAGAATGGAGATTTTTTGCTAATGACCAGCATCAATTTGATAGCTATGGAAGTGAGTGATCTTGACAGCAGACACCAAGCCACTACTATCCAACTAAACCACGCTGGAATTCTGACCCTTAGAAAACACATGAGATAATAAACCTTTACTGTTGTTTAAAAAATAAAAAAAGATGGTACTTTCACCTCTAGCACCCTGATTATGGGCTTTAAACATCATTTTCCACTAAAAGGAAGCAGGACTCCTTAGAGAATAGCTGACTCCAGCTATGGGGCAGGAAATGTACAGAAAACAAGCTACCAAAGACTGCTGGGGTTGTATCCAAAGGACTTAGGAACCAAATTGAAGAGGCTTCCATTAGCAAAGATGGGATAATTTGGCCATCAATAAAAAATAATTGCAATGGACTGAAACACAGCAAAATGTTTAAATCTGAGTTAACAATGTTACTTATATAAAAAAAAAAAAAACTGGGATGCAGACCCCATATTCTCATAAGACTAGACTTTAATAGTCTGACTGAGACTGGAAGGACCCCGGTGGTCATGGTCCCCAGACCTTCTGTTGCCCCAGGACAGGAACCATTCCTGAAGCCAACTCTTCAGACATGGATTGGACTGGACAATGGGTTGGAGAGGGATGCTGGTGAGGAATGAGCTTCTTGGATCAGGTGGACACTTGAGACTATGTTGGCATCTCCTGCCTGGAGGGGAGATGAGAGGGTGGAGGGGGTTAGAAGCTGGTGAAATGGACACGAAAAGACAGAGTGGAGGGAGAGAGCTGGCTGTCTCATTAGGGGGAGAGTAATTGGGAGTATGTAGCAAGGTGTGTATGGGTTTTTGTGTGAGAGACGGACTTGATTTGTAAACTTTCACTTAAAGCACAATAAAAATTATTTAAAAAAAAACTGATCACCTTTGGAGAATACAAGAGAATCAACTCTCTGAAAATCAGTGGATCGAGCATTTCAAATGCCTTTCCTATATGAACTGTACCTCTACTCAACCAAATAGTTAGTACAAATGGATCCCAATTGAAATAATTCAACTAATAAATGAAGAAATTACATACTTAGAATATTGTTTTTATAAATTCCTAGTTAAAAAAAAAAATCTAGGTAATGATCAATTGCCACTAATATAAGAAGAGATACAAATGAATATCAATGAGCCGCCTGATAGAAGTCTATCATCACCTGTATTCTTGACCAAAAAAGTAAATGTAAATCTGATTGAAACTTTAGGTTTAACAAACAAGTTATAGGAAATTCAGGGGACATAGGAACATGTTAAATGACAGCACAGAAATGCAATTAGCAAAATCTAGAACATGGAAAAAAAAAGAAAGAAAAGATTTATTTAAAAAAAATGCAATGTATGGACCTTGTTTGGATTCTGATCCAAAGAAACCAACTGTAAGAAATAACTCAATGAGATAAGAGGAGTTTTAAAGATTCATTAGATATTTGATAATATTAAGGAATTATAACTTTTTACACATGATAATGGATTTGTGATTATGCTTTTAAAGAGAGTCCTTGTCTTTTAGAGACACATACTAAAATGTTGATACCCAGTACCCAGTGCCGTCAAGTGATGGATAAACGTGTATGTTTTCTGGGATTTTGTAGGTCTATTTGCTATTTTCTATAACACAAAATTAAAAAAAAAAAAAAAAAAGAGTGCTTTCTTTAAACAGTATACTAAGTTATGGGTGAAGCTGGCATATGGATAGGGAAAATTTTTTTTAAGTAGCCCAAACAAATGTCTGCTATGAGGTTTAATATGGTACCAATATATTCATTTAACTCATAGCCATATCCTAAGTTTATATACATACCATCAATTTTTTAAAATAAAGGATGAGAAACCAACATTGCAATATATCAGGAATAGCCAACACAACTACTTAGTTGGTTACTTTATAACATAATTTGTAAAGAGGATATAAGGATTCCAAACTGTTATAGGTAGAAATGGTATATTCTAGTTTTTTAAATTAGTGAAATAATTTTTTAAATGTCCTCCTTCAGGAAAACTACACTATATCCTGGGGTGTTAGACTGGAACTAGAATTATCCATATGAACTCATGGTCTTCATTTTTATATTATATATATTGATATACATATTTTTACATTAATAAAATATATGAACAAATATGGAAACCCTGGTGGCATGCGTAGTAGTTAAGAATTCAGCTGCTAACCAAAAGATCGGCAGTTCAAATCCACCAAGCACTCCTTGGAAACCGTATGAAACAGTTAGTTCTACTCTGTCCTATAGAGTCGCTACGAGTCTGAATCGACTCGACAGCAAATGAGTTTGGTTTTTTTTTTTTTAATAAATATAGAAATATATACACATAAACACATTCAGACATATACTTCCTAGCTGTTTGATGAGAGTCTAGAAGCAATGATACCCTTGTAACAATGAACACATCTTATATCCAGATCTTGATAAACCATACTACTAAAGTCTACTAAAACCAGGGCTCCTTGGAGAAATGGCTGATCCCAGCCTGGGGTAGGGATGTTAGATAAGCATGGAACATTTTGTACAAGAAAGAAATTGTTCAAAGATGATGGGGACATGTCCAAAGGGCACAGAAGCCACTTAGGAAGGGCACAGAAGCCACTTAGAAGGGGCACCCACTGATCAACTCCGGGATAATTTAAGCATCAAAATAAATAATAGTAATGGATTAGAGCACATTGTGTAAAATAAAAATCTATGAGTCCATATTGAATACAAAAAAATTAAGGAAGAATGGAAAGGTATATCTTCCAGTAGAATGCCAACTCGTAAATACAGAAGGAATAATGGCATTAGAGAAATCACTAGATGCTAAGACTAGTGATAGAAAGTTGATGAGAAAGAGTTTCTACACAGTCTCAAAGGATATCCTACAAATTACTGATTGAATCAAACCAACCCGTTGCTGTTGAGTCAATTCTGACTCAGTGCGACCCTAAAGGACAGAGTAGAGCTGCCCCATGTGGTTTCCAAGTGGATTCAAACTGCCAACCTTTTGGTTAACAGCCTGAGTTCTTAACCACTGTGCCACCAGAGCCCCACTAATTGATTACAAAGAGGAAAACAGTAACTTTGCAGTGGAGTACCCTGGCAGACACCACCTTAACCAATTAATCAAGGTTAATTTAACATCACTAATCACCAACATTGGGGCAAACTGATATCATGTGCTTCCCTAAATGGTGCATTAAGAAGAATGTAACATCACTTCTATAGTTTCCTGCCAAAAATCTGTAACTCGAGTCTAATCATAAGGAAACATCAAACAAACTCAGACTGAAGGGCATTCTACAAAATAACTAGTCTGTACTCTTCAAAACTATCAAGGTGAAGAAAGATAAAAGAAGGGAAGGAGGGAGGAAGGTAAGAGAAGAGAAAGGGAAAGAGAGAAAGAATGCAAGGAGGAAGAAAAGCCTGAGTAAGTTTCATAGTAAGGAAAACTAAAAGAGACATGACAATTAAATGCAGTATTTAATAGTATCATTTTTTTTTTTAATGGACTGGGGTGTGGGGCTATAAAAGACATTATCAGAAATTGGGACAACTGATGAAATTTGAATGTGGGCTGTGGATTAGGTAATAGTACTGTATCAATATTAGATTCAAAATTCCCTGATTTTGATAATTGTACTGTGGTTATTAAGAGGATTTTTTAGGAAATATATGTTGAGTATTTAGGGGTAAAAGGATACAGTATTTCCAATACATTCAAAAAATGGCTCAGTAAAAAATTACATATACATACCACACACATACATCCAAGGATAAACAAAGGAGGCAAAACGTGAACAACTGATTCCTTTTATTATTCCTAAAACTTTTCTATAAGTTTTCTACTTATAATAGAAATATAATCTACTTACAAGATACTCATCAAAAAGAAAGAAAAAGTTTTTCCCATTCACACCGAAAGAGTCTGAAAACTCCCTTGCGCGTACAAAGTGGACATGTGTAAGCAGTCCGTGGAGTTCTAATAAACACACTCATAAGTCTCTCCTTTGGTTTCTTACTCTGATGACTGTATGCGATGATGGTTCTGAACGTTAAGTTTTTTAAATTGTTATTGTTAGTTATGTAATGTTCATTTTATACCTATAATGGGCCACCGCTTAAACACATAGTATAAAAAACTCAGGCACTGAATATAAACTAATTTAAAAAACATAAAAATGACTCTACAAACATTTCTAGATCCAGACCTTTGAGCTGGTTCATCAGATCAAATCTCTGATACAGTCCATAAAGATGATGCTAGATCTTCAATGTTTATATAAAAAAAAGTCATGAATGCTTATAGTCAACTTGCTTTACATTGTGGATAGCCTTTGTTTGCACAGAAGTCCTACAAACAGCAACTTGGACTCTTTCTTAATCTGTTACTTAAAAGCAAAATTATATAGCGCTTCAAGCATCAGTTTATAAAAATACATTGTCTTCTTTGAAAACTTAACACATTATGATACTTCAGGCTACATTTTAACCTATTCCAAAACAAAACCAATCTTTTTATTTTTAAATTGATGCAAAAAAAAATCATTATTTTAAAACAGAAATGTAAAGTTAACAAAATTTAAAGTATATTAAAGTATATGCATACGAGATAAATTGGAGAAGTAAAAATATATTAGTTAGCACTATTTAAGATCTTGTCTTCTAGAAGCCCTCGTGCCACAGTGGTTAAAGCAATCGATCCCTAACTGAAAGGTAGACAGTTCAAGACCACTAGCTGCTCCATAGGAGAAAGAAGTGACAGTCAGCTTCCTCAGAGAAATCCTATTGGGTCGCTATGAGTCGGAATCAACTCTATAGCAGTGGATAAGATCATATCTTTTTAAAAAAATTATTTTAAGACCATTACTTTTTAAATCATTTCTTTAACATCTATCATACAAAAATGAAACTATTAAAAAAAATCCTTAGGGAAGATTTGCAAGACTGCATAATAAAAGAACAAACAAAATTAGGAAGGTCAGCAAACGGGCCTGCTGTTTTATAAAGTTTTATTGGACCAAAGCCATGACCGTTCCTTTACATATTTCTCTCTATGGCTGTTTCTCACGGTAACAGCAGAGTTAGGACAGGAATAATGGAATCTGCAAAGCCAAGAATGTTTACTATCTGGCCCTTTACAAAAAACTATGCCAAACTGTAATTTACAGCAATAGAGTAGCTTTAGAAAGGAAAACATTAAGTTCAACCCTCAAATACCTAGTATGGGCCAGGCATTATGCCAAGCATTAGGGTTACAGCACTGAACAAAAATAGACAGTGTCAGCCCTCTGGGAGTTTACTGTCTGTTGGAGCAAAAAATAACCTGATTATAGTACAGACAAATTTATAATACACAATAAGTGTTAAAGAAGGAAAAGATCACTAAGAGAACTCAGCCTCACAGCAGGGAGTAGAGGGAGGTAACGTGGGGGTAAGTGAAATATAAAGGGTGTTCTCTGATGAAGTGTGTGGTTTGAATCTGCCAGGCGCTCCTTGGAAACTCTGTGGGGCAGTTCTCCCTGTCCTATAGGGTCACTATGAGCCGGAATCGACTCGACGGCACTGGGTTCTGGGTCTGATGAAGTCAAATTTAAAAGATGAGAAGTAAACTAAGTTAAACTACCAAAAAACAAAACAAAACAAAAAAAGGGTGAAGAGTATTTCAAGTGTTTCAGGCAAAGGGAAGAGAACTTATAAAAATTCTGGGATGGGAAGAGACATGGCTAGTATAAAGAACTGGAATAATGTCCAGATGGCCAGACGAATTAAACCTGTAGAAAGAAGTGGAGTGACAGGCAAAAAGGCAGAACACACAGAGCTTTGTTAAAGGTAGCGAGGGGGACATCATAGGTCAATTTGCCTCAACTTCTACATGTCTGCAAACTCTTGAAAAAACCAACATTTTAAATAAAAATTTTACTAAGGTGTAATATATATATACACCATAAAATTCAACCATTTTATGTGCACAATTCAATGATTTTAGTAAATTTATCGAGATGCACAACCATAACCACAATCCCGCTCTAAAACATCTCCATCATCCCAAAAGATCCCTTATGACTCTTTGCAGTAAATTCTCATTCTTAGTGCAGCCCCAAGCAGTCACTAATTTGCCTTCTGTCCTGACAAATTTGTTGATCACGCCATTTCCTATAAATAGGATCACAAAGCCAGTGGTCTTTTGTGTCTGGCTTAGCTTAGCACGTTTCTGAGCTTCATCCATGCTATAGGATATATCCATATTTATTCCTTTTTATTGCTGAGTAGTACTCCATAATGGGTATGCGATATTTTGTTTACGTGTTCACTATCTGGATTTTTTCCAGTTTTTGGTTGTTATGAGTATTGTTGTTAAGAACACTTCTGTACAAGTTAAAAATGGTTGTTCTTTGGCAATTTTCTCCAGTTTTATCATTCCTTTTGGGGGAGAAAATCTGTCAAGCTCCATACTCTGCAATTCTGGAAGTTCCATCTTAACCAAGTTTTTAAAAATGGTAATTTCTCTTGTTTGAGAAAACTACATTCTTATCAGTAGATTGTCATCTTGTTTTTCTGTCCTGTTCAGAAAGATCCCAAGGTTATAAAAACACACCTATATGTTCTTAAGAGCTCGGCTGCTAACCTAAAGGTCAGCTGTTCAAATTCACCAGCTGCTTCTTGGAAATCCTATATAGGGCAGTTCTACCCTGTCCTATAGGTCACTGTAAGTGGGAATCAACTCGATGGCAATGGGTTAGGTTTTTTTCAGTTTGGTGTATGTTCTTCTAACACTCTCACTGTTTCACTTTTTTAGTTCATTCTTAAGTCTAATTTATTTGATATATGTAAAATTTAAGGTTGAGAAGCTTGAAACATAAATTTTAGTAAAATAACTAAAGCTATTGCCGAAGCCTATTACCCAAAGGAAAACAAAACAAAACAAAAAAATCTGTTGCCATGGAGTCGATTCCAAATTCATAGAGACCACACAGGACAGAGTAAAATTGCCCCGCAGGTTTTCCAAGGCTGTAATCTGTATGAAAGCAAACCGCCACATCTTTCACCCGTGAAGTAGTGGTGGTTTCAAACCAATAACCTTTTGGTTAGCAGCTGCGGGTTTAACCACTGTGTAACCAGGGCCCCTTACCCAAAGAAAACTAAAGAAGACACACAACTTTCAAGAGATTAAAACTTCCAGTACTCACAGTAAAAGCAAATGAAGACTAAAACTCACAAGAGGCCTCGCATTTACATGACAACCTGAATAATCCAGAGACGCTGCCTTTCTTATAAATTTCTCACTTTATATATTGAGATGATTTTCTTCTTCTTATTCTTCAATATTTCTGGTCTTATAATAAAAGGTAGTGGGAAAATTGTTACATACGTTTTTACAACAACTAAAAACAAGTGGGAAAATAATATTCACAGAAATTTTTTTACTAGTTTTGCTGAAATGCCTTCATGCAAAAAAAAAAAAAAAAAGTGGAAAGGCCTATACAGATTTTTATATCCACCTAAATTAACTTTCTGCCAAGCAACCTTTTTATTTCCTGTCTTGTGACAGAATAGGAAACATGAGACATAAGAAAATGTAAACCATTCATATTTCAAGTGCTAAGTGAACATCTCCGCTGGAGATACAAAAAACTGCGGTTAACCAGATTTTTCTGCTTTTGTAAAACAACGGTAGATCCTACAGATAAATACACAATTCATACTTCCTGCTGGAAACCCTATGAATTCTTTAGTTCATTCTAATTGTTATTACACATTTTCAAATATTTTTTTATTTTTACTACATTCTCTGGAATTTCCTCATAGGTCCTGATAGTTCACACTTTTAACAAACTCTGGCTCTGAAATGAACGTAAACAGAAAGGCAATATAAACTTATTTTTCTTTGCTATTATACATGGTAAACTTTTAATCACAAAGAAAACATATCCAATGGGCCATGGTGAGCTAAAGTAATTTTTCAAGGCAGACAAACAGAAATTCAAAATTCACACCAACTGAGATTTCTTTTCCTTTAGTTTTTAGAATGTGGCCGCAAAGGGCATGTTTTATAAATTTCAATATTTATCCTAATTTTTTAAAAACATAAAACCTATCACAGAAATGTTTGTTTTATTTTAAAATCATTGCAAATCTTCAGAAAAAGGGAAAGAAAATGTGTATCAGTTATTGACAGACAAGGATACATTTAGAAGTCCCACAGAGGCAACTGGCGTTATTTATTTATTTATTTTTTTATAAGTACACATAAATATCTCCTCCTTCAGATACACAATTTAAGAGGCAGAAAATTCAGTCTTCTTCTTCTTATTAATAACAAACTATTATTAAGTGTCTACCACATGGTTGGCTTGCACAAAAAATACAGGCCTTACAGGGCATTTGACAAAACATCCTCCTACAATAATGCTTCCATTATTTAAACTGGCACATGGCAGATTATGTTAACAGATGTATTTATTGACTAAGAAGTCTAATCATGTTTCCTCAGTTGGCATCAATATGATATCTACTATTTACGTTCGCTTTAACACTAGATATTTTTCAAAAGTTTTCCATATTTGACTTTCTATCACAGAACTTTGGGTTTACATAAAATTTAGGGTTTGTTTTTATGGTAGATTATAAAAGGATAAAGAAATAAAGAACTCTAATGAGAGCTAACATTGTTTCATTTGTGAAGCCCATTTACAACCCAAAGAATTTGTTCTTTATAGCAAAGAAATAGAACATTTTGTAATTAAGTGTTCCACAGAAAAGACTTAAGATCCAAAATGACCTAATGGTATTTTTCAAAAACTGGTCATGTTATCATCTTTTCTATTTTAATGTTTTACAGTTTTCACTTGATACAAAGCAAAGCACACCTGGAGACAGTACCCTTTTCAAGAAATAATTCTTTCCAAAGTTTATATATCTATTATTTCACAAAGATTTTGATTTATACATATTTAAACCAAACCTCCCCCCTCAAAATAGACAATATAAATAACTTCATTTGGAGAAAGCAAACCACAAACTGTAAACTTCATGAAGGCAGGGGCCATATGTCTAAGTCGCTTACTATTACATTTGTTCATTCATTCAACAAATATTTATTGAGCATTTACTATGGGCTAGATAATATTCTAGGCACTGGAGATATATCAATAAGCAAAACAGACAAAAATCCCAGCTCCCTATAGAGCTTGCAGTCTAGCAAAGGGGGAGAGACAATAAACAAAATAAATAAGTAAAATATTTAGTATGTTATGGATAGGCATGTTATGGATAGCTCATGGACAGGCAGACTCAACATTGTGAAAATTACAATTCTATCCAAAGCAATTTACAAATACAATAGCGATCCAAACACCAACAACATTCTTTAAAGAGATGGAAAAACTTACCATTAACTTTATTTATTGTTTTTAATTTTTATTGTGCTTTAAGAGAAAGTTTACAAATCAAGTCAGCCTCTCATACAAAAATTTATATACGCCTTGCTATTTTTTTTTATATACTCCTAGTTGCTGTCCCCCTAATGAGACAGCACACTCTTCCCCTCCACTCTCTATTTTCATGTCCATTCGGCCAGCTTCTGACCCCCTCTGCCCTCTCCTCTCACCTCCAGACAGGAGATGCCCGCATAGTCTCATGTGTCTACTTGATCCAAGAAGCACACTCTTCACCAGTATCATCTTCTACCCCATAGTCCAGTCCAATCCCTGTCTGAAGAGTTGGATTTGGGAATGGTTTCTGTCTTGGGTTAACAGAAAGTCTGGGGACCATGATCTCTGGGGTCCTTCTAGTCTCAGTCAGACCATTAAGTCTGGTCTTTTTACAAGAATTTGGGGTCTGCATCCCACCACTCTCTTGCTCCCTCAGGGGTTCTCTGTTCTGTTCCTTGTCAGGGCAGTCATCGGTTGTAGCCGGGTACCATCTAGTTCTTCTGGTCTCAGGCTGATGTATCTCTGGTTTATGTGACCCGTTCTGTCTCTTGGACTCATAATTACCTTGTACCTTTGTTGTTCTTCATTCTCCTTTGCTCCAGATGGGTTGAGACCTTATCATTAACTATATATGGAAAGGGAAGAAGCCCCGGATAAATAAAGCACTACTGCAGAAGAATAAACTTGAAGGACTCGTACTACCTGACCTCAGAACCTACTATACAGCTGTGCTAGTCAAAACGGCCTGGTACTGGTACAACGATAGATACATTGACCAATGGAACAGAATTGAGAACCCAGACGTAAATCCATCCACCTACAGTCACCTGATCTTTGACAAGGGCCCAAAGTCCATCAAATGGGGAAAAGACAGTCTTTTTAACAAATGGTGCTGGAAAAACTGGATGTCCATCTGCAAAAAAAATGAAACAGGACCTATACCTTACAAACTAACTCAAAATGGATCAAAGACCTAAAATATAAAGCCAAAAACCATGAAATTCATAGAAGAAAAAACAGGATCAACACTAGAGACCCTAATACACAGCATTAACGGGATACACATCGCAACCAACAACACACAAGCTCTAGAGGATAAGTTAGATAACTGGGATCTTCTAAAAATTAAACACTATGCTCATCAAAAGACTTCACCAAATGAGTAAAAAGAGAACCTACAGACTGGGAAAAATTTTTTTGGCTATTACAAATCAGACGAAAGTCTAATCTCTAAAATCTACAAGAAAATCCAATACCTCTACAACAAAAAGACTAATAATCCAATTAAAAAATGGTCAAAGGAAATGAACAGATACTTCACCAAAGAAGACATTCAAGTGGCCAACAGGCACATAAGGAAATGCTCATGATCTCTAGCCATCAGAGAAATGCGAATCAAAACCACTATCAGGTACCATCTCATCCCGGCATTACTGGCATGAATCAATAAAACAGAAAATAACAAATGTTGGAGATGCTGCAGGGAGATCAGAACTCTTATGCACTGCTGGTGGGAATGCAAAATGATACAACCTTTTTGGATAATGATACAGCACTTCCTTAAAAAGCTAGAAATAGAAATACCACTTGATCCAGCAATCCTACTCCTAGGAGCAGATCCTAGAGAAATAAGAGTCGTCACATGAATAGATATATGTATGCCCATGTTCACTGCTGCATTGTTCACAATAGTAAAAAAATAGAAACAACCTAGATGTCCATCAACAGATGAATGGATAAACAACTGTGGTACATACACACAATGAAGTATTACACAACGCTAAAGAACAAGGATGAATCTGTGAAGCATCTCAACATGGATGCATCTGGAGGACATTAATGGTGAGTGAAATAAGTCAGTCACAGACAGACAAATATTGTATGAGACCACTGCTATAAAAACTCATGAAAAGGTTTACATACGAAAAGAATATTTGATGGTTACGAGGGAGGGGAGGGCTGGGGATGGAAAAACACTTAATCAACAATAGATAAGTGATAACTCTGGTGAAGGGTAAGAGAGTACACAATACTGGGGAAGCCAGAACAACCTGTACGAGGCAAGCCCATGGTAGCTCCATAGACACATGGACCTGAGGGACCAAATTGCTGGGCTGAGGGCTGTGGGGACCACGGTCTCAGGGAACATCTAGCTCAACTGGCATAACAGAGTTCATAAAGAAGATGTTCTACATTCTATTTTGGTGAGTAGTGTCTGGGGTTTTAAAAGCCTGTGAGCTGTCATCTAGGATACTCCACTGGTCTCACCCCTTCGGGAGCAAGGAAGAATGAAGAAAACTAAAGACACAAGGGAAAGATTAGTCCGAAGGACTAATGGACCACATCTACCACAGCCTCCACCAGACTGAGTCCAGTACAACGAGATGGTGCCCGGCTACCACCACTGACTGCTCTGACAGGGATCACGATAGAGGGACCCAGACAGAGCTGGAGAAAAATGTAGAACAAAATTCTAACTCAAAAAGAAAGACCAGACTTGCTGGCCCAACAGATACTAGAGAAATCCTGAGAGTATGGCCCCCAGACACCCTTTCAGCTCAGTAATGAGGCCACTCCTGAGGTCCACCTTTCAGTTCACCCCTCAGCCAAAGATCGAACAGTCCCATGGAACAAAACAAGACTAAAGGGGCACACCAGCCCTGGGGCAGGGACTGGAAGGTAGGAGGGAACAGGATACCCGGTAACATGGAACGCAGGGTTTGAGAAGGGAGAGTGTTGACATGTTGTGGGGTTGTTAACCAATGTCATACAACAATGTGTGTACTGTTTGATGAGAAACTAGTTTGTTCTGTAAACCTTCATCTAAATTTCAATTTTAAAAAAGTTAAAAAAAGTATTTAGTATGTTAGAAGATGGTTAAGTGCTATGGAAAGAAAGTTGCGCTTTAAGGGCGGTACAGGTAATGCAAGATGTCATTTTAAATAAGGTAGCCTTGATGGCCTCATTGAGATGAGAAGTGAAGAAATGAGCCATGGGATAGCTGGAGAAAGAGCAGCGTAGGTAAAGTTCCTGAGGTAAGACCAGGCCTAGAGGATTCCAGGAACTGCAGGAAGATCTGTGTGGCTGCAGCTGGGAAAGTAGTAGGATATGAGTTCAGAGAGGTCAAGTGGGAGGGAGGGGAGAAGATCACGGAAACTTTGGAGGCCAGTGAAAAAACTCTGGTCTTATTTTGAGTAAAACGGGAGTCACTTCAGGATTCTGTGTAGAAAACTGACATGGCCTGACTAAAATTGGATCACTCTGGCTGCTTTGTTCAAAACAGATGGTGGGGGCAAGAATGGAAGCAGAGAAAACAACCAGGAAGCAACTCCAAAAATCCAGGCCAGAGATGCTGGTGATTTAGACCAGGGTGAGAGGACTGAACTGAGGATGCTGTATCTATTCAGATTCTGGATACATTCTAAAGGTGGAACAAACAAGATTTCCTAACTGATTGGATGTGGGTAATAGGAAGAAAAAAAAAAGTCAGGTGTAATGACAAGGTTTTTGGCCAAAGGCTAGAGCTGGGGAAGGATAAAGATTTGGTTTGAGGGGGAAGATCAAAAGTTTGGATTTGGGCATTTTTCAGTTTAGAATGTCTATTAGACATCCAAGTGGAATGTCATGTTGGCAACTGGACAAACCAGTTTGGAGCTCTGGGAAGAGATCTGGACTGGAGATATAAATCTGGGGGTTGCCGCCACACAGTATTTAAAGCCATGCAATTTGATGAGATCACAAAGGGAATGAGTATAGATAAAGACACGACATTCAACAGGGGTTACCCCAATGTTAAAGAGATCAGGAAGAAAAGGAGACTCCATCAAAGGAGGCTGAGAAGGTACGGCCAACTACCAAGACAGGAGGAAAAACAAGGGTGTGGTACCCTGGAAATCAAAGTGTTTCAAGAAGTAAGGAGTGACCAGCTGGTTTAACTGTCTTAGTAAGATAAAAACTAAGAACTGACTACTGGATATCCTCAGCTCCGAGCAAGGCTAGCCCCATGCCATCAAATTGATTTTGTCTCATAGCAACAATACAGGACAGAGCAGAACTGCCCGCCCCTGTAGGGTTTCCAAGGAGCAGCTGGTGGATTAGAACTGTAGACCTTCTGGTTAGCAGCTGAGTTCTTAACCGCTACTCCACCAGGGCTCTGGCAGGTATGCACGTACATATCACAATAAATACATGTCCAATGAATACACAAAGCAAAACACTGTTAAAAAGCTCCAGGTTAATATGTACTAAAAAAAGATTAGCTTTGTTGAATTCTTAATTCTTTTACAAAAAAAATTTTTGGTTCTCAATTTGTCAACTACCACTGGTAAAGCTGGAAATTGTCCATGCTTTGAAATAATGCTACCATAACACCACCTGTCTTCTACATGGCAACAATGGAAAACCTCCAATGCTATACAAAGTAGAAAGAGTAGTGGTCAGGAGACAAGTACCTCATCTATCACTCACTTTCCCTCTGCAAGCCTCCATTTTTTTCATCTATAAAATCATTCTTCACATGTTCTTCCCTCTAGTAATGCTCTTTTGCTCTTTTCCTGTGATTCAAATCCAAAACACCTTCTGGTTTAGCTCCTGTTATCTCTTTTCTTAGAGACCGTGTCAAATCCCTGTTGATCTCCCCCTTCTCTGAACTCCAATAACGATTTACTTTTACTCTACAGACTATTCATTTGGTCCTATATCAATACTACTTTAAGTGTTCAACTGTTTTACGTGTTTGTCTTAAACACTCCTGATGTAACAGAAAATCCTTAAGTACATACTTATCTTGTTTTTCCCTACAACAATGTATTGATAGAAATTAATGACTTAATGGGGCAAATTAAGAGTTAGTAAGAAAGACTTCTTCTGTTAGTTCCTACAAAGATTAAAAGTATTGCTTTCTGTACAACAGTCATGCTATAGCATTTTTTAAAAAGACATAAAGGTTTAAAGGCAAAAACAACAAACTCCAATGCACAGATGTCCATGATTAGCTTTTTGCACAGAATAATTGAGAAACTGATCAGAAATTTTAAAAATAAAGTCAAAGAAAAAAAAATAGTAAAGTCAAAGGATACCTTAAACTGAGGGTACAAGGAGTTCATAAAGCTCACCAAAATCTACAGAGCGCTGGGTAGGCAGGAACAAACTAAATCTAGTTCTTGACAAGTTTTAAGATCATTTCTCCTCCCAGATATACCGTATTGGTTTTAACTGACCGTTGATTCAGTCATTCAGTCAAAAGACCTTACTGTGCTCTCTGAAGAGAAGGACAAGGTACTGTGCCAGATGCCATAAGTCATGGTCCCCTAGCCCACCTGTCTAAACTCACCTCAGGAGCATGTTAAGATGCAGATTCCCAGGCCCATATCAGATCCAATGAATCAGAATGGGGAGGAGGGAGCCCAAGAATTCACATTTTCAGATGTAACGTGGGAAAAATCATGGCACTAAGATATAGAAAGATAAATAATTAAGACAACTCCTTTCAATAAGCCTGTAATAGAGGAAGAGAAAGAGAGATACACAGGGCACCAGATACAGCAATTTAAGATATAATAACTTAAGATATAAAGTAAGAGGTGTTAAAGGTACCAAAAATGACGCCAGCTAGGCTCTGTGGAGGTTAGGTTGGTTTTGAGTTCAAATGAGTTGGAGGAATGCAGTTATAAATGAGGGAAATGGAAAGAACCAAAACAAGAGGAAAAAAAAAAAGGTTTCATGCAGGGTACATATCAGAATGGTAAGGCATCAGCCTAGGCTAGAATGGTTTAGACGACGACAGCCTGCCACAATCAAACCAATGTCTAAACAATAGGGCAAGCAGGAACTCACCTCCAGCCCTAGGAAGGCCTGGGCCTAAGGGAACTGATTCCTGCTTCTCTTCTTCCCTTGCTCAGCTGTGTGAATCAATTTGAAGGCCCTTCCATGTGCCCACAATATAATCTAAGAATAATGATCAGCCGATCTGTGGCCAATGGAGATGGGACAGGTGAATGGATTTCTATTTCCATTCCTCGACAAAATTAGGTGTCTAATTTTGGCCTAAACTGTTTCTAATCACCTGGCCTCTGAACAATCACATCACTATGACACCTTTCGGTACCCTTACTGAAGAACCTTGTTCCTGACTTCAATCCATCACCTAAATGCAAGATATAGCAATAGAAGAGACAGCCAAGTTCTCCATAGTACCAGGGGGAAAGCCTATGTGCCAGGTGATGACTGGTTCCAGAACCCAAATGTCCTGACTGCCTATAAATTACTCTTTCCAGTGTCCCACAGTGCATCTTAAACTCTAGCCCTTAAGCATGCTTTATTTACTTAGAGCCAAAAGCATTAAGCAAGTACCTCCTACCTGTACAACTCTAGGGGTTATCATCCACATTATATTCTATGTGAATAGCGCCTCCTAGAACACAACTCTAGAATGCAATGTGCATACTGAGTCAAGGACAGTATGCCAGTTAGGTGGTTCAACAAGAATCTTGGGGGTCAAGATTTGATTAACATACTCACACACAAATCATTAAGAAAGTGTCCAACAGCTTAGGATGGTTACTGTGGATATTTGGCACAACAGATAAAAGTATCCTGCATCATATTCTGGTTTTGAGGTCCCTTATTTTAAATGGAAATCCTGGTGGCATAGTGGTTAAGAGTTCGGTTGCTAAGCAAAAGTTTGGTAGTTCAAATCCACCAGGCGCTCCCTGAAAATCCTATGGGGCAGTTCTATTCTGTCCTATAGGGTCGCTATGAGTCGGAATTGACTCGATGGCAATGGGTTTGGTTTTTGGTTTTGGTTATTTTAACTAGCTCAATAAACCTTTTCCTGATAAGCATGGTCTAACCATAGAACTTCATAATGGAACCTGAAAAATCTTAAGCTGTTTTTTTTCTTCTAAATTTTATGAATTTTTATTGTTGTTGAGAATACACAGAGCAAAACACGCACACCAATTCAACAGTTTCTACATATACAATTCAGTGACATTGATTATATTCTTCGAGTTGTGCAACCATTCTCACCCTCCTGTTCTGAGTTGTCCCTCCTCCATTAACATAAACTCATTCCCCCTAAGGTTCTTATCTTTCAAGTTGCTGTTGCCAATTTGATCCCATATGTACAGCTTCAGCAGTTTTTTAAGTAAGCATGTTATGAAGGCTGTTTCTTCATTCATACTAATTAGATTACCATTTTTAACCTTATATACATGCAACACTTAAAGAAATACTAAATGTTCTATTTCAGCTGAAACAATGTGTTTAGAAAAAAAAAATGTATGAAGTAGTGCAAAGAAATGGTTTAGTTACCTAAACTTCATTCTGTTACATGAATACCCAAAATGTTTAATGGCCAAAACCAAAAAATTTTACATTAGTTAATTGCTATTCTTTAAAAAAAATTTTTTTTAAGCTACCTTTAATCAGATAAAAATATTTCTACCATTTCCATTACATCATTCCATTATATCAATCATCATTACATACATAAATAAAATTCAACTTATTTCCCCCCTTGAAACTTTATCTCATTAAAAAAAAACTTAACTTGGCTGTCATTCCACAAAGTATTTTTCAGCACTACTTCTAAAATAACTATAAAAAATTGACTATTTTAGCATCCACGACACATCTGTGCTAGCCATTTTGAAGAATACAAAGATGTTGTTCTAGATCTTAAGTTTATTAAGATGTCAATTCAACAGGGATGTGGAAAATAGAAATGAGTAACTGCAACAGGCTTCACTGACCTTGAAACATGAAGATTCAGAGGGCTAGAAAAGGGGAGAGGACATTCTGAGATGGAGAACAGCACAGACAACAGTACGGAAATAGGATAAGCAAGCAAGCATTCATTCACTCACTGCTCACAACAGTGCCAGGCTAAATATTTACTGAGTATCCATA
This sequence comes from Loxodonta africana, assembly GCF_030014295.1. Taxonomy (NCBI): domain Eukaryota; kingdom Metazoa; phylum Chordata; class Mammalia; order Proboscidea; family Elephantidae; genus Loxodonta; species Loxodonta africana. Next base: position 32,747,019 of record NC_087365.1, on the reverse strand, counting down.
TTGTGTCCCAGAGACATAGCTATGATTACGCTGTTCTCTTTCCTAATCCTCACAACATAGGCCTTCTTTTATTGTGAGGGCATTCTTTTATTATTCTCTTCCTACAGAGGAGGAAATAGGCCTGGTGGTTAAGAAACTTGCCAAGGTTACACAGATATTAAGCGGCAAAGTGAGTGTTCCAAACCAAATCTCTCAAACCCAACTCTAATGCCTCTCTCCCCCAAATCTATTATTTTATCGGGTGGTGGGCTAGAAATAAATGGAAGTAGTGAACACAGGTGTCAACTATTCAAAGGACAGGAAAGATCTCAATGTGGACAGACAAATAAATTTGGTTTTATGTAACTGGTATCTGGAAGCCATGATATGGCCCTCAACAGAATGAAATCAGTTTTTTTTTTTTTTTTTTTAAGACAAGTTTTCATAGCAGCAAGCAAGATCAACGGGAGAGAATGGCTGATATTAGAAAGACCTACTTAGACATCCATGAAGTAATAAAAACATATAATGGCCTGGACCAAGAAGATAATAAGAGGGATTGGAGAGGACAGAATCTCTGAGCCAGTGACAATATAGAAAATACTGGCAAAAGATAAGTGATAACTGGAAAGAAGAAAAACTGTCTTAATTTGCAAATAATTTGTAGAAAATCCAAAGGAATCTACAAAAAAGCTCTTACAATAAGTAGATGTAGCCAAGTTGTAACATATAAGACCAAAATGCTAAAATCAACTGCATTTCTATATATTAGCAATAAATAATTAAAACTTGAAGTAAAGAAAACAATCACAATAGTATCAAAATTATAAAACGTTTAGAGGTAAATCTGGCAAAAGATGTGTGAAACCTGTACACTGAAAACTTCAAAACACTGCTGAAAAAAAATTAAAGATATAAACAAACGTACAAATACACTACGTCCACAGATTTAAAAACTTAATATTGTTAGATGTAAGTTCTCCCCAAATACAGTATTTTTACACAAATAATATGCACCTTCTGTTCGTCTGCCAACTTCACCCTCTCCCCCGCCAAGGTATTTTTGTAAGTGTGCTATGCTAACTTTTTTACAGCAACATGTAAAAAAAAACTGGCATAGTGGCGCTTATTAAAATATCTCATAGGAGGGCCACATAAACCAGAGACTCCATCAGCCTGAGACCGGAAGAACTAGATGGGGCCCGGATACCACCAATGACCACCCTGATAGGAAACACAACAGAGAGTCCCTGACGGAGTGGGAGAAAAGTGTACAGCAGAACTCAAATTCACTTAAAAAGAACAGACTTAATGGTCTGACTGAGACTGGAGGTACCCTTAAAGCCATGGCCCCCAGATGCACTGTTAACCCAGAACTAAGACCATTCCCAAAGCCCACTCTTCAAAGATTAGACTAGACTATAAAACATAAAATAACACTCATGAAGAATGTGCCTCTTAGTTCAAACAGATACATGAGACCAAACAGGTGGCTCCTGTCTGGAGGTAGGATAAGAAGGCAGGAAGGGACAGGAGCTGGTTGGATGGTCATGGGAAAACTGGGATGGAAAGGGGAAGTATGCTGTCACATTACAGGGACTGCAACTAGTGTCACAAAACAACATGTGTATAAATTTTTACGAGAAATTAACTTAAGCTGTAAACTTTCACCTACCTAATTAAAAAAAAAAAAAACCCACGGGAAGGGCACAGGTGACAAACAAACATAGAAGACGTGCATTATTTGTGTAAAAATACAATAGATTAAATGCCATCCCAATCAAAATCCCAGCATGTTTTTCTGTAGAAATTGACAAGCTGATTCTAAAATTTATTTAGAAATGCAAAGGATCTAGAAGAGCAAAAACAACTTTGAAGAACAAAGCTGGAAGACTAACACCACCTGATTTCAAGTTATGGTAAAACAATATGGTGTGGTATCCTGGGGCTTCTGGCTGGTGGTGTAAATGGTTAAGCACTTTAGTACTAACCAAAAGGCTGGCAGTTCAAACCTACCCAGAGGTGTCTTGGAAGAAAGGCCTGGCAATCCGCTTCAAAAGACCACAGCCTTGAAAACCCTATAGAGTGCAGTCCTACCCTGCAACAGGTGGGGTCACCATGAGTCAAAACTGACTCGACAGCAACTGAGGGAGAAAAAAGGCTGGGGTACCAGGCTCTTAAAAAAATGGTGCGGCAGCAGCATAAAGATCAGACAAATAGATCAGTGCAATATAGACCAGAAATACACCCACACAATATATGGACAACTGATTTTTGACAAAAGTACAAAGGCAATCCAGTGGAAAAAGTATAGTCTTTTCAACAACTGGTGCTGAAACAACTGGATATCCATCTACCAAAAAAAATGAACTTCGATGCAAACCATATACAAAATGAACTCAAAGTGGATAACAGACCTAAATGTAAAGCCAAAAACTGGAGAACTTCTAGAAGAAAGCATAAAAGAAAATCTTTGTAATCTTGGGTTAGGCGAAGATATCGTAGATAAAACAACAAAAGTATGGCCCAGCCCATAAAAGAGAAAAATTGATATAACTGGACTTCAAATTTTTTAAAACTTCCATTCTTCAGAAAACACTATCGGGGATAAAAAGATAAGACACAGACCAGAATAGTCTATTTGCAAAGCACAGTATCTCATAAAAAACTTGTACCCAGAATATAAACACAACTCTCAAAACTCAGTAACAATAAACCCCATTTAAAAAAAATATTTTACTGTGGTAAAATACATATAACAAAAAGTTTGTCGTTTAGCCATTTTAATAAACAATCCAATTTTTTTTTAATGGATAAAAGATTTAACAGACATGTCACAAAAAAACATATACAAATAGCAAAAAAGCACTTAAAAATACTTTGGAACAAAACCAAAACCAAACTCACTGCTGTTGAGTTGATTCCGACTCATGGCGACCCTGTAGGGTAGAACTGTCCCACGAGGTTTCCGAAGCTGTAAATCTTTACAGAAGCAGACCGCCACCATCTTCCTTCCACAGAGCAGCTGGTGGGTTTGAACCGCCAACCTTTTGGTTAGCAGCTGAGTGCTTTAACCACCGTGCCACCTTGTTATTTTCTTAAATAATTTTACATACAATCGGAAACCCTGGTGGCGTAGTGGTTAAGTGCTACGGCTGCTAACCAAAGGGTCAACAGTTCGAATCCGCCAGGCGCTCCTTGGAAACTCTGTGGGGCGGTTCTACTCCGTCCTATAGGATCGCTATGAGTAAGAATTGACTCGATGGCACTGGGTTTGTTTTTTTTTTTTGGTACCATATGATCAGTGATGCCATGACTATGTATTTACAAAGAGAAAAGAAAGTGTATGCCCATACAAACATTTGTACATGGATGTTCATGGCAACTTTATTTGTAATAACCAATAATTAGAAACAACTCAGGTGTCCATTATCAGGGGAATAAATAAATAAATGGGATAGAGCCATAATGACAGAACACTACCTGACAATAAACTGAATGCAGTATTGATGCACGTAATGCCACGGCTGGAGCTTTAACTGTGCTTGGTGAACGAAGTCAGAGCCCTTAGAAGGAGAGCATGCTGTATGACTATATGTATACAATGATATATATAAAATTCTTTAAAACGCAAACTAATCTTTAGTGACAGAAAGCAGATCAATGTTTGCTTGGAAACAGGGCAGGGGGAGCATGGGTGGAGGGATTACAAAGGGGCCCAAGGAAACTGGGGAGTGATATGTTCACTATCTTGACAGGGTGATGGTTTCAGGTTTCACATGTCACATGTCAAAACTTATCCAACTGTACACTTAAAATACATGTAGTTTATTGTATGTCAATCATACTTTTTTTTTTTTAAAGTGAAAATAACAAAAATTAGAAAACAAAACAAAATAAAGAGATAAAGGTTTAAGAAGGAAAGTCAGGAAGAAGCACTGTTTGGTTGAGAGTGGGTAGGCAGAGCCCTGGATATCTCACATAGTTTAGAACAGTTGGATATAAGACAGGACAACAAGCCTAATGGACATCACCTCTACGCAGTGAGAAACATGGGTCTGAAACGCAAAGAGGAATCATTCCCTGAGAAACAACAGCAGCCAGAGCGTAAGGCAGAGGAGGGTGCCGGGTTAGCTCCATGTCTCCTCAATCTATAGCACACTGTTTATGGTGCATTCGCGTGCCCTGTCAGCTTTTCAAATGCTCAAGTCAGACTGCTCTCCTGGCTTATTTCACTGATAAATACAACTGAAACACGAGATGCAGACAAAGCCCGTATCCTCTCCCAAGTCCTGTCCAGACAAACCAACTTGGTTCAGATGGCTTTGAAATGGCATTTCTCAAAAGAATCTAAACACCTTGCATAATTCATCTTGATAATAACCATTAAAGGAGACATACAGTTTAACAGAAAGTATCTAAAAATGACATATTTCTAAATCGCTTGAAGCAAGGAGGAAAAACAAATCCAAAATATATCTTGTGTTATAAGAATAATGTTCTAAATACATTGATTATAGCCCAGTGGAAAGGAGCTAATAGATGGCTTACATTACCATCTCAATCAGGAATTTCATTCACCACCCCTTCTCCTACCTTTCTGCTGTGAATGTGAACCATCTTCCCAAGTCCCCCATTCACTTGGGTCTCTTGATAGAATTAATTACACTTTCTGCCCTCATAATTATACTTGAGCAATAGCACTTATTTCCTTAAGCTGTTAAGAAGTTAAGTACTGTCCTACTCTTCACAAAGGGTAAACACAGTGGTCTGTTCACACTGGGTGTTATAACAGGGAAAAGAGGAGTTGTTTAATGGCTTAAGGCAAATGATGACAAGACCTAGAGAGGCCTAGAGACCAAACCCAAGGCTCACCGGTTTGGGTTTCCCTTCATTGAGTCTGGTAACTACATAGCTTATTGGGGCTGAGTGATGGGGACATGGCGATTCACGATGTAATTGTGTCTATTTTGTGTATGTCCAAAATTCTCCATAATAAATAGCTGAAAAATAACAGTGAAGGGTAGGTGAGGATATGATTAAGCCCTTCTTGTTTTTACTTTCCTACCTTTGAACTTTTCTTTCTTTTTTCCTTTTAACTTGATCTTTGCCAGCCTCTCCCTTTTGTTGTCAACAGGTCCACTGGGTCATTAGCCATATAACAAATGGTGGTTTGGAAGATAAAAGACAGACCCTTTGCACAGGCACTGGAATTCCAAATGCTAGACTCTTGGCTCCACAATGTCTGATTCAGAAGAACTGCTGGGAGCTATTAGTTTAGCTCGCCCACCTAGGCATATAAGACTCCTAGGGTTTCTTTTACACCACTCCCATATGCCTCTCATTTATGCCTACACAGCTTTGTAATCGTGTGCTTTCATTTAGCACAGGAAGCTTGAAGCCCAGTGTCCCCACAGATATTATTAGAAAGGTCCAAAGATAAGGAATTCAGAAGAAAGCAGTTTCAAAATTGAAGTTGCAACAGATAGAAAATTTTTTCTAGTAGGGTAATAATTCAACAAAAGTGCATTTTCAAAATTCTCAAACATATGACATACAGTAACAGTATGTGAGATGTATTCTGGCCTAAATGAGAGCACTTGCCATTTTGTAAATACATCTTGTGCTGTCCCACTTCTGGACCTTTGCTATGGCCTGCACCTATATCTGAAATCCTGGTCTGCTTACATTTTCTTTTATTCTTCTATCTTATAGACACTCAAATCATACTCTTCCTTCAACAAACACTTATTGAACATCTGTGGTGTGACAGACATTGAACTGCACCCTGGCAATGAGGATAAAGAGACAACTAAAAGAGTCCCTAAATGTTTGCTCAATTCTTCGCTATTACTCCACTTAGAAGCTATCTTCATTTTCTCGGAAGGCCCACAGCACTTTGTTCACGTTACTGTGCTTCTCACAAGTGGCTCAGGAAGGGCATCCAACCAAAGCTGATCCAATCAGGATATTTTCCTGGACTCCTGTGTAGACTGCTAGCACAGAAATATCCCCATTCTCTTGCACTCTCCTTCACAACACTGAAGTGTACGGACATGAGAGGCATGTAGGCGTTAGCCATTTAGCGACTGGAAGTGAAGCCGGCTTAGGAAAATACCAACATTAAGAAAGATGGAGAAGAGAGAAACAAAGAAAACAGGTCCCTAATGGCATCACTGAGCTGTTGCACCAATCAATCCCAAAGTCCCACCACACTACCTCTGGGCCTTTCCAGTCCACAGGCCAGTATAACTCCTTTGTCATTTATACCAGTTTGAGCTAAGTTTTTGGTTATCCGAAAACTAAAGCATCCTAAATGATATAAACTCTCATTTACTTTGGTGTCCTTGTAAGAAGGCTTCCTCCACTCCCTCTTTCTAGATAATACATGCAAAGCAATTTATTAAATTTAGAAAACATTTTTTCTCATAGAAAGTATTATTAAAAGATCCCAAGAAAGTAGCTCTCCAAAACCTATAATAAACCCAAGTTCTTTTATAATAGAAAAACAGTGGGCAAGTTATTTCCCGAAATATGTTCTACGTAATACTAATCCCTTGAGGTGTTGGAGGGATGGAATTCTGTGATGGTCAAATACTTTTAGAAAACAACTTATACTGTAACATCCTTGTCCGATTCACAATAGAGGCATTAGCTTATCAAAGGCTCCAAGAAAATATGCAGTGAAGAAAACTATCTCAATCTTTCACAAACGCTTTTGGTTATGGAGACCTTTATTATCCTCCCCAACTCCTACTGACAGCTTACAGAATAGTTCTGCAGTATATTCTTTGAGAAGCTGGAATAGTAATAACAAAATTTAACAAAATTGAATATGTTTTTATTGACCCTGAATGATGGATACAAAAAACAGAATTAATTAGGAGAAGAGCAAATCAGTCAAGGGACTTACAGAGACGTAGGAGACTTGGGGGCATTTTTTTTAAAGACTGCCACTATCCGAACAGCTAATTTTGCTTCAAAATCTTTTCTGTGTTTAAAGCATTGCTGCTTTCTTCTTTCCTGATACAAAGATAGTGAGAATAACCCTACACTTAATTCTTTTTTTCTTTTAACTTACAAAGAGGACAAAGCAAAAGAGAAAGAAATGGAAAGAACCTACAATAATTAAACTAGAATTGGAAGAGGAATGGGAGGTTATTAAAGAGAACACGAATGTGAGAGAAAAATGTCAAGAGGTGAAAATAACTGGGCCACTGGCAGTGAAAACTCCTAACAGGGTAAAGGAAAAGGGTAAAACATTTCCTCCCACCAGCCAACTGTTGGCACCATAACCCCAGGACTTGGTATTACTGGCTGCAGCAGACTGATTACATTGGTTCTCAGGCAGATAGTCTTGGCCACGCAAAGGAATGGAGATTTCAAGGTTTAAACCTAGTTACATATACAACACTGGGAAAAAGGTGCAGAGCAGTTTAAGAGGCCACTTACAAGGCATAACCCTGACTCCACACCAAGAGTTCAGTTGCAAGCTAAAAAAACCACCCAGTGCTGTCACGAGCTAGCGGCAGAAATATAACTTAGAGGTGAGTCAAAGGTTGACCTCACCTGGGGTTCTCTGATTCAAAGAAGAGGGAAAACAGCCCTGAGACAATTATGCCAGCCAAAAAGTCTGGATTCTGGGGATGATGTGCTCTTTTCTAGATCACTTTTAAAGTTACCCTTCAAAGCTTGGTTCAGATAACATCTTCCATACGCAACCTTTATTAATCACTTCCTTTATGCCATTTATTATGTCCTCATTATAATCTGTCTCACTTAGCTTCTTGAGTGCACAAGCCGTACAGTATCAAATTTTCTTGGATCCACAATCAACAGCCATGGAAGCAGCACCCAAGAAATCAGAGGATGTATTGTATTAAGCAAATCTGCTTCAAAAGACCTCTTTAAAGTGTTAAAATGGAAAGAAGTCACTTTAAGGACTAAAATGTCCCTGACCCAAGCCAGGGTATTTTCAATTGCCTCATACGCATGTGAAAGCTGAACAATGAATAAGGAAGACCAAAGAAAAACTGATGCCTTTGAATTACAGTGTTGGTGAAGAATACTGAATATGCCATGGACTGCCAGAAGAAAGAACAAATCTGTCTTGGAAGAAGTACAGCCAGAATGTTCCTTAGAAGCAAAGTTGGCAAGACTTTGCCTCATGTACTCAGGACATGTTATCAGGAAGGACCAGTCCCTGGAGATAGACATCATGCTTGGTAAAGTAGAGAGTCAGTGAAAAAGAAGAAGATCCTGAATGAGATGGAATGACACAGTGGCTGCAACAATGGGCTCAAACATAGACAGCAACTATTGTGAGGATGGCACAGGACCAGGCAGTGTTTCATTCTGTTGTACACAGGTTTGCTATAAGCAGGGAGTGGACTTGACGGCATCTCAAGCAAAACTCCTAGTTCTCTGCCTTTCATGAGAAAGATGCTAAATATATTTTGTTTGGTCTTTGAAATGTGGACAAATCACAATCTCCAAAGCTCAGAGGAATAAAATTTGAATAATCATAAAACAAACACTTATTTTTAAACATATGCAAATTAAATGGTGAGTAATAATAAATTGTATCTGGGAGAACAATGATTTTTAAAAAGGTCCTGGATTTGGCAAATTTTCCCCAAATATACGTATAGATGGCTTGCTTAAGACAGTCCCACAATTCTTTAAATGCACCTGACGACCTGAACAAAGCCACTTACTGCCAGTTCATACTATAAAATTATGACACACTGGGATGATCACATACTCAACTGCTAACAGGTGTACAGATCTTCTTAGACCGTCATTCAAATGCACACCTGCACTCACCTGAGTGTGTGGCTTTGTGGCCCAACTCTTACCCTAAATATTGCAATACCAGACAGATAAGTAAGATGTGGAACCGAAGAATTTCTAAGCCTTCCAACCACAAATAAACAGATCAGGATAAATTACTCTCAAAGCTGCAAGAACGTGGTCTTCAAAGAACAGTGCTCCTCACATGTAAATATGGCTTAAGACATACACATAAAAACCTTCTTTATAACAATCAATTTGATATTTCTATTTGGACTTACTGAAAAAGGCAGGAGTACCCACTTACTTTGGACGAGTCATCAGGAAAGATCAATCACTGGAAAAGAATATCACACTGCTTTAAAAAATTAAAGCAGAGGGGCAATGAAAAGGAGAGAAACCCTCAATGAGATGGACTGACACAACAGCCACAATAATGGGCTCAAACATATCAAAGACCATAAAGATGGAGCAGTACCGAGCAACATTTTGTTCTGTCATACATAAGCTCACCACGAGCTTGAGCTGGCTGGACCATAACTAACAACAACAACAACCAACAATAATATATCAATATAAGAAACTAATGTATAATTCTGAATTTGGGTTTTGGACAATTTAAAACTTTTAGTTTTGCCATAAAATAAATTTATTTATCAAACAGATGTTTTTGATTTAGTTAAAAGGCTATCTTCCGGGCAAAGGATTTGAACAGACGTTTCTCCAAAGATCTACAAATACACAAAAAACACATGAAAAGATGCTGACCATCACTGGCCATTACCAGTTGCTGTTGAGTCAATTCCAACTCATAGCAACCCTACAGAACTAAGTAGAACTGCTCCATAAGGTTTCCAAGGAGTGGCTGGTGGATTTGAATTGCCGACCTTTTAGTCAGCAGCTGAACACTTACCAACTGCACCACAAGGGCTCCTCATTGGCCATTAGAGAAATGCAAATCAAAATCTCACCAAGATACCACTTCATAACCACAGTTGTTGTTGGGTGCTGTCAAGTTGATTCCAACTCACAGTGACCCCATGTGACCGAGGACAACTGCCCCACAGGGTTTTCTAGGCTGTAATCTTCATGGGAGCAGATCAATAGGTCTTTTTCCTGTGGAGCTACGGGATGGGTTGGAACTACCAAACTTTCAGTTAACAGCTGAGTACTTAAACAGGGTTCCTTCATACACACTAAAAACCAAAAAACCAAACCCAGTGCCATCGAGTCGATTCCAACTCATAGCGACCCTATAGGGCAGAGTAGAACGGCCCCACAGAGTTTCCAAGGAGCTCCTGGAGGATTTGAACTGCCAACCCTTGGGTTGGCAGCCATAGCACTTAAGCACTAATGCCACCAGGGTTTCCTCATACCCACTAAGATGGCTATAATCAAAAAACAGATAATAACAAGTGTTGGCGAGAACATGTTGGCAAGAATGTGAAGAGGATGGAACCCTCGTACACTGCTGCTGGGAACGTAAAACAGTGCAGCCACTTTAGAAAATAGTCTGGCAGTTCCTCCAAAAGGTTAGAGTTACCATTTGACCCAGCACTTTCACTCCTAGATACATACTCAAGAGAATTGAAAGTGTTATGTCCACATAAAAACTTGTACACAGATGTTTACAGCATCTTTATTCATTACAGCCAAAAAGTAGGAAAATACCCAAATGTCCACCTATCATTTCATGAATAAATATGTAACATATGGTATATTCATATATTATCCAGCCATAAAAATGCTATATACTACAAATGGAAAAACCTCAAAAGCATTATGCTAAGGCTAAGAAGCCAGTCACAGAGACTTATATGATACCACTTATATGGAATGTCCAGAACAGGAAAATCCACAGAGATAGAAAGATTAGTGGTCACCAGGGACTGGAAGACAGGGAAATAGGAAGTGACTGCTAATGGGTAAGAGTTTCTTTTGGGGGTGAAAAAAAATGTCTGGAATTAAATAGTGGAGATGGTTGTACAACCTTATGAATATACTAAAAACCACTGAACTGTATACTCTAGAAGGGTGAATTGTGTGGTATGTGAATTATAACTCAATAAAGCAATTTTAAAAAGCTATTCTCTAGATTACTTTCTTTTTCTGACTTATGTACAGCAATCATGCATAACTTTCCTTTCAAGTTAATACCAAGATAAATTATACTTCATCATACTATTACCTGGAGTGTAATTCATCCATCCCATTTCTAGCATAGCAAGAAATGAAGTTAACTCTCCTCTGAGCACACACTGCTCTCCTATTAAAACTGATCCTGGGTGTGTTTGTTTTTCAAGTGTACAACTTAGACATCTGGATAAAGAAAAAAATTACAACAAAATTCTTTTACTTGAAAATGAGAACAGAATTTCCAAGTCTATTACATGCCCACCTAGGCAAGTTCTAGAAAATAAAACAAAGGGGGAAAATGTTGCAAATCACTCAAGAGCCCACAAGTCTAAAAACCCCTGCCTTACCCCAAAGCTGTAAACCAGACACAAAAGCAACAGAGTAAAGAAACCACTTTTCTATTTAAACCTTCAGATTTTAGATTTCAACAACACTTGCACAGAATCCAAAAGTCCACAATAATATGAATAGGGGAACAAAAGAAGGAATTGCAGAAAAGTCATCTGTCTAAAGATTGCCTAGTCTACCTACATTCCATGACCACCTTTACTGCCTAGCCGGAACTCTTCACCCATATGCCTCATGGCAAAACACAAGTCAGTTTTAATTTTCTTAATAAAAGATCTTACTTGAGGTTATTAGGAAACTTTCCAATATTTATTAAAAACCAACTATGTGCCAGACACTAAGTTACACACAATTCTTTGAAGGAAAAATAAATAAAAAATACCTGTACATATTCTAGGGGTTTTAAAACATGGACATCTGCTCTAAAGTCTAGCTGAGACAAGTGATAACTTTATAAAACCGGACTAAGGAAATAAACCATCTCTTAAGCTTCAAGTATCCATTTCAGGTAAAAGCAGCACACCTTTCCATACCTTGCTTTATTTTTCTTCATACCCTTTATCTCCACCTGGGATTTTAGTATACATGTTTGCTTTTTTATTGGCTGTCTCTTCCCTGTGAGCCCTCTGGGAGCAAGGACTTCATTTTAATCCCTGCTCTATCTCCAATACTTAGAACCATACCTGGCACATAGGAGGCACTCAATAAGTATTTGTTGAATGAATAAATTTTATTCATGCATGAAATCAGGTATTTTTTTTTTCTGAACTCCCTGTAAAATTTTTTTTATAGAACTTTAACCTTGCATACTTGGCTCTCATAAAAGGCAGAAATAAAAAGCCATGTGCTGTACTTTCTTCATTTTCTTTAAAACGTCTAACGAATCCATTGTAGTTTAGTCTCCTAAAGGCCAGTGTGATGAATTCAGGGCCAGGAAGATGGGCTGGTGTGCTGTCCTTGCTCAGCAAAGGAAATCTGTATATACGACGCACACTGATTCCACTGGGGCTCCTCCTTTGCCTTCCTTGCTTGGAGCTTTGGCAATGTCATACATAATTATTGTGCTTTTGCTCAGGTAGATATAATTTCACCTTACCCTCTAACTCTACTATTTATTTCTTGTCAGAAGGGTATAAATACTTAAAACACATAAAACTTTTCTCATTCTGGTAAGAATCAATCCCATTTTTTAAAATACTCTTTAAATACTAGAATTAATCATCTTATTTCGTTATAAAGCCTATGGTTTTTAACTCAGTATATCTCAAATTTTAATGTACATATGAATCACCTGGGGAATCTTGTTAAAAAGCAAAATGAGTAGTTCCAGGGCATTTTGATCAAGCTCCAGGTGACAATGATGCTGCTGGTCCCCAGAACACTAGGTGTGTTACCTTATGGTTAGGGTAAATGTGATGCTGCCTGCACCTTCTTGTCCAGTTGTAAAGGAATTAGGCCGGACAATTTCTGCAGAACAATCCTTAGAGGTTTATCGATTCTTTGTGCCTTTATCAGGCACAGTTCCTTGGACCTTTCAACTGGAGTTCCTTTTTCATAATCCTATTTGCGGATCGTCTTTGAACCCTCCCAAATGCTGACTACATATCTCTTAAACTGAAGTTCACAAATATGAAGTGAAACCTTAAGTACGACAGAGCAAGCTCCTAGCTCCCTTCATGCACCCCAGTGACATGACGGCTGTTTCTGAAATACCATTGTAATACAGGGCCATTTTCAGTTTAGGCCCAGGTGAGCTCAAATCATGTGTATGACTGGCTGTTTCCTACATTAAATTGGCTACCTTACTCACTTTGCTATTTCTCTGTAAAACATCACTACATTTGATCCACTGGATTTCACTATTGGTTTCTGATAGGATCTTTCACAAGTCAAGGTTACTTTGAATTTTAACCCAATTCTCTCGGAAACCAGGCCCTAAAACTGGAGAAGTAATTTATTTTCTCTAGGTGTTAGTTTTCTCATCTATGAAATAGCTAGGGCCAAGGCTCCCTTCCAAGAGTCCTTGGACAATCCTGGAGTCTATTTTTCTATTCTATTTTTCAGTGCATGGGACCAATGTTCTTTCTTTTGATCTATTTTGCCTAATCAAAAGCCCTTTTTGCTTACTTCCCAGTTCTCCAGAGAGAGGAGCCTGCCATATGTTATATGTGCACATGGCTATTTATAACTATCCTTTTGAGGGTAATACCCTCAAAAGTTAATGTTATGAGCTGGCAATATCCTCAAGTAACTAAAAACGAAAATCGAAACTAAACTAAAAAAATACATACTAAATTATATTTTTCAGCGCCAATCCAATAAAAACATAGGCAGCCAAATTTACACCTTTTTTTTGTTCAGCTTTTATTGTTGTTGTTTTGGCCAGAGTCAACACCTGTGCAAAGGTAGAAGCTGTGCTTAGGTGCTTCTAAGGAAAAGCAGTCAATTAGCTCTTCTCCTAAGTCTCACCAGCTGTGTTTTCCTGATGACACAGACTCTGTCCACCTGCTCCCACAGACGGTACAGCTGCAGTTAAAGTAAAACACCTGGTTCTGTACAGCCACTCCCTGCAGTTTGCTAGATCAGGCAAGCTCAGGTCAGCATTTTCATCTTATTCCCCAGATGAAGACCAACATCATTTTTAACTATAGGATGCTAAAATATCTTTCATTCCCCAAACCAGGGAGTGGATTATCCAATAAGGAAGGTAAGCAAGGGCTTACTTGTGCTTACTTGCTGATCTGCAGTGAACAATTTCACATTTTTTCACCTGCTTCAAGGTATGACTTGCATCTGTCTCCCAATTCCACAGCACCTTCCTACAGAACCAAAGCCTCTTTTTAAATTTACAATCCCTGACAGGGGCAGAAGACTCAGCAATCCGTGGTGTTTACAAACATAGGGTTTACTTGTGCTTACTTACTAATCCATAGTGAAGCTGTTCACGACAGAATACTAAGTAAGCACAAGTAAGATAGTGCTTACCTTGTTTACTGGATAATCTGCCCCTTCCCAAAACACAAATACAACAATAATGTTAAGGAAATCACAACAATAATATTAAAAAACTGTTATAAAGCACAATCCCAGATGACAATGTTGGTTGCCATTAACCATTTCCCAACTACTTAATTTAGAATTTTTTTATAGGAAGTTAATCCTTGGTAAAATAAACTCATTACTCCTCAGCAGTCAGTGCTTCAAATAAAGAACGGTGGTGTCTAGAGGGTTCTAGACAGAGCTGGAGAAAAATGCAGAACAAAGTTGTAACTCACAAAAAAAGACCAGACTCGGCTCCTGTCTGGAGGTTAGATGAGAAGGCAGAGGGGGACAGAAGCTGGATGAAGGTCATAGGGGATACAGGGTGGAAAGGAGGAGTGTGCTGTCTCATTAGGGGGAGAACAGCTAGAAATACAGAGAAAGGTGTGCATCAGTTTTTGTATGAGAGACTGATTTGATTGGTAAACTTCCACTTACAGCACAATTAAAAAAAAAAAAAAAAAGACCAGACTTACCTGACTGGAGAAACTCTGAGAATATGGTCCCTGGACACCCTTTTAGCTCAGTAATGAAGTCATTCCTGAGGTTCACCCTTCAGCCAAAGATTAGAGAGGCCCATAAAACAAAATGAGACTAAAGTGGCGTACCAGCCCACGGGCAAGGATGAGAAGGCAGGAGGGGACAGGAAAGCTGGTAACAGAGAACCCACCAATGTCAAGATGGGAGACTGCTGACATGTTGTGTTGTTGGTAACCAGTGTCACAAAACAGTATGTTGCTATTTAATGAGAAGCTAGTTTGTTCTGTAAACCTTCATCTAAAGTACAATTAAAAAAAAAAAAATGGTGGTCTCAATACCAGTAAATTACTTGAATGAATGGATAATGCTAAATAGCATGTGAAAAATAAGAATTTTTTCCTAGTTTTATACTTAAGAAATTTCAAATTACAATGAAAAATTTTTTATTCTTCCCATGAGACCTTACATCAACTTAACCTCTACTTAAAATCCTTGGGAAATTTTCTCATTAAGAAAGACTCATCAATACGGGTACACTAAAAACAATAATTATTTCCTGAGCAAATAAGCAAAAAAACTGATGTGATAAATGATTTTTATGCCATAGCCCATTAGTTAGTTTGAATGTTGAAAAGTTAGACTTTTTAGGATACTTTGATAGCTTTTTTTTTTTTTTTTTTTGCTTAGGAAACCCTGGTGGCATAGTGGTTAAGTGCTACAGCTGCTAACCAAGAGGTTGGCAGTTCAAATCCGCCAGGCGCTCCTTGGAAACTCTATGGGGCAGTTCTACTCTGTCCTATAGGGTCGCTTTGAGTTGGGATCAACTCGACGGCAGTGAGTTTTGGGTTTAATAGCTTATATAGAAATTGGTATGAAAAACTCAGGAATATGGCTGTCTTAGTCATCTAGTGCTGCTCTAACAGAAATATCACAAGTGGATGGCTTTAATAAAGAAAAGTTTATTCTCTCACAGTCTAGTGGGCTAGAAGTCTGAATTCAGGATGCCAGCTCTAGGGGAAGGCATCCTCTCTCTGTTGGCCCTGGAGGAAGGTCCTTGTCATCAGTCTTTCTTTGGTCTTGGAGTATCTCAGCACAGGAACCTCAGTCCAAAGGACGCGCTCTGCTCCCGGCACTGCTTTCTTGGTGGTATGAGGTCCTCGTGCCTCTCTGCTTGCTTCTCTCTTTTATATCTCAAAAGAGACTGGCTTAAGGCACTATCTAATCTTGTAGATCTCATCAATATAAGTGCCACTAATCCATCGCGTTACATCCGAGTGACAGGATTTACAACACATAGGGAAATCACATCAGATGACAAAATGGTAGACGGTCATACAGTGCTGGGAATTATGACCTAGCCAAGTTCACAGGTATTTTCAGGTGGACAGAATTCAATCCATGACAATAGTAAAGATAACAAATATGAAAGATTGGTTACAAAAAAACAACATGGCATTATCAGGTATATTAAATAAAAAACAATCAAATTAAAGATATATTCCTTGAATGAATATTCTCTAAGACAGTAGTTGCCAACACTGGATACACATGTGACTATCCTGGAAGGATTTAAAACCTATGATGTCTATGCCCCAACTCCAGAAATTCTGGTTAATTGATCTAGGGTGCCACCTGATCCAATAGTGATTTTAAAAACCTCCACAAGTAATTCATTATTTTTTTTACAATTAACGTATAGTAGAAGAATGAACAAATCTGTCCTGGAAAAAGTACAGCTAGAATGCTCCTTAGAAGCAAAGATAGCAAGACTTTGTCTCAAGTACTTTGGACATGTTATCAGGAGGGACCAGTCCCTGGAGGTGAACATCATGCTTGGTAAAGTAAAAGGTCAGCAAAAAACAGGAAGACCCTCAATGAGATGGACTGACACAATGGCTGCAATAATGGGGTCAAACATAGCAATGATTGTGAGGATAGCACAGAACCAAAGTGTTTTGTTCTTTGCGTAAAGGTCACTGTGAGTCAGAACCCACTCAACGGCACCTTACAACAACAAAACTGACACTTGTTGGTGTACTGTTCTATAAATTTTAACATGTGTAGATTCGTGTAATCACCATCACAATCTATATACAGAACAATTCCATCATCCCAAACATCTCCTTGTGACCCCTTTGTAGTCACACACTCTCCTCTCTCAGTCCCTAATCCCGGCAACCACTGATCTGTTCTCCATCACTGTAACTTAGTCTTGTCGAGAAAGTCATAAATGGAATCATATAAGGTGTTACCTTTTGAGACTGGCATTTTATGCTGCCTTTGAGATTTAACCAAGTTGTTTCGTGTATCAATAGCTTGTTCCTTTTTATAGCTGAGTGATATTCCACTGTATGGATATATCACAATTTGCTTATTCACTCACCTGTTGAAGAATATTTGGGTATTTTCCAGTTTTTGAGAATTATAAATAGAGCAATTCATGTACAGATTCTTGTGTGGACACAAGTTTTTCATTTCTTTAGGATAAATACCTAGGAGTGCGAATGCTGGGTCATACAGTAAGTGAGTGTTTAACTTTATAAGAAGCTACCAAATTGTTTTACAGAGTGGCTTAACATTTTGCGTTCCCACCAACAGCTGTCTGAGAGATCCAGCTGTGCCACATCCTTGCCAATACAGTATTTTTCATGTTAGCCATTCTAATAGATGTGCAGTGGTACCCCACAGTGGTTGAAGTTTGCATTTCCCTAATGGCTACTGGGAAACCCTGGTGGCGTACTGGTTAAGAGCTACAGCTGCTAACCAAAATGTCAGCAGTTCAAATCCACCAGACACTCCTTGGAAGCCGTATGGGGCAGTTCTACTCTGTCTTGTGGGGTCACTATGAATAAACTCAATGGCAGTGGGTTTTGTTTTTTTTTTGGTAATGACTAATGATGTTTAGCATCTTTTCATATGTTTATTTGCCACCCATATATCTTGTTTTGTGAAATATCTGTTCAAGTCTTTTGCCCATTAAAAAATTATATATTCAGGACACAAATCCTTTGTTGGAGACATGATTCACAAAAGTTTTCTCCTATCTCCAAGGTGATTCTAATGTGCAACCAAGATTGAGAACCACCACCTAAAAATAGAGCAGGGCTTCCATCTGGTTCATTTTGGTTCAAACCCATGCTGAGAATTTGCATTTCCATACACTCCTCCCCCAGATATACTCAATCAGGATCTAAATCCTGATTTAGTGTATCTGGGGGGTAGAAATGCACATTTGAATGAACCAATTTGAAGCCCTGGAATAGTGCTGAGAGCCAAAACCTATACTCAAATTCCCTGCTACTCAGTGTGGTCCACACACCACAGCAAGGACATCACCTGTCAGCTTGTTAGAAATGCAGATCTGACAACCAAACACTTTGAGGGACAGAGTAGCTGGGGCTGGGGCCTGGGGACCATGGTTTTCGGAGACATCTAGGTCAACAGGCATAACAAAGCTTATTAAGGAAACGTTCTGCATCCCACTTTGGTGAGTGGCGTCTGGGGTATTAAAAGCTTGCAAGCAGCCATCTAAGATGCATCAATTGGTCCCAACCCACCTGGAGCAAAGGAGAATGATGAACACCAAAGACACAAGGAAAATATGAGCCCAAAAGACAGAAAGGGCCACATTACCCAGAGACTCCATCAGCCCGAGACAAGAAGAACTAGATGGTGCCTGGCTACCATCAGTGACTGCCCTCACAGGGAACACATCAGAGAGTCCCTGATGAAGCGGAAGAAAAGTGTGGTGCAGAACTCAAATTCACATAAAAAGACCAGGCTTAATGGTCTGACTGAGGCTGGAGGAACCCCCGAAGCCGTAGTCCCTGGACACCCTGTTAACCCAAAACTAAAACCATCCCGGAAGCCCAGTCTTCAGACAAAGATTAGACTGGACTATAAAACACAAAATAATACTCATGACGACTGTACTTCTTAGTTGAAGTAGATACACGAGACCAAATGGGCAGCTCCTGTCCGGAGGCAGAATGAGAAGCCAGGAAGGGACAGGAATTGGTTGAATGGACACAAGAAACCCACGGTGGAAAGGGGTAGTGTGCTGTCACATTACAGGGATTGCAACTAATGTCACATAACAATATGTGTATAAATTTTTGTATGCGAAATTGCCTGGAGCTATAAATTTTCACCTAAATGCACAATTAAAAAAAAGAAGAAATACAGATCTGGGGCCCACCCCCAACTTAATGAGTCATGACTAGTTGAACAAAATCCTCAGGTGATTCAAATGCAGAGTAAAATCAAGGAGTACTTCATAATCACTGCGCCCATTATTTGACTTCTGACATGGTAAAGTGACTTAAGAAAAATCTGAAGGGACCAAAACAGGGAGGTTTTATCTGAGAATGATTGGAGAAATAATATCTGAAAAGCCATCTGACCACTTTTTAAAACCAATACCTGTGGTTCTGGGACACAACTAGCAGTAATGGATTAAAGTTATGAGCAGATTTCATTCAATATTAGGAAGAAGGTTCTAACAAAGAGAACTGTCTTTTAAGCTAGGGAACGCTAGAAGTGCTCACAGAGTGCAGGGATGGTTGCATCTGAGGAGACCTCCACAGGAGATTTCTCCAATGTGACATGAAGTATGACAAAGGGAAAGAAGTGGATAAATAACTTTTAAGATTCCAAATGCCTGTAAGTCAATAATATTATTCATAACTCCAAACTGAGGGTCCTATTAGAACAGTTAAGGAGCCCTGATGATGCAGTGGTTAAAGTACTCAGCTGCTAACATAAAGGTCGGCTGTTCGAACCCACCAGCAGCTTCTCCTCAGCAGAAAGATGTGGCAGTCTGCTTCCGTAAAGACTACAGCCTTGGATACCCTATGGGGCAGCTCTACTCAGTCCTACAGGGTCACTATGAGTCAGAATTGACTTGACAGCAGTGGGTAGGTATTGGAACAATTACTACTTCTCTTCTAAATTCTGGGTTCTCTTGTTCCTGACCTGTATTCAAACTGTCCTCTCTTCTTTCTAATGTTCTCTTTCCAGACAACTGTCCTTTAAAATCCAATTAAGTCAAAACATAAATCAAAAAAATAAAGTCAGACATCAGCCCCTCCTCCTTCCTACCTCTTTGTCACTCTTACCACAACTATTCTGTATCAAAGTAGTTTTTTTTGCACCCCTTAACTTTTCCCCCTCCTAGATTTAGGTTGTTTTGCCAGGCTGAGACACTAACATAGTGTTTCTCAAAGCATAGTCTTTAGACAACCTGAAAAATAATTACTTGGGAAGCTTGGTAGAAATGCAGATTCTGGGCCCCACCTTAGACCTCAATAATTTAAATCTCTGGAGGAGGGTGATGTCCCAGAAGCTGCATTTAACAAGCTTCCCTGATGTTTGTGTGCACTGCATATCTTTTTCTTTCCTTAATCATTATTTTAATATAAGCCTATATTTAAAAAAAAAAAAAAAAAATTTTTTTTTTTTTTTTTTTTTTTTAACCAGTTAAAAAACCCAAACCAAACCCACCACCGTCCAGTCAATTCTGATTCATAACGACCCTGTAGGACAGAGTAGAACTGTCCCATAGGGTTTCCAAGGCTATCTTTACGGAAGCAGGCTGCCACATCTTTTTCCCACAGAGTGGCTGGTGGGTTTGAACCACTGACCTTTCTGTTAGCAGCGGAGCACTTAACCACTGCACCACCAGGGCTTCTCCACATATTAGTTTACGATGCTGCACCACCAGGGCTCCTTCACATATTAGTTTACAATGGTGGAAACGATCACCAATATCTGTATGGCAGTGATAGGCTGAAAACTAGCACGGCTCCTATGGCCTAGGCCTGGAGAGAATGATCCACCTGAAGCTCATCAAGGGCAGAAAGGACATGGTTTCACTTCCAGCACAGTTCTGTCTAGTTACAGAAATTCACAGGTTCATTAATTCTTTTTTTTTTTTTTACTATTAGACAGATGGAGAAGCATCATCTCCTGGAAGCACAGGTAATAGGTGTGTCTGCAAGAGCCAAATGCTCCAGAATGGACGACCTTGCATTTTCTGAGGGAGGGAAAAGGCTCTGAATGGTCCCTGGCAGCATCACGAAGCACTCAATCATATACCTGCCTCTTTTACAGAGCATTTGGAAAGCTCTCTGAAATGAAAGGTGTGATCACTTTAAAGGCATCTCACTACTAACACTGAGCAAATCAATACTGAATGTTGCTGTCGTACATAAAATCTGTTCCAAGGTACTTAAAACAACGGAAGAGATAAATGTCTTTGCTATTGTTTAAATTAAAGATCTGATGAAAGAGTTTTGTGGACTTTCCATATCTGACTGGAAATTATAAAGACTCTGCAAGACATGATATACAGTATGATTCCGCTTATGAAAAATACTATATATTTGTGAACTGCAGAAGTGTGTAAAAGTATACTAAAAAAATCTGGAAATACAAACTTACAGTGACGAGGTAAAAGGGAATTTTTACTTTTTACTCTACATTTGCTAGAATATTTTTTATGAGAATGTCTTATATTACTCTTGTAAAATATTTTTCAAAAATTAGTGTCAGGAGCCCCAGTGGTTCAATGATCAAGCACTCAGCTGCTAATCAAAAGGCTGGCAGTCTGAACCCATCCAGAGGCTCCGTGGGAGAAAACAACTTGGTGGCAATCTGCTTTCATAAACATTACAGCCTAGGAAACCCTATGGGGCAGTTCTACTCTGTCATATAGGATCACTAATGAGCTGGAATCAACTTGACAGCAACAACAAACAACAAAAATTAGTGTCAATCCGTGGCCATGCTCTGTGGGAGTTGTCATGGAGAAAGTTTGTGGGCTGGATGGAAAGAGGAAGAAGTTCTTCAGTGACCATTACAGTGCACTGACAGCATAGGTGCTCAAGAATTACGTGTTGTACAACAGAACTCCAAATTCTCAGTGGAGTCTAGATCTTCTGGAGCCATTAAGACTGGAGGAATTACTGCCCTGAGATAATCTTTAAACCCTAAATCTCAAACCAAAACTTTTCCCGAAAGCCTACTTTGAACTAAACAGTAGTTTAGCTTAAGTATTAAGTATGTCTGCCTTGAGTATTGTGCTCTAAGATTTATCTATGCGGGATCAAATCGACAACGGCATCTCAAAAAGCTAAATGAGAAGGCTGGGGGCAATGAGTTCATGTCAATGGTGGTGGAGTACTTTGTAAAAGAGCAGCGAGAACGGTTACACATCTTGAAGAATGTAAACAATGTCACTGAACTGTACATGTAGAATTTGTTGAAATGGTATATCCTTTGCTGTGTACATTTTCACCAAAAAATAAAATAAAATAAAATTTTATGTTGTAAAATGGAAAAAAAATTATAGTGTCAAAGCAGAATACTTGTTCAAAACCAAAAAAACCAAACCCACTGCCGTAGGGTCAATTCCGACTCATAGTGACCCTATAGGACAGAGTAGAACTGCCCCAGATTTGAACTGCCGGCCTCTTGGTTAGCAGCTGTAGCACGTAACCACTACACCACCAGGGTTTCCATTGTTCATTCAGAATAGCTGAAAAATGGAACATGGTAGCTAACATCTGAATAGTGCAGCGGTGTAACCCAATCTGGAGTTAGGGCTTGGGTTTGGGTCCTAACAAAAGATATGTCCTGGAGTATGTCAATTCATTATACTCTCTCATTCTTTGTTCCTTCAACTGAGGAAATAGAGATGGTAGTAATAGTATTCAATTCACAAGGTTGCTGTAAGTCAACAAAATAATTTATGTGAAATCCTCATGTAAACTACTATTTTCCAAATTAGGTATGTACTACAAATATGCTTTAAAATACAAAGCAAAACACTACTTAATATTGTTAAATCTCTCTTCAGATAATTTACAATGTACTTTATAGTCTTATACAGCTTCTTAACGTCATTTACATCAAAGACATTTCACATGGAATAGTAAACATACAAAGTATGTTAGACTAGGCTACGTCTACACAAAGTCTAGTAAATTTCGGTCACAGATCTTTCAAAGTACCCAGGAACTTTCTCAATAAATAAATACCTAATATTTTGTTTCTTTATCAAATAGCTCTCACAAAAAATAGGAAAAACTCCATACAATCTAAATTCCAAAAAATGAGCTTTACAAGTGTTCAAATGATGGAAAGAATTTATCTATTCCCTCTAAATCATTCTGAAAGCCATGTTAGGTCCAACCTCTGTTTTTATTCACCATGTTATTTACATATACTGCCTACTCAACATCTCCACTTGGATGTCTAGCAGACATTTCAAACATAGAATGTCCCAACTCAAATTCTCACTACCACCCAATTCCAAACCTACCGAGAGCTCCTATCCCATAATCTTTCCCAAACCAGTATTAGCAATTAAAGCCCATAATCTTGGAGTCATCCTTGATGCCCCCCCCACCTCACCTCCCACTCCTCATATTCAATCCACCAGCAAATTCTGCAGGCTCTACCTTCACAATATACCCTGAGTCCAACTATTTCTTCTTACTTTGACTGTTAACATTGTGGTTCAAACCACCAAACTCCCTCTCTTGGCCGACAGCAGTGTCTTAGTTATCTAGTGCTGCTATAACAGAAATACCACAAGTGCTTGGCTTTAACAGAAATCTACTCTCTCACAGCTTAGAAGGCTAGAAGTTGAAATTCTGGGCACCAGCTCCAGATGAAGGCTTTCTCTGTCGACTCTGAGGGAAGGTCTTTGTCATCAATCTTCCCCTAGCCTACGAGCTTCTCAGTGCAGAGATCCCAGGTCCAAAGGACACGCTCTGTTCCTGACTCTTCTTGCTTGGTGGTAATGAGGTCCCTCTTCTTTCTGCTAGCTTTTCTCTTTTATATCTCAAAACAGATTGATTCAAGATACAACTTAATCCTGTAGATTGGGTCCTGCCTCATTAACATAACTGCCTCTAATCCTAACTCATTAACATCATAGAGGTTAACATTTACAACATACAGGATAATTACATCAGATAACAAAATGGAGGATAACCACACGATACTGGGAATCATAGTCTAGCCAAGTTGACACACATTTTTGGGGGACACAATTCAATCCGTAACAAGCAGTAACTGTAACTCAAATTCCTGCTTCCACCCTTGCCCCACTAAAAAAAAATAATTTTTTTTTAGAGTGTTTTAAAAGGTAAAGAAGGTGTTGCTCCTCTGTTCAAAACCCTCCAGTGACTTCCCAGCTCATTCAGAAAATCCTTACCATACCCCTCAATGCCCTACGAGATCTGGCCCCTGTCTACCTCTCTGAGATCATCTTCTACCACTGCCACTGCAGCCACACTAGCCTTCTTGCTGTTCTGTGAACATATCAAGCATACTCCCACCTCAGGGCCCTGACACTTGCTATTCCCTTTACCTGGACTGCTCCTCTCTCAGATATCCACATGGGTAGCTCCTTCAGATATTTACTCAAATGTCATTTAATCAGAGAAATCTTCCTTAACCACTTATCTAGTAAGAGCACTCCCCACCACCTTCCTCTATCCAACATACCTTCTTAATAAACTGCCTGAATATACTAAATATATATGTATGCATATATAAAATATATTTTTTAATCATATTAAAATTCAATGTCTATGAAAACAGGACTTTGTTTTGTTCACTACTGTATCCCTCAAAGCCTTACACTAAGTATAAGCTTAGCAAAAAAAGACTAACAATACCAAAAGTTACTAAGGATTTAGAGCCCTGGTGCCACGGTAGTTAAGTGATTGGCTTTTAACCAAAAGGTCGGCAGTTTGAACCCACCAGATGCTCTGTGGGAGAAAGATGGCAGCCTGCTTCCGTAAAGACTTACAGTCTTGGAAACCCTATGCGGCAGTTCTAACCTGACCTATAAGGCTGTCGGAATAGGAGTCGGAATCCACTTCATGGCAGTGGGCTTAGTAAACAATCTCAAAGACTGCTGACGCAAGTATAAATTGGTACAAAAACTCTGGAAAACGTTTTGGCTATATCTGCTAAGGCTGGACATATGCACACCCTATGACCCGCCAATTCCACATCTAGGTTTACACCCAATAAAAAGACATATTTTTACATGTACCCAAAGACATACAAGAATGTTCCTAGTATCTTCAGACAGGGATTGGACTGGACAATGGGTTGGAGAGGGATGCTGGTGAGGAGTGAGCTTCTTGGATCAGGTGGACACTTGAGACTATGTTGGCATCTCCTTCCTGGAGGGGAGATGAGAGGATAGAGGGGGTTAGAAGCTGGTGAAATGGACACGAAAAGAGGGAGTGAAGGGAGGGAGTGGGCTGTCTTGTTAGGGGAAGAGCAACTGGGAGTGTGTAGCAAGATGTATATAAGTTTTTGTGTCAGAGACTGACTTGATTTGTAAACTTTCACTTAAAGCACAACAAAAATTAGAAAAAAAAAAATGTTCCTAATAGCTAAAAACTGTAAACAACCAAAATATATATCAATAATAGAATGGATAATTTGTGGTATATTCTTAAAATGGAATTGGATACAACAATAAGAATGAACTAGTGCTACGCACATGAATATATACGAATCTCAAAAACATTATCATTGAGCAAAAGAAGCCAGATTCAGGGACAACCTTAGGAGCCCTAATACAAGGCATAAACAGAATACAAAACATTACCAAAAATGACGAAGAGAAACCAGATAACTGGGAGCTCCTAAAAATCAAACACCTATATGCTCATCTAAAGATTTCACCAAAAGAGTAAAAAGACCACCTACAGACTGGGAAAGAATTTTCAGCTATGACATCTCAAACCAGCGCCTGATCTCTAAAGTCTATGATTCTGTTAAAACTCAACCACAAAAAGACAAACAACCCAATCAAGAAGTGGGCAAAGGATATGAACACGCACTTCACTAAAGAAGATATTCAGGCAGCTCACAGACACATGAGAAAATGCTCTCGATCATTAGCCATTAGAGAAATGCAAATTAAAACTACGATGAGATTCCATCTCACTCCAACAAGGCTGGCATTAATCCAAAAAACACAAAATAATAAATGTTGGAGAGACTGCGGAGAGATTGGAACTGCTGGTGGGAATGTAAAATGGTACAACTACTTTGGAAATCTATCTGGTGTTTTCTTAAAAAGTTAGAAATAGAACTACCATACAACCCAGAAATCCCACTCCTTGGAATATACCCTAGAGAAATAAGAGCCTTTACACGACAGATATATGCACACCCATGTTTATTGCAGCTCTGTTTACAATAGCAAAAAGCTGGAAGCAACCAAGGTGTCCATCAACAGATGAATGGTTAAATATATTATGGTATACCCACACAATGGAATACTACGCTTCGATAAAGAACAGTGACTAATCTGTGAAACATTTCATAACATGGAGGAACCTGTGAAGCATTATGCTGAGTGAAATTAGTCAGAGGCAAAAGGACAAACACTGTATAAGACCACTATTATAAGATCTTGAGAAACAGTATAAACTGAGAAGAACACATTCTTTTGTGGTTACGAGAGCGGGGAGGGAGGGAGGATGGGAGAGGGTTATTTACTTATTAGTTAGTGGATAAGAACTACTTTAGGTGAAGGGAAGGACAATACTCAATACAGGGAAGGTCAGCTCAACTGGACTGGACCAAAAGCAAAGAAGTTTCTGGGATAAACTGAATGCTTCGAAGGTCAGCGGAGCAAGGGCGGGGGTTTGAGGACTATGGCTTAAGGGGACTTCTAGACAATTGGCATAATAAACTCTATTATGAAAACATTCTGCATCTCACTTTGAAATGTGGTGTCTGGGGTCTTAAATGCTAACAAACGGCCATCTAAGATGCATCAACTGGTCTCAAACCACCTGGATCAAAGGAGAATGAAGAACACCAAGGTTACACGATAACTATGAGCCCAAGAGACAGAAAGGGCCACATGAACTAGAGACTTACATCATCCTGAGACCAGAAGAACTAGATGCTGCCCGGCCACAACCGATGACCGCCCTGACAGGGAGCACAACAGAGAACCCCTGAGGGAGCAGGAGATCAGTGGGATGCAGACCTCAAATTCTCATAAAAAGACCAGACTTAATGGTCTGACTGAGACTAGAAGAATCCCAGCGGTCATGGTCCCCAAACCTTCTGTTGGCCCAGGACAGGAACCATTCCTAAAGACTACTCATCAGACATGGAAGGGACTGGACAATGGGTTAGAGAGAGATGCTGATGAAGAGTGAGCTACTTGTATCAGGTGGACACTTGAGACTGTGTTGGCATCTCCTGTCTGGAGGGGAGATGGGAGGGTAGAAAGAGTTAGAAACTGGCAAAACGGTCATGAAAGGAGAGACTGGAAGAAGGGAGCGGGCTGACTCATTAGGGGGAGAGTAAACGGGAGTACGGAGTAAGGTGTATATAAGCTTATATGTGACAGACTGACTTGATTTGTAAACTTTCACTTAAAGCACAATAAAAATTATTAAAAAAAAAATACACTGTATGACACTATACAAAAAGTTCCAGAAAAGAACCCTCGATGATGCAAATGGTTTGCACTGACTACTAACCTAAAGGTTGGCAGTTGAAACCCACTCAGCAGCACCACAGAAGAAAGGCCTGGAGATTTGTTTTCATAAGGTTACAGCCAAGAAAACGCCATGGAGCAGTTCTACTCTGTAACACATAGGGTCACCAAAGGATTGGAAATGACTTAATGGCAATGGGTTTAAACAATGGCAGTACCCACTGCTGTCAAGTAGATTATGACTCACAGTGACCCTAATAGGCCAGAGTAGAACTGCCCCATAGGGTTTCCAAGGCTGTAAATTCTTATGAAAGCAGGCTGCCACATCTTTCTCCTGTGGAGCAGCTGCTGGGTTTAAGCCTCTGACCTTTCAGTTAGCAGCCAAGTGCTTTAACCACTGCACCACCAGGGCTCCTTTCAATGGTGATAGAAGTCAAGAGAGTGTTTACCCTGGAGAAGAGGGAGGGGAGTGACTGAGGTGGGCTTCTGAGATGCTTGCTCTTAATAGTCTATTTCTTGATCTGAGTGGTAGTTACACAGGTACAATGATTCTGTGAAAAGTCACTGAGATGTACCTTTATGATTTGTGCTTTTTCTGTTTCAGTAAAAAGAAACACTGTCAAGTTATCTTCCAAAAAGCTGTTACAACTGTTTCATTTATCTCTGAAACATCCTTCTATTGTAAGATGTTGCAAAAATTATTCTCATTTATTACTAAAAAAAAAAAAAAAATCCATGAGACCAAAAAGTCAACAACTATTTAAAGCAAAGATAAGAAGATAAGGGGGCAGGGAAACTAGAGCACTGAAAACTGAACAACCAGACTGCAATTAAAGAGAACGCAATGTCACTCAACAATTTGTATACAAACTGTCAAATGGTAACCTAATTTTCCGTGTAAACTTTCACCAAAAACACAGTATTATTTAAAAAATTTTAATTTTCATTTAAAATATAGTTCAAGACTAAGTGATAAGCTTAAGTCACTTCTTGAGTCACCCATAAATTGGAGTCCCAGTGTTGAAAAATCAACCCAAAGCTCTTTTCACACTAAGCCACACTGTCTACCTAGATACAAGGATCTATTTAGTAAGAAAAAATTACACATCTGTTACTGACAGATCTTTCCCCATAGGTTTCTTTGAAAAAAAATGTCATTATTCAGGGTAAATTTAATAAAACATAAAATTCTATCCCTGCCCCCTCCCCCGGTCCCCGAATCTGTGGGATATAAATCTCAGTCTGTCATGTTCCAGTATTTAATTGGCATGGATTGTCTGCTGTTTTCCTTGTAATCTCAAAGAGGGTTCACATGTAAACAGGGTTGATTTGGCAAATGAATAAATGTTCAAAGGGACTCCTTTCTTAAAACAAGTTTGTGCTCCACATGGCCAAACTCCCACACAATAAATTAACTCTTCAGCAGCCTTCAAGCTAAGAAGTTGGAGCCAAACCAATTAAGCCCTAATAGGATCCCAATTTCTTATTTCTGAGAGCAGAAGTTTAAATAAACCTCTCTTGGTTTATAAACCCTTGCCAGCCATCCCAGATAATCCTGTCACACTTATTTCCAAATCTACATTTATGTAAATGTGCTACAATCAAGAAAGCTTTGATTACTGCACATTAAAGCTGTCATTGCCACAACCAACATGTGCTTATAAAAACTGGGAAACTTCAATTCTTAAAAATTGTTTGTTGAAAATGATAGCCTTAATTAGAACAGAAAAGATAGCTGATAAACTGAATTTGATCCAGTTGTCTCCAGACCTTGCATACCCCAATAATTCTGCAGACTTACCCTATTCTCTGGTAGCTACCAAATGAACATAAAAGCAATTGTTAAAGGTCAGATACCATGCAGAGTGTAATTTTGTCTGAGAATTCTATCAGTGTCCCCTAGGGTTTATCACCTTTTAATTCACAGAACCACAGACTAGAGTAAGAAGGACCTCAGAGATCCTTTAGTTCAACCATCTTTTGACTTTCCTATATTTACGAAAGTCATTTGCCTCAACGAAAAACTGAGTACCCACTGTGCACACTTAGTAGGTGCTCAAAGTAAGTTCAAGGATTGAAGGGGCAGCAAGAGCAGAGTATCCAATAGCTGTCTATGTTTTTTACTGACAAAAGTCAGTTCCACATAAACAGGAAGGAAGTTTTTAGCACAGGCCCAAAGCTTGTAAGACAAGAGACTGAGGCAAAATATAATCAATGACAACTGAAAATAATAGAAGGCCAGAATTCAACAGGAAAAGCTGATCAGCCAGTTGACAACATGAGTTAGTGATGTTCACTGCCAAAAGATATACCAGAGATCAGCAGTCTTCATGGGACAGCAAAGTTCCATCTCAACTCTTTCTTCTCATTAGAAGACGGAGAAAGCAATGTAATCCCGACAGCCGCACTGCAGATAACGTGAGAGCAGGCAGGGAAGGAGAGAAATTGGCTCAAATAATGGCTCTTAATGGGGAGGGATGAGAATCATCTAGGAGGGTATTTAAAAACAGAAAAAAATCCTCCTACATTGATATTCTAATAACTCACTCAAGTAATTCTGATCACACACCCACAATCCGCCCACACTCACTTCCACCCCAGAAGAAAATGAGTCTTCCAGTTGTCAAGAACCAGACGCTTAAAACAATGGAAAGCTTACTTGAAGACTGTATAGTTAAGGAGCCGCTTAACGAAACTATCAGCTAAGTTGTACATTTTATTTCCTAATCTTCAAAACATGAAGTTAGGGGGGGAAAAACTATAAGAAAGCAATAACTATAGAATTCCTGAGAATTTGAGTTATATTGTTCTTCTACTTCCTTAATGATTCTTTCTGAGTTAAACCACTCACTAAACTAAAAAGTCTTTCAGACCTCAGTATTTCACGCCAATGGCAAGCAAGCAGGAATAATACACGCAATACAAACTTCTACACAAGTCAATTCTCCCAGCTGGGTTTTTTTTTATAGCTGATAATAAGTTTACATTACCAGGCAAAATGTCACCATCCACATCAATACAATCAGTGGTGACTTCCCAATGCCACTAACCTAAAGACAAATTCTTCAGCCTAACATTCTAAGTTTTCCGCAGCTCTGCTGCAACCTGCGTTTCCTCCCGTGCCCTGCACCTTCCAGCCCGGATGCCTTTGCTTATTCCAATAATTAGCAAACCAAAGCCCCTGTCCAAATCCTACCTATAGCCTATTTTAATAAGGCCTGTGGGCCAACAGAAGGGTAAGTGACAGAGACCATATGTGTACCGTAAAATCTAAAATATTTATTATTAGGTTCTATACAGCCTACCCTTGGCTTATTCCCACCTGGATTGCTTTCCCCAACCCATTTCTCCATACATACCAATCCGAGTTCTACCCATCCATCAAAATGCACCTGCCTGTTCAGTGAAGCCTCTTCTTGATACCTCCAATGGATATGCTCTCCTTTTAAATTTATCTCCTATTCTCCCTTAGCACACAAGGGATATTTTCCAAAACCAAAACTGAGAGTCCTGGTTTAAACAACTGCATTAATCTATTTGATTGTTTCCTGTCTTGTCCCTTAAAATCCATCTTCTTAGGGCCACCAGAGTACTCTATAACACAGCTTTATGTCATTCTCTTTTCTATTGCTCTCCATTAGCTATAATAAAATCCAAGATACAAAAAAAGCAAAAGAGACCCGGCCCCTGCCTACTTACTTCTCTAGTCTCATCTCTTGCCACTCTTCACCCAGCACTTTACACTCCATTAACGTATAGCTACTTTTAGCTCCCCTCAAACCTGGCCCAGTCTAAATTTCCCCAAATCCTATCCCTTCTTCACTTGGTCACTTGGTCACATAGGAGTATAAAAATCACTATACCATTTCTGGAGGGTAATTTGGAGTCATCTATCAAAATTAAACAAATGTGGATGTTCTTTACCCAACAATTCTATTTCTAAGATTTATGAAATGACATTGTCTGCAAAGTTATGTAGCATTGTTTGTAACAGCAAAGAAATAGAACACAAATGTCCATCAATAGTGGGCTGAGTTAAAAAAAAAGAAAAAGGTATGATGCATTCATACAATAAAATACAATGCAAAATCAGGAAGTTTTTTAGGTACTGATATTATATGGCCTACAGGAATACATAAGGATCCCTGGTGGTGCAACAGTTAAGCACTCGGCTACTAATCAAAAGGTCAGCACTTTGAACCCAGTGGTTTGGCAGAAAAAAAGACCTGGTGATCTGCTCCCATAAATATTACAGCCTAAGAACACCCTACCAGGCAGCTCAACTCTGTCCTGCTGGGTCGCTATGAGTCGGAATTGACACAACACAGGAATATATACGAAAGGATACAGAAAAAACGGGTAACCCTAGTTGCCTCCAAGGAGGTGAGGAAGACCATTCACTAAATACCCTTCTGTACCTTTATAATTCTGAATTATGTAAATGTATTACCGGCCCAACAATTAATTAAAAAAAAAGTTGTTGGCAGGGAAAAATAGATTTGGCTCAAGACAGGTATTATTTCCTCAAAGTAGCCTTTCTGGAAACACACTCATACATGCCCACATACACATCAGGTCAGATGCCCATCCTTAACGGCCCTTATTGCTTACACACGCCATCATCAAGGCTTACCATTTGATATTGAAACTACTTGTCTAGGGTCCTAACGGACTATATTTAAACTCCTACAGGGCCTTAGAATTCTCTTTCTATCTCCCAGTCTTTAGTACTAGGGGCTCAAGTTTTTTGTTTTTGTTGTTTTTAAACTAAAGAAGTATTTAAAATCAAGAGCATCCTAGAAGTGGGACAGAAATTGTCATCAAATTCCTTAAAAAAAAAAAAAAGGCTTACTGGATCTGCTGACACTGGGGGACATCTCAAGATTATTGCCCTGAGATACCCTTTAAACCTTGAATGAAATTAGCCCCTGAGGTCACCTTTTAGCTAAGTAACAAATTAGCTCACAAAATAAAGAATCCTCCCCCTGCCCCATGAGTACCGTGCTCCTTTAAAAAATCATCTATATGAGACCAAAAGGTCATCAATTACTTTAAAACAAAGATGAGACTGTAAGCGGCAAGGAAATTAATGAAAATGGAACAGCCAGAATGGAAATACTGAGAATATTCATGCATTGTGAATATTTAATGTCACTGAACAGTTTGTATAAAACTGTTAAATGGGAACCTAAACTGCTGTGTAAACGTTCACTGAAAACACAATATTCTTTTTTAAAAAAATAGTATCTTAGAAAATCAATGACCTTTATTCACTGTAATAACTCATTATAGTTCACCTTTATTATAATTAGTTGTTTGTCTTTGAACACCATATAATTATTAGACTACTCAAATAAATGATCTATTGAACTCAACTTCCAGAGTAAAGAAAGCCAAGACATTGAAATGGCAAGTGAATTAAAATAATCCACAAAAAAGGGACAGTCACATAAAGATAACTGAGAATTGATTTTAGTATTTCAAATTACTGTTTATTAACTAACGTCTTTATGGGAGCTTTCCTCATTTACCACATCATTCCTCAGAGTCCAACAGTCACAAAACTAGCACCTACCTGCAGGAAGCTTACAGCAAAAGAAGCGCTGATGTCCATGGCTACAGCTAAATGCTCAGTAGCTCTGAGGCACTGTAAGCATCCCATCTCCTTCCTGGGACATTCCCTGCCTCCGCTGACTGAACTGGGATCCTGTTCCACTGTTTCCAAACACAACTCTCTCCCTAACAGCATCAGTTACAAGGGAAACACAGAGACAATCACTGTCCCAACTTACTTAAAACCCCAGTCATCAAAGTTCTCATTACAAGAGCAATCAACAAAGTGTTAGGACAGAGAAGGAAAGACAAAATGGAAGATCTTCACGGGCAGGGACTCAATCTTTACCCACCTTGGCAGTTCCAAGGCACTTAGCACTACCCTTGAATCTAACAGCTCCCCGATATATTGTTAAATGAATAGCTTCACTTAGCGGGTCTAGGGGATTTTTACTTTATCTGTATAGGGTCACTATGAGTCAAAATGGACTCTACGGCAGTGGGTTTCGGTATTGTTCAAAATTTTTACAGTTGTGTATGTACTATTCATGGAAAACAAAGTAAACGGGAAAAGGGGGCACTGTGTCTCTGAGTTTACTGCAGTAATACTGGCCATTTTTTGCTGTTCAGCCCCTATTAAACCACTTCTGCCCTGACTTCTTTTTTCCCCACAATTGTTTTTTCCTGCAAACTTGTTCCGTAAACAACTACGAAGCCACTAAAATTGGCGTGTATTTCAAAACCACTCCTGTGATAATATACAGTGTTCAAAACACATTTTTACAGCGCCTCAATTGATTCTCACCTTGTCAGGTAGACAGATGAGGTATGGCTGTCCCCATTTCACAGATGAAAAAATAAACTCAAAATCTAATTATGAATTGTCCCAAGTTGTACTGCTTGTGAGCTGAAGGTGAAAGGAATGGCTGAGATGGCACCCATATCTTCTTTCATTACACCTCTCTCTCTCCTAAAAGAGAATGTTCCCTCCAAGTCCCAACACCCAAAAAGCCACACTCCTGCATAAACTGTGTGATAGTGAGCAAATGACTTGAATTCTCTGAACCAATTCCCTTACATGAAATAGAAGATGAAGACACTACTTCCTCTATACATATTTACGTACACATATATACATATATTTATTAGCTCTGTCCATCAGGAGGATCTAGAAGCAATAACACCCTGATAGCAATGAGCACACATAAGAGTCCAGATTTTAATCTCTAATTGATTTTCTAATTTTCTCCACTAAAAGGAATTAGGAGAGAAACAGCTGATTCCAACGCTCAGGTGGCAGAAAGGAAAAGATGAACCTGC
Source organism: Loxodonta africana (assembly GCF_030014295.1). Classification (NCBI taxonomy): domain Eukaryota; kingdom Metazoa; phylum Chordata; class Mammalia; order Proboscidea; family Elephantidae; genus Loxodonta; species Loxodonta africana. The sequence continues at coordinate 32,712,875 of NC_087365.1, read as the reverse complement.
AACATCTTTTTGTGCCAGAAAGTTAGGAAGTGGTTCAAGAATGTTGGGAATTTGTCAAAAGAACACAACACAAGCTTGAAATAGTTTCTAATGGCCAAATCTGGGACAATTTTAATACCACAATAAATAATGATGGTTAACAGATTAAGAGCCAATTGAATAAAAAAAAAAGAGTCCATAAATCCATATTAATATAAATAAGTAAATAAGGGTAAGACAATGCTCTACAATACAATGCTAATAAATGAAGAAGGAATGATAGAAATAGAAGCTCATTTGGCAACTAACACAATATAATTTACTCAGGCAAAAATCATCAGTAGATGCTAAAACTAGCGAGTGAAAGTTTGATGAAAAAACAAGATATTTACATGGACTCAAAGTATCTCCCCACAAGATTCTCATTAATTAAAAAGGGAAAAATAATAACTTTATAGAGGAGAAGCCTGGTAGACATCATCTTAAACAAGTGGTCAAAGTTAAACATCATTAGTAGTGGATATCATACCTCCTGATCAGATGCACTATGAAGGACACAACATCACTTTGTGATATTCCTGCCAAAAGTGCATAATCTGAATCTATTCATAAGATGAATCCAGGCTGAGGGACATTCTACAAAATAACTGGCCTGTACCCTTCAAAAAAGTCAGGATCATGAAAGATAAAAGACTGAAGGGCTCTTCCAGGCTGAAGGAGACCTGACAACTAAATATAACACATGAGCCTGGATTGGATCCTAGACTAGAAAAATTGGCTTTTTTCCTATAAAGAATATTATTGGAACAAGAGGCAAAAATTCAAATAAAGACTATATATTAGATAATATTGCATCGAGGCAATATTTCCTGATTTTGCTAAGTATATTGAGGTTACATAAGAGAATGTTCTTGTTTTTAGGAAATACATATTATATTATTTAGGGTAATTGCTGTCAAGCCAATTCCAACTCATAGTGACTGTATAAGAGTAGAACTGCCCCATAGGGTTCTAAAGCTGTAAATCTTTATGGAAGCAGACTGCCACATCTTTCTCCTGCGTAGGGGCTGGTGGGTTCAAACCATCGGCCGTTCGGTCAACAGCCGAGCTCTTTCACCACTGCACCACCAAGAGCTCCACTTAGGGTAAACAGGCATTAAATTTGTAACTTATTCTGTAATACATACATGGTTCAGAAAAATAATACTAACATGTATATATAAAGAAAGGAGCCCTGGTGGTACAGTGGTTAAGCATTTGGCTGCTAACTGAAAGGTCAGGGGTTCAAATAAAGCAGCCACTCCTCAGAAGAAAGATGTGACATGGTCTGTTTCCATAAAGATTACAGCCTTAGAAACCCTATGGGGCAGTTCTACTCTGTCCTACAGGGCTGTTATGAGTAAGAATCAACTCAACAGCAATGGCTTTTAAATATAAAAAGAAAGAAAGGCAAATGTAGTAAAATGTTGACATCTGAGGATCATGGAGAATGGAACCCAGAAATTTTTATACTGCCCTAGCAACTTTTCTCTTAGTTTGAGATTATGTGGAAATACAAAGTTTAAACAAAGGAGTCAGAAAAGTGCTTTTTTCATAATGCAGATCATCATCTTTGAATATGTGTTTTTCAAAAGCAGCTTATCATATCATATCATATATTTAAGAAGGGCTTTTTTTAAGAGTACAGTTCAAAACCCTGGACATTAGGGAAAAACCAATCACTAGGACATCATGTAAAGGGTCATCGAAAACGAGAGAAACCCTCAATGAGGTAGACTGATACAACAGCTGCAACGATGGACTCAAACATACCAATAATCATGAAAATGGCACAGGACGGTGCAACGTTTCACTCTGTCATACGTACATAAGGTCGCTGTAAGTCAGAGCCTAATTGATGCCAACTGTCATGGATTGAATTGTGTTCCCAAAAATGATCTGTCAACTTGGCTAGGCCATGATTCCCAGTATTGTGTGACTGTCCACTATTTTGCCATCTGATGATTTTCCTATGTGTTGTAAATCCTGCCTCCGTGATGTTAATGAGGCAAGATTTGAGGTAGTTATGTTAATGCGGCAACTCAATCTCTTTGGAGATACAAAAGTGAGAAGCCAGTAGAGACATGGGGACTTCACACCACCAAGAAATGTGGCTTCTCTAGTAAAGATTTATAGCCTTGGAAACACTATGGGACAGTTCTACTCTGTCCCATAGGGCTGCCACAAGTTGGGATTGACTCTAAGGGCGTGGGGGTGTGTGTGGTTAGTGTCGCTCCATAAGGACAGAAGGTAAAATGAGTATCTCTGCTGTTTGGAATGTTTGTTCTCAGACGACTTCAAAAAATTAAAAGCAAGCAAGACCTCTATGTGGAGATAGCTAAGTTAACAAAGGAATTAAGAGAAACATTTGTCAGAGAAGAAAAGGTCAAAGCAGTGTGTCAAGGGAGCTGTACTATGCCTGGTATTAACATTTCACTTGAGCTGCCGGAGAGGTCAAATTACCAACTCCAAAGCTATAAATTCAGACCAAAGGATACCTGGCTTTGGGTTAATCTGAATTTTAATGTCTGCATTTAGTTACAACAACACAAAATACAGAGAGGGATAGAATCAAACTCTTAAAAAGCCACATTCTCAAGTAAAGGTTCACTGCACAGTCCGTACACTGTATCTGATGATCCCTATTTGACAGCCCCTCACAGGGCCACGCAGAATTACCATGGCCATTTCTTGGGCTTTTGATCTTCACTGTCATCGTCTGCTTTGCTGCTAAGATCAGGAAACACATGGGATGAATTGGTAAAGGCTGCAGAGAGTTTTGTTTTTTTTTTTAAATTCATCTCTAAGGCCAATGTAGGATATCTCTGAACAAGATCTAACACAGCAGTCTTTAAATCATATCCCAATTCCTAGGACGTTTTTAAGTAAGAAGAGTTGTTAGGGAAAGAGTTGATGAAGAAAGATGAAGGGAAATCAATTATCTTCAGGGAGCTCTGGGCCCTTCCGGAACACAAACCCAAAAACCTCTAGTAAAAAGGAGAAGCCATGTGATAGAGGGTAAAAAATAGGGGGTTTTGGACTCAGATCTCAATGTGTAATAAGTGAACTCAACACCAGGCCAGAGCTAGGTTTTAATCCATCCATCTGCTAGTTATTAACTGTGTGACCCTGGCAATTTACTGAACTTCTCCAAGCATTATTTCTTCGTCTGCAGAACAGAGAAACTAACTCCCTCCCAAGGTTTTTCTAAGAATGACAAGAGATGACATACATGAAAAGTGTCTAACAGGAAGTCTAGCAACGACTTTTTTCTTTTTTTAAAGAATAACTGGACTTAAAAGTCAGATTCAGTTCACACATTTTTGCTATTGACTCATTTCACAAGTTTAATTTATAGTCCCCAGCCCCTATAATTTCAGATAGCCTCAAGGCCTTCAAGGGGCCCAAGACAGAAACCAGAGACAGAGGCAAAAAGCTACTTAACCAGCCATAATAAAACTCAGAAATAGGCTCATATTGCACATATAGACTGTCAGTACAGCATATTGAGGCCTCTGCCCTTGGTAATCAGACCAAAGCACAAACAATAACCAGGGGGGAGATTCTCCCTCATCAGCCTTCAAACTTTCAGGAATTTGAAGCAAATCTTTACAAATAAGTGATCGCTTTCTAACATAAGGTTTAAAACAATATGCTAAAACTAAGAAAAGAGGATAAAACTGACAGGTGAGAAACCTTACTTTCCCACCTCTCTCCTCTTACTCTCATTACCCAGGAAGAGGTACAAACTTAGTGAATTAACTCATCTTGGTTCTAGTGCTGCATTTATTCATTATACATTATTATTTAAGCCATCTTTCCAGCCTAAATTCAAATAACTGATCTAAAGTATGGACTCACCCTACACAATAGGCTTGCCACTCAAGAACAATCATAAAATCAATCTCGCTGCTAATTTTTAGAATCTATCCATATGTAGGAAATCCAATCAGTTCTGAACCAGCGTAAATTTATTCAAAGTCAAAGACAGGCCAAAATCATTACAAGTGTCCAAAACATGATTCAATTCAGTAAATCCCAACCCTCAAACAAAACATCAGAAATCAAAGGATAGCTTTGTTCCTAAAAGGAAAACTTATACCCAACTCTAAGCAAGGACTCACTAAAACATAAATTCTAAATTAATACGCAGATAGCGGGTGATTAAGTAATTAAGATTTCACAGCAATACTGCTTTCAAAGTCTTCATGTCACTTCACTCAAGTTGGCCACAAGATGGGGGTAGGGTGTATACAGAACATACAAGAAATGTTCTGAACATTCTTCCCCAAAAAGGGAAGAAACAGTCATGAAAAGTTCTGGACTGCAGTAATTTTTAGATATCTATAAGCACTATTTCCCTCCCCTTACAGATCCTGTTTTTGATGACTTAAATGACCTTTCAAAACAGAGGAACTTTACAGTGATAGCTAAGTAAGGAGGGTTTCATTTTCCTATTTATCCATCGATGGCCATATTTTAAATAACAATAGCTACCTTAAAGATTAAGAACGGAGGTTCTCCAATCAGAAAGATCTAGATTTTAATCCAGACTTGATCAATTATTAGCTATATGACCTCTCTGAATCTATTCCCTAATTTGTAAAATGAGGGTTTAATACTTACCTAAAAGATTGGAGCTGAGGATTAAAAAGGCAAAAGGTGAGTATAAAGCTTGGTATGGTATCTGGCCCCAAATAGGCATTTAATATTAGTATTATTATTAGGTAGGAATTATCCCCATTTATAGATTAAAAAAAATTCTCAGAGGTTGAACAATTTCCCAGAAGAACTCAGCCTCAAACCCTAAATCTGCCTCTGAGTTCTGCTTTTTCCATTATGCCAAACAACCTGCCTCAGGTATATCTCTGCCTCTTTAAACAGTCTTTGTTGCTGTAAATTGCCACCTAGTGGGCTCCAACTCTCGGCAACCTTATCTATAACAGAACAAAATGTTGCCTGGTCCTCCACCATCTTCATGATCTTTGATGTGTTTGAGCCCATTGTTGTGGCTGTTGTATCCATCTGTCTCACTGAGTTTCCCTCATTTTCACTGACCCTCTATCTTATCTAACATGATGTCCTTTTCTAGCAGTTGGGCTTTTGTGATGATGTAAGCAAGAGGAAGTTTCCCCATCCTCACTTCTAAGGAGCACTCCAGTTTTCTTTTAAGGCTGATTTGATCGTTCTTCTGGCCACCCATGGGTATAGTCAATATTTTTTGCCAACACAATTCAAATGCATCAATTTTTCTTCTGTCTTCTTTTTTTACTCTCTACCTTTCATGCGCATGTGAAGCAACTGAAAAGACCATGAGCTTGGGTCAGGCACACCTTAGTCACCAAAGTGACACCTATGCTTTTTACAACCTTAGGGGAGTCTTTTGAAGAAGATATGCCCAATGCAATATGTCCTTTGATTTCCTGACTGCTGTTTCCACGAGTGTTGATTGTTGATCCAAGTACAATGAAATCCTTGACAAATTCAACTTTTTCTCCATTTATCATGATAGCTGTTGGTCCAATGGTGAGGATTTTTGTTTTATTTACTTAAACAGGCTACTAACTACAATTTGTCATGACTGTGTGATCATTAAGAATACTGACTGCCCAAGCAAAGTGATGAACTCAAGGGCTACTGCAAACCTGTAGGGCTATTCATCTCAAGAATAAATAGTCCCGGCTTATGATGCTTTTATCTTACTCCCCTTTTTTCTCATCTGGTAGTTTGAGGGAATAATTAAGTACATCAATGTGGCATAGCAGGTAAGGACTGCAGGAAAGGGTGAGATCCTATCTTTCATTGTCAGTATGCTTGCCTGAGGTAGACCCTCTCCCTCCATCTGATTTGTTGCTTTTGAATCTGCTATGAGCTGGAGAATCAAACAAGTATCCTTGTTTGGCATACGTGTAGAATATAAGCAAGCTTTAGTGAAAGTCTAGTCCCATTTACTCTCCCCCTAATGAGTCAGCCCGCTCCCTTCTTCCAGTCTCTCCCTTCGTGACCATTTTGCCAGTTTCTAACCCTCTCTACCCTCCCATCTCCCCTCCAGACAGGAGATGCCAACACAGTCTCAAGTGTCCACCTGATACAAGTAGCTCACTCTTCGTCAGCATCTCTCTCCAGCCCATTGTCCAGTCTGCATACGGTTTTCAATGGCTGATTTTTCTGAAATAGATCACCAAGACTTTCTTCCGAGGTTATCTCTGGGTGAACCTGAACTGCCAACTTTTTGGTTAGTGGCCAAGTGCTTAACGTGCTTCCATCATAGAGTCATGGTCCCAACAGGAAAGAGATGGCATGCTGCAGTAAGAATAACTCAAGGAGGGATTAATAAGGTGACTGTCTTAGTTATCTAGCACTGCTAGAATAGAAATATCATAAATGGGTAGCTTTAACAAAGAAATTTATTTTCTAACAGTTTAGGAAGCTAGAAGTCTGAATTCAGGGTGTCTGGTCTACGTGAGGAAGCCCTGGTGGCGTAGTGGTTAAGTGCTACAGCTGCTAACCAAAGGGTCGGCAGTTCAAATCCACCAGGTGCTCCTTGGAAACTCTATGGGGCAGTTCTACTCTGTCCTATAGGGTCACTATGAGTCAGAATCGACTTGATGGCACTGGGTTTTGGTTTGTTGGTCCAGGGGTAGGTTTTCTTTCTCAGCTGGCTCTGGAGGAAGGTCTTTGTCTCTTTGAGCTTCTGCTTCTGGGTGGTCTTCATGTGGCCTGGCATCTCTTTTCCCCTATCTCCGCTAGCTACCTTGCTTGTTTAATCTCTTTTATATCTCAAAAGAGATTGACTCAAGACAGACCTTACACTAATCCTGTCTCATTAATGTAACAAAGATGACCCATTCCTAAATAGGATTATAACCACAGGCATAGAAGTTAGGATTTATAACATATTTCTGGGGGGCACAATACAATCCATAACAGTGACTATAAAGAAAGATGCAGGCAGGATATAAAATAATCGCCAGGGATAGTGTAGTACCCTGGGGATGGTGAGAGCACAGCTGTGACCACCTCTAAGGCCTAAGGACAAAGGGAATAAAATTTAGTAGGAGGAAGTCATGTAAAGACAACCACCTTTAAAAGAGCAGTGGCCATCAATCAAGTGACATAGTCAGTTGGAAGCAACACCCATAGGGAGGGAACAGGGAAATAAATTGTGTGACCTCAGAGTGGAATGATGTCTACTGATACAGCCCATGTAGGTAAGCTAGCCTCCCAGGGCAGAGAACAGAGTGGGAAAGAATGGAGAGCAAATCTAGAGGAGCAAATGGAAGACGTTCAACCTCAGAGAAGTCTTTCTGGCGCATCTCTTCTGTAATCTTAGCATTAAGTACGCAGAAAAGGGAAGTCATTGAACATGACAATTCTCTCCACCTCTGAATAGCTAACGCACAGGGCCTAACTGCTGTTAAGTCCCGTTGAGTTGGTTCCGACTCATAGTAACCGAATGTAAAATAGAATGAAACGCTGCCCAGTACTGCACCATACTCACAATTATTGCTATGTTTGAGCCCATTGCTGCAGCCACTGTGTCAATCCATCTCCTTGAGGGTCTTCCTCTTTTTCGATGACCCTCTACTTTACCAAGCATGATGTCCATCTCCAGGGACTGGTACCAAGGTACGTACAGGAAACAAAGTCTTGCTATCCGTGCTTCTAAGGAGCATTCTGGCTGTACTTCTTCCAAGACAGGTATGTTTGTTCTTTTGGCAGTCCACAGTATATTCAATATTCTTCACCAACACCATAATTCAAAGGCATCAATTCTTCTTCAGTCTTCCTTATTCATTGTCCAGCTTTCACACGCATATGAGGCGACTGAAAATATCATCGTTTGGATCAGGTGCACCTTAGTCCTCAAAGTAACATCTTTGCTTTTTAGAGGTCTTTTGCGGCAGATTTGCCCAATGCAATATGTCGTACGACTGCTGCTTCCATGGGTGTTGATTGTGGAGCCAAGTAAGATGAAATCCTTGACAACTTGAGTATTTTCTCCATTTATCATGATGTTGCTTATTACTCCAGTTGTAAGGATTTTTGTTTTATGATGAGACATAATCCATACTGAAGACTGTAGTCTTTGATCTTCATTAGTTTAAGTGTTTCAAGTCCTCTTCACTTTCAGCAAGCAAGGTTTTGTCACCTGTATAACGCAAGTTGTTACTGAGTCTTCCTCCAATTCTGATGTTGCATTCTTCTTCATACAGTTCAGCTTCTCGGATTATTTGCTCAGCATTCAGATGGAATATGGTGAAAGGACATAACCCTGATGCACACCTTTTCTGATTTTAAACCACTCAGTATTTCTTAACTACCATATAGTATTTGCAACTGAGTTTTTCCTTAAGTATGATCACTTGCCATTCCACTTGTAATTGTTTAGTATTCCTTGAAGATTCAATAATTGATACACCCTACTCCATACTTACAGGAGCCCTGGTGGCACAATGGTTAAAGCACTCGGCTGCTAACCGAAAGGTCAGCAGTTTGAATTCACTATCTGTTCCAGGAGAGAAAGATGTGGCAGTCCACTTCTGTAAAGATTTACAGCGTTGGAAACCCTATGGGGCAGTTCTACTCTGTCCAATAGGGTCGCTATGAGTCGGAAGCAACTTGACAGCAACAAGCGGGTTAGGTCTCCCCAAACTTATGAACTTCCCACTTTTAAACATGCTTATTTCTGTCATCTGGAATCCTTCTTAATAATTTGATGCTTGGAGGTCACTGCTTGACGTATTCATCATTTAGCCTTAGGCCTCCACAGCTTATCTTAGTATTTTGCATTAGCCTAAACTAAGGGCTGGTGATGAGTCTATTAGTTCAGCGATTAGGTATGAACACACACCTAGGATGCAAAACGCAACTTGCTAGGTAAAATAAAAATACAAAAATGCAGATACCATCATAACCCTCAAGCAGCTTATGGTCTAAGAGCTTATAACTAAGAATGCAGAGTGAGGTAAGTGCCACCACAGAAGGAAGAGCTGCACTGCTGTGAAAAGTTCTGGAACATGGCTCCTTGCCATCTGGCCCCTGGTAGGCACAACTGCAGCCAGAACTCACTGGCTCCACCCAATTTCTCCATAGCTCCAGATCTGAGGAACAACTCACCAAGCCCTCAAAAGCCTCCAAGTCTCCACACCCTATACCCTCAGCCAATATGTCTGCCCTACTCCTCCTGGAAAAGCCCCTCTCCTCTTTAAGGGCTGGTTCAAATGTCATCTCCTTACTTGGACCCTCAAAGAACAATCAGTTATGTCTCCTCGTATTACCAAAAGTCTCCACTTTGAGGACTTAAGCACTTTATTACTACCTGTTTACCTATGCAGGACCCCTATGAGACTATGAGATTCTAAGTCATCTTTCTATCCTCAGGCACTAACAGTGCCCAAAATACACTGTGTAAAGAACTCTTTAAGTATTTTATCTATATTAACATATATTTACTATATTAACATATACACATATTAATCTTTGCAATAAAACTGCAAATGAAGTAGGAACAATTATCACTTCAATTTTACAGATGAAGAAAATTAAGTGTACAGAAAGGTTAAGTAATTTGCCTAATGTCTCAAAGCTAATAAGGACTGCACCCAAGGATTGCAACCTAGGCAGAACTCCAGAACCAAATTTCAAAAGCTTAGAATTTCAGTCTAAACCATTATGTTCTACTGCCTCTATTGAATAAACTAGATTTCTTTCACAGTAACAGAACTAATAGGTATAGAGAAAGATCCCACTTATGGTCTCCACCCCCAGAGATGTAAATTACTATTAGAAAGACAACATTGGAACTTGTACTGATAATTCCTGTAGCTCATCCTTTTGTAAAATGTCTATTTTTACACATAATATAAAATGTACATAATGCACGGTACAGTTGATAATGCAGGATACAGTTGAAGTATGGTTTAAAATAAACAGTCATATAATGTGTGTGCATATTTGACACTATTTGCCAAAGGAATGAATGCTAAAAATATTTGAGGCCGCTGCTCTAAACTCGTCCCCAGGGACTCTGGTTCAGGGGCTCAAGCACTTGACTCAGGACAGAGATCCCACATTATCTCTCTCTAGCACTTTCAGTTAAAAAACATTAGCCAATCAAAACTACAGATAAGCTTCTGGAAGCAACAGTATGCTCTTTTATTTATTCATCTTTGTAAGCCCAATGTTCACCAATGGGCCTGTGCTTAGCAGATGGTCAATGCTGAACCTAACTGTATCAGAAACCTCACTAAAAAACCTTCTCAATACCACTCCACTTTAATGTAATTTACTATATACTTTCACATTAAAAGTATACTAAGCACATTGCCTAGGAATGTATAGAACTGCCGACCCTTTGGTTAGCAGCCGTAGCACTTAGCCACTACACCACCAGGCTTTCCAGAATTCTCTTAGGAGCACTTAAAAAAAAAAAAAATCCTGTAGTTACATAATAGAATCAAAAAAATTACCGTATTTTCAGGCATGTTTTTAAACTGAGAACTGCATAAAAGAGATCTGAACATAAAAAATTTAAGTTCAGATAAAAGGTCCTCTCACTTTACTGAGATGGTACACCCTTGTCATGCCTAAGGTCACCTCTGTCTGCTTCTGTTTAGTTGTAAGTTCCAACAGAAAGAGACCAAACCATCAAAAGCAGCAACTATACTCTTGACTCTGAAGAGGCATTAGCTGGCTGGATCTACTTTTTAGAGTCATTTAACGGGTGCCAAAAAAAGAGAGGATGAATAAAGCCTCCCTTTTCTGTGCTGAAGAACACAGGCTGAGTCCAGGACAGCCTGAGTATGAACCCTTGATTTACCCAGTCCAAGCTGTGTGACCTAAGAAGCAGGGTCCCTTCTGTGTTCCTCAGTTTCATCATCTGCAAAATGGGCATACAAGTAACTACCTCTTATTTAGGTTGTCATCAAGATTAGATGATAATTTACCTGTTTCCTCATTTACTGTGCCCCACCTCCACCTAAACTCAAAGCAGGTGTTTCATCTATCTTGCTGGTTGCTATATTCCCAGGGCCTAGAATGGTATGCTTTGCTTAACAGATGATTTAATAAGCATTATATGAATACAAAATGCCCGGTCCTCAAAAAATGTTGGCTACTATTGTTATTGTAACGGTAAACAATTAAAATTTTATTTCTGTTATTAAAAGATACAGCCTGCCCCTGTGGAGATCACAATTCTAGGGGGACACTAGATAAATGCTGGAGTGGAAAAGGGTTGGTAACAGTAACCAACAATTAAATCGTAAAAACCCAAAAATCAAACCCGCTGCCCTGGAGTAGATCGCAACCGATAACGACCCTATAGGAGAGAGGAGAACTGCCCCATAGGATTTCCAAGGAGTGACTGGTGGATGTGATTCGAACTGCCTACCTTTTGGTTAGCAGCCTAGCAGCCGAACGCTTAACCACTGCGCCACCAGGCTCCTGCAATTAGATCATAGAGCAGTACTAATCCTGGACAAAATCTTAAACAAATACACAACCACAGCCTACTTTAGGGTTTTCTCGAGTGAGGTTCACACTAAAAAAATGAGGTTTATTAGCGATTACAATAATGACAGATTTCCCGCTTGTGTATGTGCCAAGCTCTATGCCAAACATTCTACTGGCCTCACAGAACCCCAGAGTCCTGGCGGTGGGGAGGGGGAAGCATTCTTCACACCCCCATTTTTCAGATGGGGGAACTGAGACTCAATAAGGCCCAAGGTCAGAGGCGATAAGTGAGAAAGCCGGGATATGAACACAGGCAGTCGACCCCCAATCTGTGCTCCAGCGACCCGCCCTCGCCTCCCTCATCATCAACCACACACCCCTCAAAATCCAGCATGTGTAATTTCTCCAGGGACCAGACTTTCCGGCCCAAGCGCTGGAGAACAAAACAATACTTCTCCGCGGACAAGTCCGACGGACGCCGGCCCGGCCTGAGCTCCGAGGCCGCGGTCCCCAGTTTCTTTCACGTCGTGAACCCCGAGCCCTCTGGAAGGCGCGGGAAGCGCGGGGTGACCTCGAAAGCCCGGGGAGACCCGGCCTGCAGCGTGACCTTGGGCCCGCCGCCCCGCTGCGGGCCTCAGTTTCCCCAGCCGGGCCTCCCGAGAACCTCGCATCCGTGGAGTCGCAGGCCCGTCACACGCCCCCCTCAGCCGCCCGCCTTCGCGCTCCTCTTACGTTGGAAGGCGGCCGCTCCTGGGACGCCCACCATCGCCGCGCGCCTCCACCGCGCCCGCCCGCCTCGGACCGCGGCCCGGGTCGCTCTCAGGCGCTGCCGCTGGACCTGCAGCCGCCGAACTCTGAAACGCCAGCGCCGCCGCTTCTGCCTCTGCCTCTGCCGCCGCCGCCGCCGTTAGGCCGCGCACCGCCCCGCCCCGCCCCCGGCCTGGCCCCGCCCCTCCCGCCGGGCACGCCCCCGCCGCGCGCTCTCGCCCGACAGACCAACGCACGCGGAAGCCGGGCTTCGGCACCAACTCCCGCTAAACACCGCCCCCTGACCTGCCCCGCCCCTTCCGCGCGAATCTACCGCCCTATCCCGGCACACCCTGCTTCTCAGGCCCTCCCCACTGCGTCACGCGCGCCAGGCACGCACACGGCCCGCTCCTCTGGCGCTGGGAGTCCTGCTGTGGCGAAGGTGGCCTCCCAGGCCCGGGGCGGAGCCATAGGGGGCGGGACTTAAGGAGGAGGGGACAATGCCTCACCTGAGTTCTCCAGGTTTAGGCCTGGTCGCTTTTGCGAATGTTTGGAGGCAACTCAGCTCTCCTTTCTTGCGTATTGTTAGGTGCCGTATGGAGTCGGTTCCAACTCATAGCGACCCCATGGGGAACAGAACAAAGCACTGCCCGGTCCTGTGCCATCCTCACAGTGTTGCTCTGTTTCAGCCCACTGTTGCAGCCACTATGTCAAACCATCTTCTTGAGGGTCTTCCTCTTTTTCGCTGACCCTCTACTTTACCAAGCATGAAGTCCTTCTCCAGGGACTGGTCCCTCCTGATGACATGTCCAAATTATGTGAGACAAATTCTCACCATCCTTCTTTCTAAGGAGGATTCTTACTGTACTTCTTCCAAGACAGCTTTGTTCCTTCTTCTGACAGTCCATGGTATAGTCTATAGTCTTCGCCCTCACCATAATTAAAAGGCATCAATTCTCTGGACTTTTTTTATTCGTTGTCCAGCTTTCGCGGGCATGGGCCGTCAAGTACGTTTGAGTCCTCGAAGTGACATGTTTGCTTCTTAACACTTTAAAGAGGCCTTTTGCAGCAGATTTGTCCAATGCAATATGTTGTTTGATTTCTTGACTGTTGCTTCCATGAGGGTTGATTGCAGATCCAAGTAAAAGGAAATCCTTGACAACTTCAACATTTTCTCCGTTTCTCATGATGTTGCTTATTGTTCTAGTTGTGAGGGTTTTTGTTTGCTTTATGATGAGATGTAATCTATACCGAAGGCAGTAGTCTTTGATCATCATCACTAAATGCTTCAAGTATTCTAGCCCGGTGCCACTGAGTTCATTCTGACCCATAGCAGCCTCCTAGGGTTTCCGATGCTGTAAATCTCTGCAGAAGCAGATGGCCGCATCGTTCTCCCACTAACCCGCCGCTGGTGGCTTCAAACTACTGACCTTTCCATTAACGGTTGATCACTTTAACCACTGCACCACCAGGGCTCCTTTTCAACTATTTTAGTGGCCTGTAAAATGTTGTCATCATCATAAATCCATAAAAAACCAAACCTGTTGCCGTGGAGTCGATTCTGACTCATAGCGACCCAATAGAAATAATTGTTAGCTATCAGGTTTTTATCATGAATATTTATTGAGTTCTTTATCTATTCAGGTGCTATTTTTATACACTCAATCCAGTTAATCCTCTCAATGAGGGAAAAAAATATTGCTTTCCCTTATGGCATACTGGCTAAGAGCTTGGCTGCTAACAAAAAGGTCGGCTGTTCGAATCCACCAGCAGCTCCTTGGAAACCCTATGGGTCAGTTCTACTGTGTCCTATAGGGTCGCTATGAGTTGGAATCAACTGGAAGGCAATGGGTTTGGGTTTGGATTTTCCACGTATGAAGAAACAGGTTCAGAGAAGTGAAAGGGCTTCCCCACGTTGTTACTGTTAGCAAAAAGCAGAAATGAGATAGGAATGTAGGTTCTTCTGATTAGTGGCATCACTAGAGTTGGTGTCACTCAGTGCAGCAACTCGTGGTGTCAAGTCCTTCCCACGGGTCTCCTCCCAGACCAAACCATACAGAATCCTTAGTAATGTTTTATGTGCTAATGTCACGCATAAATCGTAATTCACGTGTAGCGCTCCTTTTCCTCTCATTACTATGTCGTTCTCAAAAAAGTTATTGATATAGGTTAACAAATGCTAATTACCACAATATTGTAGCTAAAAAGCACCGGAAAATCTGACAAAACTAGCAACTACAAAAACACCTGCAGCAACAAAAACAACAGGGCATGCTTGTAGTGGATGCACAGAAACCATGTGATTCAAGGCATCCATTGTAATCAGATAATAACGACAGCTCTGCCTGGAGTCCATTAGAAGGTTCAAAAAGTAAATGAGCAGAGTTTTAGCCGTATAGGCATATCGATACATGTAGCTGGGCTTACGAAAAATGTGTTTGTTGTTATAGGGTAGTTTTATAAAAAATAATAAATTTCTGCTGAAACACTGCACAAAAATATTATGGGCAGTCATTTTGGTGTCACCACCCTCTGACAGTGTCACCTGGTGCAGTCCTCGCTTTTCACACCCTTCTAGTGACACCACTGCTTCTGACTCTAAACCCAGTACCTTGAGCTACTCTGAGCTATTTTGCTTCCCAAGACTCAGATTCCTAAGCCTGAGTCTCAGGAATTCCGATATCTAACTTCCTCTATGTACACCATAAACAAAGTTAAAAGACTGGGATAAAATATATGCAGCATAATCAGCAAATAATCAATATTCGGATAAATAAAGAACACCTGCAAACCAATAAGAAAAAGATAATTTAATAGAAACATGGGCAAAGAGAAATTCACAGAAAAAAAATCTGACTAACTAACAGAAATTTATAAAGATCAGTACTGAAGTCTCTCCTGAGGTTCACCCTTCAGCCAAAGATTAGACAGGCTGGTAAAGCAAAAGGAGAACTAAGTGGGCACACCAGCCCAGGGTGCAAGGATAAGAAGGCAGGGGGGCACAGGAAAGCCAAGATAGAGAAGGGGAGAGTGCTGACATGTGGTGGGGTTGGCAACTAATGTCGCAAGACAGTATGTGTATTAATTGTTCAATGAGAAACTAATTTGCTCTGTAAACCTTCATCTAAAGTATATTAAAAACAATTTTTTTATAAAGATGCTCAACCGCTCTAATAATCAGGGAAACAACAAAAAATTAGTTACTGTATTTCATGCACTAGATTGTAAGTTACCCTGGAGGGTCTCCACCCTGAAAGAATATTTGCCCACATACAGAAAAAGCTGCCTAGGAAGGAAGTTTCTGCCAGAATTCTGTATAAGAAAAAAAAAAACAATGGAATCGGCTTAAATGCCCTTCAGGCAGAACTAGTGAAATAAACTCGAAAGGCTAATATGCAACATTCGTACTGAAGTCCCTCTTGAGGTTCAACCTTCAGGCAAAGATTAGACGGGCCTATAGGGCCAACAATAACACACGTGAGGAACGTGCTTCATAGTTCAGTCATGTATATGAGACTAATGGTCACACCAGCCTACACACAAAGAGGAAAAGATGGGAAGGGACAGGAAAACTGGACGAATGGTAACAATGAACCTGGGGCAGATATGGGAAAGTATTGACACGTCGCGGGATTTGCGACCAATGTCACAAAACCCTTCCTGTATTAACTGTTTAATGAGAAACTAATTTGCTCTGTAAGCTTTCACCTAAATCACAAAAAAAGGAAAGAAGAAAAAATAAATAAATAGAAGTAGGTAGATTTACATGTGGTTATAAGAAAAGCTTGCCCAAACACTGCTAAGTGAAAAAGCAAATTGGACTTCCATTCTTTCAGAATCATCTCATTTGTGTCAAACAACAAAAACACATGTATATATTTGTACGGAAACCCTGGTGGCGTAGCGGTTAAGTGCTGCGGCTGCTAACCAAAGGGTCAGCAGTTCGAATCCGCCAAGCGCTCCTTGGAAACTGTGGAGCAGTTCTACTCTGTCGTATAGGGTCGCTATGAGTCGGAATCGACTCAACGGCACTGGGGTGGGGGGCGGGGAGGATATATTTGTAAATATATATGTATAAATGCACAGAAAAAGATCTGTAAAATAGCAGTGGTTACATCGAGGGAGAAGAAAAGTATTGAAACAGAAGGTAGAAAAACTTTTGTTTTTCAGCTTTTGAGGTATTTCACACCAAGAATATAAGGCAGTCCCTGAGTTACAAAAGTCAGACTGACTTACAACCTATAGTTATGAACCAACCTCCCCGACCGCCCCGTAAAGCCTATTATATTACAAATTCGAGGTACGTACAATGGTTGGTAATAGCAAAGAAGTGTTACTTTGGGACAATCTCAAAACATTATTATTATGTTAAAGGTGTTCTAGTATATCTTAAAGTATTTCTTTAATATTTTTTATGCATAGAATGTTACACTACATACTATATACCAAGACATACATTTTACTGATTGACATTAGACACACACACAAAAAACTATACCTGAATGTTCCGACTTATGTACAAATTCGACTTAAAGACAGATTTAGGAATAGAACTTGTTCATAACCCGAAGACTGCTTGTAGAACGTATTGGTATATTACTTGTGTTATTAAAAATAAGTTTTAAAAGACAGAATACAGAAATAACACAAATGTATATTT
This sequence comes from Loxodonta africana, assembly GCF_030014295.1. Classification (NCBI taxonomy): domain Eukaryota; kingdom Metazoa; phylum Chordata; class Mammalia; order Proboscidea; family Elephantidae; genus Loxodonta; species Loxodonta africana. The sequence goes on along the minus strand of NC_087365.1, from coordinate 32,695,993 downwards.
TTTAAAAACAATGTTATGAGCAGTGATAGAGGAAATTCTGCCCAAGGCATTTTTGGGGGAACACTATTGTCCTACTAAAGACCCCCCTACTCAAGAAGGTTCAGGGAAGGGGCCCTGAAGGACCAAGAGGGAATCAGATGGGGAAAGGAGTCCAGGTGAAATGTCACTTCTTCTGTGATGATCTCTCTAATACATCCATCAAAGAATAATCTTCAAAAAAGTAAAAAACAAGATTCTTATGTAAAATATAGTAGACACATGTCAAAGATTTTATTCAACTCATCAGTTTACCAAGGAACCCATACGACAGAAAGACTGGTTCAAAAAATAATTTCAGGAAGGGGATTTATATAGTCAGATAGCTAAAGGAATGCTGAAAAGAATGTGCTTATAGAGAATTTAATTAAATATTTTTTTCTTTAAGTTGTGTGCTTTTACTGAACTTGTCTTTAAGTGTATGGATAAGCCCTGGCTGCCTCTGCATCTCAACCAACTCCCAGGGAGACCAAAAGCCTTCATACATCCAAAGTTGGAGAACTAAGGGGGGCCACAGTGGCTGACCACTCAAAACAAAATAAAAAGAGCAAGTATTAAGGCATGTTATGTGTTAGTTGTCATCGAGTGAGTTCACAACAGAAATGAAAAACACTACCTGATCCTGTGTAATTCTCACAATCATTGTTATGGTTGAGCCCTGGTTGCAGCCACTGTGTCAATCCAACTTATTGAGGGTCTTCCTCTTTTTTGCTGACCTACTGTACCAAGCATGTTGTCATTCTCCAGGGACTCTCTCCATCCTTGCTTTTTTTTTTATTATTATTTATTGTGCTTTAAGTGAAAGTTTACAAATTGTCGGTCTATCATACAAAAACTTATACACACCTTCCTATGTACTCCTAGGTGCTCTCGCGCTAATGAGGCAGCACACTCTTCCTCTTCACCCTGTATTCCCCATGTGCATCCACCCTGCTCCTGTTCCCCTCTGCCTTCTCATCTCACCTCCAGACAGGAGCTGCCCACATAGTCTCATGTGTCTACTTGAGCCAAGAAGCTCACTCCTCACCAGTATCATTTCCTGTCTTATAGTCCAGTCTAGTCCCTGTCTCAAGAGTTGGCTTTGGGAATGGTTCCAGTCTTGGGCTAACAGAGGGTGCAGGGACCATGACCTCTGTGGTCCCTTCAGTCTCAGTCAGACCATTAAGTCTGGTCTTCTTATGAGAATTTGAGATATGCATCCCACTGGTCTCCTGCACCATCACGGATTCTCTGTTGTGTTCCCTGTCAGGGCGGTCATCTCGGGGTGATACAGTCTCTGGTTTATGTGGCCCTTTTTGTTTCTTGGACTCATATTTACCTTGTGTCTTTGGTGTTCTTCATTCTCCTTTTTTCCAAGTGGGTTGAGACCATTGTCCATCCTTGCTTTTGAGGAGCATTCTGGCTGTACTTCTTCCAAGACAGATTCGTTCATTCTTCTGGCAGTCCATGGTATAGTCAATATTCTTAGCCAACACCATAATTTAAAGGCGTCAATTCTTCTTCAGTTTTCCTTATTAAGTATTAATGCAAAAGACTAAAAGAAAAAAAAAAGGAATTTTTTTTTTATTATTAGATAATTTACTCAAAAACAATGCTATCCCTCATCCTTGTGTGTAACTTGGATGAGGACTGGGCCATTCTCCTTAAGGAGAAGTGGGGCAGCTTCAGGGCAGGCAAAGAACTTCCTGTAACAATGTATCTCACAATATTTAGGATGACTGTTAGGGTTGCTATGAGTTGGAACTGACTTGATGGCACTCCACACCAACAATTTGAAAAATGAACAATGTACAAAGTCCTTGACCATGTTGTAGAACTTTGGGGATGCTTACTCCAGCCGACTGCTGTTATCTTCACTGACTGCTGTCACTTTCATCTTCCCAGTTTTTAAATCCTGAGTCAAGCGCCAATAAGTAAATAAATTAAACCATGCCAATCTCATCTCATTTTCTGTACAAGTTAGTTTTCGCCAAGAAAGAGCATAATGCATCTAAGTAACAGTCCACCTAGAAGCATTTGCTATGGACAATGGAGGGGCCAGTCTCACTTGTACTTCTGCTTCCTGACCCACATCTGCTGGTAGGTAGACAGCAAGGCAGGAAAGCCAGAATGGAGCCACATCCACCCTGAGTACTTGCACTTAGGGGGAGCAATGATCTTGATCTTTGTTGTGCTGGGAGCCACAGCAGTGATCTCCTTCTGCATTCTGTCTGCATGCCTGAGTACATGGTGATACCACCATGCATCACTGTGGCAGCATAGAGGTTCTTGCAGGGGTCAACGTCACACTTACCATCTGAATCGAGGTGTATAATGTCTTGCCTTTTCACAGCAGTTGAATATCTGGAGTATGATGGCTATGCAACATTTAAACATTTTTATGATGCAGGCATTTAAGAAATCCTTGCCGAATTAAATCTGGAAGGAAGAAAGGAAGAAAGGAGGAAAGAAAAGAAGGGGTGACCCAGCAAGAAGAATTAACCTACCTAAACCACGTGAAGGAGCCCTCGTGGCACAATGGTTAAGTGCTGGACTGCTAACCAAAAGGCTGGCAGTTCAATTCAAACCCACCAGCTGCTCTGTGGGAGAAAGATGTGACAGTCTGCTTCCGTATAGATTACAACTTTGGAAACTCTATGGAACAGTTCTACTTTGTCCTGTAGTGTCATTATGAGTTAGAATTGACTCAATGGCAATGGGTTTGGTTTGGGTTTTTGAAGACCACATGAGTCAAAGCCAACTCAATGGTGCACAACAACTATGAAGTGGTGGAGGGTTTAAGAGACTGCATATAGAATGTTCTACACAGATTTGTTCATCAAACATTTTGTGAGAAACTACCCCCAACTCTGGTTCTCAAAGCAGGCTACTTTCAAAATCCCCTGAGGTGAGAAATTGGTTTAGAAACACACTCAACAAGCCCTGCTGGTCAGGAGGTTCCCAGGCCTGGAACCACAAAGCCTTGGCTACCCTCCCTACCAACAGAAATGGAAGAAAAGGAAAATGTCTTCATTTTTTTCCCTGAACACTCACTTGTTCCACCTTGCCTAGTGAGCCCTGGCCTACTTCTACAGCTCCATCTCCATCTCTAACACTCTTATACCAGCCAGACAGGCCTCACACATCTCAGTGTGTATCAGGGCTCTGAGCCTCAACTCTGGGAGCCATGTTCCTCTTTTCACACAATCATCCCCTAGTTCGCTGTCATGTACTATTTTAGGCTGGGTTCTCCAGAGAAGCAAAACCAGTAAAGCGCATAAATACATGTATAGAGAGATTTATATCAAGGAAACAGCACACATGATTGTAGAGGCTGGTCCATGGATCAGGATAGAGGCTTCTCCTGATTCACGTAGCTGCAGGGGCTGGCAAACCCAAGATCAGCAGGTCAGAGACCAGGACTCTTGCTCACAAGCTGTGAAGATTGACGAACCCCAAGACCAGCAGGTAAGCTGCTAGCTGAAGTCCCAAGAACCGGAGGTCAGACAAAGAAGAAGCAGCTGCAGGATCCAGAGAGGCAAAAACTAGAACATTCACATATCAGGCTACATGCCCAAGGAAAATCCCTTTCAATCGATCAGCTACTCACAGCAGATCTCACCATGAGAATCAAGGTCCAACCAAGTTGACATGCAGTCTTAACCATCACATACACCTTTCAGGTATCAGCTCAGCTGGTGCTTCCTCAGGAAATCTCTTCCCAATCTGCCAGGACCCCTAATGTTCATTCCTATAGCACCATGCACCTCTTGCTCATGGCACGTAATCCACTTGTCATTTTGAATTTATTTTCCCATTCTTGGATTACCATCTATCTTTCTCCACAGTTCTCTGGCTCTGAAAGAACAACATGTTTTGTTTACCATTATATCTCCAGTGTCTGGGACAGGGAAATACTAAAGTAGGGGTATGCGTAGGGGGCTGTGGGGGGTATAGAAAAAAATCTTCTAGCCCTCCTCCACTCCCTATCCCAAGTGCTCTGGAGTCATAAAATGACCTTTAGGAAAGGAAACCTTTCATTCATTGAACAAATATTTATCAAGCACCTATCTTGTGCCCTGTGCTGGAATACACTGCTCAATAATGTTCACCTCATGTAGTGTAGTCTATGGAAATAAACTATAAAGAAAAAAAGTGTGTGGGCAGGGAAGGCCTTTCTAAGGAAATAGTATGGAAACTGAGACCAGAATGAGGTGAAGGCTCAGGCCATGACAATATTTGGAGAAATTGTGTTCCAGGCAGAGGGAACAGCAAATGCAAAGGCCCTGAGGAGGAAACAACCTCTGCGTGCTTGCGGCACAAAGAGACCAGTGTGACTGGAGCTGCGTGGATAAGAGGAAGAATGGTAGGAGATGAGGGCAGGAAGGGGGGCAGAACCAGGTATCATAGGGCTTTGGTGGTCAAAGAAGAGTATACACATTTTATTGTAAGACTAACAGAAGATTTTGCAAAGTTTAGAGCAGGGGAACACCCTAATATGATTATATTTTGAAAATATGTTTTTACCTACTGTGAGGAGAAGAGACTATAGGGTTAGCAGGTTAGCAGGAATAGAAAACAAATTTGCGGTTTCCAGACACTTAATGTAGGGATAAGGGATGACTGGAGCCCTGGTGGCACAGTGGTTAAAAGCTTGGCTGCCAACCGAAAGATCAGCAGTTGAAATCCACCAGCCACTCCTTGGAAATTCTATGCAATAGTTCTGCTCTGTCCTATAGGGTCACTATGGGTCGGAATTGATTCGAAGGCAATGGGTTTGGTTTGATTTGGAAGGGCTGACTGTAAAGGGGTACTGGAAAATTCTGGGGACTGATGGCAGTATCCTATATCTTGATTGTCATGTTGGTTGCATGATTGTATGCATTTATCAAAACTTGTTGAACTGTACATAAAAAAGTATAAGATTCTTCATGTAAATTTTTAAAGAGTGAATTGAAAAGAGGAAAAAAAATTGAAGTACAACATACACATACAGCAGAGTGCACAAATCTCAGGCATACAGCTAGATGAATTGTTTCACACCTAACACCTTGTAACCACCGCTCTTATCAAGATAAAGCTCATTTTTCACTGGAGGCTCCTTAGTATCCCTTTCCAGTCAATAGCCCGCCCAGAGGTCACCACTATTCTGACTTCCATGAGTATAGCTTTATGATTGCCTTTTTTAAACATCTTTTTAAATATATAATCTATGTAATGTACAACTCACCCATTTAAAGTATACAATTCAGTGGTTTTTTTATTATGTTCACAGAGTTGAGCAACCACACCATGATCTAATTTTAGAACCTTTTCATCTCCCAAAAAGAAGCCCCATATCTACTGTTACTCTCCATCCTGCCATCTCCCAGCTCTTATGATTGGTTTTTAAAAAATAAACTTTATTCAGATAAACTCTATTTACAATGAACAATATCCAGTTAAAGTATACAATTTGATGAGTTTCGAAAGTTATGTATACCTGTGAAATGACCACCACTGACAAGATAGAATGTAGCATCAGGGCTGGAGGAAGACTCATTAACAATGTCCGATATGCAGGTAACACAATCTTGCTTGCTAAAAGTGAAAAGGACTTGAAACGCTTACTGAAGGAGATCAAAGACTGCAGCCTTCAGTATGGATTGCACCTCAACATAAAGAAAACAAAAATCCTCATAACTGGACCAATAAGCAACATCATGATAAACGGAGAATATATTGAAGTTGTCAAGGATTTCATTTTACTTTCATCCACAATCAACGCCCATGAAGCAGCAGTCAAGAAATCAAATCTGCTGCAAGAGGCCTCTTTAAAGTGTTAAAAAGCAAAGATGTCACCTTGAGAACAAAGGTATGCCTAACCCAAGCCATGGTATTTTCAGTCACCTCATACGCTTTGAAAAGATGTACGATGAATAAGGAAGCGCCAAGAAGAATTGCTGTCTTTGAATTACAGTGTTGGTGAAGAATATTGAATATACCATGGACTGCCAGAAGAACAAACTACTCTGTCTTGGAAGAAGTACAGCCAGAATGCTCCTTAGAAGCAAGGATGGCGAGACTTCATCTCACGTACTTTGGACATGTTATCAGGAGCGACCAATCCCTGGAGAAGGGCATCATGCTTGGTAAATACAGGGTCAGTGAAAAAGAGGAAGACCTTCCTTGAGATGGATTGACACAGTGGCTGCAACAATGGGCTGAAGCATAACAGCGATTGTGAAGATGGCACAGGACCTGGCACTATTTCATTCTGTTGTGCGTAGCTTTGCTACGAGTTGGGGCCAACTCAAAGGCAGCTAACAACAACAACAAAAAAAAACATGACAACAAGATATATAATGATTCCATCATCCCTAAAGGATTCCTCTTGTTTTGTTTTCAATTTTACTGTGCTTTAGGTGAAAGTTTACAGAGCAAAGTAGTTTTTCATTCGAAAATTGATATGAGAATTTCTTCTTCATGACATTGGTTGCAATCCCCGCAATGTGTCAGTCAGCACTCTCCCCATTTCCGCCCCAGGTTCTCGTTTCCATTCACCCAGTTTTCCTGTCCCTTCCTGCCTTCTCCTCTTTGCTTTTGAGTAGGTGTTGCCCATTTGGTCTCCCATACTTGATTCCTCTCGCTTCTTTGCGATCCACCTTTCCTCCCGCTCCTGGACCCAAGCAACCACTAATCTGCTTTTTCTCTCACCATACATTCATTTGCATTTTCAAGAATTGCATTTAAAAGGAATCCTATAGCATGTACTCTTGTGTCCGGCTTCTTTTGCCCAGCCTAAGAGTTTTGAGATTCATCTATGTTGCGCATATCAGTAGCTTACCCAATTTTGTTGCCAAGTGGTATTCCATTACGTGTATACACACATTCTATTGTTTTTGAAAATAAAACTTTCTTGCTGAAGGCCTATGAAGAGATATCTTCTAAGATATAGATTGCTCAAGTTCTGTTGGGTTTCAAATACAAAGATAATAAATTGGTCTCCGCAAGTCCACCATCTTTTCTACTTCTTTATCATTCTTGCGTAGTTCTTAGTAGTTGTATGTGTGTTAGGGATGGGGAAGAGGCTCTCTGGGAACAGATCAGAGCCACAAAGCATCAGCCAGTATTTTTTGTTCACCTGAGGCCTGAGAGTTCAGGGACAACAATATTCAAGAGTCAAGGAGAGGTTTGGGCACCTCATAAACCTTGCTACAACCCTATTTCCCAGCTGAAGAAACTGAGGTAAGAGTGGTTAAGAGACTTGCCATAAAGTACACCTGAGTCAGAAGCTTAGTCTTAGGTGACAGAATTCAATTCTTACATTCTTTTTACAACCGGTTTGGTTTTTTAAGGAAGTTTTTTTTTTTTTCTTTGGCTCAGATAGAGCTAAGGGACTGGTCTGGGGCCCTGGATATTTCTTATCCAAACCAGGGAATTGTTTCTCTTTAACTTGTGAAGAGGACCGAGATGTGTGCCTGGAAGAAATGGGTGCTGCCTGCCACCTGCCCCGGCCATGCCTTTTCCGCTAATAACCACAAGGCCAGGCCAGATGACAGTCAGCGAGGAGAAGTAATTTAAAGATGTATGGTCTTTGTTGAGCAAACAGAAGCCTGAAATGTCCACGGCGCTTTAGAAAGCCTGTCTGTGAGCCAGGGAAATATTTGGCATGGCTGGAACTTTTTTACTCAGTAAGGCTTTTCCTCCAAAGAAGGCTAAAGAGTTCAATAGCCCTCAGAAAGAATGATGGACAAGCTGACCTTCTTGGCTGCTGATTTATAAAATTCATTATTGCTTATGACTATGAAAGGAATATGAGCATATTCATGGTGGGGAATTTGTATACTACACAACAATATTAGGAAGAAAATAAAAACAGCTCTTCGTTCTTAACGCTCTTACTCATTTTACTGTATATTTTTCTAAATTTATTTGTATTCATGGGTATATTTACACAATTGAGATCATACTTTTAATCCATTTCTGCATCCTACCTTTTTAAAAAATTCAGACATTAGCATTTTTCCATGTCTTTAAAAATTATAAATGGAGGAACCCCTCAGACTTTGGCCCTGGACACCCTTTTAACTCAGAACTGAACCCACTCCTGAAGTTCACCTTTCAACCAAAGATTAGACAGGCCTATAAAAAAAAAAAAAAACTTTTTTTTTTTTTTAATAAAATGTGCAATAACACATGTGAGAAACGTGCTTCTTAGACCAATCAAGTATACGAGACCAACGGGGCAACATCTACTCAAAAGCAAAGACAAGAAGGTGGGAAGGGACAGGAAAACTGAACATATGGAAACAGGGAACCCAGGGTGGAAAGGGGGAGAGTGTTGATACATTGTGGGGATTGCAACCAATGTCACAATGCAATTTGTATATAAATTTTTTAATGAGAAATTAATTTGCTCTGTAAACTTTCACCTAAAGCACAATAAAAAAATTATTCATAAGCATTTCTTTAATGAATGGTCAAACAATATTCAGGAGCCCTGGTGGTACAAATGTTATGCTTAGCAGCTGTTTGAACCCACCAGCTACTCCAAGGGAGAAAGATGTGGCAATCTGCTTCTGTAAAGATTACAGCCTTGGAAACCCAATGGGGCAGCTCTACTATGTCCTGTAGGGTTGTTATGAGTTGGAATTGACTTGATGGCAGTGGGTTAATGGGTACATAATATTCTACTTTTGATAAAATCTGATGTGAATGGTCACTAGGGCTGCTTCTAAATTTTTTTTTTAATTATAAGTTATGCCTTATTGAATGTTATGGATTGAATTGTGTACCCCCAAAATATGTGTTATAAGCCCTAACCTGTATGCCTGTGGTTATAATCCATTTTGGGAATGGATGTCTTTGTTATGTTAATGAGGCCGGATTAGTGTAAGAAGTATCTTTATTCAATCTATTCTGAGACATAAAAAGAGATTAAATAAGCAAACCTAGAGAGAAATGGGGTAAAATAGGTGCCCAGACACATGGAGATCTCTAAGGAACCAGGAAGCAGAAGATGAAGAGACAAGGACCTTTTCCAGAGTCAACAGAGAAAGCTTTCCCCTGCAGTCAGTGCTCTGAATTTGGACTTTCAGCCTCTTAAACTGTAAATAAATTTCTGTTTGTGGAAGCCACTCACTTGCAGTATATCTGTTACAGCAGCACTAGATAAGTAAGACATTGAACGTCACTGAGCATCAGGTTTTTCTATTTTCTGATTCTTAGAACAGATTTTTAAAAATGGGATTATTGGGTCAAATAATAGCAACAAGTTTTACCAAGTCATACTTCCAACCAATACTGTTTGAGAATGTTCATCTTACAACACCCTAAACATGGGTATTAACATTGTTTAAAAACATTTCAAAATTTATATGGGAAAATATGGTGTATTTCTAACTGCCAATATTGTTTCCCCACGGGTAAGTAGATTCAAGAGACTCAGATGTGCCCAGGAGAAGGAGATGCCACCCCAAAGCAATGCGCCTCCTGTCTCTGCAGGCAATGATATAGAAACTTGCTTCCCTCAACTCCCTCACCCAATCATCAGGCTATTGGCCTCACATTAAATACTGTTAGAATCCACAGATTTCTCCTCATACTCACTTCCACCAGCCAGGGAAAGGTTCTCATTACGTCTTTTTTTTTTTGTTCTCCTTTTAGACGTTTTATTAGGAATTATGTCATACCTGCAGAAATGTATGCTCCACTGTTGCAATGGTCTCCTAATGGACCTCCCTGCCTCTAGGCTCTCCCCTCACTAACCATCCTCTGCAGCCAAAAGGATCTGACCGCAACTCACCTTTGATTTAGTTGCCTTGCCCAACCTCCATCCTTCTTTAAAAATCCTGATTCCCTATTACCTCCCCCACAAAAAAAATTACACTCATCATGGTATGCAAGGTTGTACACAGTCCAACTTTGTCTACTCTTACCTTCTACCTGCCTTTCCTTCTTCTTCAGCCACAGAGAAATATTTCACAAGAGCTACATTGATCGAATGTTTGCGAAGTGCCAGGTACTGAGCACAAAGCTCAAAGTGTAGCTAACGGCCTTGCCAAGTTGAATGCTATGACCCTTTTTAACAGATGAGAAGACTGAGGCTCACAGTGGTTGAGTGCTTTGTCCCAGTATATAATATACAGAGTTGGTAAGTGATTCCAGAGCCCATGCTTTTACCCCAAGTCACCATACTTGTTCTTCTCCAGACAGTATTCTGTCATCCAGCCTTTGCCCAAACTGGTTCCTGGGCCTTCTTCAGGCCTAGGGATGAATATGCCTTAAAACCCTGAGTAACCATTGTCATATTTCTCTACCTCCGTTTTCCCAGGCACCTTGGTTCTTCCAAATAGTACAAGTTTCCTTGTAATGGAGACAGACCTCATAAACCCCACTGAGGCACAGTTTTAAACCCTCCATACAGGCTGTGTGTCCCTTTGGAGCAAGACTGCTTCTTGTTTATGGCTTGTCTTTGGGCCCAAGATGGTGTCTGATGAGGGTGGTGCTCAGGAGAGTCCAGCTGGCCTCAGTCAGGTCTGACTTCCTTTTCACCATGCACTTATGCATTTGTTCACTTGGCAGCTTAACAAGCATTTGATAGTATAGGTAGTGGACTAGGACATAGATTATGCCACTCCTGCCTAAACCCTAGTGAACTCTCATACTCTGGTGATGGGAGTGCAATTGGTACAACCACTTTGGAAAACTGGCAGTATCTACTAAAGCCAAACATATGACCCAGCATTTCTATTCCTAGGTATTTACTTGAGAGAAATGCTTACATACATGCATGAAAAGACATGCACACAATTGTTTATAGGTGCATTGTTTACAGAAGCCCCAAACTGGAAAGTTTCCAAGTGTCTCTGAACAGGAGAAGAATAAATTAATTGTGACATATTCACACAATGGAATAGTACACAACAATGACAATGAATAAGCTGTTGCTAGGCAGACAGCAGAGATGAATCTAACAAACATAACGTTGAGTAAAAGAAGCCAGACACAAAAGGGCACAGACTGTATGATTACATTTATGGTGGTCCAAGAATAAGTAAAACTAATCCATGCTTTAAATCCTGGTGGCATAGTGGTTAAGAGCTATAGATGCTAACCAAAAGGTCGGCAGTTCAAATCCACCAGGCACTCCTTGGAAACTCTATGGGGCAGTTCTACTCTGTCCTGTAGGGTTGCTCTGAGTTAGAATTGACTCGAGAGCAACAGGTTTGGTTTTTTTTTATGCTGTTAAAAGTGGTTACCCTTGGGATGGTGGTGGCTGAGTGACTAGGGGGGAGTACAAGGAGGGTTTCTGGGGCTTGTGATAGTCTGATTCTTAATCTGGTTGCTTGTAACATGGGTGTATTTGGTTTGTGGAAATTTACACTCATGATCTGTGCTCTTTTCTGCATATACATTTTTCTCCACTAAAAAATCAAAAAAAAAAAAAACCTTCTGAAACTCCTCAAAACCAAACCTGTTGCTGTCAAGTCGATTCTAACTCACAGCAACCATATAGGACAGTAGAACTGCTCCAGACGGTTTCCAAGGAACAGCTGTTGGGTTTAAACTGCTGACCTTTTGATTAGCAGCCAAGCTCTTAACCACTGCGCCATCAGGGCTCCAGTGTGCTTAAAATAAAATTCAAACCTTCCACCAGGACTATGGCTGCTATGAGTTGGAATCAGCTCCACAGCAGTGGGTTTTTGGTCACTAGCTCTATATTGTGTGCTCCCTGCCTATCTCTGGACCTCCCATCTCCCTCTCTTCTCTACCTTCTTACCCTGGGGCCTTTCAGGCTCTCAGTCACACCCCTTCCTTGTTCAGACTGAAGCTAAAGAGAGAGACCTGGACAGGGCTGCCTTGGCTCAGGGATGCCTGTGACTTGAAGACCCAGGAAGAGCCTGGGGTAAAGGGACACATATACAAGGGTTTCAAGTATGACCTTAAGGATTTGCTTTTTTTTTTTAAGTAATTGGCGGCAAGCCATGCTAAAAAGAGGAGAAATCCAGAGGCGCTGAATGATACAGAGGCTTGCTTCCCTGGACTCACTTGCCGAATCATCAACCTATCGATTTCACCTCTAACTGCTATATATTATCAAATATATCACACCTGCAGAAATGTACACTGCACTATTACAAGGGTCTCCTAACGGGCTTCCCTGCCTCTAGAGTCAGAGGTCTAAAGCTGCCTTCTGAGAATGTGAAAAGACTCATCCGTTCAGAGATGCCCATCCTTAGAGTGGTGGGTTTCAGTCATTCCTATGCAGCTGAATCTCCTGGGACGCTCATGAAAATGCAGAACTTGGTCTTCATCAGCTCCCCTGGCTATCATTTCTAACAGTATGTGGGGGAGTGGTATAAGTAGGACATTTTGATTCAACTTGTTACTAATTCGGAGCAAGATGTAGCTTCTTAGCCTCAGTTTCCCCACCTGTAAAGTCAGATAATAAACCAAATCACTTGCTGTGGAGTCGATTCCAACTCCCGGCGACCCCATGTATGTCAAAGTAGAACCATGCTCCATAGGGTTTTCAATAGCAGATTTTTGCAAAGCAACCACCAGGCCTTTCTTAGGCACCTCTGGCGGACTCAAACCACTAACCTTTTGGTTAGCAGCTGAGCTTGTTAACCACCATTTGCACCACCCAAGGACTGCTCAGATAATAACAGTACCTGTTTTATGGGGGTTGGGGTATTATATGAGATAACCATATTTGGTGCTTAGCAGGGTTCCTAGCACATAGTGAGTGTTTCCTTCCTTTACTGAGAACCTACCATGTGCCAGACACCATACTGAGTAGTGGAGATACAGCAGTAAACAAGATAGACAAAATTCTTGCCCCACGGTACTGGCATTCGAGTGAGGGGACACTGACAATGGGCAAGTAAATAAATATATATTTGTGATAGGTACGGAAACCCTGGTGGTGTAGTGGTTAAGAGCTATGGCTGCTAACCAAAACGTTGGCAGCTTGAATCCACCAGGTGCTTCTTGGAAACTTTATGGGGCCATTCTACTCTGTCCTATAGGGTCGCTATGAGTCGGAATCAACCTGATAGCAATGGGCTTGGTTTTTTGGTTTTGTGATAGGTGCTCTGAGGAAAAACAAGGCAGGGGGAAGTGCGGTTGCTATTTTATATAAGGTCATAAAGACCTGCAAGATCTGCAGAAGGTAAGTGAACAGCCCTCAGCTGTGTGAGGGAGAAGTGCTGGGATGGGGTGTGATGAGAAGGAATAGCAGGTGCAAAGGCCCTGAGGCAGGAGCATGAATGGCACAGAAAGGATTTTAGTGTGTGGCTGGAGAGGACTGAGCAAGGGGACCGAGGCCAGTTAACACGAGGTCTGCGGGCTGTGGTAAGGAATTTGGCTTTGCTCTGAGTTAATTTAGGAGCCACTGGACAGTGTTTTGTGTGTATGTGTTTAATATACTTTATCTTTTAGAGCACTTTTAGGTTTAAGGAGCCCTGATAGTGCAGTGTTTAAGTGCTCGACTGATAGCTGTAAGATCTGTGGTTTGAACCCACCAGGCATTCCATGGGAGAAAGATGTGGCAGTCTGCTTCCCAGACTTGGAAACCCTATGGGGTGGAGGATCTACTCTGCCCTGTGGGTCTTGATGAGTCGGAATCAACTCTGTGGCAATGGGCTGTTTGGTTTTTACATTTACAGAAAAATTACACAGAAAGTCCAGAGTGTACCTCTCCCCCCTGCACACACTTTCTCCATTATTAGCCACTGAACAGTTTTCAGCAGAGAGTGACATGATCTTCATCTCTCTGGGGTAAAGAGTATACTGGAGGAAGCAAGGGTGGGAAACTACCACAGTAATCCTGAAGGGAGACGATGGTGGCTGGGACCAGGGTTGTGCCAGTAAAGATGGATTTGGGATATAATTTGAAGGTGGAGCCAATAGTATTTGCTGAGGGCACCTTTGTGGGATATGACAGACTGGTGGGGAGTGTCAAGGATGACTCCAAGGTTTTGGGGTCTGAGCTACTGGAAGGATGGGGCAGCTGTGTGCTGAGTTAGGGACAGCTATGGGATCAACAAACATATCCAGGAGTTCAGGTTTGGGGGTGTTAACCCCAGGCTGCCAAAAGAGTCACATGGAGATGCAGACATTATTGTTGTGGTTATTAAGCTCCTTCTTCTCCCCAGAGGCAAGGTGGGGTCACCGCAGATTTGTACAGTTTGAAATAGCCCGAGTATGACCCATACTCGCCTTTCGCAACCTCTGGTGCAGCTGAGTCTTGGATGTTGAGGGTTGCCAAACTTCTTCTGGCCTCCACTCAGGGCCTCCCATCTGGCGCACCTTCCCCAGGCATCAGCTGTGCTGGAAATCACTCATCCAGGTCCAGACAGGCTGTGTGACCTCCAACCGCCTCTGGGGGGGCAGTGGAGACAGGGCCCTAAATTCCCTGTACCCTCCTTTCATTCATTCTGCAGAAGCTTTAGCTAGTGCCTGGGACAGAGTTGAGTACAGTTTGTTTGCACAGTCTACAGTGCCCACCCCTTGGTGCTCCAGGGCACACCTGTTCTCCACCCTCCTGTCCAGGTGCAGGCTTGCAGACAACAAAGGAACACCCACTTGCCAAGGTCATTACCTTGAGAGGGAGCAGGGAGGAAGACTGCAGAAGGGAAGGCCCTCTGGGGAGGGTGGTGAAAAGAAAAACTCAGGGAAATTAAAGGGTTTGGAGGAGCACCATCCAATAAAACTTTCTGCATTGATGGAAACATTCTAAAGCTGAGCTTTCCAGTATGGTAGCCACTAGCATGTATGGCAATTGAGCACTTGAAATGTGACTAGTGTGACTTAGGAACTAAAGTTCCAATTTAATTAAATTTCAATTTAAATACCCGCATGTGCCTAATGGTTACCCTATTGAACAGCACAGGTTTTAACACTAGGCTCTGGAGGTCATGTAGATGATACTATTCATTTTAAATACTAACAGCTGTTATTCGTTGGGCACAAGCTTTGTGCCAGGTACATTGCACACATTGTCTCATTCACTCCTCACAACCATACTATCCATGGAGTCAATTCGGACTCATAGCGACTCTATAGGACAGAGTAGAATGACCCTATAGTGTTCCCAAAGGCTGTAATCTTTACGGAAGCAGACTGCCACTTCTTCCGCAGAATGGTTCCTGGGTTCCAACTGCTGACATTTCGACATTTCAGTTAGTAGTCAAGCTGCTTAACCAATGTTCCCATTTTACAGATGAGGAAACTGAGGTTTAGAGCAAGGAAGTCACTAGGCAAGGTCCCAGAATAAGGAAGTGCTGAAGGCTGAAAGGGAACACTTAATTCACATTTCAAAACCCCAATCAAACAAGCCCAAAGACTCCAGCAACACTGGCCTCTGGTCTAGCCCTCTAGAAATGAAAAAAAAATGAATGAGGTGTGCAAATTGCTTGAGGAATGCGAATCAGCCTCTGATTTAGGGGACAAAAGCTCAGACCCTCTGGTAACACTCTGAGTCTTTCTGGACTGCAGGCGGGTGGGGACGGAGGCTGAGTGACAAGAGCCTGGGAGGAGGGGGCATTGGGGTGGGGGTAGGGCAGGCCAGCTGGTGTGGGCAACTCAGGACATCAGCTGGCTGGCCGGCTGGCGGGCTGAGACAATGGGCGGGGACCTGGTCAAATTCTCCCCCCTTCGCACCCAGTCCCTCCCTGCACCCTAGCCAGCTGCTGCGGGCACCCACTTGGGTCTCGGCTGATGCTTGTGGGGAGCAGGAAAGCACGGGTGCGAGCGTGTGGAGGATGATGGGGAGGTCTACCTACAACGATCTGGGGTGGGGGTGGAGGTAGGTGGTGAAGAATAGAGGAACTTAGGAGCTCTTATGGAGGTCTCCTTGGTGCCAGACCTTGTGCTGAAGATTTGCCTACGTCTTCCGTTTGCCCCTCCCAAAGTCCCCCTGGTAATAGTTAAAACGATTATTACTAACAGTGGTAACCCAGGGGCTCAGGCTGCAACCCTGGCAGGAGCTGCAGCATTATCTCAGTTAATCCTCAGGACCCCTTTGGGAGCCAAGGACTTTTATTATCTCCCTTTACCAAATAAATGGAGCCCTGGTGGCACAGTGGTTAAAGTACTCCGCTGCGAACTGAAAAGTCTGCAGTTGGAACCCACCAGCTGCTCCACGGGAGAAAGATGTGACAGCCTGCTTCACAAAGATTAAGGCCTTGGAAACCTTATGGGGCCGTTCTACTCTCATATTAGAGTGGCTAAGAGCCGGAATCCGCTCACTCACCTCAAGGCGTTTTAGGAAACCAGGAGCCCAAGGTTCAGCACGGTGTGACTTGTCTGTCATCAGAGGTAGAAAGAAAATACCTCTTACCTGAGCACCAGCCCTCACTTTCTACTTGAAGATTTATCTCAGAGGTCGGCAAACCATGACCTTGGTACCAAATCTGTCCCCCAACACCACTCCCAATTCTCCCCTCCAACTGTTTTAAAAATCTCTGGGAGATTTTTACTTTTCCAAGTGGTCGAAAATAAATAAATAAACAAGAATGCTATTTCATGACATGTGAGAATTCCCGTCACCTTGACTTTGAGATTTTTACATTTTAAATGGCTGGAAAGTAATGCCTTTTGTGACACATAAAATTTTGTGAAATTCAAATTTCAGTGTCCTTAAGTTTTCATGGAAAACAGTCACGCCCATTGTTTACATATTGTCTGCGGCTGGTCTATGGCTCCAGGATGGCAAGACTTTGTCTCCAGTACTTTGGACATGTTGTTGTAGGGGAAAAAACATCACAAAGTTTAGTAAAGCAAAAACAAAGTTTTATTCAGCATATATTCAAAAGGGCAAAAATGGGAAAACGGACAAGCATGCTGCCACAGTCATGTCTGCCCAAGTTCAGAGAATGTTACATAAGAGGCAAGAATGGGAAAACGGAGGAGCCTGCTGCCACAGATACCTGCCCAAGTCCAAGGAAGGTTACAGAGTCATCGGTATATATGAACATTACAAATGGGCAAAACCACCGAAAGCTTCACCTTTTCACAGATCGGCTAGAAACTGTGATCCTACATTTTGAATTGTCTGTCTTAATGATCATTGGTACAGGTTTCAGTACGGACAGTCAGGAGGGTCTTCATTGGTCCAGCAAATTCCTATTCACTAAATGTTAATAGGAAAAGATAAGAGTGAAAAGTCTTTTGTGTTCTGGCTTCTGTGAAAGTTTCCTTAAAAGATATTTTCTGAGAGAGATTATTCTATTGTCTTTATCTCAGGGCCCAGTTGATGTGTCCTTGTGAGTCCTTGTGAGCCTTTGTGAGCCCAGCTCTAGCTGGGTCACATTCTTTATGCTCAAGGACAGGGAATAATGGCTCCAATATTATTTCCTAAGTCAATGTTATTAGGAGGGACAAGTCCCTGGAGACGGGCACCATGCGTGGTAAAGTAGAGGGTCATCGAAAAAGAGGAAGACTCTTCTGGAGACGGATTGACACAGTGGCTGCAACAGTGGGCTCAAACATAGCAAGGATTGTGAGGATAGCGCGGGACAGGGCAGCGTTTTGTTCTGTTGTACATGGGGTCCCTACGAGTCGGAAACCACTTGAGGGTACCTAACAACAGTCTCTGGGAGGAGCCCTGGTGGTGCAGTGGTTAAAACATTAGCTGTTAACCAAAAGTTCAGCAGGCTGAATCCACATGCTGCTACTCGGAAACTATGGGGCAGTGCTATAGGGTCTCTACAAGTCAGAATAGACTTGACAGCAATAGGTTTGGTTTGGGTTTTTGGAGTCTATGGCTGCTTGCCTATCACTGACAGCATCGTACTTCAGGATAGATCTTGAAATGTTCATTTGACAATGAATGCAATGCCCTTCCTCTTCAATTTGTCATTCCTGGCATTGTAGACCATATGATTGTTCGATTCAAAATGGCCAACACCAGTCCATTTCAGCTCCCTAATGCCTAGGATATCTATGTTTATGCATTCCATTTCATTTTTGGCAATTTCCAATTTTCCTAGATTCATACTTCAGACATTCCGTGTCCCAATTATTAATGGATGTTTGTAGTTGTTGCTTCTCGTTTTCAGTTGTGCCACACCAGCAAATGAAAGTCTCAAAAACTTGACTTCATCCATGTCATTAAGGTCAAGTCTACTCTGAGGAGGCAGCTCTACCCCTATTGTCTTTTCAGTGCCTTCCAACCTGAGGGGCTCATCTTCCGGCACTATATCAGACAATGTTCGGTTGCTATTCGTAAGGTTTTCATTAGCTAATTCTTTTCAGAAGTAGACCCCGGGACCCTTCTTCCTAGTCTGTCTTAGTCTGAAAGCTCAGCTGAAACCTGTCCATCATGGGTGACCCTGCTGGTATTTGAATACCGGCGGCATAGCTTCCAACATCACAGCAACACCCAAGCCCCCACAGTATGGCAAACTGGCAGACTCGTGGTGGACTGCCAAAAGAACTAACAAATCTATCTTGGAAGAAACACAACCAGAATGCTCCTTACAAGCAAGGATGGTGAGACTACGGCTCACATACTCTGGACATGTTATCAGGAGGGATCAGTCCCTGGAGAGAGACATCATGCTGGTAAAGTAGAGGGCCACTGAAAAAGAGGAAGACCCTCAAGGAGATGAATTGACACAGTGGCTGCAACAATGGGCTCAAGCATAGAAACGATTGTGAAGATGGCACAGGACAGGCAGTGTTTTGTTCTGTTGTACATGGGGTCGCTATGAATTGGAACCAACTCAATGGGACCTAACAACAACGACATGGCTGCTTGCCACAAAGGCAGGCAGAGACCACATGGCCTGCACACCCTTGACTTTACTATCTATCCCTTCATATAGTAAAGGATCCCTGGTGGCGTAGTGGTTAAAACTTAGCTGCCAGCCAAAAGGTCAGCAGTTCAAATCCACCAGCTGCTCCTTGGAAACCCTCTGGGGGCAGTTCTACTCTGCTCTTACAGCATTGCTATGAGTTGGATGGCAATGGGTTTGGTTTTTTGATTTTACAGGAAAATTCGTCCACCCTTGCTCTACCTGGCCCCTTACCCGGAAACAGCTCCAGAGGGTGCTAGGTACCCAACCACTCAGACCTCTGAGGGTACTCCTCCCTCTAGCATCCCTGACCCTTTGCCACACTTGCCCTCATTAGATCCTCTCTCATACTGTTAGCATGGGTGCAATTTGGTTATTCCTGTCTTTGTTACTCAAGAGTGTCTAGGACATCTACTGTGGAGCAGGCATGAGATACGAAGCAGATGTGGTCGTTGTCTGCAGGTATCAGTCAAATAATCACCTAGCACATCTTTAAATATGAACAGTACAGATACTGTGGACAGCATGTGGGGATCTTGAAGAGCCAAATTCATCTGGACCATCAGGGAGAACTTCCTGAAGAAGGTGATGGTAACCTTTGAGTTGAGATCTGAAGAATGAGTAGGAATGAACACGTTCTGGGTACTGGGACATCCTCTTCTAGACTCATCCCCTCAGCCCCAGTTCAATCCCTTCCCCTCTCCTGGGATCCTAGCTCTTGTCTTAAGTGAGACTCATATCTTAGGGAGAGAGGCAGAGTTACCACCCCTTCCATCCATGAGCTGCCACATTGAATAGGGGAGGAACATGCTGCAGAAGGCAGATCAACAAACTGGCTTGTTTTTAGGTGCCATCAAGCCAATTTTGACTCATGGTGACCCAATGTGACAGAGTAGAACTGCCCGATAGTGTTTCCTAGGCTGTAGTCTGTATGGAAGCAGATGGCCAGGTATTTCTCCTGTGGAGCCGCCGAGGGTTCAAACCACCAACCTTTTGGTTAGCAGCCACCAGGGCTCCTTGAATAAGTTGGAAGTCACTATTTCTAAAGTAATTGTGTGGTACCTTGTGTTGTAAGTAGGTCCTTAGCTGGTACAAACCTAAAAGTTGGTGTTTCGAACACACCCGGGGCATCATGGAAAAAAGGCTAGGTGATCTGCCTTCATAAAGACTACAGCCAAGAAAACCCTAGGGAGCAGTTCTGCTCTGTAACACCTGGGATTGCCGTAAGTCAGAATTGACTGGATGGCAATGAGTTTGGTTTCTTGGGTTTTTGTGTAATAAGTACAGCAGTTCATTAACTCCACATTCCATTCATTTATAAACATTCTTTCATTCGACAAATTATTGAGTTACCTACTGTGTGCCAGACACTATTCTAGGCCTTGGAATACAGCAAAAAAAAAGACAAGACAGATTAAAAAAAATACAGCTGCCCTGGTGCAGCTTCTTACTCACATCCTAGTACAGGACACAGTAAGTAAAGTATTTGCGAGTTGTTAAATGGTGATAAGCACCATGGAGAAAAATAAAGGGGAGCAGGTGGTAGAGTTTGAAATAGGGAGGTCAGGGAGGCCTCCCAGGGAAGGCGACAGTTTGAGCAGAGCTCTGAGTGATCTGTGTGGGTAAGTGGAAGAAGCCTGCATGCTGGAACACTAAGACTATGAAATTCAAATCAACAGGACTCCCAAGTCATGAAATTCTGAATAATAGAATTCTGGGACCGTGAAATGCTAATCAATATTTTTCTGGTGCCATAAAATTCTAATCAATAGAATTCTCCGGTTGTGAATTCTAACTAGTAGAACTCTGAAGCCATGAAATTCTATTCAATTAGGAAACTTCCCTGAGAAGCGGGCTTCTTGTTGTTGTTAGTTGTCATCAGGTAGATGACTATCTTAGTTTCCTAGCACTGCTATAACAGAAATACCACGAGAGCGGATGGCTTTAACAACCAGAAATCTATTCTTTCACAGTCTAGGAGGCTAGCTCCAGGGGAAACTCCAGGGGAAGTCTTTCTCTCTCTGTCGACTCTAGGGAAAGGTCCTTGTTGTGGATCTTCCCCTGATCTAGGAGCTTGCCAGTACAGGAACCTCAGGTCCAAGGGACACACGTTCCTGGCTCCTTTTGCTTGGTTGCAATAAGTTTCCCCCATCTTTCTACTCAATTTTCTCTTTTATGTCTCAGGAGAGATTGACTCAAGATACAACCTAATCTTGTAGATTGAGTCTTGCTTCATTAACATAACTGCCTCTAATCTCGTTTCGTTAACATCATAGAGGTAGAATTTACAACACATAGGAAAATCACATCAGGTGACAAAATGGGGGACAATCACAATACAGGAAATCACAGCCTGGCCAAGTTGACATACATTTTTGGGGACCCAATTCAATCCATAACAGTGACCCAAGGAGTGCAGAGTAGAACTGCTCGTTAGGGTTTTCAAGGCTGTGGCCTTTTGGGAGCAGATTGCCAGGCCTGTCTTCCAAATCACCTCTAGTTAGGCTCGAACCCCTGCCGAGAATTTGGATTTTCACCCCGAAGCCAAAAAATCAAACCCTTTGCTGTAATTCCGACTCATAGCAACATCATATATACTGAATCAGAATCTACAGTTTAACGCAATCCCCAGATGATTCTTATGTGTAATAAATTTTGAGAACCATTCTTCTACTACTGGTTCTTGGAACGGGTCCCTAAGCAGCAGCATTAGCATCACGTGGGAACGTGTTAGAAATGCAATTCACAACAGGATTTTGAACCAGGCCAACTAGACCTAACTGGTTTGATGCCCTGGCTTGTACCACCAACCTTTCTGCTAGTAGTCGGCAAACATAATCATTTGCACCACCCAGGGACTCCTAGGAAAGAGGCTAGAAAGAAAAATCTCAGTGGTCAGTGAGAATTACCCAGGTGAATAAAGGGAGACAGAATGTGGGTGGAACAGTAGCAAACAGCATGTTCTGTGGCAGAAGATGGAGGAACTGAATTCTTAATTTTATTTAATTTAAATTTAAATAACTATGTGTCTAGTGGCTACTGTATTGGATTGTGCAGATCAAGGAAAAAAAAAAAGTCCAAACTTCACGCTGTATTCAAGGCCACCAATTTTGGATTAGAAACTTGCTGACCGATCTCTGGTGTGGTAGTAGACATTCAGACAGCAAGTTTTGGAGTCCGACAGATCTAGATTCAATCTGTGCCCACCAGCTGTGACTTTGGGCAAGTTACTTTTCTATGCCTCCAAGTTCTCATCTGTGAAATGGGACTAAAAAGAGATCCTAACTCATAGATTTAATGAGGTTCCATATTTAAAGTCCTTAGGACACTGCTTTCACTCCCTACAGTAAGCTTTCTGATCACAGGTCCTCTGTCAAGCCATGCTGTTCCACGCATCTTTGCTCCTGTTCTAACCCCCTCTGCCTTTTCCTCCCTTCTGAACCTAGGCAAAGTGAGGCTGGAGAGGATTTCATTTTCTCTAAGCCCCCCAGGAGGAACCGTGGTGATGCAGTGGCTAAGAGCTTGGCTACTAACAGGTTGCAGTTGGGACCTACCAGCCGCTCCACAGGAGGAAAATGTGACAGTGTGCTTCCGCAAAGATTTATAGCCATGGAAACCCTATGGGGCAGTCCTACTCTGCCCTATAGGGTCTCTATGAGTCACAATCAGTGATGGCTTTATTGTTTTAAGTTCCCCAGGAAGCAACAGGTATCATCAGGACTAGATCCCAGGTCTCCTTACTCTCCAGGCTCCTCCACTGGGCTTCTGTGTGACATTGGGCAAGCTCCCTAACCTCTCCGAGCTTGGTTTTCATTTTTTCAAAATGGAAAGTGATACTACTTACCTTTTTTTCATAGCATTCTTGAGAGAATTAAATGATAAGCTCTCAACGTCAACCATTATTGTTGTTCTCCTTTTTGTTAATATAATTATTTTAATTAAAAACCAAAAACCCACTGCCATCGATATTTTAATTACAATAATAAAATTCATAATTATTTCCCCCAAAGGCTTTTCTCCATCTTTAAAGAAGAGTTTATGGCCTGGGGCCATAAGACCCAGACAGGTGCCATTCCCTTTTCTGAGGATCCGGAGCCTGAGCTGATTACAGGAAGGGAGAGGAGAAGTGAGGTAGTGCTGGGGAACAGATACTGCTTCCTGGTGTTTGCATGGGGTCTGGGGGGCATTCTTGGCTCTTTCTGGGACCTAAGGGGACTCTTGGTGTCTGAGTAAGTGCCTGCCTGATTTGGGGCTGGTTGGGACTGGAAGGGCAAACCTTGGTGGCATAGTGGTTAAGAGCTACGGCTGCTAACCAAAAGGTCTGCAATTCCTATCCACCAGGTACTTCCTGGATACCCTATGGGGCAGTTGTACTCTGTCTAATCGGGTTGCTAAGAGTTGGAATCAACTCGACAGCAGTGGTTTAGTTTGGGACTGGAAGGAGGATCTGGAGCACCTGTGACCTGGGAAGGTGTCACTGACAAAGTTCAGAGATGGCCTGGAAGTCATGACCCTGTTGCCCTCTCACATGGCACCCAAGGGCCTGCCAGTATGGCTGGTTGCCAAGTCCAGTGGGAAGCTTGTTTCAGGCTCTGCCCAGGGCTGTGAAGGAGGTGGAGACAGAGGAAGGGACAGCAGGAGAGACAGCTGAGGAGCTCATTCATTCCCTAAAAGGCAGCGGGGCCAAGGAATGTGCATTGGCTTAGAGTCCTACATGTTCTGGGTTCAAATTCTGCACTTAGATGGGGTAGTTAGGGCTCTGCACTCACACAACAGACAGCATTTTTAGCTGTGTGATTTTGGGCAAATCCCTTGATGTACCTGAGACTGTTTCCAAATCTGTGTGCAGGAAGTATACCTACTCACTGGGGTTGTGAGAGGAGTCCTGGTGGTGCAGTGGTTAAGAGCTCAGCTGCTAATCAAAAGGTTGGCAGTTTGAATCTACCAGCTGCTCCTTGGAAAACCTATGGGGCAGTTCTACTCTGTCCTATAGGGTCACTATGAGTCAGAATTGACTGGACAGCAATTGGTTTGAGTTTTTTTTGGTTTGGGGTTGTGAGGACTCAGAGCTCAGCATGGTGCCTTGCACATAGCAACTGCTCACTAAATATTGTTGTTGTTAGGTACCACAGAGTCAGTTCTGACTCCTAAGCTACCCTATGGACAATAGAATGAAATACTGCCTGGTCCTGCACCATCCTCAACAATCGTTGTTATGTTTGAGCCCATTGTTGCAGCCACTGTGTCAATCCATCTCCTTGAGAGTCTTCCTCTTCTTCTCTGACCCTCTACCAAACATGATGTCCTTCTCCAGGGACTGGTCCCTCCTGATAACATGTACAAATTATATGAGATGAAGTCCCGCCATGGCATCCTTGCTTCTAAGGAGCATTCTGGTTGTACTCCTTCCAAGACAGATTTGTTAGTTCTTCTGGCACTCCATGGTATATTCTTCCCCAACACCACAATTCGAAGGCCTCAGTTCTTCTTTGGTCTTCCTTATTCATTGTCCAGCTTTCACATGCATAGAAGGTAATTGAAAATACCATGGTTTGGGTGACACCTTTGTTTTGCTTTGTTTTTTAACACTTTAAAGAGGCCTTTTACAGCAGATTTGCCCAATACAATGGGTCTTTTGATTTCTTGACTGCTGGCCCCATGGGTGTTGGTTGTAGATCCAAGTAAAACGAAATCCTTAACAACTTCAATCTTTTCTCCCTTTATCATGATGTTGCTTATTGGTCCATTAAATATTACCTATTGTTTTTTTTTTATTGTTATTTTCAAGTTACTTCAACTTTCTGAACTGCAGGGCCCTCATCTGCTTTGAAATCTCAAGGTCAGGGTGAGTTTACAGGGAAGGCAGCGAAGTGTAAAGAGTTTCAGCTCCAGGGTCAGACCTCAGCTTGGGCGTGTGACTGTGGGCAGACTCCTTAACCCTCTGAGCCTCTGCTTCCTCCTCTGTCAAGTGGAGAGGGCTTTATAAAGTCTGCGAAGCTCCTGGCCCTCAGTAGAACTTTAGTGGGCCTCCACTTCCTTCTCCCAGATTCTGCTCCCCAGCCTTTGCTGGCTGACCTCCTGACCCTCTGGCCAAAGCATCTCCACAATCCTTACTTCCTTATATCTTCCCACTCAGGGGAAATGGGGTTACTACCCCTCCCTTTTCCTGAGACGTGAAGTGACTTGTCTACTTGTCTAACTCCTGGAGCTTGGGTGTGAATCTGGCCTGCACTTGAGTCTGGCCTGTACTCCTTTCTTTAGATTTGGAAACGTTTTCTTTTTTTTTAAATACAGAAAAGCATGTTGTTCTTGTTAGTTGCTGTTGAGTCCATACTGACTCATGAAATACAAGATTATATTTACCTATTACTTGTATTTAAAAAAAGAAAAAAAGTAATTTTAGGAAGTGAAAGAAATTACCTCGGTACCTATTGCCCTAAACAATCAAATACTGCCATTTTAATTCTATTACTTCAAGTTTTCTTTGTTTTCCTTTTTAACTGAAGCCTTTGCTCTACTCCTTTATCCCATTGCCCTTTTTGCCTCCAAATAGGACAGTTTGGTTTTATAAATGCCCCTGAATTTGAGTTTTCATAAATTCCGTGCATGTTTTTATACTTGTACTACATATCTGTCTATCCTAAAATCACACACAATGTTATTTGTGTGTTTTAAAACCTTACATAGTTGGCATAATTTTTTTTTCCATATCATTCTGCAACTTGCTTTTTTTCACTCAGTTTTCTGTTTTCAAGATCTATCCATTTCTAGTTCATTTCCTTTACCTGCTATAGAGTTTTCTTTGTCATAAATACCCAGTATTTTATTTGTCTACTGTTGAATCCTCCAAAAAAAAAATCAGGGAAAACTGATGGTTAAGCAAAGCTGAGCTTATTAAACTTCTGCAGCAAAGGAGAACAGTATGTCAGGCAGTCTTAGAAGACCCTTAAAAGACGGTGGTTAGGGAATGATATTTATTGGGTGTTATGGATTGAATTGTGTCCCCGAAAAATGTGTGTCAACTTGGCTAGGGCACAATTCCCAGTGTTGCATGATTGCCCACCATTTTGTCATCTGCTATGATTTTCCTATGTGTTGTAAATTCTATTTCTTTGATGGTAATGAGGCAGGATTAGAGGCAGTTATGTTAATGAGGCAAAACATAATCTACAAGATTAGGTTGTACCTTCAGTCAATCTCTTTTGAGATATAAAAGAAAGAAGGGAGCAGAGAGACAGGGGGACCTCCTACCACCAAGAATGCAGAACCAAGAGCAAAGTGCATCCTTTGGACCCAGGGTCCCTGCGTTGAGATCCTCCTAGACCTGGAGAAGATTGATTACAGGGACCTTCCCCCAGAACCAATAGAGAGCTTGCCCTGGAGCTGGCACCCTGAAATTGGACTTCTAGCTTCCTAAACTGTGAGAGAATAAATAACTCTTTGTTAAAGCCATCTACTTGTGGTATTTCTCCTATAACTGCACTAAAAAAAAATAACAGCACTAGATAACTAAAACATAGTGTTTAGGGATCTGGGCTCACATGGTTTCAGGTGAGCCTTTTAAGGCAGAAAATTGATTGGAATTGGGCAAAGCTTGTGACATTAAGAGTTTAGGACTTGTGGACACCCGAGAAGAGGTTTTTGAAACATTTCTTGGTAAACTGTTGTCTGATAAGAGAGCTATTTGCCAAAGTGAGCAAACTCTCCAAACAAATTGGTCTATAAGAATTTCCTGAAGCAAACAGTGAAGTTATTTATTACTTTACAGTCTTATCTTTCTGGGCAAGAATTTCCTCAAACAGTCAAGTCCTGTTGACAAAGGGAGCCTTGGTTCTTAGATCTAATAGTTGAGTAATATTGAGGAGGCAGTGTTGGTTCTCATATTTATCCACTCCCCTACTGATGGATATTTAGGTTAGTCCCCAAATTTCACTACCACATGCAGTGTTGCAATGACACTTTGAACACACAGGTGAGAGTTTTTTTGGAATCTCTACCTAGAAGTAGAACTGCTGGGTACTGAGATCTGATCATCTGCAATTTTCCTAGAGTCCTGTATTCTTTCTACCCCACCTCCTGCCTCCCAGAAGAGGAAAACCTCCCTCAACAGCCACCAGAGCAGACGGCAGGAACTGCCAGGGCTTTGCCCACACCGGCTGCCTGCCCACCTGCCCACCCTCCCTTGTTCTGGCAGATTAACAGTGACCTGTGACCCTGACAGGCTGGCCACACTCCCGGCCAATTCCAGTCTGTCGAAAGGAGTCCCCAGGGGTGGTCAGGGCCCGGGGACATGTTGGCCAGATGGACCTGGGAGGTCTTGGGTTGGCTTCTCCCAGGAGGCAGAGCAGGTGGACAGCCCCCAGTACCCCCTCCGCATTTTCCCCATCATGCATCAGTAGACTAGAGCTGGAGCCAGATGGTGCGGATGGGGCAGCCTTGCAGCTTCTGGCCTGACAAAGGATCCTCTGTATTATGCCGCTCCACCAGCTTGGTTTGTCTACTCTCTGGCTGCCCAGTCACTCTCAGCCCTGGCCTGGCCTGCCCTGGGCAAACTTTCTGCCGAGGTTATGCCTTCCCTCATTTGACGAGGAAGTTCCTGGATAATGTGCCCAGAGTGTCATAGACTTGGAAACCCACTTACCATCAACCTGAAGGTGGGCAGTTACGAGCAAGGCAGTGTGGCCCTATGATTATAACAGGTCAGCAATTCAAATGCAGTAATAGATCAAGTGTAACGGGCCAGGTAAGGACTATGGCAACCTGGTACCTGGCACTCAGTGAGCCCTCATCAATGGTCCTTGTGATTACTATAGACAAGGAAACTGAGGCTCAGTGAGGTGGGCATTTGCAGAAGTCTCACGGTTAGGCGAACAGGCTGAGGAGTCAGTCAAACCTGAGTCTGAATTCCAGATCTGCTACTAATAGTGAGTCCTTGGGCAAGTCCCCAAGCTCCTAGTTTCCTCATTTGAAATGGGGCTAATTAAATCCTTGTCACAGAGAGTGGTCCTGAAGGTGAAGTGAGATAATGCAAGGAAAGCCCCTGGTATACAGCAAGCACTCAATACATGTGAGTCAAATCTCATTATTCTGGGATCTACAAAGAAGTTGCAGGCAGCAGGGACAAGAAAACCTCAGAGTGGGAAGAGAAGGATCCCAGCACATCAATGTGAGGTGGTTGACTGGCTCAGGCCTGGAGTACTCCCCAAGGACTTCTCTATTTAGAATTGTGTAACCGTCTTTTCACTGTGATTCAGCTTCCTCATCTTTAAAATGGGTTAAATGACAGCAGTTGCCTCGTAGAGATGCTGTGAGGATTAAGTAAATTATCACCCAGAAAACTTAAGCACCATGTTGTTGTTAGCAGTTGGCCCCCAGATTCATGGTGACCTCATGCACAACAGAATGAAATGCTGCCTAGTCCTGCGCCATCCCCATGACTGGCTGTCAAGCAGAATTTGGTGATCCATGGGATTCTCACTGGCTGACTTTTAGACATAGATCACCAGGTCTTTCTTCCTAGTCCTTCTTAGTCTGGAAGCTCCACGGAAACCTGTTCACTATTACAGCAGCACTCAAGCCTCCGCTGCCAGACGAGTGGTAGCTCTTCGCGAGGTGCACTGGCTGGGAATTGAGCCTGGGTCTTCCGTATGGAAGGCAGAATTCTACTGCTGAACCGTACACAATAAGCCAAAAACTAAACCAAACCTGTTGCTGTTGAGTCGATTCCAACTCATAGCAACTCTATAGGCTAGAACAGAGCTGCCCCATAGGGTTTCCAAGGAGCAGCTCGAAGATTCAAACTGCAGACCTTTTGGTTAGCAGCCAAGTTGTTAACCACTGCACCACCAGGGCACCTATACTCAATAAATATTGTTGGGAGGCAAGGGGAGGAGCCTGGGAAATGTTTCTGCTTGATGGAGTGGCTGGAGAGGGGCCTGGGAGGCCCCTAACTCCTGTCATCTCTGACTTTCCTGCTCTAGGCTAAGCTTTGGAGGGTCTCCAGGGTAGACCTGCCTTGGGACAAAGCTGAGAAGAGGAAGGGGGAAGGGTGGCCAGGAGCCCAGGGTTCCCTTCTGGGTGCTGCCTCTACTTCCCTGTATGAATCTAGGCCTCAGTCTCCTCCTCCAGAGAGTGGATGGTTTGACCTCCACCATTTCTCAGGAGCCTGCAGTACAAGGATCCTCTCTGACACGGGCCAGAGCATGTGGAAGTGAACACAGTTTGGGGAGCGAGGCCAGGCCAGCTCCCATGCAGGGCTGCCTCCAGGAATCCCTCCCCGCACACAGGGCCCGGCGTGTTTCAATTGGCTTCTTGGTGCCAAGTGAAGTCTATTAATATCAAAGTAATGAGGTAATTACTGTGATTTGGAAAAATTACTAGTGAACGCTTTTGAGGGAATTTCAGAGCAGAGAGGAGGGTAAGTGGAACATCTGTGAGGAGGGGGATGAAGAGTTGTTCTGGATGGGAGCATGAGGGTGGGCGAGATCTGGGCTCAGCGGGCAGTCTCCCCAGCAACTCCTCCTGGGTCTGAGGCAGACAGTGCTTGTGAGCATCAGAAGCAGGGAGAAGTTGGGGTGAGCTCCAGTTCTGGGTCTGTGTGTTGGGGGGAACTCAGAGGGTAGGACTTTCAGGCCCTAGGAATACCCTGCCTTCGGCTGGTGCGAAACAGCAGATTCCAGGGTGGACAGACCCTGGAACCAGAGGCTAGTCCCTTTTTCTTACCCTGGCCTGCAACTCCTGACCTTTCTTGAGTGATCTCCATCCCCAGAGTCATCCCAGCCCTGAGGCCACCAGCCTGGAAAAGGGTTGGATGGCGGGCCCCTGAATCAGAGACACTGGGGAAAGCTGAGAAGCAGAGGTTGTCAGGGTATGGTTTTTGGACCAGTACCACCATCATCACCCGGGAACTTGCTTAAAAATGCAAATTCTCAGGCTGCCCCAGGCCCACTGAATCAGAAATCTGAGAGTGGGGCCTGCAATCTGTGTTTTAACAAGCCCCTTAACAGAGGTGTGAGACCATACCTGCCCAGGTAGGGCTGGGCCTAGGAAATGGAGGATAGAGACTGTTTTGAGAGGCTTTAGGAGGTTGAATCCCCAGGCATTGATGCCAGTAATACTAACAATAATAGGTGAACATTTATTGTGCATTTACATTGTCAGACAGTGTGCTGAGCACTTTCTAGGGGTTACCTTATTTAATCCTAATTAACACAACTCTAATAAGTCAGCATTATGATGATCCCAGTTTTTCAGATAGGAAATTGAAGAACAGAGAGGCTGACTGCCTAAGGACACACAGCTGGTTGGTGATGGAGCCAGGGTGCCATTTCAGTCTTCAGAGGCTGGGTTTTGCTTCCTCTCTGATAACAGGATGCCTCAGTAAATCAGAGGAAGGTGGTTGGAGGCCTGAGTGGCGGACCTGAGGAAGGAATGCACAGAGAAGAAGCAATTTCAAGGGAGTTTAACTCAGTTTTTGTTTTTGAATTTACTGAGCATTTACTGTGCACTAGGCTCTGTGCTCTTGCTGCTGCGTTGTCACATTTAAATGTCACACTGATCTGTAGCAGAACTGTCCCTATTTTACAAATGAGTCAGTTGAGGCTCAGAGAGGCCGGGTTACCTGCTCAAGGTCTCTCAGTAAGTGGCACAACAAAAAATTAAAACAAAGGGAACTGGGATGGGGTCAATAAATGGTGGTTGGTATGATAATGGTAATAACAATTATTATCACCATCTGTAAAATGAATGTGTAATCCTCACGTGGAGAAGAGAAGAAAGTGCTTCAAAAGTGACAAACTCAAGAGCCCCCTCTTCCACCTCACCCCAGCCTCCCAACAGGGTTAATCAGTAAGCACAGTATGCACTGGCTTGTATTGAGCAAGGTATGCACAGGTTTAATAGTATTTACTTGCTAATCTGTGGTGAGCAATTCACATGGGTTTCACCACATCTTTGGCATGGTACAGGACAGATGAAATGGTGCACTGCAGACTGGCGAGCAACCACAACTGGCCTGTGCATACCTTGCTTGTTGTGAAATCCAGTCCTACTCCCAAGTCAGCCTAGGACCCTGCAGCCTTGGCTCTCTGCTGCCCCCTCCTGGCATCTGTTAGGTGTGCAGCTTGGATGTAGCACTCCAGCGTGATCCTATCCAGCCTGTGGTCAGTGTCTTCTGTGAGTGGCCAACAATGAGTGGCGAACCAACCAGTTGGCAGTGCGCTGGTGATGCCCCCTCTTGGACTTCTTGTTCCTGAACGATCTCATACCGTGACTCTGAATCTCTCTCTGCCAGAGTGAACGTCTTCCTGCCTCCTTATTGCCGGGAAAAAACCCAAACCTTTTGCCCTGGGTCTTGTCCCCTCAGCTTCCATTCTTTGTAAGCAGCTTGTTCATTTCCACCTGTGCATCATCAAAGCCCAGCTTGCACCATCAGCCCCAACCCACAAGACTTATTTTCTTGCCCTGAGGCCAGAGTCAAGAAGTCCAGGATGAGTGTCTAGTTTAAGAGAAACCCCCTCCCCACACAACTTGCTAGGCATGAGAGTGGTCCATCCTGAAAGTGGATATTTCAATGCCCAATCAGGGCACTCCCTCTGACGCTACGTAGAGATGAACTGTCCCCAGTGAGCCCTCCCAAACTTTGCAGGTTTGTGAGTAACGTAATTGTTGTGTTAAGCCATTGAGTTTGGAGGTTGCTACATAGCAATAGGTAACCTGAATGCCCTCTAAATGGTCTCCTTGCTTCCACTCTGATCCCACTCCCCATCAAATTGTCCATTGTCTATTTGGTGGCCAGAAGGATTTTTTAAAATTGTGGTAAATACATATGTGAGAAAATATTTTTCATTTCAACATTCTTCACATGTACGGTTCAGTGACATTATGTTCATCGTGTTGTTCAACAGTCACCTTTACCTATTCCAGGTTTTTTCCATCACCAGAGGATGTTTTAAAAACATCAGTCAGCAGTTTAGAGGATTAGATACTCTGCATAACTCTCCTGCTCAAAATATCTAAAAGTGCTGGATAAAATCTACAAAGGTAAGGGATATGGCAAAACCTATTTTGATACACAAGTATTTCTGCACCATTTGAATCATTCCATTAAAAATACATAAATAAAGGGGATTATCAGTTTTTAAGTGCTTGCTACATGTAAATCTCAAACATGACAGAACAAGAGTAATTGGATGATCCATTCTAGATCTCCTCTATCATATTTGGGGACATGAGTTAAGTATGCAGCCATGGTGGCACAGTGGTTAAGAGCTACAGCTACTAACCATAAAGGTTCGCAGTTCAAATCCATCAGCTGCTCCTTGGAAACCCTATGGGACAGTTCTACTCTGTCCTATGGGGTTGCGAAGAGTCGGAATTGACTCGAGGGCAATGGGTTTGGTTTGGTTTGATTTGGAGTTAAGTATGAAATAGCCTCTTTAGTTTTGAAAATTGTAAATCCTTCCTTAGCTTTAATAAAACTACGATTAACATGCCAAAAACCAAAACCAAACCCAGCGCTGTCGAGTTGATTCCGACTCATAGTGACCCTATAGGACAGAGTAGAACTGCCCCATAGAGTTTCCAAGGAGCGCCTGGTGGATTTGAACTGCCGACCCTTTGGTTAGCAGCCGTAGAACTTAACCACTATGCCGCCAGGGTTCCCATAAATATATTTTATATATGCAATTTTATAATTTACATACCACAAAATTCACTAATTTAAAACGTACAATTCAGTGGTTTTTAATTTAGAGTTTTGCAACCATCACCATAATCTAATTTTAGAACATTTTCATCACCCCAAAGAGAAACTCTGCACCCCTTAGCAGTCACTCCCCCCTCCCACCTTACCTCCTCCTCTAGCCCTAGGTAACCACTGATCCACTTTTTGTCTCTACAGATTTGCCTATTTTGTATCTTTCACCATAAATGGTATCTTACAATATGTGACCATTGTATATGTGAAAGGTATCATAAAGTATCTTTTGTGACTGGCTTCTTTGACTTAGCAGAATGTATTCGAGGTTCTTCCATGTTGTAGCACGTATCAGTACTCATTGCTTTTAACTGCTGAGTGGTAATCCATTGTACGGATGTGTTACACTATTTTTATCCATATGTCAGTTGAGGGACATTTGGGTTGTTTCCATCTTTTGGTTATTATGACTAATGCTTCTATAAACATTCATGTACAAGTTTTTGTGTAGACATATGTTTTCATTTCTCTTGGGTAAAAAAAAAACAAAAAAGGTTTCTCTTGGGTATATACACAAAAACTTATACTTTTCTCTTGGGCGTTAGAGTGCAGTGAATTACTTAATATGGCCCTTCTAGCCATAGTTCTTGTATCTCCCATCACAAGACTGGGCGTGACTATGCAAATAAGGTGTTTGTTGTCCACCAAGGGAACTGGATAGCTTGCTAATAGTGTAAATAAGATGCATGGCACCCTTGTGGGGGTGGGACCATGCAAATAAGGTGTATGGAAACCTATCAAGGGGAGTCTCCAGTTTTGCCATCCTGCTAAGCTTAAAAGAGAGCCAATCCAGTCTGGGGTCTTAAATGCTTGCGAGTGGCCATCTAAGATGCATCAATTGTTCCCACCCCACTTGGAGCAAAGGAGGATGAAGAAAACCAACGACGCAAGGAAAATAATAGCCCAAGAGACTAAAGGACCACATAAACCAGAGACTCCACCAGCGTGAGACCATAAGAACTAGATGGTGTCTGGCTACCACCAATGACCACCGTGATAGGGAAAACAACAGAGAGTCCTGGAGTGGGAGAAAAATGTGGAGCAGAACTCAAATTTTCATAAAAAGACCAGACTTAGTGGTCTGACAGAGACTGGAGGAACCCCCAAAACTATGGCCCCCGGATGCTCTGTTAACTCAGAACTGAAACCATTCCCAAAGCCCACTCTTCAGACAAAGATTAGATAGGACGATAAAACAAAAAATAAATGAGGAGTAAGCTTCTTAGTTCAATCAGATACAGGAGACCAAATGGGCGGCTCCTGTCTGGAGGCAGGATGAGAAGGCAGGAAGAGACAGGAGCTGGTTCAACAGGCACAGAGAACCCGGGCTAGAAAAGGGGAGTGTGCTGTCACAGTGTGGGGATTGCAACTAATGTCACAAAACAAAATGTGTATAAATTTTTGTATGAGGAAATTAACTTGAGCTGTAAACTTTCACCTAAAGCACCAAAAAAAAAAAAAAAAAAAATTACAGCCTTGAAAACCCTATGGGGCAGTATTACTCTGTCCTATAGGGTTGCTATGAGTTAGAATTGACTCAAAGGCAATGGGTTTTACATATAATATGTGATTGTAAGCTTGTATAGTAATTAATAAATTAAATATTATAAATAGGAAAAAAAGGAGAGAGAGAGCCAATACCATAAGCAGAGGGGGACCTCACCACCAAGAAGAAGAGATGGGAGCAGAGTGTGTCCTTTGGACCCAGGCTCCCTGTGCTGGGAACCTCTTGGACTCAGGAGACAGAGAAAAAGAGCTGTAACACCAGACACAGCGAGAGACGGTTAGAAGCAGCTACAGAGAAACAGCGGCAGCTGAGGCAGCAGAACCAGGAGACAGTGTGGTGGGCTTCCCCACCCACGCAGCTAGAGAGCTGAGTACCTTTGGGTGGGTGGCTTGCTGGCAGAGTGGGATGCCTCTGGGCACTTATTGGCAGAGCTAAAGAGCTTTGTGACACTTGCCCAAGCAGGGCAGAGGCCAAGGGGCTGAGGGGCCACAGGGCCGAGAGGCTGGGGGCCAGAGAGAGGCATGCCTGTCAGCACAGCTGAGAAGCTGTCCTGACTGAAGAACCGTATCCTGAATCGTTTCTGATCCTGAATTGTAACATGTTACCCGTTGCCGTCGAGTCAATTCTGACTCATAGCGACCCTACAGAACAGAGTAGAGCTGTCCCCATAGGGTTTCCAAGGAGCGACTGATGGATGCAGATTCGAATGGCTAACCTTTTGGTTAGCAGCTGAGCTCTTAACCACCATGCCACCAGGGTTCCTGTAACCTGCTACTTCCCTAATAAACTCCGTAACTGTGAGTATTGTGTGTGATTTCTATGCGGTCATTGCAATGAATTATCGAACCCAGCAGAGAAGTAGAGACTGCCATGGGAGGGATGGGTGGTGTGAGAATTGGTACAAAGGTTGGAGAAAGAAGGTGTGTCTGAGTTCCACCTCATAGAAATCAGCCTTGGGACATTGATGTTGATAACAATTCTCCTTCCCCTTCATGAAGTCAGAGGAGGTCAGAAGCTGCAGTCACACCATTGTTACAGCTGGCGTCAGAAGCAGGATTTGTTGCAATGGCTCCAGACTCATGGAAGCACGGGACTTTGTAAGTGTGGGAAGGGTAACTCCTGATTCTTAGATGGTTACTTTGGTGGTTGTTACCTGTAATGGCTGAAAGGAAAGTAAGAGATGTTGTGCTGCAGCTGAGGGGAGAAAAGTACATCTAGAGTAGCCTGGGGCTATGATTGATAGGGGGCCAAGGTCTACTGGTTCCACTCAGCCAGAGGCCCAAGGCCATATGCATATGAATGGGAAGATAGTCAAGGAGTGGGCAAGAGAAGATGTAACAGGAATGTTTTCAAAAGGGTTATGTGTTTATTTGAGTGTACTATGGATATTGACTATTTCTCGTACCTAGTGCTGTAAAACAGACCTAGATGTAAAACAGACCTAGATGTATGATATAAATGAATATTGGGTATTACAGATAACAGAGAGGCTGTAACTCTGCCTTCAGCTAATACTTGACTGGATATGCTAAAAAACCAAACCTGTTGCTGTCAATTCTGACTCAGCGACCCTGCAGGACCCTACAGAACTGCCCCATATGGTTTCCAAGGAATGGCTGGTGGATTTGAAGTGCTGACCTTTTGGTTAGCACCTGACCTACGGGAAGGTTTTCTTTCTTTGGCTCTGGGGGAAGGTCCTTGTCTCTTTTCAGCTTCCGTTCCTTTGTGGTATAGCATCTATCTTCCCCCATCCGTGCTTGCTTTCCTCTGTGCCTAGTCTACTCTTTTATATCGCAAAAGTGATTGTTTTAAGACATACCCTACACTGATTTAGTCTTGGTAACATAACAAAGAAAACCCTGTTCTCAAATGGGATTATACCCATAGGTGTAGGGGTTAGGATTTACAGCACATGTTTTTGGGGGACACAATTCAATCTGTAACACCTAATGCCCTTTTTCTCTTCCTGGATCCTATCCATAATACAACCCTACATTTAGTTTTCATGTTTCCTTAAGCTCCTCTTGGCTGTGATAGTTTCTCAGACTTTCCGTCTTTTTGATGGCCTTGACAGTTTTGAGGATAACTGGTCAGAATGTCCCTCTATTGGGATTTGTCTGATGTTTTTCTCATGATTAGATTGGGGTTTTTGGACAGAAGAATACAGATGTAATGTGCCATTTTCATCACATCATATCAAGGGTACATATTATCAACATGATTTGGGACTGCTGATGTTGGCCTTGATCAACTGGCTGAGGTAGTGTTTGCCAGGTTTCTCTACTCTAAAGTTATTCTCCCCAGCTCTCTCCATACTGTATTCTTTGGAAGGAAATCACTACGCAAAGCCCACACTTAAGGACTGAGGAGTTATGTCTACCTCCCTAAGGGCGGAGTATATAGATAAATTTGGAATTCTTCTGCTTGGGCTGTGTCTTAGTCATCTAGTGCTGCTATAACAGAAATACCACAAGTGGATGGCTTAAACAAAGAGAAATGTATTCTCTCACAGTCTAGTGGGCTACAAGTCCAAATTCAGGGCATCAACTCCAGGGGAAGGCTTTCTCTCTGTCAGCTCTGGATGAAAGTCCTTGTCCTCAGTCTTCCCTTGGTCTGGGAGCATCTCAGCACAGGAACCTCAGGTCCAAAGGAGGCGCTCTGCTCCTGGCACTGTTATCTTGGTGGTATAAGGTCCCCCTGTCTCTCTGCTTGCTTCTCTCTTTTCTATCTCAAAAGAGGCTGGCTTAAGATACTATCCAATCTTGTAGGTCTCATCACTATAACTGCCGCTAATCCATCTTGTTACATCATATTAATAGGATTTACAACACATAGGGAAATCACATCAGACGACAAAATGGTAGACAATCATACAATACTGGGGATCATAACCTAGCCAAGTTGACAGATATTTTGGAGGGATGTAATTCAGCCCATGACAGCCTGTTTGTCTATTCTTACCCATTTATAATTATTTTGAAACTTTAAAAAAAGAAAAAAAAAGAGGTCTATTACTAGTTAGCATGATTACACTTTTATGTAAATTTATATAAAATGTCAATGAAATACTAACCGTGCTTTTTTTTAACTTTTTATTTTGAATACTTGCAAGTTTACAGAAAATTCTCTTTCAGCTTCTAATACCAAAAAACCAAACCAAACCCAGAGCCATCGAGTCGATTCTGACTCATAGCAACCCTATAGGACAGAGTAGAACTGCCCCATAGAGTTTCCAAGGAGCGCCTGGTGGATTCGAACTGCCAACCCTTTCGTTAGCAGCCATAGCGCTTAACCACTATGCCACCAGGGTTTCCTCAGCTTCTAGTAGCTGCCAGCAATCCTTGGCATTCCTGGGCTTCTAGATGCATCTGCCTCCACTGTTACATGGCATCTGTCTTCCCCCTGTGTGTGTCTCCTTTACAAAACACCACTCAGAAGCAATTAGGTCTAGGATCCATACCACTCCAGTATGACCTCATTAACACAACAAAAGAAAACCCCCTTCTTCCAAACAGGGTCATATTCCCAGGTACAGGGTTTAGGACTTTGACAGATCTTTTTGAGGGACATAATTCAAACCATAATAGAGAGTAAGCCCAAGGAGGGTCTGTGTGATCAGAAAGGATGTGATTTCCCATACTTACCCTAGCCCCACTAAACAAAATTTGTTGAATAAATGAAGGTAAGAAAGGTGGACAGCCAGAGATGGCATCCTTTTCAGAAGAAGCCAGAACTCTTTTCTGCTATTCATCATTTGTTCGTCAAACACTACTGGACTTCCATGTTCACTAGGTCCTTGCTGGGGCTTTAACGGTGGGCTGTACAGTGCCTACCTAACAGAGGGAGCTCATCGAGCCCCCCTGAGGGTATAAAGTACTGAGCTCAGCCCCCCTCCCAGCCTTGGCCCATATGGCCTTTAGCCTCTACTTATCTTTCAGGGCATAAGATCCTATTACCCTCCCTCAGGAAGCCTTCATTCATTCAACAGATATTTATTGAGCATCTATCTTGTTCCAGGCACTATGCTAGGTGCTGGGTTACAGCAATGAACCAGGTAGGTAGGGTCTTGCCCTCAGGGGATGTCCAGTCTAGCGGGGAGACAGATGAGAATCCAGTAGACAAACATGAAACATGAAGTACAAATTGTGATGAGTGCTGTGAAGGAAATAAAAAGGATGACTGTGAGAGAATTATTAGACTTTCAGCTTTAATTTTAGCAGGGCCCACCAAGCCAAACCCACTCATGTTGAGTCGATTCCAACTCATAGCAATCCTACAGGAGAGAGTAGAATTGCCCCATAGGGTTTCCAAGGGTATAAGTCTTTACTGAAGCAGACTGCCACATCTTTCTCCCATGGAGTGGCTGATGGTTTGAACCACCGACCTTTTGGTTAGCAGCTGAGTGCTTTAACCACTGTACCACCAGGGCTCCTCTTGAGCATGGCAGCCCTTATAAACAGGTATTTCAAGGAAGCAGCCTCGGTGTTGTTGAATACTGAGACAAAGATTAGAAAATTGTGTGTGTATATGTTCCCTCTTCCTTGCCCCTGGCTTAAGGGGTGGGGAGTGGCCTCTTAACCCACCATGCTACAGAGAAGTAATTGAAAGGAGGCCTTTCTCTGTAGAAGAAGGCTTCCTGCCAATTAGAGCTGCCTACACTGGAATGGATTACTTTGTGGAGAGGTAAGGTTCCCATTACTGGAGGCATCCAAGTGCAGGCTACAGGCGCAGCTCTCAGGGGAGTTCTTGCCTGGGGTGTGGAGGAATTGGGCCTGGTGACCTTTGACATCAAGGTTTTTGGATGTTGACATTCCTTTATTCTATATTCCACAAGATCCGAATCCTCTAATATTCAGAGGGTCTGCTTCTAACTAGGACCCGAGGGTAGCTCAGTAGAAGGGGCCAAGGATTTGGAATCAGAAATAACCTGGGTCCATATTCAGGCTCTGCCATTTATAAGCTGTGTGACTTTGGACAAATTACTTTCCCTCTCTGAGCCTTAGTTTCCTCCTCTGCAAAATGGCGATGATAATTCCTGCCTCAGAAGGCTGCGATGAAGATTAAAAGGTAACACATAAGTGAAGTACTTGTTGTGGTTTTGATCCCACAGGACACTTAGACTTTGGTGGCCTCCCACCCACTGCTAAGATCTAAACCTCTACCTGGAGCAGTATGGTCTCCCAGTGAGCTCCAGTGCCAGACTGCCTGGAATTAATAGTTCATGTCTCTGAACCTCAGTTGTCTCATCTGTCTAATGGGGATAATGGAGGCCTGGTGGCACACTGGTTAAGCATTCAGCTGCTAACCAAAAGGTCAGCCAGTTCGAATTCACCACCTGCTTCTATTCTATAGGGTTGCTATGAGTTGGAATCGGCTCAGTGGCAATGAGCTTGGTTTTTTGGTTTTTAATGGGGATAACAATGGGACCTACTTCCTAGGATTGTCTTGAGGGTTAAATCAGATGATCCACGGAAAGCACTTAGAATGGTAAGCACTCAGTCAGGTTAGCTCTCATTATTACTACCATCACTGGGTCTGGGAGGCCAAGAGTGGAGGAATTTCTGCTCTCCGCCCTGGAAAGTCCTCCCTGTTTGACTAGGGCCCTAGACTGTTGGTCCCACAGGGCCTTCAGTGGGAATTGGAGACAGGTGGGACTGGGTAGCTCCCTTCCCTCCATTCTTTCCCCTCTGGCCTCTCCAATCCCTTGGAAGTGAACTGGACTCCTCTGGAAGCCCTGCCTGGGGTTACGTGGAGAGCCAGGAGAGAGAGAAAGAGAGAGAGACAGAGCGTGTGTGTTTGTGTGTGTGCACGTGTGTGTTGGGAGGCCAGTTTGAGCCACAGCAGGGAGGCATCAACTGACCGCAGTGGATGAGCGGAACATTCCTCCAACTACACGGATCCTGGGGGTAGCTGCCAAGGGTACAGCTGATTGCTCCTGCCTCAGCTCTGTGATCAAGAATTCACACACACACAAACGCATGTACACACTCATAAACATATACATACATATACACAAAATACACACATACACATATACACAAACACACATGCACACAACAGTGTTTTTGCTGGCTCTGCACCACTCTTCCTTCACTGCTAGTTTTCTCTTATTCTACACACACCATCCCTCTTCTTCCTCCCTTCCCATTGTAGCCACAGAATACAGCACCCCAGGGGAGGAACTGTATCAAGCCTCTTTCCCACCAAGTTTGTCTGGGGCTCATTAATTCTTTTTTAAGCAGGGCAGTACGTGGGGGGACTTTTAAGGACCTGGCTCAAGGCTTTGGTCCTGGGAAAGTAAGCTCACCTCCCTCAGCCTCTTGCCTTCCGCCTGATGCCTTTTCTCTCTTCTTTACCAGTAAAGTTTCCAAAAGTAGGATACACTTCTCATTTATCACAACTGCTTATCCTCACATTTCTCAGGCTGCTCTCCAATCTTTAGCACAGTCATACTTCAACAGTGATATACAATGCTATATTCTCTTTCTTTCTTCCTCTCTCTCCCCTCCCTCCTCCTTTTCTTCGTTCCCCTTTTCTGCTTTTCTTTATTCTATATATTTATTGCATGTCACATATATGCCAGACCCTGGGTTCTTTTTGTGTGTGTGTCTGTCTCTTCGTCATGCATGTATCGCCCGAAA
This sequence comes from Loxodonta africana, assembly GCF_030014295.1. Lineage (NCBI taxonomy): Eukaryota > Metazoa > Chordata > Mammalia > Proboscidea > Elephantidae > Loxodonta > Loxodonta africana. The sequence continues at coordinate 32,655,286 of NC_087365.1, read as the reverse complement.
GTAAGGCTATTTCATTGATGTCTATTTCCCAAGGTAACTGCACCTCATATTTTTGGAATGCTTACTATGTACAGGAATTGTGCTAAGCAGTTTATCAGCATTATTTATTCCTCTTAGTAATTCCAAGAGATAGTACCTTTAATATCCCCATTTTATAGATCACGATATGAAAACTCAGGGGTTAAATAACATATCCAGGGTCACACAGGCAGGAAATGGCACAATGAGAATTTGAACTCAGGAAGTCCGAATCCAAAGCCCATGGTCTTAACCACTATAGGATCCTGATTCCTAGTGGATTATATGTTCTATAAGGTGAGGCTCCAACTGTCTTGTTTATAACTTTGCACTATGTCTGGCACATAAAGGATGTCCAATAAATATTTGTTGAATGAATGAATGAATTTTAAACTCACCCCTTGCTGCTATGTGGGCTGCAGAAAGGAGAAGGAGGGATATGGGCTTGGAAGTCAGACAGTCCTGGCTTAGAGTAGAGGTCTATACTTACTAGCCGTGTGCCTCAATTTTCCCATCTATAAAATGGGGATAATACATAGCCTGTGCAAGATTTATATGAGGTTTAAATGACAGAATGTATCTAAATCAGCCAGCTCATGTACCAACATATAGCAAAATGTGATTGTTAAGGTTCTGCATCAACTTGGCTGGGCCATGATTCTCAGTGGTTTGGCAGTTATGATGCAGTTTGGCAGTTATGATGCAGTTTGGCAGTTATGTGACGACGTATCACCTCCATGATGAGCTCCGATATGTGATCACCTCCATGATGGGCTCTACTGTGAGCAGCCAATCAGTTGAAATGGAGTTTCCTTGGGAGTGTGGCCTGCATCCAATACAGCTGGACTTTCTGGCACGGCTGGTGAGCTTTCGCTCACTCTGGAACCTGCAGCTTGCTCCTGTTCATCTGACCTTCAGTTCTTGGGACCTGAACTAGCACCTTACCTGCCGATCTCAGCATTTGTCGGCCTCTGCAGCCTGTGAGCCAGAGGCCTGTTGTATGAACTGCCAAGTTTGTGTTCGACAGCACCAGCAGCTGGAAAAGCCTCCAGCCTGATCCATGGACCCTGGAGTTACCAGGCTTTACAACTGTGAGAGCCATTTCCTTGATATAAATTTTCTGCTCTCTATATATCTACAGATGCTTCGCTGGTTTTGCTTCTCTAGAGAACCTAGCCTAAGACACAAACATTGAATAACTTGCATTTATATATTACATGTACATGCGCATAATATACGTATGTTTTATATGTGGTCTCAGTGGATTTTCAGTGGCATAGACCCATTCCACTAATGTTGGACACTTGGGTTTGTCTAGTTATTTGCCAACCTAAGGCTGCTGTGGACAATCTTATATATGTACCAATTTTCTTCTGAGTTTTTTCTTCATGATGGCATCTTATGTGGAGACATCTAACCAAAAGGCTCAGAAAATGTACATACTGATGTGGCCCTACCTATTTATTGCCCAACACATCCCTAGGGGGGAGGATGGAGACAGGGGATAGACCTGAGGGCAGATTGGGGCAGAGGCAGGGCTTTTCTGATAAGGATGCACTGGGGTCAGACAGCTCTGCCCCACATAAAACATGTGGCCTAGGCCAATTTTACCATCTAAATCCAAGTTTTCCCTTCTGTATAATATGGGGTGGAAACACTGGTGGCACAGTGGTTAAGAGCTATGGCTGCTAACCACAAGGTCAGCAGTTCAAATCCACCAGGTGCTCCTTGGAAGCTCTATGGGGCACTTCTACTCTGTCCTATAGGGTCATTATGAGTCGGAATGGACTTGAGCGCAACAGCTTTGGTATAATAGGGGGTATTCCTAACAGTAGCTACTCCATGAGGCTACTGTAAAGATAACACATGAAAAATTCTCAGTGCTAGGCCTGGCCAATAGACAGCATTCGATAAATGAAAGTGGTTATATTGATAGCACAGTAATTCACAGCCCACAATGTGTTTTCACATCAATTTGATCCTTACACAAGGCTTGAGTCTGGCCATTTCACAGATGAGGAAACTAAGGTTCAGAGAAGTGAAGTGACTCGACTAAGGTTGACATGGAGCCAACAGAGTATCTGAGCTGGAACAGAAAACCAAGAGCCCACACCCATAGTCCAGCCAAAAGTCCTGGGTTCTCCTCCCGCCAGACTTCAAAGTGCAAGACTTCAGGCTTCACTGGGGCTCGACGTACTCAGTCAAGAGGGTTAACCTCTGAAACTCGCCTCCAGTTTCAAAGCGTGAAGCGCGTCCACCCTCTCGCCAAGCCCTAAATACGGCTGTTTCGCGCTTATCCCATGGGCGGGGCTCTATAAGTCACACGCCACACTAAGCCACGCCCACATACAACTCCCACCCACCCCCAACCCAAACGGGAAACCAGCCCTGTCCAAGCTACCCCAGCAGCAGCCCCAACTGCAAAGACCCTCTTGGATCGGCGTTCACCTCTTAAAATCAAGCCCTGAACTGGAGTCCGGCGCTCCGCCCTACGCAGCCCTGCCCCGACGCCCACAGCCTCGCCCGAGGACCCGTGCTGTTGCCCGCGTTCTTGTGCGCCCACCTTTGTGAGCGACGATCGGGCCTTCGACGGCCTTGAGCAGCGCGGAGTCTCCTCCACTGGAACCAAGGGCCCCGTCCCCGCCATGAACCCCGCCCCCTGCATGGCCCGCCGGGACACCCGCACCTCGCCGGCTCCTCGCCTCCCTCGCGGGCCGGCTCCCCAGTGGGTCCCACACTGCTTCGCCCCGCCCCGGCCTCCCGCGGGCCGCATGGGGCCCCGCCCCCAGCCGCAGGCCCCGCCCACAGACCGCCCCGCCCCAACTTCGAGCCACGCCCACAGACCACCCCCCCAGCTGCGGGCCACGCCCCACAGGTCGCCCCGCCCCAGCTGCGGCCACGCCCGCAGATCGCCCCGCCCCTGAGGCGCTACCCGCGGCGGCCGGGCTAGGGTGGCGGCTGGCCCAGCCGGGCCCCGCTGCCCTGTGCCCTGGGCGCTCGGTCGGAGCGGGCCGGCACGGCGGGGCCGGGCGAGCGCGGCGGCCGGGGGCCCCGGAGGCGAAAATGGCGGCAGGCAGGCGCGCGCCGCGCACCGGGCTGCTGGAGCTGCGCGCCGGGGCAGGCTCGGGGGCCGGCGGCGAGCGGTGGCAGCCGGTGCTGCTCAGCCTGGCGGAGGACGCTCTGACCGTGAGCCCCGCCGACGGCGAGCCCGGCCCCGATCCCGGCGCCCCGCGGGAGCCGGAGCCCGCGCAGCTTAACGGCGCCGCTGAGCCGGGCGCGGCGCCCCCGCAACTGCCCGAGGGGCTCCTGCTCCAGCGGCGCCGCGTGACAGTGCGCAAGGCCGACGCCGGTGGGCTGGGTATCAGCATCAAAGGTGGGCGCGGTGGCACAGAGGGCACAGGGTCGTGGTGTCTGTGGGGCCGCCGGAGGCGCAGGGGTCGTGGGAGCTGGCGGCTCACTGAGGACATGGATTTGGAGGCCTTCAGTCTGAGGGAATGGGGAATCTGAGGGAGCTGAGGGAACCCGGGGCATGCGGAGCACCAAGGTCGGACACTTAGAGCCCCTGACAGTGCAGGGGGGGTCGTCAAGGACCGGAGGTCTCAGGTGTCAGAGAGGGCTAGGAGCGCACCAAGGACATGTGGGTGGGGAGTTCTGTGTGGAGACATAGGGACCTGAGGAGGGCAACTAGCATGGGCACCAAGGACAAGAGGGGCACCTGGAGAGCAGAGGGTGGAGAAAGGCGAGGCCTCGGACACTACTGGGGTGGTGAGGGGGAGTCCCTGAGACATCACCAAGTGGGGGCAGGGCATGGGGTCTGGGAAGGACAGGGGCAGAGAGCAGACAGTTGGTGGAAACACAGGCTTCAGTCACAAACGGGGCGCCACAATGGACCTAGAAATCTGAGGACACAGGAAGGCTGTGCACCTAGCCAGGGGGCCCTGACCTCTGGGCTTGAATCCTGATCCGACCCTCCCCACCTTGCACAGGATTGACAGGGGCAGACCCAGAGTTGCTGCTCCTCTGTGAGCTCCCAGCCCCCAATACTGACAGCCTTCTTTGGGGCTCAACCAGATTCCTTTTGAGTCCAGGATCTGCTGTGTGAACTTAGACAAGTCACTTCCCATCTCTGGACCTCAGTTTTCTCAACTGTATAATGAGGATAATGATAGGGTTGTGATGTTTCTTTGAGACCAGATGTCTAAAGTGTTCACCATGGCAGCACATAGTAGGTGCTTGGTTAGTTACTGCTGTTAGATGAGAGGAAAAATGGAGGCCAGAAGAGACTCCAGAAACAACTAACCATGCTGCTTAAAATAATCCCTGCATACCTTCAGCTGCTGTGCTCACCATTCCTGCCTGTCTGTTTCTTAGGGTTCCAGCCCCCGTATCACCCGAATGTGTACTGTCCTCTCTGTTCATTGGTGCCTTCAGACCCTTTGGCCGGGGTGTGGGTATGAGGATGGAGGTGAATGCCACCATTGAGTGCCAGGTACTGTAGGCTCAGGATCTACTACATCCTGACGACAGTGATGAAGGGAAGGGAGTATAACCCCCATTTTGCAGGTGAGGAAACTGAGACTCAGAAGGTGAAGCGATTTTCCCAGGGTCACACAGTGAATAGCTGAGATTTAAACCTCAGTTATGAGGCTACCGTCTCCCTGCCTCCTGCTCCACGTAGGGAGTGCCCATTAGCATTGTTTCTTTCCTGTGGAAGGGTAAGTCCCCAGGCACCCAACAGTGGGTGTCTAAAAGAAGGGAGTGGGGAAGCCAGGGAGCAGGCACTAGCTTTGCCCCCAAATCCCAGCATGGCATAGGGCAAGTGGGCCAATCCAAAAATTGTACGCTCAGTGTGTCAGAGAAGGAAGGAACTTAGAGTTTATATAGAGTTCCATTTCTCAGATGGACAAACCAAGACCCAGAGAAGAACAGAGGCTTTCTAAGGTCACATACAGTTACTCCCTAGTTCCATGCTTCCGGGTGGGTAGGAGGGTACTTTTAGGAGGCTCAGGGTAAGTACTAGTTCCATCTAATTCCTGTGGTTGCCATGGTGACTGCCCTTCTAGGGTCCAGTGCAGCTGCAGGCAGCCAGGAATGATCATGGCTTCAAACTGGATTAAAATCCCTAGTTTCAGGTCAGAGAGGTGCCCCCCGCCAAAAAAAAAAAAAAAAACACCAGTTTTGGTCAAGTCCAACTCACAGTGACCCTATAGGACAGGGTAGAACCACCCCATAGAGTTTCCAAGAAACACCTAGTAGATTTGAACTACCAACCTTTTAGTTAGCAGCTATAGTTCTTAACCACTATACCACCAGGGTTCCCAGGTCAGAGATGGCAGCAAAGATAGAAAGCCCTTCCTCTCCTAGACCTCAGTCTGAGCAGTTTGACAGGTAAACTCTTGGGCTTGTGTGGAGGGTGGAGAAGCGTTCCAGTCCCAGGTCTGCCACCAGCTTGTTTTGTGTTTGGAATAAGGACCTCCTTTCTTTGAGCCAGAGCCCTGGTGGCACAATGGTTAAGAGCTCGGCTGCTACGCAAAAGGTTGGCAGTTCGAATCTACCAGCTGCTCCTTGGGAACACTGTGGGGCAGGTCTACTCTGTCCTTAGGGTTGCTATGAGTCAGAATTGACTCAGTGGCAATGGGTTTGGTTTTTCTTTCTTTGGGCCACTAGTTCCTCATTTTCAAAACTCTGGGGATGGACCAGGAGTGTGATACCTGAGAACCCAGCATACAGTCTACTATAGGGTTAAGAATGTTGGATCTAGAGCCAGCAGACCTGGGTTCAAATGCTGGCTCTGCCACTTACTAGCTGGGTGAACTAAAGCAAAGGGCTACTCTCCATACCTCAGTTTTCCTAAGAGCAAATTGAGGGTGCCTGTGTGATAGGGCTGTTGTGAAGATGTGCCGAGATGACATTTAAACGATTTAGCACAGTGCCTGGCATGTGGTACTGTGAACTAATGTGAGCCATTACTACTATTTATTTTAAAAGAGCATTTAAGAATTTAGCAATAAAGGAATTCAGTAAAAACTGTTGGCTTCTTTTGCACCAGAGATGCAATTCAGACAGGCTTTTGAAATGTCTACGTTTTAAGGCATTGGTTTTCAACCTAGGTCCTGGATCAAAATGCTTTCTGAATGCTGAAGAGGTCCTTTGGGGCTATAGGAATAGCTGACTTCTATCTTAACTGCAGACTTGAGGGTATCAGTGGATTACCTCATTGTGGGAAAATGGTTTAAAATCTAAAATAAGAAAAAGTGATTGAGGCACCTTGTAAGTTGTTTAAACACTGATGAACACCCAAACAATTTAGCCAAATGATCCAGGGACCAAACTATAAACCAAAAAACAAACCCTTGCCGTCGTCTTGATTCCGACTCATAGCGACCCTATAGGATAGAGTAGAACTGTTTCACAGTGTTTCTGAGTGGCTAGCGGATTTGAACCACTGACCTTTTGGTTAGCAGTTGTAACTATTAACCACTGTGCCACCAGGGCCCAGACCAAACTATGAACATTATGAATTCAGAACACGACTTGTGTAGTATTGGTTGTGTCCCAAACTTCTAAGGCTCTTTCCTGAGATTCTCTTTACTCTCTCATTCCCCCTTTTCCAGCATTGGGCTGAGCACCAAGAGGGGCCTTCAGTCAGTACTTTTGCCTTGATGTGACTCCTAAGCATTGGAGAGTATGCCTCAGTTTCTTCTTCCTTCTGTGCTTTTGCAGGGGGCCGGGAGAACAAGATGCCCATTCTCATTTCCAAGATATTCAAGGGACTGGCAGCTGACCAGACAGAGGCCCTCTTTGTGGGGGATGCCATCCTGTCTGTGAATGGAGAAGACCTGTCCTCTGCTACCCACGATGAGGCAGTTCAGGCCCTGAAGAAGACAGGCAAGGAGGTTGTGCTGGAGGGTAAGCATTGGGGTCCCCAGGGCACAGAGGGGTGGATGGGGGTGTTTAACTTCTTCCCTGCCTCCCCCAGGCCTGAGTGGAGGCTGAATGGTGGACAGGGTTGAAAGCAGAAACACAACATGAGGACGAGCCTGGAGACAGGATAGGATGGTGGAGGGGGAGCCAGCACAGAGCCACACAGACCTGGATTTGCATTTTCTCTCTCCCACTCACTAGCTGTATCGTCTTGGACAAACCTCTTCATTTGCTTGATCCTTAGTTTCCTCCTGTGTGAAAGAGGGACATAACTCCTACCTTGCTGGGCTGTTATGAATAGGACAAAAGGTAGATTACAGGATCTGCCACCCAGTGAGTGACTCAGGGAAGGAGAGGGGCAGGGACCAGGGAGGGAGCAGCCAGGGTTCTTTCCTGAGGAGCCTGGAGGGCCTGAATTCCAGGTTCTTCTAGCACCCAAAAACCCGGAGACCTGTCCTCCTTTGGGAGGGGACTTGACCTTATGTAGCAGGGCATCAGATCCTTCCAGTGAGGATCAGAGCGGAGTTTGGGGAAAACCTTGGTGGAGGGGTTGCTTTCCTGTCTCCTCAGTATGTGACTCTTGTCTCAGGGTGAGACCCTTGCCTTCTCTGGGCCTCAGTTTCCTCATTGGTTGTTTTAGGCCTCCTGCTATGTTTGTCCCACATCCTCCTTTTGCTGTCTCCCTTAGGAGGTTTCTGCTTTGCTCAGCCCTTTCCTCACTCCACTCTGTCAGCTTTGGAAGCTTGTGGGGGGCCTGAGGAATGTGCCTTTGGCTTGTGGCCCAGAACAGGCACAGGGAGGTGGCGGGGGCTGACAGAAAATGCTGTGGCCAGCAGAGCCGCTGAGCTGAGTCACAGGCACAGATCCTGGTAGGTGGCCTTGGTTTCCCCAAAAGGGGTCTCCAAGAGGCCATAGAAGCAAACAGGCTCCAGGTCCTTAGGTGACCCTGGAGACCAGGGTGGACGGGGTCTCTGTCCACTTGCAACTGGACCTGCACTTGTGCCCCAGACCTCAAGTTCCTCTCAGTTTTATTTTAATTTTTGCGTTCTAGGTAAATCTGGAAACCCTGGTGGCGTAGTGGCCAAGAGCTACGGCTGCTAACCAAAAGGCTGGCAGTTCGAATCCACCAGACACTCCTTAGAAACCCTATGGGGCAGTTCTACTCTGTTCTATAGGGTTGCTATGAGTCGGAATCGACTGGATGGCAATGGGTTTTTTTCTTTTTTTAGGTCTATTTATTTAAATTTCACAGCTGCATTTTTTATTTATATTTTTAAAAAGGCTGCCTCTAGAGTGTTGGTCCCTAAAAGCTTAAGTATATCAATTGTATTTTAAAAGCAAAGTTAATATCAGGATCATACATAAATGATATGCGTATAAACAAAAAACCAAACCCATTGCTGTCAAGTAATTCGACTCATAGCGGCCCTGTAGGACAGAGTAGAAGTACCCCATAGGGTTTCCAAGGCTATAATCTTCACAGAAGCAGACTGCCACATCTTTCTCCCACAGGTAGCTGGTGGGTTCAAACCATTGACCTTTTGGTTGGCAGCCGAGCGCTTAACCACTTTGCCACCAGAGCCCTTGATATGCATGTAAGAGGCTTTTTTTTCCTCCCAGATTCCTGATTACTTTGATATTTATAGCCGGTAATGCAGTTTGAAACAGTTGAAATTCATTGAAATTTCCTATTTTAGTCGATTTGAAAAGCTCTTTTAGTTTTTGCTGTTTGAAAGGTTAGTTTATAAATGGTAAAATTTCTACTGTAGACACATTTCTAATCCACACTGTGGTCCCCCTCAAATCTCTCCCGCCGTCTTCAGGTTGAGAATGTTCTGTATGGGTTCTCAAAGGGCTTTATCATCCTATGAAGGTAACAAGTCTGAGTATTAGATATTTGAAGCATCTCCTGGCTTTAGAAAGCCTTCCCTTTAATGCATACTCTCCCTCCCTCCCTCCCTAAGCCAAGAAACATTTACAGACACTACGTGCCTGGTGTGGAGAACACTGGGGTCAGAAGCTAAACCAGACCCAGGCCCTCTCCTAAAGGAGCTCACTGTCTGGTGGGGGAGACAGTGTATAAACATTGTCTCCTCCATACAAACTTACAAAAAAAAGTTCCTAAAAGCCTGTCTCTTATATCTTGAATCTCTATTTGGCTTTGGGCAAGACCCTTGCCTTCTCTGGGCCTCAGTTTCCCTTTCAGTTAGAGTTAGGCTAGATCAGAGATGACCACTAGCTTTCATTTTGAATGTCAGCTGCACTGGTTGCTACTAGAAGTTCCATATTTGGGATTGGGAGGCCTTGTCTGGGCTCAGCAGAACGGGGCTGGAATTGATTAGTAACATCTACCAACGATGCAGTAGGGAAGAGAAGACCCTCCCAGGACTGAGGGTCTCCAGCTGTTATGGTCTCTGAGGCTTTTCACAGGGCAAGATCTTTCCTTGGTAAGCCTTGCCCCAGGCTTCAGATGGAGCCTGGCCCCCATCTCTTACCCAGCACAGGATTTGGCGTATAGTTGGCACTCGACTCCCAGCTTTCCCCTCCCACTTACATACAATTGGTATCATCTCATCCTTACACGTGTGGTAGCATTCTCCAGGGAAGCCACCTTTGTAGGAAGCTTTTAAACTGCAATTTCAGTGTCTTTAATAGGGCTCTTCAGATTCTCCACTTCTCACGTGAGCTTTGGTAGTTCGTGTCTGTCTTTCAAGGAATTTGTCCATTTCATTTAAGTTGTCAAATTTATTGACATAAAGTTGTTCTTAATCTTCCCTTATTATCCATCATTTTGGGTAAGAGCCCTCTTCTAGTTTCTTTTTATCTTGCCCTCCCTTTATTCTGCTCTACTTGGCTGTTTCAAGGGGACACTCAGCCTAGTGGGGGAGATAGCTGAGTGAACGTGACAGATCACCAATGTCACAGTTGCTGAGATGAGAGTCAGTCCACGGATCAGAGGAGACAGTGGTCACTTCTGTCTGGGTGGCCCAGAGGAGGTGATGCTGGTACTTATTGATGAACAAGAAGCAGAGGGGTGAAATGACCTGACTTACCAGACGAATTGCCTGGGAAGGAATTCAGCATGATTATGAGCCTATGGCATGAGGAAGGGCCTGGGGAAAGAGGAGGCTATCCAGACTGACAGATGCTACAGGATCTTGAATGCCAGGCTAAAGGACTTTGGACCTTCTCTGGAGGAAAAAAGGGAGCCATTAAAGGATTTTCAGCAGGGGTGGAGCATGCTCAGATCTGGGCTTTAGCAGCATCAGCCTGGTTTGGAGGAAAGCAAAGTGAATGGAACAGTGACAGGAAGGAAGCTGGGGCCAGGAACAGGAGGGCGATGATTGGTGGTCTGACCTAAGTGGGCATGGATAAGAGGAGCACCTGGAGGTTGTAGCCTTCTTATTGGGTTTCCCCTGCTTTTTCTTAGTTGAAGTCTCTTTTGAGCCAGTCTCCTGATCCCGCAGGCTTGTGAAAGGAGGTGTTTCCACACAGGGCAATAAAGGAGGTGGGGAGAGGGAACTGGGGTTAAGAATCTCTAAATTTCAGGGGAGAGCTGAGGAGTCTGGAGGATGGGGGGGGGTGGCGGAACTGGGATGTTGAGTTGTGGCTGGTCTTCGAGACTTTGGGGGTTTCTGCAAAAGGTTAAGGCCTGGCAGCTGCCCCAACCAGGAGCCAGGGCTCCTGGGAGAGTTTCTGGGCCTGGGCTCCACCCCATATAGCCTCCCCCGCAACCCCGCCCCACCTACCCGCTCTTGCCTGCTCCCCAGGACCAAATCACTGGCCACATTGTTCAGAACCTTCCCTCCCCCACCCCACTCCTGAGCCACCTCATAGGGGCTGTGGAAGGGTGGCTTGTACTTTAGATGTGAACTTGGCAGGGCAGCTGGGCATCTTTCCCAGGGCCTGGGGCTCAATGGATACAAAGCCCCCTGAGAACGTCCTGAGGAACAGGGGTCATCAGCAAACTCTGGGTGCCAGCCAGAGCCCCACTTCTCTGACCTAAGTCAAAGACTCAGCTGGGCCTCAGCAACCCCAGCCTGCCTTCTGGAGCTTTCTTCTGCTGCGTCAGGAGTTCACACAAATGTCCCGAACCTGTTCCCAGGCATAGGGATGTGTCTGTAACAAGTCTGGGCCCAACCTGGCAGCTAGCACGCCTGTCTGCTGCTTAGAGAAACCCGTTGTGTTGGGTAGGCCTGGAGCCAGGGCCAGCCTGGGCCCTTGGAGACCAGGCCTGGGGGAGGATGGAAGGACAGCCATGAAGAAAATCATCTCCTCATCCCCATCCCTGGTGTGGCTGGCAAGCCTGTGGCAATATTATGCCTGTGATGCATTAAAAAATAATGTTAAGGGACAGTAAAACTGAATAAAATCAATTTTAGTACCTTGTAAACAAACAAAAAAACCCACTGCTGTCGAGTCGATTCCGACTCATAGTGACTCTATAGAGCTGCCCGATAGAGTTTCCACGGAGCGCCTGGTGGATTTGAGCTGCCGACCTCTTGGTTAGCAGCCATAACTCTTAACCACTACACCACCAGGGTTTCCTAGTGCCTCGTACAAAGCGGGAAAGGCACATACCACACAAAGAGCAGACTTTTAAAAGATATAGGCGTAGAATAGGATGTACATAAATACACACAATAAAAGGCAGCATCCCGTTGCCATCAAGTCGATCCCAGCTTATAGCGACCTTATAGGACAGAGTAGAACTGCCTAGGGTTTCCAAGGAGTGGCTGGTGGATTTGAACTACTCACCTTTTGTTTAGCAGCCAAGCTCTTAACCACTGTACCACCGAGGCTCCAAGAGGCAGCATAGAGTAATACATATTGCTATAATTTCCATTTTACAGACAAGGAAAGTAAGGTTTGTTAAGGATAAGTAATTTCCTTCAAGCCATACAACTAATAAATTGGCAGAGTCAGAATTCAAACTGAGATCTGTGGTTGTAGACCACTACAGCCTCAGTCTTGGATAAAACCTACCTCTCATGGTGTTTGCAAGATTAAAGAATAACGAGTGTAAAGTGCCAAGACCAGCGTCCATAGAAGGCACCTAATAAATGGCATCTATTATTTATTTGTTTTTTATAAGGATGAAACAATGCATGTGAAGTGCATGGCATAATATCTTCAACATGGCAAACACTCAATAAATGTCAGCTTTATAGTCATCGCCATCATCATCGTTTTCTCCAGTAAACTAGACGCACTTTGAGGGTAGGGACCATGTGTAGTTTGTCTTTGAGTCCCCAGGGCTGTCACTGAGCCCAGCACCCATTAGATTTTGGTAAGTGTTTGGGGAATGGTGGCTAGGGTGTATCTTGGACCCTTTCTACTTTACCTTTAACCTCATCAATTGCAGTTGAAGTTCCTGAATGTTAAGATGGGGACCAAGGCTCAAGCTGGGCTGGACAGACTCCTAAGACTGTGAGTCTGTTATGAGTCCTTAGAACTCTGAGGCTCAAACCCACTCCCCCGCCAGTTCCTCCCCTGGGTGATGGATGCTGTCAGGTGTCCTGCCTGCAATTTTGCTCAATGTGTCACCACTGTCAAAAGTGGGCTGTCATTAGTGAATGCAGCTTATCTGGGCCCACCCTGTTCAGTTTAGCCAAGTGAAGCCCGGCCCCAGAGGTGCCTGCATGACTCCTGTCCCAGGAACAGAGGTGTAAATGGAGCCCCCAGTCGAGTCCTCCCATGGCCACAAAGACCTGCTGTTTGAACCACTGTTCTCAAGAAAACATTTATTTGGCTGCGCACGTACCGCTCCGGACAGTGTGACTCCCCACAGACAAAACTTGGCTTAGTCTAGCCTGGCCTGTTCCCTGGACCTTGATTAAAATGCCCGTGGGGCTCTGGAGGCAGGCTTTCGCCTTAGTTAGCTATGTGACTCTGGCTGCTGCTCGTGGTCACGGAAATAGCAATGATATTGATGATACTGATAATAATAGCAAGGGCAGCACCTGCTGATTTTGTGCTCCAACAATATGCCAGGCACTGTGCCAAGTGCCTTCCATATGTTATCTCATTGAATCCTCAAAAGCACCCTGTGAATTAGATACACTATTTATCCCATCATACAGATGAGAAAACTGCACCTCTGAGAGGTGAAATCGCTTGCCTAAGGTCACACGGAGATGGGATTTAAGCTCAGATCTGTCAGATGCTGAAACCCTTGTCCTTAAATATTTATATTGCACTGCAAGTCATGTCACTTTTCTAAGACTCAGTTTATTCACCTGTTAAACAGATATATTGATGCATCTCCCTGAATTGGTGAGTTGTAGGTGAGGGAGTACTTGGGAGAGGTGGGCCTGATGCTTGGTATATAGTAGGCACTCAAATGCTTCTTTCTCCCTTTACTAAGATCCTACAGCCCCAAGTCTAGGCTTTTTGCATTGATAGGGGCCTTATCTCTGAATCCTGGCTTGGATGGTTTGGAAAGTGGTGGTATATTTTTGAAAAATAACCTAGATTTTTTAAAAATTTAAAAGATAATGTATAATCATTAAATAAAAGAAAACAGTGTAAAGCCATTATTTTCTTATAGAGATAACCACTGTGGATATTTTCTCACATTTTTCTTCCAAAGAATTTCCATATTTGCTTTTATCACTTAATAAAGTTGAGGACATCTCTCCAACTCAGTACAGGTAGCTCTACCCGATTCTTTTCACACTTGAATAATACATCATTATTGAGATTCATTTATCTATTTATCAAGTATGTATTGAGCATCTGCTCTGTGCCAAGAATTTATCTAGTCACTGGGAATACAGCCATCAACAAGACTGAGTGGTCTCTGCCAGTCAGGGAGCTGGCATCTTATGTTTCTTAGCCCCTAGACAAGGGCAGGGAGCCCTCATGGTGCAGTGGTTAAGTGCCCGGCTGCTAACTGAAAGGTCGATGGCTCGAACCCACCAGCTGCTCCGTGGGAGAAAGATGTGGCAGTCTGCTTCCATAAAGATTACAGCCTTAGAAACCCTATGGGGTAGTTCTATTCTGTCCTGTAGGGTTCCTATGAGTCAGAATCGACTCTACAGCAATGGGTTACTCAAGGACAGGGAGGCATTGGTGGTTCAGTGGTGGAATTCTCACCTTGCATGAGGGAGACCTGGGTTCAGTTCCTGGCCAATGCGCTTCATGTACAGCCTCCACCTTTCTGTCAGTGAAGGCCTGGGTGTTGCCCTGCTGCTGAACAGGTGTCAGTGGAGCTTCCAGACTAAGACAGACTAGAAAGAAAGGCCTGTTGATCTACTTCTGAAGATTAGCCAGTGAGAGCCATATGGATAGTAATGGTTTGATCCACAACTCATCAAGGGTATGGCAAATGACAGGACAAATGCTTCATACCATGCACGAGGTCACCATAAGTTGGGGGCCAACTCGATGGCAGCTAAGAACAACAACTTAAGGACATTTAAACTGTTTGCATTCCTAGGCAATGGTGCCATGACCCCTGTGCACATGTGTGCACATTTATCTGAAGCGTGGTTTCTGGAAGGAATATTGTTGGGGCAAAGGATTCACATGCCTTTAGGATCTTAATAAGTGGTACCCCTGTACTGCACAAGGGTGTGGTAAGGTGAGTTTTTATCCCCCAAAGTGTGGAAGCCCAGGCCCTGCTGGCTAGCCCTGCTGCAGGGCCTGCCAGGGGCCAGGAGCTATTTATAGTCCAGCCTTGCTGGACCAGCAGGACCTTAAAGGTCATTCGTTCCAGAACTCATTGGAATCCCAAGCCCTCTCCACACCATCTGGGGTGGGCAGGCTGGCAGCCTTGGCTTGAATCTTCGCAATGCTTTGCCAGGAGGTGGCATATCAGTACCTATTAGATAGGTGAGGAAACTGAGGCTCAGAGAGACTGGGACTTGGCCAGACCAGATAGCAAGTGACATGGCTTGGACTCAAATCCTTGTCTGTCTGCCACCACATCCTGTGCCCATCCTGTCATTCTGTCATACTGAGAGCGGCAGAGGGATAATAACCACACTAGTATTTATTGGCTATTACTGTGCCAGACACAGCAGAGGGCTTTAGATGTATTGAATCTTTCAAAACTCTGTGAGGTAGGTATACTTTTACTCCCATTTTATAGATGAGGAAATAAAGGGTCACAGAGGTCAAGTCACTTGTCCAAGGTCACACAGCAAAGCAGCTAAACCCAAGCCTGCTGCCCTCCAGAGCCCACATTCAGTGCTCTCTCTCCAAGCCAAGAAGCCCCAAGCCCTCGATGTTCATTTATTTAATATTTTTTTCATTTGCTGATCCCTGGTTTGTCACCCTGGTGGTGCAGTGGTTAAGAGCTGTGGCTGCTAACCAAACGGTCAGCGGTTCAAATCCACCAGGCACTCCTTGGAAACCCTATGGGGCAATTCTACTCAGTCCTGTAAGGTTTCTATGAGTCGGAATCGACTCGATGACAACAGGTTTATTCTAGATGGTTGGGGTACTATAGCGCACAACTGATCCCTGCCCAAGGCCATTGACTAGTAACCAAACGAATATACCAAAAAATCAAAAACCAAACCTGTTGTTGTCGGGTTGATTCCAACTCATAGCAACCCAATAGGACAGAGTAGAACTGCCCCATACAGTTTCTAGGGAGGGCCTAGTGGATTCGAACTGCCAGCCTTTTGATTAACAGCCACAGCACTTAACCGCTACACCACCAGGGTTTCTAAGAGTGGCAGTTATAGGTGAGGTTCTACCAGATCGCTGGATTCAAAGTCCAGAGTGCTAACCATTACACCATAGAACCAAATGGATATAGATCAGGTAATTTCAGGCAGAGGTAAGTAAGTGACCACCCACTGAACAGACAAGGAACAGCTTGAGCTTAGAGGACAGGCTTCCTCTCAGCCAAGGCTCAAAGCCAGGACATTCATTCACGAACATTTATCGAGCACTGGGATAAGTACTGGGTACTGTGTTGAGCCAAATCATATGTGTCCCTTCTCTCTGCCACATATATGTCACCCCCCCAATTGAACTGGGCCAGGCGAATGGTCCCGCCCTGTTTCTGTTCCTTGTGTTTCTAGTGGAATCTATTCCTGGCTTCTTGCAGCCAGGACCAGGTCTGGCTTCCCTCTTTGGCAGAGCTGATGGTCCCTAGGTGTCGGGGCTCCTGGAAGGGGTAGGGTGTCCTGTGTTTGTTTGTCTCAGCTTCTTTAAGGAGGAAGGGCCCATGTGTCACTGCTTTACCAGGCTCCTGGCCGGGGCTTGGCTGGGGGAGCGTGTGGATACCAGCTGGGCCTGTCCTTGGAGTCTCAGAAATGTTGGCCACAAGGTCGTGGTCATGCCCTCTGCTCTCAGGCCACAGCTGTTGGGCAGCCCCACCCTGCATGGTCAGGTGACTCAGGCAGACATCAGAGCAGGGAGGAAGCCTCAGAGCCGAGCTATTTATGGCTAGACTCTGGGACCCCCCAAGACCCCGCCTTCACTCTGGAACACACTGCTTGGCTTGTGAAATCCAACCCCTGTTTCAGGCACCAGCTGGTATCTTGTCCATTTATAGCATGTTCCTGTGGGAAAGAAGGAGGGCCCAGCTCTGGGACAGCCTGGGTGAGCAGGGGCTCCAGCAGTTTCTTTGACTTCCAAATTGACCCATGTTCGTTTGCTGAGCTTGTAGGATACTAGGCCCCCACTAGATTCTGGGGACACGGAGATGATTCAGATGAGGTCCCTGCCCTCACAGTGCTCCTTACCAGGTGGGGGACACAGACTCAGACACAGACAATTACAGGGAAGTGGGACCCAGGGGACTGTAGGGGTGATGGGTCCAGCCTGACCATCAGGGCAGGCTTCTTAAAAAAATTTTTTTTTTTTTTAGGCTTCTTAGAAGGGGTGATATCTGAGCTAATCCAGGTCTCCTAGGCTGTGGCCCCTTCTTGCTGAATGAGACTGTTCGGTCCTGGTATTCATTTCTGCACTCACTGAACACCAACTCTGGGTTCAAATCAAGCCCAGTCTCTGCCCTCTAGGAGCTCCCAGTTTCCTGGGGGAGATAGCCTTAGACACACACAGTCACAGCTGAGTTCTAAGAAGTATGGGCAAGGGAGGCTGATAGGTAAGAAACTCATATTCCTCAAGTCCCTACTATGTGCCACATCGTCTCATTTAATTTTAACATCTCTCTGAGCTAGATATTATTATTCTTTTATCAACTAGCAGACTGAGGCCCGGAGAGGTAAATTACTTTGTTCATGGTCACATAGCTAGAAAGTGCTGGAGCTGGTACTTAAATCCAATAGTGTCTGACTCCAAATTATGTACTAAGGACACCCCATGCACAGGGAACAGCATTGTCAAAGGTGTAGAGATTTGGAAGCTCATACAGCTTCTGAGAGCTCTGAGTAGGTCAGTATGATTGGACTAGAGTATGGCAGGAAGTGAAGCCAGAGAGGTGGGCAGGGCCCAAGGCCTGGAGGGCCTTAAAGTCAGGTGAAAGGTGCTGGAGAACCAGAGCAGGGATCTGAGCAGGGACTGGGTATGGCTAGTTTTAGTAGGAAGAGGTATCTGTTGCACCACTGGCGGGGGGCTGTCTTCATTTGCCTGAAACATGGTTTCTGGAAGGGATATCGTCAGATAAAGGGTTCACACGCATTTAGGATCTTAATAGCCGGTGCCCTTTGTACTGCACAAGAGTGTGGTATTAGGATGCTTTTGGCTGCAAGTAACAGAAACACAATTAAAAAAGGCTCAAATATTGAAGAAATTGTGTTATATTCCAGACAAGAAGTCTTGAGGCAGGGTGGCTCGGAGGCCGGCTAATCTAGGGGCTCATGGTATCATCAAAGACCTGGGTCTGTCCATCTTTCTCCTTCCCCATCAGTATGTGGACCCCAACCCTGTGGTCAAAAGGTGGCTATTTCTTTGGGACAAAGTCCTCTCCCTGCAACATCTAAAGACTGGTGGAGAGGAAAAGTGGAGGAAGGCTCAAACAACACTTCTGCTTGCTTGATTAGAACTTAGTCACATGGCTACACCCAGCTGCAAAGGGGCCTGGGAAATGCAGTGTTTCTTCCAGGTGGCCATGTGTCTATAAATCAGGGGAAAAGTGAGAGAGTGGATGTTGGCAGGCATCTAGTATTTCCTAACACCCTGTCATGTCAAAGATTTTATCCTGGAGGAAGATAGTGAAATTAGACATAAATTAAACTCTTACTGAATTAGTGGCAATTGTGATGTGTGCTGCATGGGACTCCATGTCACAGTGGTAACTGCTGACCTCTCCCCTGAGCAGTCAAGTACATGAAGGAGGTCTCACCACATTTCAAGAACTCTGCTGGTGGGACCTCGGTCAGCTGGGACTCGCCTCCTGCCTCACCCCTTCAGCAGCAGTCTTCCTCCCCTGGCCCCCCACTCCGGGACCTCAGTGATGCCAAACATGTGTCTTTGAAAATGGCATATGTCTCAAGGAGGTGCACCCCCACTGATTCAGAGTCCAGGTAAGACTGGGACAGGGAGCAACTCAGACACGCCGACACCCTGGAATTAGGCATTGGGGCCAAAGGAAGGATACCTCTGTATTGTAAATGACCAGCGCAATGCCAGAATGTAGTAGGAACCTAAGAAATGTTTGTTGCATGATTGCAGTTATGGGAGTGATAACTGGTCTGCTTATCTCTTCTTCTACTTGGAAGTTTACATCTGAGGGAGACTTTGGTGAGGATCCCTGGTTTCCAGCCCCAATTTTCCTTGGATTAGCCCTTTTTCCTCATTAAACTTTAGATTCCCTATTGTGAAATAAGGTTGTTGGGCTCAATGGTCCTGTAAAGTCTCCTCTAACTCTGATTGATGTTCTGAGGTGTCTGGTAACATTTGTATCAGGGCCAGGAAGTTAGCATTCCTCACATCTGAGCAGCCCTTAACAGTTCATTCATAATAAGGTTGATACCAGCTAAGATTTATTGAGGAGCCCCTGGGTGGCGCAGATGGTTCAGCACTTGACTGGCAGTTTAGACCCACCTACAGGTGCCTCAGAAGACAGGCCTGGCAATATGCTTCTGAAAGGTTATAGACTTGAAAACCCTGTGGAGCAGTTCTACTCTGCATACATGGTGTTGCCATGAGTCGGAATTGACTCGATGGCAACTGCCAACAATAACTGGGTGTAGCGTGCCTTCCTGTGCAATTTCATTTAATTCTTACAGCAACCCTATGAGGACATGCCATTATTTCACTCCCAGTTTAGAGATGAGGACGTGGGCTCAGCGAGACGAAGTAACCTGCCTGAGGTCACGCAACTAGGAAGAGGTGAAACCTGCCCCATTCCACATGGCCCTCTGTGCTTTAGAAGTTGCAGGATGCCTAAGTGATAGTGGTGGTTGAATGGAATATATGTTGGTCAAGTGGGCTATGCTGTGTTGGGGTGGTGTTTATATGGTATGTGCATAAAAGGCTTGTCCGGTGGGTCCCAGTTCCAGCCTAGGTTCAGTGCCAGGCAAATGCTCAACATCAGTTGGGAGGATTGGTTAATGTCCACCATCCAAATTTCTTGGCCTTACTTGATGCCCCACCCCAGTCTGCCCCCATGAGGCATGAACTAGTGTTTCACAGGTCACTTAGAGCTGCTGTACTGAAGGGACCGTTTGTGTTGGGAGAAGGCGAGGTGGGTATTAGGCCTTCCTGAGACTCACAGAACCTTAGGTTAATCACGGTTGCTAGCCTGATTCCAGACATCAGTTGAAGCATGTGTGTGCCTGTATTTCTATGTGTATGCACCTGGAGATGGCATGTAAATGAAGTGTTTGTATATGTGAGCGTTTGCATGTGTATGGATGTAGATTTTGTGCATGTGTCCCTATATGTTAATATTTGTATGTATATGTGCACATGCATGTATGCATGTGTGCTTGAACATATGCATACTGTGTGTGACTACATGTGTAACCTGAATATAATTGAGGTTCTGTGTGGCCTGCTGTCAGCACAGTATCCCAAAGGGACACAGCCTGGCAGCCAAAATGTAATGACAATATTTCAAACTTTTACTTAGTGTTAGAATTGCATTGGGCTGCAAGTATCAGAAACCCCAACAAGCAATGGCTTAAATAAATGAAGAGTTTTATTTTTCCACATGTTTAAAAAGAAGTTCAAGGGTCATCTGCACAGGCTGTTAGAGCTGCCCAAAGATGCCATCAAGGAACCAGGCTTCCAATTTCCTCCTCTGCTATCTTTGTGTGAATGTTCTTCATGGAGACAGGATGGCAGCTGTACCTCCAAGCATTGTATCCATGTTTCAAACAGGTAGACACTAAAGGCAAAGGGATTTTTCTCTATTTTGGTTATCTATTGCTGCATGACAAACCATCCTAAAACTTAGTGTCTTAGAAAATAACTGTTATTTCTTACTTCCGCATTCTGGCTGGCTCAGCTGGCCAGTTCTGTTCTATGTGGTGTCTGCTGGGGCTGGAAGTCCAAGATGGCTGCTTCATCCACCTGTCAGGCATCTCAGCTGAGATGGTTGGGACAGCTAGGGATGGGCTGACCATTCCTCTTTCCATGTGGCCTTTCCACAGGGCTAGCTTGTGCTTCTTCATAGCATGCTGATCTCAGGGTAGCTAGACTTTTTTTTTAGTGTTCGAAAGTTTATCACTTATTTATTTTTTTAGATAATATTTTATTGTGTTTTAGGTGAAAGTTTATGCAGCAAATTAGGTTCCCCGTTAACATTTTTTATACAAATTGTTCTGTGCAATTGGTTACAATTTTTACAATGTATGAGCATTCTCATTTCCGTTAGGTTTGTTCTGTTTCTATTGATTTAGTTTCCCTTCCCCTGTGTGCCTTCTTGTCTTTGCTTCTGGTGCATTTTGACCATTTGGTCTCCTACAGTTAATTGTTTAAGGGAACACATTACACATGTGTGATATTGTTAATTTTATAAGCCAATCTATTATTTGGCTGAAAGGTGACCTGCAGCTGCAATTCCAAGTTCAAAGGTTTTCTTAGGGCAACAGCCTTGGGGGTCATTCTAGTCTCTATTGGTCCAGTAGGTCTGGCCTTTTTTTAGGAATTTGAGTTTTGTTCTATATTTTTCTCCCATTCTATCTGGGACCTTCTATCGTGTCCCTGGTCAGAATGGTTGATAGTGGCAGCCAGGCACCATCCAGTTCTTCTGGTCTCAGGTTGACAAGAGGCTGTGCTTTGTGTGTAGACGTCTTGTATGTTGTTGTTCTTAGTTCCCTTCTAGTTGACTGACGCGTGGCAACCTCTTGTATAAGGAGTGAAAGGCTGCTCAGTCCTGTGCCCTTTGCGTGATGGTTGGTATATTTGGATCCACTGTTGTGGCTATCGTGTCAGTCTGCTCACTGAGGGTTTCCTTTATTTTGCTGACCCTCTATTTTACCAAACATGATATCCTATTCCAGTGATAGGTGTTTCAGGACTTCTTAAATAAAAAAAAAAAAAATTAAGAGTGGCTTGGAAATCCCATTATGTCACTTCTGCCACATTCTGTTTGTCAAAGCAACTCACAAGGCCAATCCAGATTCAAGGGGAGGAGAAACATGTTCCACCTCTTGATGAGAGAGGTGACTATGCAGACAGCGAGGGATGGCTCTGATGGAGGCCATCTTTGGAGACTAACTACCATCCTAGGAAAGATCTACCTTTCTTTCTGAAAGAGACACCCTCTCCATAGGGAAGGGACTTCTCTTTATATCTCATTGGTCAGAACTGAGTCACATGGCGAAGGGAGGCTGGGCATTAAGGTATTTTGCTTCCTGGTTCTGTAGTAGAGGCAGGTAAAGGTGAAGGGGTTGGAATGGTTGTTATATGATCATCGTCTGTCACATTCTGTCTCTTACAGAAATGCCAAAGGGGAGTGGACCCTTAATTAATGCCCACAAAACGTTTTGAAAAGCATCTCTCCCCGTCACTACTCCTCTTGGTACTTCTTTGAAACTCTTTCCCCCACACTTGCCTGCAGGGCTTTTTTGTCTTCCTGCCTTCTCCTTGCTTCACTCCCCCAGCTCTTTGTTATGTAGATCAACTTGGCCTCTCAGACTAGTTTTTGTTTTCTATTTCTTCTCCCAATTAGTACAGTACTTTGGTTCTGTGCAACAAAGGAGAACCTGACAGCTGGCCCAGCAAGAGAATCCTTCCTCTTAGAAACCAGGAGAAAAGGGCGAGATTATGAATCCACACACAGGAATAATTTTGGCCCCTATCACACATGTCACATGTCTCTGAGTACTTGTGTGTATATGCATGTGTTTGTGTGTATTATAGTCTCTGGGCCCTAGACCTGATGAGGCTTCATCAACTGTGGCTGGAGTCCCAGTGATAAGCGTAGCTCCTGATTCTCTCTTGGACATCCCCTGTGGTTTGGGGTGGGGTAGGGTTTCTTGGGCCAGATTTCAGGGCTGGGCAGCTGCAGCTCAGTGGATAGGCCTTCCTCTGTACAGTATTTGTGCCTGCAGGTATCTGGAGATCTGTTCTGCTGATGGCCAAGACACTCTCTTCCTGAGAGCCAAGGATGAGGCTAGCGCGAGGTCATGGGCAGCTGCTATCCAAGCCCAGGTCAGTGCTCTGATGCCCTGGGTCAAGGATGAGCTGCAGGCACTGCTGGCAGCCACCAGCACAGCTGGGAGCCAGGACATCAAGCAGATCGGCTGGCTGACTGAGCAGGTGCTTGTTGGGTCTGGGACTTATCTCTCCCTTTCCTCCCTTCCCTGGCTCTCTGACTTCTCCCCTCCCCACCCCTCCTTACTGCTGCCTTGCCCTCCTGCAGCTGCCCAGCGGGAGCACAGCACCCACCCTGGCCTTGCTGACTGACAAGGAGCTGCTTCTCTACTCCTGTCTCCCCCAGACCCGTGAGGCCCTGAGCCGACCGGCCCGTACTGCTCCGCTTATCGCCACCAGGTATCCACAGGCAAAGTGGGGGTCTTACCCAGAGCTTGGCGGGGTTTCTCCAGATAGGCCTCAGAAGCTGGGAACTCCTGCCCCATTCTGCTCCTGAGTTATTCCTCAGGTCACCTGGGCCAAGACCCTACCCTGTCTGGGCCTTGTTTTCCTCATCTGTGAAATGAAAGCTTGGAACAGAAGGACGTGAAGTCCCACTAGTCACTCATTCATTGATACGTACTCTCTGCCCAACTTTGTGTTGCATGGTTTGGGGGACATAACGCTGACCCCAGTAGTCTCTGCCCTCAGGGAGCATCCAGTCTGGTGGGGGAGACAGACCCAGAAACAGCCATTATAGCGTAGGCTTGTAGGAGCCCCTTAACTGCCTGGCCTGGTTGGCGAAGGCTTCAGGGAGGAGGTGACATTTGAGCTGGACTTTGATGGACGTCGAAGTTTGCTACTTCAGAAAGGGTAGAAGAGGATAACAGGCAGAGAGAACAATATGTGCAAAGGCACTGAGGCATGAAGAGCTCTAGTGTGTTCATGGAGCTGTGAGTGTGGTATAACCAATGTGTAGAATCCATGCAAGAAACGGAGAGAAATGAGACAGGCAGTTGGCAGGGGCCTGATCTTGCAGGGTCTTGATTGCCTGATTAGGAAATGTTAGCTTTATCTTAAGAGCTGTGAAAAATTCGAGAGTTTAAGCAGGGGAGTGAGGGGACTCTGGTTGTGTCTTAAAAGAATCCTCCCATGGCTGCCTGCCACGTGGAGAATGTGCTGGAGGGGACAGGATGGAAGTTGGGAGGCTGCTGCAGCCGTGCAGGCAACTGGAGAAGTGGGCGGGGGTGGCTGGAGGTAGCAGATGGGCAAGAAAGACTACATTTGCTTTGAAGAACACATGGGTGGTAAAATTAACAGGATTTACTGCTTGCCAGATGAAGAGGGTGAGGGAGACATCGGGATAAAGAGATGAACGGGAGGTTTGGAGCTTGTGCCTGAGTGGGCAGTGGGACTATTCAGGGAGTGGTACAAAGGGAGGAGGCTGGAGCAAGATGCTGAGTTGAGTCCCAAGTGTGTGGGGGATGGTTAGGGGCTTGGAGCCAAAACTTGGGGACTCACGGGTATGTAGCACAGGGCTGGAAAATGGGACAGAGTGTCAGCAGCAGCTCCAAGGGGAATGAGGCTATAGGAGGGAGAGTGTATGGAATGAGGAACAAAGAGGGTTAACTAAGGACCAGGACTCTGAAGCCTCCTGCCCAGAGACGGATAGTGAGCTGCCCAAGGCTACACAGCAAATGAGTGTCAAGCTGCAGGTTTGGAGTCTTTATTACACCTGTGTCCCCATCCTAGGCTGGGCTTTGGGCCTCAAACACACCAAACTGCTGGATTGCCTATGTAATCAAGTGACTCATTAATCCAGGCCACAATATTTATTGAGCACCTACTATGTACCAGACATTGCTTTAGTTACTAGGGATGCAGTGGTGAAAAAAACAGAAACAGATTTCTACCTTAGCTGACGTTCTAGTGAAAAGGACGGTTAAAAACGAACTGAAAGAAAGAAATAAAAAGTGTAATTTCTGGTGCCATGATGAAAAATAAGGCTAGTGAGTGACAGGGCTGCTATTTTATTTTTTATCCAGATCAAAGTCCTTTTTTTTAAATTGTGCTTTAAAAGAAAGTTGACACGGTGCTATTTTAAACAAGGAGGTCAGGGAAGGCTTCTCAGAGGAGGTGACATTTGAGCAAAGGTCTGAAGGAAGTGAGGGAGTGAGCACGTACAAAGGTGCTGAGGCAGGAATGTGCTTGGTGTTTTCTGGAACCCCAGAGAAGCCCAGCAGAGGGAGTGAGGGGAGGGTGGCAGGAGATGCCAGTGGCAAGGTCTCTGCTGTGTCAGTCAGTGCCCACCTGGAAGCCCTATCCCCTTTAGGAGGTAAAAGGTTCATGGGGTCTTTCCCCAGGCCACCTCCCCTTCATCCAGAATTGCCTTCCCCTTCCTGAGGCCTCACACTTAGCCCTCTGCCCCCCACCCCTAGGCTGGTGCACTCAGGCCCCTCCAAGGGCTCAGTGCCCTACGATGCAGAGCTGTCTTTTGTCCTGCGCACGGGTACACGCCACGGTGTGGACACTCACCTGTTCAGCGTGGAGTCACCACAGGAGCTGGCTGCCTGGACCCGCCAGCTGGTGGATGGCTGTCACCGGGCCGCTGAGGGTGTACAGGAAGTATCTACAGGTAGGCTGGGTGGATCTGGGGGTGCCTCTTAGTAACGAGCCTCTCATCCTTAGAAGCATTCAAGTTTCCTTCTTTAGGGCGCTTCAGAAGGAGGGATGGAAAGTGGGGTTGGGGGCCACTGAAGGTCCTATGTTTTGGTGCCTCTTTTCCCTGGGGTATTTGTAGTCCTGGCTTTGTGATTCTGCTGGTGAGGATGTTAGAAATGGCCCTTGGGGTAATGTTGCCAGATAAAATACAGGACACCCAGTTAAATTTGAATTTCAGATATCGATACTTTTTTAGTATAAATATTTCTAAATTATCTGTTGTTTATCCAAATTTTAAATTTAACTAGGCACCCTAAATTTTTATTTGCTGAACCTGGCAATTTTACGGGCCATGCTTAGCGGGTCTGCTGATGTCATTATGGGAAGTGGGTTCCCTGTCCATGGCAGATTTTTCAGCTCCTTTTTTCCATTTTGGGGTGCCACTGAAAGTGGGACTGAAGTGGGGTGTGGGTTCTCTAAGGACCTTCTTTTGGTATTTCAGGGTGGGGATGACTCTATGCCAGGTAGATGCGCAGATGTCATGACAGTGAACCTCCCATCCCTGGTGGTAGTCAAGCTCCCACATTGTGGAGCTGCCAGTCAGGGGTTGGAGGTGGGACTTGGGGTCTCTGAGGTACTGACTGGTGTCTGTGCCCACACGCCTTACCCACAGCCTGCACATGGAACGGTCGTCCCTGCAGCCTGTCCGTGCACATTGACAAGGGCTTCACGCTATGGGCGGCTGAGCCAGGTGCGGCCCGAGCAGTGCTGCTCCGGCAGCCCTTTGAGAAGCTGCAGATGTCCTCGGACGATGGTGCCAGTCTCCTTTTCCTGGACTTTGGGGGCGCTGAGGGCGAGATTGTGAGTGGAGGGTGCCCTCCATGCCCTGGGGTGGGAGGCTGTGCTGTCCTGGAGACCAGGCTGGACCGGGCCCCTGACCTTCTTTCCATCCACCCTGCAGCAGCTGGACCTGCACTCGTGCCCCAAAACCATGGTCTTCATCATCCACTCCTTCCTCTCGGCCAAAGTCACCCGCCTAGGGCTCTTGGCCTAGAGGTCACTAGATGCACCAGCGTTGAAGAGGGATGCCCACCACATGGCCTGACCTGGCCCTCTGCCAACTGCCTGCTCACCACTGGGCTGAGGAAAACGAGAGGAGAGAAATAAGATTTGCAGAGAACCAGCCCGGAAGGGAGGCTAGAATGGCCTCAGGGACTGGGATCCAGACCCAGGACACAGCGGCCCCTGCCCTCTGACCTGTGACGGGTGGCCTCCTTGCTGCCCCCTCCCCAACAGTGCCTTTTGCAGAGAGATATTTTGTGTATGCAGAAGCCATTCTGAGTCTGGGGCCTGCCCCCGTGGGGATCCTGACCCCAGCCAACAGCTGCCAGGCCTCCCGCAGGCCCCTAAGCCATCCCAGAGGCCCCTTCTGAAGCTGGGGTCCCTTGGGGTCAGCAGCAAGAGAAGGAGGAGGAGCCTTTCTGTTCATTTTTTCCTTCAGCCCCACCACCTTGGGGTGTGTTTTTCTCTTCATCCTCTCTCTTTCCTCCTTACTCTTGGGTAAATAAACAGCCTATGAACACACAGGCAGCCGGGCCAAGTGTCTGTGGTTTGTGCCTTGGCCTTCAGGCCCTGCGGTGGCCTCTACAGTGTCAACATAGACCAGACTCAGGACTGGGGCCCCTTTCCCTGGAGAAAAACAGGCCTTTAACCACAGAGCCAGAAAGAGAGTATATTAGTTGTCTATTGTTGTGTGACATAACCAACCAACCAATTGCCATCAAGTTGATTCCTACTCACGGCAACCCCATGTGTGCCAGAATAGAACTGCACTCCACAGGGTTTTCAGTAGCTGATTTTTCGGAAGTAGATCGCCAGGCCTTTCTTCCAAGGTGCCTCTGGGTGGACTTGAACTGCTAGCCTTTCAGTTAGTTAACTGTTAACCGTTTGTACCATTCAGGGACTCCATCATGTGATATATTACCCCCAAATTTAGCAGCTTAAGACAACAACCATTATCTCCCAATTCCTGTGGGTCAGGAATTCTAGAAGGGCTAAGTTGGGTTATCCTTGTCTCAGGGTCTTTCATTAAGTTGCTGTCAAGATGTCAGTTGGTACTGCAGCCATCTGAAGGCTTGATTGGGATTGGAGGATCCACTGCCAAGAAGCCTCACTCACATGGCTGATGGCAGGAGACTTCAGTTCCTCGTCACATGGACCTAACCATACAGCTGTCCGAGAGTCTTCAGGACGTAGCAGCTTCCCTCAGAGACAGTGATCCCAGAGAGAGAGCAAGGAGGAAGCCACAGTGCCTCTTCTGACCCAGTCTTGGAAGTAAGATGCTGTCATCGGCTATATTCTATTTGGTAGAAGCAAGTTACTCAGTTCCAGCCTACACTTACGGGGAGTAGAATTAGGCTCCACCCCTTGTAGAGAGGCATGTCAAAGAACGTGTGGACATATTTTTAAACCACCACAGACCTTGTTTCTGCAGGAGGGAGGATGACTAGAATGTGCTTTGGAAGCTGTATGTGCTGGCTGGATGTGATCGAGCCACAGTTACGATTTCCTGCTTGCCTACATTGTCCAGAAAGTCACGATGATGATAGTTACGGTAGCTAACGTTTAAAGAACACTTACGCTCGGCCAGGAACTGTGTTAGACACTGTAGATTGTGATTATCTCATTGGATTCTCACCACACACCTCTGTGGTGGCAAGATTATCTCCATTTCACAGATAAGGACGCTGGGACTCAAAGGGAAAAGGGACTTGCCCAAAGTCACAGCTCAGAAGTATCTGGGTTGGCATTCAGACAAGGTCTGTCTGACTCCAAAGCCCTTGTTCATCTTAGAGACGTTCTGGTCTTGCACTATCCAACAGAAATAGGGTGTGACCCACATGACACCAGTTGCCATGGAGTCAATTTTGACTCACGGTGACCCCACATGTTGCAGAGTGGAGCTGCTCTCCATAGGGTTTTCAAGGCTGTGACCTTTTTTTAAAAATTTTATTGTTGAGAATATACACAGCAGAACACACACCAATTCAACATGTACAATTCCGAGAAGGCTGTGACCTTTTAGAAGCAGATCTCCAGCCTTTCTTCTGAGGCACCTCTGGGTGGGTTTGAACTGCCAACCTTTCGGTTAGTAGTCACGTGCTTAACCTTTGTGTTGTCTAGGGAGTCATGTGAGCCACATGTAAAGTAGTAAATTTTTTAGTAGCCACATTAAAAAAAAAAGTTGAAAATAATTAAAAAAATATTTTTATTTATGGTAAAAATACATCTAACAAAACATTTTCCAATTCAACAATTTTCACATGTATAATTCCGTGACACTGATTACCTTGATTACCTTCATCATGTTGTATGATCATTACCACTATCCTTTTCTAAATCATTCCACCACCGTTAACAGAAACTCAGTGCCCTCTAAGCAATGACTTTCCCTTCCCCCCTCTCTTCCACCCCTGTTAACAGGTCTCTACATTTGCTTATTTTAATAATATATTTTATCTAACCCACTATGTAGAATAAATTATCATTTCAACATATAATCAGTAGAAAAATTTGCTAACGAGATGCTTTACATTCTTTTTTTCAGAGTAAGTCTTTGGAGCCTGGTGGTGCAGTAGTTAAGAGCTCAGCTACTGACTAAAAGGTCGGCAGTTGGAATCCACCAGCTGCTCCTTGGAAACCCTATGGGGCAGTTCTGCTCTGTCCTATGGGGTCGCTATGAGTTGGAATCGACTCAAAGGCAAAGTTTTTTTTTTTTTTTTTGGGTTTAAGTCTTCAAAATCCAGAGTGTATTTTATACCTACAGCACATCTCTATTCAGATGTCCAATTTTAATTAATTCTAGATCTGCATTTAGATTTCATAAAATTTAGAGTTGAAAAAAGTAGATTCACGTACCCAAGTTGTTCCAAACCTACTAAAGTTTTCCAACAATTGCATTGAGTATCGGTTTGCAAATTTAAAATTAAATTTGAAAAACTCAGTTCCTCATTTACAGTAGCTGCATATCAAGTGCTGAGTAGGCAAGCGTGGCTCGTAGCTATTGTATTGGACAAAGCAGTTCAGATGGAACCTCCTCATAAGGAAAGCAAGGCCCAGATGAGAAGGGACTTGGAACCATACAACGACCCAGAGCTGGTCCTAGAAACCAGGTACTAGAAACTTGGGGGAATGGAGATAAATGGCTATTCCAGGCCTTTCTCATCCAACCACCCACCTGCTGGCACCTGAGAAATGTTTAGTGCACACCTGCTATGTGCTCGACCTTGGGGCCAGAGCTGATGTAACCGAGAGCAAGACTGAGGGTCCCTGTCCTCGGGAAGCTGACAGGTCAGGGGAAAGAAATTCATCAGAAGATCCCATGATCGAACGTGTGATTTCAGGTTGGGCAGACGCGTGGAGGTGGCAGAGCGCTCAGCGGGGGCCTGCCCTGGCCTGGGGGCTAGGAAGGTCTCTCTCAGGAGGAGACCCTGCAGCTGACACCCACCTGAAGGAGCTTTAATCCGCTGTTGCTGTTAGCTGCCGTGGGGTTGATTCCGACTCCTAGCGGCCTCACGTGTGCAGAGCAGAACTGCTCCGTAGGGTTTTCAAGGCTGTGAGTTTTCAGAGGCAGATCACCAGGTCTTTCTTCTGAGGCATCTCTGGGTGGGTTCAAACTGCCAGCCTTTTGGCTAGTAGTTGAGCACTCAACCATTTGTAGCACCCCGGATTTCCAATAATGTTATGTGATAAAAAAAAAAAACCAACCCTAATCCCCGTGGCTATAGCAAAAAGCATTTATTTTCATGCTCCTGGGGCTGCAGTGGAAACCCTGGTGGCGTAGTGGTTAAGTGCTATTATGGCTGCTTCTTGGAAACTCTATGGGGCAGTTCTCCTCTGTCCGGTAGGGTCACTATGAGTCCGAATTGACAGCAATGGGTTTGGTTTGGTTTTGGGGGGCTGCAATTTGACTGCAGGTTGATTATTATAAGCTGGTCTCGCCTGGTTGCTTTGCTTCAGGCTGTGGATTGGGCTCAGATCTGCTCTATGTTCCTTCTGGAGCTCAGGGTGAAGAGGCAGCAGCTCTGGGACCGTGATTTTCTCATGGTAGATGGCTGGAGTGCAAAGAAAGGCAAATGGCACAAGTACATTTACATCCTAGGCCAGCATGATACCCACTCTTCATCCATTGGCCAAAACAAGTCATACAGCTGAGCCTGACATCACTGGGGAAGGCAAACACAGTGGGCCCCCAGTGGGAGGGGGAGGGGATTGAATAATTGCTCAGTATAATTAGAACTGTCAGAAACTAGTAGGAGTTAATCAGGTGGAAGGCAACTAGCTTCCCAGGCAGAGAAACCCAGGGGAAAGGCCCTGAGGAGGATGGAACAAGGGGTTTTTGGAAACATGGGTTCTGAAAAAGGACCCTTGTGGTTAAAATGTGGTGGTTGATGGGGAGGATGGTGGGAGATGGCCCCTGGGGCTCATGTGGGTTGGAGTGGGTGCATGGCAGTAGTAGGGGATGTGGGGAATGGCTGTTGAGTGTATATGTAAATGGGGCAGCAGAAAAGCCACCAGAGAACACCCGTCATGCTGCCAGCTTAGCCCCATAGGCCGTCAGAACTGGCAAGGGGTAGCTCTGACATCCTCTGACCTGCTGCCTCCTGCCCCAGCCACAAGGGGGTAAGATGAGGTCTCTCTTGGGCCTCTGGGGTAAGGTCCAGATTTGAAAGAGCACGGGGTAAAGAGGCCAAGAGACATGGATTCACATCCTGGCTCCTCCTTGACTCCCACACTGGAAGCCCTAAAAGTGGCTTCCTTCCAGCTCTAGAATTCCTCCATCACGTGATTACTGACAGTAGTGAGAGAAGGAACGTGGTAACACAAAAGTCAGGGCCTGAAACAGGAAGTTGATGTGGCCAGAAGGATGGGGTCTAGCCTTGGGGGTCATCTGGAAGGAGGAGGGGCATTGTCTGCTGTCAGTGGGATGGGTGAGGGCTTCCCCCTTTTATTTCCAAACTCATATTGGGATGTAGTTGCTGCTACCATGTTGGAGCTCTGCATAGCATGGTGCTTTCTTCCCCCATGGCCAAATTAGGACAGGACATTCACTTCCCGTTGCACTAAAAAAACTTTACAATAAACCTGAATGATTCTCCAGCTGAAGTCTTTAGATTCCAAAGTGTCTAAGAACTTGCCTCTGTGGTCCAAGAGTTTTCCAGAGATTCTGATATTTTGGACTGCCATGGTGCTGATAATTCTCCCAAATGATCAGATCACATTCTAGGTTACCTAGAGAACCACAGTAAAACCAAAAATGATGGTTTTTACAATTCTTGGCTTGTGTTTGCCCTTATGTTTTTGACTGAATTGGCACCTGTCACCTGAGGAGATAGTGTGAACTTTTTTGCAGTTTGTCTCAAACTCCTGGAATCTGGGGGTTTGTTTTTATCGCCTTGTCTGCCCCAAGACACCGTGGTGGTCGAAGACTCCACAATCTGATCCTACATGAAAGCCACAACCTCCTAAACACTCTCCTGAATTGCCTTCTCTCCCTCTCCCTGCAGTCTAAGTTGGAGAAATAAGCAGGAGTCAGGTCTGTAGACCCTAGGATACAGTAGGAAATCTGGATTTTATTGTAAGGGCAATGGAAAGCCATTGGGAGTTTTCACTAGAGGAGTGGTATGAGCTAATTTAGTAAAACAAACAAACAAACTCCTCTAGGGTTTGTGTGGGAAATAGTCTGCAGGAGACAGGGCAATAGTTTGTGATAGTTTCTGATGAGATAACGGTGGCGCAGGCTAGAATTGTAGCAGCAGGGACAGAAAAGAGAACAGATTTGAGACATTTCGGAGTTAGAGCTGACAGAACTTGCTGAGGGATTGAGTGTGGAAACTAAGGGAGAGGAAATGAAAATGACTCCTCAGTTTTTCCTAGTGCAGTTGGGAGGATGGTTGTGCCGTTTACTGAAATAGGCCAGAATGGGCAGGAACAGGTTTTGGGGAAGGTGCGTGTGTGTAAATTAAGAGCTATGTATTATGTTAGAGATGGGCATTAGACACCCAGGGGGAGGTGCCACGTAGATGTAGTTGTGGATCTGCAGCTTCAGGGAGGGTCCAGGCTGGAGAAGTGACTCTGGGGATCATTAACCTATAAGGCAGTGCTGTGCAATAAAAATACAGTGCAAACGACTTATGTAATTTAAAATTCCCTAGTAACACATTAAAAAGTAAAGAAACAGGTGAAATTAGTTGAAACAATATGTTTATTTAGCCCAATATATCCCAAGTATTATTATTTCAACATGTAATCAATGTAAAAATTATTGATGAGACATTTCACATTCCTTCTTTGAAATCAGGTGTGTATTTTACATTTAAGAAGTCCCTGAGTGGTGCAAATGGTTGAGTGCTCACTTCTAACTGTGGCAATTGGAATTCGCCCAGAGGCACCTCGGAAGAAAGGCCTGGCGATCTGCTTCTGAAAGGTCACAGCCATGAAAACCCTATGGAGAACAGTTCTACTCTGAAACACAAGGGGGATACAGCCCATTTAATTCGCATTCACCACAAATCAAGCGCTCAATAGCCACATGCGGCTTGGGGCCACCATATCGTCCAGCGCAGTTGTACCTCTTTTTCAAAGCCAGCATCCCGGCCCTACCCGGATTGTGTAGCGGTGGCACTTCCGATGGCAGGCCCCAGGCGGAAGTCGCAGCGGAACGGAACTTTTGCGTTTGCCTCCGCAGCGGCGGACGGCGGAGAGGGGACGGGCGACTGGCGGGAGCTTCCGCTGCGTTACGCTGGGTGCTCAAGGCTGCGGAAGGTGAGCGACACGCCTGTCGGGGGCAGTCTGCGCACCTGTCCACGGCCCGGGTCTGGGGCGGCAGGGGCCGTGGAGTCGCGGTGTTCAAGGGGGAGGATGCGCGGTGGTTCCGACGCGGGCTCTGGAGTCAGAGTGCCGGGGTTCGTACCCCTGCCCCATTGCCTTCCCTCTTGTGACCTTGGGCAAATCACACCCCACTGCCCCCAGCCCGGGCTTCGTCATCTATGAAGTGGGGATGGTAGTCGAGTCTGCCTCACAGGTTGCTGTGGGGGTGAAATAACAGTAATCCATCTAAATCTTTAGCAGCAGGCCTGGCACAGAGTAACCACCTAGTAGAACGTTTGGGATGCTGTAGCCATTGCCGACTACCGGTTAATCTCTGCATCTTCCAGGGAGCCCTCTGCACTGTGCTATGCAAGCATTTTACTTGTATTATCTCATTTGATCCTCACAGATGATATAGGTAGGTACCTTATTGCCATTTTACATATGAAGGCTTGAAGAGCTTTGAGTCGCATGCTCAAGGTTACCTGGCAGGCAGGCGGTACTGAAGGTTTCCTGTATGCCAGGTTGGGTTTTTAATATCTTCTTTAATTCTCACAACATCTCTTGGGAGGTAGTTACTCTTTTGTTCTTGTTTTACAGATGTGGGATTGGCAGCTCAGATACAGAAATTTGTCTTGGCCAAGGTCACACAGCAAGTAAGGCAGAAATTGGTGGCTTTACAACACACACTAAAAGTCTGCTGTGCTCTGACACTGCCCAAGGTGCTGGTAGCAGATAACTGCAGGTGATCCGGCTGAGGTAACAGGTACCTGTGCCCATTACACATGTACAGCGCCTGCCTTGATCTAGTTACTGGAGTGGGAGATGCTGGAGGTGTAGAAGTGAATGAGATTTGTCCCCTGCTTTCAGGGAGCTCCCAGTTTTAAAGGGCGGCGGAAGTGTAAGTAGTAATTAAGAGCAAAGTGTGCTGAGTCCTGTGATGGTCGCAAGGGAGCTTTGAGAACCCAGAGGAGAATCCCAACCTAGACTTGGGGGCTAGGGGGAGTGGTTAGGGCAAGATTCCAGGAGGAAGCAGTACAGGGGGATATTGCAGCTTAGAAGTTAGTGAAAATTAGTACAAAGATATCAGGTATGGCTGCACTGAGGCCATCAGGCCCTACACGTGGGGTCCATAAGAATATGTCATGAAAAAGTATGCCCCCATCACGTTACCTGACTTACCTAGCTAGGTTCCTTACTGGGAGGAACCACTGTTTTTTAGGCATTCTAGACATATTCTGAGCATTTACAAACGTGTACCTCAACTTTTCTGGCCCCTTCCCCCGACAGATCCTAGTGCAGCACACTGTGTAGCGTTGAACGCTTTGTCTCCTTGCTTTTGTCATGTACTAGTGTTAGAGATCAGCCTCACTTTCTAACAGTTGCATCTTTTTCCAGCCTTACTACTAGTCCCCTGTTGATGGCATTTAGATCTCTTCCTTCTATTTCTTTGCTAGTAGAAACACGCTGTATTGAATATCTTTATACCTAGATCATTTTGCACATATATCTGTAGGATAAATATCTAGGAATGGAACTTTTTGGGTCAAAGGATTTGTGCATTTGTAACTTTGATGGAAAGTGGCAAACTGCCCTCTGTAAAGGTCGTGGCTTTTTCTAGTCCCTCCAGCCATGTGTGAGAAGGGCCTGGGTGGGAAGGGCCTTGAAGAGATTTGAGTCTCTTGGAAGGTAGAAGAAATTACTCATCAGGCATCACATTAGATACTTTCCTTTTGAAGGAGCTCAGAGGAAGATGCTCTCAGCCAATAAGTGGTTTTCACAGGCAGTCCCCAATTTACCATGGGGTTACATTCCAACAACTGCTTTGTAAATTGGTTCTGATGTAAGTTGAATACCCCCCCCTTTTTTTTTCAGTTTTCATTTTTATTGCCTTTTATTAACAGTATCTTTATAAATCCCCTCCTGTTTGTCTTTGGGGGTTGGCATGAGAACGATAACATCAGCAAATTGTGCACTGCAATATTGTATGTAGTACATATTAATAAGGATAAGATGTACAAAAAGAAAAGACAGCTTAGTAAATGGGGTTTGATGTAGCTAGAGCATCTTCTAAATCAGCCACTACCTATATTAGGAAACAGTGTAGCCAAGTGGCTAGAGGCTCTGGTTTTGCCCTCATGCAGGCCTTGATTTAAGTCCTGACTGTGCTGCTTACTGGCTGTGGGATCTTAGGTAAGTTCCTCAGCCCGTATGTCTGTTGCCTTATCTCTGAATGGGGATAATAGCAGTATCTGTTTCCTAGGTTGCTGAGGATTGCTGTGAAGATTGAATGAATTAATACACTTAAAGCCCTTCAAGCTATTTCTGGCTCACAGGGCTACTTTGTTATTCTCTCATGGCTTTGCATCTCATCTCTAGCTGCCTCATTTTGAAAACAGTCTGTGTGGATTTGTATCTCATCTCTGCTGCTGCTTTGTGTGGTTTTCAGCAAGTTGCCTCAGTTTGCTTACCTGTAAAATAGGGATGATATTATTTTTATTTAGTCTTGTGTATCTACTTGAACTAAGAAGCACACTCTTCATGAGTATCATTTTATGTCTTATAGTCCAGTCTAATCTTTGTCTGAATACTTGGCTTCGGGAGTAGTTTTAGTTCTGGATAACAGAGAGTCCGGGGGGCGGGGATGATATTATTAAGAGTACCTTGTTAATGGGTTTTTGTGAGGATTCAATGAATGAATACACTTGAAGTGCCGGAGCAGTGCCCGTACATAGTGTTCGATAAATGCTGGTGATGTCCATCGTTCTTGCAGACTTTGGGCTGTTCAGTGCCATGCAGCCTTTACGGCACGTCCTGAAAGCACAGGGGTCTCCGAGGTGGGGGCCGTTGACCCCTGCATCCTGGCTGCTGCTCAAGAACTTCAGGGCTCACGGCGGTCTTCCCAGTACTGCAAATCCCAGTCCAGAAAGGCAGGAGGATGGAGTTCCAAAGGATTTTAGCTCCAGGCTGGCGACTGGACCAACTTTTCAGGATTTTTTAAGAAGTGCTTCAGGTCCTCAAGAAGAGCCGTCTTCTCCAGAAGCAGAGGACCCACCCCCCTATCTTACCGTGGACGAACTTCTAGGAAGGCAGAGAAAAGGTTGGTTTTGTTTTCTTTTCTCCGTTTGGGCTTCCTGCCTTGTTCCTTCCCAGCATCGAGGGATTGATTTTTTTTTTTTTAATAATTCCACTTAATCTGCTGTTTTTGATGAAAGTTTACACAGCAAGTTAGGTTCCTGTTTGACAGTATTCACACAAATTGATCAGTGATATCAGTTACGCTTTTCACCTTGTGTTGGCATTCTCTTTAAGGGTGTTCTGGTTGTTCCATTTCCAGTACTCTAGTTTCCTGGTCCCTTTATCTTCTTATCTTTGCTTTGGATTAAATGTTGAGCTTTTGGACTCACACAGATGTTTTTTCTAGTGGAGCATCACCCTTACCAGTAATACCTTTTATTTTGTGTGCCACTCTGTTTTTCTGCTAAAAGGTGATCTCTCGGGATAGCTATTTTTTTTTTTTTAATTGAACTTTAGATGAAGGTTTACAAAATAAACTAGCTTCTTGTTAAAGTTAGTATACATACCGTTTTATGACATTGTTTAACAACCCCATGACTTGTTAACATTCTCCCTTCTCAACCTTGGGTTGGCTATTACCAGCTTTCCTGTCCCCTCCTGCCTTCTAGTCCTTGCTCCTGGCTGGTGTGTACCTTTAGTCTTGTTTTGTTTTATGGCCTGTCTAATCTTTGGCTGAAGGATGATCCCCAGGAGTGACTTCATTACTGAGCTGTAAGTATGTCCAGGGGCCATACTCTCGGGGTTTCTCCAGTCTCTGTCAGACCAGTAAGTCTGGTCTTTTTTTTTTTTTGAGTTAGAATTTTGTTCTACATTTTTCTCCAGCTCTGTCTGGGATCCTCTGTTCCTCTGTTGTGATCCCTGTCAGAGCAGCCGGTGGTGGTAGCTGAACACCATCTAGTTGTGCTGGACTCAGTCTGGTGGAGGCTGTAGTACTTGTGGTCCATTAGTCATTTGGACTAATCTTTCCCTTGTGTCTTTGGATTTCTTCATTCTCCCTTGCTCCAGACAGGGTGAGACCAGTGGAGTATCTTAGATGGCTGCTCACAAGCTTTTAAGACCCCAGATGCCACTCACCAAAGTAGCATGTAGAACATTTTCTTTTTAAACTATGTTATGCCAGTTGATCTAGAAGCTCCCTGAGACCATGGTCCCCAACAGCCCTTAGCCCAGTGATTCAGCCCTGCTAGTCTGGGCTTTTTTAAGAATTTGAGTTTGGTTCTGCATTTTCCAGTCATTCTAACCAGGATCATCTGTTGTGCCCTGGGTCAGATTGGTCAGTGGTAGCTCGGCTCCATCTAGTTCTTTTGGTCTCAGGGTAGTTGAGCTCCTGGCTCGGGTAGGCTGTCAGCCTTGTAGACTTGTTTCCTCTCTGTGATTTGATTACCTTCTTACTCTTTTGCTTTTTTTTGGGTAGACAACAATAGTTGTATCTTAGATAGGGCCTGATTCTTTGTTTTTTTTATTACATATCTGGCTTTGGAGGATTAGCAGTGTGGGAAGGCTGCTAAGTTATGGAATTGTCAAACTCTGCCAAGTAACATTAAAGAAACCCATAGTGTTGGCACATAATGATGGGGGAATAAAAGTTCTGGGAGCCTTCTCTTTGGTTACCTTTGGGAACCTTATAATCTGTGATCTAATTTTTAAATCATCTTAAGTCACAAAACAACCTTTGTAATTGGTGCTATAGAAATTCCCTCTTTATACTTGAACGGGGATTTTCTTAGTAACACGATACGATTAGTTAAGCTATCTTTTTAAAAAATGTTTGAAGAGACATTAAAAGACAACCAGATCCCCCCCTTTACCCTGTTTTCAAAAAGTAATTCCCTTCATAATTCTTAAAGATCTGGTTGCAATCATATGGTGCAAGTTATTTGTATTTCACTATTTTCATTAATGTTTTCCTGTACACTGCAATCTTTGTATTTAAATTTATTTTTGATTGGTACAGAATAAACTCATTGAGTTGTGCCATGATGTCCTTCAACTATTCCACTGCGGTTGGACTTCAGGTTGTGTAAACAATTTTGATGTTACAAATAATACTGTATTAAATGTCTTCATATGTATATATTAAAAAAAATTTTTTTTATTCCGGAATAAACCTCTAGGAGCTGAATTTGTAAATCAAGGAATATGTACATCTTGTGACTCCTGCTAGATATTTTGCGATCCTTTGTAACTCATTGTTCCCCTCAGTACCTCTTTGACATAAATATTGATGTTTTCATTTTTTAGACAACAAAAGTAAGCCAAAGAAGGTTTAAAAAACAAACAAAAAACCTGATGTTTTGTTTTTGTTTCTTTTTAAATAACTGCTATTTTCTGCTGATTTTCATATGATTCTTTGTCATTCAACTTTTAAACCCATTTGGACCCTATTCTGGTCTGTGGATTAAAGTGTGCTGGTGGGAGCAGAGGTTTATCTGGGAATCTAGTTCAAAGAGGCTGCCAGTGTTAAATTTATGTTCTTAAAACTTTGTGCAAAATCTGCATTTTACAACGGAACAAGCAGAGTGCAGTTAGAGAGAATGTTGACACATTGCAAAATATGTAACTAATGTTTCTAACAGTTTGTATAGAAATTGCCAAACAGGAACCTAATTTGCTGTATAAACTTTCACTGAAAAAACAATAAAAATATTATTTAAAAAATTTGCAATTTACTTCACAATATAGCCATGCTTGTTTTATTTAAGATGTTTGAAGTTACACTAGGAAGATTTCTTGTGTTTCTTTTGTGGCTTTGTATACCTTCTGACCACTGTTAACTATACTACCTTCTGAGGTTGGAGAACCTCATTTGAGAAATAGGAGTGTAACCTGTGGATTTATATTTATTTTCTCCCTGGGTTGATAATCCAATATTATTTATCAGGGAGTCCTCCCTTGTCTAATTTTTTTTTAAACAACGGTTTGCTTTTTTTTTTTTTTTTTATTAACTTTTATTAAGCTTCAAGTGAACGTTTACAAATCCAATCAGTCTGTCACATATAAGTTTACATACATCTTACTCCGTACTCCCACTTGCTCTCCCCCTGTTGAGTCAGCCCTTTCAATCTCTCCTTTCGTGACAATTTTGCCAGCTTCCCTCTCTCTCTATGGTTTGCTTGTTCTTTATTACAACTTCTACGTGTATAATTTAGTGACGTTGATTACATTCTTTAAGTTGTGTTCTAATTGTTTTTATAACCATATTTTCTTGATTCTTAGGCACATATTTTCTTCATATTTTAAATGCAGTGGCTGATAATTGGTGTGTACATTTAATGTGGTATATCTTTTGTTCTAAAAGGCTGTCATTTGGGCATATATCTGGTGATTAATGGTGTCTAGGAATTGAAGCACAGGGGACTTACTAGTGGATAACTAGTTGCCTCAGGTGTTTCTGGGACATTTGAGGAGGGGAAGTTTTGAGACATGTGCCTCCTTGTCGTCTGCCTATTCATGGAATCCCCCTCATTGTAGTCTACCTGGAGACCTATGGCTGCCAGATGAATGTGAACGACACAGAGATAGCCTGGTCCATCCTACAGAAGAGTGGCTACCTGAGGACCAGTAACCTCCGAGAGGTACACACCTTTCCTCCTTTCCCTTGTTTTCTTGGCCTGGGGGAGACTCTGCATTTATGCCAGTTCTTAGATGCACTTTCAGGAAAGGGGGCAGCCTGACGAGAGTCAGTTTCCTTGAGTGAAATGTGTACCATGAGGCTTAAGGTGTACTTTTTTTTTTTTTAATTAAAAAAGAACTTAAAAAATTTTTACGTGAAATTCACATAACATAAAATGAATCATTTCTGTAATTTATAATAATTCAGTGGCAGTTCGTACATTCACAGTGTTGTGTAACCACCACCTCTGTCTAGTTCTAAAACATTTTCATCACCCCAAAAGGAAACCCTGTATTCCTTAAGCAGCCACTTCACTCTCCCTTCCCCCCAGCCTCTGGCAACCACCACTCTGCATTCTGTCTCTGGATCTACCTATTCAGGATATCTCCTATAAATGGAATCAGATAATATGTGACCTTTGTGTGCAGCTTCTTTCATTTAGCTAATGTTTTTGAGGTTTATCCTGACATGTACTTTTGTTCCAGTTGTTTTGAAACTTTTTGGGTGGCACTCACATTCAGGCAGGATGCTAAGTTAAAAATAGACTGCGAGGCAGGGATTCTTCAAGGCTAATTTCAAAGATCATAATTGTCCTTTTTTTCCTTGCTCTCTACGCAGGCTGACGTGGTCCTTCTTGTCACATGTTCCATCAGGTGAGAATTTGTTCTTTAACTAGGGAATGAATATATCTTGTATAATAGTGCTTCAGCTAACAGTGCCCGGCTGGCCACCTATGGAGTTGAGCTGACAGACCCATGTCAGTAAGACTTGCAACTTTATAGCAGTGGAGGTAGTAACATCTGCTGACATTTGCTGAGAAGATGCGTGCCAGGTCCTGTGCTGAGCAGGATAGATTCATTAACTATTCTCAAAATAACCCTGTGAGGTAGGTGGTGTTATCAAATCCATTTTGTAGATGAAGAAACTGAGACTACTGAGTCACCCAACTTTTCTTGAGGTTTTTGTGACTAATGTCACATGTTTATGATATAGCTGGCAGGGCTGGGGTATGGTTAGTGGCCAGGGGACAGAATCCTCTTAACAAAGCTGGCTGTCATCCATCAGAGGTGAACATATCCTGTTGTTACTTGGTTTCTATGTACAAGGCATGTTAGTGTTAATGTTTCCGCAGCTGGCTGTACCATCAGTTAATCAGTTCGTTAATCTAATTTAGCATTTTTGTTCTGAGGGCCTTTGCTCCAAGACATTGAACTAGGTGCTTTGGGAGATTCACAGGTGAGATCTCCATTGAGCCTGGCTTTAAGGAGCTGAGTCTGATTGATACAGAAACTAAGACAGATACGCAGATAGCTCTAACACATGACAGAAGGCCCTCGGTGGGGGAAAAAATCAAACAAAAAAAGAAGTTCCAAAGTACAGGGAAAGGTATATAAAGTAGAAGGACAGTTGAATGGAAGGAAAAAAATACTCTCAACAGAGGAGAGTTGGGGAAGGCTTTGTGAAATAGATAGCTTTCGAGTTTGGTTTAAAGCTTTGTCAGGGTTTGAAGATGTGCAAGAAGGACATCGTTCTAGGAATGGTGAATTATAACAAAAGGTGCTTCGTCAACTAGCCCCCACCTGCCTTCCCTAAGCCTAAAAGGTGGACATTCATTAAAAGGGTTGAAGGTTTGTTGTTATTTTCTTCCCGTTGTCCCACTTCTTAATTACTCTGTGATTTATTCTCATGTTCATTTCTACCTGGATCCTTCGATTTTTGTAGGGAGAAAGCTGAGCAGACCATCTGGAATCGTTTGCGACAACTTAAAGTCCTGAAGACAAAACGGCCCCTCTCTCGAGTGCCTCTGAGGATTGGGATACTAGGTATCCAGTAATTTGCAGATTTTGTCAGTTTTGAGGCTCGGGCTCTATGTGGCTCTTTATGCTAGTTTTCTTAAAGGCTGGGTTCCCAGTGTGTGCAGAAATCTTATGTGCTCCATACAACTCTTGTACTTAATGGCAGAGGCTGCAGGATTAGATGAGATCAAACTCATAAAACGGCTTTTCATAATGCCTTGGAATAATAGGTGCTCAGAAAGTAGTACATCCTTCGTGTAGTCTAACGTGGCTCCTGGTGGCCAGCGTTGTGGTTAGGAGAGAACTTGGAGTCTGAACGAGCAGCGTGAGTTTACAGTGTAGTCACCTTCCACCTTGACTCCCAAAGCATGCCTAGCCTAGATCTACACCGGCCAACATGGTAGCCACTAGCCACATGTGGCTAAACTTTAAATTAGTTAAAATTAAATAAACTAAGAAATCACTTCCTCAGTTGTATCAGCCACGTTTTCAGTGCTCGATAGTCACATGTGGTTAGTGGTTACCATTTTGGACAGCACAGATAAGGAGCATTTCCATCATAGAAAATTCTGTTGGGCAGCTCTGATCTAAATGGGTGGGAAGCATATTTCATAAGTAAATGTTCTTTACTCTTCCTGTACCAGAATT
Source organism: Loxodonta africana (assembly GCF_030014295.1). Lineage (NCBI taxonomy): Eukaryota > Metazoa > Chordata > Mammalia > Proboscidea > Elephantidae > Loxodonta > Loxodonta africana. The sequence continues at coordinate 32,613,232 of NC_087365.1, read as the reverse complement.
CAGTTATAAACAGACTGTGAAAAACAATGTATCCCTGAATGGCAGGGCGCTACGCTGGGATCATTCATAGACTAGGCTTTTATGTGGTTGGGTAGAGGTGCACTGAGGGGGTTTCCCCTTGGGGGGGACGTGGCTTTCCCCTCAGGTGTGCTTGGGGGGTTCCACCCCTCCCACCTGCAGGCATGCTGGGAGGTTCATGGGCCAGGTTACAGAAGGGTTAGCAGAAATTAAAAAAAAAATTTTGGGTGGGGGAGTAAAATATACATAATATAAAATTTGCCTTTTTACCATTTTAAAGTGTGTAATCCAGTGGCATTAATCACACTTAACAGTGTTGTGCAGCCATTACCACTGCTCGTTTCCAAAAATTTTTCATCACCCCAAATAAACTCTTTCCATTAAGCAATAACTCCTCCCTCCCCCTCCCCCAAGCTCATGGTAATTAGTAGTCTACTTTCTGTCTCTATTCACTTGTCTGTTCTAGATATTTCATATAAATGGAATCATATAATATTTTTACCTGTTTGTGTCTGGCTTATTTCATGCAGCATACTGTTTTCGAGGTTCATCCATGTCATAGCAGGCATTGGAACCTCATTCTTTTTTATAGTGGAGCTGAAATGTTTTGTTCCATTTCAGTTCCTTTATTATAGAAGCTCCTGGGTGTGTCTGTTAGCAATTTCAGAAATCCCAAGAAGATTTTTAAACAGACATTTTCGAAGAGTGTTTGTAATAAAATAGATTTTTGAAATTCTATAGTCTTACTAATAACATCTTTTAGGATATGAAAGATCCCAATATACCTGGTTGACTCATTTCTTACAGGTTTTAGCAAGTATTGTGGTTAAGAAGAGAGGGAGAACATAAGTGTAGTGGGATATAACTAAGTTTTTTTTTTTTTTAAATAAAACATTTTTTATTGGTAGCACCAAGTAATTTTCAACGGAAAAAAGAGACGGTTCATATCTAGAATGGTTTTTAGATGTAGCTTAAATTTTTCCAGGCATTGAATTGCTCAGGAATTCTTTTCCTGTGATTTTCTTCTATAGCAGGATGTAGTTTCTGGTGCGATGAGTTTTGGTTAAATCTGAGGGGTGAGGGTGATCTCTTCGAGAAGTTTCTTGTGCCGTGGTCTCTAAGGCAAGCTGGAGGTAATGTGTACTTAGGAGAAGTCATGAGACCAGATGCATTTGGTGACAGATACTTGTTTTTTCTCCCTCCCAGGCTGCATGGCTGAGAGATTGAAGGAGGAGATCCTCAACAGGGAGAAAATGGTGGATCTTTTGGCTGGCCCTGATGCCTATCGGGACCTTCCCCGTCTGCTGGCTATAGCGGAGTCAGGCCAGCAAGCTGCCAATGTGCTGCTCTCTTTGGATGAGACCTATGCCGATGTCATGCCGGTCCAGACCAGCCGCAGTGCCACCTCTGCCTTTGTGTGAGTTGCTGCCAAAGAGAAAGGGAGTGAGCCTCTCCTTTACTTTTTATCTCATTTTTAAAACGTAATTTTATTACTTTTTAAAAGAAGTAATACATGCACATGGTATAAAATACAAAAAATGATACATAGTAAGACTCTGTCACACCCCTTATCCCCAGCTTCCTAGGCCATCTCTCAGAGAGGCAGCCTTGTTTCTTGTATCTTCTTTTCAGAAATATTCTTTGCACTCATATACCCATATGGGTCCTTCCCAACCCCCCCTTTTACCCCCTCTTTTACACCAATGATATCATACAATTCTATATGCTGTTATTTTTTCACTTAAAGTAAATTGGGCTTTCCTGATTTTTTTTTTTAAATAATATCTTACTGAGTTTTTGGTGAAAGTTTACACAGCTAGGTAGGTTCCCGTTTGACAATTTCCACAAAGATTTTTCAGTGGCATTAGTTACATTTGTCACAATGTGTTAACATTCTCTGCTTTTTTTTCCAGCAGTTTCTGTATGTACAATTTAGTGACATTGATTACATTCTTTGAGTAGTGCAGCTATCCTCACTCTTATTTTCAGAGTTGCTCCTCCCTCATTAACAAACACTCAGTGCCCCCTAAGGTTCCTATTTAATCTTTCAAGTTGCTGTTGTCAGTTTGATGCCATATAGATAGTTCTTAAAAGAGCATAATGCTCAAGGCAGACCTTTTTTTAACTAGTATAGCTAAATCTTTCCCGATCTTTTAAGAAATAAAGATCAGTTTATAAAATAGTTCATATTTATTGAAGAATATATGGAAAAATACAAAAGCATAAAGAAGAAAATAATTACCTATACTTCCACTGCCTAGTGATAAAAATAATAGTTATCATTTATTAAACAATTCTAGGGATGAACACTGCTACCGTTTTGGTGTATATCATTCTTGTCCTTTTCCTTTGTGCTTATGTGTGTATACTGTGTGTGTGTGTGTATTTATTTATTAAAATCGGATCTTGCTATGCTTAGTTTTGTAACCTTTTCTTGATTAATATGGTGATCATTCCTTGCGTCTAAATTCAATTTTCTATGACAGAGGTTGGCAAATGGCTTACTGCCTATTTTTGTAAATAAAGTTTTTTTGGAATACAGCCATGCCCATTACTTTATTTATTGTCTATAGTTGCTTTTGTCACTCTAACAGCAGAGTTGAGTAGTTGTGAGAGAGACTGTATGACCTAACAAACTTACTATCTGCTTCTTTATGGAGTGATACAAATGGCTAATGTGGTTGGCTTCTGACTGAAAGGTTGGAGGTTTGAGTCTACCCAGACGCTCCTTGGAAGAAAGGCCTGATGATCTACTTCCAAAAAATCAAGCATTTAAAAACTTGATGGAGCACAGTTCTTCTCTGACACACATGGGGTTGCCATGAGTCAGGATCAGCTCGTTGGCAACTGGATCATTCTTTACAGAAAATGTTTTTCAACCTCCATTCATTTTAATGGCTGTCCAGTACTCTCTTGTTGGAATGCTTAATAAAAATAATAGTAATCATTTATTATACAGTTCTGCATTGAACATCCTTGGTACATGTCCATAATTATTTCCTTAAGGCAAATTGAGGCTTTTATGTTTAGAATGCAAATAAAAGAGAGTGATGTGACTTAGATACATGGGAATTGGGTCGGGGACAAGTGAGAAAGGCAGAATCCTATGTTTTAAATCCAAGGTCTCCTTTCCCTCCACACACACACTTTATAATATTTACTTCTTTCTAGCTCTGGAAAGAAGTTCCCACAATAAGTACATATAAACTGTGGAAAGTCAATGTGTGGTAAATCTGCACCCCATTCCCTCACCACTGTGCTCCCGCAGGGTAACCACTCTCTACCAGTTGCAGTTTGGTTTATACCCTGTGATTAGGTACCAATGTTAAAGGTAAAAAATGTCTGCCTTCTTGCCTCTGCGATCTCAGATCGGTCCAGGGCGATTGTGGCACCAGGAGGATTCAGTGCCAGAGGATAATGCCAAGGGAGCTGTGACCTGCTCCTGGGGTTGGACCAAGACGCCTTGCCCCTGTTACTCATTTCTGGTGCTTTCCTCCTCAGGTCAATAATGCGAGGCTGTGACAACATGTGTAGCTACTGCATTGTCCCTTTCACACGTGGCCGGGAGAGGAGCCGGCCTGTCGCCTCAATTCTGGAGGAAGTGAGGAAGCTTTCTGAGCAGGTGAAAAGTTCTCCAGGCTATTCTGTTGAGTGTGTTTGTGGGAGGATGAGGACAAACTTTCCAGTTTTACAGCCTATGGTGTTTCTCTAAGCTGTACAAGTTTAGGGCCACTCCCGGCCAGAACGAAATACCTGGTGTACATCTTGGGTTTGCTGCCTACAAATCACAGGCATATCCATTGTGGAATTTGCTTAGGAGGTGGCACAGTGGAATGGAAAAAGCACAGGCTTAGAGTCAGATGACCCATGTGAATTCTGGCTCCACCTTTCTCTTACTTGGTACCCGGGCATAAGTCATTTAACTGTCTTTTCCAAAGCACACTTTCTGTTGGCGAAAAGAGCATAAAATAATACCTTCCTTCAGGGTTCCAGCAAGGGTTAGAGTAACTGTTTTTAAGCTACCTGGCACGTAGTAGGAGCCTTGGTGGCACAGTTGTTAAGAGCTTGGCTGCTGACCAAAAGGTTGGCAGTTTGAATCCACCAGCCGCTCCTTGGAAACCCTATAGGGCAGTTCCACTCTGTCCTATAGGGTTGCTGTGAGTCAGAATCGTCTCAATGGCAGGCCCATAGTTTTCAGGGAATGATTTATTAGTCTGTCTCTGTCCTAGGGAAACCTCCCAGATCTGTCATTGTTATTTTTTAAATTTGATTTATTTTGTTGATGTTCGGAATATACACAGCAAAACATACACCAATTCAATAGTTTCTACATGTACAATTCAGTGACATTGATTACATTCTTCTAGTTGTGCAATCATTTTCACCGTCCTTTTCTGGGTTGTTTCTCTCCCATTAACATAAACTTCCCCCTAAGGTTCCTACCTAATTGTTTGTGCTGTTGTTGATTTGATTCAGTATTTAAAAAAACGAAAAAAACAAACCCATTGCCATCGAGTTGATTCTGACTCATAATGACACTATAGGACAGAGTAGAACTGCCCCATAGAGTTTCCAAGGAGCGCCTGGTAGATTTGAACTGCCGATCTTTTGATTAGCAACTGTAGCACTTAACCACTACACCCCCAGGGTTTCCATATAGGTAGTTCTTAAAAGCATAATGCTCAAGGCAGACTTTTTTTTTTTTACTAGTTAAGCTAACAATTGTTTGGGTTTAAGAAGACTTTCAGAACATATTTTTGGTTTAATGTTTAAAGATTATCTCAGGAGAGTAGTTTCAGGGATTCATCCAGCTTCCATGGCTCCAGAAAGTCTGGATTCCATGAGAATTTGACATTCTGTTATGCAGGTTCCCCCTTTTGATCAGGATTCTTCTATAGAATCCTTGACCAAAACGCTCAGTAGTGGTAGCTAGGCACCATCCACTTCTTCTGGTCTTATGGCAGAGGAAGCCATTAGCCATGCATTCCATATCCTCCTCCAATTCCTCTACTGCTCCAGGCAAATAGAGACCAATTGTTGTGCCTTGATGGCCCCTTGCAGGCTTTTAAGATCCCAGGTGCTATGCAACAGGAGGAAGAACAGAAGTGCCAAACACAGTATTAGGCCAATTAAATGAGATGTCCCATGAAACCATGATCCTAAACCTCCAAACCAAGGAACCAGATCCCATGAGGTGTTTCGTTGTACATACACAGCCTCAGCAACTATTCTTTTCTTTTGTCATTGTTGTAGGTATATCTATCACACAACTTTACCAATTCAGTTTTTTACAGGTGTGTCTCTTGTTCATTTTATCACTGAGCCAGCCCACTAGTTGAGGAACGGAGAGTAGATGAAGGGAGTGAGTTGGATCTGAGGCCAGCAGGAAGAGAGAGAGATATGCCCTGGAGGGAGGTCTCTCCCCAGCCCCAGGCCCAAACCTTTCAGTACTGCAAAAGAGGACACTAGGTGAGGATATGGAGCTTTTCTTCTGCCGGGGCCTCCCTGTTTCCTAACTTGATTGGCTCAGGAACAGGGGAGAGGGCAAGGGTTACCTTTGTACTCACTCTCAGCCAGCAGTTTTCCTTCATTCTCACCTCCTGGCAGTGCTCTTTCTCTTCTCCCACCTCCAGATTCTCCGTTCCCTGGTTTGGTCTCTGGCTGCTCAGAACTACTTTCCTTCATTCCCCTCCTCCTCCAGAGTGTTCCCCCTCCCAGCTGCATGAGCACCAAAAGTCACTCCTTCAGGATAGAGACATTCTGTTTAAATAGATTGAGATGGTGACAAAAGCTCTATAACCCTTCTAGAAGGAACTTAATAACATTAAAATGAATCTTAGAGAATTCAAGACCATTGACTTACGGAAAGTTAAGATTCTGCATTGTGTTTTAAAGTACTGTTAAAAAATTTTTTTAATTAAAATTTCGAGACTACAGTTGCACAAAGAATAAAATACTGTGCTTTTAACAGGATGTTGTTTATTCAACAATGATTATTTGATTGGAAGTCATCTAAGTAAGCAGCCTTTTTCTTCCAGCCTCTCTTTTTAATGAAAAAAATTTAAATACACAGAAAAGAGAGAGGATAATATAACATCCCCCGAAGCTAACAGTCACCTAAATTCATTACATTTTATTTATTTGCTTCATCTATTTTTGTTGTTGTTGTTGTTGATAAAGTATTTCAAAGGTCAATGGTATTTTACCCTTAAGTAATTAAGCATTTCTAAAATAATATTTTCAGTACCATTAGTTCTTCTAACAAGATTAACAAAAATTATTAAATATATCTCAATTCATCTATATTCAAATTTTCCCAACTGTCTCATAAATCTTATTTTGCTTGGTTGCTCTATCTTTTTATATGTGTGCAAGTTTTACTTAATTTCTTTGTTCTGCTGGTTTTTTTTTTTTTTTAAATAAGCTTTTTGTTTTGGAATAACTTAAAATTTATGGAAAAGCTATAAAGAGAGTAGAGAGTTTCCTCTAATGTTAACTTTTCACTTAACTTTGCCGTATTTGTTAAAACTGAGAGATTATCATTGGTACATTACTATTATCTAAACTTCAGGTTTGATTTAACTAATTTTTCCACTTCTTAAAAATAATCAAAACTCAAAGAAATTGAAACGTAAGGTTTATTCTGAGCAGTGATTCTATATGCATATAGGGAGACCATTCTGATTCCCAAAAAAAAGCAAATGGCTAGAAGTAGGCTAGTTATAATGATGCTTATGAAGAGGAGGGAGAAAAATAGAAGATAAGCCATTGGCTAATCTTAACATGATTGATTGAACCCTCCCCTCCCCTTTTTACAGAAATCAACTGATACCAGGTCACAAAGTGGTCTCTGGCTCTCTACCCACCTGTAGCCATGATAAAAAATCCAAAAAACCCAAACTGGTTGCCCTCATAAACTTTTGAAATTTAAAGTAAGTAAGCTGGGTTTCAAACTGGAAAGAAAAGATTAGCAATTTTGGGTGAAAAAAAGCCACTGGCAGGATTAATTTTGAGTCAGAAATTTTTTTATGGTTAATACTTGGTTTTATGGGTAAGAAAAACCTTAAAATCAAAGTAAGATTCTTATTAGTTTTTCTCTTTGACATACTGTCTTTTTTCTGTTGTGGGATCCAATCCAGGATCCACATTGCATTTAGCATATTCTGCTTTTTAAGTTAACATTATGTCACGACTTGTAAAAATACATCATCTTTACAGAGATTAGAGTCCTGACAACTAAATGTATCACATAATCCTGAATTGAGATTTTGACTAGGAAAAAAAAGATAGATGCAAAGGACATTATTTGGACGGTTGGTAAAATTTGATTTAAGAAATGTGTATTAGTTAATAGTATAATGTTAGTATTTCCGATTTTAATAATTGTTTTGTGGTTATGTAAGAGAATATTCTTTTTAGGAAATGCATACTGAAGTATTTAGGGGTATAAAACAGTATGATGCCTAGAATTCTTGAAAGACTCAGAAAAATGTGAGTGTGCGTATGTGCGTGTGTGTGTGTAGAGAGAGAACTGTGTGATGCAAATGGGGCATAATGTTAACAATTGATGAACCTGGGCAAAAGGTATATAGAAATTCTTTGTAGTATTCTGGCAATTTTTCTGTAAGTTTGAAATTATATCAAAATAAAGTTAAAAAAACAGCTTTTATAGCAGCCACTAGTTTTTTTCCTTCTGAAATTTTCTAACGCAAATTTTTGAACACACAGACAAGTAAAAGACTAGTACAGTAAATATTATCGTTAACATTTTGTCATATTTGCTTTGTCTACGTGAATACATATATTTTTTTCTAGACCATTCAAGAGGAAGTTGTAGACATCCAGCCATTTAACCCCTGGATACATCAGCATGCATCTCCTAAGAACAGGAATTTTTCCCTTTATAACTCTAATACCACCATCACACCTAGGAAAATGAACTTTGTTCTGTATGACCTAAAATGCAGTCCATATGCCAGATTTCTCAACTGTCCCCAAAACATTTCTTGTTGCTGTTTTATTTTCAAGTCAAGATGCAATCAAGATCAGTGCATTTGCGTTTGGCTGTTACAGCTCTTTGGGTCTTAATCTAGAACAGCCCCTTAACTTTTTTTTTTTTTTTTTGGCTGTTTGTTTTAAGTGACACATTCATGTTTTGAAGAGATCAGATGAGTATCTTCTAGAACGTCCCACATTTTAGATTGCTCTGATTTCCTTATGTTGTCATTTAATATATTCCGAATTCTGGTAAATGAGGTTAGGTGTAAAAGCTTGACTTAATTTAGGTTAAATATTTTGGCAAGAATACTTTATAGGCAATGACTATATAACATTTAACTAACAGAATGTCATAAATTAACCATTATTATTGAACGCTGAGTTTGCTGCCAGTTTTTTGCTATTTAAGGATTGTTTTGAAGATTGATTTTCACATAAGGCTTTTTTCTGAAGTTCAGTTCTTCAGACAAAATGCCCAGGCATGAAATTTTTGGTTTAAAGACGGAATATATACGTGAATGGCTCTTGGTAGATTCAGTTAACTTCTAAACTAGTGATTTGGTGTGAAGGTACCTGCCAAGTTTTAGAAGTTGCCCCAAATATTTTTGTTTTCCCTTTCTCAGGGGTTGAAAGAAGTGACACTCCTTGGTCAGAATGTTAATAGTTTTCGGGACAGTTCAGAGGTCCAGTTCAACAATGCAGTGTCCACCAACCTTAGCCGTGGCTTCACCACCAACTATAAAATGAAGCAAGGAGGCCTTCGTTTTGCTTACCTTCTGGATCAAGTCTCCAGAGTAGATCCTGAAATGAGAATCCGTTTTACCTCTCCCCACCCCAAGGACTTTCCTGATGAGGTAAGTGTTGACAGTTAAGTGTGTGAATGTGGTAGATTGATACCAGTATCTTTAAGCATGCCAAAGGCTGGACCCAGTAGGTATGCAACAGAGACCTCAAATCCTGCTCTCGGAGTCCTGTGACGTATTGCTGTATAGTCCTCCGAATCCACCAGCCCTTTGGAAAAACTTAAAGTCCACAAGGTGGAGGGTGAAGATAAGATTGATATTGAATGGGAGGTTAAGATCACCTGTGGGACCATGAGGGCTACGCAGAGAGAGGTTTTATTACAAGGTGGCAACTGTGTGGTAGTGATGGTGGTGGTAATGGTGGTATGGGGAGGATAGGAAGGATGGCAATGTGAAGCCCAGACACTGGCTTTAAACCTGGGTTCAAATCTCAGCCCTTCCACTGCTTTACCAGCGTGACTTTATCAACTTGTCATCTTCATCTGTAAAATGGGATGAATAATTAGCTCCTGTTTAGGCTTGTTGTGAAATAGATATAGTATATCCATGATACTTAGCACAGTGCCTGACGTGGAGTAGGTACCCCACACAGGAAACCTTTGTTTTATAGGTTTTTTGTTTTGGTGAAATGTCTGTTTAAGTCTTTTGCCTCCACTCTTACCGTTTCTCCTCTGGATTAGTTGTCTTCTTATTGAGTTGTAAAAGTTGGTTATGTATTCTGTATACAAATCCTGTGTCAGATACATGTTTTCAAATATTTTCTCCCAGTTTTAGTATCTTGATGGTAACTTTCAAAGAACAGAAGATTTTAATTTGTTGAAGTCTTTGAAAACCTGATAAAATTGTAAAGATTTTCTGTTTTATTCCGGAAGTTTTATAGTTCCAGCTTTTACATTTTGGTCTAGAGTCCCTTTCAAATTTAATTTTTTGTATGGTGTGAGGTAGAGGTGGAGGGTCTTTTTTTTTTCCATATGATTTTCAGCACCATTTGTTGAAAAGATTATCCTTTTTGAGCTAAATTTTGTTGGCATCTGTGTGTTGGCCCTATTTCTGGATTCTTCTGTCCCACTGACCTATATGTCTAACTGTACACCAGTCCTGTACTGTTGATTTCTGTAGCCTCGAAAGCAGATGTGGAAGTCCCCACACTGTGTTCTTTTCCAAGAGTATTTTCCCTAGTGTAGGTCCTTTGTATTTGCATATAAATTTTAGAATCAGCTTCTCAATTTTAACAAAAAAACCTGCCGGGATTTTGTTTGGAATTGTATTGATTCTGTAGATCAGTTTGGGGAGAATGGACAACTTAACAGTACTGAGTGTTTTAATACATGAGTGTGATTTATCTCTATGTTTGTTTAGATCTTTTAAAATTTCTTTCAGTAATGTTTTATAGTTTTCAATGTGGAGGTCTTGCACATCTTTTATTAAATTTATTCATAAGTATTTTTATGTTTTTTAATGCTTTTGTCAACGGAATTTTTTTAAGGAGGCAGGAGCTAGTATTTTCTCCTGACCTAAGCATTACTGAAACTTTACACTTTAATTTCCAAATATCTTATAAATAAAATTTGCTGTAATTTTTTAATTAAAAAAGTATAAATATATATATTATATATAAAATACATACACACACACGTATATATACATACACACAAAGGCCTTGTAGAGTAGAAGCAAAGTGACAGGCTGTGCACCTGTTTGTTAAAAAAAAATAGTATTTTAAAGAAAAATGGGGAAAAATTATACCACAGTTAAGTAAGAATTTGAATAAAAATGTTAAATGTGGCCAGAAGAGGCATTCTGGCTTTGTTAGGTGGTTGATGCTCACTGCCATACCAGTAGCATACAAAGGGTTATTAACAAAATCGAGAACAAATTCTAGATTTGTTTCCTGACTTCTCATTTTGCTCTTATATTTGGAACCTACTGTCCTATTTGGGGTTTCTAGAAAGAAAAATAGCCAGTTTCCAAGTGGTGTGAGCTTCAGGGGAAAGGCATTATCATTCATCTTTGTGTTTCGCAGCATCTTAGTGTAGTCCTGACACTTAGCAGATGCTCTTTAAGTGTTTGGCGAGTGAGCGATAAAGCACTTGTTAATTAGTTTATAAGTTAGATGAAAGAAATGCCATTTTTGTCTTCTGGCTTGCTGACGCTTGTGTCTGTGCTATCTGCAAACAGCCCTGTGTCTTGAATTTAATATGAAGTCGGCTTGTTTTCTTCCTTCCATTCTTGTAAAGCAGAGGTGTCATCAGGTGAAATATCTGGGACAGACAGAAGGTGGCTTGAGCAGAAGTAAGGGATCTGAGTAATTCATATGTTCTGTTTAATCAGCTTCTTAATTATTTTGAAAATTAATGTTGATGAGAAATGGTGGGGGTGTCATTTGTTTCTGCAAGATTCTTTGGTGAGACTGTGATGACCCATAATGTGTTCTATTTGGTTAGGTTCTGCAGCTGATTGATGAGAGACACAACATCTGTAAACAGATCCACCTGCCGGCCCAGAGTGGAAGCAGCCGTGTGTTGGAGGCCATGCGTAGGGGGTCAGACTTGTTGGGGAGAAGGGCATATCACACCTTTCCATGTTTCCTTAATGACCAGACAGCGTCTGTATTGCTAGGAACCTAGCGCAGTGTGTGGCACATAGTAGCTGCTCAGTAAATATTTGGATATTGGGCATTAGACCCACCGACATTGAAGCTTGTTTCTGCTCACTCCATAAAAAAGCATAGACCAAAGGCTAGATCACTCATTTCATTTTTTTACCAAGTTCTTTTCCTAAGCCTTAACACCTACTATGTGGGACATCCTGAGATTTAATCCTCTGATTTTTAACATTAAACTTTTTTTTATGTCTTGAAGTATACGTATAGCTATATATGTATTTACTTATTTTGGGAATGAGAATTGCAGAGATGATGACGAAAAGAGATTCTGACCCATAGCAAGCTGTATGGGACTGGTGCTTTGCTTTCTTTTTCATATTGGCAAACAAAGAGTTTTAGAGATCTCTTAAATGTTTAATCTGTTTTGATTCATTAATTAAATTAAAAAAAAGGCAATTAAAAATAATTTATGTACTTGTACTAAAAATTTATAGGCTCTAGATTAGATTATGGTATAGAGTTTGGATCAAAAGAGCTCTTTTGGATACTTTGACCAGATACTTTTAGCACTCATTTAAAGAAGTTTAGTTTACCTAGGCCTTTTCTTTTTGTTGTTTATTGCAGATATTCAAGAGAAGCATATGTGGAGTTGATTCACCATATCAGGGAGTCTATTCCAGGTACATTTAAGAAACATTTGGTCAAAAGGGGGAAAATGTAGAACAGAATTTTAAATTTTTCTGGGATCCAGACTTTATGAAACTACTGCCCTGAGATAATCTTTAAACCTCAAATGGAAAATATCCTCTGAAGTCTTCTTTAAACCAAACAGTTGTTGTTGTTAGATGTTGTCGAGTTGGTTCTGACTCATAATGACCCTATGTACAGTAGAACAAAACACTGCCTGGTCCTGTGCCATCCTCAGAATCATTGCTGTGTTTGAGCCCATTATTGCAGTGCTGTCAGTCCATCTTGTTGAGGGTCTTCCTCTTTTTCTCGACCCTCTACTTTACCAAGCATGAGGTCCTACTCCAGGGGCTGATCTCTCCTGATAACATGTCCAAAAAATGTGAGACCATGTATTGCCATCCTTGCTTCTAAGGAGCATCCTGGCTGTACTTCTTCCAAGACAAATTTGTGTATTCTTCTGGCAGTCCATGGTATGTTCAATATTCTTCTCCAACACCATAATTCAAAGGCAGCAATTCTTCGGGCTTCCTTATTCACCATCCAGCTTTCACATGCATATGAGGCAATTGAAAATATCAGGACTTGGGTCAGGCACACCTTAGTCCTTAAAGTGACATCTTTGTTTTTTAATGCTTTAAAGAAATCCTTTTTTCTTGACTGCTGCTTCCATGGGTGTTGATTGTGGATCCAAGTAAAATGAAATCGTTGACAACTTCCGTGTTTTCCCCGTTTATCATGATGTTGCTTATTGGTCCGGTTGTGAGGATTTTTGTTTTCTTTATGTTGAGGTGCAATCCGTACTGAAGGCTGTGGTCTTTGATCTTCATCAGTAAGTGCTCCTAGTCCTCTTCACTTTCAGCAAGGAAGGTTGTGTCATCTGCATATCACAGGTTGTTAATGAGTCTTCCTCCAATCTCGATGCCCCATTCTTCTTCATATAGTCCAGTTTCTCAGATTATTTGCTCAGCATACAGGTCAGACTGAATAGCTCTGGTGAAAGGATACAACCCTGATGCACACCTTTCCTAACTTTAGACCATGCAGTATCCCATTGTTCTGTTCTTACCACTAGCCCCTTGATCAATGTACAAACAGTTCCTCATGAGCACAAGTAAGTGTTCTGGAATTCCCATTCTTCGGAATGTTATTCATAGTTTGTTATGATCCACACAGTTGAATGCCTTTGCATAGTCAATAAAACACAGGTAAACATCTTTCTGGTATTGTCTGCTTTCAGCCAATATCCGTCTGTCATCGGCAATGATATCCCTTGTTCCATATCCTATTGTGAATCTGACTTGAATTTCTGGCAGCTCTCTTTCGATGTACTGCTGCAACCACTGTTCAATGATTTTCAGCAAAATTTTACACGTGTGTAATAGAACTGATATTGTTCGATAATTTCCACGTTCTGTTGGATCACCTTTTGTTGGAATAGGAATAACTATAGATCTCTTCCAATTGGTTGGCCAGGTAGCTGTCTTCCACATTTCTTGGCATAGTCAAGTGGGTGCTTCCAGGGCTGCATCCATACGTTCAAACATCTCAATTGGTATTCCATCAATTCCTGGAGCCTTTGTTTTTCAGCAGTGCCTTCAGTGCAGCTTGGACTTCTTCCTTCAGTACCATCCGTTCTTCAGCATATGCTGCCTCCTGAAATGGGTGGACATTGACCAGTTCTTTTTGGTACAGTGACTGTGTATTCCTTCTGTCTTCTTTTGATGCTTCCTGCATCATTTGATATTTTGTCCATAGAGCCCTTCAAAATTGCAACTTGAGGCTTGAATTTTTTCTTCAGTTCTTTCAGCTTGAGAAATGCTGAGTGCGTTCTTCCCTTTTGGTTTTATAACACCAGATCTTTGCACATGTCATAATGCTTTACTCTGTCTTCCTGAGCTGGCCTTTGAAATCTTCCATTCAGCTCTTTTACTTCATTGTTTCTTCCATTTGCTTTAGCTATTTGACACTGAAGAGCAAGTTTGAGTCTCTTCTGACATCCATTTTGGTCTTTTCTCTCTTTCCTGTTTTTTTAATCTTATTTTCTTTGTGTATGATATCCTTGATGTCATCCCATGACTTGTCTGGTCTTTAGTCAGAAGTGTTAAGTGTGTCAAATCTGTCCTTGAGATGGTCTCCAAATTCAGGTGGGAAACCAAACAATAGTTTAGCTTATTTGGTAAAGAATGTCTGACTTGAATATTGTACTCGTATAAGAACTATCTGTGTGGGATCAAATTAACAACAGCAACTCTAAAGATTAGATAGGAAATTTAGAGTTTATGTTAACAGAGGAGAAACAGTTCAGAAAAGGAGGGTGAGAATGGTTGCATAACTTGAAGAATGTAATCAATGTCACCGAATTATACACATAGAGAAACTGTTGAACTGGTAAATGTTCTGTGGTGTGTATTCCCAATAACAGCAACAAAAAGTAAGTTTAAAAAAGAAATATATTCTGTTGAATGAACTTACTACTGTATGAGTGACCACCATCTTCTTGTCAGATACAGGTACCCACCAACCCCTGTGACAGTTCTTGCAACACCATTTTATATTTCTTTTGCACCTATTCCTTTCTCTCTTTTTTTCTCCTGCTTTTCTTTACATCTTTGTGAGTTTTTTGATAGCTTGGTCCTGCTAAAAATACTCATAAGCTTATGACCTCGGAGTTCAAGAGATTCCTTTTCTATACTTGGTGTTTCTGAACATGTGGGAGTGACCTTATTCCTTCTAGTAAGCTGGCAAAGTTATGGTCTAAATTAGTTCTGATTTGGGGTCAGTTGTTATCTTTTAAAACATGTACTCTTTCTAACTAGCATTTTGGCAACTCATTATTACAAATTTTAGAGATAATTCCTTATTATCTTAAGCCTTATTTACTCCCTTTTATTTTGCATAGCTTCCAATACATGGCTGCCTCTGCTTTGGGCTGGCAGATGGATCTGTTACTTTTACCTTCCTCCTAATAAAGTTATTCTGTAATTTTGGTTTAAATTTGGTTGACAGTATCTATATTCCCCTCAAGCTTTCTGATGATTTTCACTTGTATGCGTACAAATGCTTTCATTTTGATAGGGCATAATGGTATGGAGGCTAAGTACATTGCCTTCATGTTGGGCTTCGGCTGTCTGACCACAGACAAGACACTTCATTTCACTTCTCTGGGCCTTTGTTTCCTCATCTGTAACACTCCTTTCTTCAGATTGTTGGGATAATTAAATAGATAGTAAATTCTGGCACACAGTAACTATTTGGGGCCCTGGTGGCACAGCGGTTAAGAGCTTGGCTGCTAACCAAAAGGTTGGCAGTTCAAATCCATCAGCCTCCCCATGGAAACCCTATGGGGCAGTTCTACTCTGCCCTATAGGGTCACTTTGAGTCGGAATTGACCCTGTGGCAATGGGATTTTTAGTAAGTATTCAGTAACTGATAGTTAATACTTACTGCCTTAAATGAAAATTACGTGAAACAAAACTCAGAGGAATATATTTGTATGAGGCACTGCAGGGTTTTCACTAGTGAAAACAGAAACAGTTTGAAAATGTGGATGCTTTTGTTGTTAAATCCAGGATTTGAAATGGAAATACCTTTTCTTGTGCTAAGGGGCACTTAGACTGAGAAGCCAGGCTCTGACCCATCCTCCTTGCTCTGTAAATCCCCCTTGCTCTGTAATGACTGTTCTATTTGCGGACGTGCTGAATAGCTCCAGGGAAAGTGTTACAGTTGATGTCCCTCCCTCTGTAATCCACAAATACCAAAGGCCTCTCTTAAAGGTAAGTTTCAACTGCCTATTGTCCTTTATTATGTGTGGCAGGTGTGAGCCTCAGCAGCGATTTCATTGCTGGCTTTTGTGGTGAGACTGAGGAAGATCACCTCCAGACAGTGTCTTTACTTCGGGAAGTTCAGTACAACATGGGCTTCCTCTTTGCCTACAGCATGAGACAGGTGAGCCCTGGGTTGGGGGAAGAGCTGCTTCTCCTTTGGGACTGACATCATGTTGGGTTCATTATAGACAACTGGACAGAAAAGAAAGTAGCAGCAGGACAGTACTTGAGGAACCACAAGGATCTTTCCGTTCACTTTTTTTTTTGTTTTTCTTACCAACTGTGTCTACTCTTTGACACAATTCAGCAATTTGAGATGAAAAAAGATTACTTACACTAATATTCTTCTTTCTTAGAATATTTTAAATTAAGTTTAGGTTGCTTAGAATTTGGATGTGGAGGGAGTGAGACTAGTCTTCTTTATAAGAAACTTACTCAACATGCAGAACTTTTTGACAGATGTGATTTGTTTTATAGAGGCCACTTGTCAGCCTCCCAGCCATCTTCCGAGCCATCCTCAGCTATTTCTAGTTTCCATTTTCCTTGGCCAAGTGAACCTACTGTTACTCACTTTGGAGTCCTTGTAACACAGATGGCCAGGAAAATGAAGCAGAAGGAGATGAGGAGAGAGAGGGAGAGATATGCGTGTGTCCTGCAGAGAGGGGATAGTCTTGGTCTGCTGCCATGCACTTGGTGGTAAGAATGGATGTGCACGTGCCATCCTTCATTCTCCCAGTCACCTTGAGAGCAGTGTGCCTCATGTCTGGGCTGTAGGTTGGGGAGCCTGTCTGGCCATGGAGTTTAGGAAAGCTGACTGATGAAGACCGAACCCATGATCTTAGCCTCAGTGTCACTGAGCTGCTGTCAACCAAGCTGATTTATTTCTTTTAAAGCCCACTGCCTAGTGTTTTGTAGGCATGTAAGCAGGCCAATGTGTACGTTCATGTCTCTTTTACAGAATTATTTTAGGGATGAAGTTCCAGAGGAGCTGTTGGGTTCTGTTTTACTTTTTTTCTGTGGCTGTCCCAAATATACAATAGAAATTCTTTATAATGCTAAGGTTGGGAAATGGATTTTCACTGTGTGGTGGAAACATAGTCTATGGACACTGAATATAATGTTTACTTTGAGATCTAATTCCTAGGTTAGGGTTAAGGTTATAGAAACTTAATCAGGTCGCCTAGTGGATAAGAGATTGTGGCTCTACCCCATATTAGCTGTGGAACCTTCCACAAAGTCCTTGGTTTTCTCATCTGTGAAATTGGAATAGTACTGGTACCAACTTCATGGGGTTGTTTTGAGGATTAAATAAGATATTACGTATAAGGCACTTAGAATAGCATCTTGCACGTAGTTCACAGTAGATGTATTTTTCTTGTTGTTTATAATGAGACAGTGAGTAAACCCTGCAAACATTTTGGAATTCTTCACTCATACTCCATTCTCCTCTGTGGATTTGGTAGTTCTCTCAAATCATGTTAGTTTGAATGTCCGTGCTCCTGTGTATGGACTTTCCTTTTAATCTACACTTTTGTCTAGGTCAGTGGTTCTCCAGCTGTAGTGAACATGAGATCATGTACATAACAACATACAAATACATACTCACTGTGGTTTGGGTGATTTAAGGAATTTACAAGAATAAATTTCCTTTTTCTTTTTGGACTAGGTAGTATATGTTCATGATATAAAATTCAGAAGGTCAAAATGTATAAATGAGATGTAATTCTCTTCATGTTTCCTACTTTCTCACTTCCTTTCTTAAAGGCAAATGCTCTTAACAATTTTTGTATAACTTTCCAAAGATATTTCATGCATTTGTAAATATATTCTTTCTACACCAGAGGTATCATTTTATAGATGTTGATCTACACCTTATTTATTTTTGTAAGTGGTATGTTTTGGAGAGCAGTTCACGTCAGTATGTTACCTCATTCTTTTTAATAGCTGCTTTGTATTCCGTTGTATAAATAAACCATAACTTGTTCTACTAGTTACCTATTGATAGACATTTAAAATGTTTTGCATTTTGCATCTTTATAGACAGTGCTGCAATGAGTAACCTAGTACGTGAGCCATTTAGCATACATACAAATGTAACCTTACGATAAATACCAAGAGTAATTTTGAGTCTGTGATTTTCATTTCATGCGGTAAATTTAGAATCTAACCCTGGTAAAAATGTGACTTCACTCTACTGTAGAGTTATCTTTTTCTCTTGGGATCCTTCCAGAGTCAGAGAGCCCTCTTGGAATGGCTTGGATCTCTGTACACGTGTCTGTAGTTTGCGAGTGGACAAACATGATCCCACTCTGTGTCTCAAGGATGGATTCTACAAGTCCTTGGTGACCTCCATTTTTTTTTTTTTGCTTTAATAGAAGACGCGGGCGTATCACAGGCTGCAGGATGATGTCCCGGGAGAGGTAAAAAAAAGGCGTTTGAAGGAACTTATCTCTGTATTCCGAGAAGAAGCAACAAAAGCCAACAAGAACTCTGTCGGCTCTTCCCAGCTGGTGCTGGTAGAGGGGGTAAGGACATATATATATGTGTGTGTGTGTGTGTGTGTATACGCATACATATATATATTTTGTTTTTTTGGACATAGTATGTCTTTCCATTTATTTAGATCTTAGATTTCTTTTATCAGCCTTTTGTAGTTTTCAGCATACAAGTCCTGCGCATGTTTTGTTAGGTGTAAAAAAAAAGACAACAAAAACCAAACCCGCTGCCGTCGAGTCGATTCTGACTCCTAGTGCCCCTAAGTATTTCATTTTTTTTGAGTGATTGTAAATGATATACTTTAAAATGTCCGTGTGTTCATTACTCATATAGAAATACTATTGATTTTTGTATATTTATCTTGTATCCTGAGACCTTGCTGAGCTCACGTAATAGTTCTAGGTGTTCTCTTTTTATAGTTTCCTTGTAATTTTCTACATGGGGAGTCTCCAGGGGTGAAGGGAGATGCACCTGATTTTATTCATTTCTTATTCTTGCGGGTGGGAGACTGTCCCAGTGTGTTAAAAGTTCTGTTGGGAGAATGAGTATCCTGTGCTGTGACTTCTGTCCCTCCTAGTATAGAGAGAAGTTCATATCTTTTCATCTGCATCTTTGGGTCAGTTCAGTACTAGTCAGTAGGTGTTGGCCTCTGTCACCTCCCTACAGCCCAGAGCTGGTTCTCACATAGGCTTTACCGGGGTATAGGAGGAACTCATGCTTACTAGAGAGCTGCAGAGTGGAGGATCGTTTTCAGTCTTATCTGATGTATGTTTCTCTGAATTAGTATTTTAAGGACTACACTGCTTTCTACGTCTTTGATCATTTAATAATACAGCATGTAGTTGGAGCTTAATTTTCTAAAGGTAAATTATGTGCCCTTTCGATTATCTTTGGTCAGTTGTTTTAACTCCAGACAAGGCACTCAACATGTATAATGTAAGACTCTTAGAACAATGTTCTTCTATTCTTCCCTCTTTACTTTTTTTTTAAATTGCCAGATTGAATTTTAGTGTTATTCAAACAATTAAAAAATGAGGCTATAGGTATATAGTGCAAAGTCACAAGTTTTTTTTTTTTAAATCTAAGTGGCAATTCTGATTTAGAACTAGTGATGTGTAAGATCTCAGAGTAACTGAGTATTATAAATGTTATGATTCTATGTGCAGTGTAAGAAAATCTCTGTTACAGAATTCTGAAAATATTAAAATTACATTTTCTCAGATATCAGCAAAGAAGAAAGAGATTTTTTAATTTGAGGGTGGAGTAGGACTGGGGGAACTGATGGGAGGTCCTGAAATTCATCCACTGTCACATTCTTTGGTCACAAGTTAAGCAATTTGAGAAGACATTCTGTATTGTTCTACTGCTGGGGAGAGCATGATTCTTAAGTAGGTTTTCCCAACATTTTCCCCAAGCCCTAAAATTCACACAAGAGAAAGAGATCAACTTAAATGTATAAGAAGATGAAAAAAAGTTAATCCCTACATAATAGCTCCTTGTCAGGCATATTAAATGGCAGCCTGCTGATAACCTCTCCCAATTTGGTGACCATGGCATCATGCACCCACCGTCAGTTGCAGCGGCACTCAGGCCCACACTTGGAGTTACACTTGGAGCAGGGTTGGGGCAGCCCAGGCACCTCTTCTCTAGGGAGCCACACAGATCCACGTCACTGCAAATTAGACTGCCGCTTTTCTCATACTTCCTCATAACCTTGCACTGCACAGAGCAATACTCATTCATCTTTGATGTACAACTTCGTTTTTCTGCTGTTTTTAGGATTGAAGTCTTCTTTCTACCTGTGGTCCAGGGTTTTGAAATGCCAAACATTTTAACTGCTGCTCTGTTTGTTGTACTTGCTTCTCTTCAGTTTGTCAGAGAACATTGATCTGTGTGTCCTTCTTAGTGGAATTTTTTTTCAGATCGTTCACTTGTTACTGATCACGGTCCAGGCTCATCCCCAGTCCCAGTTGGATCCTATCCCTTACCTTTTGTGCTGTTGTCATAGATTTTTATTTCTACATCACAAAATATGTTGTTATATATAAAGGTTATGTTTATTACTGTTCTATGTATATCGTTTACTGTTTCTGGTGTTCTTCATTCCTTTATGTACGTTCAGGTTTCCATCTGATATCATTTTCTTTGTGTTTGAAAAACTTCCTTTAACATTTCTTGTAACACATGTCTTTTAGTGAAGAATCCTCTCAGCTTTTGTTTGTCTGAAAAAGTCTTTATTTCACCTTCATTTTTAAAAATTAATCTCCCAGGGTGTCAAATTCTAGGTTGATGTGTAAAGATTTCATTTCATTGTCTTCTGATTAACATAGTTCTGATGAGGTATCTGAGGTCTTTCTTATCTGTCTTTCTCCGTACATAAAATACCTTTTTTTTCTACCTGCTTTTAAGATTTTTGCTTTATCACTTAGGGATGTGATGTGTCTTGAGATGGTTTTTCTTTGTGTTTACCTCTTTGTATTTTCTCTGGGGTTTGGTGAAGCTTCTTAGTTTGTGGGTTTATGGTTTTCATCAAATTTGGAAAATTTTATCAATGACTTTTTTAGATATTTTTTCTGTACTCCCTTTCTCTCCCCTTTTTGCCTCTCCTTCTGTCACTCCAGCTATATATATGTTCATCTACTTGATATTGTTCTGTAGGTTACTGAGATTGTTCTTTTTTTTCTCTGTCTTTTATTTAGTCTCTGTACTTATTTTGCATAGTTTCTTTAGCTCTGGCTTCAAGTTTCCTGTTATTACCTTTGGCAGTGTCTAACCTGCTGTTACCATTGAATTTATTTATTTATTTTTCATATTGTGTTTTTGGTGAAGATTTAGCAGTTTAGGTTCCCATTCAACAATTCCTATGCAAGTTGCTTAGTAACATAGGTTACATTCTTCACAGTGTGTGAACATTCTCATTATTTCCATTCTGGATGTTCTGTTTCCATTAATCTGGTTTCCTTGCCCCTGTTACCATTGAGTTTTACGTTTTATTTGTTTATTTATTTTACTGTGCTTTAAGTGAAACTTTATGGTTCAAGTTAGTTTCTCATACAAAAATTTATACACACATTATTATGAGACCCTAGGAACTTCACATTTTAGATACTATGTTTTTATCTATAAGTTTCATTGGTTCTTGTGTGTCTTCCACTTCTTACTATTTTCTTTAAATAGTTGTGATAGCTGTTTTAATGTCTTGTATGCTATTTCTAGCATTGCTTTCATTTCTCAGTCTATTTCTGTTGATTTATTTTTTTCCTGATTATGGATCACATTTTTCTCTTTCTTGGAATACTAGTAATTTTTTATTAGATAATGGACATCTTAATGTTCATTTTTGTGTGTCTGGATTTTGCATTGGGCTTCGTTCTGTCAGGCAGTTGAGTTACTTGCTGTTCAGTAAGTTTTTAAGCTTTATTAGAAAAGCCTTTTTATGCTAGGAATATCTGCCTCACTACTCACTAATGTATGGCCCTTCTGAACTGTATGGACTTGGGGAACTGTTCAGGTGACAGCTCCTAGGTCAGTGTTTTTGCCTGACGTAGAGTTTCACTCTACACATGCATGTGTTAGTATTTAGCAGACTCAAGGAGATTGTCTTAATTATCTAGTCCTGCTGTAACAAATACCATGAGTGGGTGGCTTTAATGAACAGAAATTAATTTTCTCACGGTTTAGGAGGCTAGAAGTCCAAGTTCAGGGCATGGTCTCTAGGGGAAGGCTTTCTCTGTCAGCTCTGGGGGAAGGTCTGTAATCTCTTTGCAGCTTCTCTTCCTTTGTTCCTTGGCGTGGCATCAGACTTTCCCTATCCGTTGGTGCTTCCTTGCTTCTCTGCCCAGTGTGTTCTTTTTTATATCTTGCAAGTGATTGGCTTAAGACACACCCTGCACTGATACGGCTTCAGTAACATAACAAAGAAACTTCCCAAATGGAATTATTTCCACAAGTATAAACCAAAAAATCAAACCCTTTGCTATCTAGTTGATTCTGACTCATAGGGACCCCATAGGACAGAGTAGAACTGTCACATAGGATTTTCAAGGCTGTAATCTTTACAGAAGCAGACTGCCACATTTTTCCCATATAGTGGCTGGTAGGTTTGAACTGCCAGCCAAAAGGTGCTTAATCACTGTGCCACCAGGGTTCCTTTCCACAGGTATAAAACCAAAACCCAAACCAAACCTGTTGCTGTTGAGTCAATTCTAACTCACAGTGACCCTATAGGACAGAGTAGAACTGACCCACAGGGTTACAGGGGTTGTGTATTTTTGGGGGGACACGGTTCAGTCCATGACAGGGACCCTTAATGCATATATATATATTTTTTAAAAAATATTTTTTCCAATTGTGCTTTAAGTGAAAGTTTACAGCTCAAGTTAGTTCTCATACAAATATTTATACACACATTGTTATGTGACCCTAGTTGCTCTCTGTATAATGTGAGAGCACACTCCTTTTTACCCCAGACTCCCCTCGTCCATTCAACCCGCTTCTGTCTGTTTCTGCCTTCTCATCTCTCCCCCAGACAGGAGCTGCCCGTTTAGTCTCATGTATCTACTTGAACTAAGAAACACACTCTTCACAAGTATCATTTTATGTCTTATAGTCCAGTCTATGTCTGAAGAGTTGGCTTCGGGAATGGGTTAACAGAGAGTCTGGGGGCCATGTCTCCTGGGGTTCCTCCAGTCTCAGTCAGACCATTAAATCTAGTCTTTTTAATAGAATCTGAGTTCTGTACCCTACCTTTCTCCTGCTCCATCAGCAACTCTGTGTTGTGTTCCCCTGTCGGCGGTCATTGGTGGTAGCCGAGGACCATCTAGTTTTTCTGGTCTCAAGCTGATGAAGTCTTTGGTTTATGTGGCCATTTCTGTCTCCTGGGCTCGTATTTTCCTTGTGTGTTTGATGTTCTTCATTTGCCTTTGCTCCAGGTGGGTTGGGACCAATTGATGTGTCTTAGATGGCCGCTTGATAGCTTTTAAAACCCCAGACGCCACTCACCAAAGTGGGTTGCAGAACATTTGCTTAGTAAACTTTGTTATCCAATTGACCAGTGCATATTTTTTGGAGCTGTTTTTTTTTCGTGCTTAGCTCTTTCCTCTCTAGAACTCTGCTCCACAATTTCTTGCTGTCTCAGACTTGGTGAACTCTGACCCTGTCTCCTCAATTCACAGAAAACTACCATGCTCTCCTTGAGATTCCTCTCCCTGTCTGGTATGTGCCTTCTGGCAGAGAGCACAGGCATTTAGACTCACCTCATTTGTTTTCCTTTTCTCAAAGAATCATGGTCTTGCACGATCTCTTGTCCAATATCTGAAAATCGTCATTTCATGTATTTTGTCCAGTTTCCTGGTTATTTAAGAATGGAGAGTAAGTTTGGTTCTTGTCACTCCATCATGAGAAGATACATGAGAAAGCCTCATATATATTCTAGAAATTAACCCCATCATAGTGGTTTTATTATCTTCTTGGGCCTGTCTTCTACCAGTTGTGATGGACACTCTGGCTTTGAGTCTGCCTGCTTAGTAGGAGCAGTTTACCTAGGCCAGATAACCCTAGGACATTCCTGAGTGATTTCTATGAGACGGAGTAAAGTGAAAATTGGTTTGCCAAGTACATCACATGTAAGCCTCTGGCTTTAGGCCTGTTGGAGGTCCATTCTTGAAGAAGGTAATTCTATAGTCAGAGACTCCTTGATTGAGTCATTCATTAACATATAGTCAGTAAAACTTTGTTGAGATCCTACCGCATGCCATGCACTATTCTTGTTGATGAAGCAGCAGTGAATGTTTAGTCTTCTGTGATACCTTGGAATGCTCTGTGGATAGGACAGTTGGGGTTCTGAGATAGGTAAAGCACAATTTCTGCTTTCCAAGAACTTATGGCTATGACAAATTAATAAACAGATAAGGACTGTTTCAGTATAATATGGTCAGTGCCTTAATAAAGGAGGATGCTCAGTGCTCATTCCTCCTTTCCCATTCTGCTTGCTCTGTGTCTGTAGCCAAGCGACTGCAGGTAACTCCATTCTCCTCTCACTGGCTCTCTAGCTTTAAAGGTGAGTGAGAACAGTTCCCCGCCATTCAGAGGGCTTGGGCTTTTTTCTGTTATTTCTCACCTGTCGCTCTGTTCCCATTGCATGTTGTGGTCAGGGGTCTCGGGAACACTGCTAATTTTCTGTCCTTTTCAGGAGCATCTACTGAAGGTTAGCCAAAGCCACAGGGTGATTGCCCTGAATTGGCCCTATAGTTAGAGCTAGGCTTGCATTTTGACTTTGATATTCATTACCTCAGTGACCTTAGGCAAGTTCCTTAACTAAGTTTGTCCTCTTTTTTAGATGGAGCTAACAACACCTATCTCTTAGATCGTTTAATCTTTCATTCAACAAATACCTCTTGCATGCCTAAAATATGCCAGGTACTGTTCTACATATTAGACAGACACAGGCCTCCTAAGCTTTTGCATTATTTAGGAGAGACAGACTTTAAACAAACAAATGGATGTTATATTAGAAGGAGAAAAAATAAAACAAGGAAGGGGGAGTGTTAGTTATTAATTAATCCATTGCCGTTGTGTCGATTTTTGAGCCAGGGTGACCTTATAGGAAGGAGTAAGACTGCCCCATAGGGTTTCTGAGTCTGTAATATTTCTGGGAGCAGACTGTCACATCTTTCTCTCGTGGAGCAGCTGGTGAGTTCAAACTGCCAACCTTTCGCTTAGCAGCCGAGAGCTTAACCACTGCGCTACCAGGGCTGCTTAGTTATCTATTGCTGTGTAACAAATTACCCTAAAACATAGTAGCCTAAAACAATAAGCATTTGTTATTTTACAAAGTTTTTGAGGGTCAGGAATCTGGGAGTGGCTTAGTTGGCTCGTGTCTCATGAAGTTGTAGTCAAGCTATTGGCCAGGGCGGCCGTCGGGAGGGTCAACTGGAGCTAGAGGATCCACCTTCAAGCTCATTCACGTGGTTGTTTTCAGGCCTCAGTTCTTTGCTGACTGTTAGCCAGAGGCCACAGTTCCTTGCTGCTGATGTAAAATGCTGATGACCACCGTGCACCCCTATTCACGCCTTCTCCCCCTGTAGTAGCCAGTCTCTAAGATGGCCCCAGTGATCCCCACCTCCTGATATAACACCCTTTTAAAGTTCATCCATATTGAAAGAAGGTTGATCTATGTAGAATACTGTAGATCAGTAGAATATTATAGAAGTGATGGTATGGGCTTCTCCATAGGGCTGCCTGAGGGTCCTTATGACACGACAGCTGGCTTCCCTGAGAGTGAGTGGTTCAAGAGACAGGGAAAAGGGGAGGGAAACAGTGAACATGAAGAGTCCAAGATGGAAGCTGGAAGCTCCAGTCTTTTTTGACTTGATCTCAGAAGTGACGTATCATCACTTCTTCATTATTCTCCTAGTCACATAGGTCAACGTTCCTTTAGTATGGGATGAGACTGTACAAGGGTCTGTATTCCAGGAGATGGGGATCACTGGGACCCTCTTGGAGGCTAGCTGTCATAGTGGGCAAAGGAGTAGGTAGAGGCGCATAGTGGTCATTTAGCATTTTACATCAATGATGGGGAAGACCTTACCAGGAAAGTGATGTTTGTGGAAAAACCTGGAGAAAGTAAAGTGAGCCATGCCATATTTGGGGGAATACTGTGTGAAGCAGAAGAAATAGCAACTTCAGTGAGGCAGGAACAAGCTTGGAATTTTGGAGGAACAGAAAAGAGATAAATGTGGCTAGAACAGAGTGAGTGAGGGGGAGACAGTGGCAGATGCATTCAGACAGGTAGAGGGCCCCACACCATTGAGAGCCACATAGGCCATTTTAAGGACATTGATTTTTTTTTAAATATAATTTTTATTGTGCTTTAAGTGAAAGTTTACAAATCAAGTCAGTTTCTCACACAAAAACCCATATACACCTTGCTACACACTCCCAATTACTCTCCCCCTAATGAGACAGCCCGCTCTCTCCCTCCATTCTCTCTTTTCATAAGGACATTGATTTTTAATCTGAGTGAGGTGGGGGGTTTGACATATCCAGCTTACGTTTTGAGAGGATAGCTATTGAGGCTAGACCATAGAGGGAAGAGGGTGAAAGCAGGGAGGTAATTAGGAGCCTATTGCAAAAGTCTGGTATTAACGTCAAGAGGGTAAAGAGGCAATGGATGTAAAATACCTGGCACAGTGTCTGGCACATAGTAGACAGAAGATATATTGTAGTTCTGTTCCCCTTAAAAATTCGTGTACCATGACTGCCGAAAAGTACCCTTCTTTGTTCTTTCTGCAGCTCAGTAAACGCTCTGCCACTGACCTGTGTGGCCGAAATGATGGAAACCTTAAGGTGATCTTTCCTGATACAGAGATGGAGGATGTCACTAACCCTGGGCTCAGAGTCAGAGCCCAACCTGGGGACTATGTCATGGTGAAGGTAAGGTGTCCTTTTGCGTTTTTGGCTTGTACTGTGAAAATGAATGTTGGGTTGGATAATTTGGGAGACAAGGTTTTTTCCTGGAGAAAGTCTTTAGTAAGATAAAATCTTACTAAAGTAAGATTTAGTGAGATAAAAACCCTTGTCAGTAGATTTCTCAACTTGTACAGCAGATTGGACTGGATTTTAGACTGCTCCTAACTAATGTCCTCTTGTTTTTCCTTTTCTCTCTCCTGCCCTGGAAGTCTTCTTTGAGGGAACTTGGTGAAGTGAGAGTGTAGCATATAGTTTCTGCTACAGGGAGGCCAGGAGTTGTAGGTGATTTTGAGTTAGTTGATAGTGGCCTCTGTCAGGTCAGCATAGTCTTTGTGGTCTCTGAGACCCCGGGCACCCCTAACTTAACTGTGTTCAAGTTTTCCTGGGTTCTTTCCTTGGAATCACAAGTCTAGCTACATGGGATTTTCCCCTTTCACTGAGGGCTTTCTTTCTTCTGTCCGTGTGTTTCATGCTTCATGTCTTTTCACACTGTTAACAGGTCTGGCACTGCCATCTTCCCTTTTTTATGATTCTTGTGTCCACTTTGCCCCAGAACCAGAAGCCAGCAGGGCATGTACTAATGAGGTAGGAGGGGCACAGATGCTTCTCCAAGACCAAGGGCATTTGTAAAAGTGAGAGAGATGAGTAGAGGGTGATTCTTTTCCCCTGATGTTGATCAGTGTTACTGCCTCCTCCTTATCCTTAGAGCCTCATCCTCTGCTTTGCTTTCCTGTCCTTGTTCTTACTGTCACCTTGGTCTTGAGTCATGGAAGTCATGGCCCAGTGCTTGCAGCTGAAAGAGGTTCATTGCCTTAGCACATAACTTCTGTGGACCTGTGTGATCTAAGGTCTAAAATTAAGGCCCGACATTATGTGCTGCTTTGCCATTGGGTGAAATTGGGAGGACCTTGGATGGCCTAAATACAAGTTCCGCTCCCTGCTCTGTTCCCGTGGATAAGGTCCCCTAGCCAAACAACCCTCCTGTCAAGGAGATGAGGCACAGTTCCTGCTTAGCCCTGCATAGCTGGTTTCGGTTCCCTGCCAGTCTGCAGAAGTATTCAAAGAAGCCAATCACATCCTCCTGTGGGAGCCAGGAAGCACTTCCCCCTCTTCTCACTACAGAGTTGACCTCCCACAGCCCCTGGCTATTCACTCTGTTCCTGAGCATAACCGCCGTGTTGCCCTGCACTGCAGCTAAGGGTTACTTGAAAAAAAGGGTGGTTGCTTGTTTGAATTGTGTTAGTATGGTACTATCTTGTGAAATAGGAAAGTTCCATTTGGCAAGAAAGATAGAAAGATGATGCTGTGTTCCTCAGGACACTTTGTCCCCAAGTGGTATACACCCCACAAGTAAGACTTGGTGGAAGCATAGGCGTGAAGGAGAAGTTGCAAACAGGTGCCTGTTGCTTCTCCTCCCGCTCTTGCTCATCTCTGCTGCTTGTGTGTTCTCCCACGTTAGAGTCTCTGGGCAGCGTTATAACCACCCCCATGTCCTCATTTGCTCATTCCCCCGTTCCTCTGTGGTGCTTGTTTGGCAAAATCTTAACCCCAGCGAAACCAGTTACTTGCTTAGTTTGCATCTTTACCCAGCTGGTGTCCCTTTCTGTCTTCTCATCTCGCCTCCAGACAGGAGCTGCCCATTTAGTCTCGTGTATATACTTGAACTAAGAAGCATACTCTTCACGAGTATCATTTTATGTTTTATAGTCCAGTCTATTTGTCTCAAGAGTTGGCTTTGGGCCAACTCTTCAGACAGGGATTAGACTGGACTATGGGATAGAAAATGATACTGGTGAAGAATGAGTTTCTTGGATCAAGTAGACACATGAGACTATATTGGCATCTCCTGCCTGGAGGGGAGATAAGAGGGCAGAGGGGGTCAGAAGCTGGCCGAATGGACACAAAAGTAGAGAGTGGAGGGAAGGAGTGTCCTGTCTCATTAGGGGGAGAGCAATTAGGAGTATACAGCAAGGTGTATATAAATTTTTGTGTTAGAGACTGACATGATTTGTAAACTTTCACTTAAGGCATAATAAAAAATTAAAAAAAAAAAAGTTGGCTTTGGGAATGGTTTTAGTTCTGGGTAGACTGAGAGTTTGGGGGAGGTGTCCTTTGGGGTTCCGCCATTCTCAGACCATTAAGTCTGGCCTTTACTGGAATTTGAGTTCTGCACCCCACTTTTCTCCTGCTCCATCAGGGACTCTCTGTTGTCTTTCTGGTCAGGGCATTCATTGGTGGTAGCCGAGCACCATCTAGTTCACCCTAATGTTCTTATCTTTTGAGTTGCTGTTTTCACTTTGATACCAACAAACCTGTTGCCGTTGAGTTGATTCCGACCCATAGTGACCTTATATAGATAGTTCTTAAAAAGCGTAATGCTCAAAGCAGACTTTTTTTTACTAGTTAACCTATTGTTTAGTTTTAGCAAGACTTCAGGGAATATTTTTGGTTTAAGGTTTAAAGATTATCTCAGGGCCCTAGTTTCAGGGGTTCACCTAGTCCCCAGGCTCCAGAACGTCTAGAGTACATGATAATTTGAAATCCTGTTCTGCATATTCACCCTTTTGATCAGGATTCTTCAATAGAATCTTTGATCGAAATGTTCAGTAACGATTTCTTGCTTGCATCTTAAGCTTAATTTAGCTAATACAGAACTATTTTCTTTTGCTCTCCTGCAATTTTCTTCTTTTTAATCCTTGCCCATCTCAGCATATGCCACTACCCAGTTGCTCAAGTCAAAAATACAGGACTCATCCTAAATCCTCTCTTTTCTGCACTCCCCATTAGCAGTCCTGGCTTTGCCTGTGGAATGTATCTTGAACCTGACAATTTCTTTCTGTCTTCAAACCACTATCATTTCTTGTGTGGAAGCTTGCAGAAGCCTCCTCACTGGTCTTCTATTTCTTTTTTTTTTTTAAGGAATTATTTTATTGAAGGATATTGTAAATGTAGAAAAGTGCCCAGATTACAAGTATACTGCTTGAGGAATTATCACAAAGTGACTCTATCCATTGTAACTACTACTCAGGTCAGGAAATAGAATATTTTCAGAACCCCAGAATCTTCTCCTGCCCCATGATCCTCCCAGTCACTCCTCTTCCCTACACCCAAAGGTAACTACTTCCCTAATTTCTAACACCATTGTTTAGTTTTGCCTGTTTTTGATTGTTATAAAAGTGAATCGTACAGTTTATATTTTTGGTATCTGGCTTCTTTCCCTCAGCCTTATGTTTGTGAGGTTCATCCTTGCTTTGCATGTAGTAATAGTTTATTTTCACTCCTGCATAGTATTCCTTTATATGGATGTGCCACAAATTTTTTTATTGCTGTAAACAATACGTATAACACAATATTTGCCAATTCAACCGTTTTTACATGTACAGTTCAGTGACACCAATTATATTAATTGTGTGTAACCATCACCATTGTCTGTTGCCAAGTTTTTCATCACCTGAATGTGCCAGAGTTTGTTTATGCATTGTACTGTTGATTGTTTCGAGTTTGGATCTGTTATGAATGGTGTGGCTCTGAATATTTTTGTACATGTCTTTTGATGCACACTAATTTCTGGTGGGTGTATAAATTGGGATTGTTGGGTCGTGGGGTGTGTGTAATAGAAACTGCGTAAGTGATCGTACCATTTTACACTGCCACCAGCAGTGTATGAGAGTTCTGGAAGCATCATATTCCCTGCTTCCATTCTTGTCCTCCTCTGGTCTGCCTGCCACACAGCAATCAGTGTGATTTTTTCTAAATAAGATCACTTACTCCCCTGGTTAAACCCTCCAGTGTCTTCCCATTGGAGCCAGCATGAAATGCACAGTGCCCAAGAGTTTATGTGATCTCACCTGGAGCAAAAGAGGAAGAAGGAGAGTTAGGAATGGGAGAAAGAAAAGGGATGTGTGACTAATTGCCTTCGTGACTGCCTCCTTTGCCGTGAGACCAGAAGAACTGGACGGTGCCTGGCTACCACTACTGAACGTTTTGATCAAGGATTCTATAGAAGAATCCTGATCCAAAAAGGGGGAAAATATAGAACAGAATATCAAATTCTCATGGAATTCAGACCCTTCTGGAGCCACGGAGGCTGGACGAACCCCCTGAGATAATCTTTGAACCTTAAACCAAAAATATTCCTGACCATAAACCATTGCCGTTGAGTCAATTCTGACTCTGAAGTCTTCTTAAAACCAAACAATAATTTCACATAACTAGTAAAAAATGTTTGCATTGAGCATTATGCTCTTTTAAGAGTTATCCATATGAGAGTAAATTGACAGCAGTAACTTGAAAGATTAGAGTGGACCCTTAGGGGGCAGTGAGTTTATGTTAATGGGAGAGGAATAATTCAGAAAAGGAGGGTGAAAATGGGTATATAACTTGAATAACGTAATCAGTGTCACTGAATTGTACATGTAGAAACTGTTGACTTGGTATATATTCTGCTGTGTATATTCTCAACAACAACAAATGAAGAATTTCTGTGACCTGTCCCAACTACTCTGCAATCCCCTGGTCCCTCTGCTCTCCTTATTCTCTGTCCTCCAGCCTTGATGCCTCTTTTTTGCCCCTCAGGCCTGGTTTAGTCTCAGGGACTTTACATGTACCCTTCTTGCTTGGGACGCTGTTGATCTTTGCCTGACTGCCTTCTTTTTTTTGCCCATTATTTTATTATACTATAATTTCTTTAACCCCTCTCGGGTTGATAGCCCAATTGATCAACAGAATTGGCATTTTTTTTCTAAATTTTATTTTGTCGTTGTTGAGAATATACACAGCAAAAACAGTTTCTACATGTTCGAGTTAGTGACATTAAGTTCTTCAAGTTGTGCAACCATTCTCACCCTCCTTTTCTGAGTTGTCCCTCCCTCATTAACATAAACTCACTTCCCCCTAAGGTTCCTATCTAATCTTTTGAGTTGCACATGTCAATTTAATCCCACATAAGATTCTTAAAAGAGCATAATGCTAAAGGCAGACCTTTTTTCACTAGTTAAGCTGAACTGTTGTTTGGTTTTAAGATGACTTCAGGTGACATTTTTGATTTAAGGTTTAAAGATTTTCTCAAGGAGATAGTTTCAGGGGTTCAGCCGTCATGGCTCCAGAAAGTCTGGATTCCATGAAAACTTGAAATTCTGTTCTGCATTCTCACTCTTTTGATCAGAATTCTTCTATGGATGACAATGTTCAGTAATGGTAGCCAGGTGCCATCCAGTTCTTCTAGTCTCATGGCAAAGGAGGCCATTGTTCATGGAGGCAGCTGACTGCCTTCTTTTTAACTCTGGCTCTCTCTCTCTCAAATGTCACCTACTTGGTGAAGCCTCCTCTGTAGTGCTAATGCACCTTCTCCATCTCTCTCCAGTCATTTTTTACCACATTAACCCATTTTATCTTCATTGCCTGAAACCATCTTTATTTGTTCGTTTACATATTTATTGTCTGTCTTCTCCTAGTGATACGTAAGCTCCTTCGAGGGCAGGGAAAATACCTGTTTTGTTCAACTCTGTCTCCAGCACCTAGGACAGTGCTTAACGCATAATACGCACTCAGTAAATATTTATTAATGGACTGACTTGCTGTCATGGTAAGAGATCTGAGCACTGGAAACTTGGGGCCCACATTCTTTTAGCTTCCAATTAAAGAGGAAAGAGAACCTTTCTCACCGTATTTTGGCTATAAATAGCCTAAGGAAACATTTGACTGGCCCAGCCTGGGTCAGAGCTCACCTCTGGGCTTAGGAGGACAGGTCTGTGATAGGCATTTCATACATGAACCTTATGGTTGGAGCTGGGGAGTAGCTATTTTCCGAGAGAAGAGGGGAAGTGGCTATTTGAGGACTCACCCATTTTTGATGACTTAAATTATATGCATTGCCATTGCATCTCTTTCTCCCAGGACTGGGGGCTGACGGAAACCACGCAGCCTCTACCAGCCTGTCATCTCCATCAGATTCCTTTTAGTGGCCTCTCCCCCAGGGGCTCTACATTTAGTCCCTGTGGTGCAGTCTTGCTTACCTTGTCTTCTTCGGACTGATTTTCTTTCAGATCACCTCCGCCAGCTCTCAGACACTGAAGGGACATGTTCTCTACAGGACCACTCTGAAGGACTCCTCAGCATGTTGCTGACCTGAGTGGATGGCCACTCAGGGCTGACTTGGGCAGTCCTTCCCAACAGGAAGGGAGATTTGACTGGTCACTAATCAAAGAGGTAATAAAGCTTTGGAGACTGGTTGCAAATGGTGACTCAACTTCATGTCAAGTGGAAAACACCTCTCCTTGCTGCTCTGTGAACAGCCTTTAAATTATTAAATTTGCCTAAACTTAAGTGGCCTGTTTTGTTTCTCTTCTTTTACTTCATTTTTGCCTTGACTAGTTTTAGTGTTAGTCTAGAGTTTTCCCAATAATCTCTGCATTGTGTTTCCCAACCCAGACTGAGCTGCAGACACTGCTAATCTCTGTTTTTTTTCCCCTTGGCCTGAGGAACTAGGGACTAGAGGAGAGGATGATGGGAAGAGAACCATTTGCTTAGGAAAAACTGCTCTAGATCTTTCTGACACTTTGATTTGATACCATTGACTCATCTGCCTATCTCCTTATTTTATTCTTCATATCTTACTTGAGGATGTTCCTCATGGACCCTTTTTTTAGCCTGTCAGTTTATTCTTTTCCTTCAGGTCTAGAAGCCCTTGGGTTTTTGGAAAACATCATTACCCACCAATAGCCTCAGAGCAGGTTCTTGGCTAATTTACCAGCTAGATTATTTTTTCCTGTCAGTGTCATAAAAAAATCTAAGAGGTGGTACCATGGAATATTTGAACTCAGAAGAACTTTGGCTCAAGTCCCTATCACTCCATTGCTTAAGAGCTGTGTGATCTTTAGCAAGTTACTTTATTCTTCTATGCCTTGGCTTTTTAATGTGGGACAAGACGATACCAATAAAATACTTATATGTTGCTTTTGATGTTAAGCGAGATTTATACTTGTAAACAGCTTACTACAGTCCATGGCAGTTTTAATTAAATGTGAGTGATCACTGAAAGATTTTGCCTCTAAAATAGACTGCATTTATTAGGATATGGTGAAGGTTTATCGTTTGCCTGGCTACGTGATCTCCTTTAGGCCTTTCATCAACCTGCATGGCAGCCTTTGGGAACCCCAGTCTGGGAACTTTTCCTCAGGTACTGGTTACACTGAGAAAATGGGTTCCTAGTCTCAGGGTTTGTCTTCTGTTGGGAAGAAAATCTGTTATGGCACTTTACCTCAGTTCTTCATTCAAAAGATATTTAAAAAAAAAAAAGTTTGAAATTTTATTTCACTTTTTATAAGAAAGTAAAATATGTAGCAAATAATTCAAATAATACAGTAGGTACCTACAATCAGTCAATCTCCTTCCTACCGCTTTTCTGTAATTGCCTCTTTCCCTGTTACAAAGGCCAGCACTTTCATCTCTATATACAGTGATTTGTGTAAGTATGTATTTGTTCTTCACAAATGTTTGCACACTGTACATACTGTTCTTTAAGAAAAAGTTATTGAGGTAATGTCTTAGGCTGGTTCTCTAGAAAAGTAAAACCAGTGAAGCATATATATATATATATAAATATAAAGGAAGCCCTGGTTGTGTAATGGTTAAGTGCTATGGCTGCTAACCAAAAAAAGTCAGCAGTTCAAATCTAGCAGGTGCTTTTTGGAAATTCTATGGGGCAGTTCTACTCTGTCGCTATGAGTTGAAATTGACTTGACGGCAATGGGTTTTATATATAGAAAGAGAGAGATTTATCTCAAGGAAATGGCTTATGTGGTTGTAGGGTTGGCAAGTCCCAAGTCCGTGGGTCAGGCATCAGGATGGAGGCTGCTCCTGACTCATGTAGCTGCAGGGGCTGACAAACCAAGATTGGCAGGTCAGATGGTAGGTTGCTGGCTCTTGGGCTGCAGAGGCTGATGAATCTCTTAAATTGGCAGGCAGTGTGACAGGTAGCTGGCTCAAGTCTCCAGTACTGGAGGTCAGATAATGACGAGTTGGATCTGGATGCAGGATTCATAGCAAGCAAGCAAGCGAGCTTTGCCAGAATGTCCACATATATATTGGATGGAGGCCACTCCCCTGAGGAAACTCCCCTTACAACTGATTGGCTGATCACAACAGAGGACATCACGGAGGATAACTATATCATTATATAACTGCCACCAAAGTACATCATTACGTAACTGCCAAAACACTGTGAATCATGGCCCAGCCAAGTTGACACACAACTTTAACCATCATAGTTCACCCCTTGTCAGATTGGCACCTGTAGACAGTCTCTAAATAAAGACACAAGGTCATACTTGCACCTAACATGACACAGCTAACATGTTTAACTGAAAATACACGAGGCCTGTTTACATCTCATAGTTTATAAGTGAAGAAAATAAAAATATTTGATGCACACATACAAAGAAGAAATACTCATAACAATTAGTCCTTTTTTTGCAACTGGTCACATAATCATAACTGGTATTTATAACTATCTTCTTCCATCACCCATTTCATATTCCCTTTACTCTCAGCAAGCACTTCAGTTGGTCATGGTTCTTTGCCTGGTGGAGTGACCCAACCTTCATTCCTGAAGGGTCTGGGCCATTAGTAGTCATATTGGAATTGGGTTGCTGTAGTTTTCCATTGACTTTAATCACAGGGCACGGTGGTACTAAGAGATACCTTAAGTGATCTCCTGCATTTCAGACATACTCTTTTTTTCACCTCCATTATGCAACATCAATTCAATTTCCCCTTGGTAGTCACGGTCATTCACACCAGCCAATATGGGAACTCCCTTCTATGCTGTTGATCCAGAGGCATAAGGAGCCCAAAGTGGCTTGGTGTCATTCTTTAGTTCAATGGTATCTGTGTTGTCTCTCCAGATGGGAGCATACTTCCCTTTGGAACTAAGACCACCAGATGTGCAGAGCATATTGTGGGTACAGGAAGGAAAAAATTTGCAGATGAGTCACTAGGGGAATAATGAGTGATGCCATTCCACATCTACCCATTGATTCCTGGAACTGTGAAACCTGGGCTATGGGAGAAAGAGCACTATATATTAGATGCTAGTTTAGAGCATATACATTCTCCTGGAGAACATTGCCCCAACCCTGCAAAGTATTGGCACCTAGCTGGCATTGTAATTGTGTCTTTAGAAGGCCAGTCCATCGTTCTATCAAGCCAGCTGCCTCTGGATGATGGGGAACATGGTAAGACCAGTGAATTCCATGTGCATGGGCCCATTGCTGTGCTCCATTTGTTGTGAAGTGAATGCCTTGATCTGAGTGATGCTGTGTGGCATACCATGGTGGATAAGGCATTCTGTGAGTCCACAGATGGTAGTTTTGGCAGAAGCATTGACTGCAGAGAAGGCAAATTCATATCCAGAGTGAGTGTCTATCCCAGTAAGAACAAAATGCTGCCCTGTCCATGATGGAAGTGGTCCAGTGTAATCAACCTGCCACCAGGTCGCTGGCTGCAAACCTCAAGGGATGGTACCATATTGGGGACTCAGTTTTGGTCTCTGAGGCTGGCAAATTGGGCACTCAGCAATGGCTGTAGCCAGATTGACTTCGATGAGTGGAAGTCCATTTTACTGAGCCCAGGCATAACCTCCGTCCCTGCCACCATGGCTACTTTGTTCATGAGCCCATTGGGCAATGATGGGAGTGGCTAGGGAAACAGGTTGACAGGTTCCACAGAACGCATCATCATATCCACTTGATTGTTAAAATCTTCTGCTGAGGTCAACCGTTGGTGAGCATTCACATGAGACACAAATATCTTCACTTCTTTGGCTCATTCAGAGAGGTCTATCCACATGCCTCTTTCCCATACCTCCTTGTCACCAATTTTCCAATCATGTTTGTTCCCAGTCCCTGACCATCCAGACAAACCATTGGCCACAGCCCATGAATCAGTATACAGTTGCACATCTGGCCATTTCTCCTTCCAAGCAAAGTGAACAACCAGGTGCACTGCTTGAAGTTTTGCTCATTTGGAAGATTTTCTTCACCAATTTCCTTCAGGGAGGTTTTGGAAAGGAAATGCAGTGATTTTGAGTGTTGCCTTCATGTCACATAGAACCATCTGTAAACCAGACATGAGCTTTCTCTTTTACAGTCAACTGATCATAAGGAACTCCTCATGTGGCCATAGGTGCAGACTGGGAGAGGGCAGGTAGTGTGACAGGAGTGGAGACCATGGGCATTTGGGCCACTTCCTCTTGCAACTTATTTGTGCCTGCAGGTCCTGCTTGATCCCAGTCTCGTATATACCACTTCATGTAGTGATGGAGTGCTGCTGTACATGTCCGACTTTATGATTCTGTGGGTCAGACAACATCCAGTTCGTGATGGGCAGCTCAGGTTGCATGGTGACTTGGTGGCCCATGGCTAGGCATTCAGCCTCTACTAAGGCCCAGTAACAAGCCAAAAGCTGTTTCTCAAAAGGAAAGGATGGCAGGGCTTTGCTCCAAAATCCTAAGGGTCTGCACAGTGATTCACCAATAGGGGTCTGACAAAGACTCCAAATAGCATCTCTATCTGCCACTGACACTTCAAGCACCATTGTATCAGCTGGAGCATATGGCCCAAGTGGTTGAATGGTTTGCATGGCAGCCTTCTCTTATTCTGGGCCCCGCTGAAAACTAGCAGCTTTTTGAGTCATTTAATAAATAGGTCAGTGTAGCACACCCAAATGTGGGATATGTTGCCTCAAGAATCCAAAAAGGTCCAGAAGGTGTTGTGCCTCATTTATAGTTGTGGAAGGGGCCATATGTAACAACTTGTCCTTCACCTAGATGGTCTGTCTCCACATGTCTCACACCACTGGACTCCTAGAAATTTCACTGAGGTGGAAGGTGCCTGAATTTTTGTGGGGTTAATTTCTCACCCTCTAGCACGCAATAAGTCCAGAGTCATTGTCATTGACGCTTCTTCCTTACTATGTCCAATCAGTAATGGACCGGTGTGAAGTCTTATGGAAGGTAAAAACGATTGAGATCCCTGTGAACTAAATTATGACATAGGGTTGGAGAGTTGGTATACTTCTCAGGTAAGGCAGTGAAAATTGTATTGCTGGCCTTGGCAGCTGAAGGCAAACTGCTTCTGGTGTTCCTCTGAAACTAGAATTGAAAAAAAGGCATTGGTCCTCAATAGCTGCACACCAGGTAGCTGGAGATGTGTTAATTCGCTCAAGCAATAAAACCACTTCGGGAACAGCAGCTGCAGTTTGAGTCACCACCTGGTTAAGTTTACGATGATCCACTGTCATGCTCCAAGATTCATCGGTTTTTTCTGTATAGTCCAGATAGGCGAGTTGAATGGAAATGTGAAGGGAGTCACCACTTCTGCATCCTTCAAGTCTTTAATGGCAGTAATCTCTGCAGTCCCTCCAGGAATGCGGTATTACTTTTGGTTTACTATTTTCCTAGGTAGGCACAGTTTTAATGGCTTCTGTTTGACTTTTTCTACCATAATAGCCCCTTCTACACCTGTCAGGGATCCAGTGTGGGGGTTCTGTCAGTTGCTGAGTATATCTATTCCAATTATGATTCTGGAACCCGGAAAATCACCACAGGATGATTTCAGGGACACACTGGGCCCACTGTGAGACAAACCTGAGCTAAGACTCCATTTAATAACCTGACCTCCATATGCCATCACTCTGACTGCTGGGCTACAGTGACATTTTGGGTCTCCAAGAATTAGTGCCAATTCAGAGCCAGTGTCCAGGAATCCCTGAAAAGTCTGATTATTTCCTTTTCTCCAATGAACCATCACTCTTGTGCAGATCCCTTTGGGGAAGGCTGGGAGAAAACAGTATAAATTTTCTACAGAGTAGTGGGGTCCTTCCTCGAGGGGACACAGCGTCCCCTTCATTCAAGGGGCTGTGCATCTGTAACCTGGGTCAAGTCTGGGAATTGATT
This sequence comes from Loxodonta africana, assembly GCF_030014295.1. Taxonomy (NCBI): domain Eukaryota; kingdom Metazoa; phylum Chordata; class Mammalia; order Proboscidea; family Elephantidae; genus Loxodonta; species Loxodonta africana. The sequence continues at coordinate 32,574,376 of NC_087365.1, read as the reverse complement.
GTGGGGCTGTGAATCTCTGTTCTGGTGATTTGAGTTAGACTACTGTTCACTTGACCTAGAATTCTTCTGCTTTTATTGATGAAGTAAATATTTAGTAGATTTCCCATCTATTTCACTCCTAGGGATACCATGACTAAGTATCCAATACCTTAAATCCATACGAGTCAGATTATTCTGATTACTGCTTTGACTACACTGACCATTACGGTAACCACACCCACCCTGTCTTTGTCGATTGCGTACCGCCACTTGACCCCTACCATCACAGTGTCCAATCAGCCCCAATGTAGTTAGGTGTCTTTATTCAGTTAGGACAGTTCCCACTGTCAAATCTGACATAAAGTAGCAATCACACCAGCCTTCAAGGATGCTGGGGCTCCCTTCACAAATTTATTTCTCATTGTTGTGGTAAAATGTGGCCTTGGGCAAGTCACTTAAACTCTCCAAGCTTCCATTGTCTTCATTCATTTATTTTTGGACAAATGTTTGAGGCTGTGTGCCAGGTGTTGTGGGCACAGTGATTGGCAGACGAGCTCTCAGTCTCGTCCTGTAGAGCTTCTGGTTTAATGGCGTCACAGAAGTTAATCAAGTAATTCAGTGTGCATCCACTATTTATTGAGAGGCCAGTGAGGAAAGTCAGGAGGCATCATATGCTCAAGGACCAAAGGAAGAAGCCCAAGCTGCACTGAAGGGAATGGCAAAAAACAAGGCTCTAGGAATTGATGGAAGACCAATTGAGATGTTTCAACAAACAGATGCAGCGCTGGAAGAGCTCACTTGCCAATTTCAAGAAATTTGGAAGACAGCTACCTGGCCAAGCAACTGAAAGAGATCCATATTTGTGCCCATTCCAAAGAAAGGTGATCCAACAGAATGTGGAACTTATCAACAATATCATTAATATCACACAGAAGTAAAATTTTGCTGAAGAGCATTCAAAAGCAGTTGCAGCAGTACATCAACAGGGAACTGCCAGAAATTCAAGCCGGATTCAGAACAGGACATGGAACGAGGGATAGAGAATAGAGTAAACATCTGTACTCTGATTAGTGTAAAACTGAGAGATTTATCATAAGAAAAGAGACAGCTTGAGTTGGGAATAAACTGAACTCCCTGCGGTGGAATCCAGAAATTCAAAATGGCAACTCAGCAGTGACGTTTTATAGGAGAACAATAAATATGAAACACGTTACTTGATTGGTATTTACAAACTTAGATCATGGAAAGACATTACTTGATTGGTAATGACAGGTTTAGATCATTAAAAGCCATTACTCGACTGGTAGTTGATCATTTTAAGGCAGGGCTTCCTGTGTCCGGTTCTATAAGGCAGTTGGCTTAAAGGGGTAACATCTCTTTCTTAGATTGGTTACAGGGCAACAATTACACAGATATGTGACAGGGAGGGGTCGCAGTGTGGTTAGATCATCATTACCAGATATTCCTCTCTTAGAAACAGTATGGAAGGTGGTTGCCTCTAGGGTGAAAACGGAACCACAAACAGGGAATCACAGGGAATTGCACCTAGTCCTCAAATTGGCCATTTCAGATCATATCAGGTACCTCAAATTTCTCTTTAATTGCCTTACACAGATATCATTGCTAATGTCAGAGAGATCTTGGCTGAAAGCAGAGAATGCCAGAAAGATGTTTACCTGTGTTATATTGAATATGCAAAGGCATTCGACTGTGTGGATTATAACAAAGTATAGATAACGCATTGCAAAGAACGGGAATTCCAGAACACTTGATTGTGCTCATGAGGAACCTGTGCATAGAGTGAGAGGCAGTGGTTAGAACAGAACAAGGGGATACTTTAAGGTTTAAAATCAGGAAAGGTATGTGTTAGGGTTGTATCCTTTCACCATACTTATTCAATCTGTTGTAGGGTAAAAACATCACAAAATTTAGTAAAGCAAAAAGAAAGTTTTATTTGGCATACCTTCAAAGAGGCAAAAGCAGGAAATGAACAAGCATGTTGTCAGAGCCATGTCTGCCCGAATCCAAGGAATATTAAAGAACAGACAAAAGTGGGAAAATGGACAAGCATACTGCTAGAGCCATTTCTGCTGAAGTCTGAGGAGTGTTACAGAGTCATCTGTATATGTTAACATTACAAATGGGCAAAATCATTGAAAGCTTCACCTTTTCGCAGATTGGCTAGAAACTGTCAAGTCACCAGGATTCTACATTTTGAATCATCTTTCTTAACAATCATTGGTACAGGTTTCAGTAACTACAGTCAGGAGGGTCCTCATTGGTCCAACAAACCTTACTACTCACTAGAAAAAAAAACAAAAACTCACTAAATGCTAGAAAAAGATAAGAGTGGAAAGTATGTGGGTCTTTTGTGCTGTGTTTTATTATTTGTTTATGTGAAAGATTCTCTAAAAGATGTTCTCCAAGGTTTTCCCAGCTATTGTCTTTATACCTTGGAGCCCAGTTGATATGTCCTTCTGAGTCCAGCTCCAGCTGGGTCACATTTTAGGACGGGGAATAATGGCTCCAACATTATCTCCTAAATCAAATCTGTATGCTGAGCAAATAATCCAAGAAGCTGAACTATTTGAAGAAGAATGGGGCATCGGGATTGGAGGAAGATTTATTCACAACCTGCGATATGCAGATGACAAAACCTTACTTGCTGAAAGTAAAGAGGACTTGAAGTATTTACTGATGAAGATCAAAGACCACAGCCTTCAGTACAGATTACACATCAACATAAAGAAAACAAAAATCCTCACAACTGGACCATTAAGCAACATCATGATAAATGTAGAAAACATTGTAATTGTCTAGGATTTCATTTTACTTGGATGTGTAATCAACGCCCATGGAAGCAGCAGTCAGGAAATCAAAGGATGTATTGCATTAGACAAATCTGCTGCAGAAGTCCTCTTTAAAGCGGTGAAAAGCAAAGATATCAATTTAAGGACTAAGGTGTGCCTGACCCAAGCCATGGTGTTTTTAATTGCCTTACATGCGTGTGAAATCTAGACAATGAATGAGAACAAAAGAAGAATTAATGCCTTTAAATTATTGTGTTGGTGAAGAATATTGAATGTACTATGGACTGCCAGAAGAATGAACAACTCTGTCTTGGAAGAAGTACAGCCAGAACGCTCCTTAGAAGCAAGGATGGTGAGACTTTGTCATGTTACTTTGCACACGTTATCAGGAAGGACCAGTCCCTGGAGAAGGACATCATGTTTGGAAAGTAGAAAAAAAAAAAAAAAAGAACAACAAACCCAGTGCCGTCCAGTCGATTCCAACTCATAGCGACCTTATAGGACAGAGTAGAATTGCCCCAAAGAGTTATGGAAAAGTAGAGGGTCGGCAAAAGAGAGGAAGATCCTCAACAAGATGGATTGACACAGTGGCTGCAACAATAGACTGAAGCGTAACAAAGATTGTGAGTGTGGCCCAGGACCAGGCAGTGTTTTGTCCTGTTGTACATAGGGCACTATAAGTTGGAACCGACTTGACAGCACCTAACAACAACAACAACAGTGAGGAAAGGGTGGGCTGTGATGGAAAGGAGCCTAGTTTGTAAGAGAAAAAGGGGAATTTGGGAGGGCTTCCCTTAGCAGGTGATATGGAAGCTGAGATCTGAAGGATGGGTAGGTGTTCTGTAAGTGATGAGCTAGTGGGCTGTGGAAGAACTTTCTAGTAGAGAGAAAAGTTTTCACAGACCCTATGGTGGGTGGACCTGGGGAGATTGAGGGACTCACTTCATCTAGCAATAGGTTGTTGGGAAGAGTCTAGAGATGAAGCACATGAAGAACTCAATACAAAGGCTGGCACAAAGTAAATGCTTCATTAATGAGTCTAGAAAATTAAGTTAGTTGAATTATGCCAGCAGTAACTGGATGAGATGGTCCCTGTGTATTGGCAGCTTAATCAGCCTCCAAGACATAAGAAATTCTTGTGCATTCTTCCAGTACTAAGTGCCTCCAACATACCCTGCCCTGGGCTAGGGCCCTGTTCCCCATGACATACTCATTTTACCAGATGCTTGATGATGAAGGGCTCTGGGGCTGACTGAGCCCTTTCCTGGAGATTCTCTCAGCATGTTAACCCATGGAAGGGTCTGAGAAGTCCCACAGTGAAGGACTTGTTCATTCTTGTTCATTCCTTTCCTCCCACAAATATGTATCGTTCCAGGTCCTGGTTGTGGTCGTAGGCACAGCAGTGCACACCCTGGTTGTGGTCCTAACCCTTATGGAACTGACAGTCGAGTAGCAGAGACTGATATTCCCCACCCATCGCATCGCACAGATGATGAATGATCCCTGACACCAGGCTCTGAGGGAAAGGAAGCTGGTTCTCAGAGCAGTCCTACCTGGGCGTGGGGAACATCAGGAAGATTTCTGTGAGGGAACCCTCATGGCAGCCATGGGTTTGGCTCAACCCTCTATCCCTAGCATTTCTGAGTTTAGAAGACCCTCGCTGTCACTGCAGAGAGTGGCCTTATCAGAACTACCTGGGTGTGGCCATTAAGAGTTTCCATTCCCGGATGCTCTCCAGAATTCCTAAAGGCTGCTTTAATTAGTAAGTGTTGTTTTGCAGGAATTTGTGTTTTTGTAAACCTTTCCAGGTGGTTGAGACACATAGCCCAGGTTTGGGGACCCCTGATCTAGTCCATTCCACACCCTGATTTATTTTACACATGAGTATGTAACTTGTACCAGGACACCAACGAATCTGCAGCTGATTTAGGATTTGAAATCAAGTCCTCTTAGAAGAAATAAAATTGTCTTCCTTAAACCTGCTTCTCCTTACTGGAGGGAGCTTAGAGGATGAGATCAGCAGAGAATTCCTTACTTATCGTGATATGAAGCATGAAGCTGTTGGAGGCCCTTGGCATGTGTGCCTGCTTTCATTCATTCACTAAATATTTCTTGGACACCTTCTCTGTGCCAGGTACTGTGGTAGATTGTGGGATTCAGCAGTAGACAAGACAGAGAAGATCTCCCCCCCGAAGAGTTCACATCTTAATGGGGGACCTTGACAATTTCACATAGTGATACATATTTGAGGAAAGAATAACTCAGACAATAGAGAGAGGGTCACTTTGGAGAGGGTGTTGAGAAAAAGCCTCCCTGAGGAGTGACATTTGATCCCAGATGTAGATGACTTGGAGGACTGAGTCATGAAAAGGTCTGGGGGCTAACCAATCTCTGTAGAGGCAAAGTACCAATGAGACAGATAGGGTTAACTGTGCTGGCGGAACAAAAGAGCTGTTAAAAGATTACCATCTAGAAAAGACATCACAAAAAAAGAAAATTACAAACCTATATCCCTCATGAACATAGATGCAAACATCCTCAACAAAATTCTAGCCAATAGAATTCAACAGCATATCAAAAAATTAATCCACCATGACCAAGTGGGATTTATACCAGGTATGCAAGGCTGGTTTAATATTGGAAAAACCATTAATGTAATCCACCATATAAATAAAACAAAAGACAAAAACCACATGATCTTATCAATTGATGCAGAAAAGGCATTTGACAAAGTCCAACACCCATTTATGATAAAAACTCTCACCAAAATAGGAATTGAAGGAAAATTCTTCAGCATAATAAAGGGCATCTATACAAAGCCAACAGCCAACATCACTCTAAATGGAGAGAGCCTGAAAGCATTTCCCTTGAGAATGAGAACCAGACAACCATGCCCTTTATCACCGCTCTTATTCAACACTGTGCTAGAGGTCCTAGCCAGAGCAATTAGGCTAGACAAAGAAATAAAGGGCATCTGGATTGGCAAGGAGGAAGTAAAATTATCTCTATTTGCAGATGACATGATCTTATACACAGAAAACCCTAAGGAATCCTCCAGAAAACTACTGAAACTAATAGAAAAGTTTGGCAGAGTCTCAGGTTATAAAATAAACATACAAAAATCACTTGGATTCCTCTACATCAACAAAAAGAACACCGAAGAGGAAATAACCAAATCAATACCATTCACAGTAGCCACCAAGAAGATAAAATACTTAGGAATAAATCTTACCAAAGATGTAAAAGACCTATACAAAGAAAACTACAAAGCTCTACTACAAGAAACTAAAAAGGATCTACTTAAGTGGAAAAACATACCTTGCTCATGGATAGGAAGACTGAACATAGTAAAAATGTCTATTCTACCAAAAGTCATCTATACATACAATGCACTTCCGATCCAAATTCCAGTGTCATTTTTGAATGTGATGGAGAAACAAATCACCAACTTCATATGGAAGGGAAAAAAGCCTTGGATAAGTAAAGCATTACTGAAAAAGAAGAAGAAAGTGGGAGGCCTCACTCTACCTGATTTCAGAACCTATTATACCGCCACAGTAGTCAAAACAGCCTGGTACTGGTACAACAACAGGCACATAGACCAATGGAACAGAATTGAGAACCCAGATATAAATCCATCCACATATAAGCAGCTGATATTTGACAAAGGCCCAGTATCAGTTAACTGGGGAAAAGATAGACTTTTTAACAAATGGTGCTGGCATAACTGGATATCCATTTGCAAAAAAATGAAACAAGACCCATACCTCACACCATGCACAAAAACTAACTCCAAGTGGATCAAAGACCTAAACATAAAGACTAAAACGATAAAGATCATGGAAGAAAAAATAGGGACAACCTTAGGAACCCTAATACAAGGCATAAACAGAATACAAAACATTACCAAAAATGACGAAGAGAAACCAGATAACTGGGAGCTCCTAAAAATCAAACACCTATATGCTCATCTAAAGACTTCACCAAAAGAGTAAAAAGACCACCTACAGACTGGGAAAAAATTTTTAGCTATGACATCTTAGACCAGCGCCTGATCTCTAAAATATAAATGATTCTGTCAAAACTCAACGACAAAAAGACAAACAACCCAATCAAGAAGTGGGCAAAGGATATGAACACGCACTTCACTAAAGAAGATATTCAGGCAGCTAACAGATACATGAGAAAATGCTCTTGATCATTAGCCATTAGAGAAATGCAAATTAAAACTATGATGAGATTCCATCTCACTCCAACAAGGCTGGCATTAATCCAAAAAACACAAAATAATAAATGTTGGAGAGACTGCGGAGAGATTGGAACTGCTGGTGGGAATGTAAAATGGTACCACCACTTTGGAAATCTATCTGGCGTTATCTTAAACAGAAATAGAACTACCATACAACCCAGAAATCCCACTCCTTGGAATATACCCTAGAGAAATAAGAGCCTTCACGCAAACAGATATATGCACACCCATGTTTATTGCAGCTCTGTTTACAATAGCAAAAAGCTGGAAGCAACCAAGGTGTCCATCAACAGATGAATGGTTAAATAAATTGTGGTATATTCACACAATGGAATACTACGCATCGATAAAGAACAGTGACGAATCTGTGAAACATTTCATAACGTGGAGGAACCTGGAAGGCATTATGCTGAGCGAAATGAGTCAGAGGCAAAAGGACAAATATTGTATAAGACCAGTATTATAAGATCTTGAGAAATAGTATAAACTGAGAAGCACACATACTTTTGTGATTACGAGGGAGGGAGGGAGGGTGGGAGAGGGTTTTTTACTGATTAGTTAGTAGATAAGAACGGCTTTAGGTGAAGGGAAGGACAATACTCAATACAGGGAAGGTCAGCTCAACTGGACTGGACCAAAAGCAAAGAAGTTTCCGGGATAAACTGAATGCTTCAAAGGTCAGCAGAGCACTGGCGGGGGTTTCGGGACCATGGTTTGCGGGGACTTCTAAGTCAATTGGCAAAATAATTCTATTATGAAAACATTCTGCATCCCATTTTGAAGTGTGGCGTCTGGGGTCTTAAATACTAACAAGCGGCCATCTAAGATGCATCAATTGGTCTCAACCCACCTGGATCAAAGGAGAATGAAGAACACCAAGGTCACACGATAACTAAGAGCCCAAAAGACAGAAAGGGCCACATGAACCAGAGACCTACATCATCCTGAGACCAGAAGAACTAGTTGGTGCCCGGCCACAACCGATGACTGCCCTGACAGGGAGCACAACAGAGAACCCCTGAGGGAGCAGGTGAACAGTGGGATGCAGACCCCAAATTCTCACAAAAAGACCGTACTTAATGGTCTGACTGAGACTAGAGGAATCCTGGCGGTCATGATCCCCAAACCTTCTGTTGGCCCAGGACAGGAACCATTCCCAAAGACAATTCATCAGACATGGAAGGGACTGGACAGTGGGTAGGAGAGAGATGCTGATGAAGAGTGAGCTATTTGTATCAGGTGGACACTTGAGACTGTGTTGGCATCTCCTGTCTGGAGGGGGGATGGGAGGATAGAGAGAGTTGGAAGCTGGCAAAATTGTCACGAAAGGAGAGACTGGAAGGGCTGACTCATTAGGGGGAGAGCAAGTGGGAGTACGGGGTAAGGTGTATATAAACTTATATGTGACAGTTTGACTTGATTTGTAAACGTTCACTTGAAGCTCAATAAAAGTTAATAATAAAAAAAAAAAGATTACCATCTAGAGGTTGGGTGAACAAGAACCACACCCTGTCAATGTGAGATAAGGCTGAAACGACCCGTGAATTACTATCCCCTTCTTTGTGTTTTTTTCTAGTCCCTTCCCCTTTACAGGCTCCCACATGCGCAGAAGAACAAAGTGTGACTGCTGTTTAACCTTCCTTAGCCCTCCAAAGATGGTGACGTTGTGCCAAAGATCAGTGCGTGTGGGCTATATCCCATAATAAGTGATGCCAAGGGCTGCCTAGAGGACTCCATCTTGAATATCAGCGGGTTCCATCTTGGATTTCAGATGCTTGAGCAACCTAATTAACATGCACCGCCATTCTGAGAAGTATCCGCCCCTTGAAAGAAGCCCACTAAATATTCATTACTCTGTTGTCTCCACCAAACCCACGTAAGTAGTCTTTTGGAGAGGCATAGATCCCCGCTGACTCCTTTTGCTTGACTCAAACAAAATAAAGCTTGCTGAAGATAAAGTTTGTCTTGCACGTATATTCTTACTCGGGAAAAGACAAGGACCCTTTGTGTCAGACTGGCAATCGGTAACACCAAGACCTAGAAGTGGGCAAGAGCTTATCTAGTTTGAGTGAGGGGTGGATGGTAGGGAGGGTAAAGATGGAGCCCATACCCACTGGAGGCAGGCAGGGAGATGAAAAGGATGATGACGCTCCAGATGGTTCTAGCCTGGAGCTGTCTCTGGAGCCCTCCTGGGGGAAACCATAAACAGGAGCCTGGTTTCTGTTACCTCAGGCTGAGGCAGCCTCAGTAATCCACTGAGATGGAGAGTTTGTGTTTTTTTTTGGGGTGGGTGAACTGGGGTCTTGAGGGCTTTAAGCAGGAGTGTTATCTAACTCATTCAGCCCCTTTTCCTTTCCCTACTTTCCCCTGGAGTGAGACCAAATGATGTCAGTAGCCTACTGTGTTTCCCATTTGTATTCAAGAAATCCCAGTCTCTAGTCCAGCCACCTTCACACATGTCTCATTTGTTGACGCCCAACATTTTGGAGCCTTTTCTGTGGGGTGTCTGTTTTTTCCTAATTGCAGGTGTCCCCAGGAAGATGTTAGGTTCCTACCACTGGAATGTTTGTGATTTTGTACATTTGGTCATGAATGATGTTTATCCTTATTGTATCTTAAAAACAAGAGTCTACTGGAGATATGATTTCTGACCAGGCAGATAACTTGGGGTCTGCATTACAGTTCATCTGCAATCCCAGGAATTGGGCTGGGCCCTGCCCTCTAGCAGGCTCACCTTGTTTCCTGCTTGTCCCAAGCTGCATGACCCTCTCTACCCCCATTGCCCTTCTCATACTCCAAACCACAACTACAGTTTTGGTTGCAAAGAGACCCATTTGGGGCATTACTGAAATGTCAGATGCATCAAAGAAATGACAAAAGAGCCTAGAGTTTTACAATGATAAGGAGAAGACAAAACCCAACTGTGCTGGGTGTTATCTTTCTTGGACATCTGAGGGAAATTGAACCATCTTTTTGGCAAAATTTGGTGGCATGGCCACTAGTTTTGGTGCCTCCAATAGATCTGGATCCAAAGCACGGGCCGAACCCAGCTTTAGAAGCCGGGAAGGGGCATGTCCAGGATGTGGCTTTGATGGCCCTTGAGGCCTTCTTGTTTCTTGTTTTTCTTTCCTTCAATCTTAGGAGATGGGTTAGCCATTGAATTCTCCGATATCTGTATGGACTGCCACACAGTTTGGGTCATCAGGCTGAACACAAAGGCTTGTTGTTCCCAAGCTTTAAGTAATTCGACCTGCTGACTCTTTGAAGGGTGGTCTCTTTCCAGGCTGGCCAAACCTGGCTGGGATTAAAACCACAGGTGATAAGGCAGGTACCAGCCCTTAACGGCCTCTGTGTGAAGATGTCACAATCAACCAGGTTGAATTGAAAGCGCTCCGTTTCTGATTGGCTCTCATCCTAGTTATTTTTTTATTTATTCATTTTCCTTCAGGATGCTGGATTCAGTGTTTCCCTGTCCCAATCTGCCTTAATTACTGCTCATTTCCTTCAGTTTTCTCTGTTCGGTCCTAGGAGTAAGTACTGAAAGAGGGAAGATGCGTAGAATGGACCTCTGTTTGGTAGTAAATGTCTGACAAGCAGTACACTAAATCCTTGATGTGTTATGTTTTCATTATTTTTCACTTAGAAACATTTTCTAGTTTCCCTTGTGCTTTCATTTCCCATGAGTTACTTAGGAGTTTAATATGCAAGTATTTTTGTTATTTATTTTTAATTTACATTGTGATCATGAAACATATTTATAATTTTTTTCTTTTACATTTCTTGAGTAACAACAAAGGTGCCATGATGGAGGTGCTATGAGTTCTTTGACTTTGTTGCCAGCCAAGATGGAGCAAGCATACTGCTTCCTATGTTGACCACTGTCTTAGGCTGGGTTCTCTAGAGGAGCAAAACCGGTGAAGCATATATACATATGTGTGTGTGTGTGTGTGTATGTATATATAAACCCATTGCTGCTGAGTCGATTTCAACTCATAGTGACCCTATAGGACAGAGTAGAACTGCCCCATAGGGTTTCCAAGGAGCAGCTGGTGGATTCAAACTGCTGACCTTTTGGTTATCAGCTGTAGCTCTTAACCACTGCATCACCAGGGCTCATAATATACATATATATACATAGAGAGAGAGAGCGATTTATTTCAAGGAAATAGCTCACACAGTTGTGGAAGCTGGCAAATCCTAAATCCGTGGGTCAGGTGTCAGGCTGGAGGCTTCTCCTGACTCACTTGGTTGCAGGGGCTGACAAACCCAAGATTGGGAGGTGAGATGGCAGGCTGCTGGCTCATGGGGCTGCTGGAGCTGGCAAATCCCCAAATCTGCAGGTCAGATGGCAGGCTGTGGCTCACGTCTTAAGAGCCGGCAGTCAGATGATGACAAGTAGAATGCAGGATTGAGAGTGAGCTTTGCCAAAACAGCCATATATATTGGATGTAGGACCCACCCTCAAGGAAACTGATTGGCTGCTCACATCAGATCACAAAATGGAGGATTTTTACATTATATTACATTGTGGAAGAGCAATCAGTCCAATCTCTACTGAACCACTGAGAATCATAGTCTAGCCAAGCTGACACATAACATTAACTGTAACATCCACTAATTGTAATTTAAACTGGGCACAGAATAAAAAAAAACAACTACCCAAAGACACTTAAACAACAGCAGGCAGATCAGGGAAGGGAGTGAAAACTCCCAGGCATGAACTTTTTTTTTTTACTTTTATTTTTCCTGTCTTTGATTTAAGGGCATTTGCATTGATGAAAGTGCACAGCATCATGGGACTACAAAACCTCCACAAGGGCCCTCCTTATTTTAGCTAAGAAAACCATAAGACCTGGGAAGTGTGAGAAGAATTCTCATTAAAAAAAACCTTTTTCCTTTTTATTTTTTTGCCATTTGCAGAGTTGTGTGATAGTGTTTGGCTGCAAAGCAATCTAAAACTTCAAGAGAATCTTTTTTTTTTTTTTTCTGGTCATGTTGTTGTTGTTAGGTGCTGTTGAGACAGTTCTGACCTGTAGCAACCCTGTGTACAACAGATCGAAAACTGCCCAGTCCTGCACCCTCCTCACAATAGTTACTGTGGTTGAGCCTACGTGTGATAGTTAAGGTTGTGTATCAACTTGGCTGGGCCATGATTCTCAGTGGTTTGACAGATATGATGTAGTTTGGCAGTATTATATGATCTGTATTAGATCATATAATAATGTGATCACCTCCATGATGGGATCTGCTGTGAGTAGCCAATCAGTTGAAAGAGCATTTCCTTGGAAGTGTGGCATGCGTCCAGTATAGGTGGACTTTCTGGCAAGGCTCGTGGGGTTTTGCTTGCATTGGCCCCTGCAGCTGGCTCCTGTTCGTCTGACCTCCTCTGGTTCTTGAGACTCGAGCTAGCAGCTTACCTGCTGTTTTGCCTGCTGATCTCGGGATTTGTCTTTGCAGCCTGTGAGCAAGAGCCCTGCTGTCTGACTTGCTGATCTTGGGTTCGCCAGCCCCCGCAGCTGCATGAATCAGAAGCTTCCAACCTGACCCACATTCCAGCCTCTATAACCATGTGAGCTGTTTCTTTAGTATAAATCTCTCTCTCTATATATTTATATGCTTTACTGGTTTTACTTCTCTAGAGAACCCAGCCTAAGATATCATCGTTGCAGCTACTGTGTCAGTCCATCTTGTTGAGGGTCTTCCTCTCTTTCATTGACTCTCACTTTAGTAAGCATGATGTTCTTCTCCAGGGACTGGTCCTTCCTGATAACATGTTCAAAGTATGTGAGAGTAAACCTTGCCATCCTTGCTTTTAAGGAGCATTCCGGCCATACTTCTTCAAGACAGATTTGTCCATTGTTCTGGCAGTCCATGGTATACTCAACATCCTTCTCCTACACCGTAATTCAAAGGCATCGATTCTGCTTCAGTCTTCCTTATTCATTGTCCAGCTTTTGTGAATGAAAATACCACGACCTCGGTTAGGTGTACCTTAGTCCTCAAAGTGATATCTTTGCTTTTTAATACCTTAAAGAGGCCTTTTGTAGCTGATTTGCCCAATGCAATATGTCATTTTATTTCTTGGCTGCTGCTTCAGTGGATGTTAATTGTGGATCCAAGTAAAATGAAATACTTGACAATTTCAATTTTTTCTCTGTTTATCATGATATTGCTTATTTGTCCAGTTATGAAGATTTTTGTTTTATTTATGTTGCAGGATGTAGTCTTTGATCTTCATCTGTAAGTGCTTCAAATCCTCTTCACTTCGGCAAGGAAGGTTGTGTCATCCACATATTGCAGGTTGTTAATGAGTCTTCTTCTAATCCTGATACCATGTTCTTCTTCATGTAGTCCAGGAACAGGTTGAATAAGTATGGTGAAACAATACAACCCTGACACACACCTTTCCTGACTTTAAACCACACAGTATCCTCTTGTTCTGTTCTAACCACTGCCTCTTGGTCTATGTACAGGTTCCGCATGAGCACAATTAAGTGTTCTGGAATTCCCATTCTTCACAATATTATCCATAATTTGTTATGATCAACACAGTAGAATGCCTTTCTATAGTCAATAAAACACAGGTAAACATCTTGGTATTCTCTGCTATCAGCCAAGATCCATCTGACATCAGCAATGATATCCCTCATTGCATGTCCTCTTCTGAATCTGGGTTGAACTTCTGGCAGTTCCTTGTCAAACTGCTACAACTGCTTTTGAATGATCTTCAGCAAAATTTTACTTGTGTGTGATACTAATGATATTCAATAATTTCCATATTCTGTTGAATCACCTTTCTTTGGAAAGGGCACAGATATGGATCTCTTCTAGTCAGTTGGCCAGGAAGCTGTTTTCCAAATTAAAAAAAATAAAAAATAAATTTTTATTGTGCTTTAAGTGAAAGTTTACAAATCAAGTCAGTCTTTCACACAAAAACTTATATACACCTTGCTACATACTCCCAATTGCTCTCCCTCTAGTGAGACAGCCTGCTACCTCCCTCCACTCTCTTTTCGTGTCCATTCTGCCAGCTTCTAACCTCCTCTACCCTCTCATCTCCCCTCCAGGCAGGAGATACCAGCACAGTCTCAAGTGCCCACCTGATCCAAGAAGCTCAATCCTCACCAGCATCCCTCTCCATCCCATTGCCCAGTCCAATCCACGTCTGAAGAGTTGGCTTTGGGAATGGTTCCTGTCTTGGGCTAACAGAAGGTTTGGGGGCCGTGACCATCAGGGTCCTTCTAGTCTCAGTCAGACCATTAAAGTCTGGTCTTTTTACGAGAATTCAGGGTCTGCATCCCACTGCTCTTCTGCTCCCTCGGGGGTTCTCTGTTGTGTTCCCTGTCAGGGCAGTCAACGGTTGTAGCTGGGCATCATTTAGTTCTTCTGGTCTCAGGCTGATGTAGTCTCTGGTTTATGTGGCCCTTTCTGTCTCTTGGGCTTGTAAATACCTTGTATCCTTGGTATTCTTCATCCTCCTTTGATCCAGATGGGTTGAGACCAATTGATGCATCTTAGATGTCCGCTTGCTAGTGTTTAAGACCCCAGAAACTACTCTCCAAAGTGGGATGCAGAATGTTTTCTTAATAGATTTTATTATGCCAATTGACTTAGATGTCCCCTAAAACCGTGGTCCCCAAACCCCCATCCCTGCTATGCTGGCCTTCAAAGCATTCAGTTTATTCAGGAAACTTCTTTGCTTTTGGTTTAGTCCAGTTGTGGTGACCTCTCCTGTGTTGTGTGTTGTCTTTCCCTTCACCTAAAGTAGTTCTTATCTACTATCTAATTAGTGAATACCCCATCCCTCCCCCCTCCCTCCCCCCTCCCTCCCCCCTCATAACCATCAAAGAATATTTTCTTCTCTATTTAAACTCTTTCTTGAGTTCTTATAATAGTGGTCTTATAAAATATTTGTCCTTTTGCAGCTGACTAATTTTACTCAGCATAATGCCTTCCAGAATCTTCCATATTGTGAAATGTTTCACAGATTCCTCACTGTTCTTTATCAATATGTAGTATTCCATAGTGTGAATATACCGTAATTTATTTATCTATTCATCTGTTGATGGACACCTTGGTTGCTTCCATCTTTTTGCTATTGTAAACAGTGCTGCCGTGAACATGGGTGTGCATATATCTGTTCGTGTAAAGGCTTATTTCTCTAGGATATATTCCAAGGAGTGGGATTGCTGGATTGTATGGTAGGTCTATTTCTAGCTTTTTAAGGAAGCACCAAATTGATTTCCAAAGTGGTTGTACCATTTTACATTCCCACCAGCAGTGTATAAGTGTTTGTCTCTCCACAACCTCTCCAACATTTATTGTTTTGTGTTTTTTTTATTAATGCCAGCCTTGTTGGAGTGAGATGGAATCTCATTGTAGTTTTGATTTGCATTTCTCTAATGGCTAATGATCATGAGCATTTCCTCATGTATCTGTGAGCTACCTGAATGTCTTCTTTAGTGAAGTGTCTGTTCATATCTTTTGTCCATTTTTTAATCGGGTTATTTGTCTTTTTGTAGTTGAGTTTTTCCAGTAACATGTAGATTTTAGAGATCAGGCGTTGATCGGATATGTCATAGCCAAAAACTTTTTCCCAGACTGTAGGTAATCTTTTTACTCTTTTGGTGAAGTCTTTGGATGAGCATTGTGATTTTTAGGAGCTCCCAGTTATCTAGTTTTTCTTCTGCATTGTTAAAAATGTTTTGTATACTGTTCATGCCATGTATTAGGGCTCCTAACGTTGTCCCTATTTTTTCTTCCATGGTCTTTATTGTTTAAGATTTTATATTTAGGTCTGGGATCCATTTTGAGTTCGTTTTTTGTGCATGGTGTGAGGTATGGGTATTGTTTCATTTTTTTGCAGATGGATATCCAGTTATGCCAGCACCATTTGTTAAAAAGACTGTCTTTTCCCCATTTAACTGATTTGGGGCCTTTGTCAAATATCAGCTGCTCATATGTGGATGGATTTATGTCTGGATTCTCAATTCTGTTCCTTTGGTCTATGTATCTGTTGTTGTACCATTACCAGGCTGTTTTGAATACTGTGGCGGTGTAATAGATTCTAAAATCAGGTAGGGTGAGGCCTCCCACTTTGTTCTTCTTTTTCAGTAATGCTTTACTTATTGGGGGCCTCTTCTGTTTCCATATGAAATTGGTGATTTGTTTCTCCATCACATTAAAGTATGTCATTGGAATTTGGATCGGAATTGCATTAAATCTATAGATCCCTTTTGGTAGAATAGACGTTTTTACAATGTTAAGTCTTCCTACCCATGAGCAAGGTATGTTTTCCCACTTATGTAGGTTTCTTGCAGAAGTGTTTTGTAGTTTTCTTTATATAAGTCTTTTACAACTCTGGTAAGATTTATTCCTAAGTATTTTATCTCCTTGGGGGCTACTGTAAATGGTATTGATTTGGTGATTTCCTCTTCAATGTTCTTTTTGTTGGTGTAGTGGAATCTAACTGATTTTTGTATGTTTATCTTGTATCCTGATACTCTGCTGAACTCTTCTACTAGTTTCAGTAGTTTTCTGGAGGATTCCTTAGGGTTTTCTGTGTATAAGATCATGTCATCTGCAAATAGAGATACTTTTACTTCTTCCTTACCAATCCAGATGCCCCTTATTTCTTTATCTAGGCTAATTGCTCTGGCTAGGACCTCCAGCACAATGTTGAATAGAGTGGTGATAAAGGACATCCTTGTCTGGTTCCCAGTCTCAAGGGGAATGCTTTCAGACTCTCTCCATTTAGGATGATGTTTGCTATTGGCTTTGTATAAATGCCCTTTATTATGTTGAGGAATTTTCCTTCTATTCCTATTTTGCTGAGCTTTTTTTTTTTTTAATTATGAATGAGTGTTGAACTTTGTCAAATGCCTTTTCTGCATCAATTGATGAAATTGTGTGATTCTTGTCTTTTATTTATCCAAATTTTTCAAAATAGATGAGTGAGCACCTCTAGCATTGCATCCATTTTTTGAAACATCTCAATTGGTATTCCATCAATTCTTGAAGACTTGTTTTTCACCATTCCCTTCAATACAGCTTGGGCTTCTTCCTTCAGTACCATTGGTTCTTGATCATATACTACCTCCTGAAATGGTTGAAGTTTGACAAATTCTTTTTAGTACAGTGACTCTGTATATACCTACCATCTTTTTTTGATGCTTCCTGCATCGTTCAAATTTTTGGTGAAGGTTTGCACAGCAGTTTAGGTTCCCATTTAACAATTTCTACACACTTTTTCAGTCACATTGGCTACAGTCTTCACAATGTGTGAAGAATCTCATTATTTCTGTTCTGGTTGTTCCATTTCAATTAATCTAGTTTCTTTACATTCTCATCTTTGCTTTAAAGTAATTGTTGGCTGTTTGGTCTCATGTAGTGATTTTCAAAGGAGCACAGTATTTCTGGATGATAGTCATTATTTTTGAGCCAATATGTTATTTAGCTACAGGGTGACCTCAGAGGTTAGTTTGAAGTTTGAAGTTTGAAGAGTGTCTCAGGGTAATAGTCTCGGGGATTCCTCCAGTAGGTCTGTTTTTTTTTTCCCTTAGGAATTTGAGGTTCTGTTCCACATTTTTCTCCCATTCTAATATGGTCCAACTATTGTGGCCCTGATTAGAACGTCGGTAGTGGTAGTTGGCACCATCTTGCTCTTCTGGTCTCAGGGTAGATGAGGCTGTGGTTCATGTAGACTGTTTATCCCGTAGACTAAGTTTCTTCTTTGAGTCTTTAGTTTTCTTCTTTCTCTTTTGCTTTGGACAATTTGAGACCATTAGTTGAATCACTCAGGGTACTCTTGGTTGTAACAGTTCCTCAGACTTTCCGTGCTTCCGATGACCTTGATAGCCTTGGGTAGTAATGGTCAAGTATTTTGTAGAATGTCCCTCAACTGGTATTTGTCTGATGATTTTCTCATGATTAGGCTGTCTTTTGGGAGGAAGACCACAGAGATAAAGTAGCATTCTCATGGTATCGTAACAAGGGTACATACTGTCAATATGCCTTATAAATGAGGATGTGAACCTTGACCACCTGGCTTCAGGTAGTATTTTTCAGATTTCTCCAATTAAAGTTATTCTCTCCCCCCTCCCCCACTTTGAATACTGTCCTATTTGAAGAAAATCACTAAGTGCAGCCCAAACTTAAGGAGTAGGGTGTGATATCCACTTCCATAGTGGCATACTATCTACATAAATTGGAAACCCTGCTGGCATAGTGGTTAAGAGCTACGGCTGCTAACCAAAATGTTGGCAGTTCAAATCCACCAGGCACTCCTTGGAAACCCTATGGGGCAGTTCTACTCTGTCTGATAGGGTTGCTTTGAATTGGAATAGACTTGATGACAACAGGTTTGGTTTTTTTTTTTTTTTTTTTCCTACAGAAATTATTTGGAATCCTTCTGCATGGGAGGTTTTTATATTTTCTGCCATTTATTTATTTATTTATTTAAGTATAGACTGATGGATATCTATATTATTCTTTGGATTATAATATAATGCTACTTTATTTTGTTGCTCAGATTGTTCCAACCTTGTTCATTGGGAGCTGTTTCAGTTGGCTCCTGTATCCTGTCAACATACCCCCATCACTGTGTGTGTGTCTGTGTGTGTGTGTTAAAGCATATCCTCACTTTCAGGCTCTACAAGATGATCTAGGCTCATCTTTTATATTTCCCACTCCATTCCTAGTATAAGCCATTTCTCTAAGGAGCCCTACTTCCTTTCACTGGGGAATGGCATTAGAAACACACATCTTGGTGCTGAATGTTGTTATTACTACTGGGAATTGGAAGATTTCTTTTCTTTTTTTAAAAACAATTAGTAAACATATTGTTTTGTGACATCGTTTTGTTATCCAGACTATGACATGTCAATACTCTCCCTTCTCGAACTTGGGTTCCCAATCAGGAACTTTCCTGTCCCCTCCTGCCTTCTTGTCCTTGCCCTTGGGCTGGTGTGCCCTTTTAGTCTTGTTTTATGGGCCTGTTTAATCTTGGCTGAAGGGCGAACCTCAGGAGTGACTTCTTTACCGAGTTAAAAGGGCGTCCGGGGGCCATATTCTTGGGGTTTCTCCAGTTTCTTGTCAGGCCAGTAAGTCTGGCCTTGTTTTGTGAGTTAGAATTTTGTTCTACATTTTTCTCCAGCTCTGTCCAGGACCCTCTGTTGTGATCCCTGTCAGAGCAGTCAGTGGTGGTAGCCAGGCACCATCTAGTTGTGTTAGACTCAGTCAGCTGGGGGCTGTGGTAGTTGTAGTTCATTAGTCCTTTGGACTAATCTTTCCCTTGTATCTTTGTTTCTTCTTCATTCTGGACTTGGAAGATTTCTAAGCAGGGAGGTCATGTATTTTATAAAGAGCCCTCTGGCTGCCAGGATGAGATCAGATTGTAGGTAGCCAGGGCAGAGGCAAGGAGACCAGTTGCCCTGGTAAATGATGATGGTGACTTGGACTGGGGTAGCAATGGAGAGAAGTAGAGAGATGGGAGAGGTATTCTTGAGGCAGAATCAATAGTACTTGCTCTGTTGGTGAGAGAGGGTAAAGAATCAAGAATTGTCAGATTTTTGGGTAAGAAAGCTGGGTAGATTGTAGTGCCATTTGCCACAATGTGACAGACTGTAAAA
This sequence comes from Loxodonta africana, assembly GCF_030014295.1. Classification (NCBI taxonomy): domain Eukaryota; kingdom Metazoa; phylum Chordata; class Mammalia; order Proboscidea; family Elephantidae; genus Loxodonta; species Loxodonta africana. Next base: position 32,554,709 of record NC_087365.1, on the reverse strand, counting down.
GAAACTGGCTTTGGGGTAAATCAAGACTTGAGTTTTAGAAAAACGGGCTGATGAGAACAGGGTCCTTTGCTTTCACTTTGTGGCACTGTGTCCTGAGCTGTAAGGTAAGCACAATATCTGACCCTGCTTCCCCTGTGTAGACTGCTTGGCCTCAATTTGAACTCTTTTGATTCCAGAGGTCCCCAGCATAGGCATGTTATATAGATACTGGACAGAGGGTAGAGCGTCTCTGCCAGGTATCAGAGGTCTCAATCGTGTACACAAACATCCCTGTGTGGTATAAGGTCTGAAATTAACATTCAATATTAAGTGCTGCCTTGACATCTGGTAAAATCAGGAGGACCTTAAATGGCCTAACCACAATAAAAACATCTTCTGTATATCTTTCCAGTGTTCTCTGCATTTACTGATCTATTGACCTCTCAGGTTGGCTTTCCACTCACAGCCACCAGGATGGGCCTGTAGTCACTGACCTGGGACCTAGATTTTGTGTGTTGCCCTGTTCATGGTGTTACTAGGCTCTTAACCTGCTCTGTTTCATCTAGTTTTTAGCACTTTGTGCCTTTCAGTGTGTGACATCTGATGAAGGGGAAGTTGGATTCTTGCTCCCATGTGATTTTGGTGTTTGGCTGATGTGGAACGTGTAGCATATGCATTTGAGGTGGGGGAAGGACATGGGAAGAAAAGCCTTAATCATTATCATGCTTGTCCCCTTGTGCTCTAGATAAATTAATACTGGGGTTGCCTCATCATTCATATTGCTAATTTTTTATGTAACAGGTCAGTTGTGCTAACACTAGTTGTAAACATAGGAAGAAATGTCTATTTGCAGGAAACAAAGAGCAGTGAGCCATTTTTTGCATGAAAATAGGTTGTTTATTAAAGGGATGATTACAGAAATGCCAAAACTCTCTGACTTCCTGACTTTCTAACTTGTTATTTCAGAGTAGTGTCGGTTCTATTCTAAAAGATAGTTGGCATGTTGAGACCACTAGCTTTTCTCTGCTCTTTAACCATAAGGATGTCCTTGGCTCAAAACGTCACAGAGAAGAAGTTCTACAGAGTTTTGCTGCTTTCATTCTGGAGTGTTCCCGGCTGCAGGTGTGCTGCCTTTAGTTTGCTGCCTGGAGATCCTTCTGTGAGGAGATAAAAGACAGCTAATTATGCACTTAAATACATAAGCTGGGTGCAGGCACCGGTGAGACAACCAATACACTCCATCCCTCCCAACGTCAGTGCTTGTTTCAAGGATGTGGATACAGCCGAAGTCAGGCCAAAGGATGCCGTAGATGTTATTTCTGGATGATTGTTATTTGAGCTGCTAGGGAAGAATATAAAGAATGAAATGCCTGCTAGCATAGGTCCTCCTTGCAGACCCTGAACAGAGCCCACCTAGAAGAAGTAGAGCCAAGATATGAGTTCTAGGGTCATTGTCTGGGTCATGAATCAAGCCTTTACTGAAGCTAGCACCGTCCCTTGATGTTCAGTGACCTACGGTTTTTTTTGTTGTCATTGTTGGTTGGGCTTCTGTCACTGGTAGCTAAAACACATTTAGCAATCACCTGATCCAAACCCTTGACTCAAGGCATACTTGGGGAGGTTTGGTGATGTGTCCAAGGCCACTCTTAGGTAGAAAGTGTTAGAGCTGGAGGAGAGAACTAACACTGAGGGAAATGCTGTTTTTACCACACTCAAGGGAATTTGGAGATTTTGCTAAAAATAGGAAGACATACTTCTGAAGTTTGAGTCAAAATGAAAGAAGTTGAGATACTCTAGGTCAGGTTTCATACTCATTAAGCAGACTTGTCAAGACTGGAAAGTCTAATGTTTATGAAGATGATTAAAACCCTTTACTCTTTCCTTTATCTTCCCCAGTTCCATCCTCATTATTAAGTTTTCTCCTGGTGACAAAGGTTGAATAAATATGGCATTCTTTTGTTGAACCTTTTTCAGGAAGCAGATTCTCTTTCAAATTTTCTCTGGGTTTAGTGTTAGATAGACAGGAATATAGGGAATTTTGAGTCAGGGAGCAGAGAATGAGAGGCTGTAGCAGGGCACACAGTGACAGTGAGAATGAGGTAGGGATAGTTCCAAAGAAATAACCGAGATGTATTCAGGTCAATGTGAGAGACAGTGGGACAGATTATTTGATTTTTATGAATAAGATCATCTCAGCGTTAGGACTTGTATGATGATTGAACAGACAGTAGACAACGATTCTGACTAGGAAGGAGTGGGAGATCGAAACAGAACTGATAGAGGAGCCGGAAAAGACTAATTCCAGGACCCCACTGTCCACATTTGTTTCTCTGAAGATCCAACCCCCAGAGTGGGCTTTAGCAAATTACCAAATTAACATTGACAACTGGGGCATCATTTAGATGAAATGGTGGTAATCCTTCTGGTACATTTATTTCATTAAGACCCTCTGAAATAAAGAAGCATGTTATGATATGAGTCGAACAAAAAAAGTAACTGGGGCTGAGTTGTTTTAGCCACATTTAACTTGGAGGAACCTCCGGTCAGCGTCTGGCTCTAGGAGAAATCTCACCTCTAACCATTAACTGAGAGAGTTGAGTTAAGGCATAGTCTTTCAAAGTCTTTTAGGGATCGATGGTTGGGTGGCAAGTATGAGAGAAGACCCTAGTGACAAGTGGAAGCAGGGTAGTTATCCTGTATGTAATGATTTGATGCCCTGTGATAAGCTGGCATGTCTGCCCTTGCTAGCTTAAACCTCAAGGTTAGGCTCTGCTGTTTTGGTGTCCTTTGCACTATGTTATACCCCTTTTGATTAACCAGAAATACGTGCAGGTGATAGGTTGCACCATCATCCTTTGGTGCTCTTAGGGAATGTGATTTTAACCTCTTGAATTTCTCAATCCCTCAATGTCTGGGTGACTTGGTGACCCCAATGTCATGTTTCTTCCAAGTGGCATGATGGTGTTGGTCACCAAGAGTGCAAGCGGGCTAGACTTCCTTAGGACCAGGAGATTTTGATTTGGTTTTTATTTTTCTCACCATGTCTAGAGGCTGAACTCCCTATCTGAAAGCAAAAATGTGCTCTGTGCTTCAGTCGTTGCTCTAATGTTTTTTTCCTCAGTGTCTGAGGGCTTCATACCCTCGAACCTTTCCTGTGCCAGAGACTCTTCTAGATGGTCAGATTATTAATTCCACATACCACTAATGCCAAAGTAGAACTTCTTCAGAGTTTCCTTTATGATTTCTCCTACCTCTTCAATCTGTAAGAGATGGGCAAAGCACTCAGCAGCCCCTCATCTAGCCTTTAACATCAGGGAAGGGGTCTTAGGTGCCTCTGTACGTGCGTCATTTTCCTCTAGTGTGAGGAAGTCTGTCCCTAGACACGGCTGTGTGAGGAGGTGGTGCTCAGTCTATACCTCAGGCCCATGATTCCTTGGGGTTTTCAAAGGCCCTTCAGTATCTCTTGATGCCTTAGGTGGTTCCTTGATTAAATGTTTGCTGGATTCTTTCCTGTTATGTGCCAGACACTGCTCTACGGAGAGGGGTATAGCAGTGAATGAGAGGCAGGTTTGTTTTTATGGAGCACTGGTTGTTGCTGAATGGTGTCTCCTTTATGCTATATCCGAGGCCCTCCCAGATCTCGTCCTTCCCTGCTGGTGCTCTATTTACCTTCCTTCCTGTTGCATGTCCCTCCACAGCAGGCCTGAGGGTTTCCTGCTGCCTGCCCTTTGCACATTCTGTGTCCCCCACCTGGTATACCCTTTGAGCCTGTATGTTAAACTCTTCCTCCTCCTTGAAGGCTGTTTAGACATCAATTTTGCAGTGAACCCACTGTCTACTCACACTTGATACTCTTTCCACTCTGTCTTCTCCAGCCTGTATCATATGCGCTCTATTTGCAAAAATTTGTATAAATATCGGTTTCTTCTTTTAGCTGGGTAGTTATATGAGGTCAGGGGTTGTGCTTTTTATATTCTCTGTCCATGTCACACAGAGCCTGGCACATCACAACCGCCCAGTAAAGTTTAAAAAAAAAAAAAAAGTTTAGATGGAGGGAAACCTGGGCTTTTGATGACTCCCAGGGCCTGCTTCTCAGCAGACTCCGTGTTATCTCAGGGCCAGCATGTGGGACCCTGGCAGTTAGCCCTTTTGGAGCTTGTAGTTCCACTGCATATATATGCCTCTGTGATGTGGTCCGCATGGCCTTTTCCTTTCTTAGAATCCCTGTGCCACTCAGAGTCTGGTGTGAAAATTTTTCTCATGTCATCAATAAATAAATGTATTGAAAGTAGAATCAACTTACAGCCTCAGGGGGTGTCACAGAGTGTGCAGGGCTGCCAGAAAACAAAGTACAAGGAAAGATTAGCTTCTTATAAAAAATACCACCTGATTCTAGAGTAGAGTTTAAGTGTTAACTCAAAGGAAGTCATGGAGAAATGAGAAAATACTGAGTGGAAATGATAAAATTGAGGTGAAGGAGAGCATGAGAGTTTAAAACCCCTGATTTCCTTGTCATTATGCAAGTATTTCCCAAAGGCCTTTTAAATTATCCTTCTCATGTAATTTATACAACGTTCTGGATATTACCTCTTGAAATGTCAAAAGTTAGGAGGATTACGCAGTTATGGACAGTACCTGAAAAGTTTGATGTTTGTTACCAGTTTGTTACTTGAAATCTTGCTCACATGTGAGAGGGTTAAACTCTGAATTAATACAAAAGGAACATGAGTTAAGAATAGGAACATGACCTGCGTACTCAGCAAACATGATACCACTTGAGCCAACCCGCCTCCTCTATGCTCCCCTTGGGGGCTGGCTGGTCTCCCTCGTCCTAGCAACCCACAGGTGCTCTGGGCCTCAGGGTTTTGGCAGTAGCTTCCCGCAGAACGCTCTCTTCTTTCCTCCTCAGCTCTGCTCCATTTACGTCCCCCTCACAACTGAACTCGGATTCTTTTCTCAGCACTCACCGTTTCCCCGGTGGCAATGTGCTTACGATCCCTGTGAATATTTACGGAGTACGTGGCTTGGATTTCCTTCTGTGTGTTGTAGGAGCGGCTTATTTTTGTTATGGTTGTACGCAGGCCATCTTTCTATTGTAAAAGAAGTCACCATTTTGAGACACTCATGCATCATTCAATTCATTCTCTCAAATACTTACTGATCCTCTGTCATGAGCCAGGTGCCTCAATGACTGCTCAGGAGGCAGATGTGACCACAACAGACAAAGTCTACTACCCAGCATTGTCCTTTGTCTTATTTCCCTTCTTGGAGGACCCGTAGGTATGAAGCGTGTAAAATATTACTGTTCTATTATGCCTTTTATTTTCTGAAACCTGTTTTTTCCTATGTCTTTGTGGATGACCGCCCTGCGCTTGATGATTTTAGGAGGCCTGCACATAGAAAAGTGGTCAGTTATTAACTAGTTTTATCGTGACTGTTGCTACTATTCCTTCTACCACTTTTAGGGCCAGTAGGAGATGACTGCTTCACATGTGGATAACCCACTTCCCTTGCTAGTGCTGTGGCTGTAAACAAGTTTCTCTGCTCACTTTGCTCATCTGTTCAAAGGGAATAAGAATACCTACATCCTAGCACTGTGCTGAGGGTTACATGAAATGGGTTATGTTGTAACAATACCTAGCTTAGTTCCTGGCACACAGGTGGCGTTCAGAAAGCGTTATTCCCCTTGTTCCTTGGCTCCCCTGCTGTCACAGAAGTGACCAAGTTCTTGCTTATATGATCGTTAAGAGAAAATATGTATCCCACAGCATTTGTTGATTTTTACCCCTGGCAGAACTTCCTGGATACCTGCTGTGTTCCCACCTATCCACTCTCAGAGGCTGACAGACTAGGCTTCGGCAAAGGGGAGAGTGGTACCAGGAGCCATGTGGATGACGCTTACCAAGACAGAGCTCTGCTTGGCAGTCTTAGCGAAAATTATCTTGACCAGATTGTGGGAGAGAGTCAGGGAAATTTTGGCACTTTTAGAACCTGGAGGCAGGCGACTTCCAGGTACAGGGATTGATTTTCCATTCAAGACGGCATCAGCCTAGAGAAAGAAAAACAGAAAAATCCCTGTCATTACATAAGACTAACACCAATTTCAACAGCTTTGGAGGCCTGGCCGTGATGCCAAAGAGAGAGAAGGGCATAAAGACAAAGGGCTGATGAGCTCCCCGGCACCAAGGCTGGGGAAGGCGGGGAGTGGTGGGATTTGTGGAGATTAGAGAGCAGGAACCCCTTCTAAGGGGAAAACCCACTGCTCAGCTCCAGTTGATGGTAGCCCCTAAGTAGTGTAGCTCAGGGCACCCCCAGCTTTGATTTCCCCAGAGAAGCCACAATGCTTATTTTTCAGACAAATTCTACCTGAGGTGTTCGCTCCATCTGTGCACGTGTGTGGGCATCCCACTGGCCCACCTTTCCTTACGCTGGTCGCCCAGGCTGGAATGCTCTCCTTCCTTCTTTCCCATTTCTATACAATTTGGGTTTGTATGAAATTGTCTATGAAATCTTTTCACAGATATTTTGGCCTCGATTACTTCCTTTTCCCTTTATATGCACTTCCCCTTCTACTTTCAAAATGTATGCTCCCTATGGTAGGAAATTTGAAAATTTCAGAGTAGTATAAAGAAGGGAAAAAGATTTCTTTCGTAGGGGGGTTCATCTTTCTGCATATCTTTGACTACCTCATTTTTTTTTTAACCTCATTAAAAAATTTAACAGTGCCTTCAAATTCCATTAAAAACTTTGTAAACATTTTAATGATCTCACACTTGGTTTAATGGTTTCCTTTTTTTTTTTTTTTCCTTCTTTTCCATCATTGCTCCCTGTATATCTTTGTACTTAAATATATCTGCACTTAGGATGTTTGTTCCATATGAATTCCCAGAGTGGATTTAAAACCTTGCCTTTCTTTAGTACTTTCATGACTTAGGTATTGTCTTCCTTGGGTGGTTGAGATAGTGTCAGTGGGGATAGTCAGAAAAGTCCAGAAAGCTTTGTTTTCTTATGTGTTACCCATCTAGTGACTAGACCAGTGCTACGCACATCCTAATGGTTCCAGAAGTGGTTGTTGTTGGGTTCTTTCTAAGGGCATTGCTACCTTGGGCTGGAACTGGAAAACACAGCTGACCCGGTAATAGTTGCTCAGGGCTCTTGGGGAAGCCTGGAGATTGAGTCCCTGGTTAAAGGTCTGAGGATTCTGCAAGGGATTGAGGCTGGTTTGGCAAGTTATTCGAGTACATTTTGCGAGTTGGAGCATACCTTCAGTCTTCATAGAGAAAAATAACACTTACACAGTAAAAGATTGAAAGCCCGTCTTTGGAAAATGTTCATTCTAAGTCGGTACTTAAAAAGGCTGGTAGCTGCAGGCAAGAGGAAAGAGAGAGCATGTGGAGATCACAGAAAACCGGTTGAAGGCTGTTATGCCATAGGCTCTGCCAGGCTCTGCCCTACAGACGTGGGGCCAGTGTGGACACCTCCCTCTTCCCTGTCAAGAACAGGAAACCAGTGCCCTCATTGGCTTCTCGCACGTCTGGAGGAGGTTGTGAGGCGTGGGGTGGGGGAGACTTGACATGAGGATACCACCATGTCCGTGATGTGTCAAAATCTCCAGGGGAGAGGGAAGGCTTGCTGGTCTGGTCATATGCTTTGTGTCTCTGGGGTTTGGGAAATGCTATTGATTTCCTTCCTCAACTGTCTTGGTGGCTGCTTTCCTCCCCGTATGTTTTCATTCCTGCCTCTCGAGCAGGCCTGGAGACAGCAGAGGGATTGCCAGTTTTTCAGCCTCCCAGGGATGAGGGGCCAGGACTGCTCCTCACTCAGACACTGTACATGTGTACACTTTAGGGACCAATAGGGATTGGGAGCCACAACAGAGACTCCTCAGGGGCTCTCTGTTATCTTACGTTCCTGGGGGATAAAGTCCAAGTGGTTCAGAAAAGCAGGTAAGTTGTAATATTTTCTGTCCTAAAGGGTGCTCAGGGGAGTTTGTTTGGGTATTTGTAGGTGTGTAGGTGTCGTATCTCACAGCACCATTCTCTCCTGGCCGTCACCCAGCGCTGTCCCATAAGAGCCATGGCCATCTCTCTGAATTGTCCCAGGTAGCCACAGGGAGGTCAGGTGTTTGTACTCACAGTTCTTGCATTCGTTGACATCACTGAAGGCAACAGCACACGATTTTGAGTCTTAACTCTGTCAAAACACCACCGGTTAGCTTTGCTGAGGACACACAAGTAGGCTTCCTCCCTACATGCAAGTCTTTTCACCCAGTCCTCTTCTTTTTCTCCTCTGTTCTCCTTTTCATTCTCTAGGCGTTATTTTTGGTGGAACTCACTCTCCTTCTCCCCAGCCTGAGGAACTGTCCAAGCCTCCTAGTTGAGTCTTTTGAGCCAGAGGGGCTACTGTTTGTCGACCACATTGAGGGAAGGACTTCTCCCTGGTCTTTCCCCCACATGCACTATGCCTCCGGTGGGGCCCTGGGTCTCCCGTCACTTACTTGAGAACTCAGTTCTACTGTCAGCAGTTTAGCAACCATATCACCCAGAGGAACAGGGTTAGGGAGAGGCAGGGGCAAAGAATCTGTGAGCCTGTGAAAGACAAATGTGGAGAACTGAGTGATTCTCGCATTTCTCGATTTTGCCCAAACATTGGTGAAAACCCACCAAACGATGTAACAGCTGCAGTGATGTCCTGCTGCCTAATATGCACAAGCAACAAGCCCCTTTTCACATTCAACTTCAGTCATTAAGAAGGATGCAAGAATACCTGGCAAAATGACCGATGCACATGATGACTTCCCACATATGGGAGCTGATCCTTCAGGTACTAGTCCACATTGGAGAAAAGCCTTGTTTATGGCTTTATTTATTGGGGTAGGCTACAAAAGTTAATTGAAAACCAGCAACTATTCATTGCTAAGGGATTGGTTAAATAAAGTAAAAAAAAAAAAAGTATAATGCATGTTTATTATGGAGTACTAGACAGCCATAAAAAAACGAAGGTCTTTATGTACTGAGGCAAAACATTCCCAAACTATTTTTTTTAAGTGAAACAACCTACGTTTGTATATATACACACATGTATATTTACTTGCATGTGTGGATTGTATCTCTGAGAGGGAAGAAAAAAAGCTGGGTTCATCGGTTGCCCCCAGGGAGAATAATTAGCTAGCTAGGACACAGGAGTGGGAGGAGAACTTATTACTATATACCTGTTTGTATCTTTTGAATTTTGATCCTGGTAAAGGTGCTGCTTATGTACAAAATAGAATTAAATTTAAAAAGTAAGCTTCTGCAGCTGGAATGCACGTGGAGGGAAGGAAGGCCGTTCTCAAAGACAGTGAGCTATCCTAAGCAGAGAACCCTCTCTGTGCTTTCATTTATAAAAAAAAAAAAAATCCATTTATAGATGGGTAAAAATCACTGGGTTGAAGGAGCTCAATTCTATGGGTGGTATCACCGGCACATTCTGGCACACATGCTAGTTGACTCAGAAAACACAAAAAATGATCTTACTTACATCTCCACTATCAGAATGCTCACTTTCTTGGCTGCTATGTCTTTGTTCTGAACTTGGAGGGTGGGGCATTTTGTGTTGCTTGTGGAAATGCCAATTGTCAGAAACATCTCTGTGGCCACTTTAAATCCAACTTTGTTGACTATGGGTCCCGGTAAGCTGTGGAGAGCAAGAGGCAGGTTAAACCAGGCCTGACTCCAAGATGTCAATTAGGCCAAGTGATAGGCATTTTGGGCGCAGCCTTATATATTTGTCCAGGTTATTCTAGGAGACGGGAAGTTTGGCACTTTCCAGTAAACGTGCCCTAAGTGCTCAACTTCCTTCGGCACACAGTATAAAGCGTCAGGATCACACTAGTGAGGCCTGTCCCATTCTTTCCTGGGAACGTTCTTTCTGGAACACTAGTATCCCTGTGATGGTGGTGTTTACCTGATAGAAATTGGCTCCCGTCCTTCAAAAGAATTGATTTTTAAAGGTGGACTCCATTTCTAAGTGACATTTTCCTTTCCTTCTTCCCGTGGGGACACAGCCTCTTCTTTCACATCAAGGTCAGGGAGAATCAGTACCCAGCACAGTGCCAGGCTCACTTGAGGTGCTCCATAAACATGTGGTGGGACAATGAGCGCAGTGACATGAGCAGGCCGTGGTTCTCAATCTCTCTGTGACATTCCCTAGCATTTATCACAGAACTTGGCCCATGGTTGGCATTCATTGACCATTTGAGGGTGACATGAATTCAGAAAATCAGTTTCCTAACCGACCTACAGGAATCAGCCTACTTTTGTTGGTGGCACAAAGCAGACGCAATGAGATGCCCATGACAGGTTCATTATTGTGCCTGGTGCCCCAGCTTTCTCTTGTGGGAAGTGACGGCCTGATGAAAACCCACCTGTTTTCAGAGTCTGGTCAGATTAAAGATGAAATGTTCTGAACAAGATGAATGGCTGTTCCCGATACTGCTACTGGAGGGGTCAAAGCACGGGCCCCAGAGCCAGACTGCCTGGGTTCAAATCCTGTGGTTGCCATTTTGTAGCTGACTTTGAGCAAGTAACATAAGTGATTTGCCCAAGTTTTCTAGTCTAAAGCAGGACTGTTCTCCTGCAGTGGTTTTCTAGAGGCTTTAATGATTCTTGATGTAGCAGGTGCTCAGTCTGTCCAAGGAGCTGTCTCCTCCCCAGAGTGGATGTTTTTCTCTACACCCATTAAAGTGTTCCTCCCCTACCTCCTTGAGGTTCCCTGAGCATAGGGATGGTATTTTGTCCTCTTTTTGTGCCCAACACAGTATCTGGCCCAGAATGGTGTATGTTAACTACCTGTAGGCAGATGAATGACTACATGTCTGCATGTTTAAATTAGTAGCTGCCTGAGGACAATGAGGGCCTTTTAGGTATCTACCTCCCACAACTGCCTAGAATAGTTGTTTGTACAAAACAGGCTGACTTTCCATGTGAGTCCAAATGACCTGGAAGGTACATTTTCTGGAAGTCCAGCGTGGCCCTCTCTGTGGCCTGTTTCTCTTTTCATTTAAACTTTCTGAGATTTCACTGGAAATCTGCACTTCTGTCTTAACTTATACGGTTGGAAGATGGGGCTCCATGGGTTCATACTCCCAGCTTGGTCTCTGGGCTGGAGGAGAGCAGCATCTGTCCCAGGTGCCCACTTTGCCCACACCTTACCATCCTGCTGTACCGCATGCCTTAACTATCTGGCCCTTGGACGCTGGAACTTACAGACCCTGTCCAACCTGACCGTGCAGAATGATACAGAAACATGCTCGCCCTTTTCCACCTATCGAGACAATAGCTGTGGCGTAGACGTGAATCCCATCACCTGTTAGGTTCAAGTTCACCGTCTCCACGGTCACTTTTGTAACCTTCATTCTGCAAGGTAACGGCATCAAGAGTCAGTTCTGACTGAAGGAATCAGACTGGTAGGTAGGAGAATTACCTGTGTAAGCACCCAATTAACAACCTACCCACTCTCCTCCCCCTCTCTCTATTCAGTTCCTTAAACCCGTTGCCAGTGAGTTGATTCCAACTTGTAGCGATCCCGTAGGACAGAATAAAACTGCCCCATAGGATTTCCAAGGCTGTAATGTTTACAGAAGCCGACTGCCACATCTTTCTTCCGCAGAGCAGCTGGTGGGTTCGCACCATTGAACTTTGGTTAGCAGCCATGCGCTTAACCACTGCACCACCAGGGCTCCTCTCAGTTCCTTAGACTCAAGAAATCTTGATCGTATTTCCTACTGAAAGGTCACAGTTTCAGCTCAGAGTGAGTATATTGTTATGTGAAACACATTTTTCTCTTTAACCACAAATGTGTTTGAAATCAGTATTCAAAAATGGTAGCCTTCCTCTTATGCCACAAGCCTTTAGGGTCAAGGAGGCAACAGCTTACCCCAGCAACAACTCATCCACGTTAACAGTGTTTATCAGATCACCAACTACACCTTTGACTGCTGGTGCCACAGCTGTGTTCAGCGCGCTGTCGGCGGATTCTTTGAGTGCGCTGACTTTGTCTGCCACATCATTCGCAGACGATGGGACTTTTGGGAGACCAAGTAAGCCAGTGAGTCTGTTAAGACCATTCACAGGTAAGGAGAGTTTCTGGAGACCCAGTGTGCCAGTGAGTCCGTTAAGAGCATCATTCTCTGAACCACTGGCTGGCTGGCTGTCCTGAGGCTGTTGGCTCCCGGATAGGATGTCTGAGATCAATGGGACCTTCAGAGTTGCTGCTGCTGCCTCCGTTTCCTAAGATACCACCAACACCAATACCATCAAGCACACTGAGGGATGAAGTCAGAGACCCCACACTGTTGATATCACTGACCCAAGTATGCCAGCCATGTCAACCTTTTCACACAACAGCATCTTCTCCATCTTCTGTGGCAAGGTCGCATTCAGATCTGAAAAGGGCCGGGAGGAACATGTTCCTTTGAATTGTGGGGCCGAAAGAAACTTGATATTGTCCATCCTGAATATAGTAATCCTTGCTCTCTGCCCACCCCCGAAGCAGCCTGGCGACACAGAGTAATACTCATCTGCTGGATAAAAGTAGACATTTATTAGCACCTGCTCTGTGGCCGGTCTCATGGCGAGTGCTTTACTTTTCTAGCAGTTTGGACGTGGAGTTAAAGGACCTAGTTTGGTTTTGGAGCCCAGCATCCCTGGGTCGAATCTAGGGTCTATCCCTTGCAGGCTGAGTAGCCTGGGACAAGGTTTTCACCTTTCCGGACCCTAGTCTCTGTACCTGTCCAGTGCGCAAACAGTAGACTCTGCTGCATGTAGCTGTTGGGTGGAGGGTGAAGGAGTGCTGAATAGGACCTGAGGTGGGTGGGGGAAGTGGTGGTGCACCTGATAGGTTTGGGTTCTCTTGCTCTCCTGTGTGATTCTGCACAACTCCCTTTCCTCTCTGGCCTTATTTTCCCCTTGTGGATCATTGGGAGGTTCGGCCACCTCTGACAAGATTTCCCTGGTACATGAAGCTCCACCAGTTTGATTTCCTCCTGCAGCAGTGTCATTCTTAGGATGTAGGAGGTGCTGGCCGTGTCTTTGCCTCAGCACCTTGAGATACCGGGCAGGGAGAGGTAGAATCCCAGAAGATGGTGGAGAAGGGAAGGAGAATGGAAGTAACAACAGTTGACCTAGAGAGCTGTCAAGTCAGGAGAGTTCTATCCTAACGTTCCATTCTTGACGGCCTCCGTAACAAATTTGAGAAGAGGTATTACACCTGTATGGTGGCCAACCTTGCCAGCATCAGCAAATACAGGTAACTAGGTCACGGGACACCATTTCTACCTCAGCAGAGTAGCTGAAGGAAGCAATCTGCTAATATCAGCTATAGTCAAGTCTGTTTTCCAAGGCTTTGGGATCTTCGCTGCTTCCCTCGCCCTGGCTCTACTCTGGAGAGCAATTATCCAGTGTGCAGCAATGTGGAAGCGCTTTCACTCTCATGCACATGTGCACTGAGAGGTCTGCACGAGAGTGTGCAGAGCAACATTGCTTGGAGTAGTGCAAAGTTGGGAAATAAAAAAAACCTAAATGGAGTAGATGAGTAAATCATGGTGAATTCATTCAGTAGAATATAGTGGTGAAGATGAATGGAGAAGCGTTTTTCATTTCAAGCGGATGAATCACCTCACAAACATGAGGCTGCAGCAGCAAGCATGACATCCTTTTTATAAACTTTATAACAGGCAGTGAATTCTGTATATTGGTATGGAATATCCGCATGTCATAAAATATAAAGAAATTGCAATATAAAAATAATCATCAAATTCAGGCTCAAGGCCACCTCTGGAGGAATGGAGGGAGTCACAGGGGTCTTCGGGCGTATGGCAGTGTTTTATTCTTTAATCTAGGGGTGGGTACCTGGGTGTTTTGATATATATCTCTTAACCTTTTTGTATATCTAAAAATTAAAAAAACAAAAACAACCACACTGGACTTAAAGGTACATGGTTTTTTCTCTCTCTCTCTCTTTTTTTTTTTTTAATCATTTTTCTGAACTTTTCTATATATTTGAAATAATTCAAAATAAGGAAAAGTGTCTGGAAAAGTGGGTGCAACTCTTATTTCAGAGACAAAGAGGGTATGTTGGAGCTGTGGAGCTGGGCACCGTGGTCACTCAACAGGTGCTGAGATCCAGTCTGTCTCATACCCCTCTCATCCTGAAAGGCTGACCTAGGCCTAGACACAGATGGCTGGTCAAGTGGAGCTCTGAGGACTTTCCTGCTGACCTTCGTTTGCCAGTCAGTTCTATCCTCTTCCTGTTCCCCAAATAGGAGTCACTTTTTTTGCCAAACCTTGGCCTTCCCAAACACCTCTGGTCTTGCCATCTGAGAGATTTCTGGAGAGGCAGAATTTCTTCTCTTCCGAGAAAGGAAGCCGAGACTGAGAAAGGGAGTCAGAAGGGAGCTCCGAGGGGCAAATCTGGTCAAAGGATTTGGTGGTAGAAACCAGATTTGCCATTTCCTGCCTGCTGATAAACCAGGTTGATGTTTTCATCACCCATGGGAGTCTGGGGTGAGCACTGGGGCCCAGCAGTGAGAAGCTGTGATATTTCCTGGCCCAGTCCCCACTTCTGACAAGTAAAAGGAAGGTAATAAGGTGTACTTGCAGGTTGCTGCATCCAAGAGTTTTCTCCTCCAGGGTTGCTTAGACCTGGCCTACCCAAAGTGTGTGCTGCAAACCAGCCACATTAACATCATCTTGGAGCTTGTTACAAATCCAGGTTCTCAGGCCCACTCTGGTACTGTCACGCCAGAATTTCTGGGAATGAGACCCAGGAACCTGCTTTGTCAGCATACTCCCAAGGTGATTCCCATGTCTTCTCATGTTGGAGAACTTCAAGTTCAGAAGGTAGAGCCTGCCATTTGTGCTTGTAAATGAGTAAGTGTGTGTAGAGGTGGAAAGAGCAAAGGTGTGTGGGTAACGCAATTTTTACTTACAGCTTTGGAGTTTGTGTTTAGATATGAAGTATGTGGCCACGGTTGGACACCTGCCTCCTGCAGTCCCAGCTGGACAGTTCCTTAATGTATGGCCTTTTGGGATTGAAGGACCCCTGGAAAGCACATTCAGTGGTGGCGGAACGGGAAGATTATTGGTGTCAGTCGCAGAGGGCAGCTTGACAGGAAATGTTTTTCACAGCTGAGGGTGGAGTCACAGTGATAAGCGCTGTCACGTGGACAGACAGCATGACAGCTATAGCCCATAGGGTCAACATCTTGGTGGTTGATATCTGCAAAGGAAGACTTCGTCAGACACCACATTCCCAACTGACCATAGGGCCTCCATGTACGACTATGTAGATTGTACATGTACAAGGGCCCTGCTTGATGTAGGAGAGTGCCATTTCCATTGTCGATATCCCACCGTATACGCTCTATTCATGTGACAGTGTTCCCACATATGGCAGTGAATGTCACGAGGAAGGTCCCCTTTTTCTACTTCATATAATAGCACTCTATGGGCCAGTGGCAGCCTTGGACTACAGGCCAACTCCTTCCCACTGACCTGGCCTCGTTTGGCTAGTCTTCCTGACTCAAACATCATTGGAATGGACTGAATTACCCACTGGGCAATTTGAGAGCTGAGAGGAATCCAGTTACAAATTTTATCATTCCACTGAGGTTCAAGGGCACTTTGTGCTCCCGGTCAGGTGACAGGCAGCACACTTTCTCAATGGTGCATGACTGCTATGTGCCAGGTACTATGTGGTGGGGTCATGGGTACAAGCTACCCTAAAATCTGAGCACAACTCTGAGAGGCAGGGCCTATGGCCCCATTTTAAAGATGGTGAAACTTGAGGCAAAAGTGGTTAACCATTTGCCTGAGCCCAAGTTTCAACCCCATCTGGTAGTTTTGCCTGGTTACAATTTAACCGCTGAATGAATCAATCTCGGCTTTAATAGACGTCACCCGTTTGGTTGTTGGGCGGTTCTGGCCTTTACGCTCAGTGTGCTGAAGCCAGATAGATCTCCATGTGTGTTTGACCACTTCAGGGCCATCTCTGTCTTTGCAAAGCTTTTATCTGTGTTTCTAGTAGGGCAGAGGGCAAGGTCTGAAGGTACATACCTGCCAGTCCCGCTATTGTATGCACGGGTGGCACAAAGTAGGCTTTGAGAATTCTATTAATAAGTTTTTAACTCTCTTAAAAGCAGTTGTATCACAGGAAATTATTAAGGACCTACTGTTTTTGGCAAGGAAGGAACTTTACTGTAAAGATTATAAATGCACAAGACATAATTACCAGTCTTTTGATGAGCTCTGCTGTTCTTGCTCAAATTCAGAATTTTGACTTTCTCTCCCCCACCCCAGATGGTGATTTTTATTTTTTTGTTTACCTAAATGATCACAACTGTCTACAACATAAAGATGTATTATTTTATAAAAATAAAAATTTGGTTAAAAAAAGGACAGGAAAATAGATATATCTTCATTACTTCTGCTTGCTATGAAATATTGCTACTGTGTACTTAGCTACCATTATCATTATTATTGACTGCATTTACTGAGAGCTGGCCACCACCCAGGTTTCTTACAAATACTACCTGATATTTACTTTATACAGTAACCTTCATGGCAACTGTATAAAGTAAATATCATTGGTACCCACAATTCGCTAATGAGAAAATTGAGACCAGAGAGGTTAAGTCACTTGCCCAACATCAAAGTGAAAGTTTCTAAGGCATAGGGTCAGGTTTTGAACTTAGCTTGTTCTGGTTCCAAAGCCCAAGTGTACCCTCCTCCCGTTGCCTTTTTATTACTATGCTCAAAAAGCATATGTTTAGGTCCTGATTTTACCGGACTTTTCAGTATTACCCAAGGGTTCCTGACTTTCTCCTTTGAGCATCTGAAGTAGCGAGTTCTTACCTTGCCCAGTGCTTGATGGGTAAAGGATTTCGGAAACTGTCTCACTTTCTCCTTGCACCTCCGAACTGTTGGTGGGAAAGCTACAGCCCTTTTTTATAATCCAATGTCTCTCGAAAAATGGCATCACACAAGGCGATATGGGCCAATTGTGCTGATAAGGAGTGGCGTGACACAGGCTGAGTTCCAATATCAGCACCATCTAATTGTTGTGCCATTTGTCAGTGTCTTTCTGAAAGATGTCAAGAACCCTTAGAGCTAGTCAGCAGCCAGGCCAGGAATCTAGCCCCCTCCGCATTCTAAATCTTTAGGGGCCTGCTGACTTGTAGCAACGAGATACTTGGTGAATGGGGCAACAGAACGTCTCTGTCAGGCTGGCAGGTACCATGCAGCTGAGAGCTCTATGTGCTGCCAGTATGGTATCCTGGGCATAGATAGCACTCAATACGTGAGTGTCCAAACCTTGTCACCACCCCATGAGTGGCTGAGCAGGGAAGAGTGTGGGCTTTGGATTAAGATAGTTCTGGGTTCATACTGTGGGTGGGCCACTTACTAGCTGTGTGACCTTGGGCAAGTCACTTAACTTCTCCAAGCTTCTGTTGTTCTCATTCATTTATTTTGGATAAACGTGCCAAGCTGTGTGCCAGATGCTGTGGGCACAGTGATTGGCAGAATCCAACTCAGTCTCTGGTCCTTTGGAGCTTCTGGTTTAATGGGGTCAATAGAAGTTAATCAAGTAATTCAGTGTGCTCTGCTGTTTATCGAGGGCCTAGGAGCCCTGTTGGTACAGTGGTTAAGAGCTGTGGCTGCTAACCAAAGGCTGACAGTTCGAATCCACCAGTCATTCCTTGGAAACCCTATGTGGTAGTTCTATTCTGTCGTATAGGGTCGCTATGAATTGACTTGATGGCAGTGGTTTTTTTGTTTTGGTTTTAGTGAGGAAAAGGTGGGCTGAGATAGAAAGGAGCCCAGTTTGTGAGAGAACAAGGCAAGGGGGATCTAGGAGGACTTCCCTTAGGAGGTGGTATGGGAGCGAGATCTGAAGGATGAGTAGGTGTTCTGTAAGTGATGAGCTAGCGGGCTGTGGAAAAATTTTCTAGTAGAGAGAAAAGTTTTCACAGGCCCAGTGGTGGCTAGACCTTGGGGAGTTTGAGGGACTCACTTCACCTAGAAATAGGTTTATGGGAAAAGTCTAGAGATGAAGCACATGAAGAACTCAGTACAAAGGCTGGCACAAAGTAAATGCTTCCTAAATGAGTCTAGAAAATGAAGTTAGTTGAATTATGCCAACAGTAACAGGATGAGATGGTCACTGTCTATTGGCAGCTTAATGGGCCTCCAAGACATAGGAAATTCTTGTGCATTTTTCCAGTACTGAGTGCCTCCAACACACCCTGCCCTGGGCTAGGGCCCTGTTCCCCCTGACATACTCATTTTGCCAGACGCTTGATGATGAAGGGCTCTGGGGCTGACTGAGCTTGGTGGAGGTGTCACAGTGAACCCTCTCCTGGAGATCCTCTCAGCACATTAACTTATGGAGGGCTCTGAGAAGTCCTACAGTGAAGGGCCTACTTACCCTTGTTCATTTCTTTCTTTCCACAAATATGTATTATTTCAGGCCCTGTGTGTGGTCATAGGTACAGCGGTGCACAACCTGGATGTGGTCCTAGCCCTTACGGAGCTGATGGTCCAGTGGGACAGACTGACATTCCGCACCCATTGAACAGATAATGAATGATCCCTGACATGAGGCTCTGAGGGGAAGGAAGTTGGTTCTCTGAGTGGCCCTAGCTGGCACGATGGGAACATCAGGAAGATTTGTCTGATGGAGCCCTCATGGTAGTCACAGGCTTGGCTTAGCTCTCTGTTCCCAGCGTTTCTGAGTTTAGAAGACCCTCTATGTCACTGCAGAGAGTGGCCTTATCAGAACCACCTGGATGTGGCTGTTAAGAGTTCCCATACCTGGATCCTCTCCACAACTCCTAAAAGGCTGCTTTACTGAGTAAGAGTCAATTTGCAGGAATTTGTGTTTTTGTAAATCTTTCCAGGTGGTCCAGGCACATTATCAGGTACGGGGCCCCTTGGTCTAGTCCATTCCACATCCTGATTTTGCACATGAGAGGAGTGAATTCTTCCAGGACACAAATGAGTCTGCAGCTGATTTAGGATTTGAAATCAAGTCCTCTTAGAAGAAATAAAATTGTCTTCCTTAAATCTGCTTCTCCTTACTGGAGGGAACTTGGAGGATGGGATCAGCAGAGAATTCCTTACTTATCATGATATAAAGCGTGAAGCTGTTGGAGGCCCTTAGCATGTGTGCCTGCTTTCATTTGTTCAGCAAATATTTCTTGAGCACCCTCTCTGTGCCAGGTACTGTGGTAGGTTGTGGGATTCAGCAGTAGACAAGCAGAGAAGGTCTCCCTGCAAGAAGTTCACATCTTCATGGAGGACACAGTTTCTCACAGTGATATATGTGTGAAAAAAGAAAAACCCAGATGATAGAGAGAGGGATTGGGGTCACTTTGGAGAGGGTGTTGAGGGAAGGCCTCCCTGAGGAGTGACATTTGATCCCAGACATAAGTGACCTGGAGGACTGAGCCATGAAAAGGTCTGGGGGCCAAGCAATCGATGTAGAAGGAAAAAACCAAGACCCAGAATTGGGCAAGATCTTATCTAGTTCAAGGGAGGGGTGGATGGTAGGGAGGGTAAAGATGGAGCCCGCACCCACTGGAGGCAGGCAGAGAGATGAAAAGGATGATGGGTCTCCAGATGGTTCCAGTCTGGAGCTGTCTCTGGAGCCCTCCTGGGGGAAACCATAAACAGGAGCCTGGTTTCTGTTTCATGTGGCCAGATGCATCTTCAGTGATCCACTGTGGTAGAGAGTTTGGGTTTTGTTTTTAGTGTAAACTGAGGCCTTAAGGGTTTTAAGCAAGGGAGTTGACTAACTCATTCAGCCCCTTTTCTTTTCCCTATTTACCCCTGGAATGAGACTAAATGGTGTCAGTAGTTTGCTGTGGTTCTCATTTGTATTCAAGAAATCTCAGTCCCTAGTCCAGGCACCTTCGTACATGCTGTCTTATTTGCTGGCTCCCAACATTTTAGAGTCTTTTCTTTGGGTTTCTGTTTTTTTTCTGTCTAATAGCAGGTGTACCCAGGCAGATGTTAGGTCCTACCACTGGAAAGTTTGTGATTTTGTATATTTCGTCATGATGTTTATTGTTTTTGTGTCTTAAAAGCAAGAGTCTAGGACAGAGATAATTTCTGACCAGGATGGCGACTTGGGGTCTGGTTCAGCTCACCTGCAATCCCTGGAATTGGGCTGGGCTCTGCCCTCTGAGGAAACCCTGGTGGTCTAGTGGTTAAGAGCTATGGCTGCTAGCCAAAGGGTCAGCAGTTCAAATCCACCAGGCACTCCTTGGAAACTCTATGGGGGCAGTTCTACTCTGTCCTATAGGGTGGTTATGAGTTGAAATTGACTCGACAGCAGTGAGTTTGATTTTTTTTTTTTGTATCCACCCTCTAGCAGGCTCACCTTGTTTCCCGCTTGTCCCAAGCTGCAGGACTCTCTCCACCCCCGTTGCCTTTCTCGTAATCCAAGCCACAACTACAGTTCTGCTTGCAAAGAGACCCAAATGGGCATTGCTGAAATGTCTGATGCATCAAAGAAATGACGGTTGACATTTTCCCTGAGGGAAGAGCCTAGAGTTTTACATGATGATAAGGAGAAGACAAAATCCAGTTGCACTGGGTCTTATTTTTATTGGACATCGGAGGGAAATTGAACCATCTTTTTGGCGAAATTTGGTGGCATGGCCCCTGGTTTTGGTGCCTCCAATAGATCTGGATCCAAAGCCCGGGCTGAACCCAGCTTTAGAAGCCGGGAAGGGGCATGTCCAGGATGTGGCCTTGATGGCCCTCGAGCCTTCTGGGTTCTTTGTCTTTCTTTCCTTCGGTTTTTGGAGGTGGGTCAGCCATTGAATTCTGCTAATCCAGCATCCGTAGGGACTATGCCGTGCAGCGTGGGTTATCAGGCTGGACACAAGGGCCTGTTTGTTCCTAAGCAGTAAATGATTTGACCTGCTGACTCTTTGATGTGATTACCCTTTCAAAGCTGGCCAGTGCTGGCTGGGATTAACCACAGATTTTAATGGCCTCTGTGTGAAGATGCTACAATAAACCCTGTCAAGCCAAGGGTGTCCTACTGATTGTGTTATCTGAATTTTGACCTTACCTGGATATTTCTTGGGTGACACATACATCCCTGTGTAGATGTTTACACCTTTATCTGTGTATGCTATCTAAAAAAAAAAAAAATGCTATCTAGTCCCCTGGAATTCAGAGATCATGTCTGGCACTCTTGCCTCAGTTTCCCTCTCTGGTCCACATGTAGAATTAGTCTCTTATCTCTGGCAGGAGTTTAGAGGTTCTTTACTGGGGCCTCCTGCAGGAGCCTTTGTGTCCCTGAACCCTCTGAAATTACGTGTAAAATTCGGTGTTAATTTGTACTTCTCAGTGAACATCCCTTCCATGAGATTCTCAGAAGGTCTTGTGATTTATAAGAGGTAAAGAACCTGTGTTTTAGGAGGAGGCAGTGCTCCTGTGTACCCGGTTGGGGGCCTGACAGATCTGGGTATGAGTCCTGGTTCAGCAGCATACTGGCTCTGGGACCTTGGGAAGTGACCCCACTTTTCTGTGCCTGTCATAGAGTTGCTATAAGGATAAATGAGATTAAATACATCAAGCAAATAGTACCATACCTGCTATTTTTGAATATTTTACAATTTAATATCATCATCATTTCTATTATATCATCTGTTCATAAAGTTTTTTTTTCTTTTTTCTCATATTTTATATCATTTGCCATCAATACAGTATACCTAGATTTTGGCAACTATTGACTACTTGTTCGCAACAATGAGGTAAGGATTTTTTGGCTATCTTCCTTTTAAAAAATATGGACCCCTTACAATGTTTTTATTAAAATGAAGACAAGGCATAGAGATTTTAAACCTCACCACGAAGTTTTTATTTTCAACAGGAGAGAAGAGTTCTATTGACACAGCCTACTATTATACATATGAATACAACTTGCCACAAATGTTGAAGAGTTTTCAAAAAGCTAAGAATTTACTTTAAGATGCGTTCACAGATATTTTGCTTTGGTCTTTTCCCACCTACCCACTCACAGATGCCGACATCCAGGGGTAGGTCTGCAGTCTATGCTCCCTAAGTCAAAATGGAATATGTCTGTGCCAAGGGGAGCTTTTCATTCCTAGAGGAGCAAAGGGGCCCTCCGCTTTGGCTGCTTCACTTTGGAGTGTCTCCTGCCAGTTTGCCATCCACTGGGTACACTGCTGCCAGAAAGCAACCCCTTCTGGAAGTTCAGCACGTTGGCGGTGCAGAGCTGCAAGTGTCCCTGTGGCGACATACGCCTGTGGACTCAGCTTGGGTTTCACATGGGGGAGAATGAGTGATGCCCTAGATGGAGGGGGGCGGGACATGTCCTGGAAACTGAACTAAAACTGGAGTCTAAAGGCTGCTACCATAACTGCCAAGCCCCCACTACTGAGCGCTCAGAAAATGCTTTACACTCTTCTAACCACCATCATCATTAACAGCGGCTTCACCATCACCATCATCCCCATTTTAGAGATGAAGAAACCAGACTCAGAGAAGTTAAGTTACTTACTTACACAAGTGGTAGGGTCGAGATTCACACTTAGATGTGCCCAAGACCAAACCTTAACCTAGGACATGCCACTTGCCTTCTTGTTCCATTTGTCTGTGAGATTCTTGAGGACCAGGGCATGTCTTACTCCTCTTGTGTACCCGTTCTGTCCCTACCCGTTGTGCAGTAAATGCTGAATGAATGAAGGAGCAAACTTCTCTGGGCCTTGGTTTCTGTTTGTCAAATAGGCTAACAATTCCCTCCTTTGTCTTATATGGTGGTTGTGGAAACTGGACAAGGCAGTGGCCATGAGGAAGAAGTTTGCTCCATCTACAGACTTCCTGTCTCCTGTTCCACTGGTCTTCACAATGGCATTGGGCAGAGATCCGGGCTCCCTAGGATGGTCAGTTAAGACAGCTCAGGGATGAATCTCCTGACCCCTCATAATAAAATAGGCACTGGATTCCCCCCCAAATCTCTGGGGGTCTGTGGCTTTGTAGTTCTGGCCCAGTGTTTTTCTTTTAAAAACATATGACATAATTCAGATCGCATCACTCTCTTGCTTAGAACTTGTCAATGGCTTGCAACTGCCCAAAGAATAACACTTATATTTTGGCCCTGACCTGTGAGGCCCCACATGATTTGATCCCTGCCTGCTTCTCTAACCTCATTTCCTACCACTTCTTGCTAATTGCTCTCTAGCTTCACTGGCTTTTAGTTTCTTGGACACACCTAGCTCATTCCCACCACAGGGCTTTTGCACATTCTGTTCCCACTGCCTAAAACATTTTCCTTCACGTTTTGCCTGATTCACTTATTCTGCAGGTCTCAGCTCAAATATCATCTCTTCTGAGAGGCCTCCTCTGGTCACTCCATCTCTATCTGGCTGCCCTGCCATTATTCTCTCTCTTGGTACCCTTATTGGAATTTGTAGTCATCTGTCTCTTTGTTGGCCAAGTTGTTTAATGTCATCTTCCTCACAAGCTTCATGAGGGTGGAAACCATTTTTGCTTTGTTTTGCTCACCTGCCTCAGAGTAGGTGCTTGACAGGTATTTACTGAATGAATGAAAACATTTTTATCCTAATGATAAAAGAAACTATGTTGATCATAAAAATTTGCCAAAGACATTAAAAAGAAAATAGAAATCGTGTGCATCCTACCACTCAAGACATCTGACAGTTCTAACATTTTGAGTCAATTTATTTCATACGTATTAAAATCTAGGATTATATTCTAAGTAGTTTGTGTGCTGATCTTCTCACAAAACATTCTATTATGAGCATTTTCCTATGACACCAAATGGCCTTTAAAAGCATGATGTTGCTGACTGTACAATATTTCTTACTGGGAGTTTATCATAGAAATTAATTTATCAAGCATTCCTATTGCTGGGCACGCAGGTTTTTCCCAATTTGTCGCCATGAAACCAGTGCTGTGGCAGCCAGTCTTGTCCTTAAATCTTTGCCTGCATCTCTGATTATTTCCTTAGGAAATTCCCAGATCTGGGAGTTTATCATGTGTTTTAAAGAACATAAATATTTTCAAGGTTCTTAACTCACATGAGACCTGGCTTACTCTTGCTGACTTCAAGTATATGGATTTCTTGTGGGGAAAGCGAGTGTCAATTAGAAAAATGTCTGAGTTATAAATTTACTTTGGAAAGAAAAGCAGTTCGACTCCATATAACATCTCAAACTAGAATTTTTTTTTTTTTAAGGCATCACCTATAAGACCTCTTCAGGGACTCTGCTCTAATAAACAGGTGAGAATTATTTCTCCTTGGAATACGTTTTTATGTAAATAGAGCATCTGAAATCCTTGATCCCTGCCTCTCCCCTTGGTGCCAACAATGGTGTGTTGCGAGTGGGGCCTGGATAAGGGCTGATATAGGATGTGATGAATTCGTTCATTGATTCACTCCTTCCTTGGATATTTATTAAGCACCTACTGTGTGTCAGGTATCTCTGGGTAGTGCAAGTGGATAATGTACTTGGCTGCTAACTGAAAGGTTGGAGGTTCAAGTCTACCCAGGTGCTTTGAATGAAAGGCCTGGCAATCTACTTCAAAAAAACCATCCTTTGAAAACCCTATGGGGTACAGTTCTACTCCATCACACGTGGGATCACCATGAGTTGGTATCGACTTGCTGGCAGCTGGTTTATGTGTCAGGGAGTGAAAATATAGCAATGAGCCATAGTCTCTCCTGTCATGACGTCTTCTCAGGGAGACAGACACAGAACAAGTGGATAGACTGTTCAATAAAATAATGACAAGTTGGGCTAAGCACTTTGAATGAAATGTGGGGCTGAGATGCGGTAGTGGGGGGCCTCTCAGAGGAGGTGATTTCTAAGTTGACTTAAAGGAAGAGAAGGAACTACCCATGCAAAGAGGTAGGGAGAGAGGGAGAGGAAGCAGCTTGTGTGAGCCCTGGGGTGGAAAGATCTGATGTATTTAAGCAACTTGCAGAAGGCCATGTGGCCGAGCAGAGTGGGAGGAGGATAAGACTGGAGGGTGGGCTGGGGCCAGGTCACATAGAACCTTGTGGACTGTGGTGAAGACTCTGGATTTTCTTCTGAGTTGAACAGAAAGCCATTGGAGGGTTATAAGCAGGAAGTGGTATTATTGATTCATCTTTTGAGAAACTCGCTCTGGCTTCATGAAGTCTAGACTGAAGAGGCAGAGTGGACCCAGTGAAACTAGAGAGAAGGCGGTTGGAATCATCCAGATGAGAGATGATGGTAGCCTTGTTCAGGTGGTATTGCTGGTAGATTTGAGAGTGACTTAGAAAGTAGGACAACAGGATTTCCTGTTGGACTAGGCGTGGGGGAATCATGGTTTTGGGTGAGCCACCTCCTAGTGGGTGGTGGTGCCTTGTCCTGGGTGGGAAGACTAAGAGCATTCCCTGTTCTTCCTTCTAGGTCCCTTTCTTCCAAGGAATTTTCCCCTATTCTTTAGATTATTATCCCAGCTGTCAAAACACATCCATCTTGTGTTCCCTTCCGTTAGTGCTCTGCTCTTTGGTTCTTGATAGTTCACATATTGGGGCCTCCCTCCTGGGTAAGTCAGTGCCTTACCTCCGTGAAGGGTAGAGCTTCCTTAAAGGTGCCAGCTTTGGGGGATAGGAGGAGGAACTTGAGGACGCAAGGCTCCAGCCCCCAGCCACATTCTAACCAGAGTAGCTTTCTTGTCATCTGTGTTACATATTAATCTTCTTTGTAGGATTTTTATTTGAAGAAACGGGCCATTAGCTTTGAAAAATTCGAAAGTCATGTTATTTCCTAAAGAAGACCATTCAGGGGTGATGCCAACGGGGGACTTTAGACTACCAGAGCAGGAGAGGGAGACATCTCTTGGGGCAGGGGGAAACTGGTGGTTTGCTTCTCAGCTGAGCCTAGAGGCCTTGGGGTAGGGGTAGGGACAGGGAGAGACGATGTAGGGTTGAGGGAGGAGGAAGATGGTCTTTGGAGTCAGGCTGACCTGTGTCCTGACTTCCAGCATCAGAAGTGGTATGATCTTCCCCACCTGGCAAGTGGGGATAATCGAAATCCCTATTGGTGGGTCAGGGGCCCTTCATTGTCATGAAGATCTAATAGAATAACAGATGTGAGTGCATAAACTCTGAAGTGTGGTGCATCTGTTAAGTCATGAGAGAGAATCACAGCCTTTCATGGCTGGTAGGGGAGGCCCTCTGTCTTGGATTGAATTGTGTCCCCCCAAAATATGTGTCAACTTGGTCAGGCCATGATTCCCAGTTTTGTGTGGTTGTTCTCCATTTTGTTATTGTATTTTATGTTAAAGAGGATTAGGGTGAGATTATGACACCCTTACTAAGGTCACATCCCTGATTCAATTTTAAGGGAGTTTCTCTGGAGTGTGGCCTCTACTACCTTTTATCTTACAAGAGATAAAAAGAAAGGGAAGCAGGCATAGAGTGGGGACTTCATACCACCAAGAAAGCAGCGCTGGGAACAGAGCGTGTCCTTTGGACCTGAAGTTTCTGTGCTGAGATGCTCCTAGACCAAAAGAAGACTGATGACAAGGACCTTCCTCCAGAGCCGACAGAGAAATTCTTCCCCTGGAGTCGGCGCCCTGAGTTTGGACTTCTCGCCTACTGGACTGTGAGAGGATAAACTCCCCTTTGTTAAAGCCGTCCACTTTGTGGTAGTTCTGTTATAGCAGCACCGGATGACTAGGACACCCTCTCGTGCCTGGACAGGCCGCACCTGCTTAGGAGGGGGCTGAGGCCCGCCCTGCTTCCTTCAGGGTCCCGAGGGAGTATACATTCAACCATCTTCATACCCAGCGCTGTGCTCACGTTGTTGTTGTTGCTGGTTTCTGTGGAGTCAGTTCCCACTCATGGCGACCCCATTCACATATGGGTGGCAAATTTCTGGATATGGGGTTAGGGTTCAATCCTCCTGTGGGAGAGCACGCCCCAGCCTCCACCCTACCTTAGATGTATCTCATATGTGCACTAAGGGTGGGGAGACTCCCCTATGAGCAAGGTCAAAGTCCTACGCTCTAGCCCAAAGACCTCTCCAGGGGGACTGCCTGCTGGGAACATGTTTTCTGTTCAAGATTGGGCTTGTGGTTCGTATTTGTAAAACAGGCTGGGGAGTCAAAGAATCCACAGTTTGCTCTGGGCTCCAACCTATTGCTAAGGGACAGAGACCCTGCACCAGAGCCCATGAAAACCTATGGGGTCTCTCCCTCGTTTGGACTGCAGAGTGGAGAACTGACCTCTGGGAGGCCCCTCCCACTCCTCCATTTCTCAGAGGTCAGCAGGGACTACTAGGGGAGCCAAAAGCTTGCCCACTTCCAAGACAGAGAGTATTATGAGCCTCATCCTGCCTGTGGTGGGGATTTCATCACAGTCGGTCCAAATTTTCTCCTTATCTGCTTTTTCCCAGGTCAGGCCAAACTTCCTGTGGGCTCCAACAGGTTCTGTGGTGTGCAAGGGGGTCTCTGTCAGCTTTGCCATCTCTTCACCCTGGCAACCAGGAGCTGTTCACATGTCCGACTTTGAGGCCCTCTGCTACTCTGTCTTTCTCTGCTCACTGGGAAGTTCAGGCGTGGGGCTAGGGGCAAGCTGTCCCAGACCCTTCTCCATGAGGGCAATGAAAAACACTTTGCCACCCGCCACACCTAGCCACCTCACACTCACCCACCTTGACTCTCAGCCTGGGGGACCAGTCACCTTCCTGAGCCCCTTTCCTCTGCACTCAGGGCTCCTGCATATCTCTGGGGCCTCTATGGTTCCCACTTTCTGAGGGAAAGAAAGAAACTTCTCCTCTTTCCTGCCTCCCTCTTCTTCCTCCCTGTAGACCAGGGAGAATTTCCTGGCTGTGCTGATGCCCCCTGTGTCCTGGACTTTAGAAACTCACATGCCTTTTCTCTGCTTCCAGCAGGAATGTCTCTTGCTGGAGGCACTGAATTCAGAACTCAGCATACTTCTCTTAGGGGCCAAAGGCAAACAGGAAATATCAGGGAGATAAACAGCATTCCCACCTTATAGAACCCGTTAGCAAACTCAGAACCAGACTCCTTCCCAAGCAAGAATCATCTTTATTGCAACTGGGATTTTCCATCATGACTGTAGTCATTCCTTGGACTCTCAAGGGTCCAGAGCAGTTGCGGCTGAGCGGGGCAGGCTGGCCCTTGGTAAGAACTGGCTACTCCTCCGGGACGGTCAGCAGCATGTAATCCTGTGGATAAAAGCAGAAAGATGCTCCCCATTCGTCCTCATTGCCCACTATCCCTGAGGCTGCTCCTGCCACTCCCAAGAGGGACCGCATATGTGTCCTGAGGACCTGCCTTCCCTCGGTGGCAAGTCAGCATAGTCAGAGACTGACTGGACAAGGGAGCAGAGCAGAGGGGAAGGGGGTGTCTCAGGGACGTTTGTGAGGGAATGAACAGACGAGTCTTTGGGGGTTCTTCCTGAAAGCCTGTGTAGCAAGGGGCCTCTGTAGGATTGATCCTGTTGGAGTTGCCCAGAGGGGGTGCTCCTGCCCAACTCTTCTACTCACAACGCCCAAAGCTCTGCCAGACCCAACCTTGCTGCCTGGACCATGCCTGCCCCTGCATCCGCTTTCCCCACCAGAGGGGGAGCTCCTGGAGGGTTCAGGGACTGGGTCTAAGTCATCTGTTTATCCCAGCATTGCACAGCACAGGGCTTGAGACAGAGTAGCCAGTGACATATGTTGAATAAATGAATGAAAGTGAATGAATGAATGAATGGGCGATCAGAGCAGCCATGTACAGATGTGTAGATTGTGCACTGCCTAACTCCAGGTGGCATTGTTCATGTAAACTACGGCATGAGTGGTACACCCTGGAGTTCTGCAGTATATAACCTGCACAACAATACAAGGCAGCCTAGAAGTGAATAAAGGAGTAGGAGAATGAGCCCACCCATAGCCTCCAATAGTCTGGCTATGAGACAGCTGCTGGTTTAAGGGCTCTGGCTTTGCCCTGGCTCTGCTCCTCTTTGGCACTCAGAGCTATAGAGGGGACCCTGCCCGACCTGAGCAGCACCCTGAGCTGACAGGCCCACTTAGAGCAGCTCCAGCTCCCCACCCCGCCACCCCCAGTGTGTGTGAGCCTCCCCTCCTGCTAAGGTCCCCCTGGGCTGAACTAGGGAGGGACCTGCAGGGAATAGCACAGCCAGGGGCTGGAGCTTTGATGAGCCAAACCAGCACTTCTCCCTCTTGCCCTCTCCTGCACAGTAACTTCTGGTTCTTAGAAGTAGGTTGCTACTGTCTCCTGAATGTCCAGATTGGGAGCTGGGAGTCCTGGGTCCAGGCTTGGGCAGAAGCTGAGGGTCCTGACTCTGGAACTTTATGTGTAGGATCCTGGGCCACGGTCTGTCAAATGCTGGAGTGGGACTGGGTGATATCTGCGTTCCTAACAGTTCCTTGTGTTTGTAAAGGGGAGCCCTTAACTCCAGCTCATGGGGAGAACCGTCCTTATCCCCATTTTACAGCCAAGGAGAACAGGCTCAGAGAGGGGCAGTGGCTTGCCTGAGGTCACACAGCCAGGAGGTGGCAGGGCCTCCTTCAAGTCAGTTCTGTCTGATTTTCTGTCTGCTTCACCCCCTTGAAGTCCCTTCCTGCTGTGTTGTTTAAGAGTGAGAGTCCTTTTAAGGTGGGAGATGAAGAAATGAAGGGCGTCTCTAAGCCTTGCCCTCTCCCTCTGACCTCCTTTTCCTCAACCACTGCCCCTCCTCAGATTTGGCCCACAACGAGAAGGAAGAGGGCGGAGGAACACGGGCCTCAGGAGCAGATTCACAGCTGACAGGTCCCTGACTGTCCATGGTTCCTCACTGGCTTTCTCTGCCCTCTGGTCTCTGGCCGGATCTTATCTCCCTGGCTGTAGTTCCCAACCATTGGTGGCTCACAACAGCAGGCTGCAGAAACAACAGCCCTATTCTGGGGGTTGGGGCACCTAAGTTTTAGAGACCTGGGTGGTCTGGGTAAGGGTACAATCTTTGAAGTCAGATGAATCCCAGTTGTAATCCCAGCTCTGCTATCCTGGGTAAGTTCTTTTGTCTCTCAGAACCTCAGTTTCCTCAGTTGTAAGATGGGGAAAATAACAGCATTAACTTATGGGACTGTTGTGAAGGCTCTCCCTTTTGTAAGACACTGAAGCTCTCAGTGAGCCCTGTGGTCTGGCTCTGCCTTTGGAGGGATTCATGTAGCCCCTCAAAGTCCCAGTTTCCTCATCTGCAAACGAGGGTCACATCTAGGATGGCTGTGAAGAGGAGATGAGATAGGTAGGTAAAGGGCCTGGCACTTAGGAAGTACCTCCTCCGCCCTGTGCCTCAGCATTTCCATCTGCAGGAAGGGGTCTTCTAGTGTCTGGGGATTGAAGGCACTTCTAGCTATGACCCCTCCGCATGCATCTCAGGAAGAACCCTTTACCCCAGCACTTACTTCAGAGGAGTCCACGTGGGCCTGGTCGAAGGAGATGCCCTTGATGTTGGGCAGTGGGAGGTCTTGTTTTCTGAGGCGCTCTGTGAGAGAGGTGGGCAGGGGAGCTCAGTGCCCTAGTGGGCAGGGCTCTCTGTGAGTGCAGGGCAGGGGTGGTGTGGGGTCAGGCCAGCAGATCCCTGCTGCTCCAATGCCCAGAGCAGGGAAAGGACTCCGTTTTCTCAACTGGCACCATCTCCCAGCCCCATCGGGGAGCCCTGAACTTGCAAGCTGCTTCAGTCCAGAAAGCCAAGTCCCCAAATGGCCACTTTACTCATTTACTACAAACCTATCTTAAGGGAAACTCTTCTTGAATATATTCAGTGACATGAATATATTCTTCTCAGCAGTGTTTTAGGAAACATTCCATTTGTCGAAGGATTTTTACATATATATATTAATGATTTTTATTCTTCTTGTTTAATTGAGGGAAATTGTTGAAAAGCTTCTAAAAACACTAAAATATTGGTAGAAATGGAAAATGTCTCAAAAAAAGGATTAGAAAGAAGTCAGCATAAACTGAAAATTACCTTTAAAACACTGGAAATTTGGTTATATTAATAAAAAATATCCATTGAATATATCAAGGAAGGAAAATATTCATGAATATACCCATATCTATTAAAAATATAAAAAATAGCTCTTTGAGTAAGTTTTTGGTAGATTGGCAAATTTGGTGAACTTGGAGAATTGGTCATTTTGTAAACTGAGGCTCAGTGAATTAGCCATTCAGCAGGTTGATTTTTGGCAAAGTGAATTTTGGAGATTTAACCTTGAAGACTGGCCTGGCCCCTCCAGATTCCTCCTCTGCGCCAGCAGCCCCCACCCCTATCACTCTGGATTCAGGGGGAATCTGATATCCTTGCAGGCTTTACGTGTTATTCTGGCCTAGGCAGGTGGGGGTGGCATGGAGGAAGAGGGACGGGGGCCTCTGGCCTCCCCACCTATCCCCAGACCTTGCAGAGGCCGCCTCATCAGCCTCCCAGCTCCAGCATCCCGACCCCTCATTTCAGTCTTCTCTGTGCCAAGGCTAGCTGTCCCTTCCCTGATGCCCTTAGTTAATAATACCCCACCTCCACATTTCTGACCCCCTGAGCCCTCTTCCTCAACAAACATTTGAGCCTCTCCCCTGGCAATTTGCCCACCCTCAGGTGGCCTCTTGCAGGCAGCCCTCTGGGGTCCTTTCAGCGGCTTTGGGTCTGTCCTCTCTCCCCAACCTTGTTGATGGAGCGTTTGGACAGACTCCAAGGCCCACAGAGAGGACTCCAGTGTGAATAGCACCCTGGCGTTGTGCAGTGCATCAGCCTGGTGTTCAGACCCTGCAGGATTGTATAAGCTATCTGGGCCAGGCCTAGCCTGTGGGTCATCTCTTGACCCTCGCTGTACCTCTCCATGGCCTAGGATCCAAGGTGCGCTTGTCAAGTGAGCTGCCCATGGTGAGTCGTGAGAACTGGTGAGGGTGGGGCCCTTCCTCCCCAGTCCCTGCATCCTTGTCCATTTCTCTCTCTCTGGCCACTTTGTGGGACCCTCCATTGGCACCTTCTTCTTCTCAAACACAAAGTTGCTTTCTTCATGTCCAGAGCCTTCCCTGGCTACCATGGGCCTCAGAGAGGGTGCCAAACCTTTGGCCTGGCTAGCATTCGAGCCCCCACCTGCTCCGCTAGCCTCACTCTGCAGTCCCAACATGAGTGCTTGAGTTGGAGCACAGAGAAAAACCTGTTAAGGAAGGAAGAAGCCAGAGACTTGCTGTGTGACCGTGGGCAAGTCATTTAACCTCTCTGGAACTGTGTGTGTGTGGCGGGGAGTGGGGAGCACCTGAAACTGGCCAGGTTATTTCTAAAGTCTAAAGTCTGAGCTGTTTATCTATCCTTCCTGTTTTTCCTGAGTGCCTCCTGAGCACCAGGCACTGGACAAGGTGCTGAAGACACAACGGGAAACAAAGACAGGGGGAGTCCCTGTCCTAGGGCAGCTCAGCCTGGTTGCAGACACAGGCATTGATCAAATAATCACGTGGACGGCCTGATTGCTATGTGATAGTTACACAAATTGGGTCAGGCGAGGAAGCTGAGGCTCTATACCCCACAGAACTCACTTCCTCGCCACCCTCTGCTTTCCAGGATCACCTCCCAGAAAACTACCTGCACGCTGTTATCTCAGAACCTGCCTCTGAGGGAGCCCAAACCAAGACAATAGCGCTCTGGAAAACTTTGAATTTGCTGTTGACATTTAAGAAAGGAGTGATGTCTCAAAAAGTTCAGATTTCTGGCACCTCTCAAAAGAAAAAAAAATTTTTTTGCCTTGCTGGCAACATCCCATTAAGCTGAGTGTTAGCTGCCCACTTAAGGTGGGGCATCGTCTCCACAGTTTGCCATAGGCTGGGCCGTTCCCCTTGGTCCGTTACCTGCCTGGCCCCTGCAAGCATTGGAGTTGTAAGTCCTGGGCTCCATCCCCTCTGAGGTCTCTTCCCTGTTGTGCTGACATTCCGTAAAGCTAAATTCTACCTCCCCCAAGAAGTCCTTCTGGGCCACTCGCCCCACTTCTCAAGTGCTGCTGGGGAGGCGAAGAGGAGGGCACACACAGCCCCTTCCCCCTCTCTACCACACCCTGGATCCCAGAATCTACTCTGCCTCCATCTGCCTTGTTGGTGGCTCTGCTTGACCTACCCTGGGGGACAAAGCAGAAATCAGCTGTCTGTGCCGACATTCTGGACATCGTTGGTGTTGTCCCAAGCTACATGGTACACAGGGCATGAAAGAGAAACAGCATAGCTCACCGTTGTACTGGGCCAAGAATACCCTCTTCAGAAGCTCTGAGAGAGAGGCCTTCAGATGTTCTTCCTACAACAGATAAAGGGAACAGGCAGGTCACTTCTGCTGGGCCGGCAGATTCTGACCACAGGGATGGGGGCCCCAACATATAGCTCACAGGGGATCAGGAGAAGTCCTGGGAACTGCACTTTTAAAGGACATTGGAGACAAATGACAAGAGTAATAAAGTGACTGGGGAAGGTTGAGAGCCTGGAAAAAAGAAACCCTGATCCTAAGTTGCGATGACATCTCTGCAGAGCAGCCCTGGGGAAGGGAAGCTGGTTGCTGTGAGTGACCCCAGGGCCAGAGCTGGCCAGGGACCAATTTTGGGTCAGTCCATGGAGAAGTTCTCTAATGCCAGGATAGTTATAATAGGACCAGGAATTGGCTCATTGAGGTAGTGAGCCTCCCATCACCAGGGGTGTTCAAGAGGTCTTGATCAGGCCTGTCCCAACCCATTTGGGCAGATTAGAAAAAGACTACCCTTCTTCAAGACACTCTTTCCTCGTCTGTTGGGAAACAGCAATAAACAGGCATATCTGCGTTGTCTGTGATGTGGATGGTGCCCCTCTGAAATGTTGCACCTTATACAGTGCTCGACCTGTCCAACTGTACATGGCGGCCCTGGTCTGGATAAGCACCCTCTGATGATGTTACAGAAGAGACCTGGGCAGATGATCTTTTGACCTCTTGTCCCTGGGACTCTGTGGAAGTAAGGATGGAGCCAGGTCTGGTGTAATGGGGATGTTTTTGAAGCGCTTCTCAATGCATGTTCTCACTCATCCCTCTTTGTTCTGTCTTCCCTCTTACAGCCTTCCCCCATTAGGGCTAAAACAGAAGGCTTACACTCCTGTGGAAGTGGAGGGTGGTGGGATGTCCCTAGGGTGGGAAAAGGCATGGGACAGGTAGGGGTCGTGGAAGCTCAGCTAGTACAGGAGCAGGAACAACCTTCTGGGGGGAGAGACCATGTGTTCCACCCACAGAGGACTTGTCAACAGTGGGCG
Organism: Loxodonta africana; assembly: GCF_030014295.1. NCBI lineage: Eukaryota > Metazoa > Chordata > Mammalia > Proboscidea > Elephantidae > Loxodonta > Loxodonta africana. The sequence continues at coordinate 32,520,393 of NC_087365.1, read as the reverse complement.
CAGTGCAGTGCCCCAAGGACAGGTAGGGCCAAGACCAACGACCCTACACCAGAAACCCACAGGCCGCATGTGGACACAGAGAAGCATGGGGTGGGGAAATCTGGAGAAGGGACACACAGCCCTGCTGGGGGTGCAAACTATGAGTCGGCTAAATATTTCCCACCAAGAGGAGGAAATGCTCTGAAAATTCCCGGTGTCATCCTGAACTGCTCTCTCTCACTCCTTCCCCACCTCCACTCCTTCAGGGAACCCTGTCAGCTCTCCCTTCAGAATACATTCTGCTCCTGAGCACTACGCCCTCCACTGCCACCACCCTGGGCCGAGCCTCACCAGCCCTCACCTGGGTCTCTCTACCTGCCTTCTCGCTGGCCTCCCTGCCTCCATCCTTGCTCCCTACAGTCTGCTCTCCACAGGATGGCCAGAGGGGTTCTGCTCTGCTCAGAACCATCTAGGAGCCTTGTCACACTCAGAGGAAAGATTAGCCCCCCACCGTGAGGCCCTGCATGGCCCAGACCTGTCACCTGTCTGCCTCACCCTCCTCCCACACTCCCTCACTCATTTGGCTTTAGCCACACTGGCTATTCTCTGAGCCCATCATGCACGCTGCTGCCTTGGGGCCTTTGGCCCACCACTTCCAACGTATCCCCAAGGCTCCCTCCCTCACCTCCTCCGAGGCTTTTCTCAAATCTCGCCTTCTCAATGGGACTTTCCATGATCCCCCTATATGATAATGCCCCCCCCCACCACTTCACATTTCCTGTCCGCCATACTCCCATACTCCCTTCTACCTTTTCCCTTTTCAATAGCACTATCACCGTCCTGGAGCCCTGGTGGTGCAGTGGTTAAGATCTATGGCTGCTAACCAAAAGGTTGGCAGTTTGAATCCACCAGCCACTCCTTGGAAACCTTATGGGGCAGTTCTACTCTGGCCCATACGGTCACTATGAGTCCGTATCGACTTGACAGCAATTTTTTTTTAATCACCCTCCTGGAGTCCCTGGGTGGCACAAATGGCTAAGCACTTGACTACTAACTGAAAGGTTGACAGCTTGAACCCACTCTGAGGTGCCTCGGAAGAAAGACCTGGCAATATGCTTTGGAAAAGTCATAGCCTTGAAAACCTTATGGAGCACAGTTCTACTCTGCAGCACATGGAGTTACCATGAGTCAGAATCAACTTGACAGCAACTGGTTTGGTTTAGGATTACCTTCCTATATACTATGTAATTTACTTACATTTATTGTTTGTTAGCTTACCTCACCCTGCTAGGATGTGAGCACCATGAGGGCAGGGATACATCCCAAGTACCTAAGCCAGGGCCAGGCACATAGTAGGTGTTCAACTAACATTTGTTAAGTGTATGAATGGGTGAAATGTCCCTGTGTCTCCTGTCCCCACCAACGGGCATGGGGACCCCAGAACAAGATGAGATCAGTGATAGAAAGTGAATGAGAATTTCAATCTCAGTGACAAGGGCCTTTTTTTTAGGCTTGCTCATGGGCCCTTCAGGACCACAGGGAGGCCAAGGCTAAGGAAGGAGACTCACCTGCTTCACAAGGTCAGCGGGGTAGGAGCCCAGGGTGATCGTGGCACTACCAGAGAAAAGAGATCACTCTTTTAGGTCATAGCAGTGTTTGTGGGGCATGGTGCTCAGTGAGCTGAGTCACAGCACTTGGGCTCTTCTGCTCTGCTCCCCATCCCTGTCTGACCCCAGGAAGTACCATCACCTCTCTGAGGTTCACTTCCCTCATATACACAACAGGCATAATTTCCTCCCAGACCCATTTGCTCTCAGAGTTGTGGTGAGGATCAAATGTGAAGTGTCAAAGGGCTGAGAGCATGAAGCTCGAGAATAGTAATGGCAGCCGACATAAATCGGAATGCCTGCTGTGTGCAGGCACAGGCCTGGAGTGTCTTGTCTAATTGTCACAATCATGTTGTTTCACAACTGTTCGTGTGTGATGAATGATTGCCATGACCCTGTGTCTGTTGTGTCCCCACCAGGCTTCTCCTTTGGAGTCTTTTTGGAACCACCCTCACCCCCAGCTCCCTCCAAACTAGATTATTTTGCTCCAGGTGATGAAAGTAACTACCACCACCACCACCATGGTCATAACAACTAGTGTATATTGAGTGCTTGCTGTTCCCAGTGCTAAGCACTTTACCTGTGTGTGACATTTTATCCTATTGACACCCCCAGATTTAACAATAGCGCTCTCTTACAGATTGAGAAACTGAAGCTCAGAGACCGTAAGTCACTTGCCAAAGTGACTTACCTACTATAAGGCTAAAGGCCCCCAGTTGGAAGGCCCCCCCCAGGGAAGATGGAGCAGTAGGATTTTGTGATAGCCCCTTGAACCTTCCCTGTGACCCCCGGTTGGAAAACAGTCAAACGAGCTTGGTTCTGGGGTCTCAAGACATAAAGCCTGTCCCCAGGCATTCTCAAACGATGTCTGCTGCATGGGCAGCCCCAAGCTGGCTGACTACCCACCTGCTGAGCTGGTGATTTGTGTCTCAGACACTCTGGGCCCTCCTCTCAGCCTTAAGCTGTCCTTGTACATAGATGGCTACCACGCCATGCCAACATTCTGCCAGCCTGGCTGCAGAAACAAGGGGACTATGCCTTAATGATGACTGAGTCATTCCAAAGAGGGAACTTAATCTTGGTTCTCTCCCCCATCACTGCCCATTCTGTCAATTGTCTTTGTTCTTTCTTTTAGACCAAAGATGAAAAGTGCATGTCACTGAGTGCACTGGATATGTTTGGCAAAGGCTGTGTTGGACAGGATTCTGAGGCTGCCCCTGAGCTCAGTGAGAAAGAGTGCTGGAATTAATTAGAGCTGTCTCCCTGGGGTGCATTGAAGGGCAATAGGTCCCTTCAGGCTGCGTGCTTGCCAACCAAGCTTTAGGCCATTACACCCTCCCCTTTTCCCTTCACATAGCCAGGTCCCACCCAGGTTCCTCCTCTGTCACATAGACATTTCTAATCACTCCAGCCCTTGGTAATCTGTCCCAGAAGCAGGATAAGAAGCTTTTGAATTGGACAGACCTGAGTCCAAATCCTAGCTCTGTCCTCCTAGGACAAGCCACTTCCCCTCACTGTGCCTCAGTTTCCTCTTCTATTAAATGGGGCTAGTAATATCTATCCTTAAGTGTGCTGTGAGGTCCTGGCACAGAGACCAGGTATGTAAAGCTCTAGGCACAATGACTGCCACATAGTAGGTGTTTCAGTGAGGGCATGCTAGTTCCTGAATGCTTTTTGACCACACCTGACACTCTGATGGGAATAATACCTTGGGAATCCTGTTTTTTTTTTTTTTTTTTTCCTTCCCTGAACTCACTCCAAGCACTCTGAGGGCTCAGTACATAGTAGGTGCTTTAGGAAGACCTGACATGGATTATTTAGATAGAGCTGGCTCATGCTATGCCTTAACAAAGACATATTGAATAGCTATTGGATCCTACCCCATTACTAGGCACTGGCCCCGTGCTCTTAACTAGCATTTGGGGACAAGCTGGGGGGAATTTCACATTGTCTTAATGTTTAATCAATGAAACCCTGCCTTCACCCTCATTCCTCTTCCAAGTACCTGGCTGCCATTTGGCAGGGTGTCAGGCACGCTGCCAAAGACGTCACATACTTGAGCTCATTGAATTCTCATAACAATACTGTGAAGAAGGTATCATCTGTGTTGTACAGATGAAAGAGCAGAGGCACTAAGAGGTGTGTGGTGTGCCAAAGGTCGCACAGCTAGGAAGTGGCTCGGCTGGAATTTGAACACAGGTCTGTTGACACCAAAGCCTTTGGCCTTAACTTTAGGCTCCCCTCCCTCCTTCCTTCCACAAGCCATGCTGTTCCGCTGTCCCAAGCAGATAGCAGGCGTGGAAACCTCCACTCTTAACCACGCTCTCCCTTGTCCCATCTCTCTTTTTCTCTCCGTCAGCCATCTTATTTTTTCTGAACATCCCAAGTCAAAAACATCACCTGTTTGGATTGAATTGGATACTTAATTTCCGGTTTCTTGAGGAAAACATAGCCTCCGAATGCAGTTTCTGTGAACAATTGAAATTAGGTCAGAAGAGGAGAAGGATTTATATTCTAACCAGAGGCAGTTCCTTCACCTCCACCCCCATGAGTACCCCTCCAGAGTTGCCCCCAATCCTGTGCCCCTCCTCCCCACTCTGGACATTTCCTTCTCTGGCTGTTGGTTCACATGTGCTCAGACCTTGATAGTGTGGGTGCCTCTGGAGGGTAGCAGAAACTGGGCTGGGTGTAAGCGGAGGGACTCAGCTCAGTGGAGGGAAAGCCTTTTGCAATGAGAACCACTCAGCAGTAGAATCACTGTTGTTGGAAGCCAGAGGACCCCTTGGTTTTGAGGAGGTTGTCTGTGGGCCCCCATAATTGACATGGTCACCTTATAAGTTAGAAACAGAATTTTCACCAACAGTCAGGGATGACTGGGTTTTCTGGCTACAGAGTCAAGCCCGCTAGGATCCCAGGAACCTGCTGTCCACACTGGGATGGCAGGGTGAACCCAAGTGCTCCCTCGTCCAAGGCACTTCCTTCCCAACTACAAGGCCCATGGAATGGGAAATAGGAATCCCAAGGGGTCTCAGAATGGGGAAGTTGAAACTTTTGGTGGCTGTATTTCTCCAGAATTTCTCCAGGGCCCAGCCCTCTGTGTCTTTGCAGCCTGGGTCACCTTCTCCCATGGAATAGAGGAACACAGACCCATTGATCCCCTCCATGAGCAAACAGAGCTCTGAACTTCCCCCAGTCTGTGGGTAGGGGCTTTCAATGTCCAGGGAAGACAGACAAAAGATTTAACAACCAGCCCAGCAAGGGCACCCACCAGATGGTCCTGGAGGTGAAACTATTTGCTGAGGAGGCCTTTGGGAAGCACTGGGGCTGAACTCGGGGAGCAGGTGTCTGAATATTTTAATGTGTTAGCAACAGGGTCAGCTGTCCAGGTGTGAACTGACTAAGTCTCAGTGGACCATGTGGCGGTGAGGCTTGCTGCTGCCCTCCTGTTACTCTGCCCTCAGCCTGGAGTCAGCAGGCCCGGGGCCGCCCTCACAGCTGACCTAGGCCCCCCGTGGAACAAAGAAGTTCTCATCTCACTCACCCAGGAAACGGAAGCAGAGGAGTTGTTGCAGGGCCCCAGGAGCACCAGTGAGCCTGGCTGGGTGACCGTGGCCATATGGTTGTCCAGGAGGATGGTGGGAGGATCAGGGGTGCTGATGGTGAGTCCCATGCTTGCTCTGGACCAAGTAGAAGCCTGACGAGGTTAAAACAGAAAAGGTACAAGAAGGGGCAGCAGATGGGTTTCCTTGGCCCCCAGCTTGGAGGATAGGAACAAGAGCATTTTAGCTGCCAGGGTGTTTAGGTTTCCACTTTAGCTTTGCAGTCATTTGCTGTGTGACCTTGGTCACTTACTTTCCCTGAGCTTCTTTAGGTGGGATTATGTCCTCTTTCTCCTGGGCATGAACAGCAGGTAAAAGCATAGGTTTTGGAGTCAGATGTGAAAGGCCACCACTTACAAGCTGTGTGGACTGAAGCAACTGTCGTAATCTCTCTGTGCCTCAATTTTCATATTTGTAAAATGGGGTGACAATTGTACCTGCCCAATAAGGTTGTCGTGAGGATTAAATGAGGATTTATGTAAACAGCTTAGAATAGAACCTGGCACATAGCAATGCTATATCTGTGTCAGCCATTATCATTTTGTTATCATTATTGTTTGTCCACCAGGTGCCATATTCTAAAAGCCTTTGGAGAGACGGCGTTGTCATAGACTGACCATGGGTTTTGGAGTCAGGGGACAGAGATCAAATCCTGGTTGTGCTCCTTACTGGACGATGTCAGTGTGGGCAAGTGAATTCACCTTGCTGAGCCTCTGTTTGCTCACCTGTAAAAAGGGGTGGTAGTGCAGGGCTAAGGAGCCCTGGTGGTGCAGTGGTTAAAGTGATCGACTGCTAACCAAAAGGTCAGTGGTTTGAAACCATCGGCCGCCCTGGGAGAGAAAGATGTGGCAGTCTGCTTCCGTAGAGATGTACAGCCTTGGAAACGCTATAGGGTCACTATGAGTCAGAATCGACTGGATGGCAGTGGGTTTGGTTTTGGTTTAGTGCAGGGTTGCCGGAGGATTAAGTCGAGGTACATGAAGGGGCTTGCTTGCTGTTATCCACTGTGTGCACATCTGTCTGTCTTGCTAGGTCTGCCGCAGGGTGGGGTCTTGTGCAGTAATGACTATTAGTGATGGCCACGTGGCCACAGTCACCTAGGTCGGGCATTGAACAAAGTGCTTTCCTTGCATCACTTGTTTAATCCTTACAACGCCTGTGAAGCAGGTGCTGTGATTAGCAGAGTCCGTAGCAGGAAACCCTGGCCAAATGGAACAGGCCCATGTAGCCCAGCCTAGCCCCTCATCCCAGAATTTTTCCTGAGATCCTGGCCAGGGTGTTGGGGGAGAAGCTGGGGAACACACCCACCTTGGGCTCTGGCTCCAGCTCTCTCAGCAACAGCTGAATGAGTTCAGCAGCCTGGAAAAGAGCAAAGTGTGTGGTGGGCTTTGGAAACTTGAGCAGGCTGGAGGACCCAGTTGGGAACATTGAGACGTAACTCTCACCAATGCTATGCACCACCTGCACAACGGGTCGGTCTCAGCTGAGAAGAACCATTCAGCTGTTTTTTCATCATGATTTATCTGGAAAGGTTAACTTTTTATTGTTTTGATGAATTTTCCGCTAATGTTTTGTCATGAAAATTTTCACACATATGCTGTTGTTGGGTGCTGTCAAATAGATTCCGACACAGACAGCAAAGTTTAAAGAATTTTTTTAGAGGGCATTTGTATCCTCATCACCTAGTTCTGCTCTTAACATTTTCCTATACTTGCTTTATCACATTTCTATCCATTTATCTATGCTCCATTGGTCTTTAAAAATCACAAATAATTGTAGAAAACATTATAAAAATATCTACTGTAACACCTCTTCCCTTTTGTCCCTGAATCCTATTCTCAGGGGTCACCATTGTTGACAATTTGGAGCATAACCTGCCAGATTTTTTTCTACATACGTGTAGTCATGAATAGATGGGAACATTCTAACCATGTAGTCCTGTACCTTGTTTGTTTCTCTTAACCTCCGTACATAAAGAACAGTTCCGTTTTTTAAAACAGCTGCATGGTATTCCAAACTGTATGCCCCTGACCTAATTTATTTTGCCAGTTTCTTACTGATGGACACCTATGTTACCCCCCACCCCCATAATGAGTGAAGCTGCAAAGAACAGCCTTGCACATGCACCCTTGCCCTCTGGTACAAGAATTTCTGTAGACATGGAATTGCTGGGTTTACTTCTAACTGCCACAGATGAAAAGAATGACATGAGGAGGCAGGACACCTGGGCTTGAGTCCTGATCCTACTGCAACCTTGGGAAAGTAACTTTCCCCACCTAGTCCTTGGTTTTCTTATGCAAAAAATAAGGCACTAACATTAGACCTCTTCCAAATATGGATCTTAGGATTTCATTTACCCATCAAATACTTATTGAGCATCCACTATGTACCATTCACACAGTACACAGTTCAAAGTCTCTGCCCTTGTAATGGGGGAGATAGTGGACAAGTAAAGTAAAAAATGGATGTGTGTATAGATATAGACATAGGCATAGGCATAAGCATAGATGTAGATATAGATATGGGCACCCTAGTGGTACAGTAGTTAAGAGCTATGGCTGCTAACCAAAAGGTCAGCAGTTTGAGCCAATCAGCTGCTCCTTGGAAACCCTATGGGGCAGTTCTGTTCTGTCCTGCAGGGATGCTGTGTTGGAATCGACTCAACGGCAATGGGTTATATATATATATGCACACATATACATATATGTATGTTTATATATATACATTTATAAGTAATATTAAGTTTTATAAATATATATAAATTAAATAATATTTATATATATATATTTATAAGTGTAAATGTCTTATCTGTCTATTTATCTATCTAGAGATCACTTTAGACACAGTGGGCTAGGAAGGGGTCTCTGAGGAGATGATATTTGCACTAGAACCAACAGTGGAGGGAAGAGTGTTCCAGGCAGAGAAACCAGCATGTACAAAGGCCCTGAGGTTGAAAGTAAGCTTGGCTTGTGTGGCTGGAGTGTAGTGGCTGAGGGGAGAGCAGGAGGAGGCAGGCATGGAGAGATAGGCAGGGGCCAGGCCTTGCAGGGCCCTGGGAGCTGCATTTTATCTGGACTTTATTCAGAGTATGATGAGGAGCTCCTGGGTCTTTTGAACGGTGATGTATCTGCGTTTTTTCCTCATTTGATCCTCCCCATTGACCCTGGGAGCTTGCTCTTCCTTCAGACCTCCATTAGTGTGGCTCCTTGTCACCATTCAGGCTACCTCCTCAGAGAGGTCTTCCCTGATGACAGTGTCCAGGGTAGTCTTCTCACCTCCACCAGGAACTTACTGCCTATTGCCCTGCCTATTTCCAGTAAGATGAATTATTTTACTTATCTGACTGTTTTCTTGTTCAGTTTCTATTTTGCCCACTAGACTGTGAGTGCTACAAATCAGGGACCCTTTGTACAGAAGGCCTGACAAACAGTAAACAGTAGGCCCCCAATAAATACTTGTTGCATAAATGAATGGATAAGTGTTATGCTGGATTCTCAAGGCAGAATAGAAGTTTTCTGGGTGAGGTCCAGAGAGGGTAAATGACTTACCTAAACCCACCCAGCAAGGCATTTCACCATTTGGACCTTGGTTTCTTCATGTGAAAAATAGAGCAATAAATCTGTGTCTCACCCCACTCCCTCTCCCCAAGCACTCACCATGGAGTCCTGCGGGTTCACACGGATCACTTCAGTGGTATAGAGGCAGGACAGGATATCATTGTAGACTTCCTTCCAAAAGGCCAGGTCTGCCATGCTGCCCTGGGCTAATTTTGGAAGGGGCTGGGGAGGCAGGTGGTCAGGTTGTGGGGCTCTCTGGTGTGGGCCACACGGGGTCACAAGCTTCAGAGAAATGGAGGAAGAGAAATTTAGCGGGAACAGCCTCTCTGGCCAATAATTGGTTACAGCTGATGTGTGGAGGACTCGCTATGTGCTGGGCATGGGCACAATCCACCTGAGCCTCACAGCAGTCCCATGAGATGAGAACTACCATTGTCACTACTTGACAGATGAGGAAACTGAAGTCCAGAGAGGTGAAGTGACTTACCCAAGATCCCACACATGGTAGGTAAGAGGTGACTCTAGCCTTTGGACCCATGAGCCCCGTTTCCTCGCCTCTCTCTCGTTTGAGTCCCATCCCTTCTCTGTGCCTTTGTTAAAGCTCCTACCTATCCACTCAAGTCCTTCCCATCCATCCTCCTGACCCATAGCCTATCACTCCATGGGAACGAGGAAGGGCCGTGGATGGAGAGTTGGGCAGACACAGCCAACCCTGTTCCTTCTTTGGGCCTCCGTTTCTCCATCTGGGGGATCCCTCCCACCTGGAGCGTTGTGTGTGGCCCTGCAGCTCCTGGCCTGACCCAACTGCTCTCTTGTTGGAGCCTGACCCTCCCTCACTGGAGCCCGGTGGCCTCTCCTGGCTTCCAGGGTTGAGGCAGGACTTCCTGTGGTCAGCACCTGCGGTTCTGCAGGTCTCCCATTCTCTTTCCCTACTGCTTCTCTCTTTCTCCCTCCTTTGTCTAGCACCTCCTTTTGTTGCTCCTTCTCCTCCCCTTTCTGCCTCCATTTCAGAGAAGCCCCATCTCATTTTCCTCTCTGCCCATCCTCCAGACCAGGGGCAGGCTCACCTGTACTTTCATCATGACGGCCTCATCTGTGAGCTCTGTGGTGGTGACGTAGTACTGGAAGTCATCTGGGCCCGAGGTGGTTGGGGCTACAATGAGGAAATGAAACTGGGGCCAGGCACCCTGTGGAGGGACTTGGGGAGTCGGTGAAGCAGGGAGAATCCTTTCTTCCTCTCCACTTAGCTTAAAGCTCCTTGAGGGCTAGGCCTGTCTGCGTTTCTCATAATGGTGGACTTTTACTGAGTGATAACTGGGCCTATGATTAATTCCATTTTACTGACTGGGAAACTGAGGCTCAGAGGGAGGGAAATGACGTACCATGGTCACAAGCTGTATTGCCCTTTTCTTCCCCAACTAGAAAGGAGGACCCCTATGGGCAGGGTTGGTCTGTGTAGTTCCCTGGCATACTCCCAGAGCTTAGAACAGTGCCTGGCACATAGTAGGGGGACAGCAGACAAGCCGCGCCCTGGCCAGGGACAACGTACGTAGAGAGAGGTGCAGCAGGTCTTCTAGCATCGAGTTAAGCAGGGTCGTGGCCAGGGGGCACACCTGGAGGAAAGGCATGAGGGTTCTCAACAGGGTTGGGGAGAGGTCATAGGGCTCTTCCTTGGGGTCATGCCCCTTGGTGGTGAGGGAAGGGAAACTCACCATCTTCTGCAGGAGGAAGGGCAACATCTCATCCAAGATTTTCGTCACCAACTCCAGAGCTGCATTCACCAGGAGAGGGTTCATTCTAGGGACAACGGACAGCTAGTGGGGTCCGAGCTTAGGAACACTCCTCCTCCAGGGCTTGTGTAGCATGGAGGTTCAGAGCAGCTGCTTCCTTCCCCACCTTTTGTCTCCCTCCTCTCCTCTCTCCTTTTCTACCCCCCTTTCCTTTTTTGTTCTTTTCTTCTTTTCATGGTTTCTCTCTCCCTCACTTTCTCCTCCTTCTCTTTGTTTCTTCCTGATTCTCCTTCTCTGCGTGTCTCTTTATTTCTCTCTCTCATAAAGGTCTCTGGGATTTTCAAGCAGGGAGAGATCACACCTGGCAGTGGGCTTCATGGAAGACTTCCCAGAGGAGGTGGCTTTTGCCCTGGGTAAATATAAGGAAAGGAGCCCTGGTGGCACAGTGGGTAAGTGCTCAGCTGCTAACTGAAATGTTGGTGGTTCGAACCCATTAGCTACATCTCAGGAGAAAGACATGGTAGTCTGCTTCTGTAAAGATTTACAGCCTTGGAAACCCCCTGTGGCAGTTCTATGCTGTCCTATGTGTAGGGTCGCTGTGAGTTGGAATCAACTTGTCCGCTGTTTTTTTTTTTTTTTAATATAAGAATGCTAGATAGTGGCCTTCTTATGTGGCAGGTTCTGTGCTAAAGGGGGGTCACATGAGTTAGCTTATCCCTTCCCCATAACCACCCCATGCTGGCTGTGTAATGTGAGTGATCCCATTTTACTGGTGAGAATATTGAGGCTCCTAGAAGTCAAATCACTTGGTCAGGGCCCACTGCTACGAAATGGCCAAGCTAAGCTTTGAACCTGGGTGTGCTCATGCTCTTGGTTATGGCAGTCAACATGGCAGCGTGTGTAGCCTATGGCCTTGGAGATCCACCTGTCCCTGACAGTCCTGCTCATTCCAAATAGCTTGGGTGGGGAGAAGCAGCCCCACCCTGAGTTTTGGTGAGGGTTGCACTGCAGGATTGGTGCAGGAAGGCCTGGCACCTGCCCCTGCCCAGGGAAGCTTGGGGCTGGCCGCTACTCACTTCTCCAGAACTTCGATGCTTAGGTATCCTGGTGGGGTGTTGCACTCCTCAAGGGCCACCTTGGTCTTGTTCCCTGTCTGTTCTAGCCGTACCCCAATGCGGATGTTCTTGATGACTCTGAGCCGAAGGATCCTGTAGGGACAGCATATCTGGGTAGGTTCCAAGCCACAGCCCCAGGTTGAGGCTGGAGGTTACAAGCTGGTGGCCTCCAGGATGACACAGGGTACCTGGAGGGCTCAAGCAAAAAACTAGGAGATTTCATTACAAATATGACTTTCATACTTTGGAAAACTTGAATGCTCTGACAATACTGGGCCAGTATCTTTACATGGTGGCAGTCACCTGGGGCTGAGGGTGAGCTCAAGATGGGCCCTCCTCACTCCTTGCCACATTGCCACCAGGCCAAATATCAAGATGCATTTTGATTGCAGTATGATTACAAGAGAGCCCTAGTGGCGCAGTGGTTAAGAGTTCAGCTGCTAACCAAAAGGCTGGCAGTTCAAATCCACCAGCCACTCCTTGGAAACCCTATGGGGCAGTTCTACTCTGTCAAGATTGACTCGATGGCAGTGGGTTTGGTTTTTTGGTTTATCATAAGGGCAGTGATATATTTACGTTATAGCAGAGTAATGTTTCTCTGTGCCTACGTCTCTATCAAATAAATATTTTTTGTGTTCATCTCTATTAATATTGAAGCGATCAATTGCTAACTGAAAGGTCAGCAGTTCGAAACCACCAGCGGCTCCTCGGGAGAAAGATGTGGCAGTCTGCTTCTGTAAACCTATGGCGTTGCTATGAGTCAGAATCGATTCAATGGCAGTGGGTTTATTTATATACTTTCTCTATTAAAAAGGGAAGCTAGACCAAGAAAGACAAGAGGAGGGACAGTCCTAAATGGCATTTAATAATATTTCAAGATCACCTCCTCTGCTGGCTGTTGTGTTTGTGACTCTGGGTCTGCACAGCCACCCACGTTCTAGGATTCTGCAGCAGTAAACTTTCCCAACAGCCTCATGCAGTAGGGAACCTGGTTATCCCCACTGTATAGACGAGGAAACAGGGAAGGGGGGCCCCTTGCTCAAGTCACCCAGATGGCAAGTGGGATTGGAGCCCAGGTCTGCTGAACTACAAGGGGAGCTTGTTCCATTCCCTTCTCATATCATTCTGGGTAATCTACCTGGCTGCCCATGTCCTCAGGCAGCCCGTGTGTCCCCTGGCATAGCTGTCAGAGGGCTTTATCTCATCCTCTGCTGCCAGCACCCTGTATCATCCTGGGCAGGTCCCTCTCCCACTCTGTGCCTCAGTTTTCCTATCAGTAAAGATGGATTTAAAATGTACCTGACTGACAAGGGTTATTGTGACCCTCGTGGTGACATGAGACAGGTGGCTTTGCTAGCCCTGCATGGCTGCCTTTCATGCCACGACAGTGAGGGGTCAGGCAGCCTGGGACTCAAGTGGGTAGGGAGGAAGCACCGGCCATGCACTCACCCCTGGAGCGAGAGGTACAGTTTGCTGCGCAACGTGACCTGCAGCAGGCTGTCGCTCAGGATTTGCAGGATGACCTCGGGGCCTTTGGCATCTTCTATGACCAACCTGTGAGAAGTATGGGGGAGTATGAGGGACAGGAAGTAACTCACTCCTTGCTGGGCTTTGGGGCCCCTGTAGCTGGGTGCTGGGCCTGGACACACTGGGCCCTGGATCTGGAACCAGGTTGAGGAAGTCCCCTGGTTAGATGGTAGGGTGCAATCTACTTCTCTGTGCTGATGGGTAGACTGAAGCCTCAAAGAGAGTGTGGCCTGGCTGAGCCCAATTCTTCTGCTGTAGGTATTGGCCTCTTCCGCTCCACAATGCCCTTGGCTCCCTTTGGGGTCAGCTAAGCCAGGGCGAGAGGCTGCTCCCCTGGCTGTGGCCTGGCAAGGGCTCTGCAACTCTGGAGTGTGTATGTCTGGACTGGCTGGACAAGGCGCAGGCCACAGGAGGTGTGGGGCAGCTCTGGGGGAACCCTTTCCCTTGACCCTCGCCATCTCAGACTGGTGGGCTCTAGTTCCAGCCTCCATGTCTTACAGACTTGGGCAAGTCCTTCCCTTAGTGGGCCTCAGTGTTACCAGCCACAGAATGGGGAGAATACAGTGGAGGAGCTGTCTACGCACATCTAGCTTATCTGAATTCAAACATAAGCTTTCTGCAAAATAAAAATGAGTGCGTAAGAGTCAGAGAAAGCCAGATGGCTGGTGACCCCAGCACTATCCACCAGACCCATGCGCTCCACTGGGCATCCAGGAGGGAGCACGTGTGTGGGCATCCAGGAGGGAGCACCTGCGCCTTCTGCTCCCTCCAGTGGCCTTAGGTCTCTGTGTTGAAGCACAGAGCTTCACGTATTTTCTGAACATTGGGTGCAGGTGGGGGACTCATCTGGTACCCACTAGAGCAAGCAGCAAATGCTCGTTGATGCCTCACTGGGTCAGGCTTCCTGAAGGCTGTGTGCCCGCCTCCAGCATGGAGCCTCCCTGAAGGGTTTTCAAGAATGGCTTGGACCTTGAGAGGCTTTCCTTTGACACCCAGCCACTGGCAACCATAGCCCTCCCAAGTTGATGCCCCATGTCAGGGAGTGTGTGCAGAGGCAGTGAGAAGGCAGGGGCTGGAGTGAGTGGCCTTGGCCTTGGCATGGGCTGGGGCAGGGATGGGTCCTGCAGCCTCCTCCCCAGCCTCTCTGGGCACTGCTCCCACCCGCCCCAGTGCCCGAGGTTTTCACTTAGGTTCATCCCCGTCAGAAAATGTCTTCTGGACATCACCATCTCAGGACTCATCTGGCTCTACCTGCCCATGTAGGTGGGGGGATGGGTTCAGAGGAGTGCCTCTGGCTGCACTGATGAACCATGCAGAAACTCCTGACTCAGTCTAAACACGTATCATTCATTTACATCTGTGGTTATTTTACCAGGAGTCTCCAACTCAGCTTCCTTTGGTGGCCAGGCAGGAGGGGTGGCTGGGAACCAACTTATGGGCTATAGTCCTAGCACCAATTATTGCCTCATGCAATGTCAGGCCGATATGGCCAGATCTTTGATTTTTAGAGAGAATTGGGAAACTCAGATTTTGATGAAACCCTGGATTTTTCCTCATTGACAATTAAGATATTTTTAAAAACACTGCAAATTTGCAAAACCCAGGCGTAGGCTGAATGTGGCTGGAGGGCTACCAGGTTGAGATCCCTGATTTAGACCCTGCTTTTTTTTTTTTTTTTTGAAGCTCTAGCAGCACAGTGGTTAGGAGCTATGGCTGCTAACCAAAAGGCTGGCAGTTCGAATCCACCAGCTGCTCCCTGGAAACCCTGTGGGGCAGTTGTACTCTCTCCTGTAGGGTCGCTATGAGTTGGAACTGACTTGATGGCATTTAGTTTGGTTTGGCTCCTAGAAAGATTCCAAGTGGCTTGCAGGGGTTTAGGAAAAATAAAAATGTTCTCGCTTTGCCCTTTCCAGGCTGTAGAGAACCTCTTAGGACACCAGGCCTCTGCCCGGTCTGTGAGGCAAGACGGCATTACTCGCTCTGCTTGACAAGGGAGGACACCGAGGCTTAGGGAAATGGGGCCTGCCAGAGGGGCAAGAAAGCCCGGAGGCAGCCTCAAGGACTCACCCGCCTGCCCTGATCAGCTCCCCCAGCAGCAGGAGTTTCTTCCCCAAGAGCAGGTCCCCGATGAGCGACAGGTCAAAACCACTGCTCTTGGACAGGCTTTCCTTGACAAAGGGCAGGTGGTCCAGGACACTGACTCCATCACTCGTGGCTCCCGTCACAGGCATCTTGACCACACGGTCTAGGACGCGGTGCTCCAAGAACAGGTCTGAAATATCTGAGGACACAAGCCTCCTCAGTGTGGAGCTTCACCCTTCGCTCAGCCATTCAACAAACACTTGCCAGTGGCTGCTTGGAGTCAGAAATTTAGATCGTCATTTGGCAACAGGTACTTATCACGCGCCTGCTCTTTTGGGCTCAGGGAACAGGAGCGAGGAGGCTCCTGCCCTCATGGACAGGAGCGAGGAGGCTCCTGCCCTCATGGAGTCTGCATTCTAGTGGGGAGACAGACGACTGAGCAATCTGATAAATATGCAAGGTCATTTTCGAAAGTGTTAAGTGCCACAAAGAAAATAAAGCAGGAGTTGAGATGGCACACGGCAGGGGTGAAGGTCTACTTTAAATAGGGTGGTCAGAGAGGGCGTCTCTGAAGAGGAGGCATTGAACTGAGACCTGAATGAAGGGAAGGAATCAACTCTTTTTTTTTTTTTTAATTGTACTTTATTTTTTAGATGAAGGTTTACAAAACAAACTAGCTTCTCATTAAACAGTGAGTACACATTGTTTTATGTCATTGGTTAATGACCCCACAACATGCCAACACCCTGAAGGAATCTACTCTTGAAAGATCTGGGAGGAAAGCAATGCAGGCAAAGAGAACAGGCAAAGGCCCTGAGGCAGGAATGAGCCTGGTGAGTTTACGAAACAGAAAGTCCAGTGAGACTGGAGTATGGTGAACGCAGTAGGAGGTGGATGGTCACCAAGGTGCTCGGTTTAGTATAGGGAGACAGACAGACAGGCAGATAGATAAACAGACAGGGTATCAAGTATAATACACTTGCATAAGTTCATAGAAGAGGGGATTCTTCAAAGGAGAGCCCAGAGGAAGGAAGGACTCTCCTGCCTGGGGAAATCAGGAGGACTTCCCAGCGGAGTGGTCATTAGAGCTTTGCCTTAGGGGATGAATCAGAATTCACAGTACTGAAAAAGAGGGCATTTTAAGTGGAAGAAACAGCATTAGCAAAGTCAGGGCAGCTGGGAAACCTATGGCCTGGTCAGGGAAGTTCATGGTGGAAGAGACAGAAGGTGCCAGCAGGACAAGAACATGCAGAGCTTTATCGCCAGGATGAGGAACTTAGAGTTTCTCCTAAGGGGGCAGGGAAGCCATGGCAAGTGTTAGAGAAGGGGCAGGTCAGGGTGAAAGAAGGTGAATTCTGGGGCTTACAAGGGGGAGGCCAGAGGAGGCGAGGCCAGGAGCAGAGAGGTGGTATCATTTCCCACCTTGTTCTGGGTCCCTGCTGCCTGAAGCCCACGCCCTAAAATTTACCTGTTTCTAGCTGACCCTTGCTGATCCGCAGGAAAAGCAGGTGCTGGGCCTCCCCTCGGGCCTGGGGCAGCAGCCCCCAGCACAGCAACCACCCCCAGAGCGGCAGCATTTTCTTGGCCAGGACCTGTGGACACAGAGCTGGGAACAGCAGGGGCCACCTTGATGTCCTTGCCCGGGGAACCAGCGCCTTGTGTCTCCCAGGTCTACGACTCCTAGAACCACTTCTCTGCTTTTCTTCCCTCGAGTCTTCCCGCAGCTCCAAATCTGCTAGTCCTTGTCTGCAGCCTGCACTTCACATCACCACATATTTGTGTATGTGGGTCCCTCTGTGCCTGGAACACCTGACTCATCGGGGGCTTGCTTCAAATCAGGGCTCTGCCACTGCCTGGCTGTGTGACCCTTAGCAAGTTATTCGACCTCTCCATGCCTCAGTTTTTTCATCTGTAAAGTGGCGACAGTCATAGGTCGAGGTGAGGAATACATTCAACAATACGCACAAAGCGTTTAGCAAGCAGTGAGCAACAAGAGCTGTCAAAGTGGCTGGACAATATTGTGAGCTGTTAAAAGATGCATTACTCCCTTTTAACCCTGTTTTTTCTGGATCTTGAGGAGTCCTGGGGGTAGGGATTCGCAGGGAGGTGCTGTAGTGCCTGGGATGGTAGGATAGGCACCTGGGAGGGTTCAAAACCACGGCTCTTTACCAACCAGTAGGGAAATACTTCAGTATTATTTCAATCAGTATCCCGGTTCCCATCAGCCTAACCTCAGTCCTGCCCAAGGGCCAAAAGAGTATGGCTGGGGCCTCAGAGTCTGCAGACAGGGGGCTGTTGGGGTGGACAAGGGCACACCACTAGGGGGCGCAGCCCCTGGGACTGCAAGGCAGACATCTCCATGGCAGATGCTGGCATAAGCAGGGCCCACCCAGGAGCCATCGCCGGCCCCCCATGCCATGCCCATGAAGAAGCCACCCAAAGTGTAACCATTGCCCCTGGGTGGGGAAAGGAGACCTTCTAAGTGGTTGAGCCTACCCTGGAGTGCTGGAGAAAATCCTGGTGGTACCTAGAATTGGCAACATCCAGTTGTTTGCCACTTGGTGGCACAGGAGCTCAAAACAGTGATCCAATTTGTTTATTTGCATATGTGAATTTCAGACTGCGAAGTTTGTACTTGTAATATTAGCTATTCATACTTTGCTTCCAGGCTGATGTTAAATTCATCTAACCAGCGTTTAGTGAGTCCCTCTGTCAGGCACATTTCTCAATCAACTCACTCAAATCAGGTCTCTCCTCCTTCCCTGCCCTTAGCACTTCACACACGTCTTCCAGCCCTTTCCGCCCCGTGCCTTGAATCATCAGTACCAGCCCCGACTTCTTCTTAAGTCCTTACTATGGGGCAGGCACCAGACTGAGATGAGAGCATTACAAGCTTCGTCTCTTCATCGAGTCCTCATCACCACACTGTGGGATCATTCGATATCTTGCCTATTTTAGATGATGAAACTGAGGCTCAGAGAAGAGAAGTAACTTGCCCAGTGTCACACAGGCAGTAGCTGACAGAGCTGGGATTTGAACTCAAATCCATTGCCACTAAGAATCTAGGCACCAGTTCACCAGATTGTTATAGGTGCTCAAGAACTACTTGAGAAATGCCCGTGTAGGCATCCTTGTCCTTACCTCTGCAAGAACTGGCCTGTCCAGAAACCCTCTTGGTCTTTGTCTCCAGCTTCCCGGAAAGACACAGCTTTTATAACCTGAGCTTTTTTTTTTTCCTGAAGCCCAGGGTGGGTGGGACACATGAGCAGGAAGTCCAGCCACCTGGTCAGGTCTTGTCACTCAAAGGAGCTCCTTAGTGGAGGAAGGAGTCCTCCTGGCACTGGGTGGCAAGAGGCTTCTGGCCAACACCAACAGGTTGAGGTCCACAGGACAGGCTCTGTGCCTGGACTTGGGACAATAGACCCCAGCAAGTGGGCAGTTCCTGTGGTTTTGGGGCCAGCCCTTTTCCTTTGTAAAGACGTCAGTGTTGTGAGGCCTGGGGTGGGGCCTCCAGCTCTTGGTAAGGGTTGGGAACTTCCAAGACAGGATGTGACAGCCACAGACCTCAAATGAGGGGGAATGTGGGGGCGGGGGGGGGGCGGAAGGGAGAGAGCAGACAAGAGCCAGAGGCGTGGGGCTGGCAGGCAACCACCTTGTGGCCATTCCCAACATCCTTTTACATACACTGTTTTAACTTATTCCGCACCATCATTTCTGTGTGGTACAGTCATGAAGGGCATGGCCTCTGCAGCCAGACAGGCCTGGGTTCAAATACCGACCCTATTCAGTAGCTGTGTGACTATGGGCGAGTTACTTTCCCTTTCTGGGCCTCACTCTCCACCTCTGTAAAATGAGAATAATAAATCTACCTATGTCTTTTGGGTATTGTGAAGGTTCAATGAGGCAACTCATGAAGATGTCAGTGAAGGTGTGGCACATGGGAAAGATTTTTTAAAGTTAGTTATTTTAATTTCCATTTTATAGGTGAGGAAACTGAGACTCAGAGTCACACAGCCCAAAGGGAACTGGCCATCCAGTGAAGGGGAGTTGGGTGCTACTATGCAATGCAGCTCTGAGATCTTGAGCCTCCGCTTTGTCATGCGAAGGCCCTCTGTGAGAATCCTGGGGCCACCACTGTTGAGTGTGTGCAGCTGGCTAGGTCAGCATTGACCTTCATTAATACTGTCCAATGGAGGGTGTGACTTGTCTCTAGATGGCATTTAGATTTTCTCCAGTGCTTTTCCTTTCACAATTCAGAGATGTGGTCAGGGCAAGTGTTAAACCCCATTCTTCAGCTGGAGACTCAGGTTGATGGTGGAATGGTGGGTTCTGGAAGACAGCAGCTGAACAGGAAATGCATGTTCAGTATTAGCTAGGTCTGAAATTTTCACTTTGGCTAATGTTAATATGATATGGTAGCACTAATTAGATGGGCTGTACTTCTTCTAGAATCTCAGAAAATCATGCACTTTCTGGGTTGGAAGGTGTTTTAAAGGATCATGGTCTCACCTCCTTCCTGTTGCTTGGATGTCAACATTTCTACCAATTACTGTTCCTCCTTCTGCCTGGGGCAGAGGAAGGCTCTCGAATTAATTCCCTCATCTGAGTCACCCGGGACAGTGCAGGATGTTGATGGAAGCATAGAGATCTTACAAAGTCTGGCCTCTCTAAACAGAACAGGAGGTGTTTCTTAGTTATCTAGTGCTGCTATAACAGAAATACCACAAGCGGGTGGCTTTAACAAAGAGATGTTTATTCTCTTAGTCTAGTAGACTAGAAGTCCACATTCAGGACATCAGCTCCAGGGGAAGGTGTTCTGTGTTGGCTTTGGAGGAAGGTCCTTGTCACCAATCTTCCCTTGGTCTAGGAGCTTCTCTGTGCAGGAACCTCGGGTCCAAAGGACTTGCTCTGCTCCCAGAGCTGCTTTCTTGGTCGTATAAGGTTCCCAACTCTCTGCTCACTTCCCTTTCATCTCTTGTAAGATAAAAGGGTGCAGGCCATGCCCCAGAGAAACTCCCTTTACATTGGATCAGGGATGTGACCTTAGTAAGGGTGTTACGATCCCACGCTAAGTCTCTTTAACATAATCTAATCTTGCCTCTTTAACCACATGCAGAGATTAGGATTTATACACAGAGGAAAATTACAATCACAAAATGGAAGACAACCACACAATACTTGGGAATCATGGCCTAACCAAGCTGACACATATTTTTGGGGGATGCAGTTCAATCCGTGACAAGGGGACAATTTAGTTGGAGCCCCATGGACTCTGTTTATCTCATTGACTAATCTCTGCTGAGAGGTGGGAGATTTCCTAGGGGTCTCCTCCATGAAAGGGAAGCTCTGGGAAGGACACAGAGAGGTACAAGACACCAGTGACTGCCTCTCTCTGAGTCTCAGTTTATCGATCTGTAAAATGGGAGTATTAATCCCACAGGAAGTGTGATTAGCCCTCATTTTCAGGAATAAGAGTGGGTCAATGTCTTGCTGTGGATTCAGGTGGGAGGCATCAGGGCGAAGTGGATGAGGCCTGGGTTCCCATTCCAGCTCCATCATTTTACCCGCTGTGAGCTACTTGATCTCTCCTCTATAAGACGAGGGCAATAATAATTCCTGTGAGGTTGGGTAGTTTATTGAGATATTACCTTGTGTTTTTTCTTTGCTGCTGCTGCTAAGACTCAGAGGGAGGCAGAGTTTTCCTTCCCCCAGTCCAGGAAGGTGGTGGAGCCTGGGAGTTCCGGGTCTGAGGGCTCTTGGCTTAGAGGTTCTTGGATGCCCCAAATTGGAAGGAGGCCGACAACAGAGGCTAATCCCTCTCCTTCCGTTTGGGAGGTGGCAACCCAAGGGGGTGTGAGGAAGGAGCAGAGAGTAGAGGGGAGGCAGTGTAGGCTGATGGCTAAGGGCTGTTTGGCCATCTTGGTGAGCTGTCAGAGCCTCAGTTTCTTCATTTGTTAAGTGGGAGAAGTTGACAGAATTTGTGCCATAGCCTGTGGAGGAGGCTGAGCGAGTGAAGGTCTGTATGACTCTTTGAATGGTACCTGTCCAGAGCAAATGCTTGTCTTGGTTTGGGTTCCCCAGAAGCAGACCCTGAAACAAGGATTTAAGTGTAGGTAGTTGATTGGGGAGCTGATTCCAGGAAATACTGTAGGGGAGTGGGAACCTGAGACAGGGAAGGGGAGGCAGCCAAAAAAGAGTATGTTATCCAGCTCCTGTGAACAACTGGGGCTCAGTCCTGCTGGGGAGCTCTGTGAGCCAGTGTGGAACATGCACCTCAGATTAGCCCCAGCCCCAAGGAGTGAGGAAGCTGGAGTTATTTATCTCTTCCCAGGAAGCCCAGAGGATGTGGGTGGTTGGAATCCTGGGAGCCACGGCCATGGCTGTTTTGGAGAAGGGTCCCCATGCCCCAGCTTGGTTGGGTTGCTGGAGCTGCTCACCTCTGACAGGATCATGTGGGCTGGGACAGAGGCCCTTTCACTGGAGCCATGCTGCACCAAAAATCAGAGGCTCTGCCCATCCTCCAGCTTCCTTGGAGGCCCTCCCAACAGATCCTTGAGTAGCCCCAGGGAACAAGAAGGGAGCTACCCCAAACAAGATGGAGATTGAATTTCTCAGCTCCCTGGTGAGTGGGAACTCAAACCCAGATTTAACATGATTTAGAAAGATGAAGAAATGTGATGCGTGAGGGGCAAATTCATACCCATTCCTCAGACCCCATTGTGGTTGTGAGTCTGGGGAACACAGAGTCTGCCATTCAGTAACTGCCCAATCAGTGTTAGCGGATGCCGTGTAAGGCCTGAAGGCCTGGTCCATGACTTGTAGATAGGAGAAGCTCCTCCCTGGGCAGCCTCTGCAGGCTGTGAGCAGTTACTGTACCTGGGCCAACAGGCCTGCTATTTATGCTCTGAAGTTGAGAAATGGCCTATTCCTGAAGGACCCACCATGTAAGGCTCCTGGTGTGAGTGAGTGAAGGGCTCTGTGTGCTGGGCAGGCCAGGGTCTGGAGAAGAGGAGCCCTGTTGTCTGTCTTGAGCCTCCTGGCATCAGGGAGTCCAGGGTGACAATGGCAGTCACGCGCTGTCAGAGCAGGTAGGGCCTTCAGCGATAAGGCTTGACTTCCTGGAGCCCAGGAAACCATAGTAAGGATGACATCACCCCCAGCTGACATTGCTTGAGCTCCTACCACATCTCTGGAACCGTTCTGTTTCATTTAATTGTCACCATGGTCTCCAAGGCGGGGCTATGATTCTATCCATTTTACAGAGAAGGAAACTGAGGCCCAGAAAGGGGAAACCACATTCCAGGGCTATACAACCAGTGGGTAGCCAGGCCAGAACTCAAAGCCTAGGTTCATCTGTCTTTGAAGCCACATTGTAAAAAAGAGCCATAGACCCACCACATTGCCAAGTTCAACAAAATGTGTGTTCCCCACCAAAGTGGCCTTGAGGCTCACATGGAAGGCGGGAAGAAAGAACTGGCTTTCTTATTCCTCAACCCTAGGAAGGTGGCAAAGACCTTGGACATCATCCATATGTGGCCCAATGTGGCAGAGAAATAGCTCAGCTATTGTCCAGATTGACTCAGATGTGCCTAAACATGACCCAGATGTGGCCCAGATATGGATTGGACATCCTGTCTCCAAGCCTGCCAGGGGCGAAATGACTCCTGTGCTGGGATATAAATAGATCACACGGCAAGAGTCACAGGGAAGTGCTTGTTTATTGCAGAGAGGGACACTCTACAGAGTTTACCTACAGCCTGCCCTCTTCCCCACTCCCAGCTGGACAGCCTGCCCGGAAGGCCACCGTCCAAGTCTTCAGGGGGTGAGAGGAGAGTGGTCCAGGGTTCTATGAGTAGACCGGGGTAAGCACAAGGGCGTCCTGGAATTGAAGGAGAAAAGTCAAACTGGGTCTTTACTGCCGGACTTGAGATTTATGCTGGCTTTGTCCTCGACAAGGTGACTGCTGGCATTGGGGGTCATGACCCTGAACTCACTCACACAGGATTCTTGGAGGGGTCAGAAGAGGTAGGTCCAGTGTGTGAACAGTAACACCAGTAGGGAATGTTTTCTGTTTGTCATTTCTGTGGCCTCAAGCACTCTTAAGCATGTCTGGCACATAGTATGCCCTCAAAAATTATTCATTGAATGAATGAATGAAAGAATGACAAGTAGGATGGAAAAAGCTGGAGGTGTGTTGACCCCAGGCCAGACTGCCAGAATGGTCCACCCCCCAGGGCACCATCGGGGCACATTACAGATAAGGAGGCAAGGCCTGGAGAAGGAAAGGGACTTGTCCAAGGTCCCTCATGAGTGGAGCCCAGGCCTACCACCCAGCCCAGGACTCTCCCAGCCACTGTACCCTCCCTAAACCAAAACCCACTGCCTTCAGTCAATTCCAACTCATAGCGACCCTAAAGGAGAGTAAAACTGCCCCCATATGGCTTCCAAGGCTGTACATCTTTATGGAAGCAGACTGCCGCATCTTTCTCCCGCAGAGCAGTGGGTGGGTTCGAACCACTGATCTTTCTGTTAGCAGCTGAGCACTTGCAGTTAACTGCCCTCCCTAGGGCAGTGTATTTAAGTCTGTGGCCCACTCACATCGGTCAGAGAACATGCAACTTCCTCAAATCCCAGAGCCTTCACTATCGAAATCAGGATCCCGGGTCTTAATTTGCCTGAAATAACAAATGCGGTCAGAGAGTGGTGGGTCTGGAGTGGGACTGGGGCAGGCTTGGCCAGGGATTCGGAGTGTCTCCTCTGCTTCTGCTTGCCTATTTCCAAACCCCCAGCACCCACACAGCCTCATCTCCCCACCCTTTGCCTCTGACACCAGCTTCTGGCTGCTCACAAAGCCTATCCTAACATCCTCTCACACTCCTGTTCAGGAACAATCAGGGGCTCCCATGGTCTACAGCAGAGGTTTCTAACCTTTGAGATTTCTCACTCTAATAAAATACAGAAACAGAGAAGGCAGGGCTGACATGGGTTGCTAACTCTCTCCAGCCCTATGACCTAGGGCTTAATTAGAGTAATTCCACCTTCTCTCTTGGCTTCCTCCACTAACAGCACAAACACCAATGCCAACAACGGCAATGGCTAAGAAGTGTCGAGCACTGACTGTGCCAGGCATCACCTTATAACATCATCTTATTTACACCTCAGAGAAGGTGGTGCTCTTATTTCCCCATTTTACATGTGGGGAAAACTGAAGCTCAGGGAAGTCAAGCAGCTTGTTCAAGGTCAGCCAGCCAGCAAGAGTAGGGACCAGGGCTTGAACCCAGGTCTGCGAGAGACAGCTCAAGTGAGCTCTGATTGTCTGTTTACACCTGTGTCCCTTGGCTGTGAGTCCTGTGAAGCTGGGCCTTGTCTGGTTTGTCTCTTTGTGCCCAGACTCTGGACTAGTAGAGGAGTTAATACAGCTGGGAGGGTGGAGAGGGGAGAGGTCATTTCCAGCTGGGTGCTCAGAAAAGCTTCCTAGAGGAGGCGGAATTTGAAGCAGACTCTGAGGATGGATAGAAAATGAATGAAAAGGGCCCCAAACGGGGACCCAGGTGAGAAAAGTAAAAGGGGGGGGGCGGTGGCAGGCAGAGTGACGCACCATTCTCGTTCGGCAGCAGGATGGACTCTAGGATCTCAGTGATGATGTCTTCCAGAAAATCAGCCTGAGAGACAGTAGGGGCACCGTCACCCTGACTGAGAATACAAAACCCTCTCAGCCATTCCTAGGACAGGCACGACCCAGCCCCGTGGCGAGGCTAGGTGGAATCCCAGGCCCCCTGCCTGTGAGAGTGGCAAGGGCTCCCATATGGCAGACAGGCTTGGGGCAGGGCACAAACAGCTAGCCGCCCCTGGGGTCTGGCAGGTGGTGGGATTAGGGTGCAGTGGAGGATGGGTCCATCCTCAGGGGGCTCCACGGCTCTCTTCTAAACTAATTTGCCTTGAGGGAATGTTGCCCTACATTGCCTGAGCTTTGTCTTCTCAAGGGAGGCCAGAAATCCTGGTTTTCATGTGGAAACCTCCCTGTTTTAGAATATTAGCCAATTTTTTTTTAAAGAACTAAACAAAAGATGAGGACCAAAGGAAACATGGCAGAAGGTAGGGTTTGGCCAGTTTGAGACCTCTGATCTGAAGACCAGCAGGGAAGAGTCTGCCCAGGGTCACCGAGGTGAGTCAACGTGAGCAAAATGAGATTGTGAATCGGGGGCTTTGTTTTCTAATTTAGGATGAAAATGTTACTGAAGGAAAGTGTGTATCTGTGTAGGTGAGTATCTGTGAGTGTGTATATTTGTGAGTGTCAGTGTGCGTGTGAGTATACGTGTGTTCTCAGCTGTGTCCAGCACACAGAAGGTGCTCAGTAAAGACCTGAGCCAGGAGGTCTGTGGCTGCTGCCAGGCCTCTTCCTTCTCCTTCCTTTTGCTCACATTCAGTCATCAAGAGCTGGAGATTCCAGGCCAGGCAGCCTTCCTGTGAGTCCTGGTACTCACCTCAGACCAGGACTTTGTGGCTGGTAACTTAGAAGCTACCACAGGGCTGCCCGTGGGGACCTCGTTTGAGATAAATTCTGGGCAGTGTTTCTTTTCAGAACGAACCATTTTGGGCTCTGTTAACACTCACGTTGAATAGGCCAATCCCCGAGTTCATAAGGTAGATCCGATCAGAACTGCAACAGAAGATGCTTGTGAGAATGGCCCCTTAGGACCCACTCATTCATTCATTCAACATTTATTGAGCAACTACTATGTACCTGGCACAGTGCCAGCTCTGTAGAGTTAGCAGTGAACCAAATGAAGTCTTTGCCCTGTGGAGCTTACGTTCTAATGGGGAGAGACAGAAAATAAACAGTGGCCCAAATAGCAGATAATTCACCCCCAGGAGTGAGGACTGTGGTGAACTGGGAGCCCAGGCCCCTTCTAAAGTGGACGACTGATTCCCAACTCTGGGGTTTGTTGCTGTGTGGGAATGCGGGCCAAGGGGGCCAGGCATTCTGATTTTTATATGTGGCAACTAATTTATATTAAAAAGCCAATTGTGTGGGCTGATCAAAGCACTTCATGGTGTGGTTCATACCAGGAGGCCCCCTGTGTGCAGCTCTGACCTACTCTCTGGGGCAGCAGGGAAGGTCGTAGGATGGGGGAGAACAAGCAGGGGCACTCTGTGCTGGGCTCCAAGGGGGCATGGCGTCTGGGTGTGGCTGTCACTGCCACTGATCCCCAGTGGTGGGTTCAGTCTTGAGGTGTCCAGAATGGGTCACCCAGGGCCAAGGGGTATGGGCGAGATTAAGAATGATGTGGGCAGGCCATTCCTGTGGCCAGGGTCAATCTGCCCTGTGGCTGCTGCCTCTTCCCTCTCCCTCCCTTTGCCCACTTTCAGTCCTCAACAGCTGGAGATTCCAGGCCAACAGCCTTCCTGCTAGAACTGGAGCAGCCTTTGCCTGATACTCACCCCACAGAGGCTCAAAACACTTTATGTTTAAAGAAACCTGATGGTCACAGGGCATGATTCATTTTCATCAACAGGGTCTTCCTAGTGATTTACATGCTTACCGGATGTTATGTAAGTTGAGCATAAGTCGGTCACCTTCGGTGTAAAACTGAGCTTCTGAACTAGCCTCCTGTGAGAAGAGAAGGCCGCGGCCCATTTCTTCTATAAGGATGAATCAAGCCTGGAGCGTGGGGGTTATGCAAGAAGCCTCTGGCGTCAAGCTGACACAGTCTGAATCCCAGTTACTGGCTCTGTGACTTTGAGAAAGGGCCTGACCTCTCTGGGCCTCATTTTCCTAATTTATTAAATAGGGTAATAACTGTCCTCACTCCCTTATTTAACAGATTCAACATAGGATTGTTTTGGGGAACAACGATAATGATGACGATGACAGCGCTATGCATGGAGCCCTCACCTGTGTGCTGGGTCATGTTTTAAGAGCTTTATATGATTATTCTCCTTTAATCCTCACAACCCTATGAGGTGGGTCCTCTTATTACCCCATTGTAGAGGTGAGGAAGCTGAGGGACAAAGAGAATAAGCAACCACCTGGTAAATGTTAACCATTGTTGAAATGGTTAATCATTATTGGAAAGGTCAGAAGTTAAGCCAGGCCCCAAATATGGGGGCCAAAGATATACACCAATTTGACCTCTGGGCTGGGGTAACCCTGAGGGAAGTGTGGCAGGCTCCGCTCCAGGTCAGCTGCACCCAGACAGCAAACTTGTCTTGCAGGCCTGAGTTTGGATGGCCTTTTAGAACGTGCCTGCCATTGGCCAGGGAGGGTCCCACCAGGGACTAAGGCCGGGGTTTGTGTGTGTGTGGTTCTCAGTGTCCTTCAATCCAGGAAGCCAGGGCACTGTGTGAGCAGCTCCAGGTGCACCATTCACCTTGTAGGCTTTGTGAAATTGTGTGGTAGACAGCTGTACGAAGCAACCCTGCTGTAAGGATAGTGTCAATATCAGCCTTCTATTAAGGAGTCCTCCTAACCTCCTAAGGTTAAGCATCTACCCATTATACCCATTGCCATCGAGCCGATTTCGACTCATAGCAACCCTACAGGACAGAGTAGAACTGCCCCATAGGGTTTCCAAGGAGCAGTTGGTGGATTCAAACTGCTGACCTTTTGATTAACAGCCAAATTCTTAACCACTGTGCCAATGCCCAACTACAAATCCTGCCTCATCTTTCTCTTCCCTTTTGCCTTCTATAGTGGGTGGTATGGGTGCCCCACTCAGAACCCCTTTCCAGGGCAGGCATCCATCCCTCAGCTGCTGTGACTGTTGCTGCTCAAGGTTCATACCTGTCCCTTCTTGCCCTTCTCTGGAAAATTGCCCTTGCTTGAACAGAGCTGCCTTGCTGGGAAGTTATGTTCCCCGTGCCCTTGGGGAGCCATTGGTAGCTAATGATGGACTGGCAAAGGGGTACCAAAGGCCAGTCCTCTTGTCTCAACGTGGGCTCAACTCTGTGGGCCTGTGAGGGGATAGCCAGCCTGAGGATGAAGGGGGAAAGAGAAGAATAAAGACAAGATTGTTTGAGCACCTGGATCCAGCTACTCCCAAAGGCAAAATCATCTAGACCTTTCAGTCATATGAGCTAATATAATTCCTCTCGTGCATGTGAATTCAATTTCTGCTCAAAGATCCCCAATAACCTTGCGAGGCCAGAGTTCTCTCCCCA
The DNA here is from genome assembly GCF_030014295.1 of Loxodonta africana. Classification (NCBI taxonomy): domain Eukaryota; kingdom Metazoa; phylum Chordata; class Mammalia; order Proboscidea; family Elephantidae; genus Loxodonta; species Loxodonta africana. Next base: position 32,492,036 of record NC_087365.1, on the reverse strand, counting down.
GAGCTCCTAAGTCTTGATTCATGGCTCTTCTCCCTCCCCATCCCTGCTGCATGACCAGAGTGGTGGAAATGTTTAGCAAAGCAGGAGGGGAAAACAGGAACAGTGAACAGGAGGGTCCTCCAGGCTGCTGCCAATGTCACAAACAATTGAACTCACAATGCCCAGGGTGAAGAAGGGGCAGCGGGCTTCGTTGGTGGCAAACACCTCAAACACGATCCGCTGGGCCACGTTGGCATTGCCCTTACTCAGAAGGAGCACGGGGGTATCCTGGGTGAAGATCTTCACAATCTGTGTGGGCCCCAACTGATCTGCAGCCTAGAAGGACATCAGACCTACGTGTGGCCTCCCAAGTACCTCACAGTGGCCCACAGGCCCCACGTGGCCCCCACGTGGCCTGGCCCTAACCACCTTCCTCGCCTCCTTGCTTCCTTTCTATGCTGCACCCAGAGTGCCCTTCTTCAAGATCCTTGAGTGTATTGTCGTTCTTCCCGCCTCATAGCCTTTGGCCTTGGTGTTCCCTCTGCCTGGAATGCTCTTCCTTTCAGGGAAGAACTCCCCGATCCCCCAAACTCTATCAGCTCTCCCATAACACTTAGAACCTGGCCCTGGTCACTGCACTTGTAACTGAGGTATTATCTGCGTAAGTATTTGATTTAGGTCAAACTGCCCTATTAGACTGAAATCTCTGTGAGGGCAGGTACTGGCTCTGTTAAATTCACAGTCCTAGAAGGAAAGTGAGCCCTCCCACACGTATTCTTCTTCTCAGAGGCCCACATACAGACCCAGGAAACACCCATCAAGCTGCAGATGGCAAATAGACCCACCTTTTCACTGATCGGCTTGATGCTTGACTTCAGCTGATGGGCCAGCTTGGGAAGCTGAGGGCGAGAGGAAGTCAGAGGGGCAAGGGGAAATGTGTCTCCTGTACCTCACTGCTGGAATGAAGGTTTCCTAGAACCTCAGAAAAGCTGGGTGGGCCAGGTAGTTCAGGCCACATGTGTTTCACTGCTGGAAAAACAGCTGCTATGTCAGAGGCAGTAGGACAAGGGGCCCTTACTGACCTGAACTTTTCCTCCTAGTTGGTGGTAGTTGTGGGTCTGTGGGCTGTTCTCCACTTCCAGAGGACATATAGAAATGACCATAATTCTTACTACAGTCATGAATGTGGTTGCTAGTGACCACTCCTATTTTCTCACCATCCCAGCCCCTTACTCTGAGTTCTAAATTTTTAAGAACTTGGTTATTTGTTGCCTGTCAGCTGACCTGAATTCCTGCCACCCTCCCATGCCTTTGGGCCAACAATTTTCCTCCTCTGGGCCTCAGTTTCCTCATCAATCACCCTGGAGGAGATGGTACATTCTCGTTGACTACTCGTGGTTGTCTGCTGTGCTGTGTTGATAAGGATTCCAACACTGATTTAGCAACCAGGCTCAACAGGAAGGAGGGCCCTGATCAGCTAGTGATGTCTGCCATGGGCCCCCTAAAGGGGAGCATCGGTACAATTGCTATTCCTGGTGTGCCTAGTATCTAAGATGTATTTGTCATCTCTGGACTACTCAGTATCTGAGATACCCTTCAGCTTGACAGGACTGTTATTTGGTGGAGGAGGCAGACGTATCAGGTTTCAGAGGGCAGAATAGGACAGGGACTGGACCTTATGGGGAAGATTTTGGGTCTGTTAGAGGAGAGAATGAGCTGTCTATTACCGGAGGGATTTAAATGAGCTTGACAGGGATTCCTGCTTGGGGTCCCAGGGGTCCCTGCACACTGTTTGATTCAGACAACTCCCATGACACAGTAGAGGTGGCCCCATCTTCTGCCCCATGCCAAGGCTTACCACATAGTCCAATAGTACTGCAAGTTCTTCCGGGGAGAGCAAGGCAGCCACCGCAGAATTCACCACATCCTGTCTCACAATGAGACTAAAAGGGGCGCTGTCCAGGGTGGGCACCGTCAGGGACACCAAAGAGTCATTGAACCAGTTGGTCACCTTTCCCTGCGAGTCCGACAACTTGGCCTGAGGAGACACAGAGCAAGGAGCTGACTGAGAATTTTAACTCCACAGCTTACTCTATAACAATCTGGAAGGAAATGACACCTTTCAGCTTGTTTCTCTTTTTGCATTTGCTGCCAGGAAGCTTGGCCTGAAATTCAGTGCCTTGGTATAGGCAGAGTGATCTCAGGTGCCTGGCAATATCTACTCTACCTGCAACCCTCATATAATCTCTGACTTTTATTTTTTTCAACCCAGATATCTAATTTTTTGCTTATGTTTCAACTTCTCAGATACCTCAAACCATTTGGCTGAAGGGAGAATTAAAAACTGCAACAAAATGGGTAGAAATGTTTGATGCTGTGATTTCCCAAGGGAGCCATGAAAGCTAGAGTCTGAGGTTCACGCAGCCTGGGTTGGCCTGGTTCCTCAGGGAGTCCAGCGCAGCGTGGATGTGTGGCTTTGCATTTTAGAGAGCACTAACATTTACTGAACGTTTCCTGTCTGGCAGGCCCTGTGCAGTCTCATTTCGTTCCTTCCTCAGTGACTGTTATTATCTACATTTTGCAGATAAGAGACTGAGGATCAGTGAGGTGAAGAAACCTGTCCAAAGTCAAATAGCCAGGGGCCCAAAGCTCATCAAATGGGAAAAGGACATTCTTTTTAACAAATGGTGCTGGCAAAAAAATGAAGCAGATGTCTATCTGCAAAAAAATAAAGCAGGACCTATACCTTACACCATACACAAAAACAAATTCAAAATGGATCAAAGACCTAAATATAAAACCAAAAACTAAAAAGATCATAGAAGAAAAAAAACAGGATCAATGCTAGGGGCGCTAATACACGGCATTAACAGGATACAAACCATAACTAACAATACACCGACTCCGAAAGATTGGCTAAATAACTGGAATCTTCTAAAAATTAAATACTTATGCTCATCAAAAACTTCACCAAAAGAGTAAAAAGAGAACCTCCAGACTGGAAAAAAATTTTTGGCTATGACAAATCTGACAAAGATCTAATCTCTAAAATCTACAGGAAAATCCAACACCTCTACAACAAAAAGACAAATAATCCAATTACAAATCGGCAAAGGAAATGAACAGACACTTCACCAAAGAAGACATTCACGTAACTAACAGACACATGAGGAAATGCTCATGATCTCTAGCCATTAGAGAAATGCAAATCAAAACCGCAATGAGATACTATCTCACACCGGCATTAACTGACACACACATACACAGACACACACACAAAAAACCCAGAAAATAACAAATGCTGGAGTAGCTGTGGGGAGATTGGAACGCTTATGCACTGCTATGGGAATGCAAAATTATACGGCCATTTTGGAAAATGATATGGCACTTCCTCAGAAAGCTAGAAATAGGAATACCATATGATCCAGCAATCCCACTCTTAGGATATATTCTAGAGAAATAAGAGCCATCACATGAATAGACATATGCACACCCATGTTCACTGCAGCTTTGTTCACAATAGCGAAAAGATGGAAACAACCTAGATGCCCATCAACAGACGAATGGATAAACAAAAGGTGGTACATACACACAATGGAGTATGACGAAACGATAAAGAACAATGATGAATCTGAGAAGCATCTCATAACATGGATGAATCTGGAGGACATTATGCTGAATAAAATAAGTCAATCACAAAAGGACAAATGTTGTATGAGGCCACTACTATAAAAACTCATAAAAAGGTTTACATACAAAAAGAAACATTTGATGGTGACGAGGGAGGGGAGGGGTGTGGATGGAAAAAACACTAAATAAACAATAGATAAGTGATAACTTTGTTGGAGGGTAAGGCAGTACACAATACTGGGGGAGCCAGCACAAAAAGAAACAAAGTCGTGTAGCTGGAGAATACTGGAACTGGGAGAGAAACAGGTCTGTCCTATTCTCAATGATGTATTTTGATCCTGGGATCAGCCAGGGGCTCTTGTTTCAAGGTCGCCAGAGATTTGGGGATTAGCAGGGGCTTGCCTGAGAGAAAAGCCAAGAGCCCCAGAGCACACACTCCTTGGGTCAATGTTCTGTGTGTCACCATTAGGTTCCACCTGCTGTTCTTTTCTCCCTCACATGGTTTGCGTTGGGGGCGGGGGGGTGCTTGGCCTGTTGTGACTTTTCTAAATTGGCCTGCTTGTCCCAACTGTAACTGATCTTTTCTCCCCTGAAACAGACGCATGGTGTCTGACCCTTGGCTGTGAGGGATGGCCCGTGACACTTACCCTCAGGTTCAGCTGGATGACACTACTGTTGATGGCAAGAGACAGAAGGTCAAACTCCAGGTGGTTGAAGGTGAGGGAAACGGGAACTGCTCACGGAAAAGAAGAAAGTTCTGTGAGAGCGGAGGGCAGTGTGGGACGCGGTGGGATGACCAGGAGTAAAAATACTGATGTTGATGATGATGATGACTGATATTGATATGCTCGGTACTAATATTTACGCTTAACAATGACCCTAGGAGGTACCCCATTTTACAGATAGAGAAACCAAGGCTCAGAAAAGTGGAGTGACTTGTTCAAGGTCATGCACTGAGAATATTTGAACACCAGTCAGCCCTATGCCAAACTTCTGGTTCGGGACAAAACTTAACTATTGCTTTTAACTCTCCATCTCCTTTACTGGACTGACCCGCATCCCAGATGCGGGTAGGGTCCAGGTCTGGGAGCCCAGCTGTCCATGGGGTCGCATCTTTTCGCTTCGGGATTCCGCATTTGGCCGCCAGGTGGCGGTGGCGTCTCATCTACCCTGGGCTGCTGGGACCGGAAACCGGCGATGACGATAGAGGGCGGGCCTGGACTGGTATTTTTCCAGCCTGCTCCATCTTGGCCCCACCCACTCCTCCAGGATCTTGGCCCCACCCGCTCTTCCAGGAGCTCTCCCGCCCAGTCCCAGGATTGCAGAGGAGCCAGGAAGCCCTGGGTTCGAGCCCCAGTGATCTCGGTTAGTATCTTCCCACCTCTGAACCTGTTTACTCATCTTAAAATAGGGGTATAATAGTAGTACCTGCATCATAGGGTTAGACAGAACTGGCACCTAGTAAGAGTTTAATAAAGTTGTCTCAAATCTGAGTGAGTTCAGGCTTGGCACTGGAAGTATTGGGTTCAGGCTCTCCCTGATCACTAATTGCCTCTGAGACCTTGGACAAATGGCTTAATTTCTCAGAGCCTCAGTTACCTCATCTGGAGGTGCGTTAATGATTGCTACTTCGTAGGGTTGTCTGAGGAGTCAGCGAGACAGTGTATAAAATGCCCAGACCAAGGGCTTGGCCCATAGTAAGTACCCAATGTGTGTAATTCTGCTCTCTTCTTTCCACTCCTCTCTTGCTGCCCTTTGAATGAGCCTCTTCAGACACCAGAACAATAGATGGCAGGCTTTTTCTTCCCCTACCAGTCTCCGCTTTGCAGAAACCCATGTCCTCCCATCTCTGCTGCTCTTAAAAAACAACTAAACCCATTGCCATCAAGTTCCAACTCATAGTGACCCTACAGGACTCATGGCGACCCTATAGGACAGAGTAGAACTGCCCCATAGGGTTTCTAAGGAGCGACTGGTGGATTCAAACTGCCGACATTTTTGGTTAGCAGCCATAGCTCTTAACCACTGCATCACCAGGGGTCCCTGTTATTCTTGGGGAGAGGGAAATGACCTCTTTCCTGGGCACAGATCTTGTCTCTTCCCTTGTCGCCTTTTCCATAGTAAACTGAGCTTGCTGTACCATTTACTCACTCATTCAGCACACTTCTGTGAGCACATCTCTGTGCCAGGCAGTGACCTGGCATGTGCCTGGAACTTGCCTGTAAACTTTTAATCTCCACTAACAATCCTATGAGGCAGGGATGCACAGCCTTCATTTTATAGACAAGAAAATAGAGGCTAAAAGGAGGTGGAGTGGCTTGCCGAAGGGATGAAGCAAGTCAGTGGCAGAGCTGGGATTTGAACTTGAGTTTATCTGGGGTTCCGGGGGCCGAAACCTTTCCCACTGCACCTGCTGGCCTCACATAGAACCTTATACATAGTAGGTGCTTGTGAAGCTGTAGTTGTGAATTCCTGTCTGCTGGTCCTGTGGGGGGATCGCCTGCAGCTCATCCCACCTGCTACTGGGCCCATGTTACTGCTCGGGCTTGACTGGCTCAGTCCTAAAGGAGAGAGGCTGGAGAGAGAGCAGTCTGCCTACCTCTCACCAGACGCAGGAGATCCGCATACATGTCTTCGAAGGCTGCCTTGATCACGGGACACAGCTGCAACAGCACAAAAGCAGGAGCTTGGTCAGCGAGGGGCTGGGCGTGCACTGAGCTTCTCACCGCCCCCGCCCCCAACACTGCCAGTGGTTTGCCACATGGGGCTATTTTGTCGACCACTCCTTACTACTCTTGAGAAATGAACATGCACTTTGAGAAATATTAATTTTTTCTATAAATAACTGATTCCTGTTCCCAGCTGTTTTGCCAACGCAGAGCCAGAGAGACTAGAGACTCCCAGCATGCGTTGCCAAGGGACCGTCTATTCCTCATGCATCTTCTCCCACGATTTCCAGTCCTTCATTTCCACCAGTGGGCCTCAACCCCAGCTGCACATTGGAATCCTCTGGGGGAGGTAGAACCCTCTGGGATACAAGGCCTGAACCCAGACCAATTCCATCCGTCTCTCTGAGGTAGGACCCAGATGTCAGTATTTAAAAGTCTTCCCAGGAGGTTCTGATATGCAGCCTGGGTTAAGACCAATAGATTTACACTGGAAGGGGCTTATCTAGTATTTTTTGAGTGGACTTCTGCCAGATGCCCCCCTTTCAAACATGCTGTGCCTCTTCGCCTCATGTCAAGTAAAATACTCATATGACCACTGTGTCAAATCCAGTGAGTCATGGTGGGAAACCGTGTGAGTTTCTCATATCTTTGCTATATTTGTGTTTCACCCTTAAAGACGGATACTATGCGAAGAACATATTATAATCTCATGCTTTTGCCATTTTTTTTCTAGTGGAAAAGACATTTTTAGCTGTTAAAGTATGACGCCAGATAAAATATGATTTTGCTGGAGGCTGGGACAAAGTTTACAGTGGTGCTCTACTTTGAAAAATTCCCATTTTAAATAGAAAAAAAAAGTTCTCCGAAGAAAAAATATATTAAATAGGAAAAGCTAAATTTTACAAAATTGTTCACTTTCAGATTCCTTTAAAAAGGCTCTCTGGAACAGTTTAGTACAGTATTAAATATAATTCAGCTATTATAATAATTATGAATATTTTACAATGGCATAGAAACATAGGTATAATTGAAAGAACATCAATAGTATTTATACTAAGTGCTGCCGCATAAAAATATGAACATATGTGAATGGAGATTGGAAGGCAACATGCAAAAAAGAAAATAGTTACTGCATTAAGATAGACTGTTTTCCAAAATTGTTGTAGTTACCACATCATCTTTTTCATTTAAAAAAGTTTTATTATATCATGGAAGCCCCATAGACACATCCAAACTCCCTGAGGGACCAAATTACTGGGCTGAGGGCTGTAGGGACCATGGTCTCCGGAAACATCTAGCTCAGTTGGCATAACATAATTTATAAGGGAAATGTTCTACATTCTACTTTGGTGAGTAGCATCTGGGATCTTAAAAGCCCGTGAGTGACCTTCTAAGATACTTCACTGGTCTCACCCCTTCAGGAGCAAGGGAGAATGAAGAAAACTAAAGATACAAGGGAAAGATTAGTCCAAAGGACTAATGGACCACATCTACCACAGTCTCTAAGAGACCGAGTCCAGTACAAGTAGATGGTGCCCAGCTACCACCACTGACTGGTCTGACAGGGATCACAATAGAGGGTCCTGAACAGAGCTGGAGAAAAACATAGAACAAAATTCTAACTCACGAAAAAAGACCAGACTTACTGGCCGGAGAGACATTGGAGAAACCTTGAGAGTATGGCCCCTGGACACCCTTTTAGCTCAATAATGTAGGTACTCCTGAGGTTCACCCTTCAGCCAAAGATTAGACAGGCCCATAAAACAAAATGAGACTAAAGGGGCACGCCAGCCTAGGGGCAAGGACGAGAAGGCAGGAAGGGAGAGGAAAACTGGTAATACGGAACCCAAGGTCGAGTAGGGAGAGTGTTGACATGTCGTGGGGTTGTTAACCAATGTCATAAAACAATATGTGCGCTAACTGTTTAATGAGAAGCCAGTTTGTTCTGTAAACCTTCATCTAAAGCCCAATAAAAAATAAATAAAAAGATATCAAGGGGTCAATGATAAAAAAAGTTTTACTATATAAAAAAAAAAAATCAGTTTTTAGACAAGGTGTTTTGACCCCCCAGGAGGGGTGGCCCATTGTTGCCAACACATCCTGGAATTTTCAGTGGAAGTCAGCAGCCAAAGTGGATGAGCCCTACTTAAAATGCTTTAGTTGACTCAGGACATATAAGAGATGTATAAAACGAGATTGACGTGTTTATTGATTCAGAAAAGTAAATCCTACAAGACTTTGTGGGTGGCAGACCCCTGAAGACCACAGCCAGGTTGATTTGAGATAGTGGTGTGCTAGAACCAGCTCTCACTGACTGGCAAGGACCAATTGTTAAATTTTCAAGAATTTCTGATCTGGGTGCTAAATCCAGCCATTATGAAAAATTAAGTTACATAAATTTACAATTAAATAAGTTCTATTAAAAACAAAGGTTAAAAAAAAAAAAAAACCTCAAAATTTTTTATTCCTTCCTAGTTATTTTACTATTATCCATGGCTCTTGAGGTTATTTAGCTTTCTTGTATCTGCATGGTGGAAAGACTATACATTAGTGTTCTATTGCACGTCTCTTCCCAACTCTGTGTTCTGTGAAGTCACATTGGTAGCTTCAAATCAGCCATGGAGGGAGTATTTATACCACGGAAGTCAGCAGGTGCTACAAACTAGGGCTCCCTCCCCTCACCCTTCCCAGAGTTCATCATTGAACATTATCCAGCACATCAGGTTATCAGCATAAGTCATCCTGGCAGACTTTTGGGGGTTCCATTACCTTGATCTCAACAATCTACCTGAGTCAATGGCTCCGTCCGTTGCTCTTTGCTCAGCCACCATGCCTGAAAGAATTAGCCAGCCCCAGAAGTTTCCCTCCCAAGGAGACTCAAGTCCCTCAGCACCAGCTTGCAGTTCCACCCCAGCTCCACAGAGGGAACAACCCTCACAGGCCAGAGGGGTCCTGATTCCACTTACCTCACTTTTCACCATTTTGGGCAGGGCGGGCACTAGGAAGCCCATGACCTTGTCGGTTAAGAAGTTGGCCAGGAAGGTGAGCCTTGCCAAGGGGAGAAGGGGTAGAGAGATTAAAAAGGGTCAGAGATAATCTCCCCTCCCCATTTTACCGAAGGGGAGATCAAGTCCAGAGGAGGAAGGAGCCTGCCCAAGGCCACACAGCCTGTTAGGGATAGAGCTGAGTTTAGACCCTGAGCCAGGTGTAGACAGTGACAGAGAATTCTCTAGGAACAGGGTCTAGGGGTGGGGTTGTCTTGAAACTTGTGCTGGGCTTTGGAGTGATGGGGGTTGGTATGTCTCGCCATTCTCCTGCTAAGGAGAAGTGAAGGGAAGCACAGTGTTTTTGAACACCTACCACATGACATGGACTATTCTGAGTGCTTTATGGCTATTGCCTGATCTAATCCTCTCCCTGCTGCCTGGAAGATATCATCAACTCCACTTTACAGATAAGGAGGGTGAGGCATAGAGAGGTGAAGTGACGTGCCCAACATTGCCCAGACAGTGAATGAAGGAGCTGTGTTTGCCTGACTCCAAAGACTTTTTTTTTACACTGTGGTTCCACCTGAGTGTCCTTGTCGTACCTCCTGGCATGATGCCCAAAATCTCACCATTCTTGCTCCTGCCCTTGATGTCTTGAACTCTCTTTGACATTACAGATTCCCTGGTATTACAGATTGTCAGTTGAAAGTCAGGAGGGGTAAGTTCTTTTCTTTCTCTGGGTCTGTGTCCTCCATGTGTAAAATGAGGAAAGACTGCCCCCCTGACTTCCCTCCCAGGTGTGGTTGGAGCCCAGCAGGGAGCTGGCTGCACTCACTTGCGTAGCAGACTGATGTGCAGGCTGCCTTGGCTGGTGAGGCAGTTGGTGAGGATGAGGCGGTTGTGACCCTCCTCGCTGCTCTCCAGTTGGATGATGGCTTGGGCCTCAGTCTCCATGTGTATCTCCACGATGGATTTGACCAGGGGCCTGGAGGGTGGAGGTGCCAGACCCTGTGAGCGCCCTCCAAGTTTAAGGTGAGAGCAAAACTGCTGTCCATCTGTCAATTGGCTCTCCTCCCTTCTGCCTGGCTTCTCGTCAGTCTCCTTTGTTGGTTTTTCCTCATCTTCCTAACTGCTTTTCCCCAGCATGTCCCAGACCCGGGTTTTGGATTCGTCTCCTGGTTTAAATCTCACCCATATGACAAAAGCTTCCAAACTCCTACCCCACTCCTTACTCAGGTGTCTTAAGTCATCTCAAATTTAACAGGTACAAAACTGGATTCTGGATTATTTCCCAAACTTCCAGTTGCCCAGGCAAAAACCTTAGTGTCACCCTTGAGTCCTCTCTCACGCCACATCCAATATACCAGGAAATCCTGTTGTCGCTACTTGCCTTCAAAACATCTCCAGAATCCAACCACTTCTCACCACTTCCCAGCCCCCACAGCCCTGACCCAAGTGGTCACTGTCACTTCCTGATTTATCGTAATTATTTTGCTGGCCTCCCTGCCTCCACTTTTGATCCCACAGCAGCCAGAAGTAGGCTTTAAAAATGTTAAGTCACATCATGTCCTTCCTCTGCTCAGAACCCTCCATCTGCCCGTCTTACTCTGTAAAAGCCAGACCCCACCGTGACCCACAAGGCCCTGCATGATCTAGCTTTGAACACGGCAAGACTCTTTCTTCTGTTTGGAACTCTTTCCCTGATACCTGCATGGAGGGAAGGGAGGATGAGTGGGTGAACCTACCAGGCCCACTGTGCCAGACTGAGGAGACACTCACGTGTTGAGTCCAGCCACCATGTCTAAGGGGATCTTGATCATTAGCTCCTGGCCATCTCCTGAGGGTTGCACCTGTAGCTGGAGGACGTTGGCTGAGGTGACCTTCAGCCTGGATGGGGCGTGGGAGAGATGAGAATTATGTTTCATGATCAACCAAGCATTGCCCCCAAACTTTCTCCCCCTCTATCTTTTCCACCTCCCGTGGGTGCTTGGCCAGCAGTTGGGCCCCAAGCCTTGTCCACTGACTCCTCCCTGGTATGGTCTTAGCCCCATCCCTTCCCTCCACCCCTGCTCACAGCACTATGATGATTCCCCTCGCTTAGATGACTAATCCCAGCAACTTGGACCGACGTTTAAGACTCCCTGTGACCCAGACCCTCCCTTTACTCCTCACTCTGGGCTGGAGCTCCAGACATTCTGACGGACTCTCACACCTCTGTGCTTTGGGCCAGGCTGGCGCCTCTGCCTGGAATGCCATTTTCTTCTTGCCTGTTGGTAAACTCTGATTCATTGGCTCAAGGGTCACCTGCACTGAGAAGAGTCATCTCATTCCCATCTCAGGTGATCTTCTTCTGGGGTTACCGCTGTTATAGTTCCTGTGTCACTGTCTTGTGGTTATTGTTAACTACTCTGGGAGGTTCTGAAAGGAGAGGCTTAGTTTGATTCATTCTCCATGGCCAGGCACAGAGTTGACACAATTTGATGTTTGTTGACTGAACATGTCAAGTGTGTTAAGGGCAGAGGTGGGGGAAAGACCTAGCTCCCAAGTTTGTCCTGCTTCACTTACCAGATGATATTGTTCATGATGGTGTTCACCACGTTGCCCAGAAAAGGGATGCCCCCAGCCCGTTCCTCCCGCATGGCGCTGAGCAATGGCAGCTGCTGGAGGATGCTGACGGCATTATGGTTCTTCAGCTCCTGTGTCAGCTCTGGAGGCAGATCCCAGGATTAGGGTTGGGGGGAGGGAAGAAAGATGGCTTTGCCGGGGCTGGGCTGGGGAGGGGCATCACTCAGGGATACTGGGACCCTGATATGAGGTGAGAGTGTGAATGGCTCCATCCAGACCATCTCCACTGTGTAGATGGGACCTGGAGGATGGTGGTCCAGATGGGTCATTTTCAAATGAGGAGTGAGGCCGGGGCACAGGTGGGGCCATTCACACCCCTGGGCATGGCCAGCCTTTGCCAGGAGTGTTGGCTTATACACTTGGCATGTGGACTTGTAACACCCCCCCCACCCCACACCAGCCAATGGACAATACTTCCAGAGCCAGGAGCCACAAGGCCCTGTTTGGGGGAGTTTTACTGCCAAAACACAATTGTTCACAGTTCTCTGGTGTCCTCATCCTAAGGGCCTGTTGTCCAAAGAGCCTCAGATGCTGAGCAGAGAAGACAGCGAGCAAGGCCAGGGGCCAGTGAGTTAGAAGTCCTGGGTGCTTGCCCCTTCGGACTTGCTATGTGACCTGAAGCTCAGTGTGTCCAGCTGATAATGGAGGTAGAACCTGTGTGCTCCGCCCACATTCCCTCAACACTGCTCACTGTGAACATTTCAGACTCTCTGCCTAATGACTTTTTCTGGCAGCAGAGCCTGTTTGGTCTATGTGCAGAGAAGGCCAGAGTGCTGGAGAGTTGGTACTCCAGAAGCAGCCCTCAGCCAATGACTTATGAACCAGCTCCTTCAACTCTCAGGTTAGAGGACTCAAGTGTGTGTTCTCGACTGTCTCCCAGAGCCCTTGCACTCATAATCAAGTTCTTGCCTCTCAACTCCACATCCCATCCTTTTTGCCTGCTCTGTGATACTGGAGCTGGGCCCTATAAATATATCTCCTCTGTTGGCTGGCACAGTGTTAAGCCCTGTTAGTAGAGGCTCTGGAAGGACACTAGAGGAGGAAAGGGCTTCTCTTCCTGACCCAGGTGTGCACCTCTTACTGGTCCTCTGTGGTGTCAGTGCGCAGTGGCTTCAGGTTGCAAGTTCGGTGGCACTCCCAAGGGTAGCTAGTGAGTTCTCCAAGCTCCCCAGCTCACTTCCAGGCGTTTTCCCAGGACAGATTCCCAATGAGCTAACAGCAACCCCCCTTCCTCCATGGGGGGATTCCCAGATAATTTTGTAGGCATCTCAGCAGGTGGGTCTCTGCCCACTAGCCTCAGCCTACCAAATGTGGACCATCTCTGGCCTGGGACAACCCGGCAAACTTCATCACCCAGTAAACTTCAACCACAACCTCTCCAATGAAGTTTGAACCCTGGCTTTGGAGAGGATTCTCTCCCTCCAAGTTTGTTCTGTCCTGGGTATCCCTTCCCAATCCCTAGGGTATTCTTTAGAGTTCTCTTTCTTTTCTCTCTCAGCCAATTTTCCATTACTCCAACCCCCTGATAACAACTCTTTCTATTAAATTTTCCTATTGAGAGTACTGTGTGGTTTCTGTCTCCTGACTGACTCTAATTAATACAGTTGCCCCACAGGACTGAGCTCCAGTCCCCACAGTGGTAACTGGCTTGGACATGCATCCTTTATGGTTGTTTTCCCTTCCCTGACTTGCTCCCCACTCTTCTGCAGGTGTTTCCTGGGATCGCCTAACAACCTAGCCACTTGCACTCAAGTCCTTGACTCAGATTCTGACGCTAGGGGAACCTAAGCCACAGTTGTTGATCTCCAAGTTCCCTCTGGCTGAATTTCACAGTGTGGGCTCAGAGCCCCTCTACTTCCTCTTGCAGCCCCATAGAATTCTCTGTTGCCCGTCCTGCTTGGGGATCCAAGCCCCTGCCCAACCAGCCCTGGCTCAAGACCACTGAATAAAGAGGTTTGGTTCTCTAAGAGCTTTAATGGTGGGCTTCCTGAGCTGACTGAGCATCCCTCTCCCTGGGGACAACACTTGAGAACAGTGGTTCTCAACTGGGGATGAATTTTTCCCCAGAGGGTATTTGGCATGTCTGGAGACATTTCTGATTGTCACAATTGAGCCTGGAATGCTGCTAAGCATCCTATAATGTACAGAACAGCTCCCTACAACAGAGAGTTGTCTGGTTCTGAAGGTCAGTAGTATGGAGGTTGAGAAGCCCGGGTATAGAGTTTATAAAGTTCTTGTCAATTCCCATCTTATTGGGTGCTCGCAGTCACCCTGTGAGGTAGGCCCTCTTGTTTGTTCCAGAGGAGGAAACCAAAGCTGAGGGCCTTGACAGGGTCACACAGCTGGAGAGGGATAAAGCTGTGCCAGGGACCCAGTCCATGAGACCCCCAGTCAAGGGCCTTTGCTCTGGAGACTAGGTCTCACTCAGAGGACGTGCCTGATGGTGGGATTTCAGGCAAGGGCTGTGGCAGGGGCAGTTACATCATCACACGTGGTGGCCATGTACCCCCTCTGAAGGACATGGAGACTTAGAGTGGGAGATTCTTGGCACCCCAGAATCGTGGAACTGAATCATGGAATGTAAGGAGATGGGACTCTCAGAATCATGGGCTCTTGAGATCATAGGCATTCCAAACTTTATAGCTCAATCACTCAAGTCTCATCCCAGAGCTGTGATGTGCACACCCCTAGTGATGGGGAAATCCCTCCCTCCTTTGGAGGGCTACTCCACCTACCCCCTTGCCTTATGGTAATGAGACCTGGGTGGCCAGGACTTACTTTCTTTGATGACTTCTGGGCCTAGGCTGAGAACCGCAGGGGGGCTGAGGGTGGCTTGGACCAAAGTGGCTGCCAGCAAACCACAGACGAAGATGAAGGTCCATGGGCTAGCCATCTTCCTGGGTGGGGGGGTCAGTACGCAGCCGGTGGCAAATGTCAGAACCTGGGGTGAGTACAGAGGGCCCTGTTGGTTGGGCAGAGAGGCCAAGGACAGGCTCACCATGCCTGGTGAATTGGAGCATGGGGTCTAGGAGAGGTTATTTATGGCAGTGATTAAGAGTGTGGGGCTCTGGAGCCTGAATGCCTGGGTCTATGTCCTGGCTCTGCAGCTTGCTAGTTGTGTGGCCTTAGACAAGCAACTAACCTTTCTGTGCCTGAGTTTTTCATCTGACAGATGGGCATAATACCTACTTCATAGAGTTGAATAAATGAGTTAATACCTAGAAAGTATTGAGCACAGTGTCTGTCACATGGTAAGCACTTGGAAAAAGTTAGCTATATTCATACAGGAGAATGACCACAAGTGCCAGGATGAAACATGATCTGCATCAGCCTGGCACTTAAAACCCTCTATGATCCAACCTCAGTCAACCTCACCTCCCACTTTCCCCTGTCTCGCTCTAGAGAGTTCCAGCCTTTCCAAGGTGCTTGAAGTTCTCAGAACATGCCTGCTTCTCTCCTGTGTCTGTGCCTTTTCCCTTGCTCTTCTTGCTTCCTGAAATGCTCTTCCCCTTCCTTATCTGTCTATTGAACCCCTATTCATCCTTTAAAACCCTGCCCAGGTGCCATCTCTGTAAAGCTTTCCATCTCCAGCAGGGACCCTGGACCTCACTTGGAGAACTGTTGCCTTGGGGGCTGGTGTGTGCGCAGGACCCGAAGTTTGGTGGCAGGAAGGAAATGAGAATTCAGGCAGAACTCGAAGGGGTGGAAGGAGCTTCCTCTGTTCCCCTTGCATGGAGTGCCTTTCTCTTTGTCTTTGCCGAGTCAGCTTCAAAACTCAGCTTCTCAACTGACATATGACCTCTTCTAGGAAACCTTCCCTGACTACCCTCCACTATGGCCCTGGTCCGCTTTGAGCACCACATCGGCCTACATTGAGAGTTCCTTGGGGCTGGAACTGTGTCTGATGCTTTCCCCTGTCCCCGTCTCGCCTCAGCATGGGCTGGGCACAGAGCAATCAGTGTGTGCTGGGCAGGTTTGTGTCACGGGGTCAAGGTCAGGAAAAGACTCAGCCAGTCCGGTCCCTGCACTGCTGCTCTTTAGTCTGTGGGTGAGGGAACTGACCACCTCTCCACCCCTACGTCCTGACCCTCAGAGGGTCCTAGCTGACCAAGGGATTTCAGTCTGGGTCGCAGCCTCCCTCCTGCACCTGACCTGACCTTGGCAGGTATCGCTAGCTCGGAACCTTTCTGGCAACATTGGCCTTCAGCCCCTTCCCTGCTCTTTTACCTGGACACACAGAAGTCCTCGCCCGCTGCTCTCCTCTCCTGGGCAGTGGGCCTGCAAGTCCAGCCTTATATCCTGCATGCTCCAGCCTGGGTGCCCATTCTTTGCATTTTGGCTAAGGCCTCAGCCCAGACTGAGGACTCCAGGGTAAATATTTGTGGTTTGCTGTGAACCACAGCCCTGCCTGGAGGCAGCCTTGGGATTCCAGCTTCCTGAGGTTTGGAGAAAGGAGGGTCTAGGCAGTCATGAGGGGCAGGTGGGGCCCTGGGGCCTGTGGCAGGGAGGCTGGGCCAAGCACAATGTGGGCCATGCAAGGAGCCCCCTGCCTCCAGGGCAGTCACTTCCATGGGACAGCCATGAGAACAGTAGCAGCGACAAGGTATTAAGCACCTACGACGTGGCCGATGCCACCCCAGGCTTTACATAGGTCACAGCAGTGGGTAAACATCATTATTCTGACTTTACCATGGAGGAAACAGCCTCACGCAGTTAGTGAATGGCAGAGCCAGGATTCAAATCAGAACTCTGACTTCAAAACCCACCCGGGGATGTCTCCACCATGTGGCAGACACAGGGGGGTCCTGGAGACAGACTGCATCTGAGTCCTGGCCCCAGTACTTCCATCCTGTGTGACTTGGGGCACATTCCGTAGCCTCTCAGCCTCAGTTTTTTTCGTCTGTGAAGTGGGAGTAATGGCAGTACTTAACCTCCTAGTGTACTGGGAGGATCACAGTGTCTACAGCTTAGAGCATAGGTCCAGGCACAGAGGAAGTGCTTGATCAGTGTGAGTGGGTGTCTTCGCTGTTATTATTACTGTTGATAATAGGATGAGCCTCTGTCCGCAGATTACTATCCGAATTTTGTCCAGATCATTAACTTGGGTAAAGGAAGGAATAGCTTCGCCCGCTTTATTCCTCAATGCACCCAAGGGTTCACATCTCCATTAATTAATTCACTCAAAAGAATCCGTTTGGATCCCATTTTTGCCACTTTTTCACTGTGTGACCCTGGGAAAGGTACTTCACTTCTCTGGACATCACTTCCCTCATCTGTCAAATGGAGATAATAATAGTTCCTCCCTCACAGCTTCCAAGAACATGAACTGAGGTGCAGGTCCCGTAGCATGGTGCTCTCCTTCATTCATTCTGCAGCAATTGGCACACGCTTTGCCTTGTGTGTGCCTTTAGGGATCTCAGTGAACATTTGTGGAGTGAATGAATACTGAAGCATAACGTTGAACCAAGGGGACGCGTGAAAACAGCCCAGCAGGACCCCCATCACCCACCGCCTGGGTGCAGGTCTTGGCTAACTTAACCTGCAGTCACCCAGGGCCAGTGTCAGTAACCTTGATTCCACTGAAGGCATCTGAGGCTCAGAGTTGGGGTGTCTTGCTCAAGGTGCACATGGCCAGTGGTGCCAGAGCTGGGTTTTGAGCCCAAGCGTCTGACCCAGACCACATGATCTTAACCACTGTGCTGTCCTTCCCCAGTAACTCCAGGTTATTGCTGGAGGAGGGTGGTGGTGATGCAAACATGGCCTTTGTCATAAGCTGGGAAATCGTCCTTGCTGCCCAACTTCAGTCTAGAAGCATGGGATAGTGGTTTAGAGCTGGGAGGACCACTGGGATTGTTGTATCCCATCTCCCTCTACAGGAAGAACAAGAGAGGGGCAGTGAGTGTCCTGAGGTCACACAGCATTTGGCAGGTCCCAGGCTGATCTCCTCCTAGTGTTGCCAAGAGGAACGTGAAGCGTGTTTGCCAAATGTGCCAAGGCCCTGAGCACATACAAGTGAGATGCTTTGGGAATCAGTTATGCCTGCCAGGAAGGACGCTACCTGTTCCTTGGTCATATCTCCAGAGAGGTCCCCACCCAACCACACTTGCTGGCAGTGGACAATGCCCCTCTGTGGGAGGCCGGAGACCAGTGCCAGGGCCTAGGCTCATGTCAGCTACTGCTTCCTGCCTGTTGGCTGGATCAGCAAGCATGACTGTGCCCCTGTAGGCCTGGCACACCTAGAGCCCCCAGCCCGCCATGGCCTGTAATAGCCCTGTCCTCCATGCTGCCCAACCCCTCCCAGACTGCCAGGGGCCTCTGTCCCGGCCTGACCCCTTTCCAGCTCTCAGGGCTTTCCTTGTCTTTTGCTGGGAATGCCTCCTCCACTCCACCTTGATCTGTCTGGGCAGTAGGGCAGTGGGAAGCCCCTGGAATCCAACAGACATGGGTCAAATCCCTGTTTTTGTGCTTGTCAGCTGTGTGACCTTGGAAAAATTGCTTCCTCTCCCTAAGCCTCTTTTTCCTGAATTGTAAATTGAGATTGTTTTGAGGGTTATAGAAGATACATATAAAGTACTTGGAAGGTTGAACAATTTAGTAAATGGTAAATGCTGTTATTATTATCAGAAGTCCTTGGATGGAGCAGATGGTTAAGCACTCGACTACTAAATGAAAGTTGGTGGTTCGAACCCACCCAGAGGCAACTCAGAAGACAGGTCTGGCAATCTACTTCAGAAAAGTCACAGCCTTGAAAACCCTGTAGAGCACCGTTCTACTCTGTACGCATGGGGTAGCCATGAGTCAGAATCGACTGGACAACAAGAAACAACAACAGCAATTATTATTATTGTTATTGAAATATTAACACCACTGCACTGACCTTCAAGCCCAATTCAGACGGCAATATTTTTTTTTAATTAACTTTTATTAAGCTTCAAGTGAACATTTACAAATCCAGTCTGTCACATGTAAGTTTACATACATCTTACTCCCTTCTCCCACTTGCTCTCCCCCTATTGAGTCAGCCCTTTCAGTCTCTTGTTTCGTGACAATTTTCCCAGCTTCCCTCTCTCTCTATCCTCCCATCCCCCCTCCAGACAAGAGCTGCCCACACACTCTCCAGTGTCCACCTGATTTAATTAGCTCACTCTTCATCAGCATCTCTCTCCCACCCACTGACCAGTCCCTTTCATGTCTGATGAGTTGTCTTCGGGGATGGTTCCTGTCCTGTGCCAACAGAAGGTCTGGTGAGCATTCCCACTGGGATTCCTCTAGTCGCAGTCAGACCATTAAGTTTGGTCTTTTTATGTGAATTTGGGGTCTGCATCCCACTGATCTCCTGTTCCCTCAGGGGTTCTGTATTGTGCTCCCTGTCAGGGCAGTCATCGATTGTGGCCGGGCACCAACTAGTTCTTCTGGTCTCAGGATGATGTAGGTCGCTGGTTCATGTGGCCCTTTCTGTCTCTTGGGTTCTTAGTTATCGTGTGACCTTGATGTTCTTCATTTTCCTTTGCTCCAGGTGGGTTGAGACCAATTGATGCATCTTAGATGGCCGCTTGTTAGCGTTTAGGACCCCAGATGCCACATTTCAAAGTGGGATGCAGAATGTTTTCATAATAGAATTATTTTGCCCATTGACTTAGAAGTCCCCTCAAACCATGTTCCCCAGACCCCCGCCCCTGCTCCGCTGACCTTTGAAGCATTCATTTTATCCCGGAAACCTCTTTGCTTTTAGTCCAGTCCAATTGGGCTGACCTTCCTTGTATTGAGTGTTGTCTTTCCCTTCACCCAAAGCAGTTCTTATCTACTGATTGATCAATAAAAAATCCTCTCCCTCCCTCCCTCCCTCCCCCCTTCGTAACCACAAAAGTATGTGTTCTTCTCAGTTTTTTCTATTTCTCAAGATCTTATAATAGTGGTCTTACACAATATTTGTCCTTTTGCCTCTGACTCATTTCGCTCAGCATAATGCCTTCCAGGTTCCTCCATGTTATGAAATGTTTCAGAGATTCGTCACTGTTCTTTATCGATGCGTAGTATTCCATTGTGTGAATATACCACAATTTATTTACCCATTCATCCGTTGACGGACACCTTGGTTGCTTCCAGCTTTTTGCTATTGTAAACAGAGCTGCAATAAACGTGGGTGTGCATATATCTGTTTGTGTGAAGGCTCTTGTATCTCTAGGGTATATTCCGAGGAGTGGGATTTCTGGGTTGTATGGTAGTTCTATTTCTAACTGTTTAAGATAACGCCAGATAGATTTCCAAAGTGGTTGTACCATTTTACATTCCCACCAGCAGTGTATGAGAGTTCCAATCTCTCCGCAGCCTCTCCAACATTTATTATTTTGTGTTTTTTGGATTAATGCCAGTCTAGTTGGTGTGAGATGGAATCTCATCGTAGTTTTAATTTGCATTTCTCTAATGGCTAATGATCGGGAGCATTTTCTCATGTATCTGTTGGCTGCCTGAATATCTTCTTCAGTGAAATGTGTGTTCATATCCTTTGCCCACTTCTTGATTGGGTTGTTTGTCTTTTTGTGGTTGAGTTTTGACAGAATCATGTAGATTTTAGAGATCAGGCGCTGGTCTGAGATGTCATAGCTGAAAATTCTTTCCCAGTCTGTAGGTGGTCTTTTTACTCTTTTGGTGAAGTCTTTAGATGAGCATAGGTGTTTGATTTTTAGGAGCTCCCAGTTATCTGGTTTCTCTTCATCATTTTTGGTAATGTTTTGTATTCTGTTTATGCCCTGTATTAGGGCTCCTAGGGTTGTCCCTATTTTTCCTTCCATGATCTTTATCGTTTTAGTCTTTATGTTTAGGTCTTTGATCCACTTGGAGTTAGTTTTTGTGCATGGTGTGAGGTATGGGTCCTGTTTCATTTTTTTGCAAATGGATATCCGGTTATGCCAGCACCATTTGTTAAAAAGACTATCTTTTCCCCAATTCATTGACACTGGTCCTTTGTCAAATATCAGCTGCTCATACATGGATGGATTTATATCTGGGTTCTCAATTCTGTTCCATTGGTCTATGTGCCTGTTGTTGTACCAGTACCAGGCTGTTTTGACTACTGTAGCTGTATAATAGGTTCTGAAATCAGGTAGAGTGAGGCCTCCCACTTTCTTCTTCTTTTTCAGTAATGCTTTGCTTATCCGGGGGTTCTTTCCCTTCCATATGAAATTGGTGATTTGTTTCTCTATCCCCTTAAAATATGACATTGGAATTTGGATCGAAAGTGCGTTATATGTATAGATGACTTTTGGTAGAGTAGACATTTTTACTATGTTAAGTCTTCCTATCCATGAGCAGGGTATGTTTTTCCACTTAAGTATGTCCTTTTGAATTTCTTGTAGTAGAGCTTTGTAGTTTTCTTTGTATAGGTCTTTTACATCCTTGGTAAGATTTATTCCTAAGTATTTTATCTTCTTGGGGGCTACTGTGAATGGTATTGATTTGGTTATTTCCTCTTCGGTGTTCTTTTTGTTGATGTAGAGGAATCCAAGTGATTTTCGAACGTTTATTTTATAACCTGAGACTCTTCCAAACTCTTCTATTAGTTTCAGTAGTTTTCTGGAGGATTCCTTAGGGTTTTCTGTGTATACGATCATGTCATCTGCAAATAGTGATAGCTTTACTTCCTCCTGCCAATCCGGATACCCTTTATTTCTTTGTCTAGCCTAATTGCCCTGGCTAGGACTTCAAGTACCATGTTGAATAAGAGCGGTGATAAAGGGCATCCTTGTATGGTTCCCGTTCTCAAGGGAAATGCTTTCAGGTTCTCTCCATTTAGAGTGATATTGGCTGTTGGCTTTGCATAAAAAAGTGCCCTTTATTATGTTGAGGAATTTTCCTTCAATTCCTATTTTGGTAAGAGTTTTTATCATAAATGGGTGTTGAACTTTGTCAAATGCCTTTTCTGCATCTATTGATAAGATCATGTGGTTTTTATCTTTTGTTTTATTTATGTGATGGATTACATTAATGGTTTTTCTGATAGTAAACCAGCCTTGCATACCTGGTATAAATCCCACTTGATCAGGGTGAATTATTTTTTTGATGTGTTGTTGGATTCTATTGGCTAGAATTTTGTTGAGGATTTTTGCATCTATGTTCATGAGGGATATAGGTCTATAATTTTCTCTTTTTGTAATGTCTTTACCTGGTTTTGGTATCAGGGAGATGGTAGCGTCATAGAATGAGTTGGGTAGTATTCCGTCAGACGGCAATATTTGCATAAAGCTTTCCTTGATCACTGCCCATGCTACCCTGATGTCTTCTCACCCCTCTTTGACCCCCAAAGCACTAACTCTTTACTCTCCTGGGGCTTGGATCCCCCTCTGCCTTGAGGGATGTTCATTTCATCCATCCATCCATCCGTCCGTCCGTCCGTCCCTCCATCCATCCATCATCCACCCCTCCCTCCCTCCCTCCCTCCCTCCCTCCCTCCCTCCCTCCCTTCCTTCATATTGCACCAGCCTCCTCACTGGTCTCCTCTCCACCCCAGACCCTCCTTAATCCAATTTCCACCCACCTGCCAGAGTTAGCTTTTAAAAACTTTACTCAGACCGTGTCACTGTTAACACCCCTCCAGTAGTTTCCAGTGCCCTTAGATGAATATCCAAGCTCTCACGAGGCCCTGCATGGTTGGCTGCTTCCCACTCTCAGCCTTCTCACCACTTTGCTCCTTTCACCTCTCATTCCTATCTCAGGGCCTTTGCACATGCTGAGACTTCTCCCGGGAGTGCTCTTCTGTCAGCTTTTCCCCAGGATGGCTTCTTCTCATTCACCACATCTCAGGCTCAATATCACCTCTTTGGAGAGCCCTTTCCTGGCTACTCTGTCTCAAGAAGGGATCTTCTCTTTCACTTCCCACTGATGAGGTTTTCCTATAGCACTGGAGCCGGATCTGAAGTGTCATCTGAGACACCATAATTACACAGATGTGTTACATACCAAGGAAGGGGCCAAACTACAAAGCCAATTTTCAAAGCAGGTGGCCAAGAACCAGTCATACAATTCTTAGGTCCCTCATCAAAGTGATAAAAGGGTCAGAAGAGAAAAGGAAGAAGATCTGTGAAGATATTTGGGGAGGGTTGCAGTCCCTCCTCCCACTCTCTCAGGGAGAAGGGAAGGGCTGCCTGCCCCTCAGTGCAGGCCTGGAGGGAGGAGGCCTTTCAGGGACCAGCTGGGCACTTGAGGGGTGTGTCCCCTGTAGTTAGGACATGCAGTGGGCTGGCTCTGTCTCCTGCTGAGAGAAATGGCTGATGAGCTCAAGTCATGGTGGGCACAGTGACTTCTATGAGTGGGAAATTACTGCCCCCTCCTCCCTCTGGAAGGGGTCAAGGTATACACAAAATTTCCCGAGGGCCCTGTGTGGACCCTGCAGTAGAGCGGTCTGGTCTGGGGCTGGGTCAAGGTTTTCCCAAGATGTTGCCTGGAATGGTGAGAAAAGGGTGCCAAGAGCCAAGGGCTGGGGACTGGTGGGGGTGGTGTACAGGGCAGCCAGCCACAGAAAAGCCCCAGCAGGAAGGTTTGAAACTACCCCCACGAAGGTGCTCATGAGATTCACTCTATTGGAGCCATCTTGCTGCAGTACCAGTCCAGGGGAAACTGTTCTGCCCTCTTTCCTCTCTGTGCTCCACCGCTGCATGGAGCCAGAGAGAGGGAAGGAAGGTGAGAGAGAGAGAGAGAGAGAGAGGATCTCTTCTCCCCTCTCTCCCTACTGGTCCATAGGAGCCTCCGCTAGGGATGGGGAGATAATTTGATGTTAAATCAAAGTTGGGCCCTCAGAGATAGCAAGGTGGCAGAGTGGAAATGACCATCCCATTCTACAGATCACCAAATTGAGGCACAGAGAGGAGAAAATAAGTGTTATTATTACCCCCAATTTTCAGATGAGGAAATTAGATTTTTTTTTTAATTGTACTTTAGATGAAGGTTTACAGAACAAACTGGCTTCTCAGTAAACACTCAGTACACAAGCTTCCATGACCTTGCCATATTGTTTTATGGCATTGGTTAACAACCCCACGACATGTCAACACTCTCTCTTCTAGACCTTGGGTTCCCTATTACCAGCTTTCCTGTCCCCTCCTGCCTTCTAGTCCTTGCCCCTGGGCTTCTGTGCTCCTTTAGTCTTATTTTGTTTTATGGGCCTGTCTAATCTTTGGCTGAAGGGTAAGCCTCAGGAGTGACTTGAGTACTGAGCTAAAAGGGTGTTTGGGAGCCATACTCTCAGGGTTTCTCCAGCCTCTGTCAGGCCAGTGAGTCTGGTCTGTTTTGTGAGTTAGAATTTTGTTCTACATTTTTCTCCAGCTCTGTCCAGGACCCTTTATTATGATCCCTGTCAGAGCAGTCAGTGGTAGTAGCGGGGCAACATTTACTGTACTGGACTCGGTCTGGTGGAGGCCATGGTAGGTGTGGTCCGTTAGTCCTTTGGACTAATCTTTCCCTTGTATCTTTAGTTTTCTTCATTCTCCCTTGCTCCCGAAGGAGTGAGACCAGTGGAATATCTTAGCTGGCCACTCATGGGCTTTTAAGACCCCAGACGCTACTCACCAAAGTAGAACGTAAACGTTTTCTTTATAAACTATGTTATGCCAGTTGAGCTAGATGTTCCCAAATACCATGGTCCCCAAGCCCTCAGTCCAGCAGTTTGGTCCCTCAGGGAGTTTGGTTGTTTCTCTGGAGCTTCCATGACCTTGTCTTGTACAAGTTTGTGCAGGCTTTCCTAGTATTGTGTACTGTCTTACCCTTGAGCAAAGTTACCACTTATCTACTGTCGCCACAAGTCAGAATTGCCTCAATGGCAACGAGTTTGTTTTGGTTTTATTGTCTATTTAGGGCTTTTCCATCCCCACCCCTCCCCTTCCTTGTAACTATCAAAGATTTTGTGTGTGTGTGTGTGTGTGTAAAAACATTTTCATGAGTTTTTATAATAGTGGTCTCATACAATATTTGTCCTTTCGTGACTGACTTATTTCACTCAGCATAATGCTCTCCAGATTAATTTGTATTGTGAGATGCTTTGCAGATTCATCATTGTTCTTTATTGTTGCGTAGTACTCCATTGTGTGTATGTACCATAGTGTGTTTATCCATTCATCTGTTGACGGGCATCTAGGTTGTTTCCATCTTTTTGCTATTGTGAACAGTGCTGCAATGAACATGGGTGTGCCTATGTCTATTCTTGTGACAACTCTTATTTGTCTAGGATATATTCCTAGTAGGATTGCTGGGTCATATGGTATTTCTATGTCTAGCTGTCTAAGGAAGTGCCATATTGTTTTCCAAAATGGTTGTTCCATTTTGCATTCCCACCAGCAGTGCATAAGGGTTCCAATCTCCCCACAACTTTTCCAACATTTGCTATTTTCTTTTTTTTTCATTAATGTCCGGGTGAGGTGATATCTCACTCGGTTTTGATTTGCGTTTCTCTAATGGCTTGTGATCGTGAGCATTTCCTCTTGTGTCTATTAATCACTTGAATGTCTTCTTTGGTGAAGTGTCTGCTCATTTCCTTTGCCCATTTTTTAAGTTGGATTATTTGTCTTTTTGTTGTAAAGGTGTTGGATTTTCTTGTAGATTTTAGAGATTATACCTTTGTTGTATTTGTAATAGCCCCAATTTTTTTCTCTAGGTTCTCTTTTTACTCTTTTGGTGAAGTCTTTTGATGAGCATAAGTGTTTAATTTTTAAAAGATCCCAGTTATCTAGTTTATCTTCTGGAGTTTGTGTGTTGTTAGTTGTGGTTTGTATCCTGTTAATGCTGTGTATTAGGGCCTCTAGTGTTGATCTTACTTTTTCTTTCATGATCTTCATAGTTTTTGGCTTTATATTTAGGTCTTTGATCCATTTTGAATTCGTTTTTGTGTATGGGTCCTGTTTCATTTTTTTGCAGATGTACATCCAGTTTTGCCAGCACCATCTGTTAAAAAGACTGTCTTTTCCCCATTTGATGGATTTAGGCCCTTGTCAAAGATCAGGTGACTGTAGGTGGATAGATTTACATCTGGGTTCTCAATTCTGTTCCACTGGTCGATGTATCTGTCGTTGTACCAGTACCAGGCTGTTTTGACTACTGTAGCTATGTAGTAGGTTCTGAGGTCAGATAGTGAGAGCCCTCCTACTTCATTTTTCTTCAAGAGTGCTTTACTTACCTTCCCTTTCCATATAGAGTTAATGATTTGTTTTTCTATCTCTTTAAAGAATGTTTTTGGTATTTGGATTGGGATTGCATTGTATTTGTAAACTGCTTTGGGTAGAATTGTCATTTTCATAATGTTGAGTCTACCTATCCATGAGCGTGGTATGCTTTTCCATTTACGTAGGTCTCTTTTGGTTTCTTGCAGTAGTGTCTTGTAGTTTTCTTTGTATAGGTCTTTTACACCCCTGGTTAGATTTATTCCTAAGAATTTTATTTTTTTTTAGGGCCTGTTATAAATGGTATTGTTTTCCTGATTTGCTTTTCATTGTTCTCTTTACAGGTGTACCGGAATCCAACTGATTTTTGTATGTTTATCTTGTATCGCGCTACTCTGCTGAACCTTTCTTTTAGCTCTAGTAGTTTCCTCGTGGAGTCTTTTGGGTTCTTTATGTATAGTATCATATGTGAAAATAGGGACAGTTTAGGTTCTTCATTACCAATTCGGATGCCCTTTGTTTCTTTTTCTTGCCTTATTTCTCTAGCTAGGATTTCCAGCACAATGTTAAATAGGAGTGGTTATAAAGGACATCTTTGTCTTGTTCATGTTCTCAAGGGGAATATTTTCAGCCTCTCTCCATTAAGAATGAGATTGGCTCTTGGTTTTGTATAAAAACAAAAACCAAACCCAGTGCCGTTGAGTCAATTCCGACTCATAGTGACCCTATAGGACAGAGTAGAACTGCTCCATAGAGTTTCCAAGGAGCACCTGGCAGATTCGAACTGCCTACCCTTTGGTTAGCAACCATAGCACTTAACCACTATGCCACCAGTGTTTCCTGGTTTTGTATAGATGCCCTTTATTATGTTGAGGAATTTCCCTCCTATACTTATTTTATTGAGAGTGTTTATCAGGAATGGGTGTTGAACTTTGTCAAATGCCTTTTCTGGGTCAACTGAGATGATCATGTGATTCTTTTCTTTCCTTTTCTTTATGTGGTCGATTATGTTGATTGATTTTCTAATGTGGAACCATCCTTTCATACCTGGTATGAATCTCACTTAGTCATGGTGTACTTTTTTTTTTATATGATGCTGAATTCTATTGGCTAGAATTTTGTTGAGAATTTTTGCATTCATGAAAGATATTGGTCTGTAATTTCCTTTTTTTGTGAAGTCTTTGCCTGGTTTTGGTATATGGGTTATGCTGGCTTCATAGAGTGAATTTGGAAGTATAGCTTCCTTTTTTATGTCCTGAAATAGTTTGGGTAGTACTGGGGTAAGCTCTTCTCTGAATGTTTGGTAGAATTCTCCAGTGAAACCATATGGGCCAGGGCTTTTTGTTGTTGTTGTTGGGAGCTTTTTTTTTTTTACCTTTTCCATCTATTTCTTGCGATGGGTCTGTTCAGGTTTTCATCAATTTGTGTTAGTAGGTAGGCAGTGTGCTTCTAGAAATTTGTCCTTTTCATTTAGGTTTTCAAATTTGTTGGAGTATAGTTTTTCATAATAGTCTGTTATGATCCTTTTTATTTCAGTTGGGTCTCTTGTGATGTCCCCATTTCATTTCTTATTTGGGTTATTTGCATCCTCTCCTGTTTTTCTTTTATCCGTTTGGCCAGTGGTTTGTCGATTTTGCTGATCCTTTCAAAGAACCAACTTTTGGCTTTGTTGATTCTTTCTATTGTTTTTCTATTCTCTATTTCATTTATTTCTGCTCTGATCTTTATTATTTCTTTTCTTCTGGTGGCTGTGGGCTTTTTTTCTTTTTTGCTATTCTCTTTCTATTTGTTTGAGTAGCTAATGTTTTGATTTTGTCACTTTCTTCTTTTTTGATGTGTGCATCTATTGCTATCAATTGACATCTGAGGACTGCCTTTGCTGTGTCAAAAAGGTTTTGGTGTGACCTGTTTTCATTCTCATTTGATTCTAGGAATTTTTTTTTGATTCTGTCTCTGATTTCTTCTATTATCGAGTGGTTTTTAAGCAGGGTGTTATTCAGTTTCCATGTAACTGATTCTTTCTCCTTGCTCTTCCTGTTGTTAATTTCTACTTTGATGGCGTTGCAGTTGAAGAAGATACTTTGTATTATCTCAATGTTTTGGATTTTCTTGAAGGTTGCTCTGGGGCCTAAGATGTGGTCTGTTCTGGAGAACTCTCTATGTGTGTTGGAAAAGAATGTGTACTTTGCAGCTGTTGGGTGGAGTGTTCTATATATGCCTGTGAGGTTAAGTTGGCTGATTGTGTCCTTTAGATCTTCTGTATATTTGTTGAGTTTCTTTCCAGATGTTCTGTGCTTACCAGGAATGGTGTGTCAAAATCTCCTACTATTATTGTGGAACTGTCAATTTCTCGTTTCAGTGCTGTTAGAGTTTGTTTTATGTATTTTGGAGCCCTGTCATTGGATACGTATATATTCATTATGGCTACGTCTTCATGATGGATCTTCCCTTTAATTACTACATAGTGCCCTTCTTTGTCTTTTATGGTGGATTTTGTTTTAAAGTCTATTCTATCTGAGGTTAGTATTGCCACTCACACTCTTTTTTGGTAGGTGTTTGCTTGATATATTTTTTCCATCCTTTGATTTTTAATAAATTTACGTCTTTGTTTCTAAAATTTGTCTCTTGTAGGCAGCATGTTGATGGACCCTGTTTTTTTTTAATCCTTTCTGTCACTCTCTGTCTCTTTTTGGGTGCATTTAGGCCATTTACATTCAGTGTAATTATTGGTAGCTGTGAGCTTATTGTTGTCATTTTGTAGTGCTTTTTTTTTTTGTGGTGCAGACGTTTTCTTTCTTCCTCTTACTCTCCTGTGCTGAATTTCTTTTATCTGTGGATTTCCTTCATTTCTTTCGTTTTTGTAGATTTTGTTTTTACTGAGACTTTGTGTTTTTGTTTTTTTATTTTGATGAATAGGTTCATTAACTTTCCTTGTGATTATGTTGGAATTTACCCTTATCTTCCTAGGTTTGAACCAGTCTATTATTACTTGGTATCTCCTTGTCTTCTTCTCCATTAGAAAGTTCTATACCTGCACCATTTATTCCCTCTTTTATTGCTCTGACATTGTTATCATTTACAGATTAACCTCTGTGGTTCCCTGTTGTAAATCATTTGGGTTTCAATAGCGCTTGAGAGTTCATTTCCTAGGTTGGTATCTGGCTGGTGCGATCTTGCGTCTTAGATTCAGGCTGTCTTATGATGTTGTTTATTCTCAAATCGGAAGATTCCCTTTAATAATTCTTGTAAGTTTGGTTTGGTTTTTACATATTCCATTAATTTTTGTTTATCTGGAAATGTCCTAATTTCACCATCATATTTGAATGAGAGTTTTGTAGAACATATTATTCTTGGTTGGCAAATTTTTTCTTCCAAGGCTTTATATATGTCATCTCATTGCCTTCTTGCCTGCACGGTTTTTGCTGAGTGATCAGAGTTTAGCCTTCTTGTTTCCCCTCTGTATGCAACTTTTCATTTTTCTTGAGTTGCTCTCAGGATTCTTTCTTTGTCTTTGGTTTTGTGGGGTGTGATTCTGATATGCCTTGGCAATTTTCTTTTGAGGTCTATCCTACATGGGGTTCATTGAGCTTCTTGGATGGTCAGCTTTTCATCTTTCATGATATTAGGGAAGTTTTCTGTCAGCAATTCTTCAATGATCCTCTTTGTGTTTTCTGTTTTCTACCCTGTTCTGGAATTCCAATCACTTGCAAATTTTTGCTTTTGGTTGTATTCCACGTAATCCTCAGGGTTTCTTCATTTTTCTTCATTCTTTTTTCTTATTTTTCCTCAAAGTTGTATCTGAGTTTTTGTTTTCAATTTCACTGATCCTGTCTTTCATTATTTCAAACCTGCTCCTCAGCCCTTCTATGACACTGTCCATTTCTGAAACCTTTTTATCACTTGGATTTCTAATTGTTGTTTTTGTATGATTTCTAGTTGTGAATTTATTTTGGCATTTTATTCCTGTATTATTTTTCTGAATTCTTCCATTTTTTGTCTGTATTTTCCATGAATTTTTCTGCCTTTTACATGAATTTGTCTTTTTTTCCCCTCATTTTTGTCTGCTTTTTGCTTCAATTCTTGGATAGCTCTGAATATTAGAGATTTGAATTCCCTGTTAGGTAGTACTAGTGCTTTTTCTTCTACTGGAAAGTCA
The DNA here is from genome assembly GCF_030014295.1 of Loxodonta africana. Taxonomy (NCBI): domain Eukaryota; kingdom Metazoa; phylum Chordata; class Mammalia; order Proboscidea; family Elephantidae; genus Loxodonta; species Loxodonta africana. The sequence continues at coordinate 32,461,846 of NC_087365.1, read as the reverse complement.
CCTGGTGTTTTATTTTGGATGCCTACTAGAATCATCCTGTCTTTTTTTTTTTTTTTTACTATTGTCTGCTGTCTTCAAAACATTCAGTAGTTATTTCCTTTATTTATTAATTATAGATCTGTTTGTTTTGTCCTGCTTTTTGTTTTATTTGGTTATGTCTGAGTAGGTGGGCTGTGCATTCTTTGTTGTTTCCTCATCTATGAGCACAATATTTTTCACCTCTTTGTTCAATGGGCAGGGCCAGTAGCTCAGTTACAGTGCAGCATGGCAGGCCCCACTGAAGGGGAGGGGTTGGGATAGGTTGTTTGTGGCACATACTGCAGCTGACAAGGTGGACCAAGGGTCAGTGCAGAGCAGGTTCCGGTAGGCTGTGCCTGTGCTGCTCACGGGTGTGATGTTCAGCACACAGTGCAGGTAAACAGGAGGGAAGGGGTTGGTTGTGAAGGGTGGAGCTGAGATGGGCATGGGAAAGAAGAGAGAATCAGAAGCCAAACAAACAGGAAAACTGGTGAGGGAGCTTGCTGTTGGAGTGGAGAGATGAGAAATCAAGAAATAGAGTAAAACAAAAAGGAAAAAAGAACAAGATAAATAAATTAAATTAAAAAAAATAAAAACCCCAGGGATCCCAGGGCTGACCGCAGAAGTGGCTCCCAGGCCTCGGGGCACAGCCCATCTAGAAGGGGTGGAGATGGCACACAGCACCAAGTATTTAGGAGACAGGATAAGAAGGAAAGGAGAGGGAGATGAGAAACTGAGAAATAAAGAAAAAAGGAAAAGAGAAGAGAAAAATAATTAAAAAAAAAAAAAAAAAGGCCCTCAGGAATCCCACTGGCATGGCTGCGCAGACTGGTGAAGTGGCTCCCAAACCACGCTGTACAGCCCACCTAGAAGGGGCAGAGATGGGACACATGCCTGGTAGTCAGGAGACAGGAGAAGAAGGTAAGCAGAGAGAGATGAGAAACTGAGAACTGAAGAAAGACAAAAAAAAAAAAAAAAAGGAAATGCTACCAGTGCAACTATGCAGACCAGGGAAGTGGTCCTAAGCCAAACAGTGCAGACTGCTAGAAGGGGCTCCCAAGCCACAAAAAGAAAAAGAAAACAAACACAAAAAAGGGTCCCAGGGATACCACCAGCATGGCGACGTGGACTGGAGAAGCAGTTCTCCAGAGGAGCGGGGCTTCACAGCCTGTCGAGAAGAAGCAAAGATGGCACATGGAGCCAGGTACTCGAGAGAAAGGAGAGGGAGGAGGTGAGAGGCAGGGAAGAAACCAAAAGAAGCTGGAAAAAAAAAAGAACGCTAGCAACAATGAAACGGGACTGAAGGAGCCGGCCGGCTTTGGCGGGGTGAATCCAAGTGCCTTCCATGTTGCGGTCATGTGACCTGCTGGGAAGTGGTGAAGGCTGAGCAAGGGGAAGAAGAGTGGGGGGTGGGAAAGCATATATTGCTGATTACCAGGTGCTCTGTCTCCTGCTGCGAGCTCAATGAAGCTGCTTTCTTGTACTTCCTGTCTGCTGCTGATCTCTGACAGAAGTCCAAGATGGCAAATCCGTGCTGCAGTAGCTGATAGGAGACCTCCACTTGTATCTCTCCTCACTCTCTGTTCTTTGTCAATTTCTTATTCCATTCGGTGGTTGGTTGAGTTCTTTATCTCTTCATTTGATGCTTAGGGTTCCAGGATTGACGTTCGTCTCTGCTTTACTTAGTTTTTAGGGTCTTTGCTATAGAGGGATGGCATGGTGCTTCTGTCTATAGCACCATGTTGGCTCCTCCAATTGGAAATTAGATCTTATAGAAGGCAAGTGTCTTGGCCAAGTCCCCACAGTGTCTGTCTGACACTACAGCCCATGCTCTGATCCTCTGTCCTAGCCTACCCTGTTGTTTCCAGCTGGAATGAGGGGCATCCCCTCTTGGGAAGTCTATAAAACCAAAACAAAACCAGTTGTTGTCAAGTTGACTATAATTCATGGCGACCCCATGTGTGTCAGAGTAGAACTGTGCTCAAAGGGTTTTCAATGCCTGATTTTTTTGGAAGTACATTGCCAGGGCTTTCTTTTGAGGTGCCTCTGGGTGGACTCAAACCACTAACCTTTTGGTTAGCAGTGAGCACATTAACTGTTTGCACCACCCAGGGACTCCTGGGAAGCCTATAGTCACACTGAAAACCGAGAGCTTCTCCAAGGACATGGTAAGATAGGAAGAACAGAAATCAGGAGGACTTGTTGATTACTACTGGCTCTGAAAAAAAAAAAAAGCTCTGAAGGAAAGAAAAAAAAAAAAAAAAGGAAAGAAGGAAGGCAAGAATTCAAGCCACTCCTGAGAAGGCTCAAGTCTTCAATTAGAACAGGCTCTTTGGTAGCATCAATGATGCTGTGGCAGAATGGCAGAAACATTTCAGCTCCTGTGCCAATTCCAGTCATTTGGTAATGGCTATTGAACCCCTCAAGGATCTGTGCTCAGTAAAAAAAAAATAATAATGAAATAATTTTTTTTATTGAAGCCCTCAAGGATCTGTGCTCAGTATAAGGGTAGAGCATGATCCATTAGCAATATCTACCATAAACAGTACAGATGCAACATCCTTGCTGCATCCCACCTGCATTGTTGCTCAAGATTATGGATACCCTTGTAATATGTCAAAGACATAAGGGAGTGGGAGAAAATCTTTAAGCAACATAGATTTCAGCCTAGAATTTGCCACCGACTCTGTGTGGACTTTGGACGAGTCTGTTCTTCTCTTTGGGTCTCAGTCTCTCCAACTGTAAAATGAGGATGTTGGGCTCCACGATACAGTAGGTCAGGCTGGTTCTAATAATCTTTGGTTGTAGCAGAGGGAGCTCAAGAAATATGCACTAAGGACTGGGTATTCTCGAGGACATGCTTGTTCTCAGAAAGGCTATACGCATTGACCCAGAGTACGTCTAGGTTCTGTCTGAGGGAATTACCCAATAGCGTGGGCAAAGAGGACTGTTAGGATGCCCACTGCAGCACTATCTATAATAACCCTGAAGAGGGACGAGCCTGAATGTCCAGCAAAAGGGGATTTATTAAATAAACTGGGCCACCAGGCAGCCATCAAAAACCCATGTAGAGAAACAAATTGAAGGCTCTTAGCAAGTGAAAAAGGAAACAGTTTACAAGGTAGCACTTGATTCTATTTTTTTATTAAAATTGTTTTTTTAAAGTGGGCAAAGGATATGAACATGCACTTCACTAAAGAAGATATTCAGGCAGCTAACAGATACATGAGAAAATGCTCTCGGTCATTAGCCATTAGAGAAATGCAAATTAAAACTATGGTGAGATTCCATCTCACTCCAACAAGGCTGGCATTAATCCAAAAAACACAAAATAATAAATGTTGGAGAGGCTGTGGAGAGATTGGAACTCTTATACACTGCCGGTGGGAATGTAAAATGGCACAACAACTTTGGAAATCTATCTGGCGTTTTCTTAAACAGTTAGAAATAGAACTACCATACAACCCAGCAATCCCACTCCTCGGAATATATCCTAGAGAAATAAGAGCCTTTACACGAACAGATGTATGCACACCCATGTTTATTGCAGCACTGTTTACAATAGCAAAAAGCTGGAAGCAACCAAGGTGTCCATCAACAGATGAATGGATAAATAAATTATGGTATATTCACACAATGGAATACTATGCATCGATAAAGAACAGTGAGGAATCTGTGAAACATTTCATAACATGGAGAAACCTGGAAGGCATTATGCTGAGTGACATTAGTCAGAGGCAAAAGGACAAATATTGTAAAAGACCACTATTATAAGATCTTGAGAAATAGTATAAACTATACTTTTGTGGTACTTTAGGTGAAGGGAAGGACAATACTCAATACACGGAAGTTCAGCTCAGCTGGACTAGACCAAAAGCAAAGAGGTTTCTGGGATAAACTGAATGCTTCTAAGGTCAGCGGAGCAAGGGCGGGGGTTTGGGGACTATGGCTTAAAGGGACTTCTAAGTCAATTGGCAAAATAATTCTATTATGAAAACATTCTGCATCCCACTTTGAAGTGTGGTGTCTGGGGTCTTAAATGCTAACAAGCGGCCATCTAAGATGCATCAATTGGTCTCAACCCACCTTGATCAAAGGAGAATGAAGAACACCAAGGTCACACGATAACTATGAGCCCAAGAGACAGAAAGGGCCACATGAACCAGAGACCTACCTCATCCTGAGACCAGAAGAACTAGATGGTGTCCGGCCAGATGACTGCCCTGACAGGGAGCACAACAGAGAACCCCTGAGGGAGCAGGAGATCAGTGGGATGCAGACCCCAAATTCTCATAAAAAGATAAGACTTAATGGTCTGACTGAGACTAGAAAAATCCTGGTGGTCATGGTCCCCAAACCTTCTGTTGGCCCAGAACAGGAACCATTCCCGAAGAGAACTCATCAGACATGGAAGGGACTGAACAATGGGTTGGAGAGAGGTGCTGATGAAGAGTGAGCTACTTGTATCAGGTGGACACTTGAGACTGTGTTGGCATCTCCTGTCTGGAGGGGAGATGGGAGGCTAGAGAGGGTTAGAAACTGGCAAAACCGTCACAAAAGGAGAGACTGGAGGGAGGGAGCGGGCTAACTCATTAGGGGGAGAGTAAGTGGGAGTATGGAGTAAGGTGTATACAAGCTTATATGTGACAGACTGACTTGACTTGCAAACTTTCACTTAAAGCACAATAAAAATTATTTAAAAAAAATTCTTTTTTTATCTAGGACAAATACTAAGCAGAAATGTACCACAGAGGTAACAATGCTTATTTCTTGGTGGTGCGATCACAGGTGACTTTTACTTACTTTTTTGTGTTTTGAAGGATTAAAAAACATTTACACTGAAAACATATTTTTGATCAGCAGACAATCCCACTAAGTGACTTTAAAATGAGTAAATAAAGGTTGGGCTGAGGATGGGGTGGGGAGGAAACCTCATTCCTTTCCCAGTACCCAACCTTCAATGCCATTGCTAGTAACAGCAACAAAAGCCCAGTCAGCCAGTTCCGGAACTGCCCAGGAAAGGAGGAAAAAAATCGGTACTAGAAGCTCATGGGCATAATCCCTCTTTTGTTTGGGCAGGAATAGATTTAAATTCAATGCACACAAACCCTGGCTGAGTCTGATTCTGTCCTAGATTTCCCAAGGGGACCAAGACCAGGTCCCTACCCTTAAGGAGCTCAAGTGGAGGGGACAGAAAGGACAGGTGATGGGTCATGGGCAGACCCAGGCTGGTGTGCTAAGTGACCTCACAGAGGTCAGCCCAAGTGGAGGGCTAAGCGCCTTGAAGTCCACACAGGCAGAGAATGGTCAGATGGAGGTCACTGAGGCAGAGGCTAAGTGCTCTGAGGAGGGTAAACCAGGCCGAGTGATCCGTGCTGGAACAGAGTGAGCCCAGGCCAAGTGTGCGCAGTGCTGTGATGGAGGTCGACGTGGCAATTATTATCAGGGTGACATGTGCGATGACAATGCCACAGTGGGACGTGCTGTGCTTAAGGTTAGTGCAGGCAGAGTGTGGCAGGTGGCAGAATGGAGGCCAACACAGGGAGCATGAGCTGTGCTGAGGATGAGGGAGGCTGGCACCTGTGTAGCGTGAGTGTTGTCACAAGCTCGTGGGGGCCCGGAGGGACTGAACTGCTTGACTGGGGAGACTTTGTTCAGAGAAGCCTTCCCGGAAGAGAGGAGCATTTGATCTGGGATTGAAGGATGCGGATGATAACAAAGGGCTGATGTGGAGGGTTAAGGATACAGTTTCTATGAACATTTTTGTAGAAGCCTTTTTGTGAACATATGTTTTCATTTCTCTTGGAGTGGAATTGCTGGGTCATAAGGTAGATGTAAGTTTAGTTTTATAAGAAACTGCCAGAAATTTTTCTAAAGTCGTTGTATCATTTTATACTTCCCCCAGCAGTGTATGAGTGTTCTGCTTGCTCCGCTCTCTTGTCATTTGGTGTCGTTAGCCTTTCTGATGAGTGTTTTTAAGCAAATCCTGGCTTCCTATGGCTCTCAGGAGAAAGTCCAGCTTATAGCCTGGCATTTGAGCCACTGAGAGCCTAGCTCTTCTCTGTCCAGCCTCGCCTTCTTCACCTCCCTTTTAATTTTCTAACTATATTGAGTTGAGGTCAGTTCATTTTTCTCTGCATTTACATGGATGGTTTTTCCAGCCTGGAATATGCCTCTGCTCTCACCCTTCTTGTGAGGTACCTATTGTCTTTTTAGGTTAATTTTCAGTGTCACCTCCTCTAGGAAGCTTTCCCAGACACTTTACCCAGAGGAAGTCACTTCCTCCTTAGTGCAATGAGGGTACCTTCAAGCTATTTCTACTGCAGCTTGGATCACCCTGTTCTCAAACTGTCTCACCCTCTAGACTGTGGACTCCATGAAGGAAGACATTCATTTGATTCACTTCTGTGCCTCCAGCACCCACATGGGGCCTGGCATATCATAGGAGCTCAGGATGCATTTAATAGTATAAACAGTGGCCGCAATGGCAACCTTAATAGTTGCTGACATTTACTGCATGTTTAGTAAAATCCTCGTTGTGTTCCCTAGAGAAAGCACCCCCCACCCCCGCACCTAAGAACCAAGAACTCTGGACCCAGAGAGCCTAAATTTTGGGGGATAGAAAGTATGAATTCCTGAAGTGTTTCACTGGGAGTGATGGTGAGTGGGACCACTCCCTGTTTACACCCTTTGATTTCTGGATGAATGCATTCTACCTATTGTGTGCCCCCCAAAAAACTGCACCCTAAAATGGCTGGTAGTTTAGGAGGTATCCTCCATCCTGAAAGAAAACGCCTGTAGTAGCCAGCCTCCAAGTTGGCTTCCAATGATCCCCACCTCTGTTTTATAGTTCCTTCCCACATTGTACCAGAGTTGGTGTGTGTGATCAATACAATACAGCAGAAGCAATGGCATGTCATTTCTGAGATTAGATTATAAAAACTCCAACTTCCATCTTGGATCGCTCGCTCTGCGGGAAGCAGCTGCCACAAAGGACAAGTCAGGCAGCCCTGTGAGAGGCCCATGAGGTGAGTTCCTGGCATCTCTGGCCAACAGCAAGCAAGGAACTAAGCACTGATGCAACTGTGTGAGTGAGCTTGGAAGCAGATCCTCCAGTCGAGCCTTCAGATGACTGCAGCTCCAGCCAACAGCTTGGTGGCAACCTCATGAGAGACTCTGAGTCAGAAACACCCAGCTAAGCTGCTCCCAAATTCCTGATCCCATAAAATCATAATAAATGTTTATTATTTCAAAGTACTAAACTTTGGAGTCATTTGTTACATAGTAATAAATGTACCCTATCCTTGTTCTATTAGGCGCTGTCAAGTTGGTTATGACTCATAGTGACCCTATGTACAACAGAATGACATGCTGCCAGTCATCCTCATGATCGTTGCTCTGTTTGAGCCCATCCTTGCAGCCATTGTGTCAATCCATCTTGTTGATGGTCTTGCTCTTTTTTGCTGACCCTCTACTTTACCAAACATGATGTCCTTTCAGGGTATCATCTCAAAGCTTGTGCTTCAGCTACATCAGTCTGTCAGGCTGACAGCTTCTGGATGGTGTGGCACGTGGTAAAACCAGTGGATTCCATAATTGTGTGCCTACTGCCATACCTCCTCTGCTGAGAAGTGGGTTCACTGGTCTGAGATGATGATAAGAGGATGTTCATGCTGTTAGCTCTTGTGTATAGTGGTGCTGGTTGAGGTTTAGCAGGGAGAAAGGCAAACCCATTCCAAGAATATATGTTAGTGCTGGTCAGGATGAATTGCTGCCTGTTCCAGGACAAAAGGGGTCTGATGTAATCAATTTGCCCTCAAGCGGCTGGTTGGTCTCCTGAAGGAATGGCACCATACTGGTCAGTATTAGTCTCTTGTTGATAGGTGAGGCATTCAGTGGCAATTGCTAGATGGGTCTTGGTGCCTCTAGTCTTCAAATCTTGTTTCTTCTAGGTCCCTGACTGAACAACTAAGACATTTTTTTCTACCCATCAGTTGGTAAATATTCTTACCTTTGGCTATTTCTCTCTTAGATCAAATTGGATGACTTAGTGCACAGCCTGAATCTTTGCGCATTGGGAGGATTGCCCCTCATTTTTTTCAGGGTCGCCCCTAAGTGGAGCTGTAGTGAAACAGCATCTGTTGTTGGCTTATTCCAGCTTATAGAGCTGACAGATGCATGAGTCAAGCTCAGGGTTTTTCCTTCTCCATCAGCTGGCCATAGGGAATGCCTCATGTGATCCTAGGCATGAGCTGAGGGAGAAGTATCAGTGTGACAGTAATAGGTGACATGGGGGCTACCTATTCACGCAGCTTACTAATGTCTCCTGGACCTTCATGAACCCAAACTAGATGCACCACTTCTATCTGATGATGGATTGCCACTGGTCCTTCCTGATCTTATGACTTAGTGGACCTGACGGATAGATACTGCAGATGTATGGGTATTTCTGGCCTCATGTTTACCTGGTGCCCCATAGCCAGGTGCTACTTCTCTAGCCATTTAGGAGCTATTCCGCTAATGGTGTATAGTTCCTGTTGCAGATGGCATGGTTTTACTCCTGAACTCTAGCAGTCTCATCTGTGACTACCTTACTGGGGCTGGCCAGAAACTCCACATGGCATTTTTATCTACCACAGATTCCCTTGATACCATGAGGTCTGCCTGATCAACAGTGCTGCTTGAACTGCAGCCTGGAGCTGCTTCAGAGTCCTTTAATGTTCGGGGACCCATGCAAAACTGGTACATAATAGTAGATGCTCAGTAAACATCCCCCTGTATGGGGGAATAGAGCACAGAGCAGGAGTTGCAAATGCAAATGCCTTTAGGTTAAGGTTGCCAGATGAAATATAGGACACCCAGCTGAATTTGAATTCCATAGAAATGGTGAATGATTTTTTAGTGTAATTATGTTCCAAATATTGCATGGGACATATTTACATTAAAAAATTATTCACCGTTTATCTGAAATTCAAATTTAACCGGTCATCTGATTTTTTTATTGGTAAATCTGAAAACCCTAGTTTAGGTACCAAGCATTTAATAGTGTAAGAAAACTTGGTGTGATAGGAGTTGGAGAAAGGTGAATGTATTTACAACTAGCAGCCAAATGGAGAATAATCAACATTCAAAGTAAAAATTAGAAATAATGGACCAGATTTAGCTAGAGGCTTCTGAATTTGCAATCCCTGGCAAAGAGCCTGGGCTGTGGAGTCTGACCATCAGGTTTTGGATCCTAGATCCACTGCTCACAAGCTAGACGACCTTTGGCTTAAAGGCTTCATCTCTATGAGGATTAAATTAGAACCTACATTTAAACAGCTTAGTGAGGTACAGGGCCCACACCAGCTGCCACAGAGTCGATTCTGACTGATGGTGACCCCATATGTGTCAGAGTAGAACTGTGCTCCATAAGGTATTCAATGGTTGGTTTATTGGAGGTAGATCAGCAGGCCTTTCTTCCGAGGTGCCTGGGTGGACTTGAACTTCCAACCTTTCGATTAACAGCTAAGTGCCTTAACCATTTGCACCACCCAGGGATAGTGGGCCCACAGTTACTGCTAAATAAATGTTAGTTTTTTTAATCACCCTAATCACTGCTGGAGGAGCCCTGGTGGCACAGTGGTTAAAGTGCTTGATTGCTAACCAAAAGGGCAGCGGTTTGAACCTGCCAGCCACTCTGCTGGGAGAAAGATGTGGAAGGCTTCTCCTGTAAAGATTACAGCCTCAGAAACCCTGTGGGGCAGTTCTGCTCTGTCGTATAGGATCCCTGAGTCGAAATCCACTTGATGGCAACGGGTTCCCTCTGGTGGTCACAGAATGTAATGTGTAAAATAATATATTTGGTACACTCTCTTATGGAATGTTGGGTGAAGTGTCCAAGAATGACCTGAAGCCTTCAGTGAAATTTGCAAAGGACAGCAGAGAGGATTCAGCCTAGACACAAGGCCGCATATCCTGGGACCCAGGCTGTGTAATTGCAGGGCGAGGTTGTCCAGAGCTGGGATGGGCATCCAGGGTCTCCTGCTACTACTGTGAGAGCAACCCAGCACAGGATGGTGCTGCTAATTCTTGGAGACCCTGAGCATTCAAGTCAGGTGGTTGAGGCCCCTCTGGGAAAGTGACCCAGATCCCAAAAATCAACTTATGAAAAGCCAAATTTTCCAAAGGACCAATGTGTTGAGTAAAGAATTGGCTGAATTTATCAGAATTACCAATTGACCAAAATTTGTTCGAAATAACATTCTCTCTCTCTCTCTATATATATCTCCACCCATTGCCATCGAGTCAATTCCAACTCATAGCAACCCTATAGGACAGAGTAGAACTGCCCCAGGGTTTCCAAGGAGCAGCTGGTGGATTCAAACTGCAGACATTTGGCTTAGCAGCTGAGCTCTTAACCACTGTGCCACCAGGGCTCCATGTATTTATGTATATGTATATATATGTGTGTATATATATATGTGTGCATATATATATAATTGATTTTATTTTTGTTGTTGAGAATATACACAGCAGAACATATACCATTTCAACAATTTCTACATATACAATTCACTGACATTTATTACATTTTCCAGGTTATGTAACCATTCTCCCCTTCCTTTTCTGAGTTGTTTCTCTCCTATTCACTTAAATTTATTGCCCCCTAAGTTTACTATCTAATCTTTTGAGTTACTGTTGTCAATTTGATCCCATATAGGCAGATTTTAAATGAAAATAACATTCTTGAATGTGTTCAATGAATATGAAAGAAGCCTTCTTAGGACCGTGACCAATATTTCAGTATTTTATGTGGGAAAATTTCAATTTAGATGAATTTCTTTCTATTCATTTTACAAATAATCTTCTTTTTGCCAATATAGTCATAGACATTCAAGAATAAATCAAACCAACCATCTGCTGTTGAGTTAATTTCTACTCATGGGAGTAGAACTGTACTCCATAAGGTTTTCATGGCTGTGACCTTTTGGAAGCCGATCCCTAGGCCTTTCTTCCAAGGTGCCTCTGGGTGGGTTTGAACCACTAACCTTTTGATTAGTAGCCAATCATTCGAGAATACCACTTTTTTAAATAAGTTCTTTAGTAAATCAGTAAAATTTGTTAGTTTGGTCAATAGTTTATATGGCTAATTGGCTTTCAGTGAATTGACCTTTTAGCAAAATGATCTTTAGGAGAACTGACTTTTGGCAGATTAATTTGTAGTAAATAGCTTCCAGACCCCCTCACTCTGTGTCTCAGGAGACCCTGGCAACTTATTTCAGTTGGGCAGCCTTTGTTTTGCTGTGGAATTTCAGCATGAGATACCCTGAGTCATATACCGCCAAGTTGTGGACTCCGTCATGCCAAGAAGGGCACCCAGAAGCAGCAGAAGGGAGCGAAGGGCCTAGGCTTCTGAGTCACATAGACTTAGGCTTGAATCTCAACTCTTCTGCTGGCCTTGGACAATTTGCTTGATGTTTCCCTCTAAGCCTCAGTTTTCTCATCTTAAAATGGAGGAAAAAATACTTTGTAGAGATACTGTAATGATTTAGTAAAATTATCTGTGTCCATCACCTGGCTCAATGCCAGCACACAGTAGACCCACACTTAGCTTAGTATCAGATATAGAGTATTTATCATGGTTCGGGTCCCAAGCTCAGCACTTAGCCAGGATTACAGTTTACTGAATTTCTTGTTGTCTATCCCCCTTCCCCACTGGAATGTACATTTCATGATGGGTGGGCTTTGTTTTGTCCATTGCTGAATCCCAATCAACTAGAACAGTGCCTGGCAGAGTAGGCCCTAAATAAATACGTGCTGAATTAATGAATTATCACATACAATTATCACCACCGTCCTATGAAGCAGGGTATGCTTAGTGATGGCAATGGTGCTACAAAGGTACCCCAAACTTTAAAGGAGGGAAACCCTTTTCTCTTACCAGAGGAAGTGTACTCCGAAGCATGCAGGTGAAATCCCTACTGTGTTTTTATTTTCTCTGTCTATCTTCCCACCACTTGACCTGGAGGCAAACCTAGTCATGGGATGTGTGCAAAAGAGCAGGGAGATGAGAGATCTGGCTTTCTGGCCAGAAAACCAGGGATGAAGGACCTCTGGGAGCAAGAGAATGTGGGGGGATTATGTAAAGAAGGGAGTTTGAAAAGAGATTTTAATGCATATGAGTTCCTTGCTCACCCTTGAGTGTACATATGTGGATCTGACTCTAAACAATATATCAAAGGAGTTGAGAACTGAACCATGGGTTCACTGGGGTTGTAAATATAGATAGGCAAACTTTCCCTTTCCTGTAAGAATCAGGGACTTCTTGAGTCAGGAACCATTTTGCTGCCTCCTTTACTATTTCTTTAAATTAATACCATTTTTTCCTTTAAGGTGTTGGCCATCTACTTGAGGAGATAAGTGAAATGTAACAGTGGAAAATCAAAGAATCAAGAACCATTCCCTTTATTTATTTTTGAAATGGTACCAAGTGCCTGACATGAAGGTGTCCAGGAAAGAAAAGGTGAAGAGTGGGGTTAAGCGGACAGAGAGGCTGTTTGGAGGAAGCCTGCTGGCTGGGCCTCAAAGGATGGTAGGAGTTAAAGGGTGAATTCCAGGAAGGGGAAAGAGCATAACCAAAGGTACAGAGGAAGGAGGGATGGGGAGCAATCAGGGCAATTCATATGAAGGGCTCATTTTAAGGAGCCATATGAGGGGAGGTTAGATTTTTAGGGCAGAGCTGCATCATGGAGGGCTATGGAATTAGGAAGTAGACTTTGAAACAGAACTCAAAGCGCTAGTGATCCATAGCAGGTTTTTGAGCTAAGGACTGATGTGGCAGAAGGAACATTCTAGGGAGATTATTCGGTTGGCTACTATCTTCTCTTCCTCTCTTAGACTCACCCCTGAACAAGAGGATGTTGTTCAGATCATGGGAAGACTCATGGATTTATTGTTCCCCACTAAACTGGGATTAGATGGTAGGACGTAAACTCAGATTCCTTTAGTCCTTAGGTCTGAGATGGGAGTGGGTGGGCTGGATTTTATTGATTGAACCACATGGGGCTTTTAGCCAAGGTCTGGTGGTAGGAAAACTCCCACGAAGGCTTTTTCAAGCCTTTCAGCAATGGTCACTTTGGATCAGTCTGTCCTTCCTCCTATATGTCCTGTTTGTCATCTTTATCATTCTCTTGCTTGGGGAACAGAAAAGAGCCCAGTATGGCTGGATCCAAGTAAGCCAAAGAAGAGTGGTAGATGCCTGTGTACCCATCAGCTTTCAGGACATCTCCCTTGGGGCCCCCCCAGCCACTTCCATGCACAATGGCCATGACTAAAGACATCATCTTCCTGTTGGACTCAACTTATCTCACATTCTAAGTTATGCTTGGACTCTCCAACCTGAGACATGGATGGGAGCCTCATCTGCTCCCTCACTCACACCCTTCCAATTCCACCTCCTAAGCATCTCTCATATTGGCCTTTTCTCTCCTTTTGTGAAACTAGTGTCATCATCTCTGTCTAGATTACTGCATCTATCCCCAACCTCCCTGTCTCCCCTTCCTAAGGACACCAAATCAATCAGTATGAAATTCACGTACAATTGAAGATCTTTCTGTCCTGCTTAAGACCTTTAAGATCTACAATGTTAGATACAAACTCTGTTACATGGCCTTATCCTCCCAGGCCAGGGCTCTTTCCAAACTATGAGCCTTCAAGTAATGGTGAAGAATGACAAGACCCCCAGTGCAGAGGAAGAACAGGTTTATTTGGTAAAGATAATGGAATGTAAGGGACCTAGTAGGCAAGGAGGACAGCAGGTCTCACAGAAAGAAGACTGCTCTGATCCCAAAATGGTGGCTGTGTCATTGTCTAGGACATGGATCAAGCTTCTGTGAGGCCTGGGAAGCTGGGCAGGGAGTATGTTGAGCAGCAGGAAATGTTTCTGTTGGGAGAAGACACCAGTCAGAATGGAGACTTAAGATCACTGACTCTTCTTATTGGTACTGGCCCATCATCAAACTCTCTCTCCAGTGGGAGGGGAGGAGGCTGAGATTCAGGGGCTAGGGGTCTTGTCTTAGCCACAGTGCAGCCTAGGCCTGGGGCCAGGTGCCTCCTTGTGCACATGTTTGAGTGTGTGTGTATGTCCATATGTTCTTGTGTGTGAACGTGTACATCTGCGGATATGTCTGAGTGACCATGTGTTTGGGCATTTATGTCTCTGTGTGTCTGTGACCATGTGTGTCTTTTTGAAACACTGTGTTGCTCCACCTATCAGCATATCTGTGCTTCTGTGTGTGTCTGCATGGGTGTCGGTCTCTCTCTTTGGATGTCACTATCCCATGTCCCCTGCTGCCCCCTCCAGAAAAAGGACAGCCAGTCCTACAAATCCTGGGGTGGGGGGCAGGAATCATCACACCCACCATCATGCTTACACAGCAGCACTCACCAGCTCAGCAGAGGCCAGGGCTCTTCCTGGAAGGCTTAGACCTTGATGACAAATTTCAATCCAGGGATTAGCAAGTCTGGAAAAAACAAAACAAAACAGATCAGAGTGATGACCTCAGTGTGAAGGAGTCCAGAATTCCTGCTGAGGTCTGGGGCCAAGGGATGGGAGCTCTGAACATCCAGCTCAGGCTGGACTTGGAGGGGCAGGCCTCCTTCCACCAGCCAGCCCAGTTGTTCTCTGTGTCAGGTCTGATTGGGGGAGTCAGAGTCTACACTTCAAAAGTATCTAGATAACTAAAGGCAAAAATGAAACTCAAAATGGGGAGAGTTGAGGCCAAAGGTCTGACTATCTTCCAGCTTGCAGTAACAAAGCTCTCCATGGGAAACTGTTGTTCCTGCAAGGGGGACAAGAGGGCTTGGAAGTGGGTACTTACTGGCAATGTTATGTACCAGGGTGACATCCAGGTGGCTGAGAATTTCATTGACCAGAGCGCACACCTGGGGCAGAGAGGGGAGTTAGGCAAAGTGGCACCTGGAGGGAGACTCTGGTGACAGCAGCATCCCCTGCTGAATTTTGGGGGGAGATTTTCTATCATTTTTCTATCTCTAGAAGTGCTTGATTCTAAGCCGTCCCACAGATGAATGCTCACACATCCACACTGGATACAAGGAGAAACTGAAGCCATGAATTGCACGACATGCCTGGGTTCACTCCGTGTTACCACATCTGCTTCTAAATAGAGTGGGCTGTTCTATAAGGAATAAATTTCTGTTTATAAAGGACCCCAAGCATAGGACCAGACTGGGAGCTCCTGGAAGCAGGGGCCAATCCATTCCAGTGCAGTGTGGACAAGCACAGCGCCTGGCCCAGGGCAGGAAACAATCAGTGTTAAAGGATAGAAAGAAGAAACGTGGACAGATAGATCAATGGACAGATGGATTGATAGATATAAATTACTTATTAAACCGAGAGGCTCAGGCCAGCTCATCCTAGGGAAGTCTTTCAGCCTGAGAATCTCTAAGACCCAAGGATCAGGAGAATCCCACTTTTGCCCACTTACTTTGCCCTGTATCAGCTCAGAAGGAACATTATTCACGATCCCGGTGAGGCTGTCGACAAGGCTTTGAATGAGGGGAGGGGCAATTCTGAAAGAGAAAAGTCATGGGGTGACGTTGGACCTGCAGCCACCTGCAGTTGCTATGGAAAAGACTTCAGAGGGACCACTATGCCCACCACAGTCTTAGCACTAAGCAACTGAAAACTGCAGGTGAACGCCAAAGGGTCTATCTAAGGGTGAGTTACGCTCCACACAGCACACAGTAGTAGTAGTAGTAGTAGGTATGTGTTGAATAAACACATGAAGTTATTCACAAAGTCTTTGTAGAACCCATAAATGAATGAATAGTGCTTAGTACATGGCTATCATGAGGATTCAACAACATGATACATGTAAAGCACATTATTTGTGTTCAGTAATTATTAGCTATGATCAGAATGACTATTGCATATTCTGCATGTCATAGTCTCCCTGTGTGACAGGTAACTAAACTAAGTAACTTAGCTAGGCTCCATAGCTATTTTACCCTTTACTGGGATAAAGTACAGTCATACCTATTATACTAGTAGCTCTGTCAATAACCCCAATGTAGCTCTGTATTACAGATGAGTAAGCTAAGACCTAGAGATGGGGAAGCATTGTCCAAGTTCACACAGGATGCTCCCCACTTCCTCCCTCCCACTTCCCAATAAGAGATGGGGCTTGAACTCAGATCTCTTGTTGTCTAATCCAGCATAAAATTGACTGGCCTGGTTTAAGAAGAGACAAGTGACTCTTTACCCATCCATCTACCTATCCATCCATCCATCCTTCCAGCCATCTATTCATCCTCCCTCTCATCCATTTTCCCACCCTTCCAATCTCCCATTCACCTATTCTCCCACTGTTCCATCTTTCCAGTCATCTATCCATCATCCCACCCTGACGTCTATGCACATAAGTTACCCACCGTGGACTCACCCATCAAGCAGGGAGATTTTCAGGCTGCCAGGGGAATGGGTGCAGTCACCAACGATCAGGCGGAATTTCCCCTGATCATCTTGCACAACTAAGAGTTCCACAGTGATGTTCAGCTTCACATTCAGTCTCCATGGACCTCCAACTATGGGCCTACAGAGGAGATGGAACAGTTGGCACCTGGCCCCGCCACATTCCAAGACAGAGGGGGATTTTCTCCTCACCAGGAATGCCAGCCTCACTTCATTCCATCTTGCCCACAGTTGTACTCATCTCATTTCCCATTAGGGAAAACCAAGGCTCAAAGAGTTCAAATGAAATTTCCCAGGATTACTTGGCATATCAGCAAATAAGCTGAAGTTGGAGGTTCAGGTCTACTAGATGCCAACACCCCCTTTTTGGTTACCCATTGTCATCAGAGTCTCCTTTGGTGAACCATCCTCCCACACCCTGTGGAGCCCGCTCACATCTTCACATTGATGACCAGGCCCAGAGGAATGGTGACATAGAGACGGTGGCCATCAGGACTCTGCACAAGGCCAAGTTCCAGCAGCTGAGGATCAGTGACTTTTACTCTGTCCAAGGAGCAATATTGGAGAAAGAAACATCAGCTCCTCTAGCCCCAATCTCACTAAGACCAGAAACCACCTAACCCAACCTCACTCATCCCAGTGACGGAGCTGCCCATAAGGTAGGGTTGGAGAAACAGGAAGGGAGTTTTGAAGCAAAAGCCACATGGGTTCAAAATTGCACATTAGTCTTCCCCAGTCTCTACAATGGGTCAGATCCTAACACACTTATTGACCTCTCCTCATCTCAATTCTAGGAAGTATTTCTAAATAGGGGCCATGTCTGGGTAATACTTGCACCTCGTATGCCCAGCGCAGAGCCTAACAAAGAAAAGGGCTGTTTCATATTGGTTGAATTTGTGGATTAATGAGAGGATGGATAGACAGATGTGTGGGTGGATGGATGGGAGAGTAAGTGATTAGATGAAAGGGAAGATGGAGGAACGGATGGATGGGTAAGTGGATGATGTATTGGCAACAGCAATAAGTTTTGCACAAACATTTATGGATAGGAATCACTCAACCTGCCATGGCCTTCAGTGACAGGTCAATTGACAATGTTTATCATGGGGATTAAGAGATAGGAAGTCAGGGAGAAGGGGCAAAGGATGGAAGTGAGCTCTTCTCTGTGACAGTCACTGCACCAGGTGATCTAAATCTTCTCTAGTCCTCCAAACAGTCAGTGGATATTATAATCTCCATTTGCAGATAAGGAAGCCAAGCCCAGAAAAATTGAGTACCTTGTTCCAGGTCACCCAGCAAATACATCGTATATTACAGAATCAAACTCAAGTCTCTCTGTCTGCCTGTCTTCAAGTCAGAGGGCAAGCACCTGGATGGATAGGGATCTTGGAAATTGCTTTGATCCAGGCTTATCAAGGGACCAAGCTTTGTCAGCATCAAGCTTTTCCATTATTGCATTCTTGTCTTAAATGAAACAGCACACTGGGTCTTTCCATGGACATCACATTGCTCTTAATCATATCACCAGTGTAACTGAGGAGGGCAACCTACATTTCCTTGCTTACATTGAAGGCTGCCTGTGTTTGAAGGGATTCCACAGGTAGAGAGAAAAACATTACTGCAGTGTAGTGGAAAGAGCCTTGGCTTTGGGCTTAGGTAAACTTGAAATGGATTCTTTGCTCTGCATCACTGTAGTTGTGTGAGCATGGGGACCTCTCTAGGCCTCAGTTTTCCCACCTGTAAAACTGGAATTGTTATCTTGACCTCAAAGTGTTGTTGTGAGAATTGGAGAGGATGCTGGGGACCCAGGACGTGTAAGAGGGTGGCTGGTGTGCCCTGCAAGATTGTGAGAAGGGTCTCAGGACTGAATCTTGCCCCATGTTCAGGCTGGCCCGCTAACTCCTTTAGGGCCACTGCCTTGGGATGTCAGATTTCCAACTAGGCTCCCTGGTGGGGGCCAAAGCTCTCTTTCAGGACAACTCACTCAATGAGGTTGTTCTGGAGAAGGTCCCCAACCAGGCCATTAGAGTTGTCTCCTCCAGCCTTCAGGATGTCCAAGATTGGACAGTTTTTGAGAATGCCCAGCAGGTCCCCAGAGAGCAGGCCATTGGTGAGAGCTGGAAATGGACACAAGGGTCCCCAGGAATCAGATTGGACAATTCCATCTACTCTGTCCCTCCTTCCCCACCATTCATCCCTGCTCTCATCTCTCCTCCACTGGATGGTTGGACACACACACACACACACACACACACACAACATCTGAAAGTTGTCAGAGACTCTCACCACTTATCAAGCTTCCAGCAAGATCCGTGGGAATCGAGGACAGAGCTGGCACTAGGGGCAGACCTTCGCCTTCAAGCAGGGCCTTGGTTTGGGCCAGCAGCCCGCAGAAGACAATGAGGCCCCGAATTTGAAACATCTCTCTTGATACCTATGGAGAGAATGAGGGGTCCAGTGTGACATGGATAGCAGAGAAGAATTTATCACCTCCCTCACCTGCTCACTTGTCTGCTCCCCAGAACATCAGGTAGTGAGCAATAATAGCTCCCACTGTTACTATGATAACATTGAGCATTTTCTCTGTGCCTGGCATAAGGATGAGTGCTTACACTCAGTGACCTATTTTATCTTTCCCACAACCCTAAGACATGGGCACTTGTTACCTGCATTGCATAGATGACGAGACTGAGGTCTAGCAGGTTTCAGTAACTTCCCCCAATGTCGCAAATATACAGTGGAGACAGGATTTGGATCCAGAACTGTCTGACCCAGAGGCCACTGTTTAAATGAAGTGACCACCAGATTTATGCGCCAATACCTTGTATCACTGCCCCCAGTCTCTGCTCTTCAGACAAAGCAAATTAAGAGACTTAAACATGCTCATGGCTGAGGAACTAGACTGCCTCACAGTCAGCCCCACTAAGTCCTTTGGTCTCAGGTCTAGGCCCTGATGGTTTGTGGAAGCCTCACAAGTCACAGAATATTGGAGCTTACACAGCTGTAGCCACCATCTCATCCATGCCCAAGCTGGGGAAGCCTTGGGGCCATCCAAAGCCTTCATTACATGGGGACCCAGGGGACCAGAGATGAGTAGTGATGCTTCCAAGGTCACACAAAAAATCGATGGCAGAGCTGTGGCTGGAGGCAGGTCTTCTCGCCCTTCCCTCACCCCACATATGAACACAAGCCTACTTACTATCTCTTCTTCTCCTTTAAACTTAACGGATTTCTGGAGTAACCCCTGAGGTTTGTCTGCCTTTTGAACCAGCCCTCTCCCAGACACCACTCATCTTTTCCCGGACCTATTTGGCAGCCAAAGGGATCAAAAGTGTCAAAGCCAGAGCTGGAACCTATACTTTGGAGATGGCTAGCTGCTTTGGGCAAAATCCCACCAACTGGGTGATGTGGCCAAAACTCTAACACTGTGATTGGCTGAATTTGAAAGGCCTTTTTGGCCCAAAAAGCCAGTGAGCCCTCCCTGGGGAGGTGAACTTGGGTCGGGGGCTCTGAATCGTTTAAGGCAACAGACCTTCAAAGAACCCAGTTGAAGCTAAGGACCCTAGTCCAGGAAAAATGAATCAAAAAAATGTACAAAATTGGGTGGATAATTTTAGGAGGTTCGTGGATAATCCTAATCCCCAATGGCAAACTCGGGGTAGAACTCTTGCCTTAGAGATTTTGATTTAGGGTGTGAATAGCATTCCCCTGAGAAGGTCTAACCTGGAAAATTCAGTGGTTTACACTTACAGCCACCTGCTCCCATCACCATCAAATTCTCTGTTGCAGAATATTTCTACATCAGTGTTACTGGTCTCTTGGGAAAGTGGAGTAAATAGCTATCTTCTCCATCTCCTATAAAATGGCCAGACCTGCTTCTCTTGGGGGAATGAGCGATCCTAAGGGGAGCCTACCAGTACTGGCCCCCCAGCGAGCAGCTCCAGGAGCCCTGCCACCCAGGAGCACTAAGAGGGAGAGGAATGGGCAGATCTCACCTGGACCACTCAGAAGGCCTCGTGCTGTCCTGGTCTGCCCTTCCCTTTCTTGCTTGCTTCTACTGAGGAGGCAGCCTCTTTTATAGTGTGGGAATCAGGAAACATGGGCTCAGAAGATGGGTTTCTAGATAATTCAGAATTCTGCAATCTGGTGGTGTCTTTCAGGGCTCTCCAAAGTAAATAATTGCCAATCACATTAGAAGGTGGGGCAGTTAAGCCATTTGATCGGCAAGTTAAACAGAGAAAAACTTGAGATGGGGTTGTTACTCAAGACTTCACAGTTTCAGGAATGGGGCTGGAGACCCATGCTCCGAGGTGGACTGAAGGATCACGTGTGGGACACCAGGAGAGGCAGCCAGTGGAGCCCAGGAGGGGCCCTCAGTCTCCCATCAAGGCCCTTTTCCATTCCTGATCCAATACTTTTCTCTGTTGGGGGACTTCTGCCCCCAAAGTGTTGAAAAGAGTAAAACTGCATGTGAACTCCACACATCTGGGGTGTCCTCAATTCCAGGCAGGGGCCTCCCATTTCCTGAGTTTCTATTGCGTGAAAGTCACATGAGGGGCTATATGTCCTCACAACAACCCTGAGAGGGAGGGTTATTTCTTCTTACTTACAGAGAAGGAAACTGAGGCCCAGGGGGACAAGTGACCTGCCTGGAGACACAGACAGGCGGCAGAGCCAGAACTCAACTCATTAGATCATAATGACAATAAAAGCAATGTCAACCAACACTTCTTGAGCTCCTGCTGTGCGCCAGGCCCTGTGTAGTTTTTCACATACAGCTTCTCATGAATCCTCACAGCATCTTGTAAGGTAGGAATGAGCACCACCATTTTACAAGGAAGAAACTGAGGCTTGGAGTGTGAGGCGACATGTTGGAGTTACATGACTGGTGTGGAGTGGAGGCAGTGGTACTGTACTCCAGGCCTTTCTCTTATCACTTGGCTGAGAGGTGGAGGTGCTTTCCCCACACTCAGTGACCATTTCCCTTTCCCTTGTCTATGAATTTCATGCTCTTATGCTTCCAATTTTCATATTCCAGAATATTCTTTCCAGGTTCCCAGGTCTGAGGGATTTTGTGTATCCTGGTCTCTAATCTTACCCTTTCTTTTACCCTCCCTCCGTGAAGGACAAGGCATTTGTCTCCACCACTTGGGCTTTTGAAGTCCATTGTACAGATGAAAAAACTGAGGCACAGAGAGGCCAAGGTCTTGGATTGGCGAGAGCAGACCTTGCTCTGCAAAACCTAACATCCTAGAAGCAAAAGAG
Organism: Loxodonta africana; assembly: GCF_030014295.1. Taxonomy (NCBI): domain Eukaryota; kingdom Metazoa; phylum Chordata; class Mammalia; order Proboscidea; family Elephantidae; genus Loxodonta; species Loxodonta africana. Next base: position 32,440,089 of record NC_087365.1, on the reverse strand, counting down.
GAGAAAGAAGAAAATGCTCATTTAATGAGCACCTACTATGTGTGTGATACTTTCCATATTTGAACCTCATCCTCATCAGTGGTTGGTATTGTTGCTATGTCATATAAGGAGCCCTCGTGGCTCCATAGTTAAGTGCTTGACTGCTAACCAAAAGGCTGGCAGTTTGAACCGACCCAGTGGCTCTGCAGGAAAAAGACCTGGTGATCTGCTTTGTGATAGTTAAGATTGTGTGTCAACTTGGCTGGGCCATGATTCTCAGCAGTTTGGCAGTCGTATGATGTTCTGACCAATTCCATGATGAGATCTGATATAATGTGATCCCCTCCATGATGGGAGCTGCTGTGAGTAGCCAATCAGTTGAAAGGGAATTTTGTTGAGCCTGTGGCCTGCATTAAATATAAGTAGACATTCTGGCAAGGCTTGTGGGCTTTTGCTCGTTCTGGATCCTGCAGCTGGCTCCTGTTCTTCTGACCTCCGGTTCTTGGAAATTGAGCTAGCAGCTAACCTGGGATTCATTGATCTCTGCAGCCTGTAAGCAAGAGCCCTGCTCTCTGACCTGCTGATCTTCAGTTCACCAGCCCCTGCAGCTACGTGAATCAGGAGAAGCCTTTATTCTGACCCATGGACTTGGGATATTCCAGCCTCGACAACCTTGTGAGCCATTTCCTTGACATAAATCTCACTCTACATATACTTATATGCTTTACTGGTTTTGCTTCTCTAGAGAACCCAGGCTAAGACATGCTTCCATAAAGATTACAGCCTAGAAAATTCTATGGGGCAGTTCTACTTTGTCACATGGGTTACTATGAGTTGAAATAGACTCCACAGCACTTAATAACAACATTGATGAGTAGACTGAGGTTTGGAGAGGGGTGGCTACTTCCCAAGGATACATAGCGAGTGCGTGGTGGAGTTGAAATTCACCCCATGTTTGCCAGACTCCCTGTAACCACTGAGCCTGCTGCCTTTCCCTCATGCCAGGCCTGGGCTGAGCCTGCTTCCATTTTCTATGAGAGCCCTGGCCAATACCTCCAAGGGGCAGGTGGTAACAACTCTTGTGGGTTGTTTAGGTCACTTCAATATTTGTGGAGAAAATGAGGCAGAAAAATCAAAGAACTCATTCAAGTTTGTGCAGTCAGTTAATGGACAGCTTATATCCTTCAGCATTAAGGCAGGAGGCTGAATATGTGTAGTGGCAGGAAGAGGATAGGTTTGGGAGCAGACAGCCCTAGTTTAAATCCTGTGGCCCTGGGAAAGTCACTACAACCCTCTGGACTTCAGTTTCCTCATCTGTACAATGGGGAGGATAAGATTTACCTCTCAGGGTTATTGGGGGTCAATGTTTGAGAAACTGATATGAATCTCTGTTCATGAACTCAGAAGTCCACGAATTTTTCCTATTTATCTATAAACCCAGTAAATCCCAATGCTGTTGAGTTAATTCCAACTCATAGCAACTCCATGTATTACAGAGTAGAACTGCTCCATGGGAATTTCTTGGCTGTAATCTTTATGGAAACAGATCACCAGGCCTTTCTTCCAAGGTGCCTCTGGGTGGACTTGAACCACCAACCTTCTGGTTAGCAGCTGAGTGCCTTAACCATTTGCACCAGCGCTGCCACTAATTGTGAGACAGCCCTGAATTCTAAACCCGGCTCAGCTGATTACCAGCTGCATGACTTAGGGCAAGCTACTGCCACTCTTTCCCCCACGTGTCTGTCAGCTTGTCGTACTATGGGGGATTGCATGTTTCTGTGATGCTGGAAGCTATGCCACCAGTATTCAGATACCAGGAGGGTCACCCATGGAGGATAGGTTTCAGATGAGTTTCCAGACTAAGACAGAGTAGGAAGAAGGACCCGGCAGTCTACTTCTGAAAAGCATTAACCACTGAAAACCTTATGAATAGCAGCGGAACATTGTCTGATATAGTGCTGGAAGATGAGCCCCCCAGGTTGGAAGGCATTCAAAAGATGACTGGGGAGGAGCTGCCTCCTCAAAGTAGAGTTGACCTTAATGATGTGGATGGAGTAAAGCTTTTGGAACCTTCATTTGCTGATGTGGCACGACTCAAAATGAGAAGAAACAGCTGCAAACATCCATTAATAATCGGAACCTGGAATGTACGAAGTATGAATCTAGGAAAATTGGAAATCATCGAAAATGAAAAGGAACACATAAACATCGATATCCTAGGCATTAGTGAACTGAAATGGACTGGTATTGGCCATTTTGAATCTGACAATCATATAGTATACTATGCTGGGAATGACAACTTGAAGAGGAATGGTGTTGCATTCATCATCAAAAAGAACATTTCAAGATGTATCCTGAAGTACAACGCTGTCAGTGATAGGATAATATCCATATGCCTACAAGGAAGACCAGTTAATACGACTATTATTCAAATTTATGTACCAACCACTAGGGCCAAAGATGGAGAAATAGAAGACTTTTAACAGCTGTTGCAGTCTGAAATTGATTGAACATGCAATCAAGATGCATTGATAATTACTGGTGATTGGAATGCAAAAGTTGGAAACAAAGAAGAAGGATCAGTAGTGGGAAAATATGGCCTTGGTGATAGAAACAATGTCGGAGATTGAATGATAGAATTTTGCAAGACCAATGACTTCTTCATTGCAAATACCTTCTTTCACCAACATAAACGGCAACTATACACATGAACCTCGCCAGATGGAACACACAGAAATCAAATTGACTATATCTGTGGACAGAGACGATGGAAAAGCTCCATATCATCAGTCAGAACAAGGCCAGGGGCCGACTGTGGAACAGACCATCAATTGCTCATATGCAAGCTCAAGATAAAACTGAAGAAAAACAGAGCAAGTCCATGAGAGCCAAAATATGACCTTGAGTATATCCCACCTGAATTTAGAGACCATCTGAAGAATAGGTTTGATGCACTGAACACTAGTGACCAAAAACCAGATGAGTTGTGCAATGACATCAAGGACATCATACATGAAGAAAGCAAGAGGTCATTGAAAAGACAGGAAAGAAAGAAAAGACGAAGATGGATGTCAGAGGAGACTCTGAAACTTGCTCTTGATCGTTGAGCAGCTAAAGCAAAAGGAAGAATTGATGAAGTAAAAGAACTGAATAGAAGATTTCAAAGGGCGTCCCGAGAAGACAAAGTATTATAATGACATGTGCAAAGAGCTGGAGATTGAAAACCAAAAGGGAAGAACATGCTCGGTGTTTTTCAAGCTGAAAGAACTGAAGAAAAAATTCAAGCCTCGAGTTGCAATAGTGAAGGATTCCATGGGGAAAATATTAAACGATGCAGGAAGCATCAAAAGAAGATGGAAGGAATACACAGTCATTATACCAAAAAGAATTAGTCGATGTTCAACCATTTCAATAGGTGGCATATGATCAGGAACCGGTGGTACTGAAGGAAGAAGTCCAAGCTGCTCTGAAGGCATTGGCGAAAACAAGGCTCCAGGAATTGATGGACTATCAATTGAGATGTTTCAACAAACAGATGCAGCACTGGAGGTGCTCACTCATCTATGCCAAGAAATATGGAAGACAGCTTCCTGGCCAACTGACTGGGAGAGAGCCATATTTATGCTTATTCCCAATAAAGGTGATCCAACCGAATGTGGAAATTATAGAACAATATCATTAATATCACACACAAGCAAAATTTTGCTGAAGATCATTCAAAACTGGCTGCAGCAGGATATCGACAGGGAACTGCCAGAAATTCAGGCAGTTTCAGAAGAGGACGTGGAACCAGGGATATCATTGCTGATGTCAGATGGATCCTGGCTGAAAGAGAATACCAGAAGGATGTTTACCTGTCTTTTATTGGTTATGCAAAGACATTCGACTGTGAGGATGATAACAAACTATGGATAACATTGCAAAGAATGGGAATTCCCGAACACTTAATTGTGCTCATGAGGAATCTTTACACAGATCAAGAGGCAGTTGTTTGGACAGAACAAGGGGATACTGATTGATTTAAAGTCAGGAAAGGTGTGCGTCAGTGTTGTATTCTTTCACCATACCTATTTAATCTGTATGCTGAGCACATAATCTGAGAAGCCGGACTATATGAAGAAGAACAGGGCACCAAGATTGGAAGAAGATTCATTAACAACCTGCATTATGCAGATGACACAACCTTGCTTGCTGAAAGTGAAGAGGACTTGAAGCACTTACTAATGAAGATCAAAGACCACAGCCTTCAGTATGGATTACACCTCAACATAAAGAAAACAAAAACCCTCACAACTGGACCAATGAGTAACATCATGACAAACGGAGAAAAGATTGAAGTTGTCAAGGATTTCATTTCACTTGGATCCACAATCAACAGCCATGGAAGCAGCAGTCAAGAAATCAAAAGATGCATTGCACTGGGTAAATCTGCTGCAAAGAACCTCTTCAAAGTGTTGAAGAGCAAAGATGTCACCTTGAAGACTAAGGTGCACCTGACCCAAGTCATGGTATTTTCAATCACATCATATGCGTGTGAAAGCTGGACAATGAATAAGGAAGGCCGAAGAAGAATTGACGCCTTTGAATTGTGGTGTTGGCGAAGAATATCGAATACACCTCGGTCTGCCAAAAGAAAGAACAAATCTGTCTCAGAAGAAGTACAGCCAGAATGCTCCTTAGAGGCAAGGATGGCAAAACTGCGTCTTACATACTTTGAACATGTTGTCAGGAGGGATCAGTCCCTGGAGAAGGACATCAGGCTTGGCAGAGTACAGGGTCAGCGGAAAAGAGGAAGACCCTCAACGAGGTGGGTTGACACAGTGGCTGCAACAATGAGCTCAAGCATAACAACGATTGTAAGGATGGCGCAGGACTGGGCAGTGTTTCGTTCTGTTGTGCATAGGGTTGCTATGAGTCGAAACCAACTTGACGGCACCTAACAACAACAACAACTGCCACTCTTTGGGCTTTGGTTTCCTCCTCTATAACATGGAGCTAACACCACCCACCTCCTAGGGCTGTGGAGAGGGTTAAATGTGGGAACAAATGCAGCTTCCAGCCTAATACCTGGCACAGAGTCTGTGCCCTAAGACTGTGAATTGCAGCTACAGGGCACAGATGGTCGGGCCTGAAGCAAGGTTCAGGTCATAATGTGCGGATTCTTTCTGCTTAAACGGAGCCCTGGTGGCCCAGTGGTTAAAAGCTACGGTGAGCTACGGCAGCTAACCAAAATGTTGGCAGTTCAAACCCACCAGTCACTCCTTGGAAACTCTATGGGGCAGTTCTACTCTGTCCTATAGGTTCACTATGAGTTGAAATTGACCCTACGGCAACGAGTTTTTTCTGCTTAAGCTGCCCCTACCCCCGACCCCAGTATTATCATACCAAAACCCGTTGCCTTCAGGCCTATTCCGACTCGTAGTAGACCCTATAGAACAGAGTAGAACTACCCCACAGGGTTTCCAAGGAGCTGCTGGTGGATTTGAACTGCCAACCTTTTGGTTAGCAGCCGAATTCTTTAACCACTGCACCACCAGAGCTGCAGTATAATGATTAAAAAAAAAAAAAGCTGTCTAGTGGGTTCCGAGTCATAACGACCCTATAGGACAGAGTAGAACTGCCCCATAGGGTTTCCAAGGAGCAGCTGGTGGATTCCAACTCCTTGAGGAAGCCTCTGAACTGCCCCAGGAGGGTTTAGGAGGAAGGTGACAAACGGTGCCTTCAGTGAGAGCCCAGGCAACCCCCAGGGTACAGGACCAGCTTTCCTGTGTTTGCTCTTTGACTCAGGAGCAGGAAGAACCCCACAGGCTCCAGGCTGTCAAGGGGGGCCATTTGTGTGAATACCAGAGTTTAGGGTTGCAAATCCCTGGTAAAGCATTTCAGATTAGGAAGCTTGAATGGAAAGATGGAGACTTGAGCTTCTCTTGCCCTATGTTTGTCTGAGCTGTTAACACTTCCTTGTTTGGGTTCGTCAGTTCAGTGGAACATGTATTTCATCACTTTCCCCTGGAAGGGAGGGAGGGAAGGCTGGGGGCGGGGGTTGCCCTAGAGTCTGGCTGCCTTCAGGCAGCCTGGACTTGGCCATTTCCTTGCTACGTGACATTGGGCAGGTGACTTTATCTCTCTGAGCCTCAGTTTCTACTTGGGCGAAATGGGATAACAGTTTTGTTATGGGGTTTGCAGTAAGGATTTGATGAGATGCTGAATATAAACTCCGAGCACCATGTTTGGCACATACCAAGTGCTTAGTACATGAGTGATACTACTGTTGTTATTCCCCCTTGATTTCTCAGTATGTTTTCCAAACCCTCGGGTGGAGATGGGAGGGAATCAATATTTATTAACTGCATAGTCAATAATCAAATAATTAAAAATTATTTAAATGACATATAATAAGAATTTCCCATGGACCTAACATATGTTAAACATAATACAAATGATTTTTAAAAACGTATTCATCACAAGCAGCCTGCAAGGTATTTTTAAATTTTTGTTAAAATAGAATATTTATTTTAAAATGCACATAAGCAAATAGTTCAAAGAATTTTCACAAAGTGAAACACTTCACCCTAACCAGCACCCATGTCAAAAAACAGAGCAGTATCAGTTCTTCAGAAGCCCCTTTAGTCCCCTCCCAGTCCCTAAGCTATCCCAGAGGGTAGCCACTCCCCTGTTCTCTAACAGGATAGATTAGTTTTCCTTATTCTGGAGCTTCATACATATGGGAGCATATGACATGTGCTCTTTTGCATCTGGCTTCTTTCACTTAACCTTGTGTTGTTTCTGCAACTCATCCAGATGGTCATGTGTGGTTGTGGATTCCTTTCATTGCTGCAGAGTTTCCCACTGGGTGGCTAGGCCGCAAGTTATTTACCCATATTCTATTTATCTGTTTTTTAGATGAGCAGTTAGGGAGTTTTTAGTTTGGGGCTGTTGTGAATATTGCTGCAGTGAACATCAATGCACAAGTCTTTTGGTGCCAGCTAGCGTGCATTGCTGTTGAGTATACACCAAGTGGGGGAATTGCTGGGCCATAGGGCAGGCACATGTTCAGCTTCAGTAGATGCTGCCACACAGTTTTATAAAGTAAAATTTACCTCCCACTAGCAGTATGTGAGGGTTTCTGTAGTTCCATGCCCTATAAGAATTTGATTCCCATTCTGCAGATGAGGAAGACTGAGAAGTAAAGTGTTTTTTCCCAAACAGCTACTGAGTCATAAGACCAAGATTCATTCACTCATTTAACCATAAATATCTGCTGAGCCCAAAGTCTGTGCCCAACTCTATGCTGGGGGTTGGTGACTCATCAGTCACCATGATGGACACGGTCCACACTCTCATGGGACTTCTAGTTGACCTGAATCTAATCTGAACTCAAATATGTTCAGCTCCAAAGTTTATGCTTTTCCACTCTATCACCCTTTCTCTGGAGCCTGGGGAAGTGCTTGGCACACAGCAGGGGGATTGAATGAACGAGGGAATGGGAAATCTCAACAGGACCCTCCCTGCGTTGCTCAGCAAATCCATGGGTGGGTTTCTGTTTGCAAACGACAGACCAGGGCTGCTTTCTCTGGTGTTTCTGGGCTGATGGGCAAACCCAGGGATATTTAGTCTGGGAATGGACGCTTTATCAGGTTGGGCTTCTGGAACCCAAGCCTCAGGGCCCGGGCAGGGGGACCTCTACATCCTCCCGAGCTAGAGGGAGTTTATTGGGAGAGAAGACAGGAGGTCCACAGGAGCTATGGTAAAGGTTTCCAGAGACAGCATAAGCTCCACTCTGAAGGAGACTTAAGGTCCCAGGACATGGCAGGTCCTGATCATCGTAGGCAGCTAGAGGACATTCCGTCTGGCGTGTGGAGGTTGGCTGAATTCATGGTTGGTTGACTTCATGAAGTGCAGCCTGTTGTGTAAGAAGGTCCACCTTTGGTCACCAGGCCTACACCCCTTCCACCCACAAACCCACACTGAAGGAAAACTTATCCAACCATGCTGACCAAGGGCCGATGCCAGGAGCACTCACATGCAAATTCTTCCCAAACAATTTTAAATTATTCGTTTCTTGTCTTTCTTTCACTGTGAGCTCCGTGAAGGCACATACAGCTCCACGAAGGCAGGGACTATATTAATCTGCAACTGGAGTGGGGATGGGCTTAGGCTTGGGGAGGGGCCGGTGGGCCTACTGGGTTGGGTGGAGATCTTGAGAGAAGCTGCAATCTCTGCTAACCTGAGGTTTGAGTCTGTTTCATAGAAAGTGCAGACAGCCCTCAGGCTCTGGTGGAGGATACTTCTTCCAGCCATTGGCCATGTCCAAGCTGTCTTTCCCATATGGCTGCAGACACTCACCCAGGAGGCTTTTCAACAGTTTCACATCCAGCTGCCTGAGGATTTCATCCATCAGAGGACATACCTGGACCACCATCATAGAGAGAAGGGTTAAGTCAGGGTCTGGGAAAAGAAAGTTGGAGTGCCTATAAACCAGAAACTCCATCAGCCTGAGACCAGAAGAACTAGATGGTGCCTGGCTACCACCAATGACTGCCCTGACATGGAACACAACAGAGAGTCCCTGATGGAGCAGGAGAAAAGTGGGTTGCAGGACTCAAATTCTAGTAAAAGACCAGACTTAATGGTCTGACTGAGACTGGAGGGACCCCAGAGGACATGGCCTCCGGACTGTCTGTTAGCTCAAAACTAAAATCATTCCTGAAGCCAACTCTTCAGACAAAGATTAGAGTGAACCTTAGGACATAGAATGATATTGGTGAGGAGTGTACTTCTTAGCTCAAGTACACACATGAGACTAAGTGGGCAGCTCCTGTCTGGAGGTGAGAAGAGAAGGCAGAGGGGAACAGGAGCTGGTTGAATGGACACGGGAAATACAGGGTGGAGAGGAGGAGTGTGCTGTCCCATTATAGGGAGAGCAACTAGGGTCATGTAACAATGTGTGTATAAGGTTTTATATGAGAAACTGACTTGAATTGTAAATTTTACTTAAAGCACAATAAAAAAGAAAGAAAGTTGGAGTGCCTGTGGCTGGAAGCTTTGACTCACCTGGATTTCCAAAAGGAATTATGCAAGAGGGGTTCCCTTATATTGAGCACCAATTACACACTAGGCACCATGCAGAACACTTTTGTGCATTGTCTTCCTGAATCCTCTTGACAGCCCTATGAGGTTAGGGACTGTGATTTTTTTTTTTAAAGATGGGGAAACTGAGACTCAGGGAGGCTAAGTCACTTGCCCAAGGAGACACAACAAGTAGATGGCAGAATTGTAATTTTAATTGAAATTCTTCAGATTCCAAAGCCCAAGATTTGAAACTCTCCTAACTGCTAATATATATGCCCTGACCCTCAAACTCAAGGAGGTCAAAATGGAAAATATTTTTTCCAAAAGTTACCTGGCTCGCTACCAGGAGTGGAATAACTTTTTCCAGGTTCTCTCTGAGGTTGCGGATAAAATGTTTCATCTTTGGTGGGATATCCCTAGAAAAAGAGGTGGGCGAACAGAACAGATAAATACAGGACATACTGATACCAGGTGCTATGTGTTGAGTACACCTCACACAGTCATTTCGTCCTCACCCAGCCCTATACGAGAAGTATCACTGTCAGCAACAGTCAAAGGAATAACTCAGAGAAGTGACGTGACTTGCTCAAGGTCACACAGCTAGTAAGTGCTGACTGGATTAGAACCATGTCTACATAGATCCAGAGCCCACAGTCTTTCCTCTCCACTGTCCTCCCATGAATGCTGCAGGCGGGCTGCAGAGAGGGAGGAGGAACCTAGGCACTCAATGAACGTCTGACGAGTAAATGGATGGGCATCCACTGAAGACTTAGTTGTATTCAGTATGCTGGGATTACAAAGACAAATCGGGCACAGACCTTGCCCTTGAAGGACTCACAGTCTGTTGAGATTGATGGGTTTGGTCAGTCAATCTACAGATCTTCATTACTGTCTAGTTTTTCTGTCTTGTTCACCACTATATCCCTAGCATGGAGCACAGTGCCTCGCACATAGGAGGTGCTTGGTAAATAGTTGTTGAATGAATGAGTGATGAGGAGGGGTTTTAGAGAAGATGGGAAGGGCACTCCAGGCAAAGGGATCAGCACGTGCAAAGGTGAGGTGGCGTGAAATGCTGGATGTGTTGAGGATGCATGGATCTTTCAGGGAGGCTGGAGGAAAAGGGCTGCAGCTCCAGGCAGGGAGAGGACAGGTAGTCGCATTCGGGAGTTTGTGCTTTATCCTGAGGGCATTGGAGAACCATTGGAAGGTTTGGACCAAGGGCTGGAACTTGACCAGATTTCTGTGTTAGAAGGTTATTTCAGTTGCAGGGTGGAGAATGGAATGGAGGAGGTGAGATGTGAGTCAGGGAAACCCGGGAGGAGGCTACTGCAATGGTCCAGGCAGCTGACTGAGCCAGGGCAGTGGCTGTTGGGATGAAGAGAAAGGAGAGATGAAGGGCTACCAGGAGGTCAATACGGGAACCAGTGAGAGATGGGTTGCAGAGAGTGAGGAGGAGGAGGAGTCTGGCTCCTGAGAGGGTGGCAAGGCCATCACTGGGATGGGGACGTGGGAGGAGCAACAGATCCAGGGGAAAGGATGAGGTCTGTTTGGACTTATCCAGGAGGTGGGGGAGAAGTGAGGCTGCAGCTAGGGCAGTGGGAAGGGAGCCAGGGCTGGGGGATGGCAGCTGGGGCCTTACTCAGTTAGGACCATCACATTGACACTGCTGGGCTCCACGTGGCAACTGCCCATTGCCAGATCCCTTCGGCCAAACTCGTCTTTCTCCAGCCAGAATTCCACGACGAGGTTCACGTGTGCATGTAGCTGTATGATCTTGTTATTGAAGGGCCTGGGGAAGAGAGAGCAGAGAAGGAGGACGAGGTGGAGAGGGAGGAGGAGGGAGAGGAGAGGAGACAGAAACTGTAGGAGGAGGTGGAAGTAGCCAACATGAAGGGTGGCTCACTCCTGTAGGCAAAGATGGCCGCTGTCTGCTGCCGGGGCCTCTCCTTGCACCCTGAGCCCTTTCAACAAACTAGTGAGGAAGGCCCAGTGGGGATTCATGTCACCTGGATGTTAAATCTTCAAGTCAGGGATTAAGGAGAAAATTGGGAAAGCCAGAGTGGCTTTCAATAGACCAGATCAGGGGCCTTTAAAAATTCAAAAGCTGAGAAATGTATTTTCAAAATCTTTACCATTTAGCTGTGAGCTCCCTTTCCTTGGGAAAAAGACAGTTTGAACAAAAGGAAAGAAGAGTAATGAGGCAATTAATCACTAATTAATCATTAATGGGATTCTCTCTCTTTTTTAAAAAAAAAAAATCAAACCCAGTGTAGTGAATTCACATAGGTTTAAATGAGCAAATGAGCTCCCTCCACTGTCTAATGATCTCCATCTATATTTCAGCTGAAGAAACCAAGGTTCAGAGAGGAGAAGTGACTTGCCCAAGGTCACACATGAGTATGGAAGCCAAAATCAAAGCCAGGTTGGGTTCAGGAAGTCCTGGGTTCTCGGGTTGCCCAATTTTCCCCCAGCTCCTGGATTCCTAGTGCAGAGGAGCAGAATCCAACAAACCCTTCTTTCGTGGGACTCACAGTCTAAATCTGATGTCAAATTCAAGTGAGATGTTTGCCCAGAACCACTCCTTATGGAAAGACATTCGGATCCTGCTGTCCAGCTGAATGTTGGTGATGTTGATGCTACACAAGGAAAGAGCAGAGGCCCTATGTGAGTGAGGGCCTGTGGACAGGCAAGGCTGCATGCTGAGAGACAAGCTGGCCTGTCTGCAAAGAGGGCCTGCCAATGGGAATTGGAGTCAGGCTGTCTAAAAGATGCTCTGAGAGCAAGAGCACACAGCAGGAGCCCTGGGTTGCAAGCTGGCCCAGAGTGTTCCATCAGCTTTACGCACTGATTTGTGCACCTACAGCCAACTGCTAATGAGCTGAGGGCCCAGACCCAGGACCTGTCCTCAGATGGAGCCTCTTACCTCAGGAGATAGCGCACAATCCACCTAGCCCAGGCCAAAACCCACGAGCTGTCTTTGACTTCTCTCCATCCTTCCCTGCCATCCAACCCATCAGTAAATCATATTGGCCCTGCCTGCAAAATAGATACTCAATTTGGTTACTTCCCACCACCTCCTTTTCTATGACCTAGTCCAGGTGACCATCACATCTTGCCTGGTGATGCTGCAGCACTGGGCTCCCTGTGGCCATCTTGTCTTCTCTACAGGCTATTCGCCACACAGCAGTCACTCACCTGCCACTCAACACTCTCCGCTGGTTTCTCACTGCTCTTGGAATAAAATCTGATCACCATATTGTAGCTCCCAAGGCCCAGCAGGATCCAATGCTCACCTGCCCATAGAGCTGATCTCCTCTGACTCTTCCCCTTGCTTACCCAGCCATGCAGGTGTTTCTCTCTTCCTCAGAGACTCCAAACTGTTTCCTACCTCAGGGCCTTTGCACTTACTGCTCCCTCAGCCCAGCATGCTCCCCCCACCACCCCATGTCACTCACTCCCTTTAAGTTTCTACTTAAGGGTCACCTCTAAAAAGGTTCTTGTGGTCAACCTCCTCACTCTAACTGCTCACCTTGCTAAATTTGTCTCTATAACATGTCCTTCTACCTAAAATCAGTTATTGACTTTTGGCCTATCTCACTAACTAGAATGCAAGACCCAACAAGGCAGGGACCATGTCCTGTTCAAAGCTTTATTCCTAACACCAAGCCCAGATCCTGGCACACAGTAGGTGCTCAAGGAATAACTACAGCAATTGTTAGAAGAATGAATACGAGGAGGTGATTATGCCTGCACATCGTATATAGATCAACCCTGCTGGTGACTACTGGGACTAATTCAGACTAGAGAGAAGGGGGATCAAGGGCATAGCAGGCTGGAATAATGATGCTGTATAGTTCAGCAGCTGTGACACCTGGGAAGCTGAAGAGCCCTGTCTCAGTCTGAGAGGAAGGAGTTAAAATAAAGGTGAGGAGAACTGGCCTAGTTCTCCAAGGTTTATTATAGATATCAACTATTATTCATCTGCTAAGTCCCTGGGTAGTGCAAATGGTTAGCACACTCAGCTGCTGATTGAAAGACTGGGGGTTCGAGTCCACCCAGAGGTGCCTTGGAACAAAGGCCTGATGATCTACTACTAAAAAAAAAAATCAGCTATTGAAAACCCTATGGCACACAGTTCTATCCTGACACACGTGGGGTTGCCATGTACGGTGTGATAGACCACTTTCGTGTGGCCTTTCTCGCCATGGTCTTGTAACTCTCAAGTGATTGGGCGGGACTGTGTGATAGGGTAATTGTGGCCTACACCAAAGGAATTGGTCAGTTTTGCCATCCCGCTGGGCTTGAGGCGAGCCATGCCAGAGGCTGGAGAGGAAAGATCCCACTATTGGCAAGGAAAAACAGCCAGGAGCCTGCATGTCCTTTGGGCCCGGGATCCCTGCGTTGAGAATCTCCTGGAAGCAGGAGACTGAGAGAGAGGCAGGCAGACAGAGAAAGAGAGAGAGAGCTGTAACCCTGAAAGCACTGAGAAGCGGTGGCAGGAGAGACCCAGCAGCAAAGATCAGGCGGCGCAGTGGGATTCCCACCCACAGAGACAGAAAGTTGAGTGCCTTTGGGGAGAGGCTGAGGACGAGGGAGAGGTGTGCCTGCCAGCATGGCTGGGAAGAGGCTATCCCGCTGGAAGGACTGTATCCTGAGTGTTCCTGAGCCTGAATTATAACTGTTACTTCCCTAATAAACCCCATAATTGTGAGTGTTGTTTGTGAGTTCTGTGCGGCCATTGTAATGAATTATGGAACCCAGCAGAGAAACAGAGAATGCCGTGAGAGGGGCGATTGGTGTCAGAATTAGTAAAGATGGCGGAGAGAAGAGGCATGTCTGGCCTCCGCCTCATAAACATCAGCCTTGGGCTGTTGATTTTGATTCTCTTCCCCCTTGTGAAGTTAGAGGAGGTCAGACACCGCCCCCATGCTGTTTTTACACCACAAGTCAGCCTTCACCCAACAGCAACTGGTTTGGGTTTTCGTATACATCAGAGAAATTACATGCATGGTCCTTAATTCTCAGAACAATTTTCATACCCAATTATTATACCCATTTCACTGATGAGGACTGAAGGCTGAAGCTCAGACAGCTCAAATGCCACGGCCATAGCCACACACCTAAAAGCAATAGTGTGGGGATCTGTATGCAGACCCTAGTCCTGGATCCCTTGGCACCCCAGGTGTTTATCCAGGCTGTGCTTTGGGTACCCATTTTATAGATGGGACCACAGTGGTTAAGCAAATTTCCCAAGGTTGGTGGTAGAGCTAGGATTTAAACTCAGACACTTTTACTCTTGAGCCTTCGTTTTTAATCTCCTTGCTATGCTGTCTCCCCAAAGGATCCCTTTGAGTCCCTTTGGGCCTCCCACTCATCCTTGTATTGGCACTTCCACTCTCTCTCCTTTCAATAGTCTTTCCCTCTTCCTTCAGGCCTCCAAGCCCTTTACCCCTTCAGCTCTGCCCTGTGACCCAGAGGCCTATAAAGAGCCCCAGGGTCAGGGTGGGGTTCCCGGTCTTACCTGTCTTCCTGCTGCTGCTGGAAGTCCGAGCTGCCAATTAGCCAGCCCACCATCCCTGGGGCCGCATTCCCCGAACCATTCAGACTGCTTAGGAGCTGCAGGCTCTGGATCCGGCCCTCTGCATTGTGGCTTACGAGGCCCTGGACAATAACTGAAAATGGACAAGCAACCAGTGATCTTGCACAGGGTGGTGGTAAAGGTGGGCTTGGTGTCAGGAGGCCTGGGTTGCAGGCTGTACACCCCTTCTTGGCCGAGCGCTTGTAGTTTGTCATACCCCTCACTGGGATTCCTCATCTGTGAAATTATGCTCTGCAGGGTTGATGTGAGAAATAAGTAATACTGCCCTGGCAGAGGGGCTGGCGGGCAATAGCTGCTCAAAGGAGATATCATAGTTGAAAGTTTACCTGGTGCTATCTCTGTGGGAGTGGGGATAAGGATAAAGGGGAAAATAACATAAAATCAAACAAAAGAGGGGTCTTGAAGTGATTGATGGTGATAATATGCTATGAATTGGTGTGTGGTGAACTCAATCCCAATTTTCTGTATTTGAAGTCTAAGGAAAACGGAGAAAAAGGGTGAATGGCTGACCTGAGGTCACACAGCAAGGCAGTGGTAGGCCCCAAATGATACCTTCCCCTCCCACCGTGAGGGTAGCAGGCAGAGCAAGAGTCTCAGCTTACTTCTCGCCAGGGTGGACCTGCTCTCTGTGTGGGCTTTGGCCAGGCTGGGCCGGGGCTGCTTGGGCAGAACTGAGTGCAAAGCCAGCAGGTCAAGGAGAATGAAGAGCTTCCAGAATGGGGGCATCTTGGATACCAGGACCTGTGGGTGCCAGGAAGTATCAGCTGGGGCCCAGGCAGATGGCTGCAGAGTTGGCCACCCAGATGGATGGGCTCATGGTTTTCTGCAGGAAATGGCATCAGAGTTAGTCCCCAGCATACTACGGGGAGATGTTGCTATGGGCTCTGGCAGCTGCCACCAGGGCCTGCTCACATGGTGAGAGCAGTAGGTGGGGCCTGCTGGGGAAGAGGCTGGGCTCCACAGGGAGGCCTTGTTGCTTGGAGACACCCAGCAGAGTCCACTGTTGGGTCATCCAGCAGGAGTCCTGTGTAAGACACTGGCACAGGCTCGACACTGGTGACACTTCAATGAATAAATGAATGGATGAATGAATGAAGATGGCTAACTCCAGGTTCTCCAATTGGACTAGAACTTTCTTAAGGGCAAGATCATCCTAAATGCCTGCCACAGTGCTTGCTTGCCAGAAATTAAGTGCTAATGGCGTTTGATGAGTGACTAAATGACTGAATAAATGAAAGAGTGAGGAGCACTGATTTCTGGATCTTCCACCAAATTGCAAGTTTTTTGAGGGCAAGGTGTGAGTCTAATTAATCCTAACGTCTATGGTGCATCCCGTGACACTTGCTATACAACCTGTAGCCAGTTATCTTTGAACTGATTCTAACTCATGGCGACCCCATGTGTGTCAGAGTAGAACGGTGCTCCTTAGGTTTTCAGTGGCTGATTTTTCAGAAGCAGACTGTGTCAGGCCTTTCTTCTGAGGCACATCTGGATGGACTCAAACCACCAACTTTTCAGTTAAGGGTAACTGTGTCACCCAGGGACTCCTGCTTGCTATATAGTAGTTACTAATGAATGTTTATTAAATGATAAAAATGAGTAAATGAATGTTTGAATGGGTGGATGGATGGATTCTGGATAAGATTTACAGGAGGGGGACAGAGAGGATTGAAGCCAAAGCATCAGGTTTACTTCGGAGCCTTGGGGCTGGGGGTCAGAGAATTCAGTTCAAATCCCCCAGTCCTTCCCATCTCAAAAACTGACACCACCATCCATCCGGTTGCCCTGGCCCCAGACTTGGAGTCATCCTTGAGTCCTCTTTCATCATCTTCTACGCCCTCTGTCAGGAGCACTATTGACACATCCAGAACCTGACCATTTCTAGCCACGGACTTAGGAGTTAAAATTGGAGCCGTTATCCCCAGTCCTTACCTATGAAGAAGCTGACCCAGCTGGAGTGACAAGGACTCACAAAGACACATCAGCTGGGCCCTGAGTTATAAAAACAATAGCTAGGACAATCTTGGAAAACATCTTTTAAGAAAGTTTTCACACAAACAAATATTTAGATAGAGCACAAACCAAACTAAACCTCTTGCCAACAAGTCGATTCCAACTCATAGTGACCATATAGGACAGAGAAGAACTGCCCCTAGAGTTTCCAGCGAACAGCTGGTGGATTCAAACTGCCAACTGTTTGGTTAGCAGCCCAACTCTTAACCACTGAGCCACCAGGACTCCAAATAGTAAGATATGTTGGACCAATGAAGACCCTCCTGATTGTTGTTACTGAGACTTGTACCAATGATTATTAAGACAGACAATTCAAAATGTAGAATCACGGTGATTTAGCAGTTTTTAGCCAACCTGTGGAAAGGTGAAAGTTTTAATGATTTTACCCATTTGTAATGTTCTATATATACTGATGATTATACCATTCTTTGGACTAGGGCAAACACAATTCTGGCAGCATGCTTGTCCGTTTCCCACTTTTGCCTCTTGGAACATATGCAGAATAAACTCTTTCTTCTTCTTTTACTATACCCTTGTGGTGATTTCACCTGGGACACTGCCTCCTACTCAGCCTCCGCCATCTCTGCCTGAGTAATTACACGGCGTCCTAGCTGGTTCCTCAGCCTCTGCCCCAGCCCATCTACAATCTCTTTCCACTCCTCCCCAATGTTCCCGTAGCATACAGGGCAACAGCCAACCCCCATGCAATGCCTCCAAGGTCCCGTGGGGTTCCGATTTCCTCTCTGACTTCACGTTCTACCTCTTTCTCCCTCACCCAAGCCACTCCAGTCACACAGGCCTCAGGGCCTGTTCCCCACAATCCCACTGCTGGGAGCTCTGAGACAAAGGCAGTTTTCATAGTCCTGGAGCTGTCTCCCCGGGCTTGGGGGGCAGGGGGAGGTGTGCAGGGTCACACCGGTGGAGGGATGAGAACATCCTTTGCAAATTTCACAAAAGCCCTGGGCCATCCTTGAGCACCTTGCTTCCAGTTTCGTAAGAGATTGTACTGAAAGCATTAGCTCAGGATGCTGGCCTTCCCGCATCTGAAGTTCTTTCCCAGGTAAACACTTGCCTTGGGGATGTTTGTAGAATATCAGTTACTTCGAAATGTACTTTTCTAGCCTTCCTGGTCTTGTGTAACCAGTGAGATATTTGTTATTTTTTGTCAAGAAAATTGGAGAAGAGTTGGCTCTGTTTAGAGCAACAGAAGTATTGTTCTTGGCTCTTTGGGGGTCATGGGTTGGGGGACTGTCTGTCATCACCGGTTGCAGTTCTCCGGGCCACAATGTCTAAGCCAACGACTACATGTAGGGTGTAGACTTCCTGAGCTTGATGCATGATAAGAGTAGACAGGAGGGCACTGCTGAGGATTTGGAGGCAGCATGATACAGAATCCCGTGGCAGCTATGAGTCACATAGACCAGGGTTCAACCCAAACCCAAATCAGTTTCCAAATCTGTCCAAGGAGGCCAGTAATGGTGCAGACTTCAGGTTGCAATGAGGAATAAGGAAATCAGTGTTCAAAAAATGTGTCATCATTACTGCTGTCATCCTCATCCTCATCTCTCTGGGCCTCAGCTTCCTCATCTGTAAACCAGGGAAGCTGGTGGAGTAAATGACACAAAGTATGAACAGTATGAAGAGATGATACCTGGGACACAGCAAGTGCACAATGTAATAAGGGAGCCACCTCCGCTGGGCACCTTCACAATGACCGGTGGATGATTTGGGCAACTCGAAAAAACCATGGTTATCATTGTGTTGATTCTGACTTATGGTGACCTCATGCACGTTAGAGTAGATCTGGGCTCCACGAGGTTTCAGTAGCTGACTTTTTGCAAGTAGATTGCCAGGTTTTCTTCTGAGGTGCTTCTGGGTGGACTCGAACCTCCAACCTTTCAGTTAGCAGATGAGTGAGCTAACCATTTGCACCACTCAGTGATTCTAAGTGGGCAGAACTTGCAGTTGGGGCTGAAATGGCAGCCAAGGTCATTATGGCTCAGAGTCTGGGGAGGGGGGTCTTGTGTGTGACTGATCAGACAGTAGGATTTGCTATCATTCATTTAACAAATAAACCAGCTAAAACTCTTGAGCGCTTAGAAGTGCCCAGGCTGTGGGCTATGGGGATCAAATGGAGAGCAACCAGGCAAGGTCCTTGCTCTCCTGGAGCTCACACACCTGTGGGGGAGATGGCCAGTCTTCAAATATCCCTGCAATTGAGCATACAATTATGGAGTGTGGCTGACTGTGAAGGGAGGTGAGAGATACTCTGCACAGGCACAGTGGTGGGAGGCCTGGCCAGTGCTGGGCAGCGGGCAGGAGGGGCCAGAGAAAGAACCTCCCAAAGGAGGCAGAGTGTGAGCTGACATTCAAGGGAAAAGGTAAGTTATCCAGGTGCCCCCGCTGGTGCTATCATAGAGAAGGTGGCAGAATGAGGAACTTCTCTTTGTAAGCAATGACAATTGTGGGGCTGATGTTTATTTGCAGGGTGTCACTCACTGTGCTAAGCTGCTCTGTGCATGATTTTATTTGATCCTCACGCCACACAGATCATGAGATTGGGACCTAGAGAGACATAGTGGTCTGCCAGAGGCCAGCCTGGAGGAGGCAGAGCTGGCGTATGAGCTGGCTCTCTTGCTCTCCCCAAAGCGGCCCAGGATGTGGTTTCCTTTGGAAGATGGAGCTGCTGGACAAACCTGAACCTCACCATTACCAAACTCCTTTACTGTTTCAAAAAGCTTTTCTTAGAATGGAGCCGTGGTGGTACAGTGGTTAAGAGTTCAGCTTCTAACCAAAAGCTCAGCAGTTCCAATCCACCAGCTGCTTCTTGGAAACCCAATGGGGCAGTTCTTCTCTGTCGCTATGCGTCAGAATCAACTTGACTGGCAATGGGTTTTGATTTTTTTTTCCCTTAGAACAAACTTCTTCACCTTTTTGCAGGTAATTTGAAAATGTGGTGAAAACTTTGATTTGTCTTTTTTTGGAGGGGGTAGGGGGAAAGGACCTAGTTAAAAAATGTGACTTAAAGTTCCAGGATTTCCACAGACCTTCTGTTGACACAAGGTTAAAAACCCTGCCCTACAGAAGGGGTCAGAAGCTGGCGCAATGGACGTGAAAAGAGAGAGTGGAGGGAAGGAGTGTGCTGTCTCATTAGGGGGAGAGCAATTAGGAGTATATAAAAAAAATAGCAAGGTGCATATAAATTTTTGTATAAGAGACTGACTTGATTTGTGAACTTTCACTTAAAGCACAATAAAAATTAAAAACAAAAAAACCCCTGCCCTATGGAAATCTGGTGGCGTAGTGGTTAAGAGCTACAGCTGCTAACCAAAAGGTTGGCAGTTCGAATCCACCAGCCGCTCCTTGGAAATCCTATGGGGCAGCTGTACTCTGTCCTATAGGGTCGCTATAAGTCAGAATCGACCCGACGGCAATGGGATAGATGGATGATGGAATAATTGGCTTTCAAGGAGTTTGACTTGGGTAAAATTTTATTTATTGATTCATTCAACCAAACATTATTTATTGTGGACCTACTGTGTGCCAGGTGCTGTGCTTAGCTCCAGGTAAAACAGATACCCTGCTCTTCAGCAGCTTATAGTCTGGTGCGGGAGTAAGAACAAGACCAAATAATAAATATAATAATTATGAACTGTATCAAGGGGGAAAGGCAGGGTATGAGATTGAGAACAGCAGAGAACTTGGACTGAGGGCCAGAGAAGGTCTCAGAGAAGGTGACATTTGAGCTGACTCCAGGAGGAAGAGAAGGAGCCAGCCTTGGGTATAAATTCGGAGAGGCCATGCCCAGGAAGGAACTGCAAGGGCAAAGGCCCTGAGGTGGGAAAGGGCTCAGCAGGATGGAGGAACAAAGGAAGATGGTGTGGCTTTAGTCTACTGGGTGAAGGGCCCTGTGTGGTGAGGTAACAAGTCGGTGGCCTTGTACCCAGGGTGAAGCCCCAACTCATGTCCACAGTTGCAGAGAGGGGCCATCCAGTGGGACAAAGAGGCAGGAGCTCCCCCTGGCAAAGCCTGGGCAGAGAGCAGAGCTGTGGGCCAACAGGGTGCTGCTTCCTCTCCTTAAGGCTCTTGGGGCTGCTCTAGGTCCCCAGCTACGGGTCCCTGGGTGGTGCAAGCAGTTTGCAATAGGCTGTTAATCTACAGGTTGGCAGTTCAAAACCACCTAGTGGCACCACGGAAGAAAAGCCTGGTGACCTGCTTCTGTAAAGATTACAGCCAAGAAAACCCCATAGAGCAGTTCCACTCTGTAATACGTGGTGTTACCGTAAGTCAGCATCGACTCAGTGGCAATGGGTTTGGTTTTTTCTTTCGTTTGTTTTTTTTTTTTAGGTCCCCAGCTGCAGTCGCTGGATGGTGCAAATGAGCAACTGTGTTTGCCTGCTAACCAAAAGGTTGGAGGTTCCAGTCCACTCAGAGATGCCTTAGAAGAAAGGCCTGGTGATCTACTTCTAAAAAATCGGCCATTGAGAACCCTCCAGAGCACAGTTCTAGTCCGACAACGTGGGGTTGTCACGAGCGTCTGGTTAGGTCCCCGGCCGGAGGTAGAGGCTCTCAGACTCTAGGGAGCAGCAGCAGAATGGGCGGGAGCATACAATGCAGATTCCTGTGCTCTGGGGTGGGCCTAGGAGTCTGCGTTTGCCACTGTTGCCCCAGGAAATGATGCAGGTGGGTTCGTCCATGCTTTGGGAATCACTCTTCTAAGGAACAAAATCCATTTATTCATTTAATCATTCATTTATTCCTTTCAGGACATGTCTTTGTAGGAATATATTTTTTTACAATCATAGAGTCAATAAGTAGGGACTACAGACTGTAAATTTAGCCCGGAGACAAATTTTCTTAAAATGGAGGCTGAAGTCTCTTTCCGAATGGAACACAGGGTTTGACAGGTGATGATGACGTGCATTCTGGGGTCTGGGATGGCCTGGAAAGGGAGAAAAAAAGAAAGTGGGAAAGCTGGAGTTTCTGAAGTGCCACAGTGCTTTTTTTGAGGGGAGAAAAGGTTTGTTAAAAATACAGATTCCTTGGCCACCGCCTAAGCCGTTGAGCCAAAGTCTCTGGAGGTGGGACTTGGGGATAAGCTTCTGGGCAATTCTGATGCAGGTACTGGTATTGTCAGAGTCACTTTGTAAAGGCTGTGAGAAGGTGGGTAAATCCTTGGTACTCAGCTGGAGAGGGGTAAGGCTGTGACGGGAGCCAGGCAGCTGGACCTGCAGGAGCGAGATCGGAGGAGCTGTCGTCCATTCCCCACCAGCCTCCCCATCCCACATCCCACTCTGCTCCCCAACACAATCCCCCAGGCGTTGGAAGGAGTTGTTGTTGTTGTTAGGTGCCGTCCAGTCGGTTCCGACTCATAGCGACCCCATGCACAACAGAACGAGACATTGCCCGGTCCTGCGCCATCCTCACAATCGTTGTCATGCTTGAGCCCATTGTTGCAGCCACTGTGTCAATCCACCTCGTTGACGGTCTTCCTCTTTTCCGCTGACCCTGTACTTTGCCAAGCATGATGTCCTTCTCCAGAGACTGATCCCTCCCGAAAACATGTCCAAAGTATGTAAGACACGGTCTCGCCATCCTTGCTTCTAAGGAGCATTCTGGCAGTCCATGGTATATTCAATATTCTTTGCCAACACCACAATTCAAAGGCATCAATTCTTCTTTAGTCTTCCTTATCATTGTCCAGCTTTCACATGCATATGATGCGACCGAAAATACCATGGCTTGGGTCAGGTGCACCTTAGTCTTCAAGGTGACATCTTTGTTCTTCAACACTTTAAAGAGGTCCTTTGCGGCAGATTTACCCAGTGCAAAGCGTCTTTTGATTTCTTGACTGCTGCTTCCGTGGCTGTTGATTGTGCATCCAAGTAAAAGGAAATCCTGGACAACTTCAATCTTTTCTCCATTTATCATGATGTTGCTCATTGGTCCAATTGTGAGGGTTTTTGTTTCCTTTATGTTGAGGTGCGGTGCATACTGAAAGCTGTGGTCTTTGATCTTCATCAGTAAGTGCTTCAAGTCCTCTTCACTTTCAGCAATCAAGGTCGCGTCATCTGCATAATGCAGGTTGTTAATGAGTCTTCCTCCAATCCTGATGTCCCGTTCTTCTTCATATAGTCCAGCTTCTCGTGTTATTTGCTCAGCATACAGATTGAATAGGTATGGTGAAAGAATACAACCCTGACGCACACCTTTCCTGACTTTAAACCTATCAGTATCCCCTTGTTCTGTCCAAACAACTGCCTCTTGATCTATGTAAAGGTTTCTCATGAGCACAATTAAGTGTTCGGGAATTCCCATTCTTCGCAATGTTATCCATAATTTGTTATGATCCACACAGTCAAATGCCTTTGCATAGTCAATAAAACACAGGTAAACATCCTTCTGATATTCTCTTCTTTCAGCCAGGATCTATCTAACATCAGCAATGATATCCCTGGTTCCACGTCCTCTTCTGAAACCGGCCTGAATTTCTGGCAGTTCCCTGTCAATATCCTGCTGCAGCCGTTTTTGAATGATCTTCAGCAAAATTTTGCTTGCGTGTGATATTAATGATATTGTTCTATAATTTCCACATTTGGTTGGATCATCTTTCTTGGGAATAGGCATAAATATGGCTCTCTTCCAGTCAGTTGGCCAGGAAGCTGTCTTCCATATTTCTTGGCATAGATGAGTGAGCACCTCCAGCGCTGCATCTGTTTGTTGAAACATCTCAGTCCATATTCCATCAATTTCTGGAGCCTTTTTTTTTTTTTTTTGCCAGTGCCTTCAGAGCAGCTTGGACTTCTTCCTTCAGTATCATCGGTTTCTGATTATATGCTACCTCTTGAAGTGGTTGAACAACGACTAATTCTTTTTGGTATAATGACTGTGTATTTCTTCCATCTTCTTTTGATGCTTCCTGCGTCATTTAATATTTTCCCCATAGAATCCTTCACTATTGCAACTCGAGGCAGGAAGAATAACAACAGCAAGCTCATACTGAGCACTGACTCTGTGTCAGGTTCTGCTTTAAGCACTCTTTGTAGATTAATTTGATTAATCCTCCCAGTAAATCTGTGAGGGTTGTGTTGTTGTTGCCCCCATT
Organism: Loxodonta africana; assembly: GCF_030014295.1. Classification (NCBI taxonomy): domain Eukaryota; kingdom Metazoa; phylum Chordata; class Mammalia; order Proboscidea; family Elephantidae; genus Loxodonta; species Loxodonta africana. Next base: position 32,416,324 of record NC_087365.1, on the reverse strand, counting down.
TCACAGATGCAATGTCTGAGACAGAGAGATCCTGGCATTTTCCCAAGGACACATCTGGCTCTACTAGGCTCTGTCTTGTCTCTGGATAAATTCTATCTTGTCCCTGGATTTGCTCATAGCCCTTGACCTTTATCCTATGCTCTGAGAGCCTGTCTTGCCCAGTGACCACTTCCTCTCATACTCTACATAGGCCACTAAAGACTCATGGGGCCCTCATGGCAAACATCATAGGTTTTCAACAAGCTGGAATTGATCCACCAGGTGGAGTGAGGACTGTGGGCCTCACTGCAACCATGAACGTTCTGGAGCACAAGGGGCAGGAACTGACTATTAAACCAAGGGTCTTACCTAGCTGAGGTGTTCTCAGAAGGAAGGGAAGGAGGGTGAGTTATTGCAATGAGCAGCCATTCAGAGACACACTTGCCTTAAGTATCAATGAGCAGGGAGCAGAAAATGTGCTTGAGTTCTTGTCTTTATAACTTATATCAGGCCTCTGTTTGATCATTAATTTCCTAGTATAAATTCAGAGCCGGCATGTCTTATCCCTTAAAGTTTTAGGTATTTCTCTTCCTCAGTGTACTGTGACTCAAGTCAATGACAACAGGTCCATTTCAGAAAGACCTGAAAGATGACTTACAGTAAATGCTTTTGACAGTATTGCAGGATTCTGTGCCTCCTCTTCAATCGAGGGGCTCCTGATTTTGAAACAGCTCAGAACTAGAAATGGAATGAGAGGCTGTGACTCTCCATAATGGCCACCTTGGTCAGGTTTCTGGACTCCAAACCTGGATATTTCCTCATCAAGTAACATTTTTTAGGTTGCCTATCTATTTCCTTTCTAGGATAACTGTGGTCAATTTTTGTTGTTAGGTGCTGTCAAGTCATTCGAGACTCATAGTGACCCCATGCGACAAAGTAGAACTGCCCTATAGGCTTTTCTTGGCTGTGATATTTTCCAAAGCAAATCATCAGAGCTTTTTCCCACAGAGCCTCTGGATAGGTTTGAACCACCAACCTTTCAGTTAGCAGCCGAGTGCTTAATTGTTTGTGCCGAGACTCTGAAAACAAAAACAAAAACTCTGGGGACCAGATATTCTGATTGCGAGTTCATTTTGGTGTCCATTACAGTGCCAATGCCATTTTGCCAAAGATAGTTCAACTCTGGTACTTGCCCTCTGCTACTCTTTCATCTCATCATCTCCCCTGAAATCAGGGAGCCCATCTCAATGGCAGCATTTCCCAGCCTACAGAGAACAGCCTCTACAGAGCTCTTCGAGGGTAGTGATGCTTTCCTCACTAATGTATTTCTCAATTCCTTAGTGAAAAGAATGTCCTTTGGATCCTCTTAGGAGTAATAACGGAGGGGGTAAGTGTGTTTGCAGCAGATAAATTCACTCCAACATTTCCATCTGCTTAAGCATTTGGATTCCATACTTTACATTGTACCTGGAAAGTTCTGGCTTATCATTCACATTGAATAAAGGCCACTGTTGAGTCCAATTATCAGTAACCAACATAGTAATCTATTAAAGCCATTTCCAGCTGTGCAAACTAACACATTAAATCCAACATCTTTGGTAAATGTACCTATGTCAATTCATTAGGAGCAACCTAGTTTTATATATCATCCTCCTTGGTTTGACATTCTTGAAATCGATTTCTACACATATTCCCTATGCCCGCTATATAAATTAGTAAACATTGCAATTATTTTGGAGTATATAAGATATTTTATCTAAAATCAGGCTTTATATTTGTTTCTCTGGAACAGGCTGAGATCTGAACCTGGATACGGTCTAGTGGAAACAAAGCATGGTAGGTATGAGATTTGAGGAGGATGGATATCTGTTTACAATGAAATTGTTCCAGGTATGGTTATTACAGAGTACTCAATCGATAACAATAACATAGTTTACTTTAAAGATTAAGTAATGTAATGTATTTAATGTTCTAATGTGCATAGAAGAGTGCCAGGCATGAATCATCAAGTTTTGTTTTGTTTTTAAGTAAGATGAAGAAGAAAGAGAAGAAGGAGCAGGCAGGGAGTAATTTGGGGGTAGTTATCAGAAGTCTTAATTGCTAAATGACTTGAGGAACATGAACACTAAATAGAAGTTCACTGGTGTTGGGTGTTAAGGAGGTCATGAGTGATCTAGAGAAAGTTATTCTGAGGAGTTGGAAAAGAAGTCAGATTATCATAACTTAAGCAGTGAATGAAGGCAAAGGAGCAGAAGTGATGAGTAGCAATATGTTTCTGAGAAGTTTGGTGATGCAGAGAAGAAAAACGGGGCTACTAGGATCAGAATAAGTTTTCACCCACAAATCACAACTTTGTAGACTGTTCTTGCTTCAGGACACTTAGAGCACGAGCTCAACACTCTCATTTCACAGTGAAGAAATTGTGTTCAAGAGGAGGGAGCTACGTAAGGTCACAGAATCAGTTCAGGAAACATCCCAGATAAGACAGAAAGTCTTGTTCCTTAGCTTTTGGGAAACGCTGGTCTAGGATATTCAGATATTTCTGAGGTAAAGCCTGAATTGGCTCAGACTTCCCAACCCTTCATCTTCCAGACTTTTGCAATTGTGACCAGATCAACTTCTATCTCTGGCTACTGTTGCCCTCATCCGCATGGAGCTGAGGAAGGAGGACAGTCCACAGTTCTGAGCTGCAAAAAAGTTTATTGTGGAAAGATTATGGGGAATCAACACACAAAATCTGGTGGAGATTTATGGGAAACAGCCTCCATACAGAGAAACAGGGGATCTTTGGGTCCAGGATGGGTAATTAAATTTCAGGCAGTGGCTGAAAAATCAACGTGAACATCTACTTAAGTGGTGGCCTGGAGTGTGGAGGACATTTCAGGGAGGAGACCAGCAAGCAGGACCTGATTCTGTGTGAGATAATCCAGGCATTAGTCAACTTCACCCCCTGTCCAAGCAGGCTGTAAGAGCCAGTCCCCACCTCCTCCCACTGCCCCATTGCGCTAACCCTGCTGGCTACTATCCATGGTGCTGAACCATATTCCTGCTTTCACACTCATTCGCTGCTGATCTCTGGATAACATTTTCCTGCTGTTCCCCTTAGTTGACTCTTTCTCATCAACTAAGATGGGTCATCCCTCATCTTGGCCTACTTTATGACACAAGGTTGCAAAATATTTCCAGGTTCCCTGGTTGATCAAAATATGTGTTTAATTTTAATATTGACCACTTATTCACATATGAAACACTCTCTAGATTGAACCAAATATGTCTGTGGGCTGAATATGACATGTGGACCATCAGTTTAGGACTTCTGTGATAGATGGCAGCCTAGCTGTACTGGTGGGGATAAAAGGAGATGCTCTATGTCTTTCAAAGTTCTGCAACTGGCAGCAAATTAGCTTAGTTAGAGCTACACTGTCCAGTAGGGCAGCCACTAGCCACAGAGCACTTGAAATGTAGCTTGTTCAAATTGAAATGTGCAGTAAGTATAAAATACACACAAGATCTTAAAGACTTAGTACAAAAACAGAATGTAAAATGTTTATTTAATATTTTTATATTGTTTACATATCAAGATGACAATATTTTGGATATAGCGGGTTAAATACAATATATTAAAATCAAATTCACTTGTTTCTTTTTACTTTTAAGAATGTGGTTATTAGAATATTCAAAATTGTGTGTATGGTTCATGTTATATTTCTTTTGGATAGTGTAAGTATAGAGTATTAGGTAACTAAGCTAACCAACCCAAGGATATGGGTTCATTTATGGTGTCGAACACTGTTTCTTTCTTTCTTTTTCTTCTAAATTTGATTCGTTGTGTTATTGTTGTTGTTGAGAATATATACAGCAAAACATACGGCAATTCAGCAGTTTCTACACTTACAATTTAGGGACATTGATTACGTTCTTCGAGTTGTGCAACTATTCTCATCCTTTTCTGGGTTGTTCCTCATTAACATAAGCTCACTGCCCCCTGTGGTTTCTAGCTAATCTTTCAAACACTCAGTTCCTTAAGCCCCTGCCATGGACTATATCCTCTTTTTAGAGGCTAAGTCCATCACATGTACTCTTGTCCTCAGAAAGCATTTCTACAGCTCACTTCAAACTTATCCTTACTCCTCAGAGGGGAGACCGCCTTCCCACATCACCTCTGTGATCAGCCACCCAGGGCTTTGCTGCACTGTCAAGAGCACCAGATCCTTCCCTACTCCTGTGTATTTGCACATGATGTGTGCTCTGCCTATAATGCGTTTTCCTCCAAAGAAACTCTTAATCATTTTTCAATACCCAGTTTAAATTCTGCCTCCTCTGGGAAGCCCTCCTGGAAATCCTCTGGCATGGCTGTTGGGTCTCACCTCTGTGCTCCCTCAGAACCTCAGCCAAAGAACCTTACTGCCCATGAAATTGCCTGTTGATATGTCTCATGCCTTACTAGTCTGAAGGCTCTTGCAGGCCGGGGCCATGTGGGATTCATCTTTGTAATCCTGGCACCTGGGATAAAACAGGGACTAAGTTCCTGCCTTCATGAAGTTTACATACAAGTGGGGTGGGCAAAAACTGAAAGAAGTAATATAGTATGAAGTCAGATAGTACTGAACATTATAAAGAAAAATAAAGGAGGGAAGAGAGTGATGGGGGTGCCTTTTTTGAGAGACCTGAGATGGTGACACTTGAGCAAGGTGTATTCAGCACAGAATTAGTGCAAATGAATACATAAAAAATGACTGAATAAATGACGTTTCCTTTTATAGAAACCCCCTTCCTTTTATCCACCAAATATTACTCTTACAAAGTTTCCTCCTATAACTAAGCTCCCCCCACACTCCAGCCATACTGCCCTCTTTGCTTTGCTTCAAAAGGAAGAGCACATTTCTGCCTCAGGGCTTTTGCACATGCTTATCCCATGCCTGTGATAATCTTCCCTCAATTCTTGGGACAACTCCTTCCGCCTTGTCATCCAGGGCTCAGCTGAAATGTCTCGCCCTCAAAAAGCCTGATCACCGTCTCTTAACTTGAAACCTCCATTCTACTCCCCACCCCGGTCACTCTCTCTCACACCTTCCTGCTTTGTTTTCTGCATAGTCCTCACCCTCCTCTGGAGTTAAGCTGATTGGGTATCTATTTATTTCCTCATTCATTGTTAGTATGCTCAACTAGAATACAAGCTCCAGATCAGAGCTTGTCTGTTTTGTTCATTGCTGCTTCCCCAGCATCCGGAACAGTGTTTGGCACATATTAGACTCTACTAAAATTTTGCGAATGAATAGCACACTTCTAATGACTGTAAAGGCCAAGTGCCACCACAGAGGAGTGGAAATAAGCTTTGATCTCTCACCGGATTGGTACAAATGTGGCTTCTTCACTTCGTGAATATTTAGATGAGGAGTTGAAAGTTTTTCTGCTGCACCAACAGCTCTAGAATACAAAATGAGTATCTCAGACAAGGGGAACAGAGGAGGAACAGAGAGGCCAAAAGCATTTTCCGCTACTCAAACTGGGGGCAAGAGGGCATCAGGGAATGAGCCAAAGGCTTGGAGACAGGAGGCTGGGGGTGGAGCCTCAGCTTTGTCACCAGCTGTCCCCAATCTGAAGGAGCCCTGGTGCCACAGTGGTTAAGATCTCAGCTGCTAACCAAAAGGTTGGTGGTTTGAATCCACTGGCCACTCCTTGGAAACTCTATGGGGCAGTTCTACTCTGTCCTATAGGGTCACTATGAGTCAGAATCGACTCAATGGCAGTGGGTTTCTTTGGGTTGAGTCTTGATCTAATTCAGTGGCAGTTCTTCACGGAGTCATTACAGTGGTTAGTAGTGTGGGCTCTGCAGCAGGACAATGTGGGTTCAAACTCTGGCTCTGTCACTTTCTTCCATGGAAATTTGGGCAAACATTTTCGTCTCCTTTGCTTCCGCTTCCTCATCTTTAAAGTGCAGAGAGTGACAATACGTGCCTCACAGGGTTGTTGTGTTGACTGAGTGATCTGATCTATGTGAAGTACTTAAAGTGCTTGGCACGTAGTAAAACCTTTGAAGAACTTTAAATTTCATTATTATTTTTTCTTACTGAGTAATCTTGGATAAATTGCTTAAACTTCCTGGGAGTCAATTTCCTCATCTGTAGAGTGGAAATAACTGCCCCTTCCCAGGCTAATCACCTAAGAGCTGGACACCGGAATAAGACAGTGAAGGAAGTTGGGATTAAAGCAGCAGAGTCTCCATCTGCCTGGTCATCTCTCCAAAATGATGGCCAAGTGACAACAGAGCAAGGATGTCGGCCAATGTGGGCCACCTATACTCACTTTGGGTGAGTTTGGGAACCTAAGCTTTGAGAGCTTTAAGACTCATCCAGATCGGCTTTCTCAAGCTTTCTACCATATAAATAGTGAGGTCCCCAGCAATGGAGGTATGTAAACGGAGGCCAGAAAATTAGGAGAGCCATTTAAGTGAGCTTTAGAAACTCCAGTGAATACCTAGTGAGTGAAGAAACAGTTCTTCCAACACAGCAATTCAGCTGGTTTTCAGACTCCCTTGGGCAGCATGGGCCACCAAGATTCAATCTTGCATTTGTTGCTTTTGGGTTCTGGAAGACATGGAAAACCTTTGCGTGCTGGGCATAGGGGTTATTAGAAGGAGGGTTTTTGTCGGGGCTGAAACTGGGCCAATTTTCTGTTTGTAATGCAACATCATACAATTTAGGAGGAGGGAAAAGGAAAAATTGGGAGACTTCTCTCCCCCTCCTCCAGAGGAACCTCCACTCATATGTCAGCTTCTCTAGACATTTGGGACCAGGGTAGAAATGAAATCAGTGTGCTCAGCTCGTAGTGGAGCTTCAAAGGCTAATGCAGGGGAAACGGTCAACCCTGGGCTTACACGCAGGACTGCCTCAGCAAGTGGTAACTTAGCTTTTTAGGATTGTTATTATTGGGGGCTGTTCTGCCTCAGCAAGAAAGAGATGCACACCTGCTAGAAAGAGATGCACACCTGCTTTTGGTCTGGGAGAAGTATCAGGATGAGGTAAGGGGAGATGGGATGAAGGGAGCCAAGGAAGAATCTGAGTTTTCTTCCCGGATTGTTCCTGCCCGCTTCCCACCTCCAGCACTTACTGGTAATTGCATTAATTATATGCTGATCCAGGTTAAAGAACCATGTATTAATCAAAGGACACATCTAAAAGACAAGGAAATACACGAGAATCAGGAGGAAGACTCTACTAATGGAGCCTGAATGGGGGTGAGCAAGACAAGTTCAATTTCTAAGCCAAGCCATCATCGGGAACAACCAGGTACAGACTTCCAGGGTTCATGTCAGCTCAGCCATTTTGTAGCTGTGTGACCTGGGTAAATCATTGACCTGCTTTGGAACTTTTTCCTAAATCTATAAAATAGGGTTAATATTGTTACTACAGTATGAGACTGTTTGGAGAATGAGATGAGAAAATTCATGTAAGATGCTTGGCACAGTGCCTGTGTGCTTAATGAAATGTTAGCTGCTAATTTTGTGAATACTTATCCCCATTTTACACATAAGGAAACTGAGCCTTGGAGAGGCTCACTGACTCACTTCCAGTCTTACAGATACTAATTTTGACTTGAAGAATTAAATAATGTCTGTAAAGCACTTCACCAGTGCCTGGGTGCAAAATGGGAGCTTGATAAATGCCACTTCCTCTTCCCAGCTCCTCTCCCTAATTCTCCTTCCTGGGAGCCTTCCCTCCATTTCACCAGAAAGTCCAACCCACCATGCTCTGGGTCTCAGACTCAAAAATTTAAGTAAATCTGGGTTTGCGTACTTACTGTTGTCCCCAAATCATTGGGTATTGTGAGTCTCAGTATTTTCTCTGTGATTTCTGCAGCAGGTTTTAGGTTGGCCCTAAACGAGGAATGAAGGAAATTTTCAGACTAGATTAATTTCTCCAGAATACTTTCTTGGCTCAATGACCCCTTCCCCCCAGTTGCTTAATGTTTCCCACTGGTTTTCACAGGGCTCCATGACCTAGCTGTGCCCTCTGCTCTGACCTACCCTTATATGGCTCCATAAAAGAAATCCTTCAATTAAGTCACCTTGAACTCATCATTGTTCCCCATCATTCCCACTTTTGTGTCTATTTTGTTTCTCCCTCCTGGAATGCCTTCTTCAACTTCTACCACCATTTTAGGTCCAGCCAACTGGCTTCCTTCAGAAAGCCCTCCCTGACCCGCCTAGCCAACTCTGAGCTCTCCTTTTACTGCACACTTTGGCACGTGCTGTTGTAACTTTCCCCATTTCCCTGATTATCTAATGCGATAAAAGAATTTGTTTCCTCAACCAGGTGGTCAGTGCCTTCATGGAGGGACTAGTATAATAGCTTTCCTCAGTTGGGGCTGACAGAGAAAGAAGCAAGAAAGAGCAACATAAAGGTGTCTTCGTGTTCTTGACTCACAGTCCCTAGTCCTGACACATGAAGAAAATCCATCTAATTCTCAGGCAAAGGCTTATGGTTTTATTCTATAAAGAGCTTGCCTATAATTCAGCTGATCTACCGCTCACATTTCCTACAGAGAAAGGACTTGTTTTCTCCAACATATCAAAAGACAAGCAGAGAGTGGTGATGGTTGCACACCATGATGAAAGTCATTAATGCCACTGAATTGTACATGTAAAAAATGTTGAGATAGCAAATTTCATTATATATGTATTCACCACAAAAAAGATGGCAGCCAGAAAAAAGTTTTGTTTAATATAGATGTTCTTAAAGGGGGGAGGGGGAAGACAAGGGAGCTTCATTTGCATAGTAGTCCGAGGGAGAGATGGCCTGTGAGTCAGGGATCCTGTATCTGGCCTGGTTCTCACTTGGGTTTGGACATGACAGGAGGACATTACCAGATTTGAAAGAGTTCGGAAAGGATTCCACATCCATCTTCCTTGAAACGCTGAGCAACTGAGAGAGGAATCAAAATAAAGAATTCGTGAAGGAAAAAGACAGGGTACAAAAATGGATTGGCAGTACAGTTAAACGTGGAAGCCAGTCTAAGTTTTAAAAAATCTTAAAAGGGAAAAAAAAAAGATTTTTAAAAGATGATAAATTTTAAGAAGAAAATACTAACACTCCAGTTAATACAAGGCAAAACCTCCAAAGACTGTTTCTCTGAAGAGAAAATGTTACAGAAGAACAAATGGTGAAATGCTTGCTCTCAAAAACAAAACCATTGTTGTCAAGTCGGTTCTGACTCATAGTGACTCTATAGGACAGAGTAGAATTGCCCCACAGGGTTTCCGAGGAGCAGCTGGTGGATTCAAACTGCCAATCTTTTGGTTAGCAGCCAAGCTCTTAACCACTGCGCCACCAGGGCTCCAATGAAAATCATAACACATGTGGAATTTTCCATCTAGTGAAAAGCTGTGAAAATGAGAATAATCAGTACTGATTGGGTATAGGGTGAAACTGACAAGGCCAACTAGAGACAGCGTCCCTAGGTTCAGTTATATTGGTGAGCTATTTGGTGAGTGATTCAGCAATGTAAGGCTTAAAAACCTTAAAACTATTTGTACTTTTAAGAAAACTTAGGAATCTACAATAAGGACATATTTCCAGTATTGGGCTCTTTTGCCGCCATCTTGGTTCTGCATTCCCCACACAACATGCCCATTGAAGCCACAGAAACCGTTCCTGCTACAGAGCAGGAGTTGCCACAACCTCAGGCTGAGACAGGGTCTGAAACAGAATTTGATGGTGATGAATTTGTACCAGAGCTCAAGGAACAGGAGTCCACACAGGCAACCACACAACAAGCCCAACCAGCGGCAACAGCTGAAATCGATGAAGAACCAGTCAGTAAGGCAAAACAGAGTCCGAGCGAAAAGAAGACATGGAAGACTATGTCCAAACTGGGTCTTCGACAAGTCACGGGGGTGACTAGAGTCACTATCCAGAAATCTAGGAATATCCTCTTTGTCATCACAAAGCCAGATGTCTACAAGAGCCCAGCTTCAGATACCTACCTAGTTTTGGGGGGAAGCCAAGATGGAAGATTTATCTCAGCAAGCACAGCTGGCAGCTGCAGAGAAATTCAAAGTTCAAGGTGAAGCTGTCTCAAACATTCAAGAAAGCACACAAGCTCCAACTGTACAAGAGGAGAGTGAAGAGGAAGAGGTTGACAAAACAGGTGTGGAAGTTTAGGACATAGAATTGGTCATGTCACAAGCAAGTATGTCAAGAGCAAAGATGGTCCGAGACCTGAAGACCAACAGTAATGATACTGTAAACGCTACTATGGAATTAACAATGTAACCGTCTGAAAACGAGGACTTTTTTGGTATTTCAAAAGAGTAACTACAGTTTGGCTTGAAATTTGTACTGTTCCTATCATTAATAAAGTTATGGCTTCTTACTGGATGAAAAAAAAAAGTTTCCATTCTTGGAAAACTTCCTGTTCCTAAAAGTCCAGGATTACTATTTGGTGGACCTCTTTTCATGCCAGTGAAATTACTACTTTTACACTAAACAAAATTTTAAATGAATACAAATTTCTATTTATAATATACACATTCCCATACACACAAAAGGCGAACTTTATAGATTTTGTTTTGCCGCAGACGTCTTTGAGGTAGAACCCCACTCTGTGCTTCATCATGACCAACTGGACCCATAGAGGGAAAAATTGAGAACTTACGGGGTTGCAGTTTGGATCCGTAAGAACTCAGGCAAGAATCTGCAATCCCTGAGGTTGAGGTAGTATCTGCCGTTTGCATCCTTTATCCCATCAGGCCACACCGTCATATCTGTTTGCACATGAAATGCCAAGAAACCAAGGAATGGGAGATTGTGGAAGGGAAGGGTTAATTAAGGGTGGTGGCAGAGAACCTCGCAGCTTATTATGCTCCCATTTGGTATTAGAATAAGGCTTCTCCATGTTTGTGTGCTTGCATGCATGCACGCGAGCACACACACACACACAAAACCTGTTGCCATCAGATTGGCTCTGTCTCATGACGACCCCATGTGTCACAGAGTAGAACTGCTCCATAGGGGTTTTTTTTGTGCAATCTTTAAGAAAGCAGATCACCAGGCCTGTCCTCCTCGGTGCTTCTGGGTGGGTTCAAACCACCAGCTTTTTCGTAAATGCTGTTGTTGTTAGGTACCGTCGAGTTGGTTTTGACTCACAATGACCCTATGTGTAACAGAACAAAACGCTGCCTGGTCCTGTGCCATCCTCACAATCATTACTATGTTTGAGCCCACTGTTGCAGCCACTGTGTCAATCCATCTCGTTGAGGATCTTCCTCTTTTTCAATGGCCCTCTACCAAGCATGACGACCTCCTGGTCCCTCCTGATAACATGTCCAAAGTACGTGAGACAAAGTCTCAGCATTCTGGCTGTACTTCTGCCGAGACGGATTTGTTCATTCTTCTAGCAGTCCATCAGTTAATAGTCAAGTGGAAACAATTTCTGCCACCTTGGGACCTCATGTTTGCAAAGAACCCTCAAAATCACCCTGTTAAGATCATTTCCTCATTATTCAGAAAAGGTGATTGAAGATTGGAGAGCAGGAGTGGCTTTCTCCAAGTCATGCAGCTGGCAAGTGGCTTGCCCGGCAGGTCTGCACTCAGGGCCTATAACCTGGTACCACCTCCCTCTCCTTTAGGAAGAGTCAGAAAAGAAAGGGGTGATTCTAAGCATAGCATGCCATCAAAACTGAGAAACTGTGTTTGATGTTGGAAAGTAATGTGTCGGACTTCATTGTCTCAGGGGCCAGGTTTGAAACCTAAATGAACAAAGTAGACAAGGGCTAATCTAATCAGAGAGGTGAGGGCTACAGAACGGAAGAATGGCAGTCTTCTATGAAAACACGCGGTGTAGACCAAACAAAACATATCTGTGGGCCAGATATGGCATCCAGAGTGATCCCTAGGCAATGGTGCCAAGGAGCATTGGGATCTAGAGCAGATTCTGTGTTCTTGTCTTCAATTATTTTTAATTAGAGCTGAGTGGGTTCATGAGGCTTAGAAAATGAAGGTGGGGGGCTGTCTGGATGAAGGAGGGAAAGAAACGTACTCAATCCTCCCCTCCTTCCCCTAGAAGGGCCCAGGTATAGAGAATATTCTAGTGCTTTCCAGGCCCCTCATTCTACACATGGGGTGACCCAGCCCAGAGAGGGTGGGTGCCTGCCCTAACTACACGGTGACTCTGTTGCTGAGAGTATACTAGCCAACTTGCTTCTGGCTCCTTCCAACACACCCCCACACCTGTGTCAAAGTGGACAGAGCCTGTGACACTCACAGTTGTTACTTACTTCACAATCAAGTTGAATGCCAATGGTACCCGTAAATACAACCCTTGATTATCAGGGGCTACCTGGAAGGAGACGTGAAGGAGTCGAGGGTCTTTCAGTTGTACCCTGGGTGAAGAAACAGCACATCAGGGGAAGATTGTGGCTGTAGCTGTAGGTGGACCCTGCTTGGAGCCAAGGCAGGTCCCTGGCAGAGCAGGAGTTAAATGTGTGCAAAGATGGTTACTCATTCATTAATCGTGTAATTAATTGCACCATGATTGTGTGTTATAAGCTCTGGGAATACAGCTATGAACAAAAAGAAGTCCTTGCCTTAAGGCATCCCAGAATGACCATGCCCAGCCCTTTGGCCAGCACCATGCAAGCTGGAATAAATGAGTGAGTGAATGAATGAAGACTGAAAGCCAAATATGCACAAGTTGGTGGGGAAGGCTTATGTATGTGTAAAGCAATAAACCAGTAAATGAAGACATGTAGAATGTGTCAAGTAGTAAGTGCTGTGAAGAGAAGGCCCTGCAGGGTCCGGAGATAGAGGGTAACCCTGGGACGAGTGGAATTTCAGACGGGTTGGTGAGGGAAGGCTTCTCAGGGGAGGCGATATTGGGCAGAGTTGTGAATGAAGTGAAGGCATGAGTCACACAGACCCTTATTCCCAACCAGTGGGTCTCAGTCATCAGAGCTGGGTGGACTGTCAGAAATGGTTTGGCAATGGGGCAACAGAGGCCCAGATGAGGGAGGAGCCTCTGCAGTGTCATGAAATGCGTGGAGAGAGCTCTAAGAAACCAACAAACCAGGATGGCCTGGGCCTTGGAGCTGTTATTCGGAGACCTCTCACACAACATTGCTGGCGGCACTGGCTAGCTGGCTGTCCACGGCATTCAGGGGGCCTGATGAATGGTGGAAGATCTTCCTCAATGATCCCTGGAAATCAACTGTCTTCAGGCCAGAAACAAAGTCCACGTTAAGGATTTCTTGGTTCAAAGCTGGAAAAAGAAAAATGGGGCCAAAAAATCCCAAAACCCAGTTAGACATTTAAATGCCAAACGATTCTCAGACACAACCATGACCTCCAAGCATGTCCCATATGTGGTGCTTACTCTTCACCCACCCATTCATTCTGGCCTGCTTGGTGCTGGGCCAAGCTCCAGAGATGAGCAGCAAACCTCTACAGGGGCCTTCCACATGCCAGGGTCATGCTAGGGGCTGGCGATGCACCAACGAGAAGAACAGACAGAAATCTCATGGAGCTGACATTCTAGGGGGATGAGAGGAGACAGATGATAAAGCAGTGAAGACAGGGATGCGTAGGAGTCACATGCAGAAGTGTTGTGAAGTGGTTGGTTTCAAAATATTTAACAACCGTTTCAGCATGGGCACCGACCAACTGCAGTTCTGTAGCCTGGTCCCGAGCCTCCCCAGTCTGTGCCAGATGCTAACTGTCATGGGGAGGCTGGGGTCTTGGGGAGTGAAGGTGGGAATGGATGGCGTGGTGAGGGGGAGCCATCTGGAGAGTCTCTGAGGAGGGGCTGTTTCCCAAACAGCATAGAACATGTTTTCAATATTTTGACCATTGCAGCCATTACTGGTGCATTCCACTGTATGCCAGTTATGTTCATAAAAAAAAAAATGTTCATAAGGGAAAAGTAAAAGGCAGAGTGAGGAATTGAGAATACTGGAGTGAGGGTGCTAATTTGTACAGGGAGGTCAAGGACAGTATTCCTACATGGGTGACATTTGAATACAGCCTTGAAGGAAGGGAAGGCACCACGTTGATATTTAAGGGAAGGGCATTTCAGCAGAGGAACAGCAAGCGCGAAGGCCCTGAGGCTGGCACGTGCTTGGTGTGTTGAGGAGGCCACCACGGCAGGAGGGGAGTGAGGGTGGGGTGGTAGGAGAGCTGGGCAGGGGCCAGTCCGTGTAGGGCCGGGTCCCTTGATGGTGGTCTCAATAGATGAAGCAGGGCAAGGTGCCAGAAAAGAGGGCCAGGAAAGGATTAAAGTGGTAATGTACTAATAATCAGAACAGCTAATGATTAATGGTGTTAACTATGGGCCAGGCGCTGTGCTAATAATAACTTATACAGCATTGCCTCAAGGCCTGAACTTGAAGGAGAGGCCTATTGGGTCTGACACAGCCAGGCATAACTCAAGGTAGGACCATCTCACCATTATTGATCAGGGAAAGAACTTGGGGCACGATCAGTACAGCAGAGGATGGGGCAAGCAGCCCACAGAGGAGAATGAAGAGCCCAGAGAGCTTCAGCATCTTGGTTCAGGTACCTGTGGGGAAGCTGGGCAGAGAGGGTCAGTTGTGAGGTCACTCTCTGAGGGTCTCCTTAGAGCTCCAACCAGGGGTGGTGGTCACAAAATTCATTTGGACCCATTGCACCCATGTCCACTTTACATCAAGGCACAGAGGGTAGCAGGCCTCAGATCTTATACAGCATATATGAAGCTCTGAGAGATGAAGTCACTTGCTCAAGGCCCACATTCATATTTATGCCCAAGAGAGCTGGACAGCTCAGCCTCTCAGAGCCTTGGTTTCCTCATCTTGAAAATGCAAGTAATGCATTCTCATGCCTTCCTCTCAGCTTTGTTGAAAGCACCTACTGCAGTACGTTGCACACTGTAGGTGCTCCATAAAAGGTTGCCATGTGCTGAGTTGGTGGCAAAGAGTAGGCTCAGCAGCACAGACAAAACGAGTTCAGGCTGGAGGACATGGAGACTATGGTCCAGTTTGCAGTGCTTTTGGATTGGGATCCTGTGCTTAAATGGTGCACTCTCTGGGATGGGATGGGTCCTTGTGACCTTAACACTCCCACCGCTGGATGGGTCAAGGTCATGCATGCAGATGTTGGTGTGGCTTCCTGGGTTCTCACCCAAATGGCAAAGCAAATGGCTCTCCTTGGGATCTGAGACCAACAGGTAGATGCTGATGGGGCCAATCCTCTCCTTGGACACCTGACAGATGCAGGAGAGACTCTAAGCCCAGTCCCTGGCCACCCACCCTATGTAACCAGTTGGTTTAGTATTTTAATTTTGGTGATCTTTTTTAGACAAGTCTAAAAATTAGAAAAGCAAGATATGTACATGGAAAGAATAAAGAAATTTAAAAATCAATTCCTAGAGGTAACTCTGTTGTATCTTTTTCAGGAGTTTTTCTTTTCCTAATGGGATATCAGACATGAGGTTAGAGCTCAGCAGCCATCTCATCAGCATGAAGATGAAAGCCACAACCTAGGGGTGAGAGGGAAGAGCTGACAGGATACCCCGTGTCAGTGTAACAGCCTACTCTGGACTTACCATCATTATTTAAGTCCCTATTTTTCATGGTCTGGACTAGAACCCAACACAATTTATAACTGGTAATACTTATCAAAAGCTTTAGTCTTGTCTGGCATCTGATCAAAAGCCAGGTTGGAGAGTGTCATTATGCTCACCTGGATTTCTCTGGTGCACTGTCGAGATGCTTGGGGTCTCCGTCAGTGAATTCTTGATGAACTGTGCAGTGGGGTGGACTTTATAAATGGAGAACGACGCCATCATGAGGGAGACGTGGCACTAGGTGATAGACAGCCAGGAAACTGCTGGGAACCCCTTGACCTCGCCACATCCATCCAGCACCTCCAAAGCAAACATTCCTGCATTGGAGGCTCAGGGGGATTAAGGGCTAGGGACTCACTTAAGCCATTTGATGGATGTGTCAACAACATATTTGAATCTGTACATCATGAAGTCACCAGATGAAGAGACGTAGTGAATGTGGGGAGCAGTGAGAAGGGCTGGGAGTTGGGATACTATATTCCTGTCTCACATTCAGGACCCTGTACTGCTCTGAGCCTGTTTTCCCGTCTGTACAATGAGTGAGGTGGACCCAGTGACTCACTGTTTGCTGGTCTGTGATTTGGGAGCCTGGAGTGCCAATATGGCTCTGTTCATTCATTGCTGTGTGACACTAGACAGCTCCCAGGCACTTTCTGGGCCTCAGTTTCCACATCTATAATAATGGTAGCTAGCATTGACAGGAGAGGGCAGTGGTGGTCCAGGGATAGAATTCTCAGTTTCCAGGCAGGAGTCTCAGGTTTGGTTCTCGGCCAATACCTCATGCGAAGCTGCACTTGTCTGTCTTTGGTGGAGGTTTGTGTGTGGCTATGATGCTGAACAGACTTCAGTGAAGTTTGCAGGCTAAGATGGCCTAGGAAGAAAGGCCTGGTGAAAATCCTATGGATCACAATGGTCCAACCAAGGAGAGACAGCCCAGAACCAGGCAGCGTTTCATTCTGTTGTGCATGGGATACCCACGAGTTGGGGGCCGACTTAATGGTAGCTAACAACAACAATAACATTGACAGATGAGCACCAGGATAAGCAATTTTCACAATGCTTGCTGAATCCTCATAGCAACCTTATAACACAGGGATCTGCTTAATGGATGTGGAAAGTGATGCTCAAAAGGGTAGAAAATTATCCCAAAGTCATAGAGCTAGTATATAGTAGAACCAGGATTTGAATCTAGTACTGCCTGATGCCAAAGCCCATGTTTATAACCTCAATACCATATCACGAACACCCTCTTTTAGAACAGAATGAGTCCTCCTTGTTGGAAGGGAATAACAGTTCTCTGTTGCACTGGACAAGGCTTCTTCCTCAAGGACCAAGGACATTTGCTCCAAAAGCTGGGACCTCATTCAAGCCTTAACTTCAAAAAGGTATTAGAACATTTATTTTATATCATTAAAATAACCCATGTGTATTAAGGGAATATTTTTAAAATGCAGAAAAGCATACAGAAAACAACACCTCTATTTAGAGATCCACCACCACAGCTGCTGCCATTTGGCCCTGGTTCATGGTGACCCCATGTATGTCAGAGTAGAACTGTGCTCCATAAGGCTTTCAGTGGCTGATTTCTTGGAAGCAGAAGCCAGGCCTTTCTTTTGAGGTAGCTTTGTGTGAACTGGAACTTCCAACTTTTAGGATAACAGCTGAACATGTTAACTGTTTACAACACCCAGAGACTCCCTATTTAGAGATAACCACCTTTAACACTTTGTTTGTTTCCCTCTAGTCTTTTTTTTCCTGTGTGATATAGGTATAGAGATACCAACCCAAAATGTTTAAATAGCTGAGATTTCACTGTTTCTATTATGCTATACCCTGTTTCTTTCACTTGATATGAGCTTTTGCGCATTTTGAAGTGAGAAAGTCATGTGTGCACATAATTTTAAAAAGTCAATCAATACTAAAGAGCATATAGTGCAAATTAAGTGTCCTCTCCATCCCCAATCCTAGACCCCAGTTTCCCCTCTCGAACGGGAGTCACTGTTAGCAACTCCTTGTTTATACTTCCAGAAAAGATCTCTTCATTTTGTGGGTGTATTCTTTTTATATATTCCCTGATCTGCATTTCGTCCTTTTTCACTTCATAATATACATTTTTGGCATCGTTCTAATTAGCATATATACATCTGTCTCATTCTTTTCAGCAGTTACATTGTAGTTCGCTGTGTGAATGTGCCAAGACTAAAAACCAATGTGAGCACTGCAGAGCCCTAAGAGGCCATTTAATTCAACCCTTTCTAATACAGGTGGAGGATGGAGAGAGATCCAGAGAGGGCTAGAGCCTCAGCTAAGCTCACCCAGCAGGTTGGTGGCAAGAACCCAGGTCTTGACTCCTAGTTCAGGGACCTGGTCCCACCATTGAGCTCTATGTGTTTCCTCATGAGTTCTTATCAACTCCTTGAAAATGGGTGTATTTGTTAGGGTGCCTTTGATTGCAAGGAACAGATAGCAAGGTCTAAAACTGACTTGATCAATAAGGACATTTATTATTTCATATAACAAAAAATTAATATTATGCTGCAGACCCAGGCATGGCACAGACAGAGACATAATGTCATCATCAAGGACCGAGGTTCTTTCCATCTCTTTGCTCTACCATCATCAGGTTGGCTTTCCTTGTGGTCACAAGATGTCTGCCAGAGTCGAAGTATTACAGCCCAACTTGGTGATGTACAGAGACAGAAAGGAAGCCATTTTCTTTGTGTATCTTTTAAGGAGAAAGGAAACATTTCCCAGAAATTTTCTCCTCATGCAGATTTCCCTTCTCATTTTTTATTTGCTAGAATTTGATTGTATGACTGCTCTAAAACAATTCCTAGCAAGGATACTGTGATCACTGTGGTTGATTTAGACCAAAAAGGATTTATCCATGAACTGCAGAAAAGGACACCTTCCCCTGAGTCACCCAAAATAATGGGGCTCCCAGATAGCTTCACTGGAGAATTCTACCAAATATTCAGAGAAGAGCTTATACCAGTACTACTAAAACTATTTCAGAACATAGAAATGGAAGGGATACTTCCAAATTCATTCTATGAAGCCAGCATAACCCTGATATCAAAACCAGGCAAAGACACCATAAAAAAAGAAAATTATAGACCAATATCTCTCATGAATATAGATGCAAAAATTCTCAACAAAATTCTAGCCAATAGAATTCAGCATCCAAAAAAAATAATGATGCACCACAACCAAGTGGGATTCATACCAGGTATGCATGGATGGTTCAAAATGAGAAAATCAATCAACGCAATCCACCACATAAATAAAATAAAAGAATCACATAATCATCTCAATTGATGCAGAAAATGCATTTGACAAAGTCCAATACCCATTCCTGATAAAAACTGTCAATAGAATAGGTATAGAAGGGAAAGTCCACAACATAATAAAGGGCATCTATACAAAACCAACAGTCATCATTCTTAATGGAGACAGGCTGATTCCCTGTGAGAACAAGAACAAGACAAGGATGCCCTTCATTACCACTCCTATTTAGCTTTATGCTGGAAGTCCTAGCTAGAGCAATAAGGCAAGAAAAAGAAATAAAGGGGATCCAAACTGGTAAGGAAGGAGTAAAACTGTCCCTATTTGCAA
Source organism: Loxodonta africana (assembly GCF_030014295.1). NCBI lineage: Eukaryota > Metazoa > Chordata > Mammalia > Proboscidea > Elephantidae > Loxodonta > Loxodonta africana. The sequence continues at coordinate 32,397,133 of NC_087365.1, read as the reverse complement.
ATGATATGATACTATGCATAGAAAACCCAAAAGACTCCATGAGAAAACTATTGGAACTAATAGAAAGATTCAGCAGAGTAGCACGATACAAGATAAATGTACAAAAGTCAGTTGGATTCCCATATGCCAATAAAGAGAATGACAAAAAGGAAATCAGAAAAACAATACCATTTATAATAGCCCCTAAAAAAAATAAAATACTTAGGAATAAATCTGACCAGGGATGTAAAAGACCTATACAAAGAAAACTACAAAACACTGCTGCAAGAAACCAAAAAAAGACCTACGTAAATGTAAAAATATACCATTCTCATGGATAGGTAGACTCAACATTGTGAAAATGTCAATTCTACCCAAAGCAATCTACAAACACAATGTAATTTCGATCCAAATACCAACTGCATTCTTTAAAGAGGTAGAAAAACTAATCATTAACTCTATAGGGAAAGGAAAGAGGCCCCAGATAAGTAAAGCACTATTGAAGAAGAATAAAGTGGGAGGACTTAACACTACCTGACCACAGAACCTATTATACAGCTACAGTAGTCAAAACAGCCTGGTACTGGTGCAACGACAGATACATTGACCAATGGAACAGAATTGAGAACCCAGGTGTAAATCTATCCACGTATGGTCACCTGATCTTTGACAAAGGCCCAAAGTCCATTAAATGGAGAAAAGACAGTCTTTTTAACAAATGGTACTGGCAAAACTGGATATCCATCTGCAAAAAAAATGGAACAGGACCTATACCTGACATCATACACAAAAGCTAATTCAAAATAGATCAAAGACCTAAATATAAAACCAAAAGCTATCAAAGGTGATAGAAGAAAAAGTAGGGTTGATGATAGAGGCCCCAATACACAGCTTTAACAGGATACAAATCATAACTAACAATACACAAATACCAGAAGACAAGCTAGATAACTGGGTTTGTCTAAAAATCAAACATTTATGCTCATCAAAAGACTTCACCAAAAGTGTAAAAAGAGAAACTGCAGACTGGGAAAAAATTTTTTGGCTATGACAAATCCAACAAAGGCCTAATCTTTAAAATCTACAGGAAAATCCAACACCTCTACAACAAAAAGACAAATAATCCAATTAAAAATGGGCAAAGGAAATGAATGATTCTTCACCAAAGAAGACATTCAACTGGCTAACAGACATGAGGAAATGCTCGAGATCACTAGCCATTAGAGAAAAGCAAATCAAAACCGCAACAAGATACCATCTCACCCTGGCATTACTAGCACGAATCAAAAAAACAGAAAATAACAAACGTTGGAGGGGCTGTGGGGAGACTGGAAATCTTATGTACTGCTGGTGGGAATGTAAAATGGTACAACCATTTTTGAAAACAATATGGCACTTCTTTAAAAAGCTAGAAATAGAAATACCATATGATCCAGCAATCCCACTCCTAGGAATATATCCTAGAGAAATAAGAGCTGATGCACGAATAGACATAAGCACAACCATGTTCACTGCAGCATTGTTCACAATAGCAAGAAGGTGGAAACAACCTAGGTGCCCATCAACAGGTGAATGGATAAACAGACTATGGTACGTACACAAATGGAGTATCACACAACCATAAAGAGCACTGATGCATCTGCGAGGCGTCTCACAACGTGGATGAATCTGGAGGGCATCATGCTGAGTGAAGTAAGTCAATCACAAAAGGACAAATATCATATGAGATCACTACTATAAAAACTCATGAAAAGGTTTACACAAAAAAAGAAACAACCTTTGGTGGTTACAAGGAAGGGGGGATGTGAGACTAAATAGAAGATAGGTAAGTGGTAACTTTGGTGAAGGTTAAAAAAAATACACGATACTAGGGAAGCCAGCACAACTTGTCTAAGGCAAGGTCACGGAAGCTCCATAGACAAACCCAAACTCCCTAAGGGAACAAATTATTCAGCTGAGGGCTGTGGGGACCACAGTCTTGGGGAACATCTAGCTCAATTAGCATAACATAGTTTATAAAGAAAATGTTCTACATGCTACTTTGGTGAGTAGTATCTGGGGTCTTAAAAGCTTGTGAGTGGCCATCTAAGATATCCCAGTGGTCTCACTCCATTTGGAGCAAGGGAGAATGAAGAAAACCACAGATACAAGGGAAAGATTAGTCCAAAGGACTAATGGACCACAACTACCACAGCCTCCACCAGACTGAGTCCAGTACAACTAGATGGTGCCCGGCTACCACCACTGACTGCTCTGACAGGGGTCACAATCAAAGGTCCCGGACAGAGCCGGAGAAAAATGTAGAAAAAAATTTGAACTCACAAAAAAAGAAAGAGAGAAAAAGAGAAGGAAGGAAGGAAGGAAGGAAGGAAGGAAGGAAGGAAGGAAGGAAGGAAGGAAGGAAGGAAGGAAGGGAGGGAGGGAGGGAGGGAGGGAGGGAGGGAGGGAGGCAGGAGGGAGGCAGGGAGGGAGGCAGGGAGGGAGGCAGGGAGGGAGGCAGGGAGGGAAGGAAGAAAGAAAAAAGACCAGACTTACTTGTCTGAGAAGAGACTGGAGAAACCTCGAGAGTACGGCCACCGGTCACCCTTACATCTCAGTAATAAAGGCACTCCTGAGGTTCACCCTTCAGCCAAAGATTAGACAAGCCCATAAAACAAAATGAGACTAAATGAGCACACCAGCCCAGAGGCAAGGACAAGAAGGCAGGAGGGAACGGGAAAGCCAGTAAAGGGGAACCTGAGGTCAAGAAGGGGAGAGTGTTGACATGTTGTGGGGTTGGCAACCAAGGTCACAAAACAATATGAATATGAATTGTTTAAGGAAAAACTTGTTTGCTTTGTAAACCTTCATCTAAAGTACAATAAAAAAAAATTGGGGCTCCAATGATAAGGTAAAAGAATCAACAGCTATTGAGTAAGCAACCAGAAGAGTCTGCCAAATGGGCCTCTTGACGTTTCTAGCTTTATACTACTTCCACTTGATCTGCCAACGGTGTAGAAACCACAGGACTCTTGTTTCCTACTGGGAATCTTTGGTTGCCTTTCTTTTTTGCACTAAATATTGGTAATTATACATGTATTTGTTGTATTATTTGATTAATGACTGTTGCTCACACCAGATAAACATTCTGTAAGTCAGCATCTATGTGTATTTTTGTTAATTGCTATATCCACAGTGCCTGGTACATAGTAGGTGTTCAATAAATACTCATTCAATTAATAAATTAATCAGTGAGTGCTGTGGACACCAGCTAAGCTCTTAAGGCAGACATGGATTTAAACCCCAGCTGTGACTTCTGGAAAATCAACCCCCATGCTCAGACTCTGTTTTAGTTACGTAGTGCTGCTATAACAGAAGTACCACAAGTGGATGGTTTCAACAAACAAAAGTTTATTCCCTCACAGTCTAGTAGGCTAGAAGGGCAAATTCAGGGCATCAGCTCCAGGGGAAGGCTCTTTTTCTCTGTCAGCTCTGGAGGAAAGTCTTTATCATCAATCTTCCTCTGGACTAGGAACTTCTCAGCACAGGGACCCTGGCTCCAAAGGATGTGCTCTTCTCCTGGCACTACTTTCTTCGTGGTATGACATCCCCCATGTCTCTCTGCTTGCTTCTCTCTTTTATATCTCAAAAGAGATCGGCTTAAGATAGAAACTAATCTTGTAGATTGAGTCCTACCTTATTAACATAACTGCCACTAATCCCATCTCATCACGTCATAGAGATAGGATTTACAATACATAGGAAAATCACATCAGATGACAAAATGGTGGACAATTTACACAATACTGGGAATCATGGCCAAGCCAAACTGACAGATGTTTGCGGGGGACACAATTCAACTGATGACAGCCTCTATTACCCCATCAGTAACTCCTGTAACTGTTCCAAAAATAAGGAGTGGAGGCCCATGTAAAGGGCTGAGCCCAGTGTCTGGCACACAGTAAACACTCGATGGTTGGAAATTCCCTTTTCCTCCCAGAAGGGGAACAGAGTGTGCCCAAATAAGCCATAAGCAGCCCCTCTCCCAACCTGTAGGCCTGTCCCCAGAGCCTCCTGGGGAATCTGATGTTAGTAACAAAGACGATGTTTCCACTGGGAAATATGTTTATGGAATGTTTCCTTAACTTTTTCTTTTGTTCCAAAGCAGGTTGGCAGGGCTCATGTCCAAGGGAACTGGCTGGAGGCCCTGGGAAGACTCTGCCCCACATCCTGCCCAATCTGTACCCTGCCACACCCCATCTTCTTTCCCCTTCATTGGCCACGTCAATCACAGATGCACTGAGGCAGCTTCAAGGGCTCTGGGTAATTTTTACCTTATCCAACACCCGCTGCGAAGTGACTCGCCTCACTTCACCCGGCTGCTACACCAGGACTTCCTGAGACCTGTTCCCCATTCTGCATACAGAATCATGGCAGTGGCAGTCTTGGCCCTAGATTGGGGTGTGACTGCCTGAAGGGGCCATCCCAGGATAATCCCCCAACTGAGGATCTGCAGGAGACCACAGTAGGGTATGGGGGTGAAAGGTGTAGGGTCTTCACTCGGGCCCCACTCCCCCAGTGCCTGGCCTCATGACCTTGGACAAGTCACTTCACTTTTTTACATCCAGTCTCTTCATGTGCCAAAATGGGGGTGATTTTATCTACTTCATAGGATTGCCACACAGATGGCATGAGCGACTGCATGGGTAACAAGAAAGAAAACGGGTATTATAATCCCAAAGAGAGTAGGTTTGATATCAGGTAGAAGGACTCTGGTCTTGAGGTGTAATTCCCCCTTAATTCCCCAGGAGCTTAGTAAATGCTATGAACACTCCCCAAATACAGTACTGCAAGAATGCATGCTGCTTGTGGGGGAAGACCCGGAGTTTTCACTGTGCTTGAGTTGGAAGGACCCACAAAAGCATGGGAATTCACAGAAATTATAGAGGGAACTTTGATGGCTACTGGCCATGGAGCTGGAGGGCCAGGCTGATACTTGGATAATGTGTGCAGAGCACCAGGCACAGTGCCTAGCAAGCCAACTCCCAGGAAACATTCACTATTGTTACTGTGTGTCAGTTAGCGTCCTCCAGGAAGCAGACACCAAGATGGATTAGACCTGTAAGACATTTATCGGGGGAAATGCCTGAGAAGGCTAAACGAGAGAGGGAGCAGAAGTAAGAGGGGAGACCTTCAGGTTGCGATGCTGGTCTGACACCTGTGGAAGGAGAGAGGGAAGGAAAGAGAATTGGGTAGAAGGAGCTTGAGGTTGCAGTGCAGCTCTGAGCCAGTGTCTGCCAGGCAGATGGGGAGCCCCAGAGCAGAGGTTGCCCATTAGCGGAGTCCTGCGTTGAGCAGAGGTAGCCTGGCTTTAGTACTCTCTCCATGCTCAGTTCTTGGCAGGGAGCAGCCCAGGGAGAGCATGGCCTCCTGAGAACACCATGGATCCAGAGGTGCAGCACTGGAGATGATCAGCCAGCTGTCCTCCTCTCAGGAAATCTTTTTGTAGGGACAACTGAGTGATCCACTTCCCTGGCTGCCATGTTAAGTCACTTCATTACTCTGGGCAAAGAGCCCACAGTCCCACAGAGGCCCAGCCACTGACAGACCTTGTTATGCTAATCTCCATGACCGTCTCCAAATACAGCCTATACTTCTGCTGCTGCCTGCTCATTGATTCCCTGGAATGTTCTGCCCCCTCCTGCCCCATTTGCTCACACCGTTCCAATGGCTTTCCTAGAAGACAGTAAATCCTCAATAAATACATGTTAAAAGAACTAATGAATGAATAATCTGTTCTTTGCAGCCTTGCCCTAATCTCACCTTTACCAAAAGGCTGTTACGGGTCTCCCTGGTAGAATTTAGTCTCTCTCCCTTCTGATCCCAAACTGGACATTTGTCCGCCTGGTCAGCCCCTGGACTGAGGACATCAGCTTCTGCCTTGTAAGGGCTGTGTCTACGCTTCGCCTGTGCTACGTGCTTTGCGCACCTCATCTCGTTCCATTCTTTCAAACCCTGTGAGGGGTCACGCTCTAACATCTGCTTTATAAACAAAGAGACTGTGGCTCAGAAGGGCTGAGAGATATGCCCCAGAGCCCTGGAAGAGCCAATATTCAAACCCAGGACATGGACCCTGGTGCTAAGCCGTTAACCTCAGTTAGATTCCCTCCCAGTATTTCTCCCTACTGACAGGTGTTAAGACCCCAGAATGGCATTCTAGTTTGGGTCATTTTTGAGCAAAGATTCCCAAAAGATGTTTCAGCATGACCACCCACTGAACCATCACTTCCGTGTGTGTGTGTGTGCTTTAAGTGAAAGTTTACAAATCAGGTCAGTCTCTCATACAAAAATTTACATACACCTTGCTATACACTCCTAATTGCTCTCCCTCTGATGAGATGGCGCAGTACTTCCCTCCTCTCTCTCTCCTCGTGTACATTCGGGTAGCTTCTGGACACCTCTGCCCTCTCATCTCCCCTCCAGACAGGAGATGCCAACATAGTCGCATGTGTCGACTTGATCCAAGAAGCTCGTCTCATTTTCCATCCCCTGTTCCAGTCTAATCCTTGTCTGAAGAGTTGGCTTTGGGAATGGTTCCTGCCCTGGGGTAACAGAAGGTCTGGGCTCCATGGCCTCCGGGGTACCTCCAGTCCCAGTCTGACCATTAAGTCTGGTCTTTTTATGAGAATCTGGGGTCTGCATCCCACTGATCTCCTGCTCCCTCAGGGTTTCTCTGTTGAGTTCCCTGTCAGGGCAGTCATCGGTTGTGGCCGGGCCCCATCTAGCTCTTCTGGTCTCAGGCTGATGTAGTCTCTGGTTTATGTGGTCCTTTTTGTCTCTTAGGCTCATAATTATTTTGTGTCTTTGGTGTCCTTCATTCTTCCTTTTTCCAGGTGGGTTGAGACCCATTGATGCATCTTAGATGGCCGCTTGTTAGTGTTTAAGACCGCAGATGCCACTCTCCAAAGTGGGATGCAGAATGTTTTCGTAATAGGTTTTATTATGCCAGTTGACTTAGAAGTCCCCTGAAATTATGGGCCCCAAACCCCGCCCCTGCTGTGCTGGCCTTTGAAGTGTTCAGTTTTTAGAGGAAACTTCTTTGTATTTGGTTTAGTCTATTTGTGTTGACCTCTCCTTTATTGCGTATCGTCTTTCCCTTCACCTAAAATGAAACTTATCTACTATTCAATTAGTGAATACCCCTCTCCCTCCCTGCCGCCCTCCCCCTTCTCGTAACCATCAAAGAATATTTTCTTCTCTGCTTGAACTGTTTCTCCAGTTCTTGTAATAGTGGTCTTATACAATATTTGTTCTTTTGCAATTGACTGATTTCACTCAGCATAATGTCTTCCAGATTTCTCCATGTTATGAAATGTTTCATGGATTCAACATTGTTCTTTATCGGTGCGTAGTATCGCATTGTGTGAATATACCATAGTTTATTTATCCATTCATCCGCTGATGGGCACTTTGGTTGCTTCCAACTTTTTGCTATTGTAAACAGTATTGCCATGAACATGGGTGTGCGTATATCTGTTCGTGTAAAGGTTCTTGTTTCTCCAGGATTTATTCCAAGGAGTGGGATTGCTGGATGGTATGGTAATTCTATTTCTAGTTTTTTAAGGGAGTGCCAAATCGATTTCCAAGGCGGTTGTACCATTTTACATTCCCATCAGCAGTGTATAAGTGTTCCAATTTCTCCACAACCCCTCCAACATTTATTATTTGGTGTTTTTTGGATTAATGCCAGCCTTGTTGGAGTGAGATGGAATCTCATTGTAGTTTCGATTTGCATTTCTCTAATGGCTAATGATCGAGAGCATTTCCTCATGTATCTGTTAGCCGCCCGAATGTCCTCTTTAGTGAAGTGCCTGTTCCTATCCTTTGCCCATTTTTTAATAGGGTTATTTGTCTTTCTGTAGTTGAGTTTTAGCAGAGTCATGTAGATTTTAGAGATCAGGCGCTGGTCAGAGATGTCACAGCTGAAAACTTTTTCCCAGTCTGTATGCAGTCTTTTTACTCTTTCGGTGAAGTCTTTAGATGAGCATAGGTGTTTGATTTTTTGGAGCTCCCAGTTATCTGGTTTCTCTTCGGCATTTTTAGTAATGTTTTATATACTGTTTATGCCATGTATTAGGGCTCCTAATGTTGTCCCTATTTTTTCTTCCATAATCTTTGTCGTTTTAGACTTTATGTTTAGGTCTTTGATCCATTTTGAGTTAGTTTTTGTGCATGGTGTGAGGTATGGGTCTTGCTTCATTTTTTTGCAGATGGTGATAAGGGGCATCCTTGTCTGTGAACCATCACTTTTTGTGGCAACGTGGGCAAGGAGGCCCTGACAGGAGACTGAAAAAGTAGGCAGGGATCAGTTTCCAGGCTTGGGGCCTCCACCCTGGAAGTTTCGATCAGGGTTGTAACATCCAAATTCATAGGTGTCACTGCCAGCTCAGCAGTCCCCATTAGCAGCCACGTCTGCAGGCACAGAGGGACAGTTTGATGGGTGAGTGTTAGCAGAGGAACAGGGACAGATGTTGACTTTATCCGCCAGCCTTGGAGAGAAGCCAAAGAGAATCTCTTTGTTTCCTGTGCTGAAGCCCCTGTGCCTGACACAGAAGCCAAAGGCAAGGTCTCACTCCTTCCTGCAACCCTCTTTCTCTCCAAGCTGAGTAGGGCGGATGCAGGCCCTGGCTGCCTCCGGAGGCTAGTTGGGGGGCCCAGGAGGGCAAAAGCTCTGCATGAGTGAGCCATGACAAGGGCCTGTCTGACACCCTTCTCTTGTGAGCACCCCTTTCTGGAAATCACCCACTCTCCTTGTCAGCAGTGCCAGCTGTCCACCCCCACAGCCTCTGTCCTGGGTTGGATTTTGCCATTTCTCATCTAGACCAGTCTCGGTCTTGGTTTCACTCTTGGTCTCCTTCCAACGCACCCAACACATCACCTGCCAGAGGAAAGTTCCTGAAACCAAGAGCCAAACGTGTCTCTCTCCTACTCAGAAATATTCCCTGGCCCCTACTGCCCAGCCTAGTGATCCTCAGAGGGTAGTCTTGGGGGTCTCCAAAACCCATTTCAGCAGATCTGCATGTCAAAGGAGTCCCTGGGTTGTGCAAATGGCTAACACATTCAGCTGCTAAAGTGAAAGGTTGGAAGTTCAAGTCTACCCAGAGACACCTTGGAAGAAAGGACTGGTGATCTACTTCCCCAAAATCAGTCACTCAAACCCTGTGGAGCATAGTCATGAGCAGAGTTGCCTTGATGGTAATCGGTGGCATGTCAAAACTAATACTAAATTAATATGAATACATAATTCACTTTTTTGCTCCCATTCTCTCATGAGTGTAGAGTGGAACATTCTAGAAGCTACATGGTGTGATAATGCAAGAAACTGACTGCAGAAGCATACAAGAGAATACAGCCGTCTTCTATTAAGCCAGTCATTACAGAGATTTGTGAAAAATATGAAAGTGCCACTCTTCTCACTAATGATGTTTTTTAGAACATGTAGTTGTATAAGAATATGTCTTTTTTGAATCGCTCAGCACGGCTTCCCTGTTTTTTGAAATTGTGTTTTATTTCTTGCATAAGCCTAAGCATAGAAATAAGAGTCACCTCCAACAATCAACTTTTGTCAAATATCGACCTCCCTTTTCAGTTTTGCCAGTGTGCAATGAGTTTTGTGTCATTGTGGTTCCAGCTAAGCGTAATGGTCTGTAGTAGTCCATCGAGTGGGTGCAACAATTGACTCTTCTAATTTGGAATGTCTAGTTTTCCCAGTGTGAAGGAGTGTGTTCTATCCCCATCCAAAGAGCCAATATTTAAAATAAAAATGCCCGCGTGCTGACTGGCAAAGATATGGTGAAATGTATACACTCTCTCATCGTAGTGTAAACAGAAAAATTGGTTTGGTAAATAATTTTGTGGTGTGTTCCTGGGGTCACAAAATGTCCCAGGGCACAGAGCTAATAATTCTGCTCCTGAGACTTTATCCCGAGGAAATAGTGCCAACACTGGGAAGACCCACATGAATGGGCAGCATTTATTTAACTGGATTAAGCGTTCAAAAGAGCTTAAAAGACTAGAATCCAGAGCTCTGGTTTCTCTCTGTGTCCACTGGGTTTTGCCTTCTTTCTTCCCACATCTCCATTTATAGAAGGGGTCTACTCTCCCCTTAAGGCAACCTTCTATTCTCAGAAGTCTACTTCTTGGGGCTCATCACATCCAGGGAGCCCTCACCTGCCCTTTGAGGTCTGGGCCTACAGGGTGAGGGGCAAGAGCTGGCCTGGGAATTCAGGACTCACAGAGGAGAATGCTCCCTTCCTTTCTCCCCCTGCCCCACCAATGGGGCATGGTGGCCTTGGCCATGTCCTGGCCTCACTCACCTATGGGCCACTTATGGCCACGATTCCAGCCCATAGTCCATCACATGTATACTCAAATGTCAGGCATCTGGCCCTGGTGAACAGGAAATAGTGATAGGTTTCCTGTATCACCCAATCCTATGTCGCTAGACTTTTCCTGCTCACCCACCCACACCACTGTCCCAGGCATGACACTTGACTGTGCAAGGTCAAGAAGGGGTTCATTCATTCATTCAACATTGTCAGTCCGTGTTCTGCACCTGGTCCTTCCCTGGGCACTGGAGTGAGGCCTCTGCCCTCAAGATGCTCACAGGCTCATGGGGCAGACAGATCAATAAGAAAAATGAAAACACAATAATGAGAGCTGACTTTTTTGAGCATCCTCTCTGTGTTGAGCACTAATGACAAAGTAGCAAGGTTAGACTTACAGGTTGGGAACGGACTTTATGTAGCCTACACTCTTGCCAGGAGGTGACTCCCGAGCAGAATCTTTTTTGTTTTTGTTGTTTTGGAATACATTTTTTTTTTCATTATACTTTAAATGAAGGTTTACAGAACAAACTAGTTTCTCATTAAACAGTTAGTAGACATACTGTTTTATGACATTGGTTAACCACACCGCGACATGTCAACACCTTCCCTTCTCAACCTTGGGTTCCCTGTTACCAGCTTTCCTGTCCCCTCCTGCTTTCTAGTTCCTGCCCCAGGGCTGGTGTGCCTGTTCAGTTTCGTTTTGTTTCATGGGTCTGTCCAAACTTTGACTGAGCGGGGAGCCTCAGGAGTGCCTTCATTACTGAGCTGAAAGGGCGTCCGGGGGCCATACTGTCAGGGTTTCTCCAGTCTCTGTCAGGCCAGCAAGTCTGGTCTTTCTTTTTGAGTTAGAATTTTGTTCTACATTTTTCTCCAGCTCTGTCCAGGACCGTCTATTGTGATCCCTGTCAGAGCAGTCAGTGGTGGTAGCTGGGCACCATCTAGTTGTACTGGACTCAGTCTGGTTGGGGCTGTGGTATATGTGGTCCATTAGTCCTTTGGACTAAATCTTTCCCATGTATCTTTAGTTTTCTTCATTATTCCTTTCTGAGCAGAATTTTGAAGGCTGAGGAGGATTCAGCTGGCTGGAGAGGGAGTAGGAAAGATGTTCCAGATGGATTGAATGGCATGTGTAAACCCTTGGCACTGACCTTACTTGGTTCCTTCCCACAAGTCCTAGATTTTGAGATCTCCTTGCGTATTTTTTTGTGGGGGGCGAGATTGTCACAAAATCTAGTTAGAAAGCAAAATTTTCATCCTTCTTCCTTGACTGATGGGAATGCCAGCTCTGTTGGGATTAAGTCCAGTTTCACCTCTGACCAGCCATATGGCCTCGGAAAGTCACTTCACCTCTTGGAGCCTCAGTTGCCACACCTCCCCCAAGAAGTCACTCAGTAAACATCAGAATGCAGTGAGATAACGTGTGTGAAGGTCTAATACAGGCAGGGGCCAATTATCCAATACCCAAGATAAGCACGGTGCTTACCTTGCTTACCAGATCATCCCTAGTGAACAATTTCATGTTTTCTCACTGCATCGAAGATTCTACTTCTAGGTATGGCTGGCATCTCTCTCTCTCTCTCTCAAACCCACAGCACCTTCCTACAAAATCAAAGCCTCCTTTCAAATTTACAGTCCCTGATGGGGACACATGACCCAGTAAGCAAGCTACACACGAACTTACTTAGGCTTACTTACTAATCTGTAGTGAACAATTTCACATGGGTTTCACCACATCTTTGAAATTGTTCACTACAGAGTAGTAAGCACAAGTAAGCCTGTGTGTACCTTGCTTATTGGGTAATCTGCCCCTGAATACATGATTTCTGTCAGAATAGACTCGATGGCAACAGGTTTGGTTTTTGTTTTGGTTACTGACATTTTGGGGCAGATAATTCTGAGTTGTGGGGGCTACCCTGTGCATTGTAGAATATTTAGTAGCATCCCTGATCTGTACCTGATAGAGACCCAAGTGTGACAACCAAAAATGCCTCCAGACATTGCCAAGTGTTCTCTGGGGGAGAAATCACCGCTTGTTGCGAACCACCAGTCTAATACAGTGTCTGGTATGTCATAGGGGCTCAGTTAATGCTTATCCTCTCCTTTCCTTTCAACTCTGAAAGGAACGTGAACTCTAGTCCTTTGGAGCAGGAAGGGTCTTTAGGGACCACTGTGCAAATAAGTAGGGAAATGGGGCTCAGAGAGGGGAAGTTAGTAGCCTAATGTCACACAGAAGGTCATTGGCAGAATGAGTTAGGTAGCATAGAGGCAAAGCAGCATTAACAAACGGTGTATTTAAACCCCAAAACACAGTCGTTTAAATAAGGGCATTCGTTCCTCTCTCCCATAACAGTCAGGGATGAATGGTCACAGGCTGGGGAGATAGTTCTGCCATCCTCAACACCTTCCACCTTGGTGTCCAGGGCAGTTGTTCCAATTCCCATTTCTTTTTGTTTATAAAGCAATGTTTTTTGCTCTATTTGCTACTATTTGAAGAAAATATGATGGGACAGGTGAAGGATGTCACAAACACATGACTTCTTGAGGCATGAGTAGAGAGGAGTTTCCTCTGTTGTAGGGCAGAGGTAAAAGGCAAGGTGTGGTCACTTTTCTAGAACTTCTATTCAGCTGTTTTTGCTATGGAGGTGGGGACAGTGGTGGTTATTCCCACACATCCCTTGGCTTGATCTTCAATTCTTTGCCCTGGTTCTTCTAACCACCTCATCTCCCAGAAGAGAGAAGTAGGGATACCCTGTGTGACTTTATAGAAGAGATACTCTGTGTGACTTTATATAAGAGCATATATTCAGTGCATTGTGAATCTAATTGTGGTTGTATTCATGCTTTTTGCAAACATTAACTTAGCCCTAGAAGCTTCTTGTTTCTCAATTGGGCATTGGGAAAGAAATCCAGGATTAAAACCCCCTTGCAAGGTGCTTTTTTTTTTTTTTTTAATAATTTTTATTGAGCTTTAAGTGAACATTTACAAATCAAGTCAGTCTGTCACATACAAGCTTATATACACCTTACTCCATACTCCCACTTACTCTCCCCCTAATGAGTCAGCCCTTCCAGTCTCTCCTTTCGTGACAATTTTGCCAGTTTCTAACCCTCTCTACCCTCCTATCTCCCCTCCAAACAGGAGATGCCAACACAGTCTCAAGTGTCCATCTGATACAAGTAGTTCACTCTTCGTCAGCATCTCTCTCCAACCCATTGTCCAGTCCCTTCCATGTCTGATGAGTTGTCTTCGGGAATGGTTCCTGTCCTGGGCCAACAGAAGGTTTGGGGACCATGACCGCTGGGATTCGTCTAGTCTCAGTCAGACCATTAAGCATGGTCTTTTTATGAGAATTTGGGGTCTGCATTCCACTGATCTCCTGTTCCCTCAGGGGTTCTCTGTTGTGCTCCCTGTCAGGGCAGTCATCAGTTGTGGCCAGGCACCATCTAGTTCTTCTGGTCTCAGGATGATGTAAGTCTCTGGTTCATGTGGCCCTTTCTGTCTCTTGGGCTCGTAGTTATCGTGTGACCTTGGTGTTCTTCATTCTCATTTGATCCTGGTGGGTTGAGACCAATTGATGCGTCTTAGATGGACGCTTGTTTGCATCTAAGACCCCAGATGCCACATTTCAAAGTGGGATGCAGAATGTTTTCATAATAGAATTATTTTGCCAATTGACTTAGAAGTCCCCTTAAGCCATAGTCCCCAGACCCCCGCCTGCAAGGCACTTTTGTTCCATCAGGAGAAATGGGAGGCAGCGGTCTTCGTCATGGTTTATCTTCTCAACAACCAATTCTTTTTTTTTTTTTTTCCAATTCTCATTTCTAATTGGAGAGAAGTGTGGAAATTCAGGAGGAAGTGGAGGAAATTCCCTTCTTTTTAAGGCACGTTGGCCAGATCTTAATCACATGGCCATGCTTAGCTGCAAGAGAGGCTGGGAAATGTAGTCTCTAGCCAGGGAACCATGTGACCAGCTAAATCTCAGGAAAGTGGAATAGAATAAAAACTGGGGGACAGTTAGCAGTCTTACCTCATAGAGACAAAGCAAAAACCCAAGGTCTCCCCTAGGCCATGGTTCTCTCTACCTCATCAGCCATTTCATCAGTTGATCAACAAACACCAGGGTCGTGGTCAAAACAGTAGCAGCAGCTGACCTTCCTTGTGAACTCACTGGGTGTCAGGCTCTGGTGAAACACTTTCCCCTCATTGGCTCATTAAATCTTCATATGGCCCAATGAGAGAGGTGTTACCACTAAGTCCATTTGACAGGTGAGAAAACTGAAGTTCTAAGAGGTTAAGGAAGTTGTCCTATATTACACGGCTAGAGTAGGGTCACAATGAGTTAGAATGGACTCAGTGGCAACAAGTTTGTTTGTTTTTGGTTTTAGAAAGTGGCAAAGGTCCCTGGGTGATGCAAATGGTTAAGCACTTGACTACTACTAACGTAAAGGTTGGTGGTTCAAACCCACCAGCACCATGTGGAAGAAAGGCCTACCGATCTGCTTCCGTAAAGATTACAGCCAAAAAAACCCTATGAAGCATTTTTACTCTCTAACACATGGAACTTCCAAGAGTTAGAATCGACTCCTCTGCAATAGCTTTTTTTTCTTTTTTGGGTTAACGTGGCGGAAGCTGAGTTGAGCTCTTATCTGCCAAACTCCACACGGCCTCATCTCATACCAAGCAACCCATAGCCATGACGTGAACTGAAGTCCTCAGTGGGACTGTTCAGAGGAGGAGGCAGGACCTGAGAAGGCCCCTCCACACCACTCCCAGAGCTCAGAGGGTCCCCTGAGATGACTGACCCAATGAAGCTGCCTTTACCAGAGAGGGAGCTCTGAGGGGAATTCACAGCTGGGTATGCCACTGTGTGGCTGTGGTCTCTCTGGACCTGGGTTCCCCATGGGAGCAAAAGCAGGCCCTGCCCATAGAGTAGCTGTACAGAGTAAGGAGATGTCTGCTTGGCAGGGTGGAAAAAGGCTTCTTGGGCCTTTGGGAGGAAAAGTCAGATCCTGGACAGGAGGGCTGCTGGGATCATGAGACACTGGTGTGCCTTAGCGTACCAACCGCGCTGGGCCTCTGCAGAGCAAATGTGACTGTGGGGAAGGGGTTTCCCTCCTCCCTCCAGGGCAAAGGGGGGAACTGAGGCCTGCATACAGGGAGGAACAACAGCATTGAAAAAGTCTCATCTGTCCTAGAGGACGAGGTTGTGGAGAGACGTGGCCAAAGGGCCTAGGAGCCATGATGTCACCTCTCTGAGCAAGGATGATGAGTCCAGGGGTCCCACTGCTATGGGATCAGATCCTGGCTCTGCTACTCGATGAGTCACTTTGCCTCTGTAAGCCTCGGTGTCCTCATCTGTCAAGTGGGGATAATAATGGTGTGTCCTCTGATAGCCGTGTTATGAAGAATCAGTGAGATGATGTGTGTGCACGCAGCAGCCTTCCATGATGGTGGTGGTGTCATACGTACTGTGGTGCTGTCTTTGCCACAGTCTGGGCACAGCTGGGGGCATCACCAGGCAAGGCTGGGCACAGGCTCTCAGGGTTGGTAATAAGGGCAGTGTGAGCCCTGGGAATGGAGGCCATGGGTGCTCTCAGCTCCGCCTGGAGAAAAGCGCCTCCACTCCAGGGCAACCCTCGGCCCTCAGAGGGCATGGAGAGGCAGGAGGGGTGGAGCTGTGGGACTGACCCTGAGTCAAGGTGCCCATACTCCTGAATCCAGTCAGACCAGGAATCTCCTGATCCCCCATGAAGCCTTTCATTTCCTGGAGGGGAATGGAGGAAAGCCCTGAATGGGGATAACCCCAGAATGACTGTCCTGTTCCCACAGCCTGCCTGGTCCAGAGCAGGTGCTCACTGAATACCTGTTTAATGTGTGCATAGATGAGTCAGGGGTTCTGCCACTGCCATAGGTGGGCTATGTGATCCTGGGCCAGTTTCTTGTCCTCTCTGTGCCTCACTGTCCCCATTTGTAAAACAGAGAGGTTGGGCCAGGTATTCCCAAGAGTACCTTCCAGTTCCAGGAACCTGACTCTGCCACTCCAGTTGCAGCGCTCCCGCCCCCCCATCTCAATGGAGGAAATGCAGCAGGCCACACAGCAGGGTGCAGATACAGGGCTTTTATTGCTGGGGTGGGGTAGTAACAGGCATAGAGGCTGCTCTCCAACTGTGAGAAGGGCATCTGGGAAGGGTCCTTCTGGCTGGGCTCAGGCTCTCACCCTGGTTGGATGGTGGAAGCACCTTTCCGGAGACAGCTGCTACAAGGGAACTGGGTCGAGTCGCTAGTAGCCGATCTGGAATGAGACCACAGGGTGTTCCACGACATTCATGTCCATGGCTGCCCATATGGGCACCTACCACTTACCAGGTACTTGTTGGGACTCAAGTCCATCTGAGTCCACTGCCCAAGATCTTTTCCACAATACCGTGCATGGTCCAAGGCCTTGGAGAGGGGACTAGAGCCTGTGGTTTGGGGCCTTTCTCTGGCATCCAGCATTGACCCATCCTCGCTCCCCTTACCCTCCTTAAGAACAGTGGCATATGTGAAAAGACTGATCAGAGGCCAAGACAGGAGGCAGTGTCAGGGCTCAGTCTGAGACCAGAATTAAGGCTCAGTATATGATCAGGGTCATGGGTTAGCCTGGGATCATGGGGCTCAGTCAGGGATCAGGGTTGGGGCTTAGTCTGTGACCAAGGTCAGGGCTTAGTAAATAACTGGGGTCAGAGCTCAGTCTGTGACTAGGATCCAGGCTCAGTCTATTCCAGGATCAGGGATTGGTCTGGGTGCATGATTAAGACTCAGGGTTCAGATTGTGACCAAGATCAGGGCTTATTCTACGACCAGGGGCAGGATCAGGGCTCAGTCTGCTGCCAAAGAAGGAAGAGAAGACAAGCCTTGCTTTTGCTCCGCCACAGGCCCCTGCCAAGGAACCTTACCCTCCCTCAGCACTGGGGCACAGGGCCTGGCCCTTACCAGCAGGTGGGCGTTGCAGCAGTCTTCCTTATCAGTCCTCTTCAGATTTGTAAGTGGATTCCATCCTGAAGTTTATCTGAAGGAGCAAAATCAATAGCAGGTCTCACTCTCTGCCACTATAAAATTGAGTAGAGACCAGGGCCTACTGGCCAACACCTTCCAGTGAGTCAATCTGACAGCCGTGGGACCTTAAACATGTCATTTCACTTCTCTAAGCCTCGTTTTGCTCATGTGTGAAATGGGTGCAATGTCGGTACCCACTCCACAGGGCTGTTGCAAAGATCCAATAAGATGGTGTATGTAGAGCACAGAGTGATTGTCCAAGGACTGGACTGTGGCTATTTTCATGGAAGAGCTATCCCTGGGGCCCTGACACCTTCACTTATCCAATTCATATTGCCCAGCAGCCCCAGCAACACCAACCATGCTTCCCAAGTGGCTGGAAGAGAAGCCACAGCTCCTCAGTGGAAGGGGGAAAAAATGGAAGGTGTCTATTAGCAAGATCTACTAGATATTAGGCTATCTGTATGTTTTCTTTTAATCCACACGTTCACCTCACAATGTTAGCAGTCTCATTTTGCCCAGGAGGAAACCAAGGCTCAGAGAGGTGGAGCCACTTGCCCAAGGCCATACAATTACTAAGCAGTCGAGCCAGGATTTGAACATAAAACTTCTTTCTCACATCACTCTGCCTGAGAGCTCCCCAAGGCCCACAGAACTCCTTCAATTTCAGGACCCCTCAAGCCACACTCTCCCAACTTGCTCAGGATGGGTGGGCCATTCTGCTGCTTTCCTACAGGCCCAGACAGGCCTCCCTGTGGGTGGGCACAAATTTGTATGCCGGCCTCTGGGAAGGCTGGCAGAGAGGAAGCGCCCACATTCCCAGCCCCAGGCTGTGACTTACTGATGATGTTCGGAATGACATTTACACCCAGGGTGTTGAGGAAGAATCGGATCAGTAGGCACACCTGATGATGAGACAGAAGACGAGGGATGGGAGAAGGAAGAAAGGCAGATCAGTCTCAGCTGGGAACAAACTGCCTGACACAGAGAAATCATACATCTCTTGGACTCATAGAACCATTGAAACTTAGGGTCTAGACAGGAGAAAACCTAGAAACCTAAAATTCTGAGAACCCTAGGATGCTAGAATCCTAAAAATCCTTCACATTAGAGTTCTAGAACCTTAAGAATCTAGAGTGTTAACATCTGTGATGGTTAAGGTTGTGTGTCAGCTTGGCCGGGCCATGATTCTCATTGGTTTGGCGGTTGTGATGTAGTTTGAGATCTGATATAATGTGGTCATCTCCGTGATGGAATCTGCTGAGAGTAGCCAATCAGTTGAAAGGCAGTTTCCTTGAGGGTGTGGGCTGCATCCAATATAAGTGGACTTTCTGGCAAAGCTCATGGGCTTTTGGTCGCACTGAATCCTGCAGCAACAGCCTGTTCTTCTGACCATGTCTGGTTCTTGGGACTTGAGCTAGCAGCTTACCTGCCGTCTTGCCTGCTGATCTGGGGATTTGTGAGCCAGGACCTTGCCTGACTTGTTGATCTTGGATTCACCAGCCCCTGTGGCTACGTGAATCAGGGGAAGCCTATACAACCGCGTGAGCCATTTTCTTAATATGAACTTCTCTCTGTATTTATATGCTTTATTGGTTTTGCTTCTCTAGAGAACCCAGCCTCAGACAACATCCCGGAACCTTGTGCTCTTAGAAATCTTGAACTTTGTTGTAGTTGTTGTTAGCTCCCACTGAGTCAGTCCCAGCTTGACGAAATGGAGACTGACATGGGAGGCAAACGCTCTACCACCAAACCACTAATGCCTCTCTTGAACCTTAGGACTCTGGAATTTTAAAGAGTTGAATGGGGCTGTAGAGACGATAGAGCAGTATATCTGCATTTCTAACAAGCACCCAAGTGAGACCAACACTGCTGGTCTGAGGACCACACTTTGAGTAGTGAGGCTTCAGCTCAGTGAGTAACAGGCCACCTGGAGGAGGCTTCTCTTACAAACTCAGATTCCTGGGTCCCATTTCCTAAGCTTCAAAGAATCTCTGGGCCTCTCAGCCCAGGAATCCTGGAGATGATGATACATGTGGTTTTTGATGAAGCACAGATTCGGGTGGGGGGGAAACTATTTTAATAAGTCTGTTTAGTCTTTTTATTAATTATGTGAGAAGTGCTACTTGTTTTCTGTTTATGGTAGGGATATAAAGTTTCCTTTAAAAAATAAATTTATTTAAATTTGAGTCAAATTGTGTTCGTTGAAGGAAAATACTAGATTACAGGGCATATTGGTGATGCATGGAGATGGCAAGTGGCTTGAGTTTGGGACTAAGTGGTTTGATCTAACGTCAGGTCCCTGCCCTCCCCGCATTAAGTAATGGGGGGAGGCTCCAGCTGACTACCCAAAAAGAGGTTTGTACCTCTGAAGAAGAGGTAGCCACAGCTGCTCCCCGCCTAGCTCTGGATCCCCAGGAGTGGGAGACTCACCTCCTTCTGCACCGTGAAGGATACTGTTTTTCTTAGGAAGCTGCTCAAGGTGTTCGCAATCCTGTTGATGAGCGCACTGTGTCTGGAAAAGAGAGGGAACTGATAAAGCCTCATCAGTGGCCAGGGTAGCGGGGAGCTAAGCAGTTGGTGGAGGAGGAGAGGAGAGCACCTGAAGTCAGGTAAACACCAGGGACACATTTCTAACCACAGACAGAGCCTCTATCCAGGTGGGTTGTCACTTAGATGCTCACATCCTAAGCCATTCACCCAATGCCTCCTGAGAGTCTCATCACAACCTTGAGACCTCATGCATTCATTCATTCTACACATGTTTGCAGAGCACCAACTATGTGCAAGCACCAAGCTTGGCCCTGGGATATCAGGATGAACACAGTACAAACAGACCCTAAACTGGTGCCTAAACATTTAAAAAAAAAAAAAAAAAAAAGTCTTGCCAAGGCTGGCTTCTTCCCACCTTCAACTCTCAGCAATAATTGTCACTCCTCAGGGCCACCCTCCCTGACTGCTTATCTGATGGAGGGCTTTGTTCTCAGAGTGCCCTGCTAAGGTTAATTCTCTGCCCAGCATTTGTCACAATCTGATGTTTTCCTTGAGGGTTCTTCATTGATTGATTGAATGCTTGTTTGTCTGTCTGCTTTTCCCTCCGAATAATAAGTTCAATGAACACAATGACCTCGTCTTTCATCATCAGACTAGTGCCTGGCACTAGTAGGTGCTGAATACATTAATGGCTAAAAGAATGAAGCAACCATACAATTAAATATAGAATAACAAGTTGTGACGGTACTCTGAAGGGAAAAAATAGGTTTTTCCGAGAGAGAATAGGACAAACTTTATTTTAGACCCTGAAGGATGAGATGATGTATTGAGGTAAAGTGTGGGGAAAGGTGTTCTAGGTGGCCAGCCAGCCAGTGCAAAGGCCCTGGGGTGGGAAACAACTTGTCTGAGGCACAGAATTAAGGCCAGTGTGTCTGGGACACAGTGAGTGATGAAGAGAGTATACTGATATGAGGGTGGGGCCAGGCCAAGCAGAACCTCAACAGCCATGGTAAGGGCTTGGGAGTCAATCATACAGGAAAAGAAAAGAGAGTATTTGGAGGAGCATGTGTGGACACTGAGACCCAGAGCAGGGGAATGAATTCTATGGGGCTGCTTAACAAGGCAGTGTCCAGCAGAATTCAGGCCTCTGAATTTGTATCCCAGCCTTTTCAACTAACATTGGGCTATGGAGCCTTTCTTTGTTTTGGGGGAGTCTCTAAGGTTTTCTAAGGGGTCAGAGGAGTCCTGATGGCACAGTAGTTAAAGCATTTTGCTGCTAACCAAAAAGTCAGAGGTTTGAACCCACCAGCCACTCGGTGGGAGAAAGATGTGGCAGTCTGCTTCCATAAAGATTTACAGGGATTGGACTGGACTATAAGATAGAAAATGATACCGGTGAGAAGTGAGCTCCGTGGATCACGTAGACGCGAGACTGTGTGTGCAGTTCCTGTCTGGAGGGGAGATGAGAAGGCAGAGGGGGACAGAAGCTGGCTGAATGGACACGGCAATACAGGGTGGAGAGAAGGAGCATGCTGTCTCATTAGGGGGAGAGCAACTAGGAGTATATAGCAAGATGTATATAAATTTTTGTATGAGAGACTGACTTGATTTGTAAACTTTCACTTAAAGCACAACAAAAATTAAAAAAAAAAAAAAAGATTTACAGCCTTGGAAACCCTATGGGGCAGTTCTACTCTGTCCTACAGGGTCGTTCTGAGTTGGAATCAACTTGATGGTAACGGATGGGTTTGGGCTCTAGGGGTCATATGTCATAGTGGGAGAAGGGTGGAACGACTTTCACTCATGGCCAGCAGGGCTTAGAGCTAAGGACCCACCTTGGTTGGCCAAGGCCAACCAGGTTTGCCATCCGCAGCTCCAGTCCCCAATTCCCAGGCCATTTCTCCCAGGTGCTGTCCCTTACCTCCCAGCCACTGACCAGGTTCCCCCTTTCTCCCACCCTCTTTCCTGGGCCAAACCTGCTCTTTCAAACACACAGTTTAAGATGCAGATTTTATGGATTAACAGGGATCAATGACTTAAATGGAAGGATTAAGTTTTCAAGGTCTCATTTCGGAAATTTTCTAGTAGGTGGAGGATGATTTAGGGACAATCTGAAATTAGAGCCCATGGTAGGTATTTACTCCTTCCCTTCCCGCAACTTGAGGCAAGACAATGAATAATAATAATTATTGTTATTGAGGGACATTACACAATGAATGCTAAAGGGGTTCATTCTCCAAGAAGACATAACAATCCTAAAAGCATATGTACCTAACAACAGAGCTTCAAAATGCATGAAGCAAAAAACAATAGCACTGAAAGGTGAGAACGACCAATTCACCATTATAGTTGGAGATGTCAACACACCTTTCTCAGTAACTGAGAGAACAAATGAATAGAAATCAGCACAGATATTATCATTACTGAGAGTTTAGTATGTGCCAAGTCCATTCTAAATACCTAACTAGGATTTTCTCTTTTGATTATTTCAGTAGCCTGGTGGTGTAGTGGTTAAGTGCTATGGCTGCTTACCAAAGGGCTAGCAGTTCAAATACACTAGGCGCTCCTTGGAAACTCTATGGGGCAGTTCTACTCTGTCCTATCGGGTTGTTATGAGTCGGAAGCGACTCGATGGCAACGAGTTTTTGGGTTTTTTTTTTAAGGGTAGGTAAAAAAATAAATAAATAATTTTTTTTTAATTGTTACCATGTTTTTTTTTTTTTATTGTTACCATCCCCAGCTTACAGATGTGAAAATTGAGGCTCAGAGAGGTTAGGTTGGTTACAAAGTTACAAGTTAGTGGCTGAGCTGGAATTCGAACCTACGTTTGACTCCAGAGCTTGAATTCTTTTTCACCACACTGTGCCACCTCCTAGGTATAGAAATAGGGCTGAAATTATGGGTCCTCAACTCCTCAGAGAACCTAGCTCTGCTGAGTTGGTTTTGGGGGGTCTTTGGGTAATGGGCCTTACCTGTTCAGCAAGTTGACCTGGACGCTGTCTGGGTCGCTGGTGCATTCTCCCAGGATCACCATGGGGAGGCCAGTCTGCGTATCAATGTCAATACTGACCCCTGTCAAGATATCCAAGGCAGCATTCAGGTTGACGATATTTCCAATGAGTGGCCTGCAGGAAATGAGATTCACTGTGAACAGAGATTGAGAAGACCCTTCACATTGCTCACCTGTGTTCCTCCACCTGTGTGGACATTACCCATGATGTAATGGGTAATGTCAGTATTGTCCAGGTAATATCAATGTTGTCCCTATTCTTTACATGATTTAACATTTTTATACTAGGGGATTCTTGGCCACATGGGTTTAGTTCATATGAAATTGCTATGCAGCATGACACTACTAATTAAAATAATAATAGTAATAATGAACATTTATGCCAAGGTTTCGGTTAGCAGCTGAGCGCTTAACCACTACACCACCAGGGTTCCTATATTATGTGCTAGGCACATTTAAACTGTATTTTATATGGATTATTCCATTTAATCATCGAGGAAGTACTAGTATATCTCTGTTTTATGAATGAAGAAACCTTGGTACAGAAAGATTAAAAAACTATCCCAAGATCTCACAGCTAATGGCCAATGGACTCATTCGTGGATTTAATTTAAAAAAAAAAATTTGTCTTAGTGTGCTCATTTTCCTGTCTGTCTCTTTTAAAGTAATTAAAAATCCTTTAAAATTATATTTTGCATACAAGCCCTTAATTATACACTGCCCACTACCACATATATTTATCCATACTCACCGTGGTTTAAAATGAACTTTGAGGCAAAATAATACTGGAGGAATTTTTGCCCGAGAGGTATCAATTTTTATGTCTGGACAGTAGGATTATGAGTGATTATTTTCTTCACAGTTTTGCAAATTTTATAATTAGATACATGTTATGATTTTAAAAGTATTATAGTCAGTTGAGCATTCTTTTTAAAAAGACGTGGCTATGGCCAAAGCTCATTAGAACATTCTAGAGGTGGGGCTTTTAGATTGGAAAGTCCACTTTTGTACAGATTGGGAAACTGAGGCCAAGGCCATATCACAGAGTGGGAAGGTGCCTGATTCCTAGGTTGGGAACCCATTGACCAGGCCGTATGCACCACCTCCCTCAAATCCTGGATTCTGAGACATACTCACAGGGCCAGGTTGACATTAGCAGTGGTGGGGAACCTCAGGTTAAGGCCTTGGCCATCGGGAGTCAGTTCAGCTTTGAGATCCAGGATACGGGACTTGCCAATTTTCAACCTGCACAAAACTCACAATTTACACTAGTCGTTCCTCACGGCAGCCGTATGCTGAGTCCTTCTCTATGCAGGCATTGTGCTGAGCCTTTGAGCTTTGCCAGACTTGCTTCCCTTGGTCTTCATGATAGCTCTGCTCACAGGTTTCATACTCTCCATTTCAGAGCACGGCTTACTGGGGCCCAGAAAGATGAGACTGTCCCTGAGACCCTTAGAGGCTCTGGATCCCAGATCCAGGTTGTGACCCAGAACTGCCTGGCTCCAAAACTCCGTGGGTGTAGCTACTACATGGGGCTACTTGGTGTGACTTTTGGGTTTTTTTTCCCCACAAAGGAATTCGGACTTTTATTCCAAGCTGTCTTTGGAGAAGGGAAAGTTTTATTCCCTGGAAAAGGGGCCTCAGAAACCAGCAAACAGGTGGAGGTGAGGTTGAGGGGAACCTTCACCCTGACCCTTAAATGACAGGTTGTGGAAGCCCAAACCCACAAGATGCCTCAATTAGCCCTGCAGCCCTGCCTTCAATTCACTCAAGCTCTAATGGACCTGGCCTCAGACTACCTGGGCTCTATGTGGGAGGAGCAAGGTTTGTTCACCTCTCTATCTTTGATCCCAAACCTACCTCCCCAAAGATACATATTCCCTTTTCTTGGTGACCTCCACCGCGAAGTACCAACTTACCCCAAAGACTTTATATCTGAAATCAAACCAGAAAGGCCCTTGTCCAACAATTTCCCGGTTTCCTGATATTTCTCCTGGATTGCTTGCCAAGCCTTAGAATCCTGGAGCCCTTCAATTTTGAGCTTCAGCTTCTGAAGGTCATCTGGCAAAAACAACGGCCATTTAGTAACATTCACCACTTATGAAGATGCTAGTCTGTGCCAGGCACTAGATAAGACTATTTGCCTGTTATTTTATTCAGTCTTCATTACACCCCAGTGGGGTAGGTATTACTGTTATCCACATTTTTCAGATGAGGAAATAAAGGATTAAAAGGTTAAGATATGTGTCCAAAGTCATAAAGCTAGGGAGCTCCTGATCCTTCCATGTTCCCTCCTTGGTCTTCATGATAGCTTCGTGATAATTTATCAACGAACCAATCAATTGATCAGGCAACTGATATTGATTGTACACCAGCTTCTAGGAGCAACTATGGGGCCTATTGGCTCAAATGGGGTTTACACACATGTTTAAAAAACTAGATCAAATAAAATGAGAGAATAAACTAAGAAGTAGGACAATTTAGAATCAAGAAAAAAAAAATGGCTCCAACCCATAAAAATGGCAGAGAGGAGTCTCAGGATTATAGCTTAGCAGTAGGCCTGGAGAACTATTTATACGGAATAGGATAGAGTGTTCCTCATGCGAGGGCTCTAGAGAAAAAGGAGATGTGATAATAAACGACATTACAAGGGTAGGACAGTGCATATGAAAAGAATTAGGAGTATGTGTATAGAAAATAATTTAAGTGAGAAACCACAAGGCAATTACTAACTCAAGAGAAAACAAAAGACTGTACAGGAAAAGAAATATAATCACAGTACTACGACTTGGCTCTGCGATGAACAATATCTGCCTGGTTAGAGTGATGCAAACAAGGAATGCCAATTTAAATAAAACTGGTGCTATACTAGATCTGGTCATATAACTCACTAAGTGGCCTCAAGCCAGACACTTCAGTCTCTGGCCTTCATGTTCCCCAGCTGCGTCTCTGGCCCTCACTTTCCCCAGCTGCAAAATTAGAATGTGAGTCCTTTCTGCATCTTTGAAGGTTGCCTAAGCCTGACAAGGTTTGAAAGGCGGCCATTTGCAGGAGCTACCTCCTCTTATGAAGAATGTTTGTCAAAGTGCTGTTAATGTTTCCAGGAAATAAAAAAGAAAGCCAGATTCTTAAAGAGTCAGCATAAAAATGGGTGTAATTAAATACAAAGCTGGCTAGTAGCGGTAGGTTTAATTTGCAATGAATTAACAAAAATCAATAACAGAAAATTAAACAATCCAACAGAAGACTATGCTAAGAATATGAACAGAATATTTAAGCTAAAATTTGCAAATGGCTAGGAAACATGAAAAAATGATTCATAATTAGAGAAATGCAAGTTCAAATGAATTAAATCATATATCTAGCAGACCCTGGCAAGGTGGCGGGGGAAAAGGCACTCTCCCAGACTGTTGGAAGGTGTGTAACATAGGGAATAATTTGTCAACCTCTACCATAACTTAAAATGTGTACACCTTCTGAGGAAACCCTGGTGGTGTAGTGGTTAAGTGCTACAGCTGCTAACCAAAGAGTCGGCAGTTCAAATCCTCCAGGTGCTCCTTGGAAACTCTATGGGGCAGTTCTACTCTGTCCTATGAGTCGACAGCACTGGGTTTGGTTTTTTTGGTTACACCTTTTTGAACTTTCAGGACTTTGTGCATACATTGGCAAAAATGTACCAAGATACAATATGTAAAAAGATATTCATTGCAGCATTGCTTGTTTTTAGAAAAATAATAAGTGAATGAGCCAGGGACTGAATAGCCACCTCTCAGTAAACCACCTATAAAGGGCAGCCCCTGGTGGCAGCGTTTGGTAGTGCAGGCATAGTGTTTAGGAGGCAATTTCCTGGGTGCTAGTGTTTTTTTAATGTTTTAGTGATTTAAAAAAAAATTTTTTTTTTTTTTTAGTGATTTAGTGATTATCACTCTTGTTGACTCACCTTGAACTGAATTGTCAGCAGTCTTAAGTGTGTTGTCAACAGTCTCAAGTGTGTTGTCAACAGTCTCAAGTCCTTTGTCAAGAATAGGTTTCAAATTGTCCAAAACATTCGGGTCATTGCCAAAATTCCCAAGAAGGGACGCTGAGGTCCCAGTGAGCAGACCGCACAAGAGAGCAAGTTTCCAAAGCTGAAACATCTTTTATCCTGACACCTGGACAGTCATAGGAAGAAGAGGAGAGAGAATTACCCAGAGGGAAAAGGAATATTCAACGAGCAACAACCACTCTTGCACTTAAAGTCCCTTTGAGGTAGAAGTGGTTATCTCCTATCTTACAGATGGGCATTCAAGGTCAGAAAGCTAGAGCAACTTGTCCAGAGACACACAGCCAGTGAGTGGAAGAGCAAGGAGCTGAAAAGTCAGACCTGACTCCAAGTCTGTGCTCTTTACACAAAGGTCCTTTGCACATGCTGTTTTCTCTGCCTAAACCATCTTTCCTCTTCCTCACTTTTTTGCCTAAGTCAAATTACCTAAATTAACTCAATTCCTCTGATTCTCCAGGCCTAAGCAAGACATTATGCCCTCCGTGAAGCCTATCCTAGGTCCCTCCCCAGAGTCTACATTTAGGGGACTCTGTCCCACCACCTTGGCTTCCTTCATTCTCTGATCAGAGTCCTGGGTTCCAAAAGCCTGACGACTTGTTTGCCTCTCCCACCAGGCTATGAACCCCTCGGAGGAGGGACTGTGACTTATTTTACTGTCAAATCCCCAGCTCCCAGTAGAATGCCTGCACTAAGCAGGTGTTCAATTAATATTTGTTGGATAAAAGAATGAACCAATCAATGCACACCACATCATGCCCTTGCATTGCTCAACAGTTTGACAATTCTCTTACTATAATCTATATATCTCTTAATTTGCTATATTCAAAATATTAGGTGATCCAAGTGGACCTATCTTTTTGCCTCTTTCCCCCAAAGCAAGGGGTGTGGGTGGGGGGTAAGCCCACCACTCACAGATTTGGAGGAGGATGCTCACAAAATCCTTGCTCTCCTGCGTGGTCTCCTAGGATTCTGCTGGGTGGCAGTGGCTCTTATATGGTGGCAATACGATGTGAGGCTGCTCACGGAAGCAAGGCCTAGTTCCGGGGCCATCCAAGGAAACTCCAAAGAAAATAACTCCTGTTCAGGAGACTTCCAACCCAAAGGTCACCCAGGATGCTTGAATTGAAATGGTTGAGTAGGGGGAGGATTTTCTGCCAAGACTAAGACAAGGACTTCAAGGGGCCTCTAGCTGCCAAGGGGTGGCCATTGTGAATGGGGGGCTGGGAGAGAGACTGAGAATAGACAAACTGGAGAATCCAGGTGGGAAGGCCCACAGAGATCATCCAGTCTAACTGTCATTTGGAAATTGCGGCTCAGAGAGAAGAAGCAACCAGCCCAAGGTAAGACAAGGTCAAAGATGGGACTAGAACGGCGGCCCGGTGAGAGTCAGGCTCGGCTGCCTGAGGGGTCATTCTGCCCAACCCTCTCTGGCATCTGAGTGGCTTCTACAACATCTTTCATGGGACTGAGCCTGCCTTGGTTCAAATGTTTGGGGTGATGGAGAGCTCACTGCCTGTTCTGTCTAGTTGGTAAAAAGTTCCTTCTAAGAGTGAACAAAGTCTGCCGCCATGCCACCAATGTGTATGGGCAGCAGTGAGGCCCAGAGGAGTTAAGTGCCTTGCCTGAGTCTGCACAGCCAGTGTCAGAAGACACAATACCAACAGCCTCCTTGTCCTTGGTCTCCCTCTGCCACACTTGCCACCATCCAGGCCACTGTCAAGCAGCGGGTTAAATCCAACATCCTTACCTGTGTCATCTGCCCCTGCTGCCTCTCCAAACTCATCCCCATCCCTCTCCCCCTTGATCTCATTGATCTTCTGTTCTAGAAAGATGGCAACCTCCTTTCTACCTTGGGCCTCTGCGTAGGCCATTCTCTCTGCCCAGAACCCTTCTGCCCAGCTGCCTCTATGTCACCTCCTGGAACGCCCTCCCTGACTGCCCACCTGAAATAGCATCTCCCCATTACCCTCAGTCTCAGCTCTTCCCTCCCTTCTTTCACAGTGTGATCACAATCGGAATTGATTGTACTTACGGTTTTCTGCTCTTAGCGAGTGATTCCCGCCCTGTGCTCCAGAGCTCTCCTCCATGCAGGTCTCCAAGACCCTGACCTGCCCCTAGCGTGCTCAGGGTCTCTCTGGGGCATCCCATAAGGCCAGCCACTGCCTGGGAAGGTGGTGAGATCCCCAGGACCAGAGATGTTCAGAAATGGGACTAAATAACTCCTACAATCCTGGTGATTGGATATGATGGTGAGCCGTGATTCTAAATTCCCACAGCTCTATTGTTCAAAGAAGGTCCTGGGTAGCACAAATTGTTTGCGCTCAGCTACTAACCTAAAGGTTGGTGGTTTGAACCCACTCAGTGGTCCTGTGGAAGAAGGGCCTGGCAACCTGCTTTCATAAAGATTATGGCCAAGAAAACCTTATGGTGCAGTTCTACTCTGTAACACATGGGGTCTCCATGAGTCAGAATTGACTTAACAGCAACAGATTTGGTTATTGTACGAAGACCGTTGTGCACATTTTTATGATTCTTCCCCTCAAGTTTTGTCTCCACTTAATTCCAGCCACCCCCACATAGAGATATTTTTCCCTCGGCCTTCCTGTCTCTTTCCTTTTCTCCCCCTCTGCACCCCCCAATACTTGAACTTCACCCTGGCACGGGCCCTTAGAGCCACGGTGACTGGTGCTGGAGGCTGGTTTTCAGCACAATCACACCCAAGGCAAAGCCACCCTTCTCCTGTGGCATCGGTCGCCTCTCACAGCTAAGCTCTGGTGTGACATTGAGCTAAAAGCTCTCAGTCCCCTGGGAGGGAGGCTGTAAAGCAGGTAGAGGCCCCATTCTCTCACATGTAGCTCAAAGGTTCTAGATTCTAAGGAGCCATTATTTAGGGTCACCCACTCCTCTGTTTTTTTTTTTTTTTTTTACTCCTCTGTAGCCTCACTGGCCCCAGGCCACATGAGGACAGGACTTTGCCATTCCTCTTCAAGATCCCTCCCCCTAAAGCACTGGGGGAACCTCCGAGTCTTAAATTTTCCAAAGTGGAGAGAAACCACGACCCCCTTCTTTGTGAAGTCCTCTAGGCTCTATTCCTGATGGTGTGTGTGTAGCTCTACAACAAGTACACATATTCTTACACATGTGTGCACCCACACGCATGCATGCGCACACACACACACACAAGAACAAGACAGCACAAACTAGATCCATATGAAGAAAACAAACACACTTCTCTGCCTGCAAAGAGAACTTTTTACCAAATTATGGGCACCATGTTAGCTTCCCCCCGTTCTGAATGAAAGAGCTCTTTCCCCTTACAGGAGGATATGGGTCTGCCTGGGTCTGATTTCTTTCCTTAGAGACTTTAGACATTAATACAATTTATCTGTCAAAATGCACCAGAAATTGGTGCCAATACTAAAGAAATGAGAAGACACGTCATTAGAGTTCCTGGATCTAGATGTTCCTGAAGCTATATACCCCTTTTCAATTCAAATAAAATTCCATCCTTGCCTCGTTTTTTTGTTATTGTGCGAGTCAGTGTGAGCTGGATTCCTGTCACTGAAACCCTCAGCAGCCCTGACTCATACGTTGATGGATTCAACATCGGCCCTCTCCTCTCTGACGGTTGCTCACGAGTCACGTGACCACGCTTGAACCATCATAGACACCAAGCTCAGAGGGGAGCATAGAGCTCATCCATTCAGCCTCCTCACTGGGGAGCCTGAGGAACCTATGGCCCAGAGAGGAAAAGGGACTCACTCAGGGCCACACTGTGACCTTGAACCCCACTTACTTTCTTCTTTTTGTTGCATATCTTTTAGTTTTGTTGGAATTTTCTGCTTGAGGCAAATCCCACTGCCATTGAATAGATCCTGACTCGTGGTGACCCTGTAGGACAGAGTAGAACGGCTCCATAGGCTTTCCAAGGCTGTAAATCTTTATGGAAGTAGACTGCCACATCTTTCTCTTGCAGAATGGCTGGTGGGTTAGCCTTTTTAAAAGTAAAATGATGAAACAAAATTACCTAGGAAGCTTGTTTAAAATACAGATTCTTGAGTCACATCCCTAGATTATTTTGGTCAGGGAGTCTGAGGTGGAGCCCAAGAGTGGTCTGGTCTAGACTACTGGGAGTAGTCTGCTAGGACTGGGAACCACTGGGCTAGAGAGCTCAAAGGAGCCCTCCACCTCCAGCCTGTGAGCTGGGACCCCGTCACCTAGCTTCCAGTGCCCCAACTCAGCCTACACATCACACTCCTAACACTACAGCTCATGTGCACTGCACTTTACAGTGTAGTCTGACCACCGTGTAGAAACACAGGCCCAGAAGAGCAGGCTGTTGGTGATAACAGCTGCCGTTTATTTGGTGCCTGCTGTATACCAGGGCTTTTCCTGCATCATCTTGTTTCATTCCCTTGCAGAGGGTGTACTTTTCTCATTTTCCAGATAAGGAAACCGAGGCCCAGAAGGGGAGAATGACTTGCTCAAGGCCACACAGATAAGAAGGGGCAGAGCTGGAAGCTGGACTCAGGTCTCTGCTGACACCAGATACTGATAGCGGCTGATCCAGTTTTCTGTCTCCCCAGGTCAACGGTGTGTCCATTCTTCTCCTGCTCCAGTGCCCAGGACCCAACACCCACTGGGGGAAGGAACATCCTGGTTGCTGCTGTGTGCGTGGCGCTGGGCTTGGCACTTTAGAGACATGCCTATCTTAGTCCTCCCAGCAACTCTGGGAGGCTGGCTTTGAGAGTCTCATTTTCCAGTTGAGGAAACTAAGGTTCAGAGAGGTGAAGTGGCTTGTGCTCACCTCACAAGAACAAAGAATGGGCATTTGGGCCCCCGGGGAGTTCTTTCCACCCCTGTCATGCTGAGGCTGGTGTGATAAGGGCTTGAATATCCTGTTTATCCCTCTGTCTCTGCTGTTTGAGTTGGTTGTAACCCCTGGTGCGTTGGGCCTGTGTCAACCCAGAACAGGGCACGGAAGTTCAGATGGGTGCCCACTTGGCATCGGGCTATGGAGGACTGGCCTACTGTCTCTACCCGCTCTGCTTGCCCACCTGCAGCTCAGCAAGGACCTGGTGGGGCCACAGCAGCACCTTGTAATAGTAGATGATCAGTGACTGTTTATTGAGTCGTTACATCACTATTATGATTATTAGAGACCTTGCTCTTCAATGACTTCCCCTCCAGGGGCAGTGACGTTGCTCTGTGTTCCCAAGTACTTTGTATATGTATACGTCTCTCCAAAGACATATGGCATATTCAGTATGCTGTGATTCACCTTTTCTGCCCCTCCCTGGCTCCTCCTTGTTCCCAGCGGCCCCTAAGTCTGTATAGTGGCTGGGAACCGGGGCTTAGCTGGCAGAGTGGGCTTCTCACCCTGGCTACGTGGCTTTGGGTGATGTCTTCCCTCTCTGAGCCTGTTACTTCTCCACTAAGGGGACTAATGCCAGGCACGGTGTTCCTGAGGTGCCAAAAGAGATGATGCCAGTCTCCGGCTGGCACAAAGTCGGGTTGTGTCAGTGCTGCCCCTGCCCACATAAACCCTCTCCAAACCTTCCTGGGTGTGGGCATGGGAGGGGGAGCAATGCCCAGCGTCCTTGGCAGTGGGCAAGTGGTTGGTACCCTCAGAGGTGATCTGAGGCCCAGGTGGCTGGCCTGAGTCACCCCAGAAAGAAGCAGTGACAGCTTCCCCTGTGTGGGCTTCTCCCCTTTCCCCTCCCCCACCCCAGGGTAAACACAGTTTCCTTACATGGAAGGTATTTGCCTTCCAGGGACAAAGGCCCCAGCCATGAGGGTCGTGGGATGACATTCTCATTGAAAAGCTCCAGTGAGGCATTAAGGATTAGTTGTCCCTGGCCTAGGACTTCCTATCCCCAGCGTGGCTGCTAATCCCCAGCCGTGGCAACTTCCTGGTCCCATTGACCCAACCCTTAAGCTTCCAGCTGGTGTCTTTTCCCAACATGTCTCAGCTCCCTGCCTGGAAAGAGCATTAAAGGTCATTCAGCCCACTGAGACCCAGAGAGGGCAAGAAGTGGGGCCAAGGTCACACAGCGAGCCAGGACAGGGCTCCTGACTTCTGAGGCTCTGCTCTGCAGGTTTCCCTTCCCCCTGCAGACAGAAGCAGCCCTGCCCCTTCCCCACATAATTAATAAACTTAAGAGAAATGCACCCACATCCTATCCACCAAATATAATTTCCTTTTTTTGTTGTTGTTGTTATAAAAAAGCTGACAGGATATTCATCATTTTGCTTTTGAAATCAGTCAGCTATGAATAACCCATTCAATTTACAAAAGATTTCTCCTCTGTACTGCCTACTCAGGAAATCTTGGCTGATAAGAAAGATCAAAGTAATAAAATGTTTTCAAACACACCATCATTTTTTTTAACTAACTTTTATTAAGCTTCAAGTGAACATTTACAAATCCAATCAGTCTGTCACATGTAAGTTTACATACATCTTACTCCCTTCTCCCACTTGCTCTCCCCCTATTGAGTCAGCCCTTTCAGTCTCTCGTTTCGTGCCAATTTTGCCAGCTTCCCTCTCTCTCTATCTTCCCATCCCCCCTCCAGTCAAGAGTTGCCAACACACTCTCAAGTGTCCACCTGATTTAATTAGCTCACTCTTCATCAGCATCTCTCTCCCCCCCGCTGACCAGTCCCTTTCATGTCTGATGAGTTGTCTTTGGGGATGGTTCCTGTCCTGTGCCAACAGAAGGTCTGGGGAGCATCGCCGCCAGGATTCCTCTAGTCGCAGGCAGACCATTAAGTATGGTCTTTTTATGAGAATTTGGGGTCTGCATCCCACTGATCTCCTGTTCCCTCAGGAGTTCTCTGTTGTGCTCCCTGACAGGGCAGTCATCGATTGTGGCCGGGCACCAACTAGTTCTTCTGGTCTCAGGATGATGTAGGTCTCTGGTTCATGTGGCCCTTTCTGTCTCTTGGGTTCTTAGTTGTCGTGTAACCTTGGTGTTCTTCATTTTCCTTTGCTCCAGGTGGGTTGAGACCAATTGATGCATCTTAGATGGCCGCTTGTTAGCATTTAAGACCCCAGATGCCACATTTCAAAGTGGGATGCAGAATGTTTTCATAATAGAATTACTTTGCCAGTTGACTTAGAAGTCCCCTCAAACCATGTTCCCCAGACCCCTGCCCCTGCTCCGCTGACCTTTGAAGCATTCATTTTATCCCGGAAACCTCTTTGCTTTTAGTCCAGTCCAATTGGGCTGACCTTCCTTGTATTGAGTGTTGTCTTTCCCTTCACCCAAAGCAGTTCTTATCTACTGATTGATCAATAAAAAACCCTCTCCCTCCCTCCCTCCCTCCCCCCTTCGTAACCACAAAAGTATGTGTTCTTCTCAGTTTTTACTATTTCTCAAGATCTTATAATAGTGGTCTTATACAATATTTGTCCTTTTGCCTCTGACTCATTTCGCTCAGCATAATGCCTTCCAGGTTCCTCCATGTTATGAAATGTTTCAGAGATTCGTCACTGTTCTTTATCGATGCGTAGTATTCCATTGTGTGAATATACCACAATTTATTTACCCATTCATCCGTTGACGGACACCTTGGTTGCTTCCAGCTTTTTGCTATTGTAAACAGAGCTGCAATAAACATGGGTATGCATATATCTGTTTGTGTGAAGGCTCTTGTATCTCTAGGGTATATTCCGAGGAGTGGGATTTCTGGGTTGTATGGTAGTTCTATTTCTGTTTAAGATAACGCCAGATGGACTTCCAAAGTGGTTGTACCATTTTACATTCCCACCAGCAGTGTATGAGAGTTCCAATCTCTCCGCAGCCTCTCCAACATTTATTATTTTGTGTTTTTTGGATTAATGCCAGCCTAGTTGGTGTGAGATGGAATCTCATCGTAGTTTTAATTTGCATTTCTCTAATGGCTAATGATCGGGAGCATTTTCTCATGTATCTGTTAGCTGCCTGAATATCTTCTTTAGTGAAATGTGTGTTCATACCCTTTGCCCACTTCTTGATTGGGTTGTTTGTCTTTTTGTGGTTGAGTTTTGACAGAATGATGTAGATTTTAGAGATCAGGCGCTGGTCTGAGATGTCATAGCTGAAAATTCTTTCCCAGTCTGTAGGTGGTCTTTTTACTCTTTTGGTGAAGTCTTTAGATGAGCATAGGTGTTTGATTTTTAGGAGCTCCCAGTTATCTGGTTTCTCTTCATCATTTTTGGTAATGTTTTGTATTCTGTTTATGCCCTGTATTAGGGCTCCTAAGGTTGTCCCTATTTTTTCTTCCATGATCTTTATCGTTTTAGTCCTTATGTTTAGGTCTTTGATCCACTTGGAGTTAGTTTTTGTGCATGGTGACACACTATCATTTTTATGACTGCTAAATGTAACAACTAATAAAGTTGTCATAATGTTACAGTCTGAAGACTTTTAATTAAACCTCTGGCAATTTTGACATTGCCGTTTTCAGATTTTTCAGCTCTCAGCCGTTTTCATGAAGTCTGGGATTTGCGTCTGTAACACCTATGTTCCCCCAAGCCCTGGCCCTAGAAAATGAGAAGCCACTTCCCATGGACTGGCTGATGGGCAGGGGGTCTCGTCCCAGGCTGGGGTCTTCTCCCTCCTGACCCATGGACAGTTCCCTGAGCACTTTGCCCCAATCTCCCAGGGACGTTCAACACACAGGTTGGAAGGAGTTTACAATGTGTCTGGCTCCTCCACTTCCCTCAAAATCTAGGTGCTTTGTCTTTTTCACCATTGAACTCCCAGAGCTGGAGTAGGATCTAGCCTGGAGTAAGAGCCAAAGAGTGTTTATGGAAGGAAGGGAGCGTTAAAGAAAAGAGAGGGAAAGAGGGAAGGAGGAATGAGGGAAGAAGAGGAAGATGGGAAGAAGGGAGGGAGGAAGAGAAGAAAGAGAGGGAAGAAAGAGAAGAAAGAGAGGGAAGAAAGAGAAGAAAGAGAGGGAAGAAAGAGAAGAAGGAGGGAGAGGCAGGGAGGGAATGAAAAAAGAGGGAAGGAGAAGGGGAAGGAAGAAAGGAAGGAAAGGAGGTTAACTGTTTTCCACCAGACCAGGAGATCCTTGAGGGCAGGGACCACACCTCTTCTGAGCCCCAGTGCTGAGCACAGCGCTTGACTCAGCTAATTAGCAGTGATTGACTGAAAGGGCACATGAATGAGGTCATCAACCCTTCCATATGAGTGAGTACTCTGAGTACCTTCCTGGTCTTAGCTGAGTTCCCAGAATTGTCCTCTTTGTCTGTTTTTGCCGTGCGTCATCTTCCAAATCCTTCCTGCTGAAGTGACCCTGGCCCCTCATCCATCTATCTAGTCATTCATTCACTCATTTAACAAACGTGAATTGTTTTGTCCTGGGATCACTCCCCCATTTGATAACCATTTATTGGGCACCTCGTGAGTACCAAGTCCTAGAGTCAAAGATGAATGGATTTTGGTCCTTTTCCCAGAGATGGGCTACCCTCCAGGACAGTAGATGGGCTACTATGATCAGCTCATGACTTATGTGAAATCATGGTCTCATTCATTTGCTCCTCCAGACAACCCAGATGAGGAAACTGAGGCACAGAGGGATGAAGTGAATTGCCTTGATTTGAACCCAGATTGCTTGGCCCCAGGGTTCATACTCTGAGCCACTTACCTTACACTGTCATTTATATTCTAATAATCCAGATCCCCCAGTGAACCGTGTGAGCCCTTCAAGGGCTGGGAGCACATCTGATTCCCTAGCTTCACCCAGCCTTTGTCAGAGGAAGCTCTCCATAAAAGTTTGTTGGTTGAAAGAATGTGTGTTAGCCTTTTGTCCTGTGCTAGACCGGGGTTCCTTGAGGCAAGAGACCGTGATTCTGGCATCTTCGTGTCCTCAGAAGTCAGCCTAGTGCCTGGCTTGTGGTGTGCTTTAATCAACACTATGCTGAAATATAGTGAAAAGAGCAAGTTATTTGACAGCTGACCGACTAGCTGAATAGATGAATGTAGAGGAAGGGACCTAGAATCCAGCAAGAAGAATCAAGAATACCAGCCATCTATCCTCCTAACTATCCATCCATCCTCCATCCACCTACCCTTCCTTCTACCCATTTACTCTCTCATCTCTCCATTCTTCCACCCATCTGCCCATCTGATTGTTCATTTATTCATCACAATTTTATGAAGCGTCTATTCTGGATCCTGCTCTATGCCAGGCTCTGAGCTCCACAGAGCATCTTTTGTGCTCCCACCCTCAGACCCCACCAGCAAACATACGTAATGACAATTACTTCCTACAGAAGCAGGTAAGTTTCTTGTTCTGTTCATGAGACCCATAAAATCCATTGCCATTGAGTTGATTCTGACTCATGGCAACCCCATGGGTTACAGAGTAGAGCTGCTCCTTAGGGCTTTCTTGGCAGTAATCTCTATGGAGAATTGGTCGATGTTCAATCATTTCGGAGAGTAGTATATGATCAAGAACCTAACTTGGGTTTGAACTGCAACCTGAAGGGAGAAGTCCAAGCTGCCCTGAAGGCATTGGTGAAAAACAAGGCTCCGGGAATTGATGAGATACCAGTTGAGATGTTTCAACAAACAGATGAAACAGTGGAAATGCTCACTCACCTATGCCAAGGAATTTGGAAGACAGCTACCTGGCCAACCGACTGGAAAAGATCCAGATTTGCGCCCACTCCGAAGAAAGGAGATGAGTGGAATGCAGAAACTATTGAGCAATATCATTAATATCACATGCAAGTAAAATTTTTCTGGATAATTCAAAAATGATTGCAGCAGTACATTGACAGGGAACTGCCAGACGTTCAAGCCGGATTCAAAAGAGGACATGGAATGAGGGGCATCATTGCTGATTTCAGATGGTTCTTGGCTGAAAGCAGAGAATACCAGAAAGACATTTACCTGTGTTCTATTGATTAATACGAGGGCATTCGACTGTGTGGATCATAACAAACTACGGATAACACTTCAAAGAATGGGAATTTCAGAACACTTAATTGTGCTCATGCGGAACCTATACATAGACCAAGAGGCAGTTGTTAGAACAAAACAAACGTGTCTTAGTCATCTAGTGCTGCTACAACAGAAATGCCACAAGTAGATGGGTTTGACAAAGAGTTTATTTCCTCACAGTAAAGTAGGCTAAAAGCCCAAATTCAGGGCTTCAGCTCCAGGGGAAGCCTTTCTCTCTCTGTCAGCCTTCTCATTAATCTTCCCCTGAACTAAGAGCTTCTCTGCACAGAGACTCCGGGTCTGAAGTAGGCTCTCTGCTCCCTGCACTGCTTCCTTGGTGGTATGAGGTCCACCTGTCTCTCTGCTCACTTCTCTTTTATATCTCAAGAGACTGGCTCAAGACATAATCCAATCTTGTAGACTGAGTCCTACCTCACTAACACAACTGCCTCCCACCCACCCTCATTAACATCATAGAGGCAAGATTTACAACATATAGGAAAATTACACAATACCAGGAATCGTGGCCAGCCAAAACGATACACAAATTTTGAGGGGACTTAATTCAATCCATGACAAAGGGAATAGTGTGTGATTTAAAATCAGGAAAGGTGTGCATCAGAGTTGTATCATTTCACCATACTTATTTAACCTGTATGCTGAGCAAATAATCTGAGAAGATGGATTATATGAAGAAGAGTGGGGCATCAGGATTGCAGGAAGACTCATTAACAACCTGTGATATGCAGATGACACAGCCTTGCTTGCTGAAAGTGAAGAGGACTAGAAGCACTTACTGATGAAGATCAAAGACTACAGCCTTCAGTATGGATTACAGCTCAACACTAAGAAAACAAAAATCCCCACAACTGGACCAATAAGCAACATAGTGGCAAAAGGAGAAAAAATTGGAGTTGTCAAGGATTTCATTTTATTTGGATCCACAATCAATGCCCTTGGAAGCTGCAGCAAAGAAACCAAACAACATATTGCATTAGGCAAATTTGCAGCAAAAGACCTCTTTAAAGTGTTAAAAAGCCAAGATGTCACTTTGAGGACTAAGCTGCATCTGACCCAAGCCATGATATTTTCAATGCACATGAAAGCTAGACAATGAATAAGGAAGACTGAAGAAGAATTGATGCATTTGAATTACAGTGTTGGTGAAAGATATTGAATATACCAAGGACTGCCAGAAGAACCAACAAATCTGTCTGGGAAGAAATACAGCCAGACTTCTCCTTAGAAGCGAGGATGGCAAGACTTTGTCTCATGTACTTTGGGCAAGTTATCAGGAAAGACCAGTCCCTGGAGAACGACATAATGCTTGGTAAAGTAGAGGGTCAGTAAAAAAAGAGGAAGACCCTCAATGAGATGAATTGACACAGTGGCTGCAACAATGTGCTCAAACATTGCAATGATTGTGAGGATGGTGCGTGAGTGGGCGGTGTTGTGCATGGGGGTCACCACGAGTCAGAACCGACTCAATGGCACTTAACAAAAACAACAGTAATCTTTGTGGATGCAGACTCCCAGGGCTTTTTTCTGCAGTGACACTGGATGGGTTTGAGCCACCAGCCTTTAGGTTAGTAGTCGAAGACAAACCATTTGCGTCACCCAGGGGCTTTGTTCATGTGACAGCAGCCCCAGGCAAACGGTCAGAATTTTTCCTTGTGCTGCCTTGACTGCTGTCCCTGGCACAGAGCCTGGCCCTTCTTAAGACGCTTCATAAACATTGGATCAGGTTGAACTGAACACTTTGGGGCTCGAAAGAGGAAGTGACGTGACACTACAGGACAGGCAGAGATAGACGATACAAAAGACAAGCACTGGCAGAATTCCTACCCCTGGGGTGCTCGGAGTGTGTTTGCCTTGCAGGGGCTTTTGCCAATCAGCCAGGCCTTGTTCTTAGTCCCAATCCTGCTGTTTAGTAGCTGTGTGACCTTGACAAGTCATACCACCTCTCTGAACCTCCATTGCCTCATTTGCAAAGTAGAGATCATGGTAGCCTACCTGTGCTACACGTGGTTTGAGGGTTAAATGAGATTTAAGCTGGGAAAGCAGTCAGCCCAGTGCCTGGCACAAAGTGAGTGCTCAGTAAAGATAACCCAGTGCACGCTCAGGGGCAGAATTAAGGCAGGAAACACAACAGGGTCTCAAGCTACTTACCAGCTGTGTGATTTTCGGCAATGCAAGTCAACTATCTGAGCTGTTACCTCCTCCCCTAAAACCAGGTGCTAACCCTGGCAGGAGGAACTGGGGATGCGTTAATCGAAAGGAGGAAGGCAAGGAGTCCTGGAGAGCTATGTGGTGGCCACATCATTACCAAAGGAGGAGAAACTGCTGAGGAAACCGAAACGTTCCCTGCCTTTCCTCAGGGGACCGTCAAGGGGCGCATGTCTTTTGTGCTCGCATCTCACCACCACCCCTGCCCACTTTAAGGCTTTGCTCTCTCTTCTGGCCTCTTCCCTGGCCTCCTGGACTTCCTTGGATTCAACTCCCCCTGGTGCCAAGAGCCAGCTCTGAGGATGCCACAGCCTGGCAAATCCTCCCATCCTTCAGGGCTCCTCTTAGACAAAGCCCTCACTGATCCAGCCACCTGCCCTTCTCACTTTCTGCCTGTGTGTTTAATTTTTTTATTGTACTTTAGATGACCGTTTACGGAGCAAATTAAACACTTAAGACACATATTGTTTTGTGACATTGGTTGCCAAATCCACGACATGTCAACACTTTCCCCCTCTTGACCTTGGGTTCTCCATTACCAGCTTTCCTGTCCCCTCCTGCCTTCTCATCCTTGCCCCTGGGCTATTGTGTCCCTTTACTCTTGTTTTGTTTTATGGGCCTGTCTAATCTCCTTAGGAGTAAGGATGGCAAGACTGTGTCTTACGTATTTTGGACATGTTGTCAGGAGGAATCAGTCCCTGGAGAAGGACATTATGCTTGGTAAAGTAGAGGGTCAGCAGAAAAAAGGAAGACCCTCAATGAGGTGGATTGACACAGCGGCTACAACAATGGGCTCAAGCATAACGATTGTGAGGATGGCGCAGGACCAGGCAGTGTTTTGTTCTGTGGTACATAGGGTCGCTATAAGTCAGAACCAACTCGATGGTGCCTAACAACAACAACGACAACTAATATTTTGCTGAAGGGTGAACCTCGGGAGTGCCTTCATTACTGAGCTATGAGGGTGACTGGGGGCCATATTCTCGAGGTTTCTCCTATGTCTGTCAGACCAGTAAGTCTTTTTTTTTTTTTTTTGAGTTAGAATTTTGTTCTACATTTTTCTCCAGCTCTGTCCAGGACCTTTTACTGTGATCCCTGTCAGAGCAGTCAGTGGTAGTAGCTGGGGACCATCTAGTTCTGCTGGACTCAATCTAGTGGAGGCTGTGGTACTTGTCCATTAGTCCTTTGGACTAATCTTTTCCTTGTGGTCTTTGGTTTTCTTCATTCTCCCTTGCTTCAGATGGGGTGAGACCAGTGGAGTATCTTAGATGGTCACTCATAAGCTTTTAAGACACACTACTCACCAAAGTAGGATATAGAACATTTTCTTTATAAACTGTTATACCAATTGAGCTAGATGAACCCCAAGACCATGTTCCCAGCCCTCAGCCTAGTAATTTGGTCCCTCAGGGAGTTTGGAAGTGTCTATGAAGTTTCCATAACCTTGCCTTGGTTAAGTTGTGCTGGCTTCCCCAGTATTGTGTACGATCTTACCCTTCACCAAAGTTACCATGTATCTATTGTCTGTTTAGTATTTTTCCCTCCCCATACCTTCCCTCCATAGTAACCACCAAAGGTTGTTTCTTTTTGTGTGTAAAACCTTTTATGAGTTTTTATAGTAGTGGCCTCATACAATATTTGTCCTTTTGTGATTGACTTATTTCACTCAGCATAATGCCTTCCAGATTCATCATTGTTCTTTATCCTTGCATAGTATTCCACTGTGTGTATGTACCATAGTTAGTTTATCCATTCATCTGCTGATTGGCACTTAGGTTGTTTCCATCTTTTTGCTATTGTGAATAATGCTGCAAAGAACATGGGTGTGCATATGTCTATTTGTGTGATGGCTCTTATTTCTCTAGGATATATTCCTAGGAGTGGGATTCTGCCTTGTGGTTTTTCAACAGTTCTCTTCCCTGTCTCTCCTTCCCTAGACACACACACACACACACACACACACACACACACACACACAAGATAGTCAACTCCATGAGGCCAAAGTGTGTCTGGGCTTGATCTTCTTTTTCTTACCATGAATTACAAAGAATGAACTGAAATGGGTTTGTCAATTATATTTATCAGGGTTCTTTGGGTTGCTTGTAATGGAAAACACAAACCAAACTGGTTTAAGTGTCAAAGGGTGCCATTGGCTCATGTAACTTGAATATCTATGGGTTTCAGGCATGGCTGAATTCAGGTATGTTTTAGTTTCCTAGTGCTGCCATAACAGAAATACCACAAGTGGGTGGCTTTAAAGAATAGAAGTTTATTTCCTCATAGCTGAGGAGGCTAGGAACCTGAATTCAGGGCACTGGCTGTATGGGAAAGCCCTTCCTCTGTCTGTCAGTTCTGGGGGAAATTCTTGTCTTTTTCAGCTTCTGTAACCCTGACATTCCTTGGCTCCTTGGTGATCTTCACATGGCATCTATCTTTCCCCAGTTGTATTTCCTTGTCTCTGTATCTATGTTGGTCTTTATAACTCAGAAGTGGTTAGGTTTAGGACACACCATACAATGATACGGCCTCATTAACATAACAAAGAAAACCCTATTCCCAAATGGGATTACAACCACAGGTATAGGGGTTAGGACTCCAATGCATGTTTTTTTGGGGGAGGGGCCCGAGGGCTGGAGACACAATTCAATCCATAACAGGGTGCTCAGAGAAAATCTTTGGGAATATGTCTCTCCATGACTTGGCTCTGCTTTCTCCTCCATTGGCTTCATTCTCAACCCGACTCACCCCCAAGGGGTGGCAAAGGTGGCTACCAGCTCTCCAGGCCCACACTCTCTCAGTGGAAAAGTCCAAGCAGAGAGTGGATATCTACTTCCTGACATCTCTTCAAAAGTCCTTGTGTCTTGCTGGGGTTACATGCTGAGCCATGAAGCCATCACAGTGGCCAGAGTGAAGGATACACTGACTGGCCAATATGAAAATGTTATACCTACAAAGGAGGAAGAGGTGAAGTGGTCAGGGGTGCAGAAGGAAAATCAGGGACCAAGGGAAGAAACAGTTTCAAGGAGGAAGTAGTGGGGTCTATGCTATGGTCATGTAAGATGAGGGCTGATAAGAGTCCACTGGTTTCCTTCACATGGGCCTGGTGAAGGACCTGGTGAAGGCTGGTTTGAGAAAGCGACCACATGGGTAGAGATGTGGAAGTATCCAAAACAAGCCTGACACTCTAAGAGCAGCCCACGGACCAGCAGCATCAGGCTCCCCAGACCAACTGCAAGATCTGCGCTTTAACAAGAGTCCCAGGGGGTTCATGCCCACACTCACGTCTGAGAAGCAAGGCTCCAAGGAACTGTGAAGGGGAGAAGAGAGGGAAGGTGGGAGCTAGGAGAGATGTTATAGATTGAATTGTGTCCTCCCAAAATGTGTGTCAACTTGGCTAGGCCATGATTCCAGTATTGTGTGGTTGTCCTCCATTTTGTGATCTGATATAGTTTTCCTGTGTGTTGTAAATCCTAATCTCTGCCTGTAGTTAATGAGGCAAGATTAAG
This sequence comes from Loxodonta africana, assembly GCF_030014295.1. Taxonomy (NCBI): domain Eukaryota; kingdom Metazoa; phylum Chordata; class Mammalia; order Proboscidea; family Elephantidae; genus Loxodonta; species Loxodonta africana. The sequence continues at coordinate 32,353,538 of NC_087365.1, read as the reverse complement.
TTATGTTAAAGAGGATTAGGGTAGGAGGCAACACCCTTACTCCAGTCACAGCCGTGATCTGATGTGTAAGGGGAGTTTTCCTGGGATGTGGCCTGTATCACCTTTTATCTTTATAAGAGATAAAAGGAGAGAGAAGCAAGCAGAGAGACAGGGACCTCATATAAGAGATAAAAGGAGAGAGAAGCAAGCAGAGAGACAGGGGCCTCATTACCACCAAGCAAGAAGAGCCAGGAGCAGAGTGCATCCTTTGGACCTGATGTCCCTGTGCTGAGCAACTTCTAGACCAGGGGAAGGTTGGTGACAAGGGCCTTCCACCAGACCAACAGAGAAAGGAAGCCTTCCTCTGGAGATGACTCCCTGAATTCAAACTTCTAGCCTCCTAAACCGTGAGAGAATAAATTTCTGTTTGTTAAAGCCATCTGCTTGTGGCATATCTGTTATAGTAGCAGTAGATAACTAAGACGAGGGGGGATGGGGTCAAGGGAAGGACGTTTATTTCTCTTAAGAAGGGAGAGAATTGATCACGTTCAGGTGCACATTCTTAACAACTAAAATAATTGGGGGAGGGGATTTGTTGTATTCAGCAGCCTGCTCACACCGTGAAACTTCATTAATATTGTGCAGGACACCCAGATTTGCATAAATCAGATTCCCATCAGGTGTGACCTGACAGTATTTGTCAACTGTTAGAATGAACGTCATTGAATGGACATCTCCAGAGCCTCCCATGTGGGATCGTTGGGCAGCTGGAGGCCTTGCCACCCTCCAAGCAGCCATTGCTGGACCAAGGACACAGCTGCTATAGGTCCCTCGGAGACTTCATGAGAAAACCAAAGGCCACACTGCTTCCCTCTCCTCCCGCTGCCTTGAGCCTCCATCTGGCTCAACACGATCCTCCCCCGGGCCTGGGGTGGAGGGGGGGGGCGCCCTCGGGTTATTCACAAAGACGGTCCTGGCAAAATGATGTTTAGAAACAGATGTTGTGTGTCATCAGGCCAGAACAGGTCCTGTGAGTCCCCAGTCACATGTGTCTTCAGCCGTGGGCCCCAAGTGACACGAGGGGGACCTAGAGGAACTGAGCTCTGGCCTCCCTTTGTGCAGGGTTGTGGGAGACCCCTGGAGGCTTGGGACCATCTTCTTACTGGGGGGCTCCCTCAGCCCAGGCCCAGCATCTCTGAAAGCTGGTCTCTTGGTGGCCACACTGTCTTTTTCTCCCAGTGAAAAATCATAAAACCAGGGGGTCAAAGGGGCCCTACTTCATACTGTCCAATTGCTTGTGGTACCAGTGGGAAACTGAGGTCAGAGCAGCATGGAGGATTCAGCAAGGACACAGCAGGTTCAACTGCAGGCTGGGACAAAAGCCCAGGGCATCTCTCCTCCCTGAGGCCCTGCATACACCCCCTCTACCAGCTCTTGCCCTCTGCCAGAAGACCTGGGTTTGAATCTTGGCTCTATCTCCTTCTAGCCGTGTGCAAGTGGGCCAGGCAGCTAACCTCTCTGGCCTCGGTTTCCTCGTTTGCAAAGCAGGGATATCAACAATCACCTTACAAAGTGGTTGTGAGGAGTGAATGAAATGATCCAAGTGGGCTAGACATAGACTAAAAATAAATAAATAGCTAAAGTGTATTAACATATTATAATGTTATTGCTATTATTAGTTCCATTTTACAGCTGGAGAGACTGAGGCACAGAAAAGTTAAATATCCTAGTAAGTCATAGAACTGCGATTTGAGCCCAAGAATTCTGACTCTCCCAGCCCACATCACCTCTCTGAGCCTCAGTTTCCTTCTCCCTAAGGCAGAGCTGATGAAACAGCTGAACTTGAGGGATGGCTGTGAAAATTACATGAGATCACGAATGCCACATGCCCAGCACAGTGTCTGGCATAAAAAATGCTACTTTATGCAACTGAGGTCCCTGAGTGGCATAAACGGTTTGTGCTCACCTACTTATCAAAAGGTTGGCAGTTTGAACCCACCCCGTGGCACCACACAAGAAAGACCTGGCGATCTGCTTCCATAAAGATTATAGCCAAGAAAACCCTGTGGAGGAGCTCTACTCTGTAACACATAGGGTCACCATGAGGCAGAATTGACTTGATGGCAACAGGTTTGGGTTTGGTTTTATACAAACCTAGTTTTTTGGTTTTAGTTCATATTCTAAGGAGCCCTGGTGGTGTAATGGTTAAGTGCTTGGCTGCTAACCAAAAGAAAGGTTGGAGGTTTGAACCCGCCAGCTGCTCGGGGGGAGAAAAGACCTGGAGATCTGCTCCGGTGAAGATTTCAGTCTAGGAAACCCTATGGGGCAGTTCTACTCTGTCCTATAGGATCACTATGAGCTGGAATTGACTCAACATCACACAACAGTTCATATTCTGAGAAGGTTAAGAAACACAACTAGCAGGGTCATGGCCCCACCTTGTGGCAAATTTTGGGAACTGTGTCTTCCACCACCTTACCCTTGCCTCCTTGGGCCATTCTTCCAAATCTTCTGCATGGTGGTGAGGAGGAGGTCAGCTGAAGCTCCTGTAGTTTCCAGCCCCTGTGACTGTGTATGCCTTGCCTATGGGGAGCTGGAGTGGGGTGGGAGCTTGACTGTGGGCTCTCACCATCCCGTGGGGTTTCCCCATCCATACCTTTGCTCAAGCTGTTCCCTTTTCCTGGTTATTAGACACTCCCCCAGTGGAAGCCATTAGATACACTGTCCAGGCTCTGCCCTTAGGCTTTCTTCATGCATTTTCTCGTGACTGCCCTGTAAGATAGGTGCTATTCCCACCCCCCCCCCGCCATTTTGCAGATGAGGAAACTGAGGTTCGGGGAGGAGAGGTCAGTTGTCCACTGACACATAGTGAGTAGTGGAAAGGTCAGAACTTGAACTCAGGTCTATCTGATTCCAAAGCCTGTGCCCTTCACTGTCACACCAAGGAGCCAGGTAGGGGCCACCCACTCCTCAAAGCGCACAGCAGCATCATGAAGGTTTCATACAATAAATGGTTCTGGCTTCAATCATGTGGAACCAGCAGACCCAGCATCCTTGCTCATTCCCACCCCACTGTGAGGGTCCTGGGGGTGCCAAGGGCCTCTGAGGCCAGGATTCTGAAATTCTAGGATTCCAAATGTGTATTATCTTGGGATTCTTACATTTTTCCCCCACACAGATCCTAAAGCGTACCTTGAACAAAGTAAAACAAAAACAAACCTATTTTCATTGAGTCGATATTGACTCACAGCAACCCTACAGGACAGAGTAGATCTGCCCCATACAGTTTCCAAGGAGTGGCTAGTGGATTCAAACTGCCAACCTTTTGGCTAGTAGCTAAGCTCTTAACCATTGGCCACCAGGGCTCCAAAGAGTCTGTTAGGCACTGAAAAAAGGGATTTTGGAGCAAATTTCTTATACAGGAGAAAAAGGCAGAGTAGGGAGAAGTGGTAATTGGTGCTACAAGGTCAGAGGGGTTATGGGCAACTTTACTCTTAGCAACCATTTTCTTTGGGTTCTAAAAGATTTAGGACCAGGCCTGTAGCCTGGTTTTATGTCTCTTACTGGAATGCCTGATGGATGGTCCATCTCATTAACTTCAGATGGTTCCCTGGAATATTCAAACAGTAGGCTATAAATCAGACCTGTCAGATGGTAACTTGAAGATCATTAGTGGGTAAATCAAGGTGACAGTCACCCAAGATGGGGTCAGAGGGATCCAAAGTGACTCTCCAGGGTTTGAATGCCCTTACCATAGTCCTGGCAGAATCTCATGCTGATCCCAGAGATAGTAGGACCTCCAGGTCTCTGCAACTGACAGCAAAGAGAGACATGAGAAGATGTCATCATGAAAAAGGCCTGCAGTGGCTATGGGCTTGCTGGAGGACATTCTGGCCTCTCTTCTTTTTCCCATTCCTATTTCCCCAATACTCCTCATCAAAGGAAAGGCCTTTGGACACTGAGTATTTGATAGATGGGAGAAGAGAGAGGCCCAGAGGGAGGATGGGATTGACACAAGGTCACCCAGAGAGTTGGTGGCTGGACTGGGATTTGAACCTAGGTCTCAGGATGCTCAGCCCAGGGCTCTTTCTGCTTACCTTCCTTGGTTTTCACCACAGTCATGGAGAACTCCCAGGAAAACAGCCCAGGGGTTCCCAGATGCATCAGGCCATTGCTGGCTCTCCAGAGAGATAATAGGCTACCCTTCCTGCCTGGTGGGGGCCCTATCTGCTCCTCTGCCTGAGATCCAACCTTGGTGAGAAACCCAGAAAGGGGCAGAGGTGGCACAGGGTGCACTATGATGATGGTTCAGAAGGTTGGCCCAGGACAACTCCTCTCCTTTGTCCTCTCTTCTCTCCACCACAGTGGAGAGCCCATATGACTGGGCACAAGGGATTTAGGAAACGAAATGGAAACAGAGTGATTAAAAAAAAAAAAAAAATCCTGTAAGGTTCAGAAATCAGTTGGCCCTACAGCCCTAGTGGAAAGCTTCTTACAATAGAGTAGTGGAATATTCCAGGAATATCACCACAGTGATCTTCCCTATAAAGTAGGATAGCCTGGAAATTTAACCACGAGAGTACAAACGACCTCACTTTAACACCAAGGGACTGGGCTAGTCCAGAAACCCAATAGTAATACCTTCACTATAGAGTGAGATAGTCCAATAACTGACCACAGTAGTGAAATCTTTTAGAAACTCCACTATAGAAGTTGTCTCTATGCGATGGGCTGTCCCAGGAAGTGCACAACATTGATCATTATGGAGCCAAAAATGTCATTAGTTTTACTAAGAGACTATTCATTACGGAGTGAACAATCGCAGGAATCTCACTGTAGAGCTCTTCATCATGAAGTAAGTTAGTTCAGGAGATCCTGCTGTTAAGACATTGATAACTATGGTGTGGGCTATCCCAAGAACTCCACTCTCACACTGATCACTATAGAGTGGGCTATTCCAGAAACGGCGCACATGGCACAGGACCAGACAACATTTTGTTCTGTTACACATAAGGTCACCATGAGTCAGAGGTAACTCAATGACGACTAACAACAACAACATTCCAGAAATCCTTCTATACCAAGAATCGTTATGGAATAGGATATTGCTAGATCCCCAGTGTAACAGTAATCACTATGGAGTGGGCTATCGTAGGAACCACACTGAAATATGAATTACTATGAAGAGGGCTATCCCAGGAACATTGTAATTCTGGTCACTCTAGAGTAAGATAACACAGGAACCCCTCTGCAACACTGAATTATTCCAGGAATTTCCCTTTAACATGGATCAATGGACAGTCCTACAGCCCCACCATTATACTAATTCCTATAGAGTGGGGTATCTTGGGAATTCCACTGTAACATTGGTCACTATGGAGTTAGTTATCCAGGAACTCAGTTTTAGTGGTATTGATCAAGGCACAGTTCTGTGTCAGGTGGGTCCCTCTTAGCCCCAATATTTTATTCCTGCTTTCAGCACCTTTGAGAAAGGTCTGTTAGACACAGAAGAGGGAGGTAGGATTAGGAGACAATGAGGATGGATATGAGAAGGAAAAACTTACTTTCAATCAGCCAATTAATGAAAGAGGCCAGGAAGTGTTTACCCTGGGAAAATCAGAAAGCCCACGTTAATTGAACACCTTAAAATAATCCTGCTATATAGGGATTATGGGCAAGGAAAAGGAGACTCAGAATTGTGAATAGCTTTGCCCAAAGTCATACAATGAGCTGATAGCAGAGCTGTTCCTAAAATCTGGGAATAGACTCTGACCCTGGACAGCTGGGTGCTGGGAGGGATGGGGACTGTTGACTCCAAGATTCCTGGAAGGTCCCACCTTGTGGAGCAAAGTACATTTTCCATAATTCAGGACTTCCCACGAGTTATAGGGGCTGGGAGGACCATCCTAATGCTTGGAAAATGCTGGGAGGGGAAGAATGCAGACGAGATCACCCTGGACCACTCCTCCAGAATTCTGGGGCCCCGTGTATTGTGATGCCAAGTAACGAGCTTGATTGTTTCCTTTTAATTTTTAAATCAAGGGCAAAATTGGAATAAATCACTACTCTGTGCTGAACAAATAACCAGGTATGTTCTCATCTATTTGTTATAATACATTTCATCTACTCTAAGATACCATTGACTAAGATACACATTATTAAAGTGCCACTGAGAAATTTTTTTAATTGCCAATTAAATGATGACATACCATTGAATATAAGATACATTCCAATTACAAAAATGTCCAAATGTGGGAAAAAATGTGTCTTTGAAGTGATGAGCTATGGTAACTTTATACAAACATGATAGTCGTCTTTATCTGATAGATAAGAAAACTGAGGCTTGGAGAGGTGAGGAGGCTTGCCCAAGGTTGCCCAAGGTCAAGCAGCAGTCTGCCTGGCTCCAAAGCCACAGTACATGGTGCCTCTCTTGACACGTTTCTCTGGCCAATTGAGTGAGGAGGTGGGGCCACCGCTGAGCTAGTCTCAGCTGTGAAGGTGTGGCTAATCTCAGAAGATCCCTCAGGAAGGAACAAGCTCTCATACCTTGAAGTCCAGGTGGTGATACTGCTCAGACGACTGGGGCAATCAGGAAAAAGCAGAGTAGAGGTTTTCAGGTGACTTGACCGAGTGGACATCTGATGAAGAAAGAGAGAGGCAGCAGTGGGAAGGGACAAGAAAAGACATGAAAGATCAATTGACTGAAATGAAGACTCATAAAACTCATTTGTCTCTGTCATACACAGACTTAGCCAGAAGAGGGAGATCATTTCCAAACTTTGAAAAACACGTTGTCATAAAGCCCTACCATCTAGCACAAGAAAGTAGAGCATTCTCAACTTGGCAGGTAGTAATATTTTTCTTCTTTTCATCCATCCATTCACCCATTTACCTTATTTTCCTTCCTTCTCTTTATTCGTCCATCCTCGATCCATCTATATAGCTTTCTTTTCTTCCTCCACCCATCCATTAATCCATGTATTATTCATCCCTCCATGTATCCACCATCCATCTTCCCACAAATCCAGTAATATACCCTCCGTTCCTCCTTCCATTTCTTCCTTCCTTCCACTCACCTGCTCACCTATCCATCCATATATGTACTCTTTCATTCATCCTTTTATTCAAGCATTATTCCCTCCTTCTTTCCTTTTATTCATTTATCCGTTCTTCCTTCTTTTTTGTCCCATCCATCCACTCACCCATCCATCTTTTCTGTTCCCCTTATATTCATCCATCATTTTATCTCTTTCCTCCTTCCTTCCATCTATTCATCCACCCACCTATGTCCTCTTTCTTTCATCCTTTTCATCATATTCTGTCCATCCTTCCTTCTATTTATCTACTCATCTACCCCTCTATTCACTCATTCGTCGATCCGTTTTCCATTTTACCATTCCTTCATATGTCCGTCCTTTGTTACATTCATCTGTGTTTCTTCCTTTCATCCTTCCTTCCTTTCAGAATGTTTATTTTGTGCCCAACCAGACAAACACATAGAAAATACAACAGAGTCCCTTTCCTCGAGGAGCTTTTATTCTAGTGAAAGAGATAGCCAAGAAACAAATAATCACTACACAATATAACAGAGTAATGGATGGGTGTGCACAATATCCTGAGTCCTGAGGAGGGAGTCATCCTGCCTGGAGAGATCTGGAAAGGCTTTGGGAAGGACAAATCATTGGAGTCGCATCTAGAATGGGTGTGAGAACTTTTAAGGCACAGAAGGGGGGTGTGGGAAGTCTCTCAGAGGATCCAGGTTTTGCAGAGCCATGACATGTCAAAAGGGCCTGGAGTGTTTGGGACTGGCTGAGGTCAGTAGGCTGGAGCAGCATGAGAGAGAAGAGGAGGATAAGGCTGGAGCAGTTGGAGGAAAGACCTTGATGCTCAGCCTTGAGGGTTTGGACTTGATTCTATAATGGGTAGCCACAAAAGCTTTTGGTCAGAGGTGATTCACAAAAAACTCTCTGGCAGCCATGGAGGTGAGAAAACAGGAGTGGGTGGAGTGGCTACCACAGTCATCTAAGCAAGGGAACAGGGGTCAGGCAAATGACACGACTTACTTTTCAGAATGTTCAGCTGTTGATTGACGATGTAGAACAAGAATCGGACCACTGGGCACAGCTGAAGTACAAATTAGCAGAGGCCTTTGTGAGAGGGAGAGGGAGACTTGGACCACCCGTCCAGCTCAGTCCTGACATATCCCATCCCTCTCTGGTCCTCTGTGACTGTATCAAAGGGCTAAATTGATCCAATCCTGTAACCATTCTCAGCTCTGCAACTTCCTCTACAACAATAATATCATCACCATCGTGGTAATAACCATCTCCATGACCATCATCATCACCGACCCAATACTCTAATCCAGTGCTTCTCAACATCAGCAGTATTGACATTTTGGACCAGAGTATTCTTTGCTTTGGGGGCCATCTTGTGCATTGCAGGGTTTTAGCAGCCTCCCTGGCCTCTACCCGCTAGATGCCGGTAGCAATCCTCTCAGTTATGACAACCCGAAATGTCTCCAGGTTTTGCCAATGTCTCCTGGGAGGCAAAATCACCCCAGATTGAGAATCAGTGCTTTAATCAGCCTCAGCTAAACTCAGCAATTAGCTATGTAACAACAGCAAGAGCAAACACTTGTATAGTATCTGGTGGTGTAGTGGTTAAGGGCCCAGCTGCTAACCAAAAGTTGGCAGTTGGAAACCACCAGCTGCTCCTTGGAAACCCTATGGGGCAGTTCTACTCTGTCCTACAGGGTCGCTGTGAGTCGGAACCAACTTCACAGCAGCTAACAATATTGAGTGTCTTTTGGAGAGTCACTTCATGTCTCTGAGCCTTATTTTCCTTATGTGGAGAAAGGAGAAAATAATAGTTTATGCCTTATAATTGCCATGTGGGCCATGAAATTCTTATAAACCTGTAATATTTAATTATTTTTATAAACCTCAAATACATTAATTCATCCTTGGACAAAACCAAAGAGCAGAAGCACACATCAGCAGACCTTGAGGCCTTTTAACGAGAAACTTTTAAGAAAAACACTTTTGACCAAAGTGCTTTGAGAATGCACCAGCAGGAAGGTATCATCACCTTTTGTTAAGAAAGAGTAAGTTGGAGGTTTACATACTAATTGGTATAAAGGAACTAAGAATGCATAGCACTAACCAGGAAGGGTAAGCATTTTAAGCTAAATCTATACATATTCTCTAGCTTGCAAGCATGAAATTGAATTTCTGGCTGGATTGCTGTGAAGGTAGGTCCAGGCTGCTGATGTTCCATCCACACCCCAGCTGCCACCTACATTTCTCCAAGGGCCACCTGCACCTCTTTGTTGGAGCCTCCAAGCCGGCTTTGCCTGCCTGTGCACAAGCTGGAAGAATCAAGGAATCTATGTCCCCCAGAGGCAGCCCCCAATTGAAGACTGATGGGAGTGGGTGTATAAATACCTCTGCCCCCTCACGATGGGGTAATTCTAAGGCACAGTCTATGCTCTGTCCCAGAATTCCCCAGCGAGGCTGAGCTCTCATTGTTCGTAATGGTAACTGGCTTGATATCGCATCATTACCGGCTACTGAGCCTTCCCTATTTCCACATCCTCACTCCCCTACTCACTCAGAGATCACCTCCCATATAAACCTTCCAGCAAATCCTTATCTTAGCGTCTGCTCCTGGAGGAACCCAAACCTAGTCAGGAAGCAAAGTGTTCTTTTTCAAGACATTTTCTGAGGCTATTTCTCAAGTGTTGGTGCCTGCACCCTTAAACTATGCATGTTTGTGGCAGAGACACTGCATTCATTTGAAACGCTGCTTCAGGGAATTGTGATTGTTCATTCTAAGTTGTGAACCCATGTCTGCCAGAAGGAGCTGATTGTCTTCCCCAATGTTGTAACAATGAATGTGCTGATAGGAACCTCCCTGATCACATTATAATTGACCTAACAAGTATAGAGGTGCTGATTTCTCTTGGTAAGTTAGGAAAATATTTATACACCCTTCTGTTTGCAAAATTAATTAATTATTGAGTGGTTCTATCAGATTCTTTTATAAATATAATGCAAATCTCCTGCCATCAGTGTAAACTGCTTGGCACAAAGCAGTCCCTCCGGAACTACCCCTTTCCCTCCCCCGTCCCTAGCACCAGGGGCCAGGGGAGAGGAACAGGGAACAGGACAGCAAAACTCTGGGAAGGGGAGCCCAGGGATAAAGTTATCTGGCTTGGATGCCCTCCACTTCTCTCCATCTGGCTACTCCTCTGTATTTTCAAGCTACAAAGGTTCCTCCAAGGTCTGCCCAGGCCCACTTTGTCAAACTTACCATGCTGGGTAAGAAATTCTCCAGGGCTTTTTTCAGCATGGCTTCCATAACTGCTGAGAGCAGGCTGGGGAAAGGGAACAGGGATATGTGAAATAATAATTATAGTAAATGGTTACAAAGTGTTTTCTCTGCTCCAGGGACCATTCTAAGCACTTGACATATATTAACTCAAATTTCTGTAATCATTAAAGCACAGATTGCTTGAATCTCAGCTTCTCTTCTTCCTGCTGTGTGACCTTGTCTAATTTACTTAACCTCTCTGTGTCTCCCATCTGTTTAATGTAAAATAGGGTTGTTGTGAAGATTAAATAAGTGAAAGAAAGAGATGGGCTGGAGGAAGTTCGATCCATTGCCAACAGGGCATCTCCCATATCATAAAGAAGTGGTGTCCTCAGCAGTCCCTTGTGACTTGGTTGTGAGGCACCTAGAGGACATTTCCTTTAGAAACCATGCTCTAGAATAGAGGTTGCAAATGGCAGCCTACAGATCAAAAGAGGCCCTCAAGTGTTTTCTTTTGCAAGAACAGTCTTTTAAAACTTTGCAGGGAGCTTCTAGAATTTAAAAATTAGATTTTACATAGAGACTCAAATTTCCAGTTTCTCTTTAATACACAGAAACATGGCAGGACTGGGTCCACCTTCCCACATGGCTACAGTCAACTGGATCCAAGAAGAGACTGCCCTCTTTAGATGGGGCACATGCTGTCCAGCTTGCCACAATCCTCACCACTCTCTATTGTTTCCTTAAAATAGAAATTGAACTTGAATGTTGTATTTCTTCTAACTTGTGCCTACTTACTAATTTTATGCTATCTTCCTACCCCCAATCAACATTTGAGTTTATAATCCTTGTCCTAAGGCATTGAATTCGGAGCCTGGGAGCTATAGAGTTTCTCAGAGACCATGCAGTTGAGTTCTCAGGCTAGCCTGCCTACCTTTTAAAACCCATAATGAAATTGAATCACAGTGTGCTAGCACCTTTCGGTGACTTATAACACCCTTCTCAATTATGACCTTAGAGATCATTGATTAGGTATTGATTGGGTTCCCAGTCCAGTCCCCAGACATCATTTTAATCATGATATGCCCAAAATATAGTGCTACAGGATCTGATTAACCTTTAGCTCATTGCTCTTAAATAAGCTTGGATTTTTAGATCTCATCTAGGAAACCAAGCTTAGATTTTCGGGGTAGCCTAATGAAATCTTTTTAATCCATTAGTTTATCTATTCACCCTACAATCCATTCCTCCATCCATACTTCCATCCTTCCTTGCATCCATCCATTCATCCATCCATCCATCTCCGGGCCACCCATCCTCTCACCTGTCTTCCCACCCATCCTCCCGTCTATCCATTCATCCATTCTTCTCTGTATTATTTTCCAGTGTATCTCCAGGTATAACACAGCATCTGCCTGACTCAATGCATAAATGGATGAATGACTAATATAAGGCAGCTTCTGCCCTCACAGAGCTCACAGAGGCATACTCAGACAATTATAATGCAGTGTGAATAGCGAGTGGTATGACAAAGATCACACTCAGTATCTCTCTATAGAGCACAGAAAAGGGCACGTGCGACACTCTCTGTAGGCAGAGGCGTTCTCAGGGAGGAAGTGGACTTCCAGAGACGAGCTATTCTTTCCCGTTTAGAAGCCTAAGTTCTCAAGGGGAGTGACCTGGGCAGAGCAGGAAACTCTGAAATGGAAAGAGATATGCTCTGGCAGCACGATTTTGCTGGCATCCTCACCATGGCCCTGGTAAACGTGATAACCACCACCACGCAGGAGCACCTTCCCTGCCCCCACCCCCCCCCCCCCAGCACCCTGCACAGCGTTCAGCACTCTGTGCCCTGGACCTACCCAGCTCGCACATGGATCCCGGTAAAGATGGGCTGGCAGTTCTGCAGGGCGAGTGAGATGTGGCCAGGCTGGTCCTGCAGCAGTGTGAAGGGAACCACGATGTTCACATCCACTATGGAGCCACTGAGAAATCTGAGTGGCCTGGACACACAGCAAGAGGGCACAAGAGCTGAGCTCCTGGGCAAGCTCCAGACCCAGAGCCAGGCAAGACTGGCCCAGGGCTGAGCCACTGGGCTCATCTTCTCCCTCTCTGCAGTGCAGGCAACCCTACCCTCCCAGAGCGCATTTTTGGGGATGCTGCAAGGGCTTCTCCCAAACTTGGAGAAAAGTGCTATTGTTTGTGTGAGAAAGGGGACCCATACACATTTTTTTTAAAATGATGCCTGTTGTTCAATGCCTGCTGTGTATTTTTTATTCAATTTATTTTGAATAATATATATTTAAAATCACGTTAAATAGTTTTTTTTTTTTTTGGGTAGGTAATACATTTTCATAGCTCAAGATTCAAAAGGTAGAAAAAGTGTACAGTGAAAACCTTGCCTCTGACTGCTGTCCCCAGTTACCTAGCTCCCTTCCTTGAAAGGTCACATATCACCTATGCTTTTTATGCCTCCTTTCAAAGAAACGACATGCACACCCAACACACACACACACACACAATTTGACTTAACCTCTCTGAGCTTTTGCTCCCTTCTCTGTAGCATGGATATAATAACAGCACCCCCTTTGTAAGGTGATGGTGTGGATTACATGGGATAATTCAAGAAAGTCCTAGCATAGTGTTTAGAATATATTAAGCACTCAATATTATTAGTTAGTCCCTGGGTGGTGCAAATGGTTAACAGACTTGTCTACTAACTGCAAGGTCAGAAGTTAAGTCCACCCAGAGGCACCTTGGAAGAAAGGCCTGGCGATCTACTTTAGAAAAGTCAACCATTGAAAACCCTACGGAGCACAGTTCTACCCTGACACACATGGAGTTGCCATGAGTCAACGCAATGGCAACTGTTTTTTTAAATTTTCTTTCATATTAGTCATGTTTCGTCCTCATCGCCATCATCTCTTTGGAAGACAATTAGTCAATATTTATCAAAAGCTATAAATTATACTTATGAGAATTTCTAAATAAAAATCACAGATATGAACAAAGATTTATTACTCAAAATGTTAATCACAGAGTTATTGTAATAGAGAAAATTGGGAAGAATCCAAATATCCAACAATAGAAGAACGGTTAAATTTTACCGTGGCATACCTATATGACGATTCCCAGCCAATGATAAGAGTGGTCAAAGGCTATTTTGCTAACTTCGTTTAAAAACTGCCTACTGTCTCCAGGAATTCTCTTCAATCTCTCTTCTCTTGCCATAAACAAATTACTCACCCAGGGAAATTGATAGTCAATTTGGTCTGAAAGTTCAGTTGGAGATCGGGTGAAGGACAGACCTTCCATAATACCTGGACAATATTGAAGTTGATGATTTTGAACCTTCAGAATAAGAACGAAGTGAAGTGAAAGAGCAGAAATCCCCAGTCTTCTCAACTCAATACTCAAACTGCAATGTGGCCCTTACTCCATTCCGGGCCTTCCTCTCCTTAACCTAGCGCTAGGTTTCCATTCTAAATCCCATGGCTACTAATCCTAGACAAGGAATGCATTAGCCAATAACTAAGATTTTCTTCAGCTAAAGTATTCAGTGAAAATTAAGAGATCAAATTCAAAGTGCTATTTGGTAACTATGCTGTTAGCTAACAACAAAGATGCTGTTTTAATCACTGTGGTATAAAATAATAACTAAAGTATTGCCTAGAAGAACTTCTGCTGTGCCCTTTCCCAGGGCTATCTGTAATTTAATAGGGGTTTAGACAAGCCTACATACATCCAAGGGATGAAGCGAAAATGGGGGAATACTAGGCAATAGGCGGACCATTTGGAGGAGGCAGTGTCTGATGCTTCCTTCTCAATGTCAGCTTCCTAACCAGGTGATCATACCTGATGCTCAGAGTGATGTCTTTCAAATACCTGGAGCCTTCACGGATCAGTGCCTTTGGGGACCATTTTATTACCACAGAACTCAAACTCACCAGTTGTTGAGTTTCTGGAAAGGAATCTTGCCCTTCAGAATATCATTGATGCCAACAAGGCTTCCATGTCCACAGAGGCCCCCAAGAGAACCCTTGCAAAGCAGGCCTTCCAGAGCCAGGAATCCAGCTGCCTCCAGCAGGTTATCTTTGCCCAAGTTACTGCTGCCCAGGAGGGTCTTAAGTAGCATTTCTCTCTCTCTGAGCAGATTCTGGTTGTTGAGAATGATGGCGCCTAGCAGTCCTTCTTGAGCCAGGAGGTCTTTATTGAGGGCAATTGTTTGGTTGTGGAGGTTACCAGCTCCCACTTTGGCCCCTCCTCCTTGATCATAATGAACTGGGGTAGGTAGCTCACTGCTGTTGACTGGACTCCTGTGTTGAGGAACCCTGCCATCTTCTGGGGTTCCAATGTGGCCAAGATTTCCACATGCTTTTCCAGTAGGACCAGAAGGGTCAGAGATGCCATGTCCAGACTGATCATAACCTAACGATGACCCAGCCTCAGATTTGCCATAACCATTAGGTGATCTAGCTCCCGAGTGACCATAGCCAAAATATTCTTCAGCCCCAAATTGAACATAACTTCTAGATGACCCAGCTACAGACTGACCATAACCATTAGATGACTTTACTTCAGACTGACCATAACCAGTAGATATTCCAGCCCCAAGCTGACCAAAATCTACAGATGATGGAGCCCCAGATAGAAAATAGCCATCAGATTGTCCAGCCCCAAGCTGACCATTCATCCATCCAATTCCAGATTTACCTGAATTATCTGATGACCCAACTCCAGGCTGGCCAATTGTTAATCCAATCCCAGAATGACTAAAATGACTAGATGACCCATGCCCAAGATGACCATATCCTCCAGATGATCTTGCCTCTAAGAGTCCATAACCAATAGATGTCCCAGTCCCAGACTGAGCCTTCATTGATGCTGTATCAATCTGACCGTAACTATGATATGAGCCAGC
This sequence comes from Loxodonta africana, assembly GCF_030014295.1. Taxonomy (NCBI): domain Eukaryota; kingdom Metazoa; phylum Chordata; class Mammalia; order Proboscidea; family Elephantidae; genus Loxodonta; species Loxodonta africana. The sequence goes on along the minus strand of NC_087365.1, from coordinate 32,338,324 downwards.
TCCAGTTTGACCATTCACTGACCCTGTCCCAGATTGATCTAAACCACCAGAGGGCTCAGACCCAGGCTGACCCTGCATTGATCCTGACTTAGTGTGTCTATAACTACCAGATGGTCCAGGTGTAGGCTGACCAATTATTGATTCTGACACAAAATGTCCATAGCCACCAGATAATCCTGTCTCAAGCTTAGCATAACCACCAGATGACTCAGCTCCATTTTGACTATAGCCGCTAGACGACCTATCCCCAGGCCAATCACTCACTGACTCTGCCCCAGAATTAATGAAACCACCAGATGACCCAGCCCCAGACTGACCATTCATTGACCTCGTCCCCAGTTGACTTAAACCACCAGATGACCCAGACTTAGGCTGCCCATTCATTGATTCTGCCCCAGGGTGATTATAGCCACCAGATAATTCTGGCCCAGACTGAACATAACCACCAGATGACTCAGCCCCAGTTTGACCATAACTACTGGACGACCTATCACCATGCTGGCCACTCATTTGCTCTGCCCCATACTGAACAAAACCCTAGAATGGCTATTCATTGACCCAGTCCCAGATTGATCCAAACCATCTGATGACCCAGACTCAGTCTGACCAAAACCACCGAAAGACTTGTCCCTAGCCTGGCTATTCATTGATCTTGCTCCAGATTGACCCACACCACCAAATGACCCAGACCTAGGCTGAGCATTTGTTGACCCTGTTTGAGACTGATCATATTCTCCAAATGACTCTCTCCCAAACTGATCATAACTACTAGATGACTCAGTCCCAGTATGACCACTTATTGACCATGCCCCAGAATGACCAAAACTACCACTTTTCCTAGACCCAGGTTGGCCATTCATTGACCCTACCTTTAAGTGACTATAACCATTAGAAGACCCAGCCTCAGACTGACCATTTGTTAACCCTGCCCACATTTGATCAAAATTACCGGACCTGTCCCCAGCCTACCCATTCATTGATCCTGCCCCAGATTGACCAAAACCTGCAGAAGACAAGGCTCCAGACTGACCATAACTGCTAGGCATAGTCACTCCAGACGTGGCAGCACTTCTTTGAGAAGAAACATCTGAAGGATGACCACTACCTGAGAAATTCATACCACTCACACCTGTATGGCCAGATTGAGTTGACCACTTGTGGTCAGAGTAGCCAGGGCTGTTTATATCTTTGTAACCAAACTGTCCAGAAGGAATCACTCCTTTGTGGCTCAAGGATCCTTGGCTGATCATATCTCTTTTGTCAGTACAACTTTTACCACTCATCTCACCTTGACCGAGGTTATCTTTAGTATCCTGATTGGTCACATGGGTTCTCACGGATGGAGTAGGAGTTGGCCCGGCCCTTCCCCCTGAGGGTGTGGCCAGAATGTTGGGCTTTCAGGGCAGGGCTGGGAGCATACTGGATTTCCTGGGCTGGGAACTGTTTTCAGTGAAGTCTTCAGGGTAACTCAGGTAAATGTATTCCCGGTTACTTTCAAGGAGCTTCTCTTCATAGGACTAGCTGGCTCCTCTGCTACTCAAAGAACCGGTGTTGGCTCCAGCCTGATGGTTACTCCCACTGAGAAGACCTGTGCCAAGCACACCACCATTGCCAAGCACCTGGCCATTCTTGAGAAGGCCTGTGCCCAACAGACCACCACTTCCCAGGAGACCTTCATTTCTACTGCCTGTTGCAACAGAGAGACATGGGTGAGTCCAAGAGCACACCCTCCCATTAGGGGAATAAGAATGAAGAACTGAGCCCCAAATCAGCTCAGTGACTATGTCCAGTAACCAGAGTAAAGTTTACTCCAGCACATTTAGAACTGAGACTCAGTCTTTCACTAGATTCTCTTGAGCACTTGATCCAGGAGAAAATGAAAAGCCAGATACAAGGTGACTACATTTGGGCCATCTACGGTGGAACAAGGTCCTTGGGCAGTGCAAATGATTTGCTCTTGGCTACTAACCAAAAGGCTGGAGGTTTGAACCCACCCAGTGGCACTATGGAAGAAAGGCCTGGCAATCTACTTCTGTAAAGATTACAGCCAAGAAAATCCTGTGGACCTCAGTTCTACTCTGTAACACATGGGATAGCTATGAGTTGGAATCAACTTGATGACAACAGGTTTGGTTTTTTTGGTTTTATGGTGGAACAGAGAAAACACAAAGAGAAAATGATGATACAGTTATGCTCAAAGAAATAGAAACAAGCACTGTGGTCTCATACGGGGAGTAGCTGCTTTAGTTTCTGACAGCTTCCCAAATCTTGGTTTTAGTGCCTTTGGAGGCCCAGGGGACTTCTGAAGTTTGAAATCAGTGGAATAACCCCTCTCCCTCCCCCATAAATCAGTTATTTTGTTTAACTACTTTGTAGTGGGAGGTTTCTATTCCTTGCAACCAGACAATCTCTATTTCAGAAATTGGTACGAGGAACCATCAGAGAAAATGTGGGTCAGGCTATGGAACTGAAGCCGTTGGATGGTTTCTAAGGAGTCCTTCATCCCAGAATTGGAAGCTCTTAAGTCTATGATATGTGGCGCCAAAGCATCTGTTTAAACTTTCACCTGCAATCTCATGGGGTTCAGGTCATCAGAGATTAAGGTTAGAAAGATGTACCTGGAAACTAAATATAAGAATTGGAGACTCTGATGAGACAACAGAGAGGTGATGTGTGGTTTGTCTTAAATATATGTCTAAACACCAAGAGGTAACCCAGAGGGATTAGGAACCTCTGAGGAAGGCAAACTGCCTCCAGGTGGCCCATGTAGCACTTGCAAATCTAAGTTTTTCCAAGAAGTCAGGTTTGGTAACAGATGCCAGCTCCAACAGAGATGAGTTTGCTTCTTCTGGAGTCTCCTTGGTTAAACTCCCAGGAAGGATGGGATGGATTACCTGTTCGGGATCTGGAATCTCCAAATCGAGCTTGGCTTGTGCTAAGCAGGCACCAAGGAAGGAAGAGAGCCCACAGCAACTCCCCCGTGTTCACTCCAGCTGCCTGTGGAGGTGAGAGTTGGGCAACATTGATCTGGGAGCCAGGAGGCCTGGAGTCTCATCTCATCTTCACCATAACTTTCTTTCTTTTTTCTGAACTTATCAAGGATTTCATTTTACTTAAATCCACAATTAATGCCCATAGAAATCAAACAATGTATTGCATTGAGCAAATCTGCTGCAAAAGACCTTTCTTTAAAGTGTTAAAAAGCAAAGATGTCACTTTGTGGACTAAGGTGCACCTGACCCAAGCCATGATATTTTCTTTTTTTAAAATTTTTTATTGCGCTTTAGGTGGAAGTTTACAGAGTAAATTAGTTTCTCATTCAAATGTTTGTACACAAAGTGTTCCATGCACTCTCCTCATTTCCACCCCAGACTCCCCATTTCCTTTTGTCCAGATTTTCTACCCCTGTGTGGCTTCTTATCTTTGCTTTTGAGCAAATGCCGTCCTTTGGATCTCATAGAATTGATTGTTCTAACGAATACTTTCCTCTTGGGTGTTACCGTTTATATTATGGGCCTGTCTATTGTTTGGCTGAAAGGTGGTTTCTGGGAATGGCTTCAGTTACAGGTCAGAAGGGTGTCTTAGGGCTATAGTCTTCAGGGTTCGTCCAATCTCTGTCAGACCAGAAAGTCTGGTCTTTTTTGTGAATTTATTCTATGTTTTCTTCCACTCTGTCTGGGACCCTCTGTTGTGATCCCAGTCAGAGCGGTAGGTAGTGGTACCTGGGAACCATCTAGTTCTTCTGGTCTCAAGGTCATGTAGGCTGTGGTTCATGTGGTCTGTTAGTCCTTTGGACTAACTGCTCCCTTGAGTCTTTGGTTTTCTTCACTCTCCTTTGCTCCAGACGAGAAGACACCAATAGTTGTATGGCTGCTCACAAGCTTTTAAGATCCCAGACACTACTTATCAAAGTAGGATGCAGAACTATGTTATGCCAATCGATGTAGACATCCCCCAAGTCTATGGTTCTTTGCCTTTGAGCCTAGAAACTTTGTCCTGTAAAGTGTTGGTTATGTCTAAGAGATTTCCGTGACTGTGCCTCTTGTGTGCTCTATTGTCTATATTAATATACATGCAGCACCTACAATTATATATGTAGAAATATCCACAACCAAACCTGTATCTACAAATGAATGTGATCTCTTACACCCTCCCACATTTCTTTAGCATACCTATCTACCTATGTATCCATGATAGATTATAGTTTGTTAATAATATTATTGCAAGATTGTCTATGTTATAGTAACTATTGTAATTGCTCTTTATTCTTGTGTTCCTCTCAGTGTCTTCCTTTGCCTTGGTCATGTTGTGCTGACTTCCCCATATCGTGTATTTCCTTTCTCTTCACCAGTATTAACACATGTCTTCTATCTAGTTAGTAATTTTTTCCCTCCCTCTCCCATCCCTGGTAACCATCAAAGAATTTTTTTTTTTCTGTGTGTTAACTTTTTCTTGTTTTTTTTTTTAATAAAGGTCTCAAACAAGAATAGTCCTTTTATGATTGACTTATTTCACTTCACATAATGTCCTCCAGATTCATCCATGTTGTGAGATGTTTTGTGGATTCATAGTTATTCTTTATCATTATGTAGTACTGTTGTGTGTATGTACCACAGTTGGTTTATCCATTCATCTGTTGGCAGACACTTAGGTTGTTTACACCTTTTTTGCTGTTGTGAACAACGCTGTAATGAACATGGATATGCGTATGTATATTTGTGTCATGGCTCTTATTTCTTTAGGTTATATACCTAGGAGTGGGATTGCTGGATCATATGGTATTTCTATGTCTAGCTTTTTAAGGAAGCACCGTATCATTTTCCATAGTGGTTGCACCATTTTACATTCCCACCAGCAGTATATAAGAGTTCCAGTCTCCCCACAGCCTGGCCAACATTTGTTATTTTCCTTTTTTTAATTAGTGCCATTATTGTCAGGGCTGGATGACATCTCATTGTAATTTTGATTTGCATCTCTCTAATGGCTAACGATCATGAGAATTTCTTCATGTGTTTGTTAGCCGTCTCAATGTCTTCTCTAGTGAATGTTTGTATCCTTCCCCCCCCCCTTTTTTTTATTATTGTCCTTTAGGTGAAAATTTACGGAGCAAATTAATTTCTCATTCAACAATTTATACACAAATTGTTTTTGCAATATTGGTTCCAATCCCTGCGATGTGTCAACACTCTCCCCTTCCACATCCCAATTCCCCTTTTCCATCCGTCCATTTTTCCTGTCTCTTCCTGCCTTCTTATCATTGCTTTTGGGCAGGTGCCAGCTGTCCTTTTGGTCTCGTATAGATGATTGAACTAAGCAGCACGTTCCTCACGGGTGTTACCGTTTTTTTTTTTTCAGTCCTGTCTAATCTTTGGCTGAGGAGTTAACTTCAGGAGTGGCTTCAGTTCTGAGTTAGAAGGGTGTCTGGGGCCATAGTCTCAGTGGTGCCTTTGCGCATTTTTTAATTGGATTGTTTGTCTTTTTGTTGTTGAGGTGTTGAAGTTTTCCATGAATTTTAGAGATTAGACCTTTGTCAGATATATCATAGCCAAAATTTTTTCCCAGTCTGTAGGTTCTCTTTTTACTCTCTTGGAGAAGTCTTTTGATGAACATAAGTGTTTAATTTTTAGAAAGTCTCATTTATCTAGTTCATTTTCTGCTGTTTGTACATTTTTAGTTATGTTTAGTATTCTATTTATGCCATATATTAAGGCCCTTAACATGGTCCCTATTTTTTCTTCCATGATCTTTATAGTTTTAGCTTTTATATTTAGGTCTTTGATCAATTTGAGTTAGTTTTTGTGTATGGTGTGAGATATGGGTTCTGTTTCATTTTTCTACAGATAGACACCCAGCTTTGCCAGCACTATGTGTTAAAGAGACTGTCTCTTCCCCCACTTAATGGACTTTGGCCCTTTGTTGAAGATCAGCTGTCCTTACCTGTTGCCGTTGAGTCAATTTCGACTCATAGTGACCTTATAGGACAGAGTAGAACTGCACGATAGGGTTTCCAAGGAGGAACTGGTAGATTCAGACTGCTGATCTTTGGTCAGCAGCCAAACTCTTAACCACTGTGCCACCAGGGCTCCTCAGCTGTCCATAGATGGATGGATTTATGTCTGGGTTCTCAATTCTGCTCCACTGGTCTGTGTGTCTGTTGTACCAATACCAGGCTGTTTTGACAGGCTGTATAATAGGTTCTGAGATCAAGTAGTGTGAGACCTACTTCAGTCTTCTTCTTCAATAAGGCTTTACTTAGCCAGAGCCTCTGTCCTTTCCATATAAAGTTGATGATTAGTTTTTCCATCTTGTTAAAGAATGCTGTTGGAATTTGGATCCGGATTGCATTATATCTACACATCTCTTTGGGTAGGTAGTATTAACATTTTCACAATGTTAAGTCTTCCTATCCATGAGTGTGTTATGTTTTTCCATTGGTGTAAGTCTCCTTTGGTTTCTTGCATTCATCATTACTTTCTATGTGTCTTAATCAAGCCACTCTAAGCCTCTGTTTCATTGCCTGTAAAACTGGCATATTTTTACTTGCCCTACCTCTTGAGAGGAAAACATGATGCTGGATACAGAGGCACTTTGTGGAAAGTAAATTCCTCTGTACATTTAGTTGTAATCACAGGTAACATTTATTAAGCTTGTTATGTATCAAGCTTTGTCTACATTATCCCATTTCATCTTCATAAGGACCATATGAAATAAGTGCTATCATTATCTCTGTTTAATGGGGGGCAGAAATAAGGTGTGAGGAGGTAAAATAACTTGCCTAAGATCACAGCTGGTCAGTGGCAGAATTAGAATTCAAAGCCAGGCAGGCTGGCCCCAGAGCCCATACTATGGCGTAATGCTTCATCTGATAGCAGAGAGTGAAACAGCAGTTACTATTTATTGAGGGCCTACTCTGTGCTGGTTTTCATGCTAGGTGCTTTCTACTCACCATTTCACTTAATCAAATCTTCAAAATAACCATGAGAGGTGCATACTATTGATTAAGTTACTGATGAGGAAACTGAAACAAATTGACCTGCCCAAGGTCACTTGGTGGGTAATGACAGAGTTTGGATTATGGGAGATGCTTATTGTTTGAATTCACTCTCTCTGACACTTGGGCTAGAACGTTGTGGTAGATCCCATTTTCCAAAGAGGGTTGTTGTTGTTGTTAGGTGCCATTGAGTCAGCTCTGACTCACAGCAACCCTATAGGACAGAGTAGAACTGCCCCGTAGGGTTTCCAACGAGCAGTTGGTGGATTTGAATTGCCATCCATTTGGTTAGCAGCTGAGCTCTTAACCACTGTGCCACCAGGGCTCCAAAGAGGGTCAGGCTCTTCTTACATATTAGGGACACCCCACACACTGAGAGGTGGGACCTATGTTCCGTCTTCTTGTATCTGAGGTGGAGGGGCTGGTGATTGTCCCAACAAATGGAGCTCAATGGAAGTGATACTATGTGACTTCTGAGGCTAGGCCATTAACAGGGCACAGCTTCCTCTCACTCTCTCCCTCTCTTTTGGGATGGTCACTCTTGGAACTCAGCCACAATCTTGTAAGGAACCCACATGGAGAGGCTACATGTAGGTGTTCCAGCTGATGGCCCCAGAAAAGGACCCTACTAATAAGAAGCATCAATTGCCAGATGCATGAGTGAGCAAGCCTTCAGATGACTACAGCCCCCACCAACACCTCACCACAACCTCATGAGAGACTTCAAGGTAGAACTGCCCAACTCCAACTGCTCCTGAATTCCTGAGAGAAGCCATTTGTTAAAAAAAAAAAAAATTGTTGTGTAGCAATATATAATCAGCTGCAAACGAAATGGTACTAAGAACTAAACCCAATGGCATACCTTATCGTGGGCATCACAGCAACCTGGCACTGCACACTTGAAGGAAGGCCCTGTTCTGATTTCCCCAGCTCTAGCACAGGGTCTTCCTGCACACAGTAGGCACTAGCAGTGAGAGAATTTCTCCCTACCCGTATCCCTCAGCTCAATCTCATCATTGTGGAAGCAATGGCAGACAGTGGGGAGAAGGTGCCAACTTCCTCAATCCCACAGAAAACCGCCAAGGACTTCTTTTTAGTAAGAACTCGAATGGATCAGAGTGGGGATTATAGGTGGTTACAAGTGGTTAAGGGAGTTAGGAAGATTTATCTTCCAATTCCAGCCCCACCATTTAATGACTGGGTGACTGGTTGAGTCCCTTGCCCCTCTGAACCTCAGTCTCCCCAGCTGTAAAATGGGGATATGAGGACACCCTCCATTACAGGGTGATTGGAGGGTTCAATGAGGTAATGTGCATAAAGCCCCTGGCACAGCGATGGGCTCATGAGAAACCCCAATGAAGGATTGTGATCATGGGAAGGGAATTCTTAACAATCTAAAGGAGCCTGGCAGCCTCTTGAGAATTACTCTGGATTTGTTTTTAATACTGTAGAAACTGGAAAGGGATGGTCCCCTCTCCCTAACCCTAAAAACAAACAACAGCAAAAAAAAAAAAAATCCATTGCATTGTATCAACTCTGATTCCCCATGTGTTACAGAGTTGACTGAGATCCATAGGGTTTTCTTGGCTGTAATCTTTATGGAAGTGGATTGCCAGGGCTTTCTTCGATGGCACTGTTGGGTGGTTTCAAACCACCAGCCTTTTGCATAGTAGCTGAGCAGAAGCCACTTGTGCCACCCGGGGACCTCTTCCTAACCCTATGCCTGTGCTTTGGTGCATGTTGGAGGTGACAAGGAGGCCAGGTGGGGTAGAGTGGGAAAGAGGCAAGGGTCATTAAGAGCCTTCCTTGTTCTTCAGCACTGACAAGAGTGGTCAGGCATGAAGGAGACAACCCCAAGTAGGACTTTGCTTCCCAAAAATCAAGGCCAGGGATTACCAACTTCAAATATCTTTTGGAGCCAGGCCAGCAACTCAAATGGGGGACAGGGACTGCCTTGCATTGGAGGGCAAGTGGCCATTTAGAAGGTGTGGCTCTTACTAGGCTTCAGCCAACTGCTTCCGTGTGGGAAACATGGGCCTATTGTGGCTAGAACTTACAATTCAAGAGAAGCAGGAGTTTTTATTTTAATACAGCAGCCCATAAAATGTAAGGTCCTTGTTGGCAAGATTGTTGTTCATTGCTGTGTCTCTAGGCTCTGTAACAGCACCGGGCTCAGAGTAGATGCTCAATAGCAATTTGTCAAAGGGATGAATTGGAGTTCTCGATTTTAAAATATCAGCAATATAATTCAAATTTCGTAAAGTCGTTTAAATGCACTTTGTGAGACACACACACACACGCACACACACACCTGTGCATGCAAGTCCAGGCTTCTGATTGACTGAGTTGGATGGAGGAGGAAAATGAATAATGTTTTGCGGCTGGAGACGTTGACAGCTGAGGCCCCAGAATAGGGCAAAGCTCACCCAGCTGGGGCATGAGGAGGACAGATGTGGGACGGCAGGATCTGGGCTCTCGCTGGACAGAGGCTAACAAAATCCTAAAAATATGACACCTCAGGCGGGGTGATAGAAGGTGTAAGAAAGAATGAGTGCTGTCAAAATCACAATGAGATAATCATTTTACTCCCACTAGGATGGCTAAGATAAAACAAAAACAAACAAACAGAAAATAACAAATATTGGCAAGGATGTGGACAAATCGAAATCCTTACCCATTGCTGGTAGGAATGCAAAATGGTACAGCCATTGTGGAAAACAGCATGGTAGTTCCACAAAAAGATAAAAATAGAACTACCATAGGACCCAGCAATTCCACTTTAGGTAAATACCTGAAAGACTCGAAAACAGATTCAAAAAGAGACTTGTTCACCAATGTTCATTACAGCCCTATTCACGATAGCCAAAAGTTGGAAACAATCTAAATGCCCAACAACAGATGAATGGATAAACAAAATGTGGTGCATACATACAATGGAATACGAGTCAGCCAGGTTGAAGTTGTCGAGATTTCATTTTACTTGGATCCACAATCAATGCCCATGAAAGCAGCAGTCAAGAAATCAAACAACATACAGTATTGGGCAAATCTGCTGCAAAGACCTCTTTAAGATGCTAAAAAGCAAAGATGTCACTTTGAGGACTAAGGTGTACCTGACCCAAGCTGTGGTATTTTCAGTCACCTCATATGCATGTGATGGCTGGACAATGAATAAGGAAGACCTAAGAAGAATTGATGCATTTGAATTATGGTGTTGGCAAACATTATTGAATATACCCCGGAGTGCCAGAAGAACAACAAATCCGTCTTGGAAGAGGTACAGCCAGAATGCTCCTTAGAAGCAAGGATGGCGAGACTTCATCTCACGTACTTTGGACATGTTATCAGGAGGGACCAGTCCCTGGAGAAGGACATCATTCTGGGTAAAGTGGAGTGTCAGCGAAAAAGAGGAAGACCCTCAAAGAGATGGGTTGACACAGTGGCTACAACGATGGGCTCAAACATATCAGCGATTGTGAGGATGGCGTAGAACCAGGCAATGTTTTGTTCTGTTGTACGTGGGGTTGCTATGAGTCGGAACCAACTTGACTACACCTAACAATAACAATCTTTAAACCTTAAACCAAAAATATCCTCTGAATTTTTCTTAAACCAAACAATAATTTTAGCTTAACTGGTAAAAATGTCTGCTTTGAGCATTATGCTCTTTTAAGAACTGTTTATCAAATTGACAACATCAACTGTATTGTTTAGATAGGAACTTTAGAGGGCAGAAACCAAAAAACCTGTTGCCATCGAGCCGATTCCGACTCACAGCATCCCCATACTACAGAGTAGAACTGCCCCATATGGTTTCCAAGGAGCACCTAGTGGATTTGAACGGCCAACTTTTTGGTTAGCAGTTGAAGTCTTAACCACTACACCACCAGGGTTTCCCAGAAAGCAGAGAATTTATGTTAATGGGGGAGGAATAGCTCAGAAAAGGAGGGTGAGAGTGGTTACACATTTCAAAGAATGTAATCAGTGTCACTAAATGGTACATACAGAAACTGTTGGTGTATGTTTTATAGTGTGATTCTCAACAACAACAGCAAAATAAATAAAATTACCTACATACCTACACATATATATACATATAAAAGAAAGAATGGGTGCCGAGCTCCCCCAGGCCTCAAGTTGACGGGGAAGCTGAGGGGTAGAGGTGCCCAGCTCCACCCTGCAGGCTGGGTGAGGAGCAATGAGCACCAGCAAAAAGCACTTGTTTGGTATGTGTGTATCTTAGGGAGGGGAGAGGAGGGGTCTAGGTTCTTGAGCTGGATTTAATTTGATTTAGAAAAACAGACAAATGTAGGAGAAAAGATGGTACATGCAAGCAACATGGATGAATCTCACAGACATTATGTTGAAAACTAGTCAGTTACAAAAGATCACACTCTGGGGGCAGGTACTGACTGAGAGCGAATGTGAGGGAGAATTTTGGGTCATGGAATTGTTGTGTAGCTTGATCTGGGTGGCGGTTACATGGTTGTACACATAAGCAAAACACCATCAAGCTGTACATTTTACTGAGTGTAACTTAAACCCCACCTTTAAGACATGGAATAAAGAAAGGAAGGAGGATGGCAGGTGGGCAGGAGGGGTACTTCTTGCCCCTTGAGGGCTGGGAAACTTGTCATGGTGATTATACCATCATGGTTTTTACTACTGAACTTCATTGACTCTGAGACATATATTTTCTCTCCTTTTACTCTCTCTGAGATCAGGATGCATCTTAACAACCAATTTGCTTAATTAACAGCATGTTTCTCTCTTGGCATTGCATGCAAAAGAGGGGTGCATCATATAGTTGATGGCATCTAAGATCCAGAAGTCCCTTTAGCCCCCTCTATAGAACCCTGGAGCCCTGGTGGCGCAGTGGTTAAGAGCTTGGCTGCTAACCAAAAGGTCGGCAGTTCACATCCACCAGCTGCTCCTTTGAAATCCTATATGGCAGTTCTACTCTGCCCTATAGGGTCACTATGAGTCGAAATCGACTAAACAGCAACGGGTTTATAGAACTTTAGAAGTCCCTGGGTGGCGCAAATGGTTTGTGTATGAATACTAGAAAAAAGGTGGGTGATATGAACCCAACTAGCAACCCTGCAGAAGAAAAATCTGGCACTATGCTTCCGTAAAGATTACAGCCAAGAAAACTCTATGGCACAGTTCTACTCTGTAACACATGGGGTCACCATGAGTTGAAGTCGACTGTAATTTGTTTGGTTTTTTTGGTTTTATAGAATCATAGCACCTCAGAAGTCCCTGGATGGTCAAAATGGTTAACATGTTCAGATGCTATCCCAAAGGCTGGAGGTTCTAGGACACTCAGAGGCAGGTATTTGAATAGAACAAGGGGATACTGCATGGTTTAAAATCAGGAAAGGTGTGTGTCAGGGTTGTATCCTTTCACCATACTTATTCAATCTGTATGCTGAGCAAATAATCCAACAGACTGGACTATATGAAGAAGAATGCAGCATCAGGATTGGAGGAAGACTCATTAACAACCTGCAATATACAGATGACACAACCTTGCTTGCTGAAAGTGAAGAGGACTTGAAGCACTTACTGATGAAGATCAAAGACTACAGCCTTCAGTATGGATTACACCTCAATATAAAGAAAACAAAAATCCTCACAACTGGATAAATAAGCAACATCATGATAAACAGAAAAGATTGAATTTGTTAAAGGTTTTATTTTGCTTGGATCCACAATCAATGCCCTTGGAAGCAGCAGTCAAGAAATCAAACAACATGTTGTATTGGACAAATCTATCGCAAAAGACCTCTTTCAAGTGTTAAAAAGCAAAGATGTCACCTTGAGGACTAAGGTGTGCCTGACCCAAGCCATGGTATTTTCAATCACATCATATGCATGTGAAAGCTGGACAATGAATAAGGAAGACCGGAGAAGAGTCGATGCACTGAATTATGGTGTTGGAGAAGAATATTGCATATACCATGGACTGCCAGAAGAAGGAATAAATCTGTCTTGGAAGAAGTACAACCAAAATGCTTCTTTGGACACGTTATCAGGAGGGACCAGCCCCAGGAGAAGGACATCATGCTTGGTAAAGTAGGGTCAGTGAAAAAGAGGAAGACCCTCAACGAGATGGATTGACACAGTGGCTGCGACAATGCACTCAAACATAGCAATGATTGTGAGGATGGCTCAGGACCAGGCAGTGTTTGGTTCTGTTGTACATGGGGTCGCTAGAGGTCAGAACAGATTTGATGGCACCTAACAACAACAGCTCGGCTGCTAATCCGAAGGTTGGAGGTATGAGTCCACTCAGAGGTGTCTTGGAAGAAACGCCTGGTAATCTGCTCCTGAAAAATCAGCCTTTGAAAACCCTGTGGAGCACAGTTCTACTCTACACACACAGAGTCACCGTCAGTCAGAGTCGCCCCACGGCAACTGTTCTGTTTGTTTGGTTTTGGTTTTTGGTTATAGAACTGTAGAGATGAAGTCGGCTGGGAATTGTCTCCTCATCAACTGGGCAGAGGAGGAAGCCATTACAACTCCCGTTATTATTGCATGAGCTCAGTTCTTCAAGAGACTGTGCTGCCTCCTCCCCTGGGACCTGTGGTGAAGTGGTGGAAAGGAGTCTTGAAAAGCGGAGGACCTGTACTCTTTGCGGCTAACGGCGGCCCCCATACAACAACAACAGCAGCAGCAGTGGCGATAATAATAGCTGTCAGGTATTGAATGCCTTCTAAGTGCCACGTCCCGTGCCCAGCACTCACCTCCCATGTCTTCTTTGACTCCTCATGCCCCGTTTCCCTCCCCAAGTGGGTGCTGCTGTTGGTGACATTTAACAGAACACAATTTCAGAGCAAGAAATTTGGTCCCAACAATATTAAAGGCATTGTCTATGTCCTTAAAATTTACTACAAAGAGCAAATAATTACAGAATGTCCACGAGCTGACACACTGTGGTCTCTGACAAGTGAGCGTGGGGTTTCCCTGAGGCAGTGTTGGCTCTTTGACAGATATAACGTACAAGAAGTTGAGGGCTCCCATTTTCACATCTGGAAACTGAGCCCCTGGGTCACCCAGCAGGTCAGTGACAGAGCCTGAACTAGAACCCACAGCTTCAACTCCTTCCTCACCACCACCTGGCTGGTCTCCAGTCCTCTGAGAGTGGAGAGCGCAGGGCCCTCACCTGGAACATGGTTCCAGTCTCCCAGGACCTGCGGGCCTCCCCCTTCTGCTTCCAGAGTGAGAGCCGGGAGCGGAGAGGAGCTTAAGTAGCAGGCAGGCCAGGCCAAGGGATTGGCCAGGACAGAGGGGGTGAGCAGATGACCTGAGCACAGCTCCTGGAGCACCACTTCTGGTGACACCAGGTCAGAGGTGAAGAGGGCAGGGCAAAGGGCTGAAACCCAAAGAACTGAGGAGGATGAGGCCGTACGGTCATCTGGGCCAGGAATTGGGCCAGGAATTGTGACTTTCTGAAACCACAGAAACCCACATGTGTGTGAGCATCCGTGTGTGTCTGCCTGTGCATGTCTGCAGGCATATCTGTGTCTGTGTGAGCTTGTGTGCTTGTGTGTGCCTGTGGGTGTGTTGCATCTATGTGTCTGCATTTGGGTGTGTGTCTGTAGGCATGTCTATGTCTGTGTACACTTATGTGTGTTTGTGTCTACATGTACCCATGTGTGTGCCTGTTGACACACATTTTGGCAGGGGGCGGGAGGCGAGCACAATTCACTCCACAACAGAAGGGAAACTAGGGCATTAGGGGCAGGTCTCAGCTTGGCCCCTGGCCAGTTATGTGACCATGAATATGTCCCTTCCTATCTCTGGGTCTCAGAGTTCCCTGGGCACTGTTCTTCACACCCCTCCCTAGTGGATGGGGAGGGTAACTTGCAAACCGTAAAACGCAGTACCTATTGAAGGGGCTGTTGTTACCCCAAGGATGGTTCTTTCTGCTGCCATTTGCTCAACTTCAGCACGACTCTTCCGGGGTTCCTCCTGGAGGTAAGAGGGATATTAGAGGCAGAGGGGATCAGCACAGTCACCCAGCGAGTTAGTGCTGGATGGGACCGCAGGGGACAGGGGACCTCTCCATTCTCTCTTTCCTTTTAAGGTGCACCAAAGCCCTTGAGGTGCCTCAGGTATGGGAACCAGGAGTCACTCACAACGTGGCCAGGTCAGGAGTGGTGTGGGTGGGCAGTCTTTGTGGAGAGGGCTGGCTGGCCTCCCGCCCTGCTTGCAGGCTCTTTGTCCATTTCACACCTCACTTCACAGAAGGAAGGAAAACAGTCACTCCCATGTGGGCTGATGATGTCAAGCCTGAGGGAACAGGTAGCGTGACCAGGCTGAGTCAGGAGTGAGGACAGTCAAAGCCAAAGAGCCAGGGTGGCCTCTGGGGTGAGCTCTTCCACTTCCAAAGTCTAAGTTTACACCGTCTGTAAAACAGGCACATGAGGGGCTGGAGACTTCCATTGGTTGGGGACAAGGCAAACCGGGCTGGCCAGCATGTTCTTCCCAGAGACTAGACAGAAAGCCCTGATGGGCTCCCCTTTCTCTGGCTGTCTGCAGTCCTTCTGAGGAATTATGCTGGGCATCGTCTTAGGGACTTTCAAAGACGCGCTGCTAGCTTTAGTCAGACCAACCTCTAACTGAGTGGATTCCAGCCTTTTTTTAATTTCTACTCAGTAGTAGAATATTAGAAAATCATGTACCCCTTCGTTGCTTTTTTGATTGAAGTATAACATACATACATAAAAGTGCACAAATCATAAGCATAGAGCTGGAGGAAATTTTTTTAAAGTGAACCGTCCGATGTTACCAGAAACCAGACAAAGTACATGACATCACCGGCACCCCAGAAACCCCTTCCAACCTCTCCCCGAGTCTCTCACTCTCTCCACCAAGGTTAGCCGCTATCCTGACTTCTAACAACATAGACTAGTTTTTACCTGTTTTTGCATGTTGCATAAACTGAATCACGCAGTGTCTGGTTTCTTTTGTGTCTAATTTCTTTCACTCAACACTGTGTCTGTGCGATTCACCCCTGTCGTGTCTGCCACCATTGCTGGCTGATTCTCATTGCTGTATAGTATCCCATTGTATAAATTACCGCAGTGTATCCAGTCTACTGTGGTTGGTCATTTGGGTGGCTTATAGTTTGCAGTATTACAAACAGCGCTGCTCTCATGATTCTGGCACACGTCTTTTGGCGAACATGTGCACACATTGCCGTTGGGTAAGTATGTAGGAGAGAAATTGTCGGATCACAGGGTTGTGAGTGGTCAGTTTTTCTAGATACTGCTAAACAATTTTCCAAAGATGCACCACTTTATACTCCCACGAGTGACGTATGCAAGTTCAAGTTGCTCTGTATCCTTGTCAGCCCTTGTATTTTTCGTCTTTTTCGTCTTAGCCATTCTGGTGGGTGTATAGTATTGTCACATGACCCTGCCTCATTTTTTGGTTGACATATCAAAATTTTCAGCAGGAGTTGAAGTAGTTGCAAAGTTGATCATTTTCAGAGGGTTGTAAATATTGACATTTTGCAATAATACATTTATATCACTCTTATAAATATGTTCAATGGTATATAAATACCATCATACTGAGTCCCACCTTTATCCATTTAAAAACACATCAACTAGTTCTTTAACAACTGGAAGTTCAATGACATTTCTTTTTCTCCTTGAACTTGTATCTGCTTTCCACTTCCTCCATAGAGCTTTATCCTAATGTGATGTATATTTATGCTTGGAAGTCTGTCGTCGATTAAGCCCGTTCATTCATTTATTCATTCAACTATAATTTATTAAACACCAAACAATGACCGTCAGGCTCTGTTCTGGGGAAACTGGTGGTAAATAAAACAGACAAAAATCCCTGCCCTTTTGGGTCTGACATTCTAGTTTATCTAGAAACAAAATAAATAAGTACAATATATGTGCAATATGGTGGTAGGTGCTAAAGGAGCGGGGAGGCAAGAAGAGGATATAAAGAGTTGAGGGAAAAAGGGAGAGGTTTTAGTACAGAGGTTAAAGAAGGCTTCATGGAGAAGGTGACTTAGAGAAAGGCCACAGTAGACAAGGGAGGCAGCCATAATTACATCTGGGGCCCAAGCAGTCCCAGCAGAGAGAATAGCATGTACAAAGTCCTAAGGCACCAGTGCGCCTGGCATATTAGAAGAATAGTGAGGAGGCCTGCGAAGCTGGTGTGAAGTTGTAGGGGTGGGAAGAACAGGAGATGAGATTGGACAGGCAAGTAAAGAGGTGTACTTTTCTGTATCAAAAATGTGCATATTGATTGAAAATTTTTCAAATCTTTTACAATAGGCACAAAATATTTTTTAAAAATTTTTAGATTGTTATTGTAATTATTAGTAAGGTACAATTTATCAAGACAAAATTTAATAATAATTAAATACAAAGTAATATTGATTTTGAAATAGATGTCTTAATGACATAAAAAACTGGTTGTCATCAAGCAGATTCCGACTCATGGCGACCTCATGCATGTCAGAGTAGAATTGTGCTGCCTACAGTTTTCAATGGCTGATTTCTCAGAAGTAGGTCACCAGGCCTATTTTCCAAGGTGCCTCTGGGTGGACTTGAACCTCTAATCTTTTGGTTAGCAGTTGTGCACACTAATAGCTCTTTTCTCTATGGATTAATTTACTTGTTGATAGAACAAGGCACAGTTCAGCACCCATCAGAGACTTAATTTTTATTTTTAGAGACTTAAGTACTGTAAGAAAAACTTTCTGCTTATTTGTTTAGACAAACAAGCAGATGGGAGCAAAAGTTTTATTAGAACAGTGTTACTCAAGTCTTTGAACAGCTTTCAACATACCTGTTGCCGTCAAGTCAATTCCAACTCATAGTGACCCCATAGGACAGAGTAGAACTGCCCCATAGAGTTTCCAAGGAGCACCTGGTGGATTCGAACTGCCGACCATTTGGTTAGCAGCGGAACACTTAACCACTGTGCGACCAGGGCTCTGCTTTCAACAAAAATTGTTTCTTACAACATTGCCATAGCCTGATAATAGCAGTAGTAACAATATTTCCCTTTTGTTAAAAGCATAGCTGAAAACCACCTGGGCTTATTTCCTGGATATCGGAGACTCTTTCGTGGTTCCTGTGTTCAGAGCCCTGAAGGTCAATTCTCTCAAGTAATGTGCTCGAGAAGGGAGTGGGGGGAAAGAGAGAAGTGTCTTTCTTCTATTAAGAGAGAGGAGTATTTGTGGGAGGGAAGGTGGGAAAGGAGAAGTCACTCTTAAGAGGAAGGTTCTTGGGAAAGAGAACATAGGAACTCCGAGAATCTGGAAATAGACTCCTTTAAGTGAGCCATATATGTGAACCCTGGAAAGTTTTCTTGTATCCCTGCTCCAACCCACTGGATCCATATCATGGTGCGGAAGAGGTGTCTGGGTTTGAATCCCAAGGCTTCCATTTTTTGTCAGTGTGATCTTGGACTAGTTATCTAACTTGGCTAAGGCTCAGTTTTCTCATCTGTAAAATGGGGATGAGAGGAGCCATAAATGAGGTAAGGAAATAAAGGGCTGGCCAGATGGCACCCAGCACATGGCAAGTGCTCAGAGAACCTCAGCTGCTGTTGTAATAATACTTCGCATTTCTCTCGAGTAGTACTTTATTACCATTGTTGCCATTATTCTCCTCACTAATCTCAGGCTGTCTTGGGAGCGAAAGGGGCCGGTGGGCAGGGCTCCAAGACCTCCTCCTCCAGCAACCCAACCAGCTTCACCCTCATCTGTGTTTCTATCAGGCTGCCCAGAAACCCTTGTTTGAGAAGAGGGTTCAGCGTGAACACCCCTGGTGTGACATGGACTGCTGGTTCCCAACCTCACACCCACACCCTCTAGTCACTTTCAAAAAAGCCTGTGGCCATTGGGTTGATTCTGACTTACAGCGACTCCATGTGTGTCGGAATAGAACTGCTCTCCACAGGGTTGTCGATGGCTGATTTTTGGGAAGTAGATCACCAGGCCTTTCTTCTGAGGTACCTCTAGGTGGTCTTGACCCTCCAAAGTTTTTGTTAGCAGTCGAGCACGTTAACCATGTGTACGCTCAGGGGCTTCAGTCACTTTCAGCAGGGACCCTCTTGAAATGCCACGCTTGGCTGGATTTGAATTTCAAATGTGCGGCTTAGGTTAAGAGTGATCTGGAATCAGGCCAACCCGCGTTTGACTCTTAGCCCCACTCTTCATGTACTGGGTGACCTCAGTCAAGTCACCTCTCTGAGCCTCAGTTTCCTCTTTTGTAAAGTGGGGTTAATGATTTTACCTCCTGTGAAGGGCTATTATGATGGCCGAATGTATCTCATGAAAAGAGCTTATCTCTAATGTCTAAGTAATGATTTTCAACTGGCTTTTAACACGATTAGCAAAGGGCCCTGCAGCCAAGATCAGGAGGCCTGGTCACATCATCTCCACACTGCCCTTTCCTCACCAGATAGCCTTGGCAAGTCACACTCGCATGCCTTAGTTCCCCTGCCCGTGAAACGGGAATCCCAATCCCTCCTGCGTCTCACAATTCTGAGATGAAGTCAAGTGAGATGCTAACTACAGCATGCTTTTCCACTCTCCATGGGGGAGGTAGGTTGGGGGGCAACGGTGCCCAAGTCTGGGAAGGTACATCCCAGCCTGCACCTGGATCCTAGAGGTTGATGGCTGCACAGGGTTCAAGGACCCAGGACTCACTGCCTTGTCAAAGACTCCAAGCCCCAACTTGGCCTCCCAAACAGTAAAGTTGCCTAATTTCAGAGAACAATAGGGAGGGGAGACTGTTTTGCTCATCTTTGTATCCTGGCACATAGTAGTTGCTCAATAAAAATTGCTGTATCGAAGATAGAATCTGTGGCCCAGGATAGGGTAGAATCCAGGAGGGAACATGAGCCGGGAGATTTTCAGGTCCAGAAACCAGGCAATGAGGTCCTGATTGGAGCACTGACAGCAGAAAGTTTCAAATGACCATCCCAACAACTTGCAGGGGTGGCCGTAGCAAGCCTAGGCTGAGGGATGTGGGCAGGGAGGGGAAGGACAGAGAAAGCTTGGAGATGCAACCTCCGTGGCTGGAAAGAGGATGCCAAATTCCCCCAGGTGGAAGGCAGGTGACTGTCACAGGCCAACAGGTGAGATGTCAGCTTTCAGGTGGGGTAAGGAGGGAGATAGGGCTCCAGAGGGTCAACTCGGGGCTCAAAACAAGGGCTCCTTAGAGCTGGGTCCCTGCAGGGCAAGTGCCTGGCTTGCATTTATCAAGCCCAGGCCATGCCAGCTTCTGTCTTTGTCTTTTTCTGAGTCACCTCTTGCCTAGAAATTGGCTGGGACTGGGATGTGACAGTTGAGTTGACTCTGTCACAGTTGGCTCACATCTTGATACAGGGAAGGGGGACAGACAGAACTTGGGAGACGAGACAATGTGACCGTAAGTCAGGCCAAACTGGGCTCAGGGCTGAGCGTCCAATACCTAGATTTTAAAGCCGACTCTGTCCCCCACTTGCTGTGTGCTCCTCACTGAGCCTGGGTTCCCAGGCTGTACAATTTCAGACGAAAAACAAGAACTGTTTGCTGTGGACTCGACTCCTACTCATGGTGACTCTATATGACAGAGCAGAACTGCCCCATAGGGTTTCCAAGGCTAAAGCCTTTATGGAATCAGACTGCCACATCTTTCTTCCATGGATGGGACGATGGGCTCGAACTGCTAACCTTTTGGTTAGAAGTGTCACCAGGGCTTCTTCCAGCTACACAACTGGGAGGGTAAATTAAAGCACTGTTTCTCAAAGCATGTACCCCACTCCAGCTGCATCAGAATCACCTGGGAAGCTTATGAAAATCAGATTCCCAGGTCCCCATCTGGAGCTACGGAGTAGGAAGCCGCGAGGAGCAGGGCCTGGGAATCTGCATTTTACATGCTGCCCTGGAGATTCTCTGCTGGCCAGATTTGAGGCACGGTGATGCTATGGAAAGAGTTTGACGTGGACTAGGGAGACCTGGTCCTGATCCTGCCCTGCTATTCCTGGCGCGTGGCCCTGGGCTATTTCCTTCACCTCCCCAGGGCTCGGTTTCCTTGCCTCCAAATTAGAAAAGGTTAAAGGTAAGGATGTGCAAGGAGGTCGGGAATCACATTTTTTAAGCACCTGCTAGGTGCTCAGCACCCCACACTGGAGGCATTTAGGTGGTTTGTTATCAAACCACGGACACTGACTCTGCCCCCAAATCATGTGCAAAATGGAAAGTCTAATTGTTTGAAAGCGACCACTGACGACATGGGTGGAGTGCCAGTGCCCAGTCCAAGAGCCTCGGTGTGTGGGAGAAAGAAGGTGGTCGCTGGGGGCACGTAATGGCCCTCCATGTCTGAGCTCAGACCTCAGGGCTTGTCAGTGGGGATACCTCAGAGGTCCAGGCTTCAGGCTTAGGGAGTACTCAATCTGCACCAGGGAAGAGTGAAAGGGCAATGTCCAGTTGGCCAGGCGTCTCCAGCCTTTCTCACTCTGCACACGTTGTGCACCTCCAGCATATCCAATGCCAACGTCAGGTTTCTCTTCTCTTCAAGAACCTTCTAAAGCTTCCCACTGCCTACAGGAGAAAATCCAAACTCTTCAGCCAGCCTTTCAGGCCTCCATGACCTGGCACCAACTTACCTCTCCAGCCCCATCTCCTGCTGCTCACCACTCTGATCAGACCAGTCTTTTTTTTTTTTTCTCCTCAACCCCTCTAGGTTTTCCTCTTTCTGTGCCTCTACTCACTGTGGTGAAGTGAGAGAGCAGGCTCTAGAGTCAATCCCAGGGTCAAGTCCCACTTTATCCACTTACTTGCTGTGTGAGCTTAGGCAAGTCACTTAACCTCTCTGAGCCTCACTCCTCATCTGTAAAGTGAGAATAATACCTCTCTTATCCCCCAGGGTGGCTGTGAGTTTCTCACAAGCTAATGGGTGAAAAATGCCTGGCCCTGCTCCTGGCACTTGGCAGACATTTAATAAACAGTGGTTGCTACCCTTCCAGGCCCCTCCTCTCTGTCAAATCTGACTTGGGTTAGTGGGTTTAAATGTGGAAGGTCACTTCTTCCCCTCATGCTTTTCCTGCCCCAAAAGACCAACCTGCTAACAGCAGAGATACAAGGTTCTTCTTACCAGGGGAACTCCTAGGTGGGGCTGTGGGTGCTGTCTTCTCCGAGAATTTCCAAATTACTTCGAGAAGGCCAGGGCCAGGAGCATGGAGAACAGGACGGAACAAGAGCTCTTGGGAAACCTGTCCTCAGAGAAGAGGCTCTCTTGGTCTGGGATGAGGCTGACACAGCCCAGGGTGTCACTTAGAGCAGAAATGCCCCTGGAGCTGGGGGAGTGTGGCGTGTGGGAGCCCTGGGCTGGCGAGCGTGTCAACGGTTTCCAGCTGACATCATCACCTTGTGAGCAAACCTCGCAGGAGACCCCTCAAGGCACGTCCCATCAAATGCACCACTGGATAATAGAGATAACCACCATCCCCAAGCAAAGCCGACATAGAAAAACGTGTGCACACACACACACACTCTCCTCAGCCTTCCTGTTGCTCTGACACTACTTGTTACCCCCATAAGAGCACCCCACCCCCCAGACCATCACCTCCACCACGACTACCCACCACCTGCTGGAAGAGCCGTCCTAATTACGGAGCTTCACTGACAGGCCACCTCCTGAAGCACCACATCTCCAGCCTAAAACAAAACCTCCGCCATTGTGGACGCTCAATTCTACGCCTCGACGAGACCGCCTCAGGCTGTAAGACGCCTTCACTTTGCGTGAGTGGCAGTCAAAGGTCAAACCTCCCCCATAGGCACCTGGGCCACCCCCCAGCACTGCAGTGCTGTCCTTGCTGCCCCCCCCCACCACAAAGCCTCCTCCTGAGCCCTCGTCAGCAACCCCCTACAAACGGAAGCTGCTGCTGGACTTATTGACCTACACACACCCTGCCAACATACCACCAAAGCTGCCCAAGAGCTCCCCACTGATGTTGTTGCCCCCAGCAAGCACACCTCCTCCCACTGTGCCCCCATAGCACCTGACACCACATTGCTGCCATTGTAAAGCCACACCCCTGGCTATCCCACCGCTGACACCACCAAATACACCCTCGCTGCCATTAGGTGTCTACCACCAGCCCACCCTGCCACCCACACCGCCCACCAGAAAGTTGCTGCCGTAGCAGCTAATGCCCAGCATGCCTCCTCCAAGCACCCCATCAATGCTCCCCACTAGCCCCTTGCTGCCATTGTGGGCGTCAGAGAGCAGCTCGTCACTCAGCACAGTGCCCCCACCAGCCAGCAGAGTTTGGCTGTCCTTGTGGCTCACACTCAGCACTCCCGCCTGGACAGTGTGGCCCACGCCACTCAAATTGCCGTCCCTGCCATCCTCTGCCAGCACCCCCTAGGCCGACACTCCCGCAATAGCTCCAGCAACGTAGGATTTATCACACATGATGTCTTTCTGAACCTTCTGAAGTCCATCCTTCCACAGCCCTGAAACAGCAAAACGTTGAAAACATCAGTATCTTCAAATAGATACTTCAATTTCTCCCTTTCTCCCAGTCCTCAATGGTTACCTTTTTTCAGTGAAATAAGCCAGATTTCCCCCACCTTCTTGCCCAGCAAGGACTCTGGGTAGTGCAAGCAGTTTGCGCTTGACTACTAACCTAAAGGTTGGTGGTTCAACCCACCCAGTGACACTGCAGAAGAAAGACCTGGCAATCTCCTTCTGTAAAGGTCACAGCCAAGAAAACCCTATGGAGTTCAGTTCTACTCTGTAACACATGGGGTCACCATGAGTCAGAATCTACTCAAAGACGTTTTGTTTTGTTTCATTTTTTAATTCCACAGCACCAGGGTTGGGTTCATGCCCCCTCTAGACTGTGAGCGTCATCCGGGCAGGATTTTTTTAATGCCCTGTTTACCCATGTGAATGTGCTCACATACAGCAGGTGCTCAATATATGCTTACTGAAGGCGCAGATAAATGGGTACCTTTACGTTTGCACCTGCAAGGCCCTTACAAAAAAGGTTGTTTTCTTCGGTACTTGGCTGCTTTTTGGGTTATTTTATTCTTCTGGGTCTTATGTATCAGTCTCTCTACTGAATCCTGAGGACCCAAAGGGTAGGGGCTCTGGTGAATTCATCTCTGTCCCCAGTGAGGCCCAGTTCAGAGCCTATACTGGAGCTGACGCTGATCAATATTTGGGGTCAAATGAAAGAGGGAGTGTGAACTGACCTCTCCTGTGATAGCCTGGATTCTCTCTGACTAGATGTCTGAGAAGACGACAGCCTCCAACAAGACCAGCAGGTAAATTGTCCAGAATATTTCAATTCTAAATCCTTGCAAAGGAGATTCCCCATCAGTCACCGACAGCCATGAACGAGAAAACCAGAGGCACCTCAGACTCTGGGGAACAGGGGAAACAAGCCTCTGGAAAGAGGAATGAGAGGGATTGAAGACGAGGTCACAGATGGAGGTGGGGGTGTGGTGGCCCTGGGGGGTGGTAAGAAGAACCCGTGGCTCCCCCATAGTAGGGGGAGGTGAGTACTTCACTCCATGTTAATCTTCACTGAGCCTCAGATAAAACTGGCAGCAAGGTCTCATCACTCATGCTTGATTAGCCAAAGACCCTTGTAATTGCTCATCAGAGTTTCTGGTCACTGACATAAAACTGATGTTGACATGACCCCCTTCCCAAAAAAAAAAAATTAAAAAAAGAATTGTGATGGTGTGTCAGGAGGTGGCTGACTGATATGGGATATTTGTTATGTTTGGAACAGTAAGCTGCAGGTACCATGAGCACCCTCCCTGTTCCTGGCTCAGGGCTGGAATCCAACCACTAGATGTTTAACTAGGGTGACCATATGTCCTTGTTGTACAGGAATCTCCTGGCTTATGCCCGTTGTCCTGTGTAATTATTAATAGGGCCCCCTTTAATGTCAAAGCTGTCCCAGTTTAAATAATAAATCAAATCATCACGGTATATTTAACCCTCCTGACAATGCCATGTGATTTTTTTTTTTGGTCTTAATTTGACAGCAGAGCATTGATGATTATAAGCCCTGGCTTCAGAGTCTCATGGATCTGGGAAAGATTCTCAACTCCTCCACGGACTTACTGTGTAACAACGGGCAGCTCAATTAGCTTCTCTGAGCCTCGGTCTCCTCATCTGTATAATGGAAGGATAAATAATAACACCTCCATTAAAGTTGTTGTGAGCACTCAGCACAGTGCCTGGCATGTAGTAAGTACTCAGTAAGTGACTGTTATTATGGTGAAGACTGATGATGACAACAGTTTTTTGACTCAAGGACTTACCTTCCTCAATTGGCCGACAAGAGCCAGGGCTCCACAGCACGGACAAGATAGGCTCAGTTTGGGAGTCAAGGGCTAGTCCTGCAGTGTTTCTAGGCCAGAACCATCTGCTAAATGGGAAGCTCCCAGAGCTGGGATTGGTGATAGGGCCTTGGCACCCCAATCCCAGACAGGACCAGGAAAAAAGCAGGGATTGGCAGGACTTGCAGAACATCAGCCAAATGCCAATGCAAATGGCCTACCTGGGGACTGGGTCCAACAGCTCTACAGGCAGACACTGGCAGGGCCCAACCTCATCCTTGAATGCCTGGCTGATGCTACACAACCCAAGAAATTTATCTAAAAAAAGACCTAAGGCTCCATGCCCAGCTGTCATCCCCAGGTTGTTTTGGGATCTCTTTTTAAATATATATATATATGTACACACACACACACATATATATACACACAAGAGATCTATTTCTGTGATGATTTTTTTTAAAAGAAAATGCAGATTTTCAAAAAAGAGAGGGAAGAAATGAAATTAACATCACCCTCCAAAAGAACCACTATAAAAATTATGGTATACCTTCTTCCAGAAGTTTTTCTGTGCATTGTAAATGTAAATTTGGATAATTTTTTCCAAAACAAAAATGGGATTACACTCTGCAGTGTTTTATAATGTACTGATACACGGTGACTATCTTTCCCTCTTTTTAACAGTTGTATTGTATTTATTGTATTCCACTACATGCATTGAAAACAATTATTCTAACCATCGTCCTTTTGTTGGGTATTTAGGTTTTTTCCAGTTTCTCACTTTCACAAACCACACTGGGATGAACATTCTTGTGCCTTCAGATTGGCCCACCTCCCCATTACCTCCTATGGAGTGTGTGGTAAATGAAAGATGACAAGAATCTACACCCATGGAAGCAGCAGTCGAGAAATCAAACGACACATTGCATTGGGCAAATCTGCTGCAAAAGACCTTTTGCGTTGTACATGCAAAAGCTGTACAATGAATAAGAAAGACCAGAGAAGAATTGATGCCTTTGAATTATGGTGTTGGCAAAGAATAACGAATATACCATAAATTGCCAAAACAACGCATAAATCTGTCTTGGAAGAGGTACAGCCAGAATGCTCCTTAGAAGAAAGGATGGTAAAACGTAGTCTCACATACTTTGGACAGGTATCAGGAGGGACCAGTTCCTGGAGAAGGACATCAGGCTTGGTAAAGTAGACGGTCAGTGAAAAAGAGGAAGACCTTCAACGAGATGGATTGACACAGTGGCTGCAACAACGTACTGAAACACAGCAACGATTGTGAGGATGGTGCAGGACCGGGCAGGGTTTCGTTCTGTTGTGCACAGGGTCGCTATGAGTCGAAACTGACTCAAAGGCACCTAACAACAACAATACGCATTCTTTGCCTCATGCCATCACAGGATGGAGTCTATTTCATCTCTCCTTAGATCTAGGCTGGCCTTGTGAATTGTTCTGACAAAATAATGCAGTAGACATGACCCTGTATAACTTCCAGTGCTGCACCTGAAGAAATCTGCAGCATTCCCTCTCCCCACTGTGGAATGCTCTTTCCCGAACCCAGCCACCATGCTGTGAGGAAGCTCACTAATAGGATAAAAAAAAAGCTTAGACAAACTGGAAACATTCTTTTTTTTTATTATTGTACTTTAGATGAAGGTTTACAGAACAAACTAGTTTCTCATTAAACAGTACGCATATTGTTTTATGACATTGGTTAACAACCCCCACAACACGTCAATGCCCTCCCTTCTCAACCTTGGGTTCCCTACTACCAGCTTTCCCGTCCACCCCCCTCCCCGCCCCCTGCCTTCTAGTCCTTGCGCCAGGGCTGGTTGCCCCTTTGGTCTCATTTTGTTTTATGGGCCTTGGACACATTCTTAGAAAGATACAAACTACTGACACTGACTGAAGAAGAAATAAATTATCTGAATAGACTTATAATAAATTAAGAGATTAAGTTAGTAATTTAAAATCTCCCACAATGAAAAGCCCAGATCCAAATGGCTTCACTGGTAAATTCTACCAAACATTTAAAGAAGAATGAACATCAGTCCTTTACCAACTCTTCCAAAAAAATAGAAAAGGAAGGAACATTTCCCAACTCATTAGATGAGGCCGGTATTACCCTGGTACTCAAGACAGCCAAAGACATTACAAGAAAAGAAAACTACAGACAAATACTCCTTATAAATATATGTGCAAAAGTCCTCAACAAAATACCAGCAAACAGAATCAAGCAACATATAAAAAAGATTATACACCATGACCAAGTGGGATTTATCCCTGGACGGCAATGTGGGTTTAACATCCGAAAAATCAATCAATGTAATACACCACATTAATAGATTAAAAGACAAAAACTATATGATCATCTCAGTAGATGCAGAAAAAACGTTTGACAAAATACAACACCCTTTCATTATTTAAAAAAAAAAAAATTCAACAAACAAAGAATATAGAAGAAAGAAAGAAACCCGATGAGTCGATTCAGATTCATAGCGACCCCATAGGACAGAGTAGAACTGCCCCATAGGGTTTCCAAGGAGTGACTGGTGGATTCAAACTGCCAACCTTTTGGTTAGCAGCTGAGTTTTTAACCACTGCACCACCAGGGTTCCTGATAATACTTAAATGGTGAAAAATTAAATGCTTTCCTACTAAGATCAGGAACACGACAAGAACTTCCACGCTTGCCACTATTATTAAACATTGTGCTGGAGGTTCTAACCAGAGCAATTAAAAAAGAAAAAGAAATAAATGGCATCCAGATAGGACAGGAAGGAATAAAACTGTATTCACAGATGACATGATCTTGAAGGTATCCCCGCTCTCCCCTCAAAAAAAAAAAACTATTAAAACTAGTTTAGCAAGATTGCAGGATACAAGATCAATATACAGAAATCAACTGCATTTCCATATATTAGCAATGAACATTACAAAAATGAAATTAAGAAAATAATTACATTTATAATAACATCATAAAGAATAAAATATTTAGGAATAAATTTAACACTATAAATGCAAAATTTATACTCTGAAAGCTACAAAACATTGTTGAAAGAAATTTTAATCATTATTAATCAATAATGGAAAGAGCGCATATTCACGAGTTCGAAGACTCAATATTGATAAGATGGCAATATTCCCCAAATTGATCTACAGATTCAGTGCAATCCCTATCAAAATTGAAGCTGGATTTTTTTTTTTTTTTCAGAAATTGGCAAACTGATCCCAGAATTCATATGGAAATACATGGGACCTAGAATAGCCAAAACAATCTTGACAAAGAAGAAAAAAGTTGGAGGATTCACACTTCTCAATTTTAAAACTTATTACAAAGCTACAATAATCAATACAGTGTAGTACTGGCACAAGGATAAACATACAGATCAATGGAATAAATTAAGAGTCTATAAATAAACCTTAGTTTTTATGGCCAGTTGATTTTCAGCAAGGGTGCCAAGACAATCCAATGGAAAAAGAACAGACTTTTCAATAAATGGTGCTGGGATAACTGGATATCAACATGTCAAAAAATGAATAGCTAGCAAAATACACGAAAATAACTCAAAATATATCATAGGCCTAAATGTAAGACCCAAAAGTATAAAATACTTAGAAGACAACATAGGAGTGAATCTTCATGACTTTGGGTTAGGCAGTGGTTTCTTAGTTATTACCGCAAAAGCACAAGCAAAGAAAGAAAAATAGGTAACTTGGACTTCATCCAAATTAAAAACTTTTTAGCTGCAAATAATAACACTGAGAAAGTGAAAAGACAAGCAACAGAATGGGAGAAAATATTTGCAAATCATATATCTGATAGGGCCTTGTATCCAACATGTATAAAGAACTCTTGCTGTTAGTTACCCTCGACTCATCTCCAACTCATAGCGACCCTATGTATTACAGAACGAAATGTTGCCTGGTCCTGCGCCATCCTCACAATAGTAGGTATGTTTGAGCCCATTGTTGTAGCCACTCTTACTACTCAGTAATAAAAAGACAGATACCTCTATTTGAAAATAGACAAAGGATTTGCATACATAGTTCTCCAAGGAATGTATACAAATGGACAATAAGCAAATACAAAGTAGCTGAAGGTCATTAGTCATTAGAAAAATGCAAATTAAAACCCCAGTGAGATACCACTTCACAGCTACTAGGATGGATTAAAAAAAAAAAAAGATAATAACAAATGTTGACAAGGATGTGGAAAAATTGGAATCCTCATATTTTGCTGGTGGGAATGGAAAATGGTGCAGCCACTTTGGAAGAGTCTGGCAGCAAAAATAGAGTTACTATATGACCCAGTGTATTACTATATGATACACTCCTCGGTATATCCCTGAGAGAAATGAAAACACACACACACACAAACTTGTACATAAATGTTCATAGCAGCACTATTCACAATAACCAAAAAGTAGAAACACCCCAAATGGCCAGCAACTGATGAATGGATAAATAAAACATGGCATAGGCATACAATGGGATATTACTCAGCGAGAAGAGAAATGAAGTATTGATACATGCTACAACATGGATGGACCTTGAAAACTTTATGCTAAGTGAAAAAATCCACAAACAAAAGACAACATATGGTATGGTTCCATTTATATGAAATGTTCAGAAGAGGCAAAATTATAAACACAGAAAGTAGATTAGCAGTTGCCTAGGGCTGGGAGGTTCCGAATCAGAACCTGGAATGTACGAAGTATGAACCTAGGAAAATTGGAAATCATCAAAAATGAAATGGAACGCATAGACATCGATATCCTAGGCATTAATGAGCTGAAATGGACTGGTATTAGCCATTTTGAATTGGACAATCATATAGTCTACTATGCTGGAAATGACAACTCGAAGAGGAATGGTGTTGCATTCATCATCAAAAAGAATATCTACGCTGAAGTACAATGCTGTCAGTGATAGGATAATATCCACACACCTACAAGGAAGACCAGTTAATACGACTATTATTCAAATTTACGCACCAACCGCTAGGGCCAAAGATGAAGAAACAGAAGATTTTTATCAGCTGCTACAGTCTGAAATTGATCGAACATGCAATCAAGATGCATTGATAATTACTGGCGATTGGAATGCAAAAGTTGGAAACAAAGAAGAAGGATCAGTAGTGGGAAAATATGGCCTTGGAGATAGAAACAATGCCGGAGATCGAATGATAGAATTTTGCAAGACTAACGACTTCTTCATTGCAAATACCTTCTTTCACCAACATAAACGGCGGCTATACACATGGACCTCACCAGATAGAAAACACAGAAATCAAATTGACTATATCTGTGGAAAGAGACGATGGAAAAGCTCAATATCATCAGTCAGAACAAGGCCAGGGGCCGACTGTGGAACAGACCATCAATTGCTCATATGCAAGCTCAAGATGAAACTGAAGAAAAACAGAGCAAGTCCATGAGAGCCAAAATATGACCTTGAGTATATCCCACCTGAATTTAGAGACCATCTGAAGAATAGATTTGATGCATTGAACACTAGTGACTGCAGACCAGACGAGTTGTGGAATGACATCAAGGACATCATCCATGAAGAAAGCAAGAGGTCACTGAAAAGACAAGAAAGAAAGAAAAGACCAAGATGGATGTCAGAGGAGACTCTGAAACTTGCTCTTGAGAGTTGAGCAGCTAAAAAGCAAAAGGAAGAATTGAGGAAGTAAAAGAACTGAACAGAAGATTTCAAAGGGCGTCTCGAGAAGACAAAGTAAAGGATTATAATGACATGCAAAGAGCCAGAGATGGAAAACCAAAAGGGAAGAACACGCTTGGTGTTTCTCAAGCTGAAAGACCTGAAGAAAAAATTCAAGCCTTGAGTTGCAATAGTGAAGGATTCTATGGGGAAAATATTAAACGATGCGGGAAGCATCAGAAGAAGATGGAAGGAATACACAGAGTCATTATACCAAAAAGAATTAGTCGATATTCAACCATTTCAAGAGGTGGCATATGATCAGGAACCGAAGGTACTGAAGGAAGAAGTCCAAGCTGCTCTGAAGGCATTGGCGAAAAACAAGGCTCCAGGAATTGATGGAATATCAACTGAGATGTTTCAACAAACAGGTGCAGCGCTGGAGGTGCTCACTGGTCTATGCCAAGAAATATGGAGGACAGCTTCCTGGCCAAGTGACTGGAAGAGATCCACATTTATGCCTATCCCCGAGAAAGGTGATCCGACCAAATGTGGAAATTATAGAACAATATCATTAATATCACATGCAAGCAAAATTTTGCTGAAGATCATTCAAAAACGGCCACAGCAGTATATCGACGGGGAACTGCCAGAAATTCAGGCTAACTTCAGAAGAGGACGTGGAACCAGGGATATCATTGCTGCTGTCAGATGGATCCTGGCTGAAAGCAGAGAATACCAGAAGGATGTTTACCTGTGATTTATTGACTTACGCAAAGGCATCCGACTGTGTGGATCATAACAAATTATGGATAACAGTGCGAAGAATGGGAATTCCAGGACACTTAATTGTGCTCATGAGGAACCTTTACATAGATCAAGGGGCAGTTGTTCGGACAGAACAAGGGGATACTGATTGGTTTAAAGTCAGGAAAGGTGTGTGCCAGGGTTGTATTCTTTCACCACACCTATTCAATCTGTATGCTGAAGAAATAATATGAGAAGCTGGACTATATGCAGAAGAACGGGGCATCAGGATTGGAGGAAGACTCATTAACAACCTGCATTATACAGATGACACAACCTTGCTTGCTGAAAGTGAAGAGGACTTGAAGCACTTACTAATGAAGATCAAAGACCACAGCCTTCAGTATGGATTGCACCTCAACATAAAGAAAACAAAAACCCTCACAACTGGACCAATGAGCAACATCATGATAAATGGAGGAAAGATTGAAGTTGTCCAGGATTTCCTTTTACTTGGATGCACAATCAACAGCCATGGAAGCAGCAGTCAAGAAATCAAAAGACGCGTTGCATTGGGCAAATCTGCTGCAAAGGACCTCTTCAAAGTGTTGAAGAGCAAAGATGTCACCCTGAAGACTAAGGTGTGCCTGACCCAAGCCACGTTATTTTCAATCACATCATATGCATGCAAAAGTTGGACAATGAATAAGGAAGACTGAAGAAGAGTTGACGCCTTTGAATTGTGGTGTTGGCGAAGAATATTGAATATACCATGGACTGCCAAAAGAACGAACAAATCTGTCTTGGAAGAAGTGCAGCCAGAATGCTCCTTAGAGGCAAGGATGGTGAGACTGCGTTTTACATACTTTGGACATCTTGTTGGGAGGGATCAGTCCCTGAAGAAGGACATCATGCTTGGCAGAGTACAGGGTCAGTGGAAAAGAGGAAGACCCTCAACGAGGTGGATTGACACAGTGGCTGCAACAATGAGCTCAAGCATAACAATGATTGTAAGGATGGCTCAGGACCGGGCAGTGTTTCGTTCTGTTGTGCATAGGGTCGCTATGAGCCTGAACTGACTCGATGGCACCTAACAACAACAACAACGCTGGAAGGTAAAATAAGGAAAGGTGTACAACAGGGTTGTATCCTTTCACCATACTTATTCAATCTGTATGCTGAGCAAATAATCCGAGAAACTAGACCATATGAAGAAGAATGTGGCATCAAGACTGGAGGAAGATCCATTAACAATCTGCGATATGCAGATGACACAATCTTGCTTGCTGAAAGTGAAGAGGACTTGAAATACTTACTGATGAACATCAAAGACTACAGCCTTCAGTATGGATTACACCTGAACATAAAGAAAACAAAAATCCTCACAAGTGGACCAATAAGCAATATCATGATAAACTGAGATAAGATTGAAGTTGTCAAGGATTTCATTTTACTTGGATCCACAATCAATGCCCATGGAAGCAGCAGTCAAGAAATCAAAGAATGTATTGCATTGGGCAAATCTGCTGCAAAAGACCTCTTTAAAGTGTTAAAAAGCCAGGATGTCAGTCTGAGGACTAAGGTGCCCCTGACTCAAGCCATGGTATTTTCAATTGCTTCATATGCACACAAAAGCTGGACAATAAATAAGGAAGACCAAAGAACTGATGCATTGAATTATGGTGTTAGCAAAGAATATTGATTATACCATGGACTGCCAGAAGAATGAACAAATCTGTCTTGGAGGAAGTATAGTCAGAATGCTCCTTAGAAGCAAGGATGGCAAGACTATCTCACATATTGGAGAAGGACATCATGCTTGGTAAAGCGGAGGGTCAGCAAGAGAAAGGAAGATTCTCCACAAGATGGACTGACACAGAGGCTGCAACAATGAGCTCAAGCACAGCAACGATTGTGAGGATGGCGAAGGACTGGGCAGTGTTTCGTCTTGTTGTACATAGGGTCGCTATAAGTTGGAACCAGCTCCGCGGCACCTAACGACAACAGGGCTACGGTGTAGGGGCCTTGAGGGAAATGGAGAGTGACTGCTAATGCGCACAGGGTTTGTTTTAGGGAGGACAAAATGTTCTAAAACCAGATTGTGTTGAAGGTTTCACAACTCTACAAATATACTTAAAATTGTTGAATTGTATACTTTAAATGGGTAAGCTGTATGGTATGTGAGTTATACCTCAATAAAGGTGATATCCTCTTTACTCCATTTGTATGTTACAAATTCAAATTCCAACTATTCCAGTTACCAGCTGCCAGATTTGGGTCAATTCACGTCACCTCCCTGAGCCTAGGTTTCTACATCTATACATTGGTGGAGGACAATATCACCCATCTTATAGTCTGAATGTCAAGTGCAAACTTTAGCTTTTAACACTAGCAAATAAACATGTTCAAAATGATCATCTCGATGTGTTGAACACAGACAGAAAGTTTCCTGGAAAAGGCAGGGACCTCCAAATCAGCGATTCCAAAATGTTGATACCTGGTCCTTTGCTAGGCCACAAAAGGTAATAAGTTCTCTGCTCCCCCAACCCCCACCTCCCTTTTTTGTTTTTGCTTTCTTTATTTTTCATTGAGTTATAAAGCCCAATGCTGTCGAGCTGATTCCAACTCTTAGCGACCTATACGACACAGTAGAACTGCCCCATAGGGTTTCCAAGGCTGTAAGTCTTTAAAGAAGCAGACTGTCACGTCTTTCTCCCACAGTGCAGCCGATGGGTCGGAACCTCCAACCTATCAGTTAGCAGCCAAGCACTTGAACACAGCACCACCAGGGCTACTTATTGAGGTATAATTGACATAAAGTAGAATGCACAGATATTCAGTGTTCAATTTAACGAGTCTTGACACTAAAGTTTGATACCCACGTAACCACAGTCCAAACCAAGATATAGAACACTTCTATCATCTCCCCAGAAAGCTCCCTAAGGTTGTGCTCCTTTCCAACCAATTCCTCCCCTCCCCAGCAACCGATTTCTGATTTTTATCACTACAGATTAGTTTTGCCTATTCTTGGACCTCATCTAAATGGAATTGTATTGTATGTATTTTGTTAAATAACAGCTTTATTTGGCAAATGACTCGCATTTCATAGACTTCCAATCGCACATACCGTTAAAGGAGACTTACTAGGGGCCTATTATGACAGACAATATTTCCCAAAGATGGCTACAATATCTCCCATCCCACATGCTCTTCTAGAACCTTGTCCCTCCCCAATCAAGAGGTATGGTTTACATGTCCTTTCCTTGAATGTAGGAGGGCCCATGTGACTGCCTCATATAACAGAATATGGCAGAAGGGAACTCTGTGGCTTCCAAAATGAGATCATACAAATGCCATGCAGCTCCCATCTTACTCTTGTGGGATGCCCACTCTTAGAATCTAATGGCCATGCCGTGAGAAGCCCAGCCTCACGGTCGTGGAGAGACCACATGGAGAGGCTACGTGTAGGTGTTCCAGCCAGCAGCCAGCAGCAATCACCAGACATGTGAGTGAAGATGCCAGCAGATGATTCCAGCCTCTAGCCATCAAGTTATCCCCAACTGTTCTAGTTTTCATAGCTTGAGACCCCGGCCATCTTGGAGCAGAGACAAACTTTTTCCACTAAATCTGTGAGGTTACTAAAATTATATTTGATGTCACTAAATTATGAGGTGGTTGTTATTCAGCAATAGTAGCAGAAATATCTAAGTGAGCTCTTTGAAGGAGTGCTAAAGGTTATTTGTCAACTATAACCAAACTGGGACATTGTTGCTAGGTGCCTTTGAGTCAGTTTCGACTCACAATGACCCCATGTAAGAGAGTAGAACCATCACCATAAGGTTTTCTAGGCTGTAAGTGCTCGCCTGCTAACTGAAAGTTGGCTTGTTCAAACCTACTAGCTGCTCCACCCTTAACCATTATGTCAGGGCTCCTTACCAGTGCTTTAGGCACTAGGAACTCCATACTTGATAAAAGAACAGGGCTCCTACCTTTGTGAAGCTTAGACTCTGGTCCCAGAGATAGATAATAAGTAAGTAAATAAATAAAGAAGCTATTTTGAGATTGTCTTGAGTGCTATAAAAGGAATAAACAGAGAGACACAGCAGGGAGGGAAGTAGGAGAGGCATCACGGGGTGCTGAGGTGAAGACACATCATTAGAGCCCACTCTGGGGGTCTTCACAGTCCATTCCCCCTCCCCTCCCAGAACCCAGAGTCTCCAGCCCTCTCTGTCGTCTTGCTGATGCCCAAACCTTAGGGAGAAGGCTCAAGAAAAGGAGGGTGGGAGTTCCTGTCCTGCCTGCCTTAGAGGGTGGTGCCTGGGGAAGGAGCCCAGATCTTAATTCTGGGGCTTTGGGATCCTGTCGTGCCTACCTTCTTCCTACTTCCACCTTGTTATGACAACCTGCTATAAATAGTCATGAAGTCATCTCTTTGTCACTATTTCTACTGGTCCTACTACCATCATCTCTTCCCTGGATGACTGCTCCCACCTACTGTCTGGTCTCCCCTCTTCCACTCTTGCTCTTGCTATACATTCTCTACTTGGCAGCCAGGGGATTGTGTTCCTTTTTTGTTTTTTTAATGCAAATACAGTCACCTCCTCTCCTGCTTCAAGCCTTTCCATTGGCTTTTCTTGGTATGATAACACAATTCAGACCTCGGACCACTCCTATAAGGCCTTCAGTGTCTTCACACCACCATCACCATCCCAATGTCACACAGGTCTCCAGTGCCGTCTCTCCCTTGATCCTCTGCTGGAGGAGGCAGTGAAGCCCTCCGTAGGATCCTCTCTTTCCTCTAGAAGCCCATCCCAAGTTATGTCGGGCATGTTAAAATGCACCCACAACCCTCAACAAGTCGAGAAAACTGTATGGGGCAGTTCTACTCTGTACTATACAGTTGATATGAGTTGGAATCAATTTGATGACATTGGGTTTGGATTTTTTTTGTTGTCATCATTATGACAACATAGAGCACTTATGGTGTGCCCTTCTTAGTGCTAAACACCACAGGAAAAAATTGCCTCATACATCGACCTTATAGTTATTACTATTCCCATTTTACAGATGAGGAAATTAAGGTTCAGAAAAGGGAAGGGTCTTGCCAAAGGCACACAGGCACAAAATGACAGATAGGATTTGAATCCCACCCTGTCGACTCCAAAATTCTTTCTCTTTGAATGACCTCCCAACGTCAGGGTGAGATTAGTCATGTACGAAGCTGGAGTGCTGGCAGACAGAGTTTCTAGGAGCCTTGGGGTGGGAGCTGAGGAGGAGGTGCTCTGAATGGGGGGCCGGGTTCTAGCTTTTTTTGAGTTTTATTTCTAGAAACCAAGGACATACTCATAAAGGACTGATCTGGGGTCTTCCTCCTCATTTTCTGGGCTGCTGCTGGGTCTGTGCCATATCTCTATGGCAAC
The DNA here is from genome assembly GCF_030014295.1 of Loxodonta africana. Taxonomy (NCBI): domain Eukaryota; kingdom Metazoa; phylum Chordata; class Mammalia; order Proboscidea; family Elephantidae; genus Loxodonta; species Loxodonta africana. The sequence goes on along the minus strand of NC_087365.1, from coordinate 32,301,156 downwards.
AGGAGCTGTGATCCTCCTCGGCTGCTTCTCCATCTCCACCTACCCAGGAGGCCACGGGGTATGTGGAAGACATTGTGCTCACCGGTATATCTGGTTTTCCTCCCCTTTCTGGGCTTAGGAAAGGATTGCACTTCCTTACGCCTTGAGGAAGAGTCCCCCCGGGTGGTGCAAATGGTGAAGTGTTCAACTACTAGACAAACGTTGGCAGTTTGAACCCACTCAGAAGGCCTCCGGATACAGGCCTGGCGATCCGCTTCGGAAAGGTCACAGCCCTGAAAACCCTGCACACATGGGGTCTCTACTGCAACTGACAACATGCCTTGAGGTCAGACATGGTCACGTGACTTCTTCAGCCAATGAAGTGTGAGAAGAAGTGATGTGCCTCTCTTCCCGATGGAAGTATTTCAGTGCTGGTGCCTGATTCTCCATGTTCCCTTTCCTCTGCGAATTGTGCAACTTTGGGACCACGTTCAGCCTGGGATCATCCCATCCAATTCATGAGCAAAGGCAGTGTGGTTAGGGCTCGGGCTCTGGAGCTAAATGATCAGGGTTCAAGCCCGAGCTCTGCCACTTTCCAGCTGTGTAACCTGGGGCAAGTCACTGAATTTCCTGATACCTCAGTTTCCCCATCTTCAAAACAGAGACGATCCTGGTATCTCTCCCCAGGGGCTGCCATAAGGGTTAAGTGAGCTCAAGTCCCAAAGGCTTAGTATAGGCCTTGGCAGGAAGTAAGTGTTCAACAAAAATTAGCTCTCAGAAAGATGGGGCAGAAAGGGTACTGTTTTTTTGTTATTGTTTTTTGTTTGCCTTTCACCTCTGCCTGTGGTCTGGGATACTCCCATCACCCTTCTGGATATGGGCAAGCCACGAGCTTGGAAAACAGAGGAGGGGGAGAGGAGAGGGCAAGTAAAAACTGAGAAAGGAGATGAGGCCCTCACCCCATGGCACACAGGGGTCATATTACAAGGCAGTTGCTCTGGGAGTGTGAAGTCTGATGATTTTGAACGTATTGTTTCCGAGTCCTGGCCATCCTCATGTGCTGAGGAGGGTGGGGGAAACAAAGGCAAGAGAGGCCAGCCAAGAGAGCACTGAATGAAGGTGGTGAGAGTCCAATTAAAGCCTCTTTCTGCTCACCTGTGAGTCCTTGAACGTGTCTGACATTTTTCCCAGCCATGGACTAAACTACCCTCTGTCCACCAGTAGCTTTAACTGCCAATGTCCCAGGACTGCCAAGGAGGGAAGAAAAACGCCCAGACCCTGAGGGAGGGCCCTTCACCAAGACTCACCCAACCGACTGCAGGGAAAGTGGAATCTTTTATTGAGAGTGTAAAGCACGAAGTGTGGAGTCTGTGGAGTCTGGAGTGGAGCCCACAGGGCCTCAGTCTTTGAGGTGACCTCCTTCCCTCTACCCAGGGCTGACGTGGACCATGGATGGGATTGTTTGCCAGTGGGTGGGGGGAGCAGTGGCTGGGTCCTTTCTCGGGGTGGGGGTATGTGGGGAAGGGGGTTGGAGGGCTGAGGAGGGACTTGTCACGGAGGGCTGAAGCATCCTAGGGCTCGGGTACTGTGTCCAAGTTGAGCCTTTCCAGGGCTGGGTCTGGCTTCTCTGGGGGATGCAGTATCTGTCATCTCTGCCTTTGTCACTCAGGCACTCAGCACCAGAAGGTCCTTGGAGGGCAGAACAGAGAGCCCAGTTAGTGGGTGAGGAGCTTCTGGCTGCAGCTTCAGCCAGGCATACCTGCCTTTGGATTGAGCAAGTCATGTTTCTGGAAAGCAAAAACTCTGAGCAATGGGGATGAGTGGCGTCAAATGGGCCTGAGGATCACCCTGGCCATGTCCTCCGCTTGCCTAGACAGAAGTCACTTCCATCCTTGCCCCTCATCTCATTCCTCCCCAAAATAAGAGAAGTGGGCCTAAGTCCTTCTCCACATTCTTCCAAACTCTTCTTTTCATAATTAAAAAAAAAAAAAAAATTCTACAACAAAATAAATAAGAGTAATGAATTATAACCCATAAAAAACCCATAGAACAAAATAAATATTCATGAGTCGGTACTGATTAAAAAAAAAAAAGTTGAGTAAAGAAATAAATGAGGAAGGAGGGACGGCTTTTCCTTACAGTAGAATTCCAATTACTAAATGTAAAAGGAATAACAGAAATAGAAAATCGCTATTAGGCAAAACCATAGTAACTGTTGCAGGCAAGAACCATTAATGCCAGAACTAGTGGGAGAAGTCTGATGGGAAACAGGATATTTGCATAGTCTTCCCAGAAGATACTAATTAATTCCAAAAGGGAAAATAGTAAGTTTACAATGGAAAACCCGTCAGGTGTTTTAACCATGTGATCAAAGTCAACATCACCCGTGATAAGACACAGACATCTTTGTACACCTGATACGATGCATTTGGAAGGACACAGCCTCACTTCTGTGGTGTTCTTGCCAAAATGCAGACCCTCAATCTAATCATGAGAAAACATGGATTCTACAGAGCTCTAGGAAACAGGCCAGACTTGTCAGAAAAGTCACAGTCATAGAACAGAAGGAAAGGGTGAGGAATTGTCACAGATTGGAAGAGACGAAGGAGACATGACAACTAAATGCAAGGTGGAACCCTGGATTGGATCCCCAACAAGAAGGGACATCCGTGGGAAAACTGGCGACTAAGGTCTGCAGTTAGTCCATAGTTTTGAGTGAATGTTAATTTCCCGGTTTTGATCACAGAACAGTGAAACCTGTGAAAGCTGGAACTTGATGGGACTGCCTTATTTTTCCAGGTCTCGCAAGCTTTCTGCCTTTGACAGGGTGCTGTCTTACCACTTTTCCATCGCTCTCTATTAGTGGGAAATATTTGAGTTTTCCTTCTCAGACAGGTTTCTGCCTTACATAGGTTCCAGCTTTTGTAGGTTTTACTGTGTTATGTAAGACGCTAACATTAGGGAAATCTAGGTGAAGAATATTCTGGAACTCTACTGTTTTTGCAACTTTTCTGTAAGTCTAAAATTATTTCAAAATAAAAAGTAAAAACAAAAACTTCTAGATCCATATAATGATAACAATAATAAGATTAGCTACCACGTACAAGGGGCTTACTAGGCCAGGTACGGGGCTGAAAGCTTCTATAAACCAGCGGTTCTCCACCTTTCAGATCCAAACACTCCATTTTACATATTATTACAGATATTTGTGGTATCCTTTTTATTATTCTGAAATAAAATTCATAAACTGTATGACCTACTTACGCATATATTGTAAAAACCTGTATAATTCTGACTGGAATATAAAGGAAAAATAAAAGATAAGTAATTTATAACAAAATGATATTTTGGTATAAAAATGCTCAAGCACAATTATTCCAGAAAGAACAACTTGCCCCCCACCAATTTGCAAAAGGTCCTGGGGAGGTGCTGGGGACAGTGGGGACAGTGCAGTGCCCATTGAGAACCACTGATGTGAGCTGTCTCCCATTATTTCAGTGCACACCCCAGCCCCAGCCTTCACTAGCTGCGTGACCTTGAGCAAGTGGCCTACCGTCTCTGATACCGAAATTCCTCACCTATGATGTGAGGACAAACATCTACCGAGGCTTCATAAGACCAAACCACGTGTGTGGATCAACACACACGTTAAGTAAATGGTAGAAATGATGATGATGACGATAAATTTGCATCAATCCCATTCATATTTCCTAGCCTCTCTTTTTAAGGGAATAATAACAGTTAACAATCAAATACTTTATCTCACTTAGCATCTCACCACAAACTCCACAAGGTGGGTATTGTTCTTTCCCCATTTTCAGATGAGGAAACTGAGGCTCAGAACAGTGTTGAGGTCCTACAGGTACTCAAGAGGTGGGACTAGAATGGGAACTCTGGGGATTGTCCCAAAGCTTGAATCTGACCACTGCCTACAGTGCCCATCCAAGGCCATTGTCCACCTCTCTCGCTTGTACCCACTCATGTGCAGGAGCGCAGCTCCCTGGCCGTTGTCTAGGCCTGGCAGGGCAGGAGATGGGTGCTCTGCACACTGCTGGTGGCAATGCACATGGATGAAACCTTTTGGAAAGGAAATTGTCTGTCTGGGGTAAAGGTCTAGTCATTCCACTTCTGGGAACCTGTTCCAAAGAACTAAATCCTGGATCCAGAAACACCTTTGTGTACCCAGATATAATGGCAATACTGATAACGATGGACATTTCTAGAATACTTACAATGTGCCACGGATTGTGCAAGATGTTTTACGCACAGAATCTCTTTTATCCTAAAAGCAGCACAACGAGTAAGTACTATGATTAGCTCCTTATTACAGAAGACAGAACTGAGGCTCAGAGAAGTTAAGTAACTTACCCAGGTCACCCAGGTGGAAACTGGCAGAGCCCAGATTTGAACCCAGGCCATCAGGCTCCAGAGCCCTCATTCTTGAACCTCAATGATCTCCTGACTCCCTGATCAGAGCCATGTTTAAAAATAAAATGCCAGAAAGACTGGGATGACAAACATCAAAATGTCTCAAGTGGTGATGTCTGGCTTGCAGGTGCTTTTAGGAGGATACGCGCATGTTGTTTTGTATTTTTCCCCCATATTTCCCAGATTTCAGATGATGAGCACATGTGGTTTCTATAGTGGAAACAAGAGTCCCTGCACTTGAACTTCAAGGCACCTGTCATGACTATAATTAGGCCATGACTTCTGGAATATTTACCCAAAGGCCGGTCTCCCCACCGAGCTGGGAGAGCTTGCCAAGTGCCAGGCTTGTATCTTGCTCACTGCTGCAGCGCCTTGCACAACATCTGGCATACAGTAGGTGCTCAACAAAAGTTTTCCCGATGAAAGAACTTCACACTTTGAGCCCCTTAGCCACTCTGAGACTCAGTTTCCCCATGTGTAAGATGGGGCTAATGACATCTGCTGTGAGGATTAAGAAAGCTCATGACGTGAAAAGCGCCCTTTAAGGAGCCTTTGCAGCTTTCTGTCTTGTTCCCTCAGTCCCATACTTTGAAAGAAGAGGCTCCTGATCTCCCAACCTTTCCTTCCCCTCCTTCCCCCCACCTCCCAATTTGTGGCCTGGCAGCATGCAGTCACCAAGGCTGATGGACAAAGGGCATGGAGGAGAAAGCAGAACGGGCCTCTAGCTCCCCTTACCTCCAAGACGTCAATGTCTGCGTTGCTGAAGTCGATGTTGAGGATTTTGGGAAGAGGGACTCCAGAGCCCAGCACGGCTGTGGAAAAAAGTTAGGCACAGTCAGCACGGCCAAGGGGTGTTAGCATGGGGGAAGCCACCAGTATTTACAAGAAGACTGGGAATTTCTTCCATTCCTCTAGGCTCTTGTCCTTGCGGTTTCTTCTTCCGGTGGCACCCTGCCTCACCCTTGCCTCCCTGGTGAGATCTGAGCCTTCCCTGAGACTCTGCTCAGAAGTCACCTCCTGAGTGAGGCTTCCTGCAGGCTACTCCTCCACTAGAGAAACCTCAAAACATCAATTCTCTGTTTCTCCATCTGCCTCCCCTACCAGACTGTGAGTTCCTTGTGGACAAGGACAGTGTCCCCAGCCTCACCCAGCCCTGTGCTGGGCACACAGGACAGGACAAATGATTGCTGAACAAAGGAATGGAAAATGCACTCGGGGTCCCAACAATGACCACCATGCTGTTTGTTTTCAGATTGTTAGAGCCCAAGCCAACCTCCTCATTAATGTTCTGGAAGGAAAGGAGGGAGGAAGGGAAGGGTGAGTGGGGAAAGTTGGAATAAGTAAAATTAAACAGACTTCCTGACTTTAGCAGGATTTTCAGAGCACTGGTGACATTATGAATCTTCCCAAGAGAAATACATTCAGCATTTCCCAAACTTGCTTGGCTAGAGAACCCTTTTCTCAGGGTATCTTGTGTGTTCAATGTGCTATGGAATCCACCTTGGGAACCAGAAATCTAGTCCACTCTCCCACTTTCCAGAAAGGTAAACTGCATTTCAGTGAGGATAAAGGACTTATCCCAAGTTCACACCATATCTTAGTGACCAAGCTAGGATGAGAGTCTCGATCTCTTGCCTCTCAGGTCAGCCCAGCACAGTTCCTGACATCATCCCCAAGATGGGGAACGTGAATGGGCTGTGAGACCAGTGTTTTCCCAGGATCGACACTCCTCCACCAGTGGTACCCAGAATAAGAGTCTGTTTGACATCAAGGTCTCTCCCAGCTGGTACAGCTGATGGCATTGGCTGGCACTTGCTCGGCCTTCTTATTCTCCCTCCCATCAAGCAGAGTGGTTGAGGCCAAGCAGCAGGAGGGTTTGTGCCTGAGGTTTCCAATCATAATGGGGTTACTTGGCTGTGTGACCAGCTGTCACAGCCCCAGATGACACTCACAGCTCAACAAGCAGCCTTCTGAAATCATGCCCAAGAAGCCACAGAAAGGATCAAACACCCTCTATTCTATTTATGAGGTTGGGCCAGAAATCCTCTAACTGATATCATGGCTGCCTGTGGGGAGGACCCTGGGTTAGGACGTAGGGCTGTTGGTAAGGAGAACTTTAGCCTGATCTGCACTGATTGAGGTTTTTACAAGAATGTATCTTTGTAGTCCCTGTATAATTAAAAATAAATACACGCTTAACAATAAATCAGAAGCTGGACATGAATGCTCACTGCAGCGCTTTTCACAATAGCCAAAAGGTGGAAACAAGCAAAGTGTCCATGACCAGATGAACAGATAAAATGTGGTACACACAGAAAGTGGAATATTATGCAGCACAAAGAAAGATGAAGTTCAGATACATGGCACCACATGCATGTACCCTGAAAACATTATGCTGAGTGAAATCAGTCAGACACAAAAGGACAAACACTACGTGATCTCACTTACATGAAATAAGCAAACGTATAGAAACCAAAGATTATTAACAGTTACCAGGTGCAGGAGGGCACTGAGTTTGTGTTAATGGTGGTAGAATATTTTAGAAAGGGATAGTAATAATGGTGGCACAACATAAAAAATGTCATCAATGTCGCTGAGCTGTAAATGTGGACGTTCTACCGCTGAAAGTTTTGGTGTGCATATTTTCACCAAAAAAAAAAAAAAAAAAAACCAGAAATTATCTCAACTGTATGAAAAAAAATGAAGAAAGAATAGTTTAGAAGGAAGTAACTGCCTCTGAGAGGTGAGTTCATATATATATATACATATACACACACATATACAAAAAAAATTCTTTGCCATTGAGTGGATTCTGACTCCTAGTGACCCTACAGGACAGAGTAGAACTGCCCCAGTTTCCAAGGAACGGCTGGGGGATTCGAACTGCTGACCTTTGGGTTAGCAGCCAAGCTTTTAACCTCTGTGCTACCAGGGCTCAATATATATAAAACTGTTTTGGATTTTCTAAAAGTTTACACACTTGTAATTTTCATATATAAACAGAATTTTACATATATAATTAGAAAAGCAAAACGATCAGCCCCACTAACAGAAAAATAGAATAAAGCAGAGGAAGCAAATAGGGAAGTTGATAGATCCCTGGAGACAACATTTATATTCAGAGGCTTCAATAAGTTTAGAATGAAGTTCTCACAATAACTTCTTGAAGCAGGACAGCCATATTCTAACAGACCCAACAAACCAGCAACCACCCGATTTCCAAGCCACAGCCCTTGGGAAAGCACAGGTACCCACTCTCACCGTTCATCGCGGGCATAAACGCCAGGTTGAAAATCTTCCCGACAAGTACCTCCATAAGGCCAACCTGCAAAGGAAGAACAGGAACTGAACTCAGGCAGCAGGTTTGCTCAGACCCAAATGGGCCCCTTGAGCTCAGCCCAGGGGTCTCCGTGGACCTCTGGGCAGGTTCCTTCTCCTCTCTGACCCTCAATTTCCTCAGCTGTAAAATGGGCTAGTGGCCCCAGCTCGGAGTCCTTGTGTAGTGAAAACAGTTAAGCACTTGGCTATCAGTCAAAAGGTTCATGGTTCAAGTCCACCCAGAGGCACCTCAAAAGAAAGGCCTGGTGACCTATTTCTGAAAAATCAGCCATTGAAAACCCCATCGATCGCTCGTCTACTCTGACGTACCCGAGGTTGCTATGAGTCAGAGCTGACTCCGCATCAGCTGGAAAGTTGGACCCTCACTCACCTTGCAAGGACGAGGTAAGGGTTACAGGCAAATCACGTGAAATGCCTGGCATTGAGCTTTTTCATGTATCATCTCCCTTAACTTCTCTAATCTTCAGTTTCTACATCTGAAAATGGGGGTGAATAATCCTTACCCCTAGGACGGATGTAAAAATCAGATGTAAGCTCCTATCTATAAAATGAAGTCCCTGGGTGGTGCCAATGGTTAACATGCTCAGCTGCTAACTGAAAGGTCGGTGGTTTGAGTCCACCCAGAGGTGTCTCAGAAGAAAGGCCTGGCAATCTACTTCTGAGAAATCAGCCACTGAAAACCCTACAGATCACACTTCTACTCTGACACACATGGGGTCACCGTGAGTTGGAATCGACTCGGAGGCGACGGGTTAGGTATAAAACACCTGCTGGATGGGTCCTCACAGCGGTAGGAACATGGGACTCAGATCCCAGCACTGTCTCTTACTAGCTCTGTAACCTTAGGCAAGTCCCTTAACTTCTGAGTTTGGAAACGATGATGGAGGACAGAATGAGGAAAACTTAAAAAAAAAAAAGCTTAAGATAGCTCAATAAAAATTCATTTATTTCACAATAAACGTTAGCTCCTTTCTCCATTTAGAGTCCAGAGATTTCAGCTCTAGTACCAACTCTGCCCGAACCAGCTGTGAGGCTTCGGGCAAGGCACGGCCTCTCTCTGGGCATCTGTTTCTCCACCGATACAATAAAGCTGGTGGTACCAATCCCTGGGGCTGCAGTAGTTTGGGTCAGAAAAGCTTCAAAACGAGCAACAAAGTGGATCTGACTCTTCTCTGCACAGGTGGAAATTTCATCCAAGCCTCTGTTGAGTTGGCTGTTAGTTAAAAAAAGGAGGGGGCATTTCTGAAGCTCTGGGGCAGGGGAGGGGGGATACCCCAGAATGAACGAGTAGGTGAAACAGAACCAAATGCTAGAATGTCAACATCTCAGATTCAGGGGCTCCTAGAAAAGCAGAATTTTAGGACCCCTTCTTTTAGGTAAGAAGGGATGGAGCCCTGGTGGCACAGTGGTCAAGTGTTCGGCTGCTAACCAAAAGGTCGGCAGTTTGAATTCACCAGCAGCTCCTGGGGAACCCTAGGGGCAGTTCTACTCTGTCTTATAGGGTCACTAGAAGTCAGAATCGACTCGATGGCAATGGGTTTTTTGGTTTAGGTAAGAAGGGAGGTTAGAAATTAGCCGAAACTCGTCCATTTTGCAGATGAGGAAACTGAGGCCTGGAGTGAGTTGATACTGCCCAAGGTCACAGGACAAAGCAAAGCCTCCTGACTCCAGGAAGGAAGAAGTCCCAAGGACACAGCCGCCCCCCAACCTCCGCGCCCTGCAGTGGAGAGATCTGGGCCAAGGGCCCCACCCAAGGCTGCCAGTTACGGTGGGACAGCACCACAGGCGGAGGAGAAAGAGCCAGGAGTTTGTGCTCTGCCCTTACTCACTCTGTGGGCCTCAGTCTGCAGAACGAGGCTGCTGACCTCCAAGGGCCTGACAGAACTAAAACCTGCGTTTCTCATTTCACACTAACTCCCCAGCCCCCAGGCAGCCTCTCAGGGATGCCCTGGGACTTCCCTGGGTTCCACTCTCAAAAGTAGCCCTGGGGTCCAGCCTTAGGACTTACATCAAAATTGCCCACATTTGAGGTTCTGAGGTTGAGGCTGGTCCTGCAGATAAACAAAACAGCCTGTTGGAAGCCGCAATTACCCAAGAATCAAAAGGTGCTTGCATTTAAGTAAACTACGAAAAGCCTCCCACCGACATCCTCACGGAGGTCTCTCTCCATCTGGGGGGTTAATAAAAACCATGCTGATTTCCACCTTTCTGAGCATTAACTACGTACCAGGCACGATGTTAAGGGCTTTAGATGTCATATTCTTTTTTCTTTTATTAAAAAGATGGAACACTTCAGGGATTTGAGTGTCATCTTCAAGCAGAGGACAGGCTTAATCTTCTCTGTATCCTTCCGATTTTAGTATATGCGCTGCTGAAGCAAGCACTAGATACCATATTCTACATGCCAGGTTCAAATCATAGCAGCTGTGGGACAGGAGCCCACGGGTGGTGCAAATGGTTAAGAGCTCAACTACTAGCCAAAAGGCTGGCAGTTTGAACCCACTCAGAGGTGCCTCGGAAAAGAAGCCTGGCAATTTCCTTCCAAAAGGTAACAGCCTTGAAAACCCTATGGAGCAGTTCTACTCTGCACGCATGGGTTGCCGTGAGTCAGAACCAACTGGACTGCAACTAAAAACAACAAGCTGTGGGACCTTGGTCAGATGACTTAACCTCTCTATGCCTCAGTTTCCTCGTCTGCAAAGTAGGTGGCTGCAAGGACTAAATGAGGTAATTCATGTGAAGTGCTTAGAACTGAGCCTGGCATAAAGTGAGTGCTCTGCACACATTAGTAATGGTCACTACCTCTCTTAATCCTTACAGCAACTCCATGGAGGAGGGACTGAGGCTCCGGGGGAAACTTGTCTCGACCACAGAGCTAAGGAGGGATAGTGCCAGGACTCACACCCTGAACCTGGATTTTCAGCCGCTAGGCTATTCTGAGTTATGTACCCTGGTGGCGTAGCGGTTGAGTGCTACAGCTGCTAACCAAGAGGTTGGCAGTTCGAATCCACCAGGCGCTCCTTGGAAACTCTGTGGAGCAGTTCTACTCTGTGCTAAAGGGTCACTATGAGCTGGAATCGACTTGACGGCAGTGGGTTTAGGCTATTCTGAGGAGTAGGGCCCGGGGCCTGGATTTGAGACCTCACTCTGCACTGTGAAGGTCTCAGTCTCACTGCACCTGAATCTTACCTGCAAGCCTACAACCCCACCTGAAAGAGCCCAGACCAGACCCTTGGGGCAGAACATCATTTGGGACATTCAAAAGGATCAGCACAACCTCCAGCAGGAGAGAAGCAAATCTTCTCAGGGGAGAAGACGCTCTGCTTCAAACATATTTTATTCCTCCCTGACTTCGCTTCTGTCCCTCACTCCCCATTTGCCACTCCATTCTCACCACACCCAAGCTCTTTCCCTCCCAGTGAAGTCTGCCTTCACCGCTGTCCTTGCCAGAAGGCCCAAGCTCTTCCTGCGGCTGGCCCCTTCTCATTCAGGCTTCAGGTGAACATTACTTTCTTAGAAACTTCTGGAAGGCTCTTATTAGCATCAAATTATGAACACTTCCCATTGTAGGCTGGATAAATATTTGTTGTAAAAAGACTAGGCACATGCTGAAAATTTTACATGCAGTCTCATTTAGTCTTGAAATGGAATTAATAATAACACTTCCATAGGCTGATGTCAACAATTAAATGAATTAAAGCACATTTAGGACATAGCTCAATGCCTGGTACACAGACAATATTCAATAAATAATAGTTATTATTATCATGATTCCTGTGAGGTAGGGACTGCTATCCCCATGTCCAAATGAGAAAACAGGCTCAGAGAGGCAAAGCCACTTGGCCAAGGTCACACAGCCAGTTGGTGGTCACATCAGGATTTGAGCCCATATTTCTTGGCTCCAAAACCTGTGCTGTAACCACTTAACACAGTGCTAGGTCAGATAAGCCTATGTCAGCTCACAGCCTCTCTATGTACTTGCTGTGTGGCCTTGAGTAAGTAAATGTACCTCTCTGATCTTAGTTTTCTTCTCTTTAAAAGAGGAGAATAATGGCCCTAACTTCACAGGACCATTTTGAGAGCTAAACAAAATAATAGTCATCACGTGCCTAGAGCAGAGCTGGCACACATCATTATTGTTATTGATGTCGTTGACGTTACTGACAGTAGGTTCTCTCTACTAAGCTCACAGCTTCACCCACCCTGCCCAGCATGTGCTAGCAGACTTGACAGTCACAGTCCATTTCCACCTTCGAGGCCTCTGGATTTGCTCAGCCCCGGACAACCATGCCAGCAGAACCCTAAGGCTCCCTGGTGGCCCCTCTGTGAGCCGGCCACAGCCACAGCACTGCCAAAGTTGCCCTTCTGAGGAGCAGGAGCCCAAGGCAGAGAAACTCCCTTACTTGTCTAGCTTGGCATCAATCATGAGCTTATCTCCCTCCACGGAAAACGTGGCCAAGAGGTCTGTGTCCTGCAGGGAAAGGGAAGAACAAAGTATCAGCACCGTCATAAAATTAGCACTGTTTGCTGAGGACCCACTGTGTGCTGGGTGCTGCCCAGGTGCTTCATGAACACTGAGCATGACAACACGCTGTTCCCAAGGCCTTGGTCAACTCCCCTTTACAAGCTGAGACCTCCAACAATGCTCACCACGTAATGGATGGTTTTTCCCTCTCCTGGGAGTGAGAAATCACAAACTGCCCACATTCACTATTGTTCACAAGTAAGTCACATCCAGGACTGAGTGCACGTTTCTCAGAAGGGCAAATGCCACAGGATACCAATGACTGGGATGTGAGATGTTTACCAAGTTTATCTGAGACGTGCCAGTTCTAAAAGAGAGGGGTCCACTGGGATGGTCATTAAAAAAGTCAAAAACAACAACAAAAAAGGAAAATAATGGTTGGCGAGGATGAGGAGAAATTGCAATCTTCGTGCATTGATGGGATTATAAAACAGTGCAGTCACTATGGAAAACAGTCCAATGGTTCTTCAATAAGTTAAACATAGTTACCGTATGACTCAGCAATTCCACTCTGGGGTGCGCACCCAAAAGAATTGGAGACAGAGACTCAAACAGTTGTTCATACAGCATTATTCACCATAGCCGAAAAAGCGGGAGCAACCCCCGTGTCTACCAACTAATGAAATGGATAGAAAATATGTAGTATATTCATACGATGGAATAGTATTCACTCATAAAAAAGGAATGACGTTCTTATACAGGCCACAGGTGGGCTTTGAAAACATGCTGAGTGAAAGAATTCAGACACAAAAGACCAAATATTGTATGATTCCACTTGTATAAAATATCCAAAATAGACAAATACACAGAGACAGAAAGCAGATAGTGGTCACCGGGGGCTGGCGGGAAGGGAAAAACGGGAGTGACTGCTTACTGGGTGTGGAGTTCCTTTTGGGGTGATGAAAAAGTTCTAGAACAAGATGGCAGTGATGATTTACCATGTTGATAATGTACTAGGTACTGAAATGTACACTTTAAAATGGAAAGTTTTATGTTATGGGTATTTTACCACAATTAAAAAAAAAAAAAAAAAACACGGGACGAGTCTTGCTGCCTACAAAACCCACTTTAGACGACCCACTGCAGATAGGACTGGGTATCCTCCCTGCCAATCGTAACTGTCCCGCCCCCTAGGAGAGGGCATAGAAGGTCCCTACTCGTTCCCTCTCCAAGTAAGAAGCCTTTTGGTAGGAAAATCCCTCCCCACCCCTACCCCCCAAAATAAACAAAATTAAAAAATTGGCTTTATGAAAAAAAATAATCTCTCACCAGATTCAAGTGATAGCATTAGTAATGGTAAGGATAACAATCATTGTGGGGAACAACTGGGGCTCTGACTGTATATGGCATGGGAGATCGCCCTGGGGAAGCGGCGTTTGAGCTGAGGACTGAAGGATATGTAGGACTGAGGCAAGCGAAAAAGACGTGGGAAAATCAGGCCCAGAGAGCAGAGTAACCCACCCAGAGACATGCAGCTAAAAGTGGTAAAAGAATAGAGGCATCATCTGGCCCTAAAGCCACACTCACACAGTCACCAGACTGGCGACCAAGCACGGGGACTTGAAGGGATCTGTGGGTCCCAGGGGACTACATGGCCGTCTTGAGGCCCAGCTGAGGGTTGTCCACCCCCAGACACTCACCACGTCAATGAGGCAGATGGTGGTCTCGACATCGTTGGGCTGGGAGACCATGATCTCACTTGTGGCAAACACCTTCACCAGAGCCTTGTCCTTCTGCAGCGTCACCGTCGGCGGGTTCGGCACCTGGATCTTGATGGTGAGTGGGAGAGACTCGGGGTACTGCTGAAAGACCTGAGGGTGGCACCGGGTCAGGGTGAGTGGAGGGTCATCAGCGAGCCTCTAAACATATAGCACAGGAGCTTCATGCTCAGGTGCCTTCAGGTTCTACAACATCACAGCTTGAGTCCCACAAACAGCATGCAGAGCCCCGGCCCACTGGGGGATGTGGGCAAGGTGCTGCCCTCCCTGGACCTCTCACGCGGGCCCTTTGTGATGATGAAATATAAGAGGGCTGGCAAAGCCTCCAGGTCAACGCCCGACACGTGGAACTGCTCACGGCCTGGCATTCTGCCAAGGTGGGGTTCCTGTGGGCACCGGATCAGGGCTGGACATGGAAAATAGCATCAAATTGTCACCACAACCCCATGAAGTGTTATTTTCTCCATGTGACAGGTGAGAAAACTGAGGCTCAGAGGGAAATTGAGGCTCGGGGCCAATTGTCCACGGCCAGCAGGAGTGTTGAGATTCAATCCCAGGTCTGTGTGACTCAGAAGCTCAGGCCCTTTCCTATTCTCCCCCTGCCTCCGGACACCCTTCCTGCAGCAAGGGAGCCCACAGTTCAGGGCGTTTCCTAGCGAAATTCGAGAGGAAAGCCAGGGCTGTCTCACCCACCTGGATTTGCTGGGGCTCCTGAGACCCAGAGTGGAAAGGATCTGAGCCTGTTTGCTGCACACTGATCGTCGAATTACTCAGCTTTTGGTGAAAGGACAATTCACCAAATGTCTAGCTTGCCAAGCTTACTAAATAACTGATTTACCAAAAAATATATATTTTCAGGGATACTCTTTTTAATATATCAAATAAATGTAAATATATGGGCAAAACCATAAAATTGCTTTTAAAAGAAATATAAAGGAACCTGTTAAAATGGAAAGCTTTCCATATGCAATGCATGGCCCTGCAGGTCATGGTCCTAAGACGAATCTGTTCATTTTCCTGAGCACATTTAAGGTGGAGACTATTTTGGCCAAGCTCTTGGTCATTTGGTAAACCTGGTCAGTTCAATCAGTTGGCCACTCAGTGAATTCACCCTTTGGCAAACTGGCTTTCAACAAGCCAACTATTTGGTGAACTAGCTTTTTGAAGGGGATGTCCCAACCACCCCCACTGGAACCCACAGAGTCTCTAAGAATTAGCAACACTTTCACTCATGGGACACCAGAAGGTAACTTGGCCCTCTCCCCTCACAGAGGCAGGAGACCTGGGATGTCTTCCCAGCTGTGCTCCAGCCTCTCCCAGTGATGCCACCTCAGCCTGTGTCTCCAAGACACATTCTCCTGTGCCCATCCTCAAGCCCGCTTCTCACAGACCCAGTCCAGTTTCAAGGCCTGAGTTCCTGTTCTGGCCCAGCTCTGCCACTGAGACTCAGTTTCCCCATCTGTATAAGGGGTGTCCACTTCCCTAATGGTCCCGTGGATGATGGGTGATTAGAACCAAATGAGTGGATTCTCAAAGTATTTCATAAGCATGTGCAGAGCACATGGGAGGTGCTTCAATAAATGAAAGGTTCAGTTAATTGAGGGGTCCACCTGCCTCCTGAGCTGCCTTAGTTACCACGATGTTCGATAAAGTGTGCTTCTGTCATTTGGCTTTCAACCACATGAGGGTGATGGTGATCATTTGTTGAGTTTGGTGTTTGTTGTAGATTGTTGGGAGGAGGGGGTGAAAGGAGGAAGACTTTTCAATCTCTTCTCCCCCAGAGGCCCTCTCCTCCCTTGCTTCCTTCTTGGAATTCTACCCAGAACTAGACAGGGCACATCGAGAAGAGATGAAAATTGTCAAAAATGCCTGTAAATTACAGCAACCCTTTACACCTGTGTAATGCTTACTGCGTGTGGACTTTTTTTTCAGCAAGGTGCCGTGTAAAGGGCCTGGGGCCAGAGCAGGGACCAGAAAGACCCTGTCTCTGTTTCAACTGTATATGGACACTAATTGGACAAGACTGTTTTTCCTTCCCTTTTTTTAAAAAAAAAAAAAAAAATTTTAACAGTTTTGTAGTTGTTAACAACACTAACAATACTTAACATTTGTCAAATGCCTGCGCTGTGCTTGGGTTCAGATCCCAGGTCCACAATCACCCTGTTTTCTGAACAAGAAAACTGAGGCTCAGAAAGACAGTCATTTGTCCAAGGTAATATGGTCGGAACGTTTTAAGTTGGGATTCAAATTCAGGTCTGTCGACACCAAAGGTATGGCTCTCCCCTCTAAGCCACCGTGGACACACCATGTGTCTGGCCCTGGACTGGCATGGCATATGCATTATCCCCTTTACCCTCATCCATGAGCCTGTGGAATAGATGTTAGTATCCTTTTACGGCAGGTGAGGACACTAAGGCTCAGAGAAGTCAAGTGTCTTGCCCCAAGTCACACAGTGAGGAAGTGGGCAGGCCAGGATTAGATCTGTGCAGGCTGGTCCACTGCTAGAGCTCAGGATCTTTCCACCCCAACCGCGTCACAGAGATCTGGCCTCCAAGCCTTTGTCACTGCATTTCAAGGAGGACCAGGGCACCCCACTCTAGCGGTGAGCACCTTCCCTTCCAACCTGGTTCCTGGGACAGCTGGAAGGAAGGTGAGCCTGAAGACAACATCACCGTTTGCCTTACATACCTTAGGAACCAGCGCCCCCAGCGTGGATGTGGTAAGCGGAGGAAGCTCTGCAAACTGCAAGACAGAAGAGTCCTGTGAGTCCCTGAGGGTACAGGGACAGAGAGGAGTTCCTTACACAGTGACTAAACCCCTACTTGCTTGAAGACAACCACTAACGGCATCTTCTCCCCCTTAAAGAAACAGCAAGAGCCCTTTGGAGGCCCTGCCCATCCGGCAGGCCACATGGTCCACAGTAGCCATTTTGGGCTTCACTGGCCTGGGCCAGTTAAGCTCACCACAGACACCCTTCCAGAGCAGAAGCCAAGACCCGAATCACAGGCATCCTGAATCTGTCTTCTCTAAAAACTGTAACTTTGTATTCAAACAAGGTGAGCACCAGCAAGTCCTATTTGCATAACGCAGTGTCCACCGCATTCATGACTTGCACCATATCCCTGGGAAACCCTGGTGGCTTAGTGATTAAGAGCTACAGCGGCTAACCAAAAGGTCGGCAGTTCAAATCCGCCAGGCACTCCTTGGAAGCTCTATGGCACAATTCTACTCTGTCTTATAGGGTCACTATGAGTTGGAATCGACTTGACCGCAACAGGTTTGGTTTTGGCTTTACCATATCCCTGAGCCACCTGTTACTTTTATTTACTTTCTTCTTTAAATTGAATTATTTTTTAAAACCTCAAATGCTCTTTTTTTTAAAGGAAATTCATAAGGCTATTAAAAATGGGAAGCTAGATCCACTTGACAGAAAGAGATAGTAGTTTTAAAAATCAATGCAATAAAAACTAAACAATGCCATTACGTTCTAGGTGGATATTATTGCCTGCGTAGGGCTTTGAGTGTGAGCCCTGTTCTGTCTTAGTTAAAAAGAGGGCACTAATCAGTGCAAGAGAGGGCTGGCTATGCACTGGGACCAAATGGAGACTTTCCTCATGATGGAATCAGTTTGACATGATCTGTCTTGTGCTTCCTCAGAGAACACTTTGTTCATAGTGAAGTTTATCGAGTGAAATACGATGTCTGAAAAACTCAAATTGTTCAAAAACAACAAATAGGTGAGTAGGTAGATAGACAGACAGATAGGAAGTAAATGTGGCAAAATAATAACAACTGGTGAATCCAGGTAAAGGGGACATGGGTGTTCATTGCACTACTCTGCAACTTTTCTAAAGGCTTAAAATTTTCAAAAGAGAAGGCTTGGGGAGAAAAATAACTCTGGAGCATACCTATGGGTGGTAGTTTATGTTTACGTATCGTTTAGTTTCTTATTCTAAAAATTTATACTGAGATACATAAATATATATATACACATATATTATGCTTTTTAAAAAGGCTTGGAATAAAATTGAATAGGGAGCAACTTTCTCACCATATTATGATTTGATGTCACCTAATGCCATGTCTGTGAACCATCTAAAATCCCCCTGGGCAGCATGCTTGGGTAAACACTGACACAATGATTACATACCCAGGAATTGAAGATGAGTCAAGGGGTGAACTGTCTACAGTTCTCACTTTAAAGAAATTGTCCTGAGGCTATGGGGACAGGAAAGGATCAAGAGGGAGCTGTTTGCTGCCCAGCCCACTCACCCCCTGATGGGGCCATGGCTCACCATGCCATCAGTGATGTCAATATCCAGTGCCCCTTGTTTCTGCAGGAGAGTCAGCACTGAGCCCAGGAAGTTGGCAGAAATGGCCAGTTGGGAGTTGGTGTTGTCGCCCATGGGGGGCAATTCTGGCATCTTCTGCCTGGGAGCCATAGCTGGCCGCCCCAGTGGATAGTCGATGAGGTCGCCTCCAGCCTCCCCAACCAGAGTCTGAGGGAACAGAGAGGAGAGGAATCATGGGGAGGGGCACGGGGAGAAGAAGGGACGGGGGAGGCCAAAGGCTGGGGTGAAGCTGCAACTCTGCCTCCAGGATGCCTTCTCTGATTAAACCCATTGGGCCTGAGTGATTTCTTCCTTTATGGCCCCCAACTCTTCTTCAATTTTTGATGGAAACTCTTGCAGTTCCCGCTTTATAATCACTTATAATTATGCCATGGCACATTACCATATATTTTAGATATGTATATGACCCAGATTCACTACCACCTCACCCCTGCCATAATGAATTAGCACATTTATCTGTCTGCACAATACACATTGGTTTTTACGATCTTTAAAGACCACACTCCTCTCCGTGGCCCACAGGGCACTGTGTGATCTGCCTCAGAGGGCCTCTCCAGCCTCATCTCCAGCCACTCTGTCCTTCAACCTCCGCAGCCCAGCCTTGTCAGTTGGTCACACCACCTCACCACCCCCACTATGGCGCCTTTGCACATGTTGTGCCATCCTACACACTCTTCTCTTGTTAAGTCCCACTCATGTGGAAGGCTTCAGATCAAGCGTCACCTCCTCCAGGAAGTCCTCTTTGATCTCCCTAGATAGATAATATCCTCCTGCTTTAGGCCTGATAACCTTGGATCCTCTTTTATAGCACTCATGATCTATAATTTCATTTTTTTGAGTGATTCTTTGATGATCTGTCCCCTCCAAGAGATTTTAAGCTCCATCAGGGGAAGACCTTGTCTCTGTTGTTCACTACTGGACCTCCATCACCCAGCCCTCAGACCTTGCGTACAGCAGGTACCCATATCTCTTGAATGAGTGTTTATGAATATACTAGGCATGCATATGCATGTGTTCACAGGTGTGACTGTGTACAGGGGAACATGTGTGTACACCTGCACCTCTGTATCTGGTAGAGCAAGTAGGGAAAGTGTCCATGTTTGTGCAGCCTAGGAGAAATATGCACTGTGTGTGCCCATGTACAATTAGGGGCCAGATTCAGTGATATGCTGGAGCCAGCTCATACCAGCTCATGAGAGCCAGTTGTACACACCCACATTCAGTGACATCCATCAGTAGCCTGAAATCAGCCACGGTGGGAGTATTTACAGCACACAAATTGGCAAACACTATAAATCAGGGCTCTTTTTTTTTTTTTTTAAATCGGGAAGAGCCCACTGTTAAAAGCTTAATAGCACCCTGCTGGCCATATCATTCCTCTAGCAAACTCAAGCCTGTAGCAGCAGCTCTAGTAGCTAGAAGCTAGGTTGTCCGAGTTCTGATTCTAAGTTCACAGTTATTAGCTGTGTGACCTCGGACAAGTGGTTTCACCTTTCTGTGCCTCGGCCCTCTCACCTGTGAAATGGGTTCAGTAAGAGTGCCTACCTCATATGTTTGCTATGAGGACGGACTGAGTTAATCTACGTAAAGCACTTGATAAGTGTTGGCAGTGATAATGTTTCCTAACATGGCTTCAAAAACGTCCAAATGTTGCTTCTTAGGCACTCAGCAGGAACCCTAGGGGACCCTCACCCACACCCTGCCTTCAGGGACGAGAGCTACTTCCCCTTGCTCCAAAGCCCAGGTACTCACATTGAGGTCTAGCTCCAGGAATTCCCCAGTCACAAGCGGAAGGCTGGAGAAGGTGTACTGGACGCTTCCCAATATCCCCAGAGGAATCAGAGCTGCAGGCAAAGAAAGGGGTCCTAGGAGGTCCCCCTAACCCACCGAGAGGCCCCCCTTCCTCGTGCCATGCTGCCAGGGGCCCAGGCTCCAGATTCAGGCACTGAGGAAAGAGCAAGAACGCTGCCTCTTCCTTTCTGCAAGACCTCAGGCAAGTCATTACACCTCTCAGAACCTCAGTTCCCTCCTCTGTAAAATGAGTTTAATGTAACACCTCAGACTACATGGAGGAGGCTCAGTGAGATCCCGAACAATGATAAGCCTTGTAAACTGTCAAGCAATGTGCAGCAGGGAGGAAGGTTAGGGATCCACAAAATAGAGCTGAGTTGAAGCTGACATTTCTCTGACTGCTTAGTGATGAACAGCCCCACCTCTGGCCTTTTCCTCCCTCATCCCTGGCCACAGAAGGAGAGCTTTTTACCTGCCTGAGAAAGTCATCCTCAAACTCCATGGAGTCCCAGAGAAGCAGGGGCACTATCAGAGAGGACAGCCCTGTATGGCTATACAGGCTGCAAAATACAACTGGAGATACTGCCATGTGGCCCTCGTGAAAGGAGACCCCTGGGATTGTGCAGTGCACGAACTACACAACCGTATGGGGCAGCCCTGGAGTGAGCCCAGCAATATTCACTAAGAGGTCCAGGAAGGGGCTGGGGTTTGGTCCTTGTTTCCCAGGTCTGAGGACCTGGACAGTCTCCATGGTGCCTCACATTATTCACTTGCCCAGTCCCTCTGTGGTTTGAAGCTAGACCCTTCATTTTAGAGATGGAGAAACTGGGAAAAGTCTTTCCAAATTCACCTGGCTCTCAGGCTGAGCTACGGCTTGAACCCAGCTCCCTGACTCCTAGTCCAGGGCTGTAGCCTTCCAGGTCCATGTAGAAACTCCTCCCTCTGGAACTTGGGGGGATTGGCCCCTCTCTCAGACACCACCCCACCACACTTCAAGGGCCTGATGGTGGGTCTGCCTCCCCCTGTGCTACCTCCCCCCCCAGATATCTCTACGTCCCCAGGGCCTTCCCTGGGGCTGGGCCCAGAGCAGGCACTAATAGGTGTTGGCTGAATGAAGCAAAGCAGGAAGGACTTACAGTCCACGAGACCCAGCTGGTCGTTGACAAGGCCCAGCACCACGTCCACGATGGGGCAGAGCTGTGAGGGAGAAAGGGCCATGAAGTAAACTCCAGTGATGTCACGGGGGCCAGGGGAGGGGGGTACACCAGTAATAACAGCACCAGTAGCTAACATTTACTGACTGCTTGCTGGGTGCTAGGCACATCGTGGGGAAGGTTCTAGCATAATTCCCATTTTACAAGACAGTGAAACTAAGATTCAGAGAGAGGATGTGACTAGCCACATAGCTGGGAAGTGCCTGAGCTGGGATTCAAACCAGAATGGTGTGAGTCTCCAGCTTCATCACCTCCCTCCTTCGTTAATCTGCCCCTCTACACTCCTCAGGGTCCTGCCCAGGCTCCAAGAGCATAACCCCAAGCCCTGGGCTCCCTCTGTCCCTCTGGGTCATCTGCATGCCCCAGGGAGGGGGCCTGGACAGTGGCACCTTGGACAGGGGAAAGTCTAAGTCTCTTGACCCCTGTCCCAGGACAGGTTCTTACCACGTCAGGGAGGACGTTGACCAGGACTCGGTTCACTAAGTTGTCCACAAGGTTGGGGAGAAGACTAAGGAGAGAATTGTAGAATGAGGACAAGGCTCACAGCCACAGAGGGGCTCATCAGGCTTGTCCACGCTGGGGGTTCCTAGCCCAGCGAGAACCTTGGGTGCTGGAACATGGTTCTATAAAGCTGGAAGGACACTGTACTTTCACTCTGGGCCAAAAGGACAGGCTACCCAGGCAAATTGTTTGGCGTTTCATTCATTCATTCACTCATTCATTCCTAACAGACAAATGTTTTTTGAGGTCTACAATGGGCCAGGCTGTGATGTTTCTCACTTTTAATGGCAAAAGTCATCACAACCCTGGTTCCCTCCTGCTCATCGGACCCACTGATGGGCTGTTCACTGCAGCTTTGCATCACTTTCCAAGAGGGAAAATGAGTGTATTACTTTATCCAAGCATCTAACACAGGTTTTGGTACATAGAAGGTACTCAGTAAATGTCAGTGGAAGGGAGGGAAGGAGGAACACTGGCCAATAAAATGTTGTCATGTGGTTCACAAGAAAGGACTGGTTGTCGGTCCGAAAAAGATTGGGAGACATGACCCATTTTCAGACAAGGAAACTGAGTCCAGAGAAGTGGCCCAGAGCAAGTTCTAAGTACATTACACAACTCTTAACTAAACCTCCTAGCCAGTTAACTAAGGGCAAAAATAAGCAATTCACCCATGGACAAGATGCACAGATAGGCAGACAGATAGATTTGTAATCCCAGTATATGTTTCCACAGGCCCTGCAGTGATAGGGGTAATGAGGGAAGCATGGCCCAGTTTGTTGTTGTTTATACACTGTCAAGTTTATTTCGACTCACAGCGACCCTATAGGACAGAGTAGAACTGCCCCATAGAGTTTCCAAGGAGCGCCTAGTGGATTCGAACTGCCGAACTTTTGGTTAACAGCCGTAGCTCTTAACCACTACGCCACCAGAGAACTGGTATTAGCTGAATGAAGCAAAGCAGGAGGGATCACTGACAACCTGACTCCTAAAAACTGGTCCCCACCCCACCTCCACGGAGCGCTGCCTGTGCCCGCCTGCAGAGGCTGTAGCTGGCTGTCCAACGTTGTGCCAGTCGGACAAAGCAAAGAAGTCCTTCAGGTAAAATCCTAATTAGAACATTTCCTCCAAAGCTCACTATGCACTTCGGTCTTCCATTTAAGTGGATCCGCCTTACAGGGCCTTATCTTGATTCCAGTTCTGGGGTGAGAAGTGTCTGTGTATGTGTGTGCATGCATGTGTGTGCACATGAGTGTGCGTAAGCATGCATGCATATGTGCATGTGTGTGTACGTGTGTTAGGGGCATAGTTTGAAGTTCATTCATATGTATTTAGGGCACAGACTGTTTTCCCCTTCTAGGAAATTATCCAATAAACACATCTGCTCATGTGTGAAATGGTGTACATAAAAGGTTATGCATTGTAGCCCCATTCGAGCAAAAGATTAGGCAAGCTGAAATACCCAACAAGAGTGGGATGGGCAAATAAATGGCAGTTCATGCAGATAATAGACTGTTACACAGCTGTAAAAAAGCTAAACACCAAGGAAGCTCTCCATGTCCAGATACAGAAAACTCCAAAGAGAGTAAATGAAATAAGCAAAGTGTGAAACAGTGTGTATCTATAGTATGCACCCATTTGTGTGACAAAGGAGGATGGAAGAGAAGAGTCTACAGCTCATGTTTGCTCCCATTTATATAAAGAACCTGGAAGGAAACTCAAGAAAGGAAGATCCATGGTGAGCTTGGAGAGACAGGGCAGATGGGAGACAGGGCTGGAGGAAGGCTCTCCACTGGGCATTTTTATCATTTTAGATTTTTACCCATGTATTACCAAATATATTTTCTAGTGAAAAACATAAATGTGAAAATATGTAAGGTGTGCTTCTGTCCCCCTCGTTCCCCTCACTGGGGCCGCAGGGGCCAATTCTCCCTGCCTCTACCCACCCTGAACCAGAAACAAAGACTCAGAGACGCTGATATGAATCAGAAAGATTTGGAATCAAGTTGCACAATGAGTTTTTCTGTTCCCAAAGTCTAGATAAGATGAATGCTGGTGGGATTGGCCAAGGAATTAATAAGACAGAAGGGGAAGGAGCAGAGGGCCGGAAGCCTGGAAGAGAGAGGCCAAAGAAGGATCTCCCACGATGAAGATCAAGGAATGAAGAGAAAGGGACTCAGTTCTGAGCAGTCCTGAGTGTGTGCTTGTCCAAGACCACTACCTGGGGACGGCGTAGCAGTTAATACAGAGACACACGAAACATATCTGGACAGAAAGTGGGAACTTGGCTATAGGCAATACCTAGATTATGGACAAATTCCATTCCCAAGTCTGTCTTTGAGTCAAATTTGTACATAAGTTCGAACTGTTGGGTACAATTTGTATCTAAGGTCAGTTAGTCAAATGTCTGTCTTATTATATAGTATATACTGTATCTTTCTATGCATAAAAAACATTAAAGAAACACTTTCGGATACACTAAAACATCTTTAACATAATAATACAGTAATAATAAAAATAATATTTTGATGCACTTTGCAAAGTAGCACCCATTTGTTATTATGAATCAGTGTATATACCTCGAATTTTTAATATAATAGGCTTTATGGGGGTTGGTTCATAACTATGGGCTGTACATAAATCAGACACTCATAACCCAGGGACTGCCTTACTTTATAGCGAGGGTGTGATAGAAAAAACTCATGCCCTGACCAAGCTTGAATTGAACAGAACCAACAGAGAAACTTCCCCAGGAGTTGGGGTACCAATGGACATGCCACCCCTGTTAGATACATATTCATAAACTCTTAAAATGTGCCAGATCCTACACTAAATGTTTTATATCCATTCTCTCAATCCCCAAGGGGAAAAGAATTACTCTCATTTCACAAATGAAGAAACTGGAGCTTGGAGAAGGCAACTGAGTTGCCCAACGTCACACAGCAAGGAAATGGTAGAGTTAAGATTTGAACCCAAGTCAGCTTCTAGAGCCTATTCTCTTAATCATTATGAATCAAGATTGCAATCGGGATTGCAAAGCTGCAGGCATGTATCATCAAACTATTCTTCAGGTTGGCTGAAGCCCCACATCCTGGGTTGAAGGCACACCACCTAGTGCCCAGCCATGGAAGCGCTAGACCAGGGCCAGAGGTAAGAGTATGGATGGCTCAGCATGAGTCTTCACTACTCCTGCAGAATCACTCTTCTGCCCACACCAGTGCCCATGGGTAGGTGGGTGGTGCCATTTTGTTTGCCAAAGACAGACCACTCTACCATCTCCCAAGGCACTCCCCTTTCCAATGGTACTCACCCTCTCAGCAGCTTAACTTTGATGCCCCCCAGAAGGGTGTCACATCGTTCAACAACCAGCCGAGGATAACCCGCTCGATCCATGGTCAGCCGGACCTTGGCCGTGATGTTCACTTCCACCGCAATGTCCAGGAAGCCAATAAGACTGGATGAGACCAAGAGGCCAGGGAAACAATGAGTCACACCTCAACCGCCAGGCAGTTCACACTATCCAGGCCAGCCCGGCACCTCCCCACCTCAGGCTTTTGCCCTTGCTGCCTGCCATCAATTATGCCCCTTCCTGATCTTTATGGGTCCCAAACCAGGAAAACTTCTTTGATCCCTAAAGTAAATAATAATAAATGAACTCCATGTATAAATTCTGGTTTCCAAGGTAACCATCCAACCACCTAGCTTTGTAGACATTGACCTCATCTTATGGGGATAAATCTATGCAAAAGCCCACCCTCTGAGGTCCCCTAATAAGCACCTGCTGTATGGCAGGCGGAGCCCTGGTGGCACAGTGGTTAAGACCTTGACTGCTAACCAAAAGGTCAGCTGCTTGAATGTACCAGTCGCTCCTCGCAAACACTACGGCGCAGTTCTACTCTGTACTGTAGGGTTGCTATGAGTTGGAATCAACTCAATGGCGACAGGCTTTTGGTTTTACATGGCAGGCACTATTCAGGGAGGCATTTTGCTTGCCTCCTCTCACTTATGGCCACAGCCACCTGGAAAAGGAGGTGGTCTTATTATTCCTGTTGCAGGGGAAGACACTAGGGCACACTGACATTGAGATTGGACCAAGGTCATGCAGCTTGTAAATGAGAGAGTCAAGATTTGAACCTAAGCTGTGACCTGACTCCAGCCTCCCAGCTCTTAACTACTGCTCTAGGCTGCCCTCACTGCCAACACGGACATCAAGATGACCTTGAGGCAAGACATGCACTGGCCTGATAATTCCTATTTTATGGACCAAGGGACTGAGGCGTAGAGAGAGGAGATGACGTGCCCAAGATCTCCCAGTGAGGACATGGGGTGGTAGGGGCGCCTCCAGGGCCGAGGACACACACCTCTTCCCGTTGATGGCCACGCGGGTGTACAAGCTCAGGTAGACGCCGACGCCAGGCAGCAGCCGCACAGACACCCGAGGGAGGGTCAGCTCCACAATGCGAAGCCTACACGGGATGGGGGCAGAAAGCGCTGGGGAGGCCAGCCCCCCCCCCAACCTGGGGAGCGCCTCCCTCACACCCTGTCTGTCCCACACTCATTCCTCCTGACTCTCGGGAGACCTGAGGTTCATGGACAGAACTTGGAAAACAAAAAAGTTGCAGGCAAAAGTTGCCACCATCTGTGATCCCACTGCCCAGGGACCACCATTCACATTTCTGTTTCCTCAGAATCTCTTTTCCATGTAAAGATGCCATTCCTTCTCCCTGACCCTGCCCCTCTTCACCTGAGTCTCTCCTGCGCATTCTTCAGACTTCGGCACAAGTCTTCTTCTTCCAGAAAGCCTCCCCTGACCTCCCAAGGTAGGTGAGCTTCCCCATACACACATCCTCATCACCCCATGAAATTCTCTTGTCATTGTTGCAATTGGATCATTATTTACAGGCTTCTTCCTCAATGCCCATGCACCCCAACTGCCTGCAAGTTCTGTGAGGACAGGGGAGAGGTATCTTTTCTTGGCCAAACACTGGGTCATGTCCCCAATGCAAGCACAGTGTGCCACCCGTAGCAAGAACTCTAAGTACTTGTTTCATTAAATAATGAATATGAGGAGACGGCTGGCACAGTTGAAATTATACATGTAATTTTAAATCCTTGGGCTTTTTCCATTTAAACTATATTACTATGACCTTTCTACAGATGAGGAACCTGAAACTCAAAGAGAGAGGAAAAGGATGGCCCAAAGTTACACAACAAATATAAAAGGTCGAGTTGGGACTCAGCTCAGACTGTTTCATGGCAAGACTCCAAACCATGTAACTTGGGACTTTGAAGATGATCTTGACACCAAGCCCTGAAGTGTATGGGCACTTAAAGACCATCCCTCCCCCAACCCCAGGCCTCTGGGGGTGACCGCCCCTGTTTGTAGTTTGGTCAGTTGAGACCAGCCCTTTCTTACCCCGTGATGCCCTGCACAGTGCTGAGGATGCCGCCCTCGCCGAGCACACCCAGAACGCCTCCTCCTCCAAGAAGTCCTCCGTCACCAAGGAGACCTCCCCCGCCGAGCAGGCCACCTTGGCCTGATAGGATGCCATCAGCCGCCAGCATACCCCCAGTCCCCAGCAAACCACCTGGGCCCAGGGCCCCAGTGGCCACTCCAGGTGGGATTTCTCCAGGCCGAATCTCTCGCCGGTGAAGCCTGCCAACGGTTGGTGCGCCCTCTGCTGACCTGTACTGTCCATGGCCCCTATGGCCACCATACGCATTCTCGGCATTGCGGTAGTCACTATTTCGAAGGTCCCTGATGTTTCCATCTGACTCTAAAATCTCCCCATATCGGTATTTGCCCCCCAACTGTGCGGCGTTGTCGTTGGTCTCGATGTGACCATACTTGTAATTACCACCAAGCTGTTTGCCATTGGTATATTTTGGGGGTGGCCCTCGGATATGGAAGTCGTTGTAGGGAACACCACCAACACCTCGGGGGAATTCAACGTGTCTGTAGTCATCGTAATGGTGTCGGCCACCGCCCAAAAGACCACTACCACCCAAGAGACCACCACCACTGCCACCCAGCAACCCACCACCACTGCCACCCAGCAACCCACCACCACTGCCACCCAGCAACCCACCACCACTACCACTAGTACTCCCCCATAGTTCACCATCACTACTGCTACCTCCACCACCCAACAACCCCCCACCACTACCACCCAACAGCCCCCCACCACTACCACCCAACAGCCCCCCACCACTACCACCCAACAACCCCCCACCACTACCACCCAACAGCCCTCCACCACTGCTGCTACCACCACCCAATAAGCCTCCACCCAACAGGTCACTGCCACCACCTCCACCCCCACCACCAAGAAGGCCTCCCAGAAGACCACCTCCCCCGCCACCTCTGCCTCCACTTCCACCAAGCAGACCCCCCAGGAGAGGCCCACCATCATCACCACCAGCTTTACCCAATGGCACCTCTCTCAGGGCCGAGTGGAGGGCATCACTTTTCTGCAGGGTGCCCGAAATGGCTGCAGAAAGGCAAAGACATCAGTCAGAACTTCCTCTTTCTACCACCTCCAGCCCTTAGGCACCGCCCCCGGAGCATCAGAGCAGGAGCATTGCTAGGCTTTCTGGACCTCACTTTCCAATCGGTATAAATGCAGAGGCCAAAAGAGATGATTCCTTCAGCCAGTCTAGCTCTGACCTCCTAGGTGAGCTCAGTAGCTACTGGGTTTTAATGAGATTTTGACATCATTCAGCCAAAACTTGATGGATTCACTTCCTCACTCTCCCTTCCAAGTGCTCCACCCTTTGTTGTTATTGTTGTCAGTCGCCGTTGAGTCGATTCCGACTCATGGCAACCGTGTGTGTTACAGAGCAGAACTGCATCATAGGGTTTTCTTGCTTCTCATCTTATCAGAAGCAGATCACCAGGCCTTTTCATCCAAGATGTAACCAGGTGGGTTTGAACTGCCAATCTTTAGGTTAGCAGCTGAGCATGAACTATTTGAGCCACCTAAAGGCCATCTCTCCACACCTTACAGCTTAAAAAATCTACTTTCTCATGCATTGTCTCAACTGATGCCTGGGCAATAGTCAAAGCCAAAATTATTGTCCTTATTTGATAGATAAGGAAATTGAGGCCTGTGCCATACTCAGTGACCTCTTAGTTAGGAACAATCTCATGTCCTATTCTCATGATTGCCTTAGGCAGACACTGGGGCAGAGAGTGTGCCTTGTTTGCCAGATGACACAGAGAGGTCCTAAGAACTGGAGGCAAGAATAACTATGGCTCCCTCTAATTGAGGGCCTTCTATGTACCAGGAACTGTGCTAAGTTTTCACAGAGGTCTTCTTATTTAGTTCTCCTATCAGTCCCCGATGGGAACCATAATTACACCCATTTTGCAGATGAGGAAACTGAGGCTCAGAGAACTCAAGTCATGGACTTAAGGTCACATAGTCAGGATTTGCACCCCAGGAAGACTGACTCCAGAGACCAAGTTCTCAATTACTGCTCTCTACTGCCTCAAGAGACAGGAATATAATGTCCCCAGCATGGCACCTGGCACAAAGTAGGTGCTCAGGAAGTGGTAGCCAAAAAAAGGGGGGGGGGGTGGAAACTGAGGCCCAGAGAGGAAAAGTCGCCTGAACATCTGATGTGGAATCTGCCAATGAGGATGAGGGTCCTTCAGAGTTGGCTGTTCTGCCCTGCCCACCCCATGTCCATTCCCGCTGTGGGTTGGACTCACTGTTGCTCAGCACATCTTTGGTAACCCTGAGGACAGTATTTGTCTCTTGGCGGATGCCACACACAGCCGCCACGGATAGGGCAGCCACATACCACGCCGTCCACATGCTGGCACTGCTTCCCTGCCAAGGAGACACGGTATCAGATGGTCACTCGTCACCACCATCACATGGCCAGCAGGGGGAGCTAGCCATGCCCTGCCATGAGCTATTTCAGGACCCTGAGGCCCAGGGACAGGGGAAACTGACTCCATGTCACACAGTGGGGTAGGGCCCAGAATTCCAGAAACTTCCTGCATTTTTCAAACTGAAATGAATCTGGGGACACAAGGCAGACATCAATAACCAAACTGTCCCAGGGTGGGATGTCGGATTATGTCCCAAGCTGGGATTTCCAAATGGAGCCTCAAGGGTGGAAGGGTAATGGTGATTTCTATGTGAAATAGTAAACTGATCAGGCAGGCTCTGGGGAACACTTGCTAGCATCTACCTATCCAACCATTCATCCATCCTTCTACTCATCCAACCATCCATTCTCCCCTTCCTATTCATCTATGCACCCATCCATCCATCCAGCCAGCCAGCCAGCCAGCCAGCCATCCACCCATCCATCCATCATCTAACCAGCCAGCAGGCCAGTCATATGTCCATCCATCCATCCATCCATCTATCCGTTCAGCCTTTTATCAGTTCATCCACACATACATCTAGCCATCTTCCCATACACCCAGCCAACAAATATCATTTTCTACCTCTTTGGAGGAGACCTTTCTATACCAGGTGATCAGAGCTATCTGAGTTCTAATCCTTAGGCAAGAGACCTTATCTTTTTTGAAACTCTGCTTCTGAATCACTAACACACCATATCTAGTACCTAGTGCCAAAAAACCCATCACTGTCAAGTCGACTCCAATCCGTAAAAACCCTATAGGACAGAATAGAACTGTCCCATAGGGTTTCCAAGACAGTAAATCTTTACGGAAGCAGACTGCTACATCTTTCTCCCACAGAATGGCTGGTGGGTCTGAACTGCTAACCTTTCAATTAGCAGCCAAGCATTTAACCACTGCATCACCAAGGGTCCTCTAGTACCTGGTAAACACTCAATAAACAGCAGCTATTGTTATTGTTTTTGGACTATTATTTCAGACCCCAAGAAGTGGGTGAGGAATGTTAGATTGGAGGGATGGGTGAAGCAGGTATTTTGAGACAAGCTGGTCAGTCTCCAGGAAACTCAACTGTGTTGCCTCCATGCCCTTGCCCATTTCTCTTGCTCCATCAGCCTGGTCTACCCATTCACCAGCCTCAGGTAATCAACACGGGACATGGCCTCCCAACACGGTTAAACTGTGAAATTCTTGCCTTCCGCCTCCTCCACTTATGTATCTTCTCCTGTTTTCCCTGCTCCCAGTTCTCTGGAAGTTCCCCAAATTCTTTCCCCATCCCCATCTGCTCCCAGGAAAGAACTGGAGGCACTCGTTTATACTAGAATATGAAGGACTGATATATCCAAGGCCTTTTTTTTTTTTTTTTAATGGCTTCTTCACCTGAGAGCTGTGTTCAAACAGAGATCGCCACCCTCAGTTAAAAAGATGGACACTAGCGGAGGGATTTCTGGTATCAGCAAGCAAATGAGGAGTCTCAGGGAGGCAGCAAAAGTCCTAGGTACTTGGCATTCATGGAAAAGATGGGTGTGGCTCTGCCCCGGCATGTAATCAGGGTGATTAGGGCCCTTTTGATCAACTTCTGAAAGGGTCTCATGACTATGCCTATATTACAGGCAAGATAAAGGAAGCTCAGAGAGGGGTCAGGTTGCCAGTCTGGGACCCTCCCTTCCTTGCCTCAGACACGGATGCCTCCCCAGGCCTCAGCCTTCCCCTGCAAGCCCAGACACTGAATAAGAAAGGGGATCCTCCTTACCCCTGAGAGGTCCCCGCAGCTCAGTCCAGGAAGGTCCCCTTCACCGGGTCCTCTGCTCTTGGCTGAGTCTGCTCACAGGTCAGCCTTATATACCAGCTGGAGTCTGAGCCTGGATCCAGAGAGGGAAACACTGTGTAATTACCAGAGACCGGAATTCAGATTTGCTATGCGAATCAGGCCTTGAGCCTCAAAACCACAAGGGTTTGCGGTTTGTGGCTAATTTCAAGAGCTGTGCTCAGTCCCAAATGGCGTCACATGAGCTGGGGTTTATCAGCCCCTGGTCTGGGCACGTTCCTGGAGACCCCAGCTAGGCCCCCTAGATCGGGGACCCAGAAGCACCCCCAAATGCATCACATTTCCAGCTCTCTACACGGTCTGGGTAGACAGGATGTGCCCAGAACTGGACTCAGGACCAGGCTGACCAAGGTTCAAATCCCACTCATCCCCTAACTCACTGTGTCACCTTGGGCCAGCCACTTCTCCTGTCTGAGCCTCACATGATTTCTGTCTGTAAAATGGGTGTAAAACCTGCCTCACAGGTCTGATTGAAGGATTAAGGGAGATGGATGTAGATCTGTCCCCTCAAACTTTCCACCTATGTGTGGAAAACATGAAAATGGGCTTTTTTGTCCTACAAAAGGTCTCCCCACAAAATTTCATTAAGAAATTTTCATACATATGATAAAGTTGAAAGACTTGAATAGTGAACAGCTGTGTACCTGTCATCTTATGCCCACCACCTACATCTACCATTATCATTTTGTTATACTTGCTTTATCACATATCTACCCATCCATCCATTAATCTGCCTTTTTTTTTTAATGCATTTCAAAGTAAGTTGCAGACCACAGTACGCTTGCCCCTAAACACTTTAACATGCCTGCCATTACCTAGGCTTCAAGATTTGTTTATGATTCTTTTCCTCGGATGTAAAATTTACATGCCGTGTGATGCACAAATCTCAAGTGTTCATTCATCGAATTTTGACAATTCTGTACAAACCTATAGCCCACTCGCTATCACAATATCGGGCATTTCCATCACTCCAGAAAGTTCACTTCTGCCTCTTCCCAGTCAATCTCTGCTCCCACCCCGCAGAGGCAGTCACTGCCAGCTTCAAGACCTGCCTTGGCTACCTTTGTCCCTAGGTACAACCTGGACCTCTTCCTTTGACATTCAAGACAAGACGATCTGCCTTCCACACTCAGTCCATTCCCTTCTCATCACCCCCGGCCTCCCTGTCTCCGGGCCTTTTCATGTGCAGTCCCTACCATCTAGAATGTTCTTTTCCCAACTCCATTGATCAAAACTGTGCAGAGATGTCAACTCCTTCAGAAAGCTTTCCTTGATAACCCCAAGCCCTTACCCTTCCTCTGGACCACCCAGGGCCCTTTAGACCCCAGAATGAGGTGCCTTTTCTCCAGATAAGACAGGCATGTAGCCCACACTTAGCCCAGCATGGGCACATACGCCAGTGTAGTGAATGAATGAATGAATTCTTTTACCCTCGACCGGACTGGGAACTCCCTGAGCCTCCTTGCTCACCTGCTCTCCAGCTGCAGCCCCGTCCTCTCTCCATGTTTAATGGGTGCCACCTCCTCCATGATGCCACCTCACCTGCCTGCGAATTCCTAAGAGTTGGGGACATTTCTCACTTCCTGTCAGGGACCGCTCTCAAGTTGGGCCAGGAGTTAACGAGAGTGTTGTCCTGAACTCCACAAAGAGGTGCTTCCTCCTCCCTCCCTGGGGCTCTGAAAGCAGCATGGCTGACCTCAAGTCCTGCCAAGCTCAGCCGATGTCACCACAGGCTTCTCTTCATGTGCCCCCAACCCAGCGTCTCTCTGGAATTCGATTTCCCTGTCTGCAATGGGGGCATCAATGTAACAGTTAAGAGCACCGGCTCCCGAGCTGGCTGCTGGGTTTGAATTCCGCTGCCATCTCTCTCTGATCCTGTTTCCTCGCTTGTAAGATGGTGATAGGAACCGTCTCAACCTCAAAATGATGCCGTAAGGCTCAAGTGACTTAATTTCACAGACCACTGAGAACAGGGTCTGGCACACAGTAGGTGCTCAGGAGATGGTATTTTTATCCTCCACATCTAGCTCCCTGCCAGCTGCACATGACAGTGAGTTGGCAAAGGCAGAGAGGGGCATGAGGAAACAGTTTCAAACTTGAATTCCCACACCCCATCTGATCTATCAGCCCCAGAACAATTACTTCTCCTCCCTGGGCCTCAGTCTGACTAACTGCAAAATGGGCATAACCGTCCTTCCCCAGCAGACTTATAAGGCTTACACGGGAAATATCTAGGATGTGCCTGGAGCCTTGGGGGCTCAGTAAACAACAGCCCACTTTTTGCTTCCCTTGATGAAGGCAGCCTCTCTGTAGGAGTAGCTTCTGCCCAAAATGATATGAGTGTGAATTTGTGACAATGGGTCTCCTTTTCTGTGCCTCAATTCCCCCCTCTTGGGAGACTAGAAATGACATCTTAAAATGATGATAATTATCTGGGTTTAATCAGCTCCTGATCCTCCTTTGGTTAACACTTTGTGCCCCCCATAGCCTGGCATTTAGTAAGTGATAGAAATGCTTATTTAAAAAATATATTGCAATTGAAAAAAAAACGCAAAGAGAGCAACTGTGCCTTTCCCACCCTCCTCCCCCGACCAGGGGGGACAACTGCACACTGTAAACTGTAGGGGGCAGTGCACACACAGGGTGGTTTTTGTTAGTTATCCAAAGCTTTATCCTTGTCCTCAGTCCTGAGACCAGCCAGTCCCTGGGGGTCATGACACTGCCTGCTCCCAGTGGCCCCCTGGCCTCCCCAAGAGGATTAGTGCAGCCCTGGCGCCCGGGAGATCACCTGGGCTTAGTGTCCAAAAGGCACCTTTGTCTGGAGCTGGCCAGGGATGGGGGGAAGGATATCTGATTCCCTTAGAGGAGCCCAAAGAATATGAGTCATCCACACAGGAAGCCACACAGGGGGCCATGCATGGGGTCATGAAGGCAACTGCAGAGATCAGGAAACAGCCCCAGCCCCACCACTCACCCCTCCAACTCAGCCCTGTCTCCCTCCCAGACTGTCAGCCCACCAAAGCCACAAGGGGGCTCCCAGAGAAGGGACTCCCTTCACATCTTCTTTTACACCCACCCTTCTATCCCAAGGGTGCAGGTTCAGAGCCCAGGCTCTGGAGTCAGATGGGCCTGGGTTCAAATCCTGACTCCCTAGCCATGCAGCCTTGGCAAGTCACTTAACCTCTTTGTGCCTCAATTTCCTCAACTGCATAATGATGGTGGAGTCCCTGAGTTGTGGAAACAGTTAAGCAATTAACTATTATTCGAAAGGTTGGAAAGTCTAGTCCACCCAGAGGTGCCTCAGAAGAAAGGCCTGGCAACCTGCTTCCAAAAGGTCACAGCCTTGAAGACCCTATGGAGCTATTCTACTCTGCACACATGGGGTGGCCATGAGTTGGAATCAACGGCACAGCAACTGGTTTGTTTCATTTTTCTTCTCATCGCTACTTTGTGCAGCTGCAGGTCTCACCACGATGAAGCAGATGCTGTCCCCAGCCTTCGGGGGCCTCTTGGTCAAGTGGGAGAGTGAGACAGAGGCAGTGACAATGCAGCATGCTGAGTGTAAGAAAGGGGGTGAGAGACTCCACTGGCGGGAAAATACAGTGCCCTGCGCACTGATGATGGTGGGGGTTGCCAGGCAAACCGGGGGAGCAGGATGCCCCAGGAAGCAGAGGCTTGGACACACATGATCGAACACTGACCACGTGCCAGCCCCTCTTCTTAGTACTTTACAAGAATGGTGTCATCGAATCCTCAAATAACCTATGAGTGAGTGCTACATTATTCCCATTTCACAGGTGAGGAGCCTGAGGCCCACAGACAACTCTGCTCCCTTTCCACACTCCAGGAGGAATCGGCTGAGGCCAGGTTATGGGCAGCCTTGAATGCCAAACCTGGGAGTGTGGATGATTTCTTGTTGGCAATGGGAATCCAGCCTCGAGGGGCTGTTGGTGACAGTGTGAGACCGTCAGATATGGTTAAGGATGGGCTGGAGGCCAGTGGGATGGAAGAGAGGTTGGTGGGAGACCAGGGAGGGGCAGCGTGGTCCTCTCCGAGAGATGATGCCAGGGTGCCGGGGCAGGGACGTGGAGTGAAGAGGAGGAAACAGGGCTTGGTTAGGAGGTAGAATAATGCAGTAATAACGAGAGCTAACGGTAGCTGAGTGGAGCCCGGGTGGCATACCAGTTAAACACTCAACTGCTGACTGAAAGGTTGATCATTTGAACCCACCCAGTTACTCCACAGGAGAAAGACCTGGTCATCTGCTCCTGTAAGGATTAAAAAAAAAAAAACTTTTTTTTTTTTTTTTTGATTGCAGCCCAGAAAAACCTATGGGGCAGCTCTACTCTGTCACAGGGGTCGCTGAGTCGAAATCAACTCGGCAGCACCTAATAGCAACAACAATAATTGAGTGCTTTTTATGGGCAAGTCATCATCCTGAGGGCCAACTTAGCCCTCAAAACCCTATTACTGTCTTACTATCACCCCTATAAGGACCCCTGGTGGTGCAGTGGCTGCTAACCATTTCAGCAATTCAAATCCACCCAGCCAATCCATAGGAGAAAAGATGTGACAGTCTGCTTCCATAAAGATTCTAGCCTTGGAAACCCTATGAGCAGTTCTACCCTGTCCTATAGGGTCACTGTGAGTAGGAATCAACTTGACAGGAGTGGGTTTTTTTTTTTTTGGCTTATCATCCCTGTTACTGAGAAAACTAGGCTGAGAAAGATTAAATGACTTAAGCCAGGCCATATGGCTAGTCAGCAGGCTGGATGGGATTTGCACACAGGCAGCTAACCCTTCAGCAACTTATGTAGCCTCTATGCTAACCTGGATGGGAGTCAGTAGATATCTGCAAGTGAGAAAGGAGTTGAATTAAACCCCAACATCGTACAGCACTGAGCCTGGCATGTAGTGAGTACCAATCAATGTAGGGTAGATGGGTGGGAGGGTTGGAGGGAGGAAAGAAGAAGAGGGCAGATAGTCAGGTGAATAGATCGGATGACAGATGGATGAAGCAAATGGATGGGTGAATGGGTGGGAGGATGAATGGGTGACTAGATAGAGATGGATGAGGATGGGTAGGTGGATGGAAAGATGGGCCCAGGGCCATGCCTAATGGTAGACAAACCTCCAGATAGGTTCCAACTCTTCTCTGCATGTCCCTCAACCCCAAATCCTCTGATTCAACTACCAAAAGCTCATTGGTACTTTTTCAACTCAGTCCCACTCAGTGCCAACTTGGAGCCATTCGCCAGAACCAAGGAGGCCCATCCTAAGCAGCAGGGAGGAGCCCAGTGCCAGGAGACAGGATCTGCAGATTCCCACCCCAATTCTGCTGCTGTGTGGCCTTGAGCCAGTCAGATCCCCTCTCTGGCTTCCGTTTCCCATCTGCACTGAGAGCATTTGGTACAGCTTTGCTCTGATGTCTGTCTTGAGATGTGTCCACATCTGATATACAGCCAGCGGGGATCCTTCCAGGGCAGGACGAGTCTCATTCATCCTTGCATCCTTGCATTCTGGAATCCCAGTTCCTTTTCTCTCCAGCAAACACCTATCCATCCTTCAAAATTCAGCTCAGATGCCACTTCTGAGAAGCACCAAAGGCACAGAGACAGAGAGACATAGACTCAGACAGACTTAGAGAGACAAAGAGTGATGGCGTGAAAGATAGATTTGGATAAACAGAGAAAGAGAGAGAGAGATCAAGGCAGGGAAGAGGGTGAAGGCAGGACAGGACACAGAGGCTGCCCAGGCCAATCAGGTAAGTTTGGGACTCAAAGCTACAGTAACTAGGCACAAGTGCCCTCACCTCCAGGCACTCCTGCCTGAGGCTGGGGAGGGCATTGAAGGCAAATGCCGGGGCAGCCCCTGTATGACGGAGAAAGAAACCAGCCAGGAGGTACTGAGATAGGCAAGCAGTTTATTGAAAGCTCAAGACTTGCCACTGAGGCCCCAGAGCCTTCTCGAAGGCAGAGTCCTGTGGCTAGCCCTGCAGTCCCCACCCAGATTGGGGCAGAGTTTCAGGGCCAGAGTGCCTGGGTAGGCCTAGTGGAGAGGGGACACTGATGACTGATGCTCTCACCAACACAGACTAGAGTTAAAAAAAAAAAAATTTTTTTTTTTTTTGGAGACTGGGAGGGAAATTGAGGCAGAGTGGGCAGTGGACAGGACTCTGGAAGTCAACAGGAAGGGATGGCGGCCACCTCCCCACCTCACGATGCCACGGTCAGCACAACGGCATTCTGCAAGGAGCAAGAGTTCTCTGTTAGACCCCTGTCATACCCCATCCCTGCAGTCAACTCTGTACCCTCCTCCCTGGGCCCTAGGGTTAGCACTGAACCTGGAACCCAGTAGGCACTCATTAAATATCTAGGAAACAGATGCATGAATGGGTGAATAAATGACACTGGTGTAGGACAGATTGCTGACTTTAAGACTTAAGGAGACCCTAGTTCTAGTTCTAGTTCTGCTGCTAATTTACTGTGTGACCTTGAGCCAGAAATTTGACCCCTCCCAGACTTAGACCTCCTCTGAAAAATCGGTGCAGAGTTCTCTAATCTGCCTACTCCCAGGGCCATTCCAAGGCTCAAAACTGTGCTGGGTTGAGAAAGATTGTGAGGTCATGTTTATACTGAGCAAGAAAAAGTATCATGGTAGATTAGCCATGTCTGCCACAAGCACAGGATAAAGGAGAGACAGCCCATGTATTCGCCACCTCAGGACCAAGGTAACTCTGATTCTGTGAGAATCTGAAGTTCCATCCTTGTAGACCAGAGTATGTGTCTGAATTCAACAGGAAAGAACTCTGTGACTGATTAGCAGTGTTTGCCATGAGCAAGGAAGGGGTGAGAGCACACATATCATGTATTTGCCATCCCCAAATTAAGAACTTTTAATTCTCTGAGCAATTTAGAAAATGGTGCAGGCTAAAGGGTGAGGCATAGAATTCCCCTCATGGATTTTAAGCAGGGCCCCCTATAGACAAGCTAAAGGCTCATTTGGGCCAAGTCTGCATGGGAAACTCACCTCTATGATCTCCAGGGCCGCATTGGCAAAACTGACATTGAGAACCTTAGGCAGGGGGATTCCAACATTCACATCCACTGTGAAGAGGGAATGGTTGAAAGCAAAGGTATATAGAGGGCTAAGGTGACCTATTTCTACCACTTTCCTTAAACCAGCCATTTCTTTTCTTCAGGACTCAGTTTTCCTGTTGGAAAACTCCTATTCATACCTCTAAACCCAAACAAAAATGTTCCTTTTCTATATTGTCATCACTGGCTCACCTCAGAAAAGCCTCCTTGAAGCTCCCTCGGCCCCTCGTACATCCTGGGTCATCTATAGTCTAAACATTTATTTATATAACTATTTCCCACTTGATTAGGAGCTTGAGAACAGAACCAGGTTAGACGCATCTAGACCCATCTCTGACCCAGAGCTCAGCATGATGTAGGTACTAATCAATGTTGTTTGAATGAAAACATTGGTGCCTCAGTTTAAGCATCTTAGCAATGGGAGGACCTCAGTGTCCCCATCGGAACAATGAAGAGAGGGAGTAAATCAGACAATCCCAAGTTCAGATACTCCATATATCCAAGAAGACAATTAAGGCTACCCATACCGTTGAGCTTCGGCACGTAGGCCGCCCGGATCACATTGCTGAGCCATTCCTCTAAACGGGACGCCTGCAACAGAGCACACGGAAGGCTTCACAGGGAGCAGCTCACCCCTTCCCAGGGAAGGAAATCCAGAGGTCCACCTGCCCCAGACTCCCTCAAGCCTGGAGACATGGCTCCTGGTGGCAGTACGGCTTATTCAGGTGGGTTGTCCACCATCACCCCAAAGGTGACTCTGATTTAGGCCAGCATCAGCCTCGGAAGGAGATTGGAAGGGGCACCTTCCTAAAGGAAGGGTCTCCAGGGGCTGGAGGGGGCAGTGCCTGAGAAAGAGGGAGAAAGATGCCCAGCTCTCATAGAACTCTGTGAGGTCAGACCTCAGTCAGTTTGGGGACCCTTAAAATGTTCTAGAACCTGAGGCCATCATGAGATTCCAGAACCTCAGAACTCTGGGAGAAGCAGGAACCTCAGGGCTCTGTAGGGCTCTGAAATTTTAGAACTTCCTGAATTTGGGAAATGTATTATTTTTACTATGAAAAGTTTCAGAGTTTTAGACCTTTGTGAGGTTCTAAATGTTTACAACTTTGTGAGGTTCCAAGACCTTGGAAGATCATGAAATTTACTTTTCTCAGTGATCACTGTTTTACACACACACACACACCCCTGTGCTGATATTTGCCCGCTCTGTCTGGCTTGAGCAAAGCCCAAACTGAGGCCAACTCAACCATATGAACCGTGATTCATCCCCACCCCCGTTCCAACCCCCACCTAAAGACCCTCACCACCACCAAGCTGCTCACCCTCCCAGGAACTTACATCGAAGGCCTGGGAAAAGGAGGAGGCCAGCTTGACCCTGAGCCTGATGGAGAGGAAACAGATATGAGGGGCCTGGTTCCCACCTCCAGCTGCTGAGAGCCACCCTGCTCCCCAATGAGCTCCACCCTTGGCCTGCCCCAACCACAGCTCACAGGGATCAGGAAACAGGGGTACAGGCCCAACTCTCCCTCTATCCAGCCTCGACTCAGAGACTCAGTTCTCCTGCCTGTAAAATGGATCTGGAGCCATCTAACCTCACTTCTGACACATTCTGACTGTTTCCGGGACTCCACGGTCTGACTCTCAGCTGTCTGACCCTAGGCAAGTGGCTGAACCTCTCTGAGGAGTCACTCTCAGAGACTGAGCGATAGACACAGGATGCCCTGCATGGAGCATGAACTCACTAAATAGGCAGCAACACACCGATGGACCACAGCTGGCCCAAGTGCAGGTCCAGAGCTGGGCCAGAGCCAAACACGGGTCTCTACCTCCTGAAGGGCTGAGGCACGAACTGTCCCCAGGAAGAGGGAGATTACCCCAGGTGGTGGGCAAGGCCCTCTGTCCAGGGTAGTGACCAGGCAGCAGTGAGGGCAGTAGGAGCCCAAGGGGCCTGAGGGGGCACTGACATGGGGTCAGGTGAGCACTAGGTGCCTGTGGCTCAGGACAGGCAGATCCCAGAGACCCCTGGGAAAGCTCTTGCATCCATGCAGGAACAAACAGCCCCAGGCTCCGGGCCATTGTCAGAGCACTGGATCTGAAGTGTGGAGGCCCAGACTGTAGACATGGTCCCACAGACAACCCAGCACATGAGCCTGGGCCTATAGCATGTTCTACAACCTGTAAAGTGCCATATGCATGGAATGAAGGATTGCTATTGACCTCATCACCTCGGTTACTGTTATTATCATGATGTCTAATTACCATGATGATGGGAAAGGAGATCAGAGAAGTAACAAGTCACAAGACTAACAAAGCATTTTACAATATTCCAGGCCAGCTAGTCCAGTGGTTAGCATCTGGGGCTGATAATTCAGGAGTTTGGACTCCATTTCCTGCCTGGTTGGTGGCACAGTATTTAAGTGCTACAGCTGCTAACCAAAAGGTCAGCAGTTCAAATCCACCAGCCACTCCTTGGAAACCCTATGGAGCAGTTCTACATATAGAGTTGCTACAAGTCATATAGAGTTGTCATGTAGAGTTGCTACAAGTGGGAATCCACTCAGCAGCAGTGGGTCTGGTTTTTGGTTATCTTCCAGGTCTAAGTTGTGAGCAGCAGTGGGGTGCAGTGGGAGAAGCCCGGCTCTGAAGTCTCCCTTTCCGAGGCCCAGATGCCTCGTCCGTATAATGGGCTAACGTGGTCTCCCCTCAGGCAGGTCCTGAAGGCAAGGATGAAGCTGGTAGGACACGTGGACTCTAACTGATGCTCAATAAATGGGAGATGGGTCCTGATGGTCCCTAATTCTTGTACCTAAAGCTGAGCCCCAGGCCCCACATTACCTACCGTTCCAGGGACAGGGAGATGTGCAGCTTGGTGGCCGAGGGAGCCAGCTGGGCATTTAGAGTCATAATCTGCATGGGAAAAACGGTCAGAGGTTACCCTCAAAGTCATCAGAATGAGCTGGAAGGACAGGTCTTCCTAGGAGACAGGTGGCCAACAGTGAGCATCACCACCCATCCTTTCCCTCACACTTTCTGAGGCCCTAGTGTGTGTTAAGCTCCGTGCTGGGCACTGGGGAGGTAACTTAAAGGTTCTGGTGTTGAAGAACCAGAGCCTGAAAAGTGAGGGCGATCGGTGTGTACGAGAGGAAGCCTTAGGGCTGCAGAGCTTGGAGGAAACTCTCGGCCCAGCCTGCAGCAGGGGCAAAGGGGTTAGGGAAGGCTGCCCCAAGGAGGTGACACCTGAGCTGATTCCTGAAGGATGTGCAGTTAGCCAGGG
Source organism: Loxodonta africana (assembly GCF_030014295.1). Lineage (NCBI taxonomy): Eukaryota > Metazoa > Chordata > Mammalia > Proboscidea > Elephantidae > Loxodonta > Loxodonta africana. Next base: position 32,259,234 of record NC_087365.1, on the reverse strand, counting down.
AAGGGGGGAAATGGCACTCCAGGAGGTGGACCCTGAACAGACAGGCAGGGAGGTGGGACCTGGGCTACCTCAAGTAGCTGAGGCTTAGGGTGCAGGATGGGAAAGGCTGAGAATGAGGCAGGAGGGCATTGAATGCCAGGGTCAGGAGCTTGGCGATGGGGAACCAGGGCAGAAGGAGAGCAGGAAAGGGACCTGCCTCTGCCCAGATGTGTGTCTGAGAAAACTAGTGGAGGGTGGGCTGGAGGGAGCTGGAGGGTTGTCCAAGAAAGAGCTGAGCACAGAGAGCTAGGGAGAAGGGAGCAATGCCTGAGAGTCCAAGGAAGAGTGGACAGGCCTCCGGTCCACAAGATGTGTGATGAGGGAGCAGGTGGGAGTCTGGGCAGGCACTCAGGTATCAGCCCAGGTGAAGGCAATGGGGGAAAGGACTTTCCTGTGCTGTGCCACGTGGGGCCTCCCCTGCTGAAGTCAGGAGGAATCCCCCCGCAGCCTGGGGTGGGCCAGCCTCACTCAAAGCCCCAGCACCAGTCCCCTCTCCCTCAGCCACTCACCCCATTCAGCTCAAAGAGGGCTTCAGGAGTCTTTTTAGGGACATAGAACAGCACGTGGATGGCAGCTGGGATGGAGACCGTGGCCTTCTTGTTCTGGAGTGTGAAGGTGGGGGCTTCCTTCACCCGCAGCGAGAGCAGGAGCTGCTGGCCTGGGGGCAACTTCCCCAGCGCCTGGGGAGAGGCAGGGCGGAGCAGGGACATGAGGGCAGCTTAGACGCCCCGCTAATAGAATCAATCAGGCAGTCAACACTCCTGAGCACCTACTGTGTGCCATGCTGAGCACACACGTGATGCCTGAACCAGAGAGCCCTGACATTCTGGCAGGGAGACATCAACCCGTGGAAGCACCGTATCTTAGACTCCCAGTCTCACTCAGGGTCAAAGTCCTCACCCAGGCCCTCCAGGTCCTACATGATCTGTCCCCTGCCCTCTTCTCAACCTCACCTCCCTCCATTGGCCCCCTCATTCTCTCCTCTCTGGAGTCACTGGCCACCTCATTCACTGTTCCTCCAACCTGCCTGGCAGCTTCCACCTCAGGGCCTTTGCACTTTCTGTCCCTGCTGCCTAAAATGTTCTTCCCCAGATACAGCAGGGCTGCCACCCTCACCTCCGTTGGGCCTCTACTCAAACATCCCCTCCTCAGTGAGGCCTCCACACACACACGCCTGCTCCTAATCCACCTCACTCCTCCATTCTCCATTTTCTGTCACTGTTCATAATCTACTTATTTATTTGTTCCGTGCCTGTCGCCCGCTGCCTTCTCCCCCCGCCCCGGAATGGCAGCCCCTCGGGCATCCTCAGCACCCACCACAGATCCTGGGACATAGTATGTGCTCAATAAATATAAACTGATGTGCAGAATAAATCCTATAATTAGGAAATTCTGAGACACAGAATCATCACCCTCAGGACACTTGAATGATGGAATTTGGGGACCAATTCCTCAAGCCCAGGCTCCCAGAGTTGCAGGATCATAAAGACAGAGAATCGCCAGATTCCACCATCACGTGTCTGCAGGGTCTGGAGCCATAGAACCAGATGCAGAGGGGGTGCTGTGAGGTTCTGATGCTCAGAGGCTAGCGAGTGGAGAACAAAGGCTTCAGCCCCAGAGGCAAGTCCAGCCTCCCGAGCTGGAGGGACACTTCCCCCTCTGCTGCCTTCACAGGCCCCTGTGCTGCCGCCTCTGCCTCCCCCAAGTCTCTCAGCTACCTTACAACCCCTGCCCCAGGAGGTTCTTCTCAATGTCTAACCTCAATCGGCCCTTGCGCATGACTCCACCACCCTTTAGCCAAGGGACTCCAACCACATCCCACCAAGGGTGCTTTGAGTCACCACCACCTGTAAGGACTCACAGAGCTTGTCTTCTGCTTCCCTAAACTCAGCTGCCCCCTCCACCTCCTCCAGTGGAAACCCAGGGCCCCTGGGCCCCTTTCCAGCCCTTGTTAGAATCTGCTATCTTGTAAGGACTTGTAGTAGTCATTTCAACTTCAGTATGAATTCAGATTCTCACAGCTGGAAAGTGGCTAGTCCAGCCCCAGGTGAACAGAGAGGAAACCAGAGGCCAGGCCCTGCTGTCACATACTGATGCCCACCAGTCAAATCTCCCTGACTCTCCTCCTTTCTCTTCCCTCCCTAAGGCCAGCCAGTACACTGAGTCTTCTCTCTGGGGACAGAGAAGATCAGGACCAAGATGAAGTAAGGCAGTCGAGGGAGAGGGCTCAGTAAACTGCAAAGAATCCCCCCATCCTGACCTCTGCCTGATAGAGAAGGAAAAGCCACAGGATGAACGTTCAATTGACTTCCAAACCCCGATCTTTCCTCTCCAAGGAAAACCTACTGTCAGGAAACAATAAGGTATCAGCCATTCACACTTTAGTGTGAATTTGAACTCAATATTCAAACACAAGCTGCCTGGAGTGCTATATTAAGAAAGATTTTAGGGTTTCACTCAGGTGCATCAGATTTGCAATGATAAAAGCCCACACTCCCAAACAGGACAGGGTCACTCACCTCAGGGACCAAAGCTGCCAGGTCCGTGGTTGTCAGTGGGACATTGCTGGGAACCTGGACCCAAGACCAAATGGGAGGAGGTGTGAACACAGCCACAGGACAGGAATCTCTCAGCACACACAGAATAGTTCTGTCCACACACAATACCAATTACACATACATCCCTACAAACACCTCTGTTTGTTCTATCAGCCATCGATCGCTGAGTGTTTACTACAGGCCAGGCACATGCTAAGAGCTTTTCATGGCTTTGGTCACTTCACCTTTACAACAGCTCGAAGAGGCAGATGCTCTGATTACCCCCATTTTACAGGTAGGGAAACTGAAGCTTCTGCCTAGGGTCCTACAGCAGGTGAGCTTTTAACCAGAGCCTTTTTTTTTTTTTAACCGGAACCTTTTAACCACTCTACCATAGCTCCCAACCTGAAGGCCCAGGGACCAAATCTGATCACAGACATTTTTGCCTTTTACCCAGACGGTATTTTCAAAAACTACCGATTTGCTTGCAATATTTATACATCTGGAAGTTGCACACAAACTTGCTAGTTCCTGGCTAAAAAGTTGGAAAATCTGGTCACACTGGCCCTGTACTCCCTCCCCTCCAGGCAGCTGAGTGGCAGCCACACAAGAGATGGGGCCCAGGCCCACCAGTTCACCACAGTCCTGTTTCCCTCATCCTGCCACCTGGCTGCCCCCGAGCCCTGGGGTTTGAGACACCTGAACTCCATATCTTAGCCTCTCAGATCAGACTGTTCTCACAGAATAAACACAGACACACTCTCCTGGTCAGAAGGACTCTCAGATACTCACCCAGCACTCAGCTGTCACCCCTTAGGGGTAGGCAGCACCCAGGACGTGGCCTCTGAGATCCCTTTCTCTCACCACAACAATCGCATGCACACATCCATGCCCGCAGGCTGCACACACACACACAATCTCACACATGGAGCCTTTAGCTGACTATGGCTCCCCTAGCAAAAAGACACCTGTTTTCACTCAGGGCCCTGTCCCAAAATCCCAGAGGCCTTCTGAGTACTCTCTGGACCCCACCCTCAGGGAGTGACCAAGCCCTACTCCACTGGGTTTAAACCTCGAGTATGGAGCCCAGGAGGTCAGAGTTCACTGCCTCTGGAGAGGGCTGAGACCAAGAGAATACCTCTGGGTGGGGCTTCTGGGGGCTGGACCTTCCAGACATCTGTGAGGATGTGAGACAGTCCAGAATTGCGATAGGGAGGTCTCAGAAGCTTCAGAACAAATGTCCAAATGAACTTTGGCTCAGTCTAACCCTAGTTTTCTTCTCTCCAACTCAAATTTACTCCTGAGAAAGCAGTAGGAATGTTAACCATTTACACTTTAGTGTAAATTGTGGCTTCAACTCTGGAAGGGCTCATCTGGTGTAGGGATTCAGAATTGGCTTCATTTCATAGGCTAGTTCTAACCAATTGAATGTGGCTTCCTAGAGCGAGGTATTGAGAAGGAGTCAGACGTCTCGTTCAGGTTTAGCCAAATCGAGGGCCGTGATCGGTTAGCAATGTGTGCCACGAGCACAGGAGGGAGCAGCAGCCACGCGTATGCTGTAAACTTGTCCAGCTCCGAGGACAGAGAAGAGGGCTTGGCAAGGCTGAGCAGGGATGATGTGACTAGGTCAGTGCTGGCATTGCCAAGACAAAACAAGGCAGGGAACCTACATGCCAGCATTCCCTGCTGCCACACTTACCAGCTCAGGGGTGATGTCTATGTCGAGAGCACCGTTGGTCTGTAGGAGTCCAAACACGGTGTTGAAGAGGTACAGTGGCACCGTCACTTGGGATGTGTGGTCCTCCTTGGGAGGGACCTTGATGGGCTTAGGGGGCTTGGGAAAGTCAATGATGTCACCGGCCACGCTCTTTACGATGGGCTGCAAGTACAGGAGACAGGATATGGAAAGGTTACAGGGCTGCTCATCTACCCAGCCTTGACCCAGATCCCCTACACGGCCCCCCACCAGGTCCCCACCCCACACCCAGCTTCAGGCAGGGCCTCTGCACGCACTCACATTGATATCCAGCTCTATGTACTGGTTGGAGATGAGAGGCAGGGTAGCCAGAGAAAATTCCACGGACCCAAGGGCCCCAAGGGGCACCAGGCCTGCATGGAGTTGGGCGGCGGGGGGGCGGGGGGGGGAGCCAAAAGAAAGACTCCGTGAGCCCAGGCCCTAATAACAGTTTCTACTTCCATTTATCAAGTTCCTACTAAACACCCAGCACAGTACTAAATATTCACTTGAATGCTACTGTCATCCCAGGCAAAGGAATTCACCAGCTAAGGCCATACAAGCCACACAGTGACAAAGCCAGGATTCAAACCCAGGCCTGCCTCTCCTTCAGAGATGGTGCCACTAACCACATTGCTGCCCTGCCTTTCTCAAGTACCACCACAGACAGAGACACATCTGTACCAAGTTTTCTGTCCTTACCCTGGTTGTGCCTTCTTAAACTTTTCAAAACCCTTTTGTGAACCAAAACACATCTGTGTCTCCATAGTGCTCAGGGAGACTGGGGCCTGCTGTGGCTTTAAGCTCTCTGGGCCTCAGTCATCTTGTCTGTCCCGTGATGACGTTAGTAATAATATCTGTCTCATGTTTCTGACAGTGACAGATACACTGCAGATGCTCAGTAAAAACGGGCCTGAAGCCCCCACTAGACAAAGAACTGCAAGGCTCCAAGTCCCCATGCCCTGCTGAACTGCCTCAGCTCAGGACTCCACCATGAGGTGTTCTCAAAATGGCAGCCTCATCAGTGTGAGGAGAAAGTGAAAGATTCCAGAATTCTGCCCCTCCCCACTTCCCTTAGTACCCCCACCGGCTTGGCAATGGCAGGGAGGGGGAAGGGGGCACAGAGGAAGGGCTACCCCCAACTTACTCAGCACAGAGCCCAGGAGCTCATTCACCACACCCAGCATGCTGTCCACCACAGGGCAGAGCTATGTTGGAGGAGAGAGACATTGCAGGAAAAACAAAAGTGAACCCCAGCTTGGCACAGGGGCAGCTGCATTTCCTTTAAATGATTTTCTATGCGGTCCCAGGGACCAAGGCTAGGTGGAATGTGAACACTAATGGGGGATGCAATGTGTGAGACAGGGCTGGAACCTAGGCTTCAGCTTGAAGTCTTGGAAGACAGAGTGAGGACAGCAGAGGGCCAGGGCCCCCAAGCCCTGCTTACCTTTGTTATACAGGTCCCATCAGTAAACCCCAAAAGATGCTGGGCAGAGGGGTGACACATTTCAGAGGCTGGTTAGGGTGTGGGGACAAGGCCTTCCTTTGGTAAGTTAAAGGTGGCTGTGGTTCCCTTTGAGGTCTCAGGCCTCTTCTCTCATCCGCAGGTGGGCACAGAGAGGCCAGGCCCTGGGGTTCCCTGAGACTCCTAGAATTATGGCCCCCAGAGGGGTGCCTCCTCTCCTCCACCAGAGAGTCAGGCCTGGGTCCAGAGTGTCCACCATCCATGCCCCTGCATGTTTCCTGAAAACCCCTGTGCCATGAAAACCAGGGGGCAGGTGGTCAACTTCCAGTGCTCTGAGTGTAGGAATCACAGAATCTGAGGCCCCCAGTCCATCAGAGTCCAGCCCCTTCATTCTACAGCTGGGGAGAGCCAGGCCCAGAGAAGATGGGCAACTTGCCCAAGGCCACACAGCCCAAGGCTCACAGAGAGACAAGGGGGCTGTGGCAGTTAAGCTTAAGGCCCCAAAGCTGGGGCCTCTGGGGTCAGGCACGTCAAAATCGAGAGAAGGAGGCCAGAAAGGGCTGTGCTGGGCAGGAGAGCAGCCACCTTGGCACCAGCCTTGTATGGCCTGTAGGAAGGAGGCTCCAGGCTGGCTGGGCCGCCTAATTGCGCAAGAGAAGCCAGAAATCCGGGTTGTTAAGAGAAATTCGGGTTGTCAAGAGAAATGTTGGCAACGAACTCTTATTTTAAAAACCTCTTTTGAGCCACACAAAACTCATCTTCCAGCCCATTTTTCCAGGGATCCAATTTAAGGGCTCTGGTTTAAATGCATCCACCTGAGAGTGCCTGGGTAGAAGCCCCCCTCCCCACCTCCAGCGGCTGAGAGCTTCCCACTTCTGCTGAGTTTCTTCAAGCTCTGGGTAGCTCTGCTAACCTTCTTCCCATCTCTGCCAGCTCCATTGCAGACGTTATTCCCAAGGACTTACAAGGGAGGTATAGCCAGGCCTGGGGGCCAAGAGGTTGTGACACCCCCTGCTGGCTGTGTGGCCCTGGCAAGTCCCTGCCCCCTCCAGCCTCAGCGAAGGCAGTGTTGGGGTTGGGCCAGACCAGCTTTCCTCAAGGGTGGTTTTGTTTTCCCCAGTGGAAGCCGAGAAGGCCATGGACAAGGATCCTCGGTCAGATTAATCATAATGTGTCTAATTTCTGATGCCTTAATATATAAAAATTAGATAAGTGATTTTCTGGATGCAATTGTTAGGAACAGGGCTCAGTTTAAAATCATCAGGGGAATTAATTTAAAGCTAATTTAAAGAAAAAAATCAAGTCAATAATAATACGAGTGGCAAATATAGAACAGGGGGTAAGAAAATCACCTGAATTTGTAAGCAGTGGACTGGAGCTATCTGGAGCTGTAAACTCAGGACTCAGAGGTCTGGGGGCTAGACCCAGCCACAGACACAAAGGTGGCAGCCAGGGAAGCCAAGGGGCAGGCCAGGATGGGATTACCCAGAGGTGTGGAAGGGAAGTGCAGCCTAATCCGGCTGGCGCCCGGCTTTAGGTAAAGCTGAGTTGGCGGGTGGGGCGCAGCCCAGGGGGAGGAGCATGCCTGCTGCGGCTCCCACACTCACCAGTCCCGGCAGCACCTTGAAGAGCGTCTGTTCCACGACCGCAAAAAGTGGTGCGGGCAGCAGCCTGGACAGAGCGAGATGTGTGAGGGAGTGGCCATGGCATGGGGGAGCACCAAATAGGCGACGGATGATGGGAACGGTGGACGCTGGGGGTTCTGCATGTCTTCCACCTCCTCTCTTGGTGGGATTGGCTGGAGCTTTGGATTTAAAGCTGATCATGGGCCGTGGGGGGTTCCTTCTCCACCTGGCTTCAGTTTCCCCATCTGCACCAGGCCCGCCTCATAGAGTTGTTACAGCCGAGATTAAACTGTGTCTGGTCTACAGTCTGTGCTCGATAAGTGTCTGTTCTCTTTGTGTTCCTCAACATTTATAAACAAGTGACACGTGGGCCGAGAACAGCACCTGGTTCAGAGTAGGGGCTCAGAAAATATTTGCTGAAGTAATGAATGAATGAGGCAATAGCTTGAGGATGGGAAGTACATGCAGACCCACTCCGGTCTGTTTGGAGACCATGGGGTGCAGGCCTGGGTGGCAATCACAGGATCGCAAACACAGGCTGCCCAACCATCCAGAGCTCTGCTCCCTCCACCCCAGAGGAGTAGGATGGAGCTGCTGGAATTCAAGGAGCCCAAAGACCTGGCCTGACATCTCCTTATTAAGGTCCTTCCAGAGTCAGGCTCAACAGGGGCATTTAATATGGCTAACCCTATTCCGACTCGACAGCAGTGGGTTTACCCCTATTCCTAGAAGCTAACATGGAGCCATTGGATTGCCCTTCACTGTCCAGGGCCACCCAGCAAAGACTGGGGATGATTGGGGGTGCAGGATTCGGTCTGGAGTGTAGAAACTAATGGGGAGACACAAGGTGTAAGGCAGGGGAGAGGGCAGGTGCAGCTGGAGGTAGGTACAGAATGCTGGGGGAAAAGCCTTGGACCTGAGCTCTCAGACCAGCCCCATCTCCATCCCTGACTCAAACTCTGTGTATTTGACCTTGGGCAAGTCCCTTCACCTCTCTAAACAGAAGAGTAAGGAAGGGATTGAGTACTGAAGAGATGGGAGAAGAGATGGATGTAAAGGTGTTGGGACCAGCAGGGGGGACTCAGAGCCTTCCTGAACATCAACACCCCCCAAAAAAAAAAAACAAACCCACTGCCATCGAGTCGATTCGACTCATAGCGACCCCATCAAACCCAGGCCCCCATTATACAGATGGGGACACTGACACCCATAAAAGGGATGGAGCTCGTCTGGTGTCACACAGTAAGTCAGGGCCAGAGCTGGGTGTTCCGATGTGCCTGGAGAGGGGACTGGAATCCCTGCAGATAGACTCTAGACAGCCCCAGGCCTGCTCTACCTGGAGGAAGGGGCACCGATCCCAGAGGCCGGAAAAAGGGGAGGGGGGCGCAGGGCAGCCTACGGGCTGGGCAGAGAGGCCTAGCCTGTAGGGACCTCAGTCGGCCGGTGGAACCTGGCCGGGCCGCGAGGGAGGGTAGGTTCAGGCCCCGCCCAGGCGGTCGCTAGGGATGAACCTAGGGGACACCCCCGGTACGCGCGCGAAGCGAGTCAGGGGCGCGGAGTAGCGGGCTCGAGCCTGCGACTCACCCCGAGAGCAGGCTGATGTGGCCCAGGAGCGTGCTGCAGCGCTTGAGGATGAGGAGGGGCGTGCCTCGCGCACTCACGCCCAGCGCCACCCGCGACGACACGTTCACCTCGGCGACAAGCTGCAGAAGGCCCCCCAGGGGGCTGCGACAGACGCTCAGGGCGTGGCCAGGCTGCAGGCTCCACCTGCCAGGACGCGCCCCAGCCGCACCCACCCGAGGCTGCCCCCTGCCCTCCCAGCGGCCTCTGCGTGAGCCCTAGTCCCCTTCTTCCACCCCCTGCCTCACCGCCCCATTCTGCAGGTCCCTGCGCCTCTTCCATTCCCGCTGGCGATCCCCAGACACTGGGGTAGAAGCCCGGGGGATGGTAGGCTAGAAGTCCCTTGGGGGCAATGGGTGGAGGTCCCTGTGGGGTCGGCAGTGGGATGGAGTCTTGGGGAAGTAGTGGGGTGGAAAATTTCTTGAGCAGGAAGTAGGGCAGGCATGGGGAACAGCGGGGTGGGGGTGAGGGGGACAATAGAGTAGCAGTCCCCAGTGAGGCAGTGGGGTGGGTGGGGAACAGTAGGATAAGGCCTCCAGGGCAACTCACCCAGAGCCATGCAGGCCCACCTTGGTGTGCAGGCTCACCTGCACCCCAAACCCCGGCAGCAGTTTCAGAGACACCTTGGGCAGTGTGATCTCCTCAATCTTCAGCCTGGAGTGGAGGGCAAGGAAAGAGCCTTCACTCCTGGACACGCCAGCACTGCCCTCAAGTAGTGCCTGGACCATTCCAGACCAGCTAGGGCCCAGAGCCTGTCTTGAGTGTGCCCCCTTACCATCCCTAACCCATAGGGCCCAGTTTGGACCCCTGGGCCAGTTACCTTGCCTCTCTAAGTCTCTGTTTCCTCATCTGTAAAGTGGGGCTAGTACCTATCTCATAGGGATGTCACAAAGACGCGAGATGATGCAGGTGCAGAAGCTGATACAGCAGGAGCTCAATAAATGTCACAGCGTCATCATCATCATTGGAGGCTCAATGAATTGAAGTTTTCTCCCCACCAGATGCCCATGGCCTCAATCTGGGTTCAGCTTCTGGCTTTGATCATTCCTCCCCACCCCCACCTAGGCTCTCACATAGCAAACCATAGAGAACTTGAAGGCAGGGAAGGGGATAAGGAGGGACTGGTCAGGGCAGGGCTCTTTTGAGCAGAGACCTGAAGGAGGTGAGAGATGAAGCCATGCAGATACCTGGATTAGCCCAGAGAGACTACGTAACTTGTCCCAGGTCACACAGTGAATAACTGGAATTGACCCCAGAGCTGGAACCCTCAACCACAGTGGCGCAGCCCCATTCCTTTCTGCCTGGCACACAGTGGACTTGCTATCTTCAGACCCAGATCCTGGGTCTCCCTGCCCACTGCCCCCGCCACCTTGATACCTTCCACTGCCTGCTAACAACTTAGAAAAAGTCAATCTCTTGTCAAGTCCCTGAAGCAAAGACCAGATCCACTCTCCTCTAGGGCACCCATTAAGTGGGCAGTCAAGAGGCCCCACTGCAGGCACTCACCCGGAGAGCTCTTTGACGGTGCCAAAAACCCCTCCATAGCTCAGCAAGCCGCCTCCTCCGAGCAGCCCTCCTGAGCCCAGGAGGCCCTGGTTCACGGATGTGACCGTCCCCAGCACATTCTGCAGAATAGGCCCCCCAACCAGGGAGTTCTGGATGGCTGCAGAGAGGATAGGAAGGTTCTGGAAACTCCTAGGCCACCCCCAGGACCACAGCAGCCACCCTGTTCCTCTGAGCCTCAATCAGACCCCATTTTTTTAATGGGACTGACCCAGAGGTTCCATTCAAATAATGGAATCCACTGAGCCTGCACTACAGGGAGAACAGCCACTCACCCTGCATGACACAGGGAAGGTGCTCAGGAAGTGTTTGAATGAATTAATGAATCACATGACAATCCCTTCATGGGGAAAGTGAGGCCCAGAGAGAGGCAGGGACTTGCCCAAAGTCACACAGCAAATTGGGTATGACCAGGGCTCCCGACCCCAGCTGCCCTGCAACACCAGAAGGAAGGGCAGAACCAAAGGAGAGGGCGTATGGCAGCCACCAGCAGCATGATTAAGATAGAGGAGGCCATTCCTGCTCCCATGGGGCACCCCAGACCTGGCTCTGTGAGGCCTGTGAGAAGGGCAGAATGGAAGGGACCTCTCCGTGGATGTGGGGGGATTGGGGCAGGCCAAGGTGGTCTTCCTAAGCATTTCCTGATCGTGACTGCCCTACTCCTTCCCGAGACTCACCCTGAGCTTTTGGGCCCTGAAGTACCAAACACCCAGGAGAGTTCCGCCACCTCAGAAATATGAAGCAGAGACAGTGGCCTGGCCAGGGCCCTCCCCTTAACTTTCTCAACCCTCCTGCATCCGCATCCCAGAGCCAGACACAGCCCCCACACAGCCACAGCCCATATCTGCCCAGTTCACAGCTCAGGAGAAAGTGAACTAATCACCCATTTCAGTCTGTGAAACAAACTGCCTGAAGAAACTCAGCTACTTCCAGTGTCCCGGGAGAATATGCTAAGCAGCTGAGAATCTCAACCTGTTCTTATCTGTTCTAAGCAGGTATATTCCAGCCAGACCCCTCACAAACTGTCCACCTCGGGCTCACCTTTGCCGAGCTCATCCTTGTCGATCCGAGCGAGTGTGCCCATTGTCTCCAGCAGCCCCTGGCACGGAGTCGCTAGACCCCAGAGGAGAAGCAGGGACCACACACCCAACATCCTTGGCCACACACCTATAAGGGAGCAGAAGCAGGAGCTCCTGTGCCCAAGCCTTTCCCTGTCCCTTCCCCATCATCAACCTGGGGCCCTCCGTCCCACCTGGTGCAGCCCACGTCAAGCTTCATTCCCAGGAAATCCCTCTCCATCCAAATGCAAGCCACGCTAACATATGCGCAGCACAGTACACTTTCAGAATGCTCTGTGGTCTACAAGACACTTTCCAAGCTCCTTCTTCATTGCATCACACTTTACAGATAGGAAAACTGAGGCAGACAGAGGGAGGGACGAGGACTTGACCAAGGCCACAGAGCTAATCAGTGACAGGGTGAGAATTCACTCCTGAGTCCATCTGACTTCTGAGCCTTCGTCCTTTTCAGCCCCATGAGCCTGGGCTGCCCTCCAGACGGACAGTTACAGAGGGGCTGCCCCTTCCAGGATAACAGGACGAGAGATTTAGTTCCTGGACTCGCTTCCCATTGGCTCATGAGGCCATTTCAGAAGGTGCGGCTGATTAAGTACACTCAACACTTAGACTTAACTTCTTCCCCCACCTCCAACTCCAATGTTGTTGGAGAAAGGAATGGGATGGCAGGCAAGAGATTTTTTTAAGCCAAAAAACATGGCTAATTTACTAGTTTCATAGAATGGGATTTTTCTTTATGGAGTCCATATCTTCCCATCCAATCACGTATCCATGTACCCCTCATGTCTCCCTGCTTAAGCCCTTCAATGACTCCCCACTGCTCTTGGGATAAAACCCAGGTTCCTTGTCATTACCCACAAGGCCCCTGCCTGCCTCTTTGACTTCCTTAGTTTTCCTTAAACATGCAAAGCCCTTTCCCACCTCAGGACTTTTGCACATACTGTTCCTTCTGTTAGGAAGGCTCTTTTCCTGGTTCTTTGCAAGACTGACTGCTTGTCCTTCGGGTTCCAAATAAACGTCACCTCCTCAGTGAGGACTTCCTCTTTCACCTTGACTAAAGAAGGCTGCCTGTCAATAAATATTTCCCAGAGTATTTCTTCTAAGGCACTTATCTCAGTTTGCAATTATGCCTTGTTTGTTTGTGTCTTCTGTAAGCTCCCCAAGGGCAGAGGCTATGTCTAGGGCCTTGTGCACGGCTGTGCACTCTGTATGCTGCAGGGGACGCCTGCCAACGAGGCATTGTTGTTGATAGCTGCCATCGAGTCAATTCTGTCTCATAGCACTCTCATGCCTGCAGAATAGAACTGCTCCATAGAGTTTTCAAGGCTGTGAACTTTTGAAAGCAGATTGCCAGGCCTGAGTCCCAAGGCTCTCTGGATGTGTTCAAACTGCCAACCTTTCAGCTAGTAGTCAAGAGGTTAACCATTTTCACCAACCAGAGATCCTCCAAGGAGGAGAGCAAGGGTGGAATCCAGCCGCACTTTACTCTTCGTCCATTTGCCTGGGCACACAAGCTGTCTGCACAGAGAGGGCATCTTTTCCTCATTTGCACAAAGGTGCCCTACGAGCATCATAGGAACCAGGAGTAACCTTGGCCGTGACTGCGTTGTTTCCACCAGACTCATCCCAAAGTGTCTCCCTGTAAGCTCCAGGTCTCTCATAGAAGGAAGCGTACTCAGAATGGGAGACCAGTCAGCTTCCATGGCTGAGCCAGAAACAGGTACCCCTCGAGCCCTGTCATAGATTCTTGTACCCAGCCCATCCAGTCCTGCTATGACCTTGTACAACAGCTTCTGCCTTGCTCTGGGCCTCAGTTTTTCCACCTGTAAATTGGGATTCCCTCCCTCCTCCCGTTCATCCAGTTCCTTCCTAGGGATGAATTCTTTCTGTGCCCATTAATCAGATGGGACAACAGGAAGGTCACAGGGCCAAAGGCTGGGAAGGGGGACAAAGGGCTGCTTCAGTCTGACTTACCTGCTCCTGCAGCTCCACGAGGGGTGGGTGGGGGCTCCCAACCTCCTGTCAGCTCCTCCACCCACCCGGGCCCAGGGACTGCCCTTATATGCCCACAGTGTCTTGGAGACACAAAGGGGGCACAGCCGCCAGAAATCCGTCAATGTGTCATGTCAGAAGCAAATTGCGGTTTTCCCTGAGGGCCTGGGCTAAGCTCCCTTCTGGGGGAAGAGTGGCAGGGGAGTGAGGGGGCTGGGGTCAGTGCCCAGAGCTGGGGGTGGGGGTGGGGCTCTGCCACGTGCCCAGTCAGCTGCACCTATAGGGTCTCCCTCCAGGTTTCCCCAAGAGCCACCCAAATGGCACAGAATCCAACCTGCTTCTTCCCACCCCTAACTGAGGCCCTGTTCAGGCCTGGCAGAGAGACAGCCCTGGGACCTGGAAAGAGGCACTCTCAGCCAAGTCAGAGAGGGGAACCAACTCTACCCCACATCCCAAGACCCAGTGTCTCCTGGGCACCAGAGCAGACTGCTTTTGTCCCCTTCCAGAGTCTGGTCCAGATGATGGTGGTTAGAAAATGATTCATCCATTCATTCTATAGCTCGTCCTTATGGAACATCCACTGTCTGCTAAGTGCTGGGGATACAGCAGTAGACAAGGTGACAAAGCCCTAGCCCTCAAGGAGCTGACTGGTAGAAATATAATGCAATTTTAAATTTTCTAGTAGTCACATTCAGAAAAAGGAAAAAAAATTTTAAACAGGCAAAACTAATTTTTAGTAGTATATTTTACTTAACCCAGTATATCCAAAATATTATCATTTAGCATGTAATCACTATAAAATTTTGACGAGCTAACTTACATCCTTTTTCTCATACCAAGTCTTCCAAATCCACACACAACACCTTCGTTTGAACTTGCCACATTCCAAGCTCAATAGCCTCACGTGGCAACGGGTGGCCATATTGGACAGCGCAGCTCCAGAGGGAACAAACAGGGCATTGTACAGTGAGTCAGAGCTGACGAGAAAGGAAAGCAGGGGAGGGCTGTGGGGGTGGGTGCAGCTTTCAATATGGTGGTCGGGGGGGCCTCATATTTGAGCAGGGGCGCTGTTGGCCTAGATGATGCAAGGGACAGAGTCAGGTGGATGTCTGGAAAAAAGCCTTCCAGGCAGAGGGAGTCCCAACTACAATGGCCCTAAGGTGGGGTGTTTCAGGAACAGCAGAAAGGCCAGTGTGGCTGGAGGCGGGAGGGCAAGGGGCAGTGGGAGAGATGGGGCCAAGGTGAGGGACCCCACAGTTTACTATAAGGACTATGGTTTCTACTTACGAGTCTTCTGCAAGTACTGGCTTAGGTATCACCTCCTCCAGGAAGCCTTCCCTGTCCCCCAGACTGGGTGAGGCCCTACCTCAGCCCCCCACAGCCCCCTGGGATTCCCTCTCTCAGAGTCTTCGACATACTGGGCAGTAGCTGTGTGTCTGTGTGTTTGTTTGTGGGTCCATCTCCTGTGTGGGGTCTGGAAGAAAGCAGGGAGATGAGGTGGGCAAGAAACTAGGTAACAGTTTCTTCCTTTCCAAGAGGCCTGGCTGGACAGTGGTAAAGATGGCGAGTGTATGGGGGGGGACAAGGGGCATTTGCCTCATTCACCCCAATAACCGCCAAACCCCTAACCCTATAATGTTCATCCCGAGGGTCACTCAATCAAACCACTCCTTTTTTTATAAATAAAGTTTTTTTTTTAATTTTAAAATTTTATTATATAAAATGCGTACAGAAAAGGGCACAGCTCAAATGAATTTTTATAAATTGAGCACTTCAGAGGCCCCCCCATGTGTTCCCTCAAAGTCACTCTCCCCAAGGTAACCACTGTCTGACCTCTAACATAGTGAATGAGGTCAGTATGATCTTGAGGTTCACAAAAATAGACTCACACAGAGTGTGCTCTTTTGAGTGTGTCTTCTTTCACACATTGTTGTTGGTCCCCAACTCACGGTGACCCCATGCACAACAAGATCAGACCATTGTGAGCCATAGGGTTTTCATTGGTTGACTTTTCAGAAGTAGATTGCCAGGCCTTTCTTCCTAGTCTTAGTCTGGAAGCTGCACTGAAACCTGTTCAACCTATAGCAGTAAGCAAGCCTCCCCTGACAGATGGGTGGTAGCTGTGCGTGGGGTACATTGGCTGGGAATTGAGCCTTGGTCTCCCCCATGGAAGTCGAAAAATCTACCACGGAACCACCACTGCCCCTCTTTCACACATTGTTATTGTTGTTAGGGGCCGTCAAGTCAATCCCTATTTATAGCAACCCCCCGTGACAGACAGGGTAGACCTACCAATAGGGTTTTCTTGGCTATAATCTTTAGGGAAGCAGATTGCCAGGTCTTTCCCCACCGAGTGGCTGGGTGGATTTGAACTACCCATCTTTCAGTTAGCAGTCAAGTGCTTAACCATTCGGGTCACCCAGGCTCCTATTCACCCATGTTGTATGTGACGCAATGGTTTATTCTTTTTCTTTGCCGTACTACCCCATTATGTGATGAACCCAGCTTGCTTCCATCCTCCTGTGTAGAGACGGCTGGGCTGTTTCCAGTTGTAGGCTGTTACGAATGAAGCTGCTATGAATGTTCTTGCCCAGTCTGTTTGTGAACATGTTTTTATTTTTCATTTCTCTTGGGTAAAAAGCTAGGAGTGGAACTGCTGGATCGCAGTAGCCTATGCATGTGTTTAGCTCTGCTGGACACTGCGCCAATTCCCCAAAGTGGCTGAGCCACTGGGCACTCCCCCCGGCAGTACGTGAGTGTTACCGCTAATCCTCATGCTCACCAGCACCTGGTACTGCCAACGTTTTTAAGACATTTGTTTGAGAGATGAGAAAGTAAAGCTAACACCAAGTATTTATTGAACACGTACTGTGTGGGGGACACCTAAACCAAAAAAACCCAAACCCAGTGCTGTCGAGTCGATTCCGACTCACAGCGACCCTATAGGACATAGTAGAACTGCCCCATAGGGGGACACCTAGCATGTGATAATCCGTCTAGCCATCACAACAAGCCGGTGAGGTCAATACTATTATTTTCCCATCTTACATTCTAAGGGCCCAGACTCAGCAAGGGGAAGTGGCTGACTCTAACATTTGCCATCTGAACCGTACATGCTGTGTGGCCTTGGACCGGCTACTCCATCTCTCTGAGCCTCTGCTTCCTCATCTAGAATTGTGGGAGTCTTGAAGGTGAGCAGTGCCCACAGGGACACAGTGGAACAGAATCTTCACTGTTGCCTTCCCAGGGGGTGGGGTCACAGTGCGGGGCTCCCCATGCCAGCCTACCCCCCATTAGCCATTGGCCATTTAGCTGAAGGTAAATTCATAGTAACTGACCATTCAAGGAATCAGATTGGAGGTCAGAGTACCCAGCCCGTCTCCCATGGTACAGATGAGATTCAGAGAGGAGCCCTGACTTGTATGAGGTCACCCGGTGTGCCCCAGGCCTTCTGATGCAAACAGCTGTGCCTTGGTTTCCCCATCTGCACACTGGGCCTGGGGGGTGCTGCTGTGTGAGCATCCAAGGGTGGGGGCAGGAAGGGGGCATCTCTGGCATGCCCAGGGTCAGGCGCCAGCCATCCGTGGATTACCCAGGCGCCAAACCTGTGTCAAAGCTGCCATTGTCCCAGAGCCTAGGAAGATGATGTGTGACGGGATTAGGGCCAACAGTAAGGGACAAGGGGATGGCCTTGGCATCCAGGCAAAGGAGAGGAAGGGCCCTCCCTCTTCTGTGGCATGGGCCTAGGCCAGGCTGGGATAAGGCCAACATGCCAGGGCCCCCCAGGTTCTAGGAGAGCTGGGCTCCTTGCCACAATGCCACCCACAGAAACGTGTGCGTGTCCAGATACAGACCCACCTACACGAAGAGACCTGCCAGATCCCCCATGTACAAAGACATCCCCCATGGAGACACAGGTGTACTGACAGATGCACACACCAACACACAGACACACGGACACGTGGCCACCACCCCAATAGCTTTCAGGGCTGGAGCACCAACTGATCATAGGAGGCACCTTGACATACATTTGTTTTAGTTATAGGTTTTGTTTTAATACTCTAGTAAATAACATTGATTATCAGGGTCCATTTATAACACATTTATTTTTCAAATGAGTCGATATAAAGAATGATATCAGTATAAGTCCTAGGGGAAGTGATGGGGAAGATATGACGAATGTCAAGGAGCTGATTCTCACATGGATGTCCTCTCTGAGACCTGGAGACACCCTTGGACATGGACCACGAACAAGTGGACAGGAGTCACACAGACACGGCAGACACCCAGAGGCCTCTTCACACACCACATGCAAACCTGCACACCTGGAGATGCAAGCCCCATGGCAGGTCACCCTGATCCCTGGGCCATTTTGATACTGGAACAAGCTCATGGACATACACACTGGCACACGGCCACGTAGTTCCCTCTCACACTCTGTGTTGGTCATCTAGTGCTGCCATAACAGAAATACCAGAAGTGGACGGCTTTAACAAAGAGAAATTTATTTCCTCACAGTAAAGTAAGCTAAAAATCCAAATTCAAAGTGTCAGCTCCAGGAGAAGTCTGTCTCTGTCTGTCGGCTGTGAAGGAAGTTCCTTGTCCTCAATCCTCCCACGGTCGAGGAGCTTCTCAGGCTCAGGGACCCCATGTCCAAAGGACGCACTCTGCTCCTTGTGCTGCTTTCTTGGTGGTATGAGGTCCCCAACTCTCTGCTTGCTTCCCTTTCTTTTTAACTCTTGAGAGATAAAAGGTGGTGCAGGCCACACCCCAGGGAAACTCCCTTTACTTTGGATAAGGGGGGTGACCTGAGTAAGGGTGGTGTTACAATCCCACCCTAATCCTTTTAACATAAAATTACAATCACAAAATGGAGCACAACCACACATGGCCTAAGCAAGTTGGTACACAGATTTTGGGGGGGACATAATTCAATCCATGACATACTCCAACACGGAAGCCCTGTTCACATCTCATTGGCCTCAGAAATCCACCATAGCTAACACTTATTGAGCACATGTGTGCCAGGTGCTGTGGTAAACACTGCTGTGACTGGGCCAGCTGACTCCCCACAATAACTTGCTGAGGTTGGTACTGCTATCATTCCTATCTTAGCGATGAGGAAACTGAGGCTCAGAGAGGTGAAGTGCCTTGCCCAGGGCACACAGCAGCGAAGAGGCACAGCCAGAATTTGAATCCAGGCAGGCAGGCTCTGGAGCCCAAATTCCAAGCCCAGCTCTGTCCTTGGGCTTGTGAGGTGGGCTCAGGCCAGTAACTCCACCGCTCTGAGCCTTAATCTTCTCATCTGTGAAACAGGGACAGTCCCTACCTGCCTCACCTATTATGAGGACTAAAGGAGGCAACCCAGCCGGAGCTCCTGGGGTGCCCCAGGCACTCCACAGGCTCCCTGTGAATAGGACCATCCCCAGGTTACCAAGTTTGGGTGGCACGTTGGAGCCAGCTAAGGTGGGTGGGAAGAGATTTGCCACTTGCTAAACTATGTGACCTTGGCAAGGGAGCTAACCTTCCTGTGCCTCAATTTCCTGACCTAATAAATTGGGGGTGCTGCCCTCTCCCCATAGGGTCATTGGGTGGATTAAATGCGATGATCCAGGCAAGACTCTGAGTGTGGTATTCAGGAGGTGCTCAGTATGTGCTCAAGCCACCCCCAAAGCTGTGACCGGCTACCCTCCAGACCCTGAATGGTCTTAGAAAAACCCACTGAAGGGGAAGAAAATCCACACGTTCATTTGCCATAAATAAAGAGGCTGAAGCACCAGGTGTTCGTTCGTAAGGGCCTTTGTCCTGTTTATTGCCAAGGCCCCAACCCAGGCCAGTCCCACTCACTCTTCAGCAAACGAAGCAGCCACCGGCAATAGCGGGCCAGGCCCACCCAGCTCCAATCAAGGGGCCAATCCGTGGGGCATGGTCAGCTGGCAGTTTGGCGGCAGCTGGTGTGTGAGTTCTGCCACGATCATTCCAACTTCAAATTCAGCACCAGAGCATTCTGGAGGAGGCAAAGGGCCAGTGTGGGCGAGGGGCAATGACAGAACCACCCAGGCGTGGGGATGGGATGGAGTGGGGCCTGTTGCCAGGAAATGGAAACCAGTGTGGTATTGAAGGGTGGAGGCTGGACTAGACTCGCCTTGTGACCCGGGGGAGGTCCCCTCACCTCTCTGTGCCTCAGTTTTCTCACACACCCCTACCTCCCCGAGTGGAGAGATAGAATGAAGAAATGCTCATTTAACACTCCAAGGGCAGTGCTTGACATGCAGTGAAAAGCTAACATCTATTGAGCACTTACTGTATACCGTTAGGTGAATTATCTCAATGAGTCATCAGGACAGCCCTATGGGGCCAGTACCTAAATTTTCATCACTGTTTTATGCACAGAAGAGCGAAGGCGTAAAGAGGTGAAGTAATTTGCCCAAGGTTGCAAACAAGAGAGTAGCAGAGCTTAAGTCTCCTCCTGGGGAGCCCCTGGCCAGGGTGGACCCAGGTTTTGAGGGACAAGGTCTTGCTCTTCAGACTAGCAGGATTATACTGATGGCCTCTCCGCTCCCCAACCCTCCCTTCAAGTTTGTGAGGGGCTCTTGCCATTGGTCGAAAGTGTCGATTGATATGCCCTCCGTCCCACCTCACCTCCACTATGTCCAGTTCAGCCCGGTTGTAATTCATGCCCAGAAAGTCCGGGAGCGGGAGCCCGACCTGGAGCACATCTGAGAAATACAGTAAGCGGCATCTCAGCCAGCCTGCTCTGCAATTGATTAAGGAGTGGCTGCCTGGCGCAGAGTAGTGGGAAATAGTGCATTGGTTGATTTATGATGTCTGCTGGCTGCACAGGCAGAGACAGTACAAGCCTGAATCACCATGTGTTTACCAACCCAGTTCTGGGTCAAGACCTGACTTCAGGGACAGAATTCACACATTTGTGGTGAAAAACGTGAGATTGTTCACTACAGATCAGTAAGTAAGCACAAGTAAGCCAGTGATTACCTTGCTTACTGGCTCTTCCATCCCTGTCAGGGATTGTAAATTTGAAAAGAAGCTTTGATTCTGTAGAAAGGTGCTGTGGGATTGGGGGAGAGACAAATGCCAGCCATACCTAGAAGCAGAATACTTGCTACGGTGAAAAAATGTGAAATTGTTCACTACAGTTGATCTGGTAAGCAAGGTAAGCACCATGCTTACCTTGCCTATTGAATAATCCGTCCCTGATTGGAAACCCTGGTGGTGTAGTGGTTAAGAGTTCCACTGTCAACCACAAGGTTGGCAGTTTGAATCCACCAGGCGCTCCTTAGAACCCCTATGGGGCGGTCCTACTCTGTCCTATATGGTCGCTATGAGTCGGAATCGACTCGATGGCAATGGGTTTTTTGGTTTGCTCATGGTCTGGGGTCAAGATCAGAGTCCAAAGAGTGGGAGGGGACTTTAAGACAATAAGACTGCATTGACCTCAGAGATTCAGCAGTGTTAGCCCAGAACTCGTGATGTGGCTTTGAGACCACCCAGGTGGCATCCCTTCCTGCTGATAGTGCTTCTTGGCACCAGCAAAAGCAAAGCCTATTGGAGCCCTCACCATTGACGACTGGGATGTAGGCCTCTTGGAGATAATTGGTGATGAAACCAGTCAGCTCCTGCTCCTGGGGAGAGAGAGAGAAAATTCCATGTCCTACCATTCAATTCATATAGTCTGACTGCCACGTTTTTCTTCCACAGAGTGGCTTGTGAGTTAGAGACATCAAGTAATTTGTCCAGCCACCGTCAACACTGGGCCTTAGCCCTGGCTCCATTCACCTACAGGCCTGTGCTCTTCACCACTGCTTTGTCCCTGTTCAGGTGACACCTGGGACTTTGGGTCACGGTGCAGGGATGGGGGAATTCAGGAGTTATAGGGCTATGTGGAACCCACTCCTGCTCCAACAGAAAACTCTGTAGTTTCATTCGTTCACCACCTCTCTGTACCTCAATTTCCCCAACTGTGGAAGTGGAATATAATAGCACCTACTTACAGGGCTTCCATGAGGATTAAATGAGATTGTGTGAAGCAGTAGCACAGAGTAAAAACTATTAAGTGCTACTGCTGCTGTCGTTGGCACCTACTGGGTCTGTGTTGGGCTCTGAGGCCACAGAGATTAATAAAAATAACAGCTTGGCCAACAAGGCCAACAAGCCCACTGCCCATGGCAATGTTTTTAAAATCAATCCAGATTCTATCTAGAAAATGAAACAGAGATTCAGAGAGGCCAAGGGATTTTCCCGAGGTCACAAAGAAAGCAGAGTCCTGAGGTCCACAGTGACCTTGCTCTATTCACCCTGTGTCCAGTTTGGGACCCCTTCACTGCAGCCCCAGGGTAGAATAGGCCCAGTCTTGCCCTCAAGCCAGGTCAGGCAGAACACTTGGGACACTTACCTTGAATGAGCCCATCTTTGAGGACTTCCGGGTCAGGCTCAGTAATCTGTGGAGGGCAGAGCATGAGAAAGAGGGGAAAAGGGTGGTCAGAGCCAGGGCCCAAGGGAGTTCCAAGCACTCTAACCTCTCCCTGATTCAGAAGTCTCCTCTACAGCCTCCAGACCAGGTGCTCGTAAGCCTCTGCTTGCATGCGGCCTCTGTTGGGGCACTCACCACCTTTCCTTATAGCCTGTTCTGTTTCCCACGTATCTCCTGTACCTCCTCTTGTCCTGACTCTCCCTCTGGGACTCCTAGCCATGTCTGCTGCTCCTGCCTGAGGCCAGGTGTGCAGAGGTTGGCAGCCCAACTGGTAGTCCCAGATCCTTGCAGGCAGCAGAGTTGGGGCCCCCTCACCTTGCCCCCTCCCCTGCATAGCCTCTGATAGGCACTAGTACATGTTGGCACCAGAACAGGCCACATGACAATGGTTATTTGGTGACTCTACTATCCCAAATTTATTTTCTAATCCCGTAACAGACCTTCCATTTTCTGCTCTCATTCCAAGACATTCAGGTGAGTCTGAACCCAGAGACCCCAGGATGAGCACATGACCCAGGCTTGGCCAACCAGAACATTACATCTCCCAGTTATGGTGATTAGCTTAGAGTTGGCCCTGTGATTCAAGCTATACCAATGAGAAACAGTCTTGGTAATTTTGTTAGAATCATTGGACAAGAGGCCTCTCATCACTGGAGTCACTTTGTCACCATATAGAGACTGCCTAAGAATTCAGCTAACAAAGTGGACAGCAGAGGAAAGGGGAACAGGGAGACAGATTTTTGAGATCTTTGTTTGTGTGCCTAGATCCAGCCATGCCTGAAGCTGCACAGACCTACTCTTAGAGTTTTCGATTATATGAGGCAAATGATTTCCTTTTGGGCTTAACCATATCGAAGTTGGAATTATATTTTTTGCAAATGAAAGAATTGTGGCCTGATACAAGTCAGATCAAAGATTTAAGCAAAAGCAAGAATTAATGAGCAGCTGAATGTAAAGCTAGGATGTTAATAGCACCCTCCTTACAGAGGGCAAGGATGAAGTGGGATAATGAATATAATGTACAATGCTTGGCATATAAATAAGCTCCATAAATGTTAGCTGATACTAGTATAAGAAAAGGCTTCCTGGAAGAGGTACCATTTAAGCTGGGCCCTGACTGACAGGTGGCATTTGGACAGCATGGGCAAAGGTCCATTGATGGACAAAGGGATATGGGGCCCACAGGCAGATTCACTGTGCAAAAGCCTAGTGGAATAGTGAGAGTGGAGGTGGAAGAATTTGAGAAGGACTTGCATGCCAGACTAAGATTTGAGAAAAGATCATGTAGACAGCAGGGAGCCGTTGAAGGTTCTAGGGCAGGCCTAGTGACTACAGCAGCCTAGTAGTGTGGGCTGTGCTGAATGGATCAGGGGGAGAGCCTGGAGCAGGAAGCAGGGTGGATGTGGTAATGCCCATGCAGGGGCACAGGGATGCTAGCGTGGGGCAGCAGGCTCTTACCTGTCCAGAGAGGTGGCCATATGTAGCCTGTCCCCATGCACTGAGTACTGGATTTTCAGGTTGAAGTGCTGGGGTCGGGGCGGGGGGAGGGAGGGACAGGGAGAAGGCAGTGGGTCTCCCAGTCAGAGCTGGTAAAGCCCTGGCACCAGCACCACCACCACTGCCAAAACAAAGCAGAGGTCAGATGGAACCCTGGTGTGAGTCCTCCTCTCTGCCCACCCCAGTCTCAGAGACTGAACCTACGGTCTCCCCATGACCCCAGTCCCAGCTCCTTACCTGGCCCAGGTCAGTACCCCCAAAATAACTGGCACTGTTTGCAGGTTCCTGCACACACTGCGTTATAGCCACAGGCCTTTGCACATGCTGTAACTTCCACCTACAGTGTTCTGCATCCCCAGCCTCCTCAGCATCAACCCCTTCCCTGGCCAGACTCTGCTCATCCTTCAAAACATAACTCAGGAATCACCTCCTCTGGGAAATCCTCTGTGATTTCCCCAAACTGGATTTGGGACCCCTCTGGGCTTCCATGGTTCCCTAAGTGAATCCTTTACTACCCATACAGATGCTAATGTATGTGAGGGGGAGAGGGAGGAAAAACTAAACCATTGACTCTCAGTTTGTTGGTCTTTCAAGCCATTCAAAAGCTCAGTGACAGATCTATGGAACAGACATCAAATGACAGTGCCTGAGAGGTTAGGGCTACATGATTGGGATTAACCAAGAACCCCTCGAATTCATTACTTGGCCATCAACTAAAATCCCTCCATCCAGCCTTGAATGTCCATGAGGGTGGGACTAAATGGGGATCAGCTTCCACACTCACGACTTCCAGGAGGAAGAGAGACACAGGAGCCTTGCTCCTCCGCCGAGCAGCCAGCATCTCTAGGGTGCCATGGAGGTGCAGCAGACTCTTGCCTGTCTTCATGGTGACCTTGGGGTGCTTGTTGATCTTGATCTGGGTCATCAAGGGCTTTGGCTTAGGATATGCCTCAGCCACCTGCGGAAACCAGGAAAATTCCCTCAGGCCAGCCATCGGACTGATGGCTTCAGTTGAAACCAGGAATTTCTCATGAAATAGGCAATTTCTGCCTTGGACACAGGAAGTACGATGTGCAAAGGCTGGGATGTGTCTATCAAGAAATGCAACAAAACTCACAAGATGACTTCCTATATCAGACATAGAAGGTTCAATGTGCAAAAGCAGAGCTGTTTCTGTTATTTCTGGACTAGACCCAAAAAGTACTTTATGGAGAAGCAGGATATTCTCACATTGACCAGGGAGATGTGGCATTGAAAAGCTGCCTCTAAAGTCCCTTGTCTGTTCAGCTGGAGAACAGAGCAGGGCAGGGCAGGGCAGATCATGGTGATCATGGGTGGCTGGGGCACTCACTTTAGGTATGAAGCTGGCCAGCGTCTCAGTGGTTTGTGGGGGCAGCTCACCAATCTACAAAATAAAATCAAGGTTAGGATTACTGAAGCTTTCCCTGATCCGTCCTAATAAACCTCTCCTAACTCTATAAGATGTACCCTTTGAAATTGCTTTCACAACACTTATCACTCATGTTCAACTCTGCTTTACTAGATAATGAGCTCCTGGGTTACAGAGACCGTGGTTTATGTATTCCTATGCCCACAGACCTTAGCACATGGTCAAACACTGGGAAAAGTTGTTGGATTAATAAGTGGAAAGATAGGAGATGGCGTGGAGGAGAGGAAAGTGAAATGGAGTGATAAATGGATGGAAGAATGGATGGATGAATGGATGGATGGATGGGTTGGTGGGTGGGTGGGTCGGTGAATGGATGGATGATGGATTGATGGACGGATGGATGGATGGATGGGAGGATGAAAGAATGTGTGGAGGATGATGGATGGTAGGTGAAGGGATGGTAGGATGGATGGATGGTCCAGTGAGGGATGGGTGGGTGGATGGGTATGTGGGAAGATGGACAGAGGGAATGCTAAATGGTTGGGAGAATAGTTGGATGGCTAAATGACTGGATAAGTAGGAGAATGAATAATGGAGAGTTATGTGGGTAGATGGATGAGTGATTGGTCTAGAACAAAGGAAGCATTAAGGGTCAGAGAATCAAGACAGCCTTCTAGGAGGTGGTGGCAGCTAAGCAGAATTTTGAAGGATGTGTGGGAGGAGAAACTCTAGGTGTGTGACCTTGAGCAGGTCCTAGCCCCTTCTTTATCTTATCAGGTAGATAAGACACCAAGGAACCCTAGGCAAATCCTGCCTCTTCCCTGGGCCTGACAGAGTATGATTGGGTGAGGCACTCATTGGGAGAAGCAAACAGCCTTGGGAGAAGTGTGAGTATGAAATTAGCAGTCCCAAAAATCAGCTCAGGGAATCAAGGGTTCATGTTCAGGACAGAAAGGGTGAAGGCCCCAGTGACTGGTTAAACACTCATATTTGTATGGTAGACAGAGAACATGCATAGACTCAACAGTATAAGTCTCTGTTCTGGGTGTTGTGTGGATACTATAAAGGTTTGGATGGCTGATAGCTGGAAAGATATAGCCTAGGGCATGAATACATGGCAGAGAGATAGGTGGATGGGAGGATGATGACTGGATAAAAAGAAGGTAGATGGATGGCCAATGCATGAGAGATATATGTTGATGAATAAATAGCTGGTTGTTTGGACAGTTGGAGGAATGGATGGATAGATGATAGTTACATGGATAGAGGGATAATGAATGGTGGGATGAACTGATGATAGGAACCCAAATTAGTCCTAGCATCTCCCAGTCCTGGTGTAGCCCACAACTCCAGGATAAATCTTGGAATAGATAAGCCAGACTGGGACTGTCATTACAGGGGACAGAAGCAGATGGGGGGAAGGGGAGAACCACTGGGCAGCTCACCTTCATGTCTCGGATTTTCACGTCAAAAGACTTCTGTAGGAGGGTGAGCTCAGCTGTGAGGAAGGTGGCTGAGAGCAGCAGCTGTGACGATCCTTCAGCATAGCCCTCGGGGACTTTGAGGTCCTCCCTGGCATCAGGAAGCTTGATGGTGCTTCCCTCTTTCTGCTGTACCACAGGCTGTGGGACGGTGGGAGGGAAACACTCAGACTTAGCCATGAGGGACTGTGGCTAGGGGTGAGTCTCAGTCCCCCACATTCATGGGGCTCAAACCAAGCCCCAAATCATCAAGTCATTAAATGTTAGAGCCAGAGAAGGCTACAGTGGTCCAACCCTCCCAGTGTACAGATGGGTAGACTGAGGCCTGAGAGGATGAGGGAGTCAGTCACTAGACCACTGGCAGTTCCTCCTAGGGTTTCTTAGGTAACCTCAGTTAATCTGACTCTGACTACTTGGGGTCCTCATTTATCCAGAATGTGTTTTCTGTTTTATTCTTAGGAGAAATAGGTAAGCAAAAAACAAGCCAAGGCATGGTAGAACCACATGGGACGGAGACTTCACAAGGAGGTGACTTCTCAGAATATATCTTCCCATTCCTGGAAGATGTGTCTCACCTAACCACCTGGGGCTCTGGAGACCTGAGTGAGGGCCCAGCTCTGCCACCAACTCACTGTGGAACCCTAGGCAAGTCCTGACTCTTTCCTGGGCCTCAGTATTCCCCTTCTGTACAATGACGGGGTGACTGGGTGAGACACTCATTGGGAGGAGCAAACAGCCCTAGGAGAAGGTGTGAGTATGAAATTAGCAGTCCCAAAACTCAGCTCAGGGAATCCAAGGCTCATGTTTAGGGCAGAGGGGGAGAAGGCCCCACTGGCAGGTTAAACACTCATGGTGGGCCTGGACCAACCAGGGCCTGAGAGGCCCCCTCACCCTCCAACCCTGGTGCAAACAGCCCCCACCCAGGTCAGTGAACCTAAGACCACAGCCCCCA
The DNA here is from genome assembly GCF_030014295.1 of Loxodonta africana. NCBI lineage: Eukaryota > Metazoa > Chordata > Mammalia > Proboscidea > Elephantidae > Loxodonta > Loxodonta africana. The sequence continues at coordinate 32,231,771 of NC_087365.1, read as the reverse complement.
GTTGTCCAGGTGCTTACACTCAAGTCCACTTGGATGTAACTGGCTGTGGTTGTCGGTGTGGATGACAGGACGTATTTGATGGTGCCCACCTGGCCCACGGGCATGGGGGCTGTGGGAACAGGAAGGCTCCACTCAGGACGGTGCCAACCCCATTAGTAGTCCAGAGAAGGCCACCTGAGCCTGTCTTGGGCACCAGGAAACCTGGCCCTCTGTGTTCCAACACAACCTGTTTAGCATCTCTGATACTCAGTAACTTCATTTGTACAATGGAGGTGACAGTGTCTGGCCTGAAAAATCACCCTCCTCACAGCATTCTGTGGACACAGAGCTTGAGTGGTCCCCAAGGACTATCACAGTTCAGATCTCACAATAGACCAGTAAGGTCAGGATTATTAGCTCCATTTTATAGATGAACAAACTGAGGATCAGAAGAGTGAAGTGACTTGTCCCAGAACACTTGCTGGGGACATGACAGAATTTCTACACACCCAGCAATTGTGCTTTCCTTTCCCCTACACCAAGAATTCTGTAGACCCCAAAATGATGAAAGTAGCAGATTCCCTTGGCAAGGGAAAGTCAGGTATCACCCTCATCAGGATTTATTCAGGGTGCAAGGCTTGTAGACGAGCCCAGAATGGCTGCTCTGTCTGTAGTCCCAGGGGAATGGATGGAACATTGGGTGGAGGGCTGAGAGGCAAGGACCCCAGAGTCCCCCGAGGCCTCAGGCTTCCCATCTGGACAATGGGGAGATGGATGTCATGACCTCAGACCTGCTCTAGTTCCCAGGCTGGGCTGGGAGCAGGCACCTGAATGGGAAGTCGGCATCAAAGTCCAACCACCCTGATGTCCCTGTGTTGGGGTGCGGTATGGCTGGGGCTGCACTCACTGTTCAGGTTGGCCCACTTCTTGTTCACATATACAAGGACCGCGTCGATGGCTGGACACATCTGGAAGCAGAGAATGCACCGGGCTAAGAGGGCCCCTGCCTGAAGGACCAACCTCCTCATAGCCAAATGGTACTCCATGGGGAGTCCCAAGAGCCCTGGCAAAACAGGGGCTGATGGGAAAACCAAGGCCCCAAGGCACACAGATAGTCAATGGCAGAGCCTGGACTAACCCAGATCTTCTGACTGCAGCCTGCAAAGTCGGGGCCAAGGGGGACTCATTCCCCAAGGAATGGTAATCTAAGCAGGATTGCAAAGACCTGCTATTCAGCCTGTCATTTTCTCCTCCCATGCTCATGGCAGACATCACTAGATGATCATGGCACCTTCTCACACTGAGCCAGCCACAGCTTTAGAAACATTCACACCAGTCTATCAATTAATCAGTCAGCACTCAAGATAAGATGCATTTGCCAGCCCTGGTCTAAGCAACCCCAGGAATGAAGGGTACAGGCTTTCTTTGAGCCACTCACCAGGCCAGGGAGAACTTTGTGCAGAGTGCTGTCCAAGAACTTGTTGACCACCTTGGGTAGCATGCTAGGCACAAGCACAGGAGGATGCAGTGAACAGGTACGTGAATGTCAGGAATTTAAGAACAGGACATGAAGGAACAAGGTTAAGGAAGTACAATGGCTGAGGAAGTAGGGTGCTGGGGGTTGTATTAATGCGAAACCAGCCTTCCTCCCCAGCCTTAGCAAGCCCCAGAGCTTCTTACTTGCTAGGCAAGTTGGTCTTCACGCTAACCAGGATAACCTCACAGCCCTCACTCTTGAACATGGGGAGGCCCGTCTCCTCATCCCGCAGAAGCCGGTTGGTGGCTGTGATGTTCAGGACCACGATGATCTCCATGTTCCCACCCATGAAGCTGGAGGAGGGGACAAGTGGGCATCACGGGCATCTCCATCACTGAAGGCAGTCTCCCTGCCCTCTCTTTGTCCACAATCTCAGCAGCTCTGGGAGGGAACAGGTGGGGGGACCACCTGATACAACAAAGAAGGGGACAGGACCTGCCCAAGATCACCCACCCAGAATTTCACCTCCCTCTTGCCTTCTTTTCTTGCCTTAGCAAACTCCCACACATCCTTCAAAACTCTGCTTAGTTGTGACGACCTCCTGGGAGGCTGTCTTGATTCTCTCACCCCTAATGCCTCCTTTGTTCTAGATCAATCACTCAGCCTGTTACTGTCCATGAAAGGAGAAACCAAGTCTGCATCATCTCAGGCCACAGTACCCAGGTGGCACACAGTAGGTGCTTAATAAATATGCATCAAATAGTGAGACAGAGAGACCATTCCTCCTCCCCCAGTTGCCAGCCCCATACTCACCTTTTGCCAGTGATGGTCATGCCAGTGGACACACATTGAGAGATGCCTACTCCGGGCATGAAGCTCAGTGTGATGACAGGCAGCAGGACATCCTTCACCTTCAGACTGGGAGGGGATAGGCATCCACAGGAATGAGAACTGGGCAGGTGAGACCCAAACCCTAGACCTGCTTCTCCACCACCTTGCTGGGAGGCCTTGGAGAAATCCCCTCATCCCGTGCCACCAGGGTAAGCCTGGTCATAGGGTCATGATGAAACCTAAACAAAAGGCTGGACGTAAACTAATTTGTACAGAAAGCACTTACTGTGTGTGAGGTAGGACACACGGCTAACACATTATATGACCTTGGACTTCTCCCTTCCCTTCTGTGAGCCTCAGTTTCCCCACTGGCAAAATAGGAAGGTTTGCCTAGATCAAGGTTTCCCAATAGTGGCACTATTGACATTTTGGGCCAGATAATTCTTTGTTATGGGCCTGTTCTGTGCATTGTAGGGTTTCCAGCAGCATCCCTGACTCCTACCCACTAGATGCCAATAGGGCCTGGTTTCCCCCTGCCAAGTTGTGGCAATCAAAAAATCATGTGCCAAATGTCCCCATGGACAAAGTCACCCCTACTTGAGAACCACGAGTCTACACCAGGATAGCAGAGATGTAGCACATATACCTCTACCTGACCATCCTGAGCTCTTGGCAGACATTGCTAACTGATCACAGTCCTACTTCCTGCTAAGCCAAGATGAAAAAAAAAACAAAAAAACCTGAACCATTGCTGTCGAGTTAAGTTGATTCCATAGTGTCCCTGGATTCTCCCCAGGACATCCCTCAGGCAGCCCCTACCAATCAATCCCAGATAGCATATGCAATGAAATCGATTTGCTCCTGTCATTAGCTGACTGTTGATACCTTTCTGGCTCTGCCATTTCAGGATTTTTATTCAATTTCACATCCGTTCAGTGAGTCCCTGCTGCATACAGGAAGTTGGAAATTGACCTGTCAGCCTCACGTCCTCCTCACAATGACCCCGCTTATGGGCAGGGCAGAAATTGTTCTCAATAGATAGCTGAGGAGGCTGAGGCCCAGGCAGAGGCAGTCACTCAGCAAGTCACTCAGCAAGACTGTGTGACAAGGCAGAAAGAGTCCCAAGCCCCATACCAGCTCTCACTTGGCTTTCTCAGGTCCCCGTACCACCCTGTGCCCAACTGCACCCCTCGGAGACCCCCCTCACTCAGTGATGCCTTTGATGGGTTTCATCCCTGGCCGCTTCTTGCCCGCCTCAGCTGCCATCTTCTCCAGGATGTGGCTCTCATCCATGGCGCTCTGGACCTCTGGAAATGGGGCCCACAGGGATACTCAGCTGGGCTCCCCACTGCCTCCCTGCCCGCTTGGTCCAATCTCTCAGGTCTCCCAGGCCCAGATCACTTATAGGTGCCACCACCCCGTGCCCCAGAGTCACTGTGTCCCACCCTGGACTGGGTGATGCTGGGGACCTGGAGATGAGCCATGCCCAGATCCGGCCCTCCTCCAGGCTAACGAGGGAGGCAGAGCCACCCCCAACAGCAGTAACAAGTGACAAGAGCCATAATACAGTAAGCACAGGAGCTGTAGGAACCATTTCAGGGTCCCAAGCCAGGAAGAGAAGACCTAGGGAAGGCTTCCAGGAGGAGGTGACATATGTCTTGGTCCATGAAGGAGTAATAGGAATTCGCCAGGTAGCAAAGAGATGAATGGGCCATTTCTGCATGGGGACAGTAGGTGCAAAGGCAGGGACGGGGAGGGGAGGAGAGGGAAGAGTGAGCAATTCAGCATGGCTAGAGGAGGGCTTTTTAGAGGAGGGTGGGCAAAGACGTGACAGAGAAATTAGGGAAATTAGCAGGGACACAACGCGAGGCCTGGAACACCAAGTTAAAGTGTCAACTTTATGTCGTGGGCTTGCCACTCCCAGACCTGGGCGATTTGGGGACGCATCTGGGAGAGTGTGAAAATGCAGATGCTGGGCCTGAACCCTAGAGATTCTGAGTCCCCAGGCCTGGAGGCCCCAACTCCAAATGACACCCTGCCAGAAACACTGCCAGTATGGTCACAGACTAATTCACAAAGGGGACAGAGGCTGAACTGACAGAACCGTCATTAGCCCTTTGCCTCTGAACGTGACTCCATTTAACTTAGGGTCAAGATGCTGGGGGTGGAAAATAAATTTGACTAAGGGCCCTCTGAGGCGATTTCCATCTCACATTTTATTTGGTCCTGACAGGGAAGAACTGGTCACCCCATTTTACATTTCTTTACATTTTACATTCACAGATGAGCAAACAGCAACACAGAGAGAATGAGTGATTTGCCTGAAGTCACACAGCAAGTTGTTGGCAGAGCTGGGATTAGAACCCAGGTTTATTACCCCCACAGCACCTGTGGTCACCAAACCCCTCCATCAGGGCCAACAAGAGGCCCCAAGGGGGCAGGATTTCCAGCTCTCTTTCTGCCTTTTTGAGAGAACCTTGGGCAAGCTTCCCCAACTTCTCTGGGCCTCAGTTTTCACCCACTGTAAAACGGGAAAATAATAACACATTGCTCTTAGGTTTATTTTGAGGCTCATAGGATGCTTGGGGTGTGCAAACATGAGCGTTTACTGCCCACCCCCCATCCCCACACCTGGCCTGCCAGCTCACCGTGGTTCATGACGTCCATACCCAGCCGCAGCAGTGCCCCGGGGTCAGCTCGCGTGCCTGTCAGCAGCCCGCAGAGTGCCAAGCACAGGATCGGCAGCATGGCTCCACCTGTGCCAGAGGGGCCTGAACTAGGTGCGGCCCACCAGGCCCTGGTGCCCCTGGGGACCTCCTGTACCCCAAAGCAAAGCAAACCACGCCCCTGGATGATCTTGGGGGTCCAGGAACCTTTTGGGCTCCATCCAGTCATTTCAGCAAACATTATTACTGCCTTCTCCAGAGGAGTCAAGCAGCATCCAGATTAAATGTAGGGCTTTTTGAGTCACCCCAGGCAAGTTACTTCCTTCTGTAAACCTCAGTTTCCTCATCTGTGGAATGGACATGATGTGCTCTGTGGAAGGCTCAACCGTAGTTATTTGTGGGTTCAAGTGTAACTGACTGCCAGATGATGCTAGGGCTGCAGAGCGGATTCCAATCCCTCTGACTCTGGAAGCTACCACTGCCTGTGGGAACAAGGGAACCCTCTGCTCCTGACCCTGACACCCCACAAATGGTGTCCCCACCTCCTCCAGTCCAGCCTCACTTCCACATTAGGACTAGAAATCTCAACTCGCAGCCCCTTAAAGCTCCTTTAGATATCACCTTACCAATAGGGAAACTGAAGCAGACACCCACGGTCACATAGGCAGTTAAAAGCAGAACCAAACAAGAGCCTCCCACCTCAAACCCTTCAGGGTCCCCAGGACAGCCCCACCGCACCCTTGGCCTCCCAGAAATCCCTCTCTCCTACTTACCAAGGCCCGAAATTCTCCCAACCAGAGGCCAAGTGTTGATTTCAGGTTTGAGCTTTGACTAAAAAGGTGATGAATTAAGCAGAAGCCTATGGGGCCGGCCTGTGTCAGCCCAGAGAAGGGGGAGTTCCAGCTGGACACTTGCTGGCCATGGCTGGGCCACTGAGGGCCCCACTGGTGCACAAACTGAGATGGATGCCTACTGTGGGCCACCTCCCCAGTCCCGAGTCTAGGTCTGCATTCATTCATTCATTGATTTCATGCTTATTGAGTGCCTACTATGTGCCAAAGGAACCCTGGTAGCACAGTGGTTAAACACCCAGCTTCTAACCAAAAGGTCAGCAGTTCGAACCCACCAGCCACTGTGTGGGAGAAAAGATGTGGCAGTCTGCTTACGTAAAGAAAACAGCCTTGGAAACCCTATGGGGCAGTTCTACTCTGTCCTATAGGGTCACTACGAGTCAGAATTGATTCAAAGGCAACAGGCCTTTTTTTTTTTTTTTTTTTTTTTTCAGGTACTCTGTGCCAAGCAGATCAGGCTACAAGGTTCACACGGCCAAGACCATCCTGCCCCTCTTGAATCATAAGCCTGGAGGAAGAGCAGAGGAAGCAATAGAACGGGCTAACGTGAAAGCAGGGTGTACGTGTTGTCAGGGAAGACCTCTCTGAGGAGGAGATCTCTAGGCTGAGACCCACAGGTTGAGAAGGAGACAGCGGATAAAGAGCCAGGGCAGAACGTTCCAGCCAAAACTCAATATTCACCAATCAAAACTTGATCTATTTCTCTCTCGTCCCTTTCAATGTTTAAATACCTGGACTTGAAAACCATCAATCCTAGCATTTCCTCTGCCTCTACACACCCATGGGCCATGGCAGGTGCCAGGCACCCACACATCTGTCTTTGAAAATCATCCCAGAGGGACAGCCAAGGTCTGTGCCAGGACAACAGTGCTGCAGGGGCTGGTGAAGGTGCCCTCCAGCCCCAAGCCCATCTCACTGATGGAGAGACTGAGCCCCAGAGACTGAGTGCCACCCCAGTCTCCCCACTTACAGGTCAGAACTGTACCAGGTGGTAAGGTCACCCAGAGCAGGGTTTTTTGTCCTTGTGGAACAAGAAGCAGCTCAAGGTAACATGGTTGCACAGGTGTTTCTGGGCAAATGGTTAATGCCGGGGGCTTGCTTTTGATTGTGCTGTTCCTAAGCGGTACTTCCCTCCTAGAATGCTCTGCCTCCACCCATCCATAGCCTGCTCATCCCGCCGGTCCTAATTTCTGCCCTTGCCTCCTCCACCAGGAAGTCTTCTCTCAACCCCCAGTCACTCGTCACCCCCCACAATCTGAAGGTGACCTTACACAAATTTCATCCCCTGTGATGAGTATTTCTTCCTGCCTCCCCCCCCCCCCAGCCTTTGCTCACACTTTTTACTCCACCTGAAGCCCCTTCCATTCCCTCTCTGCCTGGCAAATGCTCCTAGATGCCCCCAGCCCCGGTGGCCTCAGCCCAGTTCTGAGCTCTCACAAAGCAGCATCTGGGGTTTCTCCCCCCAGTCTCCCTTTGGCCTGGGATGAAGCCCGATGAGACCCCTTGAGCCTGCTGTTTCCTTGATCTGTCCTAAGTCCCACGATCAGGTGTTAAATATCTGAAGGTTGCGCCATCCATTGGCTACCTGTAAGTGGGGAGCACGGGGCTGGGGTCAGGATCTGAGCCCTCATGCTGCCACCATTTCCAGTGTGACTCAGCAACTCCCTTCCCTCCCTGGGCTTCAGTTTTCTCATCTGTAAAATGACAGGGCTGGATAAGGCACTGTCTGTGGGGCCTGTCCTTACCTTGCTGATCCTGGAACGTTCTGAAGCTGACTGTCACCCGTTTCCCAACCCTGAGACAAGGAAGCCCTTATATTTGGGAGCCCGATTAGCTGCTTGGATAATTAAGGATTTAATAAGGCCCAGATAATTATCTAGAGGCCTAAAGAACAGGAGCGCCGAAGCTCACGTGACACGTCAGTCTGTTCCAATGTAAATAGCACAGAGGACAAGGGTAGTTGGGGAGCCCAGGTGGCTACGTGAGGGTGGGTGCTGGGGAAGGGGCACAGTGCCAGAGCGACACCATGCTCACACTCTCCCCTTTCCTGGGCTTAGCACCTCCCACAGTGTTGGGCATATAGTAGGCACTCATTCGTTCCTTCAACAAACATTTAATGAACACCTACTGTGTGCCAGTCCTGGGCAGGGTTCTGGGGGTGAAGCAGTGAACAAGGCAGCCAGGGTGCCTTCCCTGAGGAAGAAGCCTAAAGGGGAAAATGGCATGCAGCAGATCAACAACCACAAACCCGGTTCTGAGGGGGACAAGGGCGGCGGAGGCCAACAAAGCAAAGGGATGGGTTGGAAGGAGGGGCCCAATTTATCATCAGCCTTCGAAGGTCCCTCTGAACAGAGGATGCTGGAGATGATGCCAGAGGCTGGAACAGAAGCCAACTCTGCAAGGCAGCAGAAAGGTGACAGGGGGTAGCCAGTGGCAAAGGCCTGAGAGACCTTGGCTGGACCGATGGGGACTTGTGTGCTTCTGAGACTCACTGCGGGGCACGGAGAGCTAATGGCCCAGTGGGGTATCCTCAGATGGCCCTTTCAGGGGGAGATGCTGGGAGGTGGAAAGTGCCAGCTAGGGGACTTTCTCTCAGGGTCCAAGCCTGGGAGTCAACGAAGACAGGGGTGAGCCCAGGTCACATGGAGAACCAGCCCCAGAGCTGGGGGTGCAGAGCCCAAGCCTCAGATGCCCAGTCTCTGCTCTGCCCTCCACAAGCCCTCAGAGAGACTTGGCTTGGGGATGCCTTGAGGGCCTTCACTTTTGATGGACAGTCCCAGGGGAAGAGGGTGCTGGGGGTCTGGGGCTTCTTCATCAACCCCACAGGGAGCCCACAGGTCTCAAAGATCGAGTAAGCTACTGTACCCTTTGTGCACGTGGGGCCACTGAGGCCAGGCGGGAACAAGAACCTCCTGAGATCACACAGAGTAGCTGAGGCCAGGTAGGGCCAGGGCGAGAGCAGGACTGGGTTAGCCCAGCCTGTCTCCATCCTGATCCCGGCCTGAGCTGGAGAAGCCAGTTCCAAGGCAGCACTACAGATAGCATCATTTGATCCCTGCTGGCCCGCCCCCAACAGACAGAGAGGCCTCACATCCTCCTCACACCCACAGATCTGACCCAGTGTGCCTCTGGCTTGGGTATCTTTGCTCTCCCTGCCCTCCTCCAGGGTCATCCTGGGTGTGGGGGGCTGGGTGCAGAGTGGGAAGGGCATGGGGTGGGAGGGGGTGAGACAAACCCCCTTGAATGGGTCAGAGATCTGGGTCCCAATCCCAATTCTGCACTCGTAAGCTGTATGGTCTTGGGCGACTCTCTCAAACCTCCTGGGCAACTGCTTTATCCTCTTTACGTTGGAGGGTGGGGTGCGGAAATCCATGACGCCAATGCGCTTCACCTGTGCCAGGCGGTGTGCTAAGTGTTTGCCATGCACCAGGCCACTTAATTCTCACAACTACCCTGTGAGGAAGGAGCCCTAGTGGCACAATGATTAAGTGCTTGGATGCTAACTGAAAGATGGGTGGTTCAAACCCACCCAGTGGGTCTGTGGGAGAGAGACAGGGCGATCTACTCCCATAAAGATCAAGTCATTGTCGTGGAGTTGATTCCAACTCATAGCAATCCTACAGGAGAGAGTAGAACTGCCCCATTGGTTTCAAAGGCTATAATCTTTACGGAAGCAGACTGTCCCATCTTTCTCCCACAGATCCGCTGGTGGGTTCAAACTGCCAACCTTTTGGTTAGCAGCCAAGTGCTTTAACCACTGTGCCACCAGGGCTCCTTCCAAAAAGATTGCAGCCAAGAAAACCCTATGAGCAGTTCTGCTCTGTCACATGGGGTCACTATGAGTCAGGAATTGACTCAAAGGCACCTAACCACTACCACCCTATGAGGTCAGTACTTTTCAACGTTTCTCCATTTTACAGATGAAGAAACTGAGTCTCAGGTAGGTGGAGAAACTTGCCTGAGGTTATATAGCAAGCGCATGGTACAGTTGGGGTTGAATCTGGATCCAAGGGGCTCCAGAGCCCAGGTCAAGACCTTCTAAGGAACACCTACTGTTATGGATTGAATTGTGTCCCCCCAGAAATGTGTGTCAACTTGGCTAGTCCTTCTTCTCAATATTGTGTGATTGTCCACTGTTTTGTCATCTGATGTGATTTTCCTATGTGTTGTAAATCCTATCTCTGTGATGTTAATGAGGTGGGATTAGTGGCAGTTATGTTAATGAGGGAGGACTCAATCTACAAGATTAAGTTGTGTCTTAAGTCAAGCTCTTTTGAGAAATAAAGGAGAAAAGCAAGCAGAGAGACCTGGGGACCTCATACCACCAAGAAAGCAGTGCCAGGAGCAGAGCGCATCCTTTGGACCTAGGGTTCCTGCACTGAGAAGCTCCCAGACCAGGGAAAGATTGATGACAAGGACCTTCCCCCAGAGCCGACAGACAGAGAAAGCCTTCCCCTGGAGGTGATATTCTGAATTCGGACTTCTGGCCTCCTAGACTGTGAGAGAATAAATTTCTCTTTGTTAAAGCCATCCACTCGTATTCTGTTATAGCAGCACTTGGTAACTAAGACACCTGCTCAGACTCCTGCCCACCTCTCTGACCTCCGCTTTCCCCACGTGCCAGGACCACCCTGGCTTGCCCCTTACAATACCTTCCCTGTCAGGGCTCCAAATTCAGCCATCCTTCCAGGTCCAGCTTGAGGATCCTTCCTGGGGGAGCCTTTCCTAACCGTTCCTTTCCTCTCCCACCCCTCAGGCACCGAAGATAGGGCCACTTCTGCAGCTCAGTGTTCTCTCTTCCCTTCTCTGCAGGAGACCCTCTGGGAACCCAATAAGGGTGACTACAAGTCCAGCAGCCCCCACCTGCTGCTGGGGATTAGGGCTAGGGCAAGTCTGGGACTGAGCTCCAGCATAAACATGTGCACACAACTCACTCACCACCTACGTTTTATGCATTTGTGTGCTGGGCTCTGGGAAGTGTCAGAGAGGAGTATCAGAGGCTGCTCAGAGTAGGTCTTGGGGGAGGGAGCCATGGACACAAGCAAACTTGGTACGAGATCTCAGGGCATCAGAGTCACAAGGGAAGAAAGAAACTGAGGGGCTTGGAGAGCTGGAAAGAGAAAGGTAGTGTTAGCCCATTGGTCAGGGAAGACTGCCTTGAGCTGGTTGATGAGGGGCACCAAAACCAAAAACAAAAAACCAGACCCGTTGCCATTGAGCCGATGCTGACTCATACAGGTTCAGGTAAAATATTCCAGAGGGGGCAAGCAGCAAGGCCTAGAAAGGAAATGTGTAGCTTGTATGTTCAAGGTTAAGGTGTCTAATTGGGGTATCTGAGGGAAGCCAGACCTGGGAGGACATGGGTCCATTACACATCTGTAGCCTTTCAGCTCCACATGCTCCTTCAATACATGTTCTATGATATATGTTCCATATGCATTCTACAGCAGAATTCACATAAGCCTATCTCCTTCACAATGAACACAATGTCAACCTTTCTCAGTAGAGGGCCCTGGCGGGACACTGCAAGACGAATGGGCTTCTTGTGCTTTCCAGCATGGGGCAGGGTGGGAAGTATGGTTGTGAGAACACTGGGTGAAGCCTGTCCCAGCCCTGGGCACAGAATGCCATACTGAAACCCTGCAGCCTCATCCTGGGACAGCTTTTCCACAGCCTTCTGTAAACCCAAACCAGAGCATTTTCCCCAACCCTCCTGACCCATCCACTCTGAAGACCTCCTGCTCACCCAGCACCCAACTCCCTCTACAAGTGCCCCTTGCAGCCTGCACGCAGCCCCCCCACCCCTATGTTCAACCTGCATGTGGGCTCTGAAGGCCTTCTGCCCCTGCTGTGCCCAGACTATGTGCCCAGCCACCTGTTTGCAGGTCACCAGCTCCTTCACCTGCACTCCAAAGAGTGGCCTATTATTTACTCAGCAGCTCTAGTCCAGCTCTGTCCTGGCCAAACCAGGGAACTTCTCCACCATCCAGGTGGACTGACCACACCTTTCCACCAAGGTCTCAATGCCCTGGTATGCATGTCTTTCCTTTGTACTCTCCCTCAGCCCTAAGGATACCATGCAGAGCTTCCTTATGTCTTATAGTTACTCTTTGATCATAGTTAATAGTTCTTCATACTAAACTTCCCCTGTTTAAGCTATTGAGTGGTTTTTATCTTCTGATTGGACCCAGTCTGAACACCCATTTGTCCCTCCCAGCAGCCAGCAGCCAGCAGCCAGCAGCCAGCAGCCAGCAGCCAGCAGCCAGCAGCCAGCAGCCAGCAGCCAGCAGCCAGCAGGCATCTCAGTGAATGACTGAATGGTGTTCCTTAGAAATTGGACCAACTCTCTTTGAGCAGACCATGGGCATCCTTCTGGGGGGGAAGCTTGATTCAGGTATCTTTGTTCCACTATTCTTGAAAGAGCATGTATCACAGAACCAGACACCTTCTGAGTACAAACAAAGCCTGGCTGGTCGGAAAAAAATGTTTGAATAAATGGATGAATGTATGGATGAGAGGATGAATGAGTGGGTGAATGGATGGATAAAAGATGGAAGTACAGATGGACAGATGGATGGATGGATGCATCCATGGATGGATGGATGCATGCATGGGTGGGTGGATGCAAAGGTGGGGGGATGGGAGGGTGAGTGGATGGATCAATGGACTGACAGCTGGATGAACGCATACTATATATTGGGCTCATGACCTTTTTCTAGGTTATTATGGTTATTATTATTACTATGGACTGGAACTGTGTCTTAAATTTTTTGTCTTCCCCATGCTCCAAACCATCTAGCCTTGGGCTGAGCCTATATTATGCCCCAATAAAAGTGGGATTAATGAAATAATTAATTAAGCAACCAAATGAAATATGCCAAGCTGTCCTAAGCAAAGTCATGAGGTTCGGTTTTATAGTCTGCCCCTTTCCACTCTTTCAGCACTGCCCCTACCTCCTTCCCGTCACCAAGTCCCCGCGCTCGGCCCAGGTTCCTCAGTTAGTCACACTGAGACTTAGGGACGAACCTGTAACTCTTGTAGGGAGAGAGGCTAGTATCACACTGTACCAAAGGCTTTGCTCACTGATGGAGGAAACACAGGCCCATTTTACTCCCCAAAGGAAGCATAAACAAAACATCAAGCTTGTATATCTGAACAGGAGGGAATACAATCTCTGGCTAAGAGATTAGTTTCGGGAGAGGAACACGTCTCTGGGTTGCCAGTGTTGGCATCCCTTGGTCTTCCCGAGGCCATCTTGACATGTGAAACCCATTGGGCTTGAAGAGGTGTCAGAAGGAACAGGAACTAGACATGCTCGTTGAGGCCAGAGGAGCTGAGGCCAGGCAGAAGATCCTCTCTCCTTAAACAAAAACCTTGCTCATGACTAGAATAAACCAAAGATGGAGATGCTGCCTGGAAAGGTGAGTTCCCTGTCACCTGAGTTTGTGACCCAAGAACAAACCCCACGAGGGGATGCTGGTGAATGGAAGAGGGAACTGGACAGCATCTTATGCCTGGATTCTAGCAAGACCACAGTCCTTGGGATCTGCCACCAACCAGCTTGGGGGCCTAGGCATATTCCTGTCCTTGCTGGGCTTCAGTTTCTGCATCTGTAAAATGGAACTTGCAGGGCTTTTATGAGGTTCTAGTAACAAGAAGGGACAAAACCCTGTAGAGGGGAAGAAGTGTGGGGCATGCCACCAGGCAGGAGCACAGTGCCTAAAGTGCCACCATGGTGTTCATACTTTCAGTCCATCTGAGTTGCTGTCCAGAGTCTTCTTTCAAAATATAAGTCTTCTAGTCAAGGAGGTGACAGAATCAACAGATGTGGTCAACAGAGATGTGGTCATGTCTTCTCCAGGAGCAGGCAGGACCAGGGACCACATGTAGGGAACCAACCTCACGTACACAAAGAGTTGGCTGGGTCTGGCTGGAAGTTGCAGCTCAAGAGATGTTTAATAGAAGAAGGGACAGCTCTGTGCAGCTTGGAGGGGTGCTCTGCTCCCCACAAAGAGGTAGGTGAGGGTAGGAGGGGGAAGGGCAAGGGGAAGGGAAGACGGGGAACCCAAGCACTCAGTGAAGATTATACAGCCCAGCAGGGCTGTCCCGCTTGCTGGTGATGGCTGAGTGTGGCTTTGCCTCAGTTTCCAGAGTGGCTTGAAGTGAGAAGGTCCCCTGAACAGCGAGCTTGCCCACCTTCAGCCCTCCCAGCAGTCCCACCTCAGTGCTGGTAGGAGAGTCCACTGGATACCACAGCATAGCCCTGAAGGTCAAAGAAAACCGGGGAGACCAGGTCAGAGGCCACACGAGAATAGGCAGGGCTCCCAACCACCCAGCAGCTCCAGCTCTGAGTTCCTGCTCGGCCACCCTTGCTGTGTGTCCTGGGGAGAGCTCAGTGCCTCTCTGGGGCTCAGTTTCCTGCTCTGTCACTTGGGGGTAGTAATAGCACTCCCCTGACAAGGCTACTGTGAGGACGTAGTGAGGCCACATGGGAAAAGCACTCGGCCTGGGGCTGGCACTCAGCACGTGCTCCGTGCGTGGTTGGGGTCATTGCTGCTATGACGGAGAGTCTGGAACCGTCAATATCTTCTCACCAAGGCTCCGCATCAGGGCGAGCCATCCCCCATCAGTACCACCCCACTCTCTTTACCATGCCGCAGAAATGTTCTTGGGCCTGCGGAGCACTCATTCATTCATTCAACAAATCATCATTCAGCCTCTAGTACAAATTAAGCCCTGTGCCAGGTGCTGAGGGCCTACCAGAGAACAAGCCAGACCCAGTCCCTGTCCACATGGTCCAATAGGGTAGCCGTTAGCCACATGTGGCTAACTAAATTTAAGCTAGTTAAAATTAAATAAAATTTAAAATTCAGCTCCTCAGTTACACTAGTCATGTTTCAAGTGCACAATAGCTACAAGTGCTTAGTCGCTGATAATGGCCTCTGTTTTGGACAGTGCAGCTTTCCATCATCCAGAAAGTTCTATTGGACAATACTGGTCTAGGGACCTTTGAGTCCTGATCCAATTGATTGGATTGGTGAGAGCCAAAGTCGGCCAGCCACTGACCACTCCTGTTTAGGAGAGTCTTGAGGAACTTCCCACTGTTAGCCCTGACTCCTCCTTTCCTTCTTACGAGGGTGGACCACACGAATGCCTCGGGGTTGTAGTTCTTAAGTAAGGAGGGCACCCGCCCTGGAAAGAAATTGGCAGGTCACACTCAGGCTGTGTGAATAATACATGTAGAAGTTGGGTTTGAGTTAAGCCTTTTGTGCTGTGTATGCCCGGTTGGATAAATTAGGAAGAATATTATCCTGTTATACTCCAAGTAAAGAGCTCTGCTGGGACAATGGTTGAAGCACTCAGCTGCTAACTGAAAGGTCAGCAGTTGGAAACCATCAGCTACTCCACAGAAGAAAGGACCTGATGACCTGCTCCTGTAAAGCTTACAGCCTAGGAAACCCTATGGGGCAGTTCTACTCTGTCCTGTTGGGTCACAATGAGTCAGAATTGACTCAATGGCACACACCAATAACAATAGTCCAGGTGAAGCAGAAAAAAGTTATAGGCTCTCACCCTGGACAGTGGCTGTGATTGAATTTCATGCTGGGCCCACAATTTCTGACCCAAGGAAAGTAATTTTAGAAGGGTGAGGGAGCCCCTTTCACCTACCAGGCCTGCAGAAGTTTGGCTACAAAACTTTAAGGAACCCCTCTGTTATCTGCCCCCACACATCAAAGGGGCCATGTTCAATCCCAGGCACAGAATGGTGGCCCAATTGAAGGCCTGAGTCCCTGATATGGCCTGGTGTAATATCTGATGAGGACTAAAGGGCAGGTACTGAAAAGTCAGAAGTTCGAATTCAATAGGTGTGCCTTGGAAACCCTATGGGGCAGCTCTACTCTGTCCTATAGGGTCACTAGGAGTTGGAATGGACTCGATGGCAATGGGTTTGGTCTTTGGTTTGGTTTTGAAAGGGCAAGTGAAGTCCTCAAACTAGCGTTTCGTGATGCCCCGAGTATTTCATCTCACTGCAGCTAAGGATTGGTCTGGGCAGGAAGAGGGCACCTCTGGCCTGGTTCACCCCGAGGCCCCACTGTTCACCCTAGCAGAGAGGCAGGGAGAGAGGTGATCCCTGCCTCAGCAAACCCACCCTCCATCCGAAGTTCTCACCTCATAGACGAAGACCTTGGCGGAGGTGTAGTGGAGGTTGACCACATTGGGGAGGGCAATCCCAATGCCCAGGAGAGCTGTAGGAGGGAAAGGAGAAATCAAGTCACCCAGAAGTTGGTAAAGAATCACCTCCTGAAGGCGGCCCTGTGCTGAGGTCCTCACTGCATCCTCATAGCCACCCAGGAGGAGCGACCACAACCCCAGGAGATTCAGCATTATTATTAGGCCCATTTTACAGAAGGGGAAACTGAGGCTTAGAGAGGGGAAGTAACTTAGCTAAGATCACACTTAAGCAGACATGAACATGGGCAGCTGGACTCCAAAGGCCACCCTCCTACCGGCTGAGCCTTGGAGGTGGGGAGAGGTGCGAGGCTCAGCAGGGAGCAGGTGTGGGGCAGGAGGATGCAGGAAGCTGCCAGGTTGGAGGGTGAGGCTCACCATTGAGGTGGTCTAGCAGGGGCTTCTCAAACACAGTGCCTATGAGGGTGTGCACTTGATCCATCTGCAGCCACAGAGCCAGGGAGATGGGGGCAGTGGGCCCACCCCAGCCAAGGGCCAGAGAAAGAGGGACAGTTAGACACACGCATGAACACACAAACAGAAAGACAGACAGACGGCAGGGGTACAGGTTAAGGAGTAGGGCAGGTCATCCATGCCTTGGGTTCAAGCAGAGCCCAGCTACGTCCCTGGAACTGGACCAGCCTCAGGGCATCAGGTACCCTGATATCAACTGACAGACTGACAGGAAGCCTGACTGACACCCGCTCACTCATGGTATGACCAACAGGTAGATGACGAACAGACACTGACTGACTGGCTGACATTCACTCACTCACTCTCCAAACAATTAACCACCAGATGGACAGACTGCCTCATGCCTGATGACTGGCTGACCTGTTGATGCTGACTGACAGACAGGCTGTCTGACAGAGAGATAGATTGGCGGGGCATACTGACTGACAGTGGCCCCTCCACAGTGACTGAGGGGAGCCAGCACTCTGCCTGAAGCTGATGTGTCCAACTAACTGGTGGACTTGGTGACTCTTGGGCTGAGGACTGGGTGGCCGAGTCATCAATGACAGGCAGAGTGACAGGTAGGCTGCTGACTGAACCCACTGAAGGACTGAGGCTGTCCAAGGGCTGACTGGATAACTAGCAGACAGACACCCTTTTAGCAGGAAGACTGGTGGAGGGATGGGCCAGCTGGCTGACTGTTGTCCCCATGCACCCTGGGAAGAAGCCCAGATGAGGGCAGCACATACAAGGACACACACACACATATACACACCCCTTCCCAGGCTCAAGTCCTGCCCCACTCAGTAGGGGAGTTTTTGGGGACCTGAGCCCCTGACTCACATCAATGGTGCCCACATTGGAGGAGGCCACGGTGACCTGGACATCCCTGGGAGAGAAGCAGGGGGATTCAAACTGGGTCTCATGCCTCCCACCCTGAACTTAACCTCCCTCCCTGCCACTGCATCCCAGGCTCATCTGACTGCCAAAGCCTCAGCTCAGTGGCCCAGAATGGTTGTGGGCCCATTGCCCGGAAGAACACACTGAGGCTGCTGGGTCCAGGAGGCTCACTTACCCCAACACAGATGCGGTCCCCTGAAGCTTCACCTTGTACACAGACAGCTGGAGGCTCAGGTTCACTACCTGGGTACATGGGAGACAGGGTCAGAGGGCACAGAGCCACCAGCTCCCCCAGGCTTCTACCCATTCCTGCAATCATTCAGGCAGCAGGTGTTATGCTCCAGGCCCTGCACTGGGTCCTAGGGACACAGTGTGAGCAGGACGAACCCTGTCCCTTCCCTTGGGAACCCCCACAGGCCAGCGGGAGAGGAGAACGATAACCAAGGTAACCAGATAAGATCCTTCCAGAGAGCAACGGGTGCTACAAAAGCAGGGTGATGGCATCCTACTCAGGATGGTCAGGGAAGGCTGCCCTGATGAGGTGACATTTAAACTGAGACCTGAAAGATGAGGAGAAGCCAGCCAAGCCAAGATTCTGGGTAAGAGTATTCTAGGCAGAGAGTATATAGCACTTGCAAAGGCTCTGAGACAGATAGGTCCTGACATGTTCAGGGAACAGTAAGATTAGTATGGCTAGAGCAAAGCAAGTGAGGAAATGAGGTCCCCCTGAGAGTCGCCCAGCCCACCTGGCCCAGCTCACTTACCACATCCAGGGAGAAGAGAGACTGGAAGGCTGAGTTAGAGGCCACAGCCAGGACCTCTATGAAAGGTTGCAGCTGTAGTGTGGCATTTTTGGTATGGAGTGTGGCTACGGGCGTGGCACCCAGCCGCACCTTGAGCACCACAGGCATGGGCTTAGGGAACTGGCGGGCCACCTGGAGAACGGAGATGGAGAGTGGGAAGAGGACCTTCCTATGACAAAGGCAGGTGGGCTTTCCATTCTGTTACTGTGCAGGCCCTGCCCTTGGGGATGCCTGTCTGATGGGGGTGGTGGGCATGTAGACAGGCACGGCCACCATGATCTGTGCTAGGAGAGAGGGTAACTCAGGGACCAGGGAGTTCAGAGGAGGCACCTGGACCAGACTCAGAGTTCAGGCTTCCCAAGAAGTTGATCCCCAAGCTTGGTCTTGAAGATGGATACAGGAAAGGAAGGAGAAAAGGCATTCCAGGAAAATAGCGTGACATCCAGGCAGAAAGAGGGGCCACCCCAGATGGAGGAGAAGCAGATACAAACGGCAGATGCTGAGCTCCACTTGGGACAGACATGAGCCAGCAGAGATCCCACAAGCCACAGTCCCCCAAACCCTGTGTCTCAGCCCCCTCGTATGACCAGAAACATCACCAACCTCGGGAATGAGCCGGCCCAATGCAGAGGTGTTCAGCAGGTTGTCATCTGAGTTCTGAAATCAGTCCCCACCCATGACAGGTGTTAGGGCAGCCTCATCCCAAGCTAGTCCACCCTTTGGCCCTCACAGATAGTAACCCCTACCTGAAGCCCCCATTTGACCCTTCCAACAGTCACCCTGTGGCCTGTCCCACCCACAATCTGGCCTCTGTGGGGCCTTCCAGGCTGGACCACAGGGTGCTCCTGCTCTACCCACCAGGCAGCAGGTACAGCCCTCACCAGCTGCCCTGTGATGTCCAAATTGAGGGCCCCAGCCTTCTGCAGCAGCAGGAGGGCAGAGTCAAACAGGTCCTGGGAGAGGCCCACGGTTGCCACAGTGCCCTGGGTGCCTGCATGGTGTGGCAACGCAAAGGGGGTGGTATCCACGGGCAGGACGATGGGCTTCCCCAGCAGGAAGAGCACAGCCTATGGGAAGTGAGGGAGAAAAGCAGCCTGGCCTCAGTAGGGAGGTGGATCTGGGCCAGAACATGGGCTCCCAGATACCACCCCACCAAGATGCCACGTGCTGTCTGGCCTCTGGGCCATGCTCCCACAGGGGATGCTCTTCCAGCTCCTCTCCCCCTAACCTCCCTGCTCCTGTAGGAATCCTCAGGACACCAAGGACTCCAGAGGTAACAAGTCCCCAGGTCTGGGTTGATAAGGAGGCACTTACATTGATATCCAGGGAAATGTAGTCATTGGTGATGGTGGGCACATTGACCAAGGAGTAGCGAATCTGGGACTCAGGGCCCACAGGTTTGAGGCCTAAATGAACCCAAGAAGAAGAGGTGGCATATTTAGCATTATCTACCCATCCAAAAGACTCAATTATATGACTACTTCAATTAGCCAGAACCAGGCCAAGAAACAAGGAGGTCACAAAGGCCTCTGAGCAAGCAAATTTAAGTTGCACAGTGCATATACCCAGGATCCAGCCACTCACAGCCTATTGACTCTTGGTTTACACATTACACTAACAGGTTTGGTTTCTGTTAGGTGTAATTGAGATGGTTCCCCAGCTCATGGCAACCCCATGTGTGTCAGAGTAGAGCTAGGCTCCACAGGGTTTTCAATGGGTGAATTTTCAGAAGTGTGATCACCAGACCTTTCTTCCAAAGTACTCCTGGGTGGATTTGAACCTCCAACCTTTTGGTTAGCAGCTGATCAGGTTAATCACGTGCACCGCCTAGGGCCTCAAGTAACCACTGTGCCACCAGGGCTCCAGTAGAAGACTAGAGGCTCCAAAGTAGAATGAAGAAGAAGGGTCACTCTAGGCACAAGCATCCCTTGACAAAAGCAAAAAGGAACCATAGAAAAAGAAGACAGCCCACATTTATCAAGGTCCAGACATTTGACCAACACTGTCTCGTTTAATCCTCACCACAGTTGCAAAGAATGGGAATTCCAGAACACTTAATTGTGTTCATGAGAAACCCGTACATAGATCAAGAGGCAGTCGTTCGAACAGAACAAGGAGATAGTGTGTGGTTTAAAGTCAGGAAAGGTGTGCATCAGGGTTGTGTCCTTTTGCCATACCTATTCAATCCGTATGCTGAGAAATAATCCAAGAAGCTGGACTATATGAAGAAAAACAGGGCATCAGGATTGGAGGAAGACTCATTAACAACCTGCGTTATGCAGATGACACAACCTTGCTTGCTGAAAGTGAAGAGGACTTGAAGCACTTACTGACGAAGATCAAAGGCCACAGCCTTCAGTATGGATTACACCTCAACATAAAGAAAACAAAAATCCTCACAACTGGACCAATAAGCAACATCGTGATAAATGGAGAAAAGATTGAAGTTGTCAAGGCTTTCATTTTACTTGGATCCACAGTCAACATCCATGGAAGCCGCAGTCAAGAAATCAAAAGACACATTGCATTGGGCAAATTTGCTCCAAAAGGCCTCTTTAAAGTGTTGAAAATCAAAGATGTCACTCTGAAGACTAAGGTGCACCTGATCCAAGTCATGGTGTTTTCAATCACCTCATATGCATGTGAAAGCTCGACAGTGAATAAGGAAGACCGAAGAAGAATTGACGCCTTTGAATTGTGGTGTTGGTGACGAATATTGAATATACCATGGACTGCCAGAAGAAGGAACAAATCTGTCTTGGAAGAAGTACAACCAGAATGCTCCTTAGAAGCAAAGATGGCGAGACTACGTCTTACATACTTTGGACATGTTGTCAGGAGGGATCAGTCCCTGGAGAAGGACACCATGCTTGGTAAAATGGAGAGTCAGCAAAAAAGCGGAAAACCCTCAAAGAGATGGATTGACAGACGCAGTGGCTGCACCAACGGGCTCAAGCATAACAACTGTGAGGGTGGCGCAGGACTGGGCAGTGTTTTGTTCTATTGTACATAGGGTTGCTGTGAGTCAGAACTGACTCGACAGCACCTAACAACAACAACACAGTACTATAGGGTTACTAGTCCATTTTACACACACACACACACTCACTAACTCACTCACGGGATTACATCCCCAGATAAGTCTGATTCCAAAAATACACTCTCTCCCCCTAATCACACTGCCTTCTTAAAAGGCACATGCCCCGGGGCCACGCAGCACAGGGCTCAGAGAGGCCTTCAGGGAGGCAGAACTGGAGTCCCGGCTCCTCCAAGGCAGTATATCCAAGGCTCAGAATATTTGGGTTGGGTAAACAGCAAAGGGTGAGCCGCTTGTGAGAACCACATGCCCAGAAAGGGCTAGAATGTTAGAAGTGGCTGGTAAAGCCCCAGCCTCAGCTGTCAGAAAAACCCAACTCTTAGCAACGGCTCCCCCAGGGCAGACTTCTGTCTGGTTTGCTGTTATTTCTCCTGGATTTAACTTTATTTTCTCTAATATTTTACAATTTTTTTTTATGATTCTGAAAACAATACAGCATGATTCCGTTTCGATGACATCCTGGACAAAGCAAAATTATAAGAATAGAAAACAGACCAGCCGTTGCCAAGGACGGGGGAAGAAGGGGCTGACTACAAAGAGGCAGCACAAGGGAAATGTCAGGAGCAGAGGGACTGCTCCGCAGCCCGAGGGTGGAGATGGTCGCACAGCTGTATGCCTTTGTTAGAATCTATAGAACTGCACACTAAAAAGGCAGAATTCTACTTTATGTTAAAAAAGTGAATAAAAACATTAGAATTTTAAGATAATAATACATGCTCATTGTGGACATTTAGAAAATACAAAAAAAGATAGAAAAGATATGTCATGGGTTGAATTGTGTCCCCCCAAAATATCTGTCACCTTGGCTAGGCCGTGATTCCCAGTACTGTGTGATTGCCTACCGTTGTATCATCTGATGTTATTACCCTATGTGTTATAAATCTTATCATTATGATGTAATAAGATGGATTAGCGGCAGTTATATCGATGAGATCTACGAGATTAGATAGTGTCTTAAGCCAATCTCTTTTGAGATATAAAAGAGAAAAGCAAGCAGAAAGACATGGGGACCTCATACCACCGAGAAAGCAGTGCCAGGATCAGAGTGCGTCCTTTGGACCTGAGGTTCCTACGCTGAGATGCTCCCAGACCAAGGGAAGACTGAGGCATCACAAGGACCTTCTTCCAGAGCCGACAGAGAGACAAAGCCTTCCCCTGGAGCCGGCGCCCTGAATTTGGGCTTCTGGCCTACTGGACTGTGAGAGGATATACTTCTCTTTGTTTGGTATTTCTGTTATAGCAGCACTAGATGACCAAGACAAGACAGAAAAAATATAACTCAGAATCTCACATTTCTTTCTTAAATTTCTTATGCAGAGATAAACTGTTAACTCTCCTTCATTTTCTTTCTCTCTCTCTCTCTAAAATTGGAATGAAACTACACACTAGTTTTGGGTCTTTCTCTTTTCCCCTCACAGCATGGCATTGCAGTTTAGTGAAGAGCACAGGCTCTGGGGCCAGACTGCCTCATTTTCTTCATCCGTTAAATGGGGGTAATAATGCTACAATCAATGTTAGCTTTTATTATATTGTGAATATTTTGCCAGATATGTTACCAGCTGATTAAATGCTCTTTTAAAGTAGGATTGCAATGGCGTCTATCACTCCACACTCTAGGTTTACATGACTCATTTAACCAATCCCTAGTGCTGGACACTCAGATTTTCTTTACTATATTTTTTTAATTCCTCAGAGACAAGGGCAAGAGCTGGTCTTTGGTATGAAGCCAACTTTAATGCATCTTGACTGAGATGACCCTACTGAGGAAGGAGGGGAGGACTAACGTTTAGCAACCCTACAGTGTGCCAGGCACTTCACCTGTGCTGTCTTACTGCAAAGACATATCAAAGAAGTGGAATTTTGATCCCTGTTTTTTTTGGATGGAATGATTTGGCTCAGAGAGATTGAGTGACTTTCCTAAGATCACACTGCAAGTAAGTAACAGAGTCAGAATTCAAACCTAGGTCCTCTGATTCCGCTGCCTCTGGTGCCTCACATTAAGGTAATATGGGGGTCGGAGCTGTAGGAGAAGTGAGAGAATCAAGGAAAGTTCCATAGACGAGGTGGCTTTGAGCTGGGCCCTAAAATGTGGCCAGAGCAGCGGGTGGACATGTAAAGAGCAGAAAACTAGGGTGAGCTGGTTCATGGGGAGGTCTGAGCAGCACACTGAGGATTTTAGATGTGGGGCCTTAGACTCCTCGCCTATAAATTGGGGACATTGATGCCACCTGGCAGGACCATTGTTACAAGGCTGCACAAGAACACCAAAGGTATATGACATGAAAATATTCACTGAAGAACCAACCACAGATAACTGCGGCCAGATATCCCTCCCGGCCTAACACCCACGTCCAGGTCCTATCATGCCCGCACAGCTGTCCCCAGCCTGGGTGAGAGTTAGAGCTAAATCCCTGCTCAAAGGCAGAGGCAACCAACTGCGAAGTGCAGCTGCCAACAGTCAACAGCTGCGGATTTCACAAAGGCAATAACAGCACGTGGGAGAGAGAACCCCGGGCAAAGCTGTCAGAAAGGAGGTAACCAAGGTGTGCTCCAAGCAGGAGCAGCTTCAAAGGCAGGCTTGTGAAAAAGCCAAGGAGGCCCTCGATTACGCTCAGGCCATGAGGATTACGCATGGAGAGAGCGAAGCCATGCTGAGCTCACCGAGAAATATCACACCCAAAATCAACAGCTGATGCAATCTCTGACAAGCCTAGGAAGGGGAGGGGTGGTCGCCACTGTAGCTCTTAAATATTGCTAAGTATGGATTGAAAAAAAGAAGACAAAGTCAACCTATTTTCATAGTTTTCACTTTTGTATTGTAAGTTAAAGTCCTGATGGAGCCTGATTTAGGCCACCCTTTTGGCTACTGTTCTATGCGGATTATCTGAAAGTGGCTGCAAGCACCCAGGACTCTACTTACAGGAGCAGAGCCAAGTGTGGGGGGCAGTGGAGAGCACTGGAGAGTTAACTTTCTAGGGGGGGACCCTCAACCAATGACTGACGGGAGTTGGTGGAGAAAGACCTCAGCTCCTTGGCCCTCAGGTAGGACAACACTGAGGCGCACTCGGTCTCCGAGAGCTCCCCAAAGGACTTGAGCCTCGATGGCCCATAGCAGTAATTTGCTCAGTAATACACCTTCTGTTCCCCGTCTCTTCACTGCTCCACTCTCCACTGGCGCTTTTCATATAACCCACTTACACTAAAATCCGCATCTCAGGGTCTGCTTCTAGGAGAATTAGCCTATGACAGCTACCTGCTTCTAACATCAGTCATCCCTGGGTAGTGAGGACCCCTGGAAAAGTCAGAGGTGGAAAAAGCCCAACAGAGGATGGAACAAAGAGAGAGAGACCTTGACTCTGGGCCCCTGCCTAGGCAGTGGGTGACCCATGAGAAGGGAAACAGGAGGGGCACTTTGGAGGAAAACCACTTCAACCCTGAGACGCTGAATGGAGGAGCATGTAGGACTTCCAGGAGGAGGTGTCCAGGAGGAAATGGGATATAAGGGCCTGAGCCTCAGAGAGAAAACTCTAGCCCTGAAAGTGGGGGAGAAGAAGAGGGATGGAGCAAAAAGAATTATAAGGCTTCCATTAAGACAACTACAGGGTCCCTCCAACTATGAGAATCTGGTTTCTAAAATCCTACAGTCTGAGTATGTGCACGATGCTACAGCCTAAGATCCAGTCGTGCTAAGATCCTCTAAGACTCATAACTTCAAGATCTGCTTTTATTTTGTTTTTCAGATTACTTGATCTCAGATATGCAGATTCTACAAGGACTTGAAGATTTCAGAGTTTGGAGATTCCCAGATTCCGTGACTAACTGTGCAGTTTCAGGTGCCCACACAATTCAGTCGATATAAGACTGACCTCCCAGAATCTTTCATCCCCTCCACCCGGACTCTCAGGTCTTACCAATTAAAGTGCCCAAGTGGACATTGAGGCCCTGCACCAGGTTGGAGACGCTCAGGCATAGCTGTGGCAGGACAGAGAGAAGGAGGCTGAAGTTAAGTTGCTCAGGGCTGGGGGAGCCAAGGGTCCCAGTCTTTAAGCCTCTACCTGCCCACACACCCTGGCCTGGAATCACCTCCTTCTCCTCCCACCCCAGGGAGGCATCTCCCAGCACCTACTAAGGGCGCTGGAGACACAAAGAAGCAGCAGCCCAACGGCTGAGGGGGCAAGGTGGCCCTGGGCGCTGAGGAAGAACAGGGGATGTGGAGCGCAGCAGCAGTGGCCACGAGCTGCAACCTAGGGGTTCAGGCAGGGAGCCTGCTGCTTCAGGGCCCAGAGGGCCAGCTGCTGAAATCATGGTGCCTGTGGTGAGGGTGGGCAGTGGTCAGCAAGGCCAGATCAGGCCAGGCTTCTGATGCCAGGCCAGAGAGACTGGAGTTCCTCCTGGGCATAGTAGGCAGCAGAGAAGAATATTAAGCTCAGGTGGCCACATGGTCAGCATGACAGGAGATGGGGGCGGAGGAAATACTGCGAGGCTGGGGGGCGGTCATAGCCTGGTGCAGGCAAAAAAGCTGGTGAGTCTGGGCCAGGTGAGGCCAGGAGGCGGAAAAGAGGGCAGGCCTCCTCTTCTTCCAGAGCCACCCTGCAGCCCCTTGCCCAGAAGAGGCTGGCTGTGAGCAGAGCATGGAGAGGGTACAGCGGGCCAACAGGCAGGGCCAGAGGGCCCTAGGGCCACCTGCAGGATTCTCAAGACAGGCTGAACCCACCTTCACCCCTCCAAGCCTCAGTTTGCTCATCTGCGAGATGAGAAACTGCAAGTACCTCCAGGTACTGTCGGATGGCACATAGTAGCTTGATTTGGCCTCTGCTACTGCCCCTTAAAGGGAGATGGGGGTGAGGCAGGTGCCAGGGAGGGAGAACCAGCCACCCCAGGCAGTGGGACCCAGACATTGACAGGAACAAAAATAGCAATAACAGCACTCACTCTGCCAAACACAGTTCTAAACTCTTCACAAGCATTAATTCATTTAATCCCCACACCAGCCCCATGAGGGAGTACTTTTACTCTCTGCATT
The DNA here is from genome assembly GCF_030014295.1 of Loxodonta africana. Lineage (NCBI taxonomy): Eukaryota > Metazoa > Chordata > Mammalia > Proboscidea > Elephantidae > Loxodonta > Loxodonta africana. The sequence goes on along the minus strand of NC_087365.1, from coordinate 32,205,461 downwards.
ACAGATGTGGAATCAGAGGCACAGAGAGGTTAAGTAACTTGTCCAAGGTACGCAGCTGGAAAGTAGGAGAACTAGGATTTGAACCCAGGCCACATCTGGCTCCAGTGCCATGTCATTGTGCACTCTCATTTTCTCTCCTTTTCACAAGCCACATGGGCCCTGAAAACACTGTCCCCCTTTGCCATCTGGCATGGCACTGGGAGCTGGCCAGAGGTTGAAACTCCCTCCTGTCCAATCCCACAGGCACAGCCCCTGTTTGGGGTCTTCCTTCACTTGCCTGCACCATTGCACCAGCCTCTCCCTTGCCCTCATGAGGGCACTGGAGGAGCCCCCAAGAGTGCCCTCTAGTTAAAAAAAAAAAAATCCTGGGCCCCCATCCCTGCCTAAAATCCCACCATTCATTCACCTTGTCTTCTGGGTTAAGCAGTGCCCTCCCTCCTGAGAAGTCATGCCAAGAAGTCCTTTACCTTGTTGCTCAGGACGGCTTTAATGTGCTTCTGCAAGAGGACCAGCAGCGCGGGGGAGGTACTGAAGAAGAGACATGGAACAGGCTCCCGTGTTGCCAAGTCAAACACATCAGGTCCTGTCCCTCAGCCACAAGTCTGAGAGAGAAGTCTCCACCCTCAGCAAGGAGACCAACAATCCCCATCTGATATCCTGCCTCTGCCAGACACGGTACCAGTGGCATAACTGTCCCCATCTCACAGATGAGGAAACCAAGTCTCCAAGAAGGAGATCATTTGTCCCAAGGTTTACATGTGGACAAGAACATGCTAAATGAGACCAGGCTGGGGGGAGACAGAGCGAATGCTGCAAAGGTCAGCCTCACCCAGCTGGCATCATGGCCACTCTGAGCCCAGTGAAATGGGGTTGGAGGGGCAGGTGGAGATGGGACCTGTGGGGCCTGGTCCCTGTTTGGGCTCCAATTCTCTGTGACTCTCTTAGTAAAGTCCCTTCCCCTCTCTGGGCCTCAGTTTCCCCTCTGAACAAAGAGAAATGGGATCTAAGCTGGTGTTTCTCAAGAGAGGCCCATAGGAAGCCTCTGAACCTTGGCTTGCTAAAATGCTGATACAACCACAGCCCAGACTCACTGAATCAACTCTTGGCAGGGGGTGGCCCCATTAGCAAGCCATGAGTAGGCCCCGCCCTTGAGGACCTTGAGGGCTCATGAGCTGCACGGGATGATCACCAGGCACAAGCTTGAGTGGGTTTACAGCCAAGCAGCCCTTGACAGGGAAGAAGTTCAGTCTTTGCACAAACATTGCATTCTTTTAAGGCTCCAAAATCCTCAACCACCTTACAGTGATCCCTTTGCTCCCACCCCATCTCCCCCCACCCCCCCCCCCCCGCCCGACTAGGAAGGTATTGACAGGCCTCGGGATTAGGCAGGTTGCCAGAGTTTGAATTCTGCCCCCACCATTTGCCAGCTGTGTGACCTTACCTGTTAACTCGTTGCCATCGAGCCAATTCTGACTCATAGTGACCCTATAGGACAGAGTAGAACTGCCCCATAGGGTTTCCAAAGAGCAGCTGGTGGATTCGAGCTTCTGACCTTCTGGTTAGCAGCCAAGCTCTTAACCACTATGCCACCAGGGCTCCTTAAGCAAGTTATTCAATTTCTCTGTGCGTCAGTTTGTTCTTCTGTAAAAAGGGGCAAGTAATCATACTCCACACACTTGGTAGGGCCATTGTGAGGGTGAAATGAGAGGATCCATGTAAAGAGCCTAAAACAATGCCTAGCATACAGTAGGTGCTCTGGAAATAGGAGCTGCTTTTAGCATTAGATCAGGCCATGAGCAACCAGCTGACTACCTGTGAGAGCTTGGTCAGATCCCGCTCTCTGGCATCAGATTCCCCATCCCTGCCAGGAGGAACCAGAGCCGTCTGAGGTCCCTAACATCCAGCCTGGTCCAGTCTGCCCAGAATCCTTCCATCCAAGTAGTAATGTCAATGGCTAGTGCGCATTGTCATATGGCACAGGGTGATGGAGAGAACACCGGCTCTGGCAGCTCATTTGCTGTGTGATCTTGGTCAAGTCCCTTCCCTTCTCTGAGCCCCAGTGTCCTCAGCCATAAAAAACTCATGAAAATTGGGGTCTCTTAGGCCGATTGTGGAGATTGGATTTAGTCTTGAGTGAGAACCACCACCCAGGAGCCCACATCCCTGCCTTCACCAGGCACCCACCTGTTGCTGCCAGCAGGCACACTGGCATTGCCGAAGAGTGAGTAGCAAGCAGAAATACTGACGACAGGGGTCTGGATGGGCCCTTGGGCCACATGGGCGTCAGCCAGCAGCACCACAGGCAGCATCAGCTCCAGGGGCTCTGGAACCCTATGGGGAGGCCAGTCTTGAGCCCCAGTGGTACCACCGCTGGCTATCACGAGACCCTGCAAATCCCCACAGACCTGCCCTCCTCTTGACACAGGCAGGGGCCCCACTCAGCATGAGATGGTCCCACAAGGGTAAGATCCAGGGCCCTCAAACTCCATTCAGGGTCCCAGATACTGCAGCAGACCAGTATGAACTCCGTCTCCCCACATCCTCTCACTGGGAGACCGTGGGCCAGTCATTCCTCTCACCAAGCCTCAGTTTTCTCTTCTGTAAAATGGCCATAAGATTGGTGGTACCTATCTCGCAGGGCTGTGCTGAGTTTTCTATGAGATGATCATGTAAAAGACCCAGCTCAGAGCCTAGCCATAGTAAGCACTCATAAAATGATAGTGTCAGGGCAAAAACCAAAACCAAACCCAGCGCCGTCGAGTCGATTCTGACTCATAGCGACCCTATAGCAGAGGAGTTAAAATAGGACACCCCTCTGCACGGCTAGCTCCTAGACTGAAGATTCAATGCTGCTGGGAGGGCAGTCTGCCTTTCTGATGCCCATCGGGGCTGCCTAAGCTGAGGCCTTGAGCTCAGAGCATTCTCTGATAAGAATAATGGAAACTGGGTCTCGCTCCCTCTCCCAGTTTCTTCTCCTTGTCAGAGAAGGCTCCCTCCCTGTTCTGAACTCACAATAACTTTCTCTGTCTCCATGAGTAGCCCTAACTACTTCACTGTACATAATCTTGTAGCTAGTGGAGAAACTGGTTGCAGGATGGCCACCATCTTTGTTCTTGAACAAAAACATCTTCCTGGTCACAGGATGGTTATGCTACCTGCACCGAAACAAAGGCACCCTCCTCTTACCCCTCTTCCTCTGGCTTCCATGAGTTCGGCATGTACACCCCTCTGGTTTATCTATATGAGCCCCAGCCCTGGGTTCCTCTTCTCTCACCCATGGCACATTGAGGGGCGCACATAGAAGTAAAAAAACATCTCACCAGTAGATGGCAGCCTTTTGGGAGACCTGGCTCTCCATAAACCCTGCTCCATTTATCATCGTCCTGATTACTATAGGTAATAAAAGCCTGTGACCACGCCCGTGAGTAGTGTGATTAGTCTTTCTGATCCAAAGAGCCCTGTACCGTCCTGCCTGATTGATTCCACTCGGTATGTCACAAATGAAGCAACATATGAAGTGTTTGGTGCACAGAAATAATTCTAATAACTACATGCATTGAACACCTACTCTGTGCCTTGCACTGTGAAAAGAGGGACAGTAATTACGATCACAGCCATGAATCCATTCACTACAACCCTCATAGCCACCCTGCAAGATTGCATCCCATTTTACAGATGAGGAAACTGAGGCTTGGAGAAGTGAAATGACTCCACCCAGTTGCGCAAGTGTTGAGCAGGGTCCAGATGCTCTGAAACTCTTTCACTATCTTGCTTCCCTGCAGAGGGTGGTGGTGGAGGACACCAGACAAGGAGCCAAAAGGCCTGGGTGCAAGTCCTGGAAGAATTGATGAATCCTGCCCCCCCCAACCCCCGCCACTCTGCCCTCAGGGTATCCCTGAAACTCCTCCTGTCTCCACCAACAAGAAGATCCACTTACCGAAAGACCTTGAAATTAAAATTGGCTGCTGCCAACAAGTGCACCCCAAAATCAGCAACAAAGTTCAGGCGGAGACGAGGCACATGGACATTCATAATCTGGATCCTGGGGGAGATTGGGAGGGAGGATCAAGGTTACAGTGTGGTTCCCATCAAACCATGAAACCAGCTGTGTGCCGTACCCACATCATTGATGCTATAAAGATTTTCCAACAATTGGAACCATGGAATGAGGGAGAGGTGGTGAGTTCTCTGTCACAGGGGGCATGCAAGCCAAGGCTGGACAACCAGCTGGTTAGAGAAAACGTGCAGAGGGGGCCCTAGCATTGGGCAGGACTTGGGTGAGATGATTGCTCAGGTCTTGGAGTGGGGACACTTTAGTTTCTTATCCAGGAAGCAGTCTGGAAAGGTAGGAAAGAAGAGACCTTAGGGTCCACAGAGAGCAGAAATCCCTTCCATAACATTCTCATCAACAGCCTTGGCTTGTAGTCCACTAGTGACAAGGAACTCACTCCCTTCAAAGCAGCCTGTTCTAATTGCTAAGCCCTCTGCAGCTAACCCATGATTTCTTTTTTTCTAAATTAAAACCTTGTTTATGTTTCTGCACAGTAGTTGGCGGGGGGAGGGGGAAGTTCAGGTACTACAAAATGGTATAAAGTTTAAAATCAAAACATCAAACCCCACTGTCAAGCAGTACTTTAACACCTGAGTATCTTCCCATGACTCCTTGGACATGGGCTGACCCAGAACCTGCCTCTTTTCATCCCTCGATGTGTTTCTATGCCACAAACAAGGGCCCTCGGCACTGGTTTCAAACAGCCACGTGATGGCCATTGTGGGTCCAGATCACAAGTCATTTAGGAATCCCCAATCTTTGGATGTTTATATCGTTCCCAGCTCTCCACAATGAGCCACAGGAAATCCTGGTGGCGTAGTGGTTAAGTGCTATGCCTGCTAACCAAAAGGTTGGCAGTTCAAGTCCAACAGGAGCTCCTTGGAAACTCTATGGGGCAGTAGTACTCCATCCTATAGGGTTGCTATGATTCGGAATTGACTCAAAGGCAATGGGTTTGGTTTGGGTTTTTCTATGAGCAGCATCCTAGCCCTGCCTAAGAGGTCTCAAGCTGGAGATCCTTGAGCCCCCTGTAGCCCCCAGGCATGTTTGACCTACCCAGTGTTTCAAATGTTTTTTAATTAATTGCCATTATTCAAATTTTGATATTTTTTAAACTTTAAGCCATTTGACTTCTCTCAAAAACTCTGAGATCAGGCCAATCTGCCCAGCCGCTGGAGGCGGTGCATTTGAGATGCCCCCAACTACTTACGCCTTTGAGCCTCTGTGCTTTATAGGGGGTGTGGGTAAATCTGGCTCTGGCTTGTGCCTAAATTCAGCCTCTCACTTTTGGAGGAAGCAGTCACAACTCCTTTCATTCCTGGGGGCTCAGAAGACCCAGTCTTGGCCCCTGGGGGCAGAAATCCACTAATTCAGGGGCACCAGGCTCCTGCCTCCACCTTCGTCCCCACCTCCTGATTCCTCTTGTGACCACTCACCTGGTGGGTGGGAGCATCTGTCTTGGTGGGGGAGCACTCATCTGGCTGGTGGGGAGAGGAGGGGAACACTCACCGAGCAGATGGGAGCACTCACCTAGTGGGCTGGAGAGTCTCTCCACTCTGGTCCAGGAGATACGGGAGAGTGACCTGTAGGGCCCGCTGGAGAGGAGCTTTCCCGATTTCAGACACTGTGGGGCCAGGGCAGGGTGAAGTTAGGCTGCCCTCGGGAGCCACCAAGCAAGACCACACGACCCACTTGTGCCCGACACTTTGGAGCAGAAGATGACTCCTCTCAGTCCTCACACTCTGCAAGGCATGCCCTTTCTCCCTCGGTTCTGCCTCTCAAAGTCCTGCTTGCTTACCCCATTCCTCAGAAGGAAGAACATTCTTCCCCCTTTTGCAAGGCTTCAGTCAGATGCCACCTCCTCTGGAGCCTTCCCTGAGTCCCCAAGCAGAAGGAGCATTTCTCAACTATGCCTGGTCAGCTACAGAAGCATCCTCTTGGGGGACACCCTCCCCTAGAGGCAGAGGACTCTAGAGTGCAAATCCCAACTCTGCTACTCACTACTGGTGTGGCTACCCTGTGCTTCAGTTTCTCCCATTATACCACGTTGAATTGTGTCCTATAAAAAAAAAAATATGCTCAAGCCCTAACCCCAGGAGCTGGTGAATAAGACCTTATTTGGAAATAGGGTCTTTGGAGATGTAATTAATTAAGTCCAGATGAGGTCATACTGGATTAGGGTGGGTCCTATATCCAATGACTGGTGTCCATATAAGAAGAGGGAAATTTAGGAGGAGACACCCAGACGCACACAGAGGGAAGAAGGCCATGGGAAGACAGAGGGAGAAGCCAGGGTGGTGCAGTTACAAGCCAAGGAATGCCAAGGATTGCCAGCAACCACCAGAATCTGAGAAAAAAAAAAAAAAAAAATCTCCCCCAGAGCCTTCAGTGGCCCTGTTGACACCTTGATTTCAGACTTCTGGCCTCCACAACTGTGAGAGAATAAATTTCTGTTGTTTTAAGCCACCCAGTTTGTGGTACTTTGTCACAGCAGCTGCAGGAAATGGAGATATTCACCTATAAATTTTCAGTGCTGATGATGGTACCTGTCACCTAGGGCCACTGTAAAAACTCAGCACACAGTAAGTGCTCACTATTATTGTTGCTATTCATTTCTGTAGTAAGAATGGCTGTCACTTATATGTCACTCCCATGTGCCAGGCACTATAATGAGTGCCTTACTTTGCCTCACCACAATTCTATGATGTTGTTGTTGTTGTGGTTGCTAGTTGCCGTCAAGTCAGTTCCAATTCATAGCGACCCTATGCACAACAGAACGAAACGCTGCCTGGTCCTGAGCCATCCTTACAATCGTTGTTATGCTTGAGCTCATTGTTGCAGCCATGGTGTCAATCCACCTCGTTGAGGGTCTTCCTCTTTTCCACTGACCCTGTACTCTGCCAACCATGATGTCCTGCTCCAGGGACCGATCCCTCCTGACAACATGTCCAAAGTATGTAAGACGCAGTCTTGCCATCTTGCTTCTAAGGAGCATTCTGGCTGTACTTCTTCTAAGACAGATTTATTTGTTCTTCTGGCAGTCCATGGTATATTCAATATTCTTCACCAACACCACAATTCAAAGGTGTCAATTCTTTTTCGGTCTTCCTTATTCATTGTTCAGCTTTCACGTGCATGTGATGCGATTGAAAATACCATGGCTTGGGTCAGGCACACCTTAGTCTTCGAGTCTTAAAGTGCTCTTCAACACTTTAAAGAGGTCCTTTGCCCAATGCAATGCGTCTCTTTATTTCTTGACTGCCACTTCCACGGCTGTTGATTGTAGAACCGAGTAAAATGAAATCCTTGGCAACTTCAATCTTTTCTCCATTTATCATGATGTTGCTTATTGGTCCAGTTGTGAGGATTTTTGTTTTCTTTATGTTGAGGTGTAATCCATACTGAAGGCTGTGGTCTTTGATCTTCATTAGTAAGTGCTTCAAGTACTCTTCGCTTTCAGCAAGCAAGGTTGTGTCATCTGCATAATGCAAGCTGTTAATGAGTCTTCCTCCAATCCTGATGCCCCGTTCTTCTTCATATAGTCCAGCTTCTCATATTATTTGCTCAGCATACAGATTAAATAGGTATGGTGAAAGAATACAACACTGACGCACATCTTTCCTGACTTTATACCAATCAGTATCCCCTTGTTCTGTCCGAACAACTGCCTCTTAATCTATGTAAAGCTTCCTCATGAGCACAATTAAGTGTTCTGGAATTCCTATTCTTCGCAATGTTATCCATAGTTTGTTATGCTCCACACAGTCGAATGCCTTTGCATAGTCAATAAAACACAGGTAAACATCCTTCTGGTATTCTCTGCTTTCAGCCAGGATCCACCTGACATCAGCAATGATATCCCTGGTTCCACGTCCTCTTCTGATGTAGGTATTATTATTATGCCCAGTTTACTGGTTTACTGGCAGGTGGAGAAACCTGGCAGGGGAAGCTCGGATCTGGACGGAGGCACCTGGTTCCAGAGTCTCTGAGCTTCCTCTCATCTGTGCTACTGCGCTCCAGGGAGGTGTTAATCAACCTTAAAATGAAGGTAATGTGCTGGGAAGGGAGCACTGAATTAGGAGTCAAGAGGCCCAAACACTGCCCAGGCTTGCTGTGGAATGTTGGCAAGTCCCTGCCCCTCTCGGCCTCAGTTTCCCCAAACACCGTAGTATAAAGGTAGGGGTCTTGCTCTGTATGTCCCTCTCTGTCCTGACCCTCTGTGGCTGAACTCAAACTCACACCCAGGCCTCTGGACTCCCTTGGCAGTGCTCCTCTGGCACAGAGCCTGGACCCATGGGGTGGGGAGGACACTGTAAAAAGCCATCTGACCCAGCCTTGGAAGTGGTGTGCTGCACGGCAGAAGCATCCCCCTGGATTTCCTCAGGGAGCAAACACAGCCAGGCCTCCCTGGGGGGCTTTCTGAAGACAAAGGAGGCTCACACAGGACAGGTCTCAGGTGGGCAGGTGGCAAGCAGCCCTGCCAGCGGCAGCCGGTCCCCCACATCTCCACCTGTAGGCAACCATGCGTGGCTCTGTGTATTAGTCACACTCCAGCACGGATCACTGACCCCTTTCATCGCCTAGATGGGAGGTTCCGGAAGGTTGTGTGTGCCCAGGAGGGGACCCTGCTGCTTTCCTGAGTCATTGCTTCATGGCTACTTGGGACATCAGAAGTCTCTCCTATTGTCTGACCTGAATCCCTCACACTGTAATCTGAGCTTGGTCTGGCCTTGGGAGAAACAGCTGCTGATGTCTCACCCCTGGCCCAGCTTCAGTAGGAGCTCTGAAAGCGTCCCTGAGGGAGCTGGAGATGGATGAAGTGCTCCGTGCCTGGCTCCTGGGCCTTGGCAGCTTCTGTCTTTCCCTGGGCCTAGGTTTCCTCACTGTGCTTCCCCAGGGGACAGAACAGGACTTGGAAGAATCTAGCGGAGCCGTAAAACAGAGGCTTCCTGCAAGAAGGGCCCAGAGAAGGATGGGTTCTCAGCACTCTGAGCCCAGCAGGAATCAACTTCGGGTTGCTCCCTACAGGACTGAGCTAGGCTGGCTTCTCCCCAAGCGCACAAGTACCGGCAGTCACCACATGTGCACACACCCCCGCACACCCCGCGTGCACTCCACTTCTTCTTCTCAAGCACCTGCTGTGTGACGAATGCACAAGTGTACATATGGGTACACAGTCACACCTGTGCACGTGTATCCAGACATGCGCCCGTGGGCACTCACACATCTGCCTCTGGGTACACACAGCCATGTGCGTGTACACACACACGGATGCATATGCCTTTCCCCACCTTGGAGCACACACAGGCATACCTCCATGAATTTTCAAATCCATAAGCAGATACACAAAAGCCAAAATTGACGTACACCCACATCACTAAGATACAGTAGCACAACCGTATGTGCCTACGTGCCCACTGGACACATGGCATATGCTTCTTTCATCCATCCATTCATTCATTCCACAAATATTTCTCAAGCAGTACTGTGTGCCAGCCACTGCCTAGGAGCCAGGGCTCTGGTGGTAGATGAGACAAAAATCCCAGTCCTTTTGAGCTCTTAGAAACACATGCATAATGAGGATGGCACACACGTGTATGGACATGCACAGCCTGTACTGGCATGCACACATCTGTACACAGACTCATGCAGAACAGAGGCCCAGGGGCACAGCTCTTACCATAGCTCAGCGCAGCCTTGTTGAGTCTGACCACGGTGCCTGGCATGGAGGTGCCAACCAGGGGCAGCAGCAGTGCCAGCAGCAGGCCTAGGCCCCACACCCGAGTCATGGCTGCTCTGGCCACTGCCCCCCAAGACCTGCAGGCTGGGGTGGGGACAAGTATTAGAGAGCTTGTCAAGACAGCCCATCCTCAGATGCTGGAGCGCCACCTCAGCTTGGAGGTCAAAAGCCTAAGTGGTGGTCCCAGTTCTACCCCAGGCCACCACTGGGACTAATCACTTTCTCTTGCCTGTTTCATCAGGAACCCCAGCGGGATCTGGCTGGAAATGGCCTTGCCTAAGAACCAGAGAAGAAATGGCCTTGTCCAAGACCACACAGCACACAGCGGCCAGGTACAGGACCCAAGCCATGAGAGAGGAGCATGGGGAGACTCCCAAATGGAGAGGTGAGGGCAGCTTCCTACCCCAAAGAGAAAGAAAACCCAGGCCACCACCCCAAGGCTCAGGGCTGGGTCACCTGATGTGAGGAGGCTGGCCAAATATGGTGGCCCAGCCTGGTGTCCAGCTATCCAAACTCAGCCAGGGGAGGACCTAGGGTGGCCCTGTTCCCATCTCAGCATGTGCCAGGTAAGGAACATCCCGGAAAGCAGGCTTCCACAAGGCTCCCCAGCCCCTTCTGACCCAGCCCAGCCAAGCAGGCAGCTTTCCTGTGTCCAGCTCCAGGAGAGGGAGCCAGGCAGGAATGAGGGGCCACTGCTCAGATGGGCTAACTGAGGCCCAGGAAGGAGGCACTTGCCCAAAGTCCCACAGCAAGGCCAGGCAGTGGAGGACCGGCCCTTCTGCAGAAGGCAGTTGGAGGTAGCCCCCACTGAATAGATGGAGAAGCTGAGGCTCCTTCCTTGAAGGGGTGCCAATACCCTCCCCATTCCTACCTCAGGCAATCCTGAAACAGGTGGTCCTCAGCCCCAGCCAGCCCTCCTCCACTCAGGCAGATGTGGAGGCTACTTTATGAGCTTCCCCGGGGTGCAGGGCCCCCTGAGAAGGGATCTGGGGAGGGGCAGGTTTGCTTGTGGTTGTGAGTGTTTTCCCTGCAAACATGGCCTTTGCCAAAATGTCTCAGCCCACATGTGTGGCGGGGCTGCCACGTAGCCAGGCTCAGCTGCCAGCCGATGCAGGAGCCTGGGGTTGGGCCGCTTTGGGGTCTCAAGGGCCGGGAGATCCCTGACTGCACCCAGTAGGGTCCCCTCATTACCCCAGACAGGCCAGCCAAAGGCCCAGGAGGAAGACGGCTGCCAGAGGCAAGGGGATGCGTACAATTACCTCTCAGACCTGGCGCCCCCAAGCTCTCCCAGAATATGACCTTGTTAGGAGGGACAAGAGGCTACCTGAGTCCCTACCCCAGTCACTGACTGAGCCCTGACCCTGGAGAAAGACTGAATCCTGACCGTTGTCACTGACTGAGCCTTGATCCTGGGCCCACATATTGAGCCCTGACCCTTGTCATAGACTGAGCCCTGATCTTAGTCACACACTGAGCCCTGACCCTTGTCATAAGCTGAGCCATTATTTAGGTCATAGGTTGAGTCCTAGACCTGGACACAGACTGATCCTTAAAGGGGAACAAGAGAGAGAATGTGGATGACCCGAAGTAGCCGGTCACCACTGCTTAACACTCAGCCTTTCTCCAAAGGCACATGCCACTCACAGTGGATTAAGCCCATCGTCTCTCCTCACATCACCAAGCCCAGGATCCACCCTGGCTATGTGAGGCCCAAGCAACCATGAGTGCACGTGAAATGGTTCGTGTATGCGTGTGTGTGTGTGTGTATAAGGGTTATGCGTGTGTTTACATGGGTGCATAGCTGTGTGTACATACTCATGTGTACATATGTATGTTAGGTTATAATTACTGCCAGCAGAGGAAAACGTATGTTTGTGTGTGTCAGTGTGTACATGAAGTGGGCATGTCGACATTTTGGTGTACAGTGCTACATGCCTGGTCATGCAAAACCAATGTGAGTCCAGATGTGGAGAGTTTTGCACAAGGAGCCCTGGTGGTACAAACGGTTAAGTGCTCGACTGCTAACCCCAAGGTTGGCAGTTGGAACTCGCCCAGCTGCTCTGTGAGAGAAAGACCTGGTGGTCTGCTCCCCTAAAGATGATAGGTGGTCTGCTCCCCCAAAGACGATAGCTATGGAAACCCTATTGGGCAGTTCTGCTCTGTCACAGGGGTTGCTATGAGTCAGAATCAACTTGATGAAGCTTAACGACAATGCTGAAAAAGGAAGAAAAAGAAGAATTGATACATTTGAACTGTGGTGCTGGCAAAGAATATTGAACATACCGTGGACTGCCAGAAGAGTAAACAAACCAATCTTAGAAGAAATACAACCAGAATGCTCCTTAGAAGTGAGGATAGTGAGATTTCGGCTCACTTTGGCCACATCTTCAGGAAAGACCGATCACGAGAAAGGGACGCCGTGTTTGCTAAAGTTACGGGTCAATGAAAATGAGGAAAACCTTCGACGAGGTGGATTGGTACAATAGCTATGATAATGGGCTCAAATATACCAACGATCACGAAGATGGCACAGGGCCAGGCAACGTTTCGTTCTGTTACACGTAAGGTCACCACGAGTCGGAGGTGACTCAATGGCAGCTGACGACAGTGCGTATGTGGGCTTGACGTACTGAGTGCATTTGGGGGCCTGCGTGTGGCGTTAGGGGCGTGTATGTGTGTGTATGTGTGTACAGTGTACTGTCTCCTGGGTATCAGTGTGTGTGTTTCTGCATGTGTGCATACATGTGTGCACAACAGGTGACAGCATAACTGAGAGGAAGGCTCCTCTGTTCCTCTGCACGACTGGCCTGGGCTACAGGAGCAATTGGTCTAGGAGCCTTCCCCCACTCCAAAGCCCTCTGTGGCTCCCACTGACTCCACACCAGCCCCAAATCAGGCCCAGAGCCCTGGCCCGTCTTCTGATGGGTCCCCATTAGTGCCCACATGTCTGCCAGGGACCACCATTAACCCATTGCATCGAGTTGATTCCAACTCATAGCAACCCTATGGGATAGAGTAGAACTGCCCCATAGGGTTTTCAAGGAGCAGCTGGTGGATTTGAACTGCTGACCTTTTGGTTAGCAGCCTTAGCTCTTAACCACAGGGCCACCAGGGCTCCATCACAGATATCGTCAAAACCTCACCTGGGCTGCCCCTGCCTACCAGCCAGGATTCCCCCACTTGCTATTCTACAGGCGAAAAGGAATGAGAAAGACCAGCTGTGTATCTCTCCCCATCCTACTCTCAGCCTCAGTTAGTCCATCGATACATAAGACCAGGCCCTCCTGCCTTCTTACTGTAGCCAAGGAAAAAGCAGACTCAGCAAATATTGATCAAAGCTGCTCGCAATGTGTGCCCTTGGCATGGTCACTTCCTCTTCCTCGAAGTTACCAGCACAGCCAGTAGTCACAAGGCAGGGAGATTCTCACTGACTGGTCCCCAGAGCCCAGCAGCCTCCCTACAGCAACAGCGAGCACCACTTGACCAGCCCTTGTTATATGTGAGACACTCTGTCAGCCACTTTACTCCACCCCCATGGGTGGGAACTGGCTCTGTTCACCCCTGTATTCAATGCCTGCAACACATTGTTGTTGTTACTAGATGCCCTCAAGTCGGCTCTGACTCAGGGGACCCTATGTGCAACAGAACGAAACACTGCCTGGTCCTGAGCAATCCTCACAATCATTGCTATGTTTGAGCCCATTGTTGCAGCCACTGTGTCAATCCATCTCGCTGAAGGTCTTCCTCTTTTTCCCTGACCCTCTGCTTTATCAAGCATGACATCCTTCTCTGGGACTGCTCCCTCCTGATAAAATGTCCAATGTATGTGAGATGAAGTCTTGCCATTCTTGCTTCTAAGGAACATTCTGGTTGTACTTCTTCCAAGACAGACTTGTTTGATCTTCTGGCAGCCCATAGTATATACAGTATTCTTCACCAACACCATAATTCAAAGGCATCAATTCTTCTTCCATCTTCCTTATTCATTGTCCAGCTTTCACATGCATATGAGGCAATCGAACATAGCATGGCTTGGGTCAGGCGCACCTTAGTCCTCAAAGTGATATCTTTGCTTCTTAACGCTTTAAGGAGGTCTTTTGCAGCAGATTTGCCCAATGCAATGTGTCATTTGATTTCTTGACTGCTGCTTTGGTGGGTGTTGATTGTGGATCCAAGTAAAATGAAATCCTTGGCAATGTCAATCTTTTCTCTGTTTATCATGATGTTGCTCATTGGTCCAGTTGTGAGGATTTTTGTTTTCTTTATGTTGAGGTGTAATCCATACTGAAGGCTGTAGTGTTTGATCTTCATCAGTAAGTCCTCTTCACTTTCAGCAAGCAAGATTGTGTCATCTGCATATCGCAGGTTGTTAATTAGTCTTCCTCCAATCCTGATGCCACGTTCTTCTTTATATATTGCGGCTTCTCGGACTATTTGCTCAGCATACAGGTTGAATAAATATGGTGAAAGAATAGAACCCTGATGCACACCTTTCTTGGTTTTAAACCACGCAGCAACCCCTTGTTGTGTTTTGAACCACACCACCTCTTTGTCTATGAGGGTAAGTCAGAAAGTATTGCTACAACATCACAGGAACACTTATTAAGCAAAAATATCAAAATGTGAAGCTATTGTTTCTCAGCATATCCTCCGTCTAGGTCTATACACTTCTGAAGGTGGTGTTTCCATCTCTCTAACCCTTCCCTGAAGAATTCTGCACTCTTCAATTTACGCCATGTCACAGTTTTGGCATCCTCGAGGGACTCAGCTCGTGTTTCTTTTAAATGTTCTTTGAGTTTGGGGAACAAAACGAAGGGGCAAGATCAGGGCTGTAGAGTGGATGGGGTAAGATTTCCCAGCAAAATTCTCACAGGACAGCCCTTGTTACCCTCAAAGAATGAGCAGGTGTGTTGTCATGATGGAAAAAAAATTCCTCTTCTCAATGATCCTGGTCTTTTTCTCACCAGTGCATTTTCTTAAAACTTCTTCATAATAAACCCCTGTGATCATCCTGTGTTCTTCAAGAAAATCTATCAAGATTACCCCTTTGGAATTCAAAAAAAGAGTCGCAATAACCTTCTGAGCGGTCTTCCCTCTCTTGGCTCATCTTTGAGATCATCCCGACTCTCCTTAAAATGCTTGATCCACCGAAAAACTGTTGTTTTATGTGGGGCAACATTCCCAAAAACTTGTTGCAAAGCTTCAATGATTTGGGAAGATGTCCATTTGAGTTTTGTTAAAAATTTGTTATTAGCCCTGACCTCAAAATCGTTTTTTTCCATGACACAAAAAGTATCCTTTTCTTTTTTTTTTTTGGAAGGCATCCTAACAAGACTAAGACAAGTGTATTACTGAGGGAACTTGTCTGCAGCCATCCACTGATCACAGAGACACGTTTAGGCATGCTTTGTTTGGAATAACCCCACGCATCTACGAACTTCAACGCTAGTAGCAATACTTTCTGACTTACCCTTGTATGTACAGGTTCCACATGAGCAGAATTAATTGTTCTGGAATCCTGATTCTTCACAATGTTATCAATAATTTGTTATGCTCCACATAGTAGAATGCCTTTGCATAGTCAATAAAAGGCAGGTAAACATCTTTCTGGTATCTTCCAGCCAAGATCCATCTGACATCAGCAATGATATCCCTCGTTTCACATCTTCTTCTGAATCCAGCTTGAATTTCTGGCAGTTCTGTCAGCGGATTGCTACAACTGTTTTTTGAATTGTCTTCAGCAAAATTTTACTTGCATGTGATATTAATGATATTGTTCAATAATTTTCTCATTCTGTTGGATCGTCTATCTTTGGAATGGGCACAAATATGGATCTCTTCCAGTCAGTTCACCTGGTTCCAGATTTCTTGGCATAGATGTGTGAGCACTTCCAGCGCTGCATCCATTTGTTGAAACATCTCAATGGGT
Organism: Loxodonta africana; assembly: GCF_030014295.1. Lineage (NCBI taxonomy): Eukaryota > Metazoa > Chordata > Mammalia > Proboscidea > Elephantidae > Loxodonta > Loxodonta africana. The sequence continues at coordinate 32,189,741 of NC_087365.1, read as the reverse complement.
ATTTCATCTATTCCTGGAGTCTTGTTTCTCGTCAATGTCTTCAGTGCAGCTTGGACTTCTTCCTTCAGTACCATCAGCTCTTGATCATATGCTACCTCCTGAAATGGTTGAATTTCAACCAATTCTTTCTGGTACAGTGAATCTCTGTATTCCTTCCATCTTCTCTTGATGCTTCCTGCATTGTTCAACATTTTGCCCATAGAATCCTTCAATATTGCAACTCGAGTCTTGAATTTTTTCTTCAGTTCTTTCACCCTGACAAATGCCCAGTATGCTCTTTCCTTTTGGTTTTCACACTCCAGGTCTTGCACATTTCATTATAATGCTTTGTCTCCTCAAGCCACCCTTTGAAATCTTCTGGTCAACTCTTTTACTTCATCATCCATTCACTTTAGATACTTTATGTTCAAGGGCAAGTTTCAGAGTCTCTTCTGACATCCACTTTGGCCTTTTCTTTCTTCCCTGTCTTGTAAATGACCTTTTTCTTTCTTCATGTATGGTGTGCTTAACATCATCCCACAACTCCTCTGGTCTTCAGCCGTTAGTGTTCAATGAGTCAAATCTATTATTGAGATAGTCTTTAAATTCAGGTGGGACATTCTCAGGTTTGTATTTTGGCTCTTGTGGACTTGTTCTAATTTTCTTCAACTTCAACTTGAACTTCCAAATGAGCAATTGACGGTCTGTTCCACAGTTGGCACCTGGCTTTGTTCTGATCGATGATATTGAGCTTCTCCGTTGCCTCTTTCCACAGGTGTAGTCGATTTGATTCCTGTGTGTTCCATCTGGATAGGTCCACATGCATGTTATTGTTGCTGTTAGGTGCCGTCAAGTCAGTTCCAACTCATAGCGAACCTACGCACAACAGAACGAAACACTGCCCGGTCCTGAGCCATCCTCACAATCCTTGTTATGCTTGAGCCCATCGTTGCAGCCACTATGTCAATCCACCTCGTTGAGGGTCTTCCTCTTTTCCACTGACCCTGTACTCTGCCAAGCATGATGTCCTGCTCCAGGGACTGATCCCTTCTGACAGCATGTCCAAAGTATGTAAGACGCAGTCACGCCATTCTTGCTTCTAAGGAGCATTCTGGCTGTCCTTCTTCTAAGACAGATTTGTTCGTTCTTTTGGCAGTCCATGGTATACTCAATATTCTTGGCCAACACCACAATTTAAAGGCGTCAACTCTTCTTCAGTCTTCCTTATTCATTGTTCAGCTTTCACATGCATATGATGCGACTGAAAATACCATGGCTTGGGTCAGGCGCCCCTTAGTCTTCAGGGTGACATCTTTGCTCTTCAACACTTTAAAGAGGTCTTTTGCAGCAGATTTGCCCAATGCAATGCGTCTTTTGATTTCTTGACTGCTGCTTCCATGGCTGTTGATTGTGGATCCAAATAAAATGAAATCCTTGACAACTTCAATCTTTTCTCCATTTATCATGATGTTGCTCATTGGTCCAGTTGTGAGGATTTTTGTTTTCTTTATGTTGAGGTGTAATCCATACTGAAGGCTGTGGTCTTTGATCTTCATTAGTAAGTTCTTCAAGTCCTCTTCACTTTCAGCATGCAAGGTTGTGTCATCTGTACAATGCAGGTTGTTAATGAGTCTTCCTCCAATCCTGATGCCCCATTCTTCATATAGTCCAGATTGTTGGATTATTTGTTCAGCATACAGATTAAATAGGTATGGTGAAAGAATACAACACTGACGCACATCTTTCCTGACTTTAAACCAATCGGTATCCCCTTGTTCTGTCTGAACAACTGTCTCTTGATCTATGTAAAGGTTCCTCATAAGCACAATTAAGTGTTCGGGAATTCCCATTCTTCGCAATGTTATCCATAGTTTGTTATGATCCACACAGTCAAATGCCTTTGCATAATCAACAAAATGCAGGTAAACATCCTTCTGGTATTCTCTGCTTTCAGCCAGGATCCATCTGACATCAGCCATGATATCCCTGGTTCCACGTCCTCTTCTGAAACTGGCCTGAATTTCTGGCAGTTCCCTGTCGATATACTGCTGCAGCCATTTTTGAATGATCTTCAGCAGAATTTTGCTTGCATGTGATATTAATGATATTGTTCTATAATTTCCACATTCGGTTGGATCACCTTTCTTGGGAATAGGCATACATATGGATCTCTTCCAATCAGTTGGCCAGGAAGCTGTCTTCCACATTTCTTGGCATAGATGAGTGAGCACCTCCAGCACTGCCATCTGTTTGTTGAAACATCTCAGTTGATATTCTATCAATTCCTGGAGCCTTGTTTTTCACCAATGCCTTCAGAGCAGCTGGGACTTCTTCCTTCAGTACCATCAGTTCCTGATCATATGCCACCTCTTGAAATGGTTGAATATCGAGTAATTCTTTTTGGTGTAATGACTCTGTGTATTCCTTCCATCTTCTTTTGATGCTTCCTGCATCATTTAATATTTTCCCCATGGAATCCTTCACTATTGCAACTTGAGGCTTGAATTTTTTCTTCAGTTCTTTCAGCTTGAGAAACGCCACTCGTGTTCTGCCCTTTCAGTTTTCCGTCTCCAGCTCTTTGCACATGTCATTATAATACTTTATTTTGTCTTCTCGAGAGGCCCTTTGCAATCTTCTGTTCAGTTTTTTTACTTCATGAATTCTTCCTTTTGCTTTAGCTGCTCGACAATCAAGAGCAAGTTTCAGAGTCTCCTCTGACATCCACCTTGGTCTTTTCTTTCTTTCCTGTCTTTTCAGTGACCTCTTGCTTTCTTCATGGATGATGTCCTTGATGTCATTCCACAACTAGTCTGGTCTTCGGTCACTAGTGTTCAATGCGTCAAATCTATTCTTGAGATGGTCTCTAAATTCAGGTGGGGTATATTCAAGGTCATATTTTGGCTCTCGTGAACTTCCTCTGATTTTCTTCCGTTTCAGCTTGAACTTGCATATGAGCAGTCCCACAGTCGGCCCCTGACTTTGTTCTGACTGATGATATTGAGCTTTTCCATCGTCTCTTTCCACAGATGTAGTCAATTTGATTTCTGTGTGTTCCATCTGGCGAGGTCCATGAGTATAGTCGCCATTTATGTTGGTGAAAGAAGGTATTTGCAATGAAGAAGTCGCTGGTCTTGCAAAATTCTATCATTTGATCTCTGACATTGTTTCTATCACCAACGCCATATTTTCCAACTACTGATCCTTCCTCTTTGTTTCCAGCTTTTGAATTCCAGTCGCCAGTAATTATCAATGCATCTCAATTGCGTGTTCGATCAATTTCAGACTGCAGCAGCTGATAAAAATCTTCTATTTCTTCATCTTTGGCCCTAGTGGTTGGTGCTTAAATTTGAATAACAGTCGTAACTGGTCTTCCTTGTAGACGTATCGATACTATCCTATCACTGACCGCATTGTACTTCAGGATAGATCTTGAAACGTTCTTTTTGACGATGAATGCAACACCATTCCTCTTCGAATTGTCATTCCCAGCAGAGTAGGCTATATGATTGTCTGATTCCAAATGGCCAATACCAGTCTATTTCAGCTCACTAATGCCTAGGATATTGATGTTTATGTGTTCCATTTCATTTTTGATGATTTCCAATTTTCCTAGATTCATACCTTGTACATTCCAGGTTCCGATTATTAATGGATGTTTGCAACTGTTTCTTCTCATTTTAAGTTGTGCCACATCAGCAAATGAAGGTCCCAGAAACTTTACTCCATCCACATCATTAAGGTCGACTCTACTTTGAGGAGGCAGCTCTTCCCCAGTCATCTTTTGAGTGCCTTCCAACCTGGGGGGCTCATCTTCCAGCACTATATCAGACAATGTTCTGCTGCTATTCATAAGGTTTTCACTGGCTAATGCTTTTCAGAAGTAGACTGCCAGGTCCTTCTTCCTAGTCTGTCTTAGTCTGGAAGCTCAGCTGAAACCTGTCCTCCATGGGTGACCCTGCTGGTATCTGAATACCGGTGGCATAGTTTCCAGCATCAGAGCAACACACAAGCCCCCATAGTATGACAAACTGACAGACATGTGGGGGTCCACATGCATAAATGCCATTTATGTTGTTGAAAAAATGGTATTTCCAATGAATAAGTCATTAATCTTGCAAAATTCTATCATGCATTCTCCAGCGTCATTTCTGTTACCAAGTCATAAATTCCAACTACTTATCTTTCTTAGTTTCCAACTTTTGCATTCCAATCACCAACGATTATCAGTGCGTCTTGATTGCATGATTGAGCAATGTTCCACTGCTATCCATAAAGTTTGCACTGGCCAATTTTTCATAATTAGATCTCCAGGTCCTTCTTTCTAGTCTGTCTTAGTCTGGGAGCTCTGCTGAAACCTGTCCACCATGGGTGACCTTGCTCATATTTGAAATACTAGTGGCATAGTTTCCAGCATCACAGCAACATGCAAGCCACAGTACACCAAACTGACAGATGAATGGTAGCCTGGAACACAGTAGATGCTTAATAAATATTTGTTGGATGAATAGACGTACAGTTAAAAAGCTCTTGGAACAAGTATAGCAGTTGCATTTCAAGTACTAAGGTATTGTATTAGTTTCCTACTGCTGCTGTAACAAATTACCACAAACTTAGTCATTTACAACACCAGTTTATTATCCTACTATTTTTTAGATCAGAAGTCTGAGATGGTTCTCCCTGGACTGAAATCAAAGTGTCAGCAGGGCTGCATTCCTTCCTGGAGGCTCTAGGGAAGAATTCATTTCTTTGCCTTTTCTGGCTTCTAAGGGCCATTCAACATTCCTTACATTGTGGCTTCATTCCTCCATTTTCAAAGCCAGCAATGTCAAGCCAAGTCCTTCTCATGGTTGGATCTCTCTGACTTTCTGTCTTCTGCCTCCCTCTTTTACTTAAAAAGACCTTTGTGATTACATTGGGCCCATTCAATGTATATTTCCAGTATGATTATCTCCCTCTTTTAAGGTGAGATAGTTAGCAACCTTAGCTCCATCTGCAGCTTTTATTTCCCTTTGTCATGTAACCTAACATATTCACATGTTTCAGAAATTAATATGTAGACCTCTTGGGGGGGGCATTATTCAATGGCAGCGGGTATAGACACTTAGTCTGCCACTGGGGCAGCTGCCACCAGGGGACAAAAGTGGTTTCATTTTAGCTTCACGATCACATAGCTAAGCAAAGCTAACAGGAAAAACTTCACTGGACATTTCCCGTTTGTATATGCTTTTATTTTTCCTCAGTAAAAAGTAGAACTCTTTATTAAAACAACAACATGAGAACATTATTCTGTCATATGCAAAACAGTCCACAAGTTTGTAAGAAGCTTGGCATTATAAAATGCGTTCACATACAACCTAAAAAGAACAACCCTTAGCTGTCAAGTCGATTTTGACTCATGGCAACACCCCATGAGTAGAACTGCTCCATAAGGTTTTCCTGACTGTAATCTTTATGAAGTAGTTCACCTGGCCTTTCTTCCAAAGAGCTGCTGGATGGTCTGGAACCGCCAACCTTTAGGTTAGCCACTGATCACAAACCACTTGCCCTAATGACTAATGGGGTCCCTGAGTATTGTAAACAGTCAACATGCTCTCTGTTAGCTGCAAGGTTGGTTCAAGTCCACCCAGAGATGTCTCAGAAGAAGGGCCTAGTGATCTACTTCTGAAACACCAGCCACTGAAAGTCTTAGGGAGTACAGTTGTACTTTGACACACATGAGGTCGCTAGGAGTCGGAATCTACTCCACAGGAACTGGATAGGGCCTGGGGAGAGGGGAAGAGGCGGGTGGCGGTTTAACGGGTATGGGGTTTACTATGAAGTGCTGAAAACATTCTAGAACTACATAATTGTGATGGCTGCACAACAATGTAAATGTACTAAACGTTACTATTGGCAAGTTTTATACTGTTTGTATTTTACCACAATTAAAAAAAAAAAAGGTTTAAAAAAAAGAAGGCTGGTCACAATGACTTCCTCCAAGAAAAGGTTCCAGGACCAAGCTGGAGGCTGGTCCAGGGTCCCCACCCACCTGCTCTGTGAGGTCACAGTGCCAACAGCCCCACACGCCCGAGGCAGATGCCACATGGCACGTTCCAGAGGAGCCTCAGAGGCAGCATCAGCGGCCACTTCTTCCTCACCAACGCCCAGAGAACCCCCTCCTCCGTTCCCCAATCCTAGAGAAGGAAATCAATGCCACGGTCCTCAAGGAGCCCCGGGGACCCAGGTGTCTTACCCGAAGACCTGGCCCACGGTGCCAGGGATGCTAGGCCCAGAAGGTGAGGACAGCAGCCCCTCCCATAGCCCAGTCCTTTACAGTCTACAAAATGCTGCCTCTCTGTCCTCTCCTTGGAGGCGAGCAGGCACTATTAGCTGCATTTTACGGATGCAGCGACTGAGGTCACAGAGGTTTGACAGTGACTGTCTCAAAGTCTTCTGGCTAAAAAACAGCAGAGCAGTCACCCTTCTAGCATGTGTTTTTTGAGCACCTACTATGTGCTGGGCAGTGCTCAGGGCACTGAGACCACAGTGTGCACCACATGGACTTGCTCCTTGCCTCATGGAGCTCACAGTCTAGTATCTGTCAGGAGGCCTCTGGTTGCAAGTGACAGAAATTCTAAGTTAAAATGATGCCTACCTCTGGGCCCTAAAAAAGGGGTGCATATCCCAAGGAGTATACAAAACAATACACTGGGGTGAGGGAAGACATTATTAGAACTTCAAAGTATGTCTTTCTAGTTCATCCTCTTTTAATGCATATTCCTTGGGAATGTGAAAATAAATTTGTATATTTGGGAAGGGTAAATAATATATTATCACAGTGGGGCATATATATAATTCTTAATACATAAATATAAATACATTGGAGGTATAATAGAAATGTTAAGAGACAAAAAAAAAATCATTCTTGGATCAGGTGGACCTTGAGACTATGTTGTCATCTCCTCCCTGGAGGGCAGAGGTAGAGGGGGTCAGAAGCTGGTGAAATGGACACGAAAAGAGAGAGTGGAGGGAGGGAGAGGGTTGTCTCATTAGGGGGAGACCAATTAGGAGTATGTAGCAAGGTGTATATAAGTTTTTGTGTGAGAGACTGACTTGATTCGTAAACTTTCACTTAAAGCACAATAAAAATTTAAAAAAAATATCAAACCTGTTGCCATCGAGTCAATTCTGACTCACAGTGACCCTATGGGACAGAGTAGAACTGCCCAATAGGGTTTCCAAGGAGCAGCTTGGTGGATTCAAACTGCTGACCTTTTGGTTAGCAGTCGTAGCTCTTAACCACTGTGCCACCAGGGCTCTATTTGGAGACTACTGCCTTAAAAAATAAAGAAAAGTTGTTATCTCACATACCAAGTGCTCCTGAGCTGTGGGTGGCTCCAGAGTACGGGGGTTCTAGAGTTCCACAAAGCCATCCAAGACCCAGTTTCCTACCATCTTCTTGCTCTTTGTGTTGAGCCTCCTCTCATGGCCACAAGAGGGCGACTGCAGTTCCAGGTGTCACATTGAAACATGGCTGCACAGGGTGGAAAGAAAGTGGACATTGCTTCTCGTAGATCTCTTTTAAGCAATGAGAAAAACTTTCCCCAAGTTCCATACTTGGGAGTACTACAATAGTTCAGACCAATCAGAGCTGTCTAAAATTACATAGGGTATAGGAGTGGACAAGGCAACAAAATCAGGCTTCTGCTAACAAGAGGAGATGGTGGCTTTTGGGTGACAAACAGCTGTGACTGTAACAGTAAACCAAGTCAGTTTACTGTGCCCTTTCTTCATAAAAGACCTGGATGGATTTGAGGTCAGCCAGACCTGGGTCTGCCTCAGGTTCTGACCACCCAAAGACTAGTGGTCTTAGGTAAATCTTTCTGCAACTCAGTCTCTCCATCTGAAACATGGGGATACCAACCCACTTGCCACCCACCCCCTGCCGACTTGCCTTGTAACTCTTAAAGTGTGATTGTGAATCTTGTCATCCCCAGGACCACCCAACGAGGCCGAAACACCTGCAGGATAACAGAGGAACCCTTACCAAACACAAGTGAGCAGGGAGAGGGACGGGATAGCTAAGGTCTTGAGATTCAGGTGGGCAGCCTGGGGTCACTCAACAAAAGAGGGTTGCTTGCACCAAACTCTAGGCTGCACCTCAGGTCTCTGCAAGCACCATGTCCCTGAGGCTTGCAGTGACATGAAAGGCTTTCCGGTTTCCACAGATCCTGACACCTTTCTGTTGCCTGCCCATATCAGTGCCCCGGGCCTGACTCAGTGCATGCTGGGATTTTTATGTAAGTATATTCTGAAGCGCCCCCTTGGCCGTTTATATGGGCCTGGAGAGAGGGTCCAACCTCAGGCCAGGCTGGCCTTGATAGGGGGGCGAGGGTAAGGTCTATGCTGGGGTGATAGAGAGAGTTGGGCTCTGAGGGTCTCTCCATCAGAGATGTCATTCCAGCTAGGATTTCTTTGGTGTTTGGAGAGAGGGAGTAGGTGGGAGATTGGCTGATTAGAGGAGGAATTAATTGCCAGCCCTCCTTACTCTGCCTTCAGTCTGGCCATGGGGCCAGGAGGCAAAGGTGAAGGCATGGGAATGATTGGATGCAACTCACTCTCACTTCAGAGGTATGTTCTACTTCCACACTCTCCACCCACCAATCCATTTACTCATCCATTCAGTCATTTATCCAACCATCTACCCTTCTGTTGAAATATCCATGCATCCAATTAGTTCATCCATCTGTCCACTGGGTCATCCATCAGTTCACTCATACCTTTATCTATTAATACGCGCATTCCTCCAGTCATCAACCCATCCTTTCATTTATGCATCCATCCATCCCCTCATTCTCCCATCCTCTCATCCATTCTCTTATTCATTCATCCTTCAAGCCAGTCATCCAGCCATTCTCTCATCCTTTCTGCCATCCATCCATGCATCCTCCCACCTACCCATCCATCCATCTACACCCCATCCATCCATACAGCCAATCTCCCTTCCATTCTTCCATCTATCCATTCTTTCAACAAATAACCCTGAATGCCTACCCTTTCTGACCCCACGCTGGGCAATTCTGGGCATCCAGGGATGAGCCAGACAAGAAGCCTACCCTTAAGAAGCTCTTAGTATCTGAGGAAATGGGCATTAGCACAGCCCAGACTTTCCTGCTCCTAAGTCGCTATTAATTATCTATTAACTGCCAGCTGCAGGTATTGCTCACCTATAGGACCTGTGCTGATTGTACACTGGCACTTACCCATAAGTGGAGCAAAGGACTTTCCTGGGCTCAACCAGCAAGTCGGGGAGGGGGGTGGGGTTCCCACCTCTAGGATCTTCCTCCAAGCCCAGGACAGTTATCGAGTTCTCGCATGGAGATGAGGATGAGAGAGCTGCTGCTTACCACTCTCCTGTCCCCTCGACAGCCTGGTTGACCTACCTGGCCTGTTTCCTGAGGACTCGGGCCCAACGAGTGCTGTTCAACACCTGCAGGTAAGCAGGGGCAGGTGAAGGAGGGTGATGGGGGCTGGAAACAGGTAGCTGGTGACCATGGCAGCTCCCTCATTGATTTAGACCTCCCCTTGGCCTTCATCAGGTTCCCCCACCCCAGAACCCATTGTGGCCCCCATTGTTCCAGCTCCTTAGCCTGTAGCTCTCTATAATCCTGCCCCATTCTTTCTCTCCTGCCCTTTGGATACACCATTTGCATTCCCATCCCACACATTTGCACACACTGTTCTTCTTGCCTGGAATTCCCCTCCCATTCTTTCTCTTTATCATTCCTGCTTATGTAAATCCCTCTGATTTCCTGCAGGGTTGTCCACCTCATTTATTCATTTAAAGTTTAAATTTTAACCATTTCCTGAATGCTTATCCTGGGCCCAGCCATGGCCCTCACCACTCATAAATTCCCAGCCGGGTGAGAAAGGCAGATGCCGAAACTTCACAGTGCCAATCCGGGAGTGAGAGGAGGAAGGGGCGTTTGAGCTGACCCCTAAAAGATGAGTTCACCAGGGAGAAAAGAAGGAAAGGGACAAATAGCTCATCAATGTAGAAGGTGTGAGAAGGAGGACGGTGAACACCATGAGTTGATCTCTGATGGCCTAAAATGCTAGAGTATGAGCTTTCTTTCCTCTGGGACACTGGGGAGCCACAGAAGGTGTCACTGCCCAGAAAGATACCTGCTTTTCAGGGTGGAAAAGGGGCGAGGGCCAGGCCATGACTTGTCCACCTGTGCAAACCCCTGCATCCCCCTGACCAATGCTTCTCTGCCTTCCAGATGCAAGCTGTTCTTCCAGAAGCTCCTTGAGAAAACAGGCATTCTGGTCCTCTGTATGTTCGGTGCGTCCCCAGGGCTTGCCCAGGCCCAGGTCAAGGACTGAGGGGGGTGCCCTTGGGTTGGGCCCAGTCCATGGAGGGCTCTAGCACTAACTAGTTATGTGACACTGGGCAATACACTGCTCCTCTATGAGCCTTAGTTTCCCCATCTGTCTAATGGGTGTTGCTCTGCAGATTAAGTGAGATGATAACCAAGAACATTTTTTGAAAACTAAAAAGTGTTTGGAAAACTGTAGAGCTCTCCCCAAACAAAAAAAAACAAAACCCATTGCTGTCGAGTCGATTCAGACTCATAGCAACCCATAGGATTTCCAAGGAGCAGCTGGTGGATTCGAACTGCCGACATTTTGGTTAGCAGCCGAGCTCCTAACCACTGCACCACCAGGGCTCCCTTCCCAAATTATGTTATAATAATTATTATCCTCACTTTCTGGCATCTTTCCAGACACCACCACCACCTCCCACCTCACAGCTTTGCTATTTCAAGCAAAGGAATCTCCTTCCGCCTCCTTTCAAATTTCCGGGCCTTGGGTTGGGGGTGGGGAGGTGATCTGCTCCGTATAGGATAATGAACAGTGAGTCCCAGAAAACGTTTCTGCTTTAACTCAACAAATAGATTTTTTTTTTAACTAACAGCTTTATTGAGACATAATTCACATACCATAAAGTTAACCTTTTTAAAGTGTACAATTCAGTAGTTTTTAGTATATTCACGAGGTGTACATCCATCACCACTGTCAAGTTCCGGAATATTTTCACAGTGCCAAAAAAGAAACACCTCCCCCAGCCCCTAGCAACCATTCCCCATTCCCCGCTCCCTTCAGACTTAGGCAACCACTAACCCAATCTCTGTCTCTATCCCGCCTTTTCTGAACATTTCAAAAAATGGAATTGAACGATGTCGTCTTTTATGCCTGACTTCTTTTATTTAGCATAATGTTTTCAAGGTTCATTCATGCCATAACTTGTGTCAGTATTTCATTCCTTTTCGTGGCAAAACCAGCCCATTTTTGCTGGCATACCTGGATATCCATTTGCAAAAGAATGAAACAGGACCCATACCTCACACCATGCACAAAAACTAACTCCAAGTGGATCAAAGACCTAAACATAAAGACTAAAACGATAAAAATCTTGGAAGAAAAAATAGGATCTACCCTAGGAGCCCTAATACAGGGCATAAACAGAATACAAAACATTACCAAAAATGATGAAGAGAAACACAATAACTGGGAGCTCCTAAAAATCAAACACCTATGCTCATCTAAAGACTTCACCAAAAGAGTAAAAAGACCACCTACAGACTGGGAAAGAATATTCAGCTATGACATCTCAGACCAGCGCCTGATCTCTAAAATCTACATGATTCTGTCAAAACTCAACCACAAAAAGACAAACAACCCAATCAAGAAGTGGGCAAAGGATATGAACACACATTTCACTAAAGAAGATATTCAGGCAGCCAACAGATACATGAGAAAATGCTCTCGATCATTAGTCATTAGAGAAATGCAAATTAAAACTACGATGAGATTCCATCTGACACCAACTAGACTGGCATTAATTCAAAAATCACAAAATAATAAATGTTGGAGAGGCTGCGGAGAGACTGGAACTCTCATACACTGCTGGTGGGATTGTAAAATGGTACAACCACTGTGGAAATCCATCTGGCGTTATCTTAAACAGTTAGAAATAGAACTACCATACAAACCAGAAATCCCACTCCTCGGAATATACCCTAAAAATACAAGACCCTTCACACAAACAGATATATGCACACCCATGTTTATTGCAGCTCTGTTTACAATAGCAAAAAGCTGGAAGCAACCAAGATGTCCATCAACGGACGAATGGGTAAATAAATTGTGGTATATTCACACAATGGAATACTACGCATCGATAAAGAACAGTGACGAATCTCTGAAACATTTCATAACATGGAGGAATCTGGAAGGCATTATGCTGAGCGAAATGAGTCAGTTGCAAAAGGACAAATATTGTATAAGACCACTATTATAAGATCTTGAGGAATAGAAAAAACGGAAAAGAACACATACTTTTGTGGTTACAAAGGGGGGAGGGAGGGAGGGAGGGAGGGAGAGGGCTTTTTATTGATCAATCTGTAGATGGGAACTGCTTTGGGTGAAGGGAAAGACAACACTCAAAACAAGGAAGGTCAGCCTAATTGGACAGGATTAAAAGTAAAGAGGTTTCCGAGATAAAATGAAAGCTTCAAAGGATAGCGAAGCAGGGGCTGGGGTCTGGGGAACTTGGTTTGAGAGGACTTCTAAATCAATGGGCAAAACAATTCTATTATGAAAACACTCTGCATCCCACTTTGAATTGTGGCACCTGGGGTCCTAAATGCCAACAAGCAGCCATCTAAAATACATTAATTGGTCTCAACCCACCGGGAGCAAAGGCAAAGGAAGAACACCAAGGTCACACGACAACTAAGAACCCAAGAGACAGAAAGGGCCACTTGAACCAGAGACCTACAATATCCTGAGACCAGAAGAACAAGTTGGTGCCCGGCCACAATCGATGTCTGCCCTGTCAGGGAGCACAAGAGACAACTCCTGAGGGAGCAGGAGACCAATGGGATACAGACCCCAAATTCTCATTAAAAGACCACACCTAATGGTATGATTGCGACTAGAGGAATCCCAGAGACAATGCTCCCCAGAACTTCTGATGGCACAGGACAGGAACCAACCCCGAAGACAAATCATCAGGCATGAAAAGGACTGGTCAGTGGGGGGGAGAGAGATACTGATGAAGAGCGAGCTAATTAAATCAGGTGGACACGGGAGAGTGTGTTGGCAACTCTTGACTGGAGGGGGGATGGGAAGATAGAGAGAGATGGAAGAAGGTAAAATTGGCACGAAACGAGAGACTGTAAGGGCTGACTCAATAGGGGGAGAGCAAGTGGGAGAAGGGAGTAAGATGTATGTAAACCTACATGTGACAGACTGATTGGAATGGTAAATGTTCACTTGAAGCTTAATAAAAATTTAAAAAAAAAAAAAAAAAAAAAAAAAAAACCAGCCCATTTTATGGATATACCGCTTTTTGTTAATTCATTCATCAGTTGGTAGATATTTGGGTTGTTCCCACTTTTTGGTTATTATGAATAATACTGCTATGCATTTTTCGTGTAAGTTTTTGTGTGGAAATACATTTTCAGTTTTCTTGGATACATAACTAGGAGCAAAATTGCTGGGTCACATGGTAATTCTATGTTTAACTATTTGAGGAATTGCCAATTTTTACATTCCCACCAGCAATGTAAGAAGGTTCCAGTTTCTCCACATCCTCATCAACATTTGTTAGTATCTTTGCTATTACAACCATTCTAACAGGTGTGAAGTAATATCTCATTGTGGTTTTTATTCACATTTCCCTAATGTCTAATGATGCTCAGCATCTTTTTGTGTGCTTAGTGGCCATCTTTGGAGAAAGCTCTATTCAGATCCTTTTCCCAATTTTAATTGGGTTATATTTCTTTTTATTATTGACTTGTAAGAGTTCTTTATTCTGGATGCAAATTCCTTATCAGAGATATGATTTGCCAATATTTTCTCCCATTCTATGGATTACCTTTTTATCTTCTTGACTGTGTCCTTTAAAGCACAAAAGTTTTTAATTTTGATACAATTCACTTTATTTTTTTTTTTAATTGATTGTGTTTATCTGAAAAAGCCATTGCCTAGTCCAAGGTCACAAAGATTTAGCCTTATGTTTTCTTCTACAGTTTTATAGTTTTAGCTCTTACATTTAGGTTTATGATCAATTGTGGGTTAATTTTTGTGCATGGTGTGAGGTAGGGTCCAAGTCACTCTTTTGCATGTGGGTATCCAGTTGTCCCAGCACTATTTATTGGAAAGACTATTCTTTCCCACATTGAATTGCTTTGGCACACTTGTCAAAAATCAATTGACCGTAGATGTTTCAGTGTATTTCTGGACTTTCAGTTCTATTCCATTCATCTACCTGTCTATCTTTATGCTGGTACCACTGTTTCAATTACTATAGCTTTGTAGTAAGTTTTGAAATTGGAAGTATGAGTCCTCCAAATTTCTTTTCCAAGATTGTTTTACCTAGTCTGGGTCCCTTGCATTCCCATATAAGTTTTGCTGTCAATTTCTGCAAAGAAGACAACTAAGAATTTTTATAGGAATTGCATTGAACCTGTAGACCAATTTGGAAAACTTGACCATCGGAACAATATTGAGTCTTCCAACCCATAAACATGGAATGTCCATCTATTGTTGATAGTTATCTATATTTCTTCATTAATTTCTTTCAGTGATGTTTGTAGTTTTCAGAGTACAAGTTTCTTACCTTTTTGTTAAATTTACTCTAAGTATTTTTTGATGCTATAAGTAAACTAAATTTTTTTATTTCATTTTCAGATTGATTATTGCTAGCGTACAGAATACAGTTGATTTTTGTATATTGATCTTGTTTACGGCAACCTTGTTGAATTCATTTATTCTAACTGTTGAAGCTTGTATGTGTATGTATATATATACACATACGCCTTAGAATTATAAATACAACATCATGTTATCTGCAAGTAAAGACAGTTTTACTCCTTCCTGTCCAATCTGGGTGCATTTATTTCTTTTTCCTGACTAACCAACCTGGCTAGGACCTCCAGAAGGAGTCCTGGTAGTATGAAGGTTAAGTGCTCGGCTGCTAACTGAAAGGTTGGTGGCTCATACTCACCCAGATGCTCCATGCGAGAAAGACCTGGTGATCTGTTCCCATAAAGGTTAAAGCCTAGAAAACCCTGTGGGCAGTTCTACTCTGTCACATGGGGTCACCATGAGTCGAAACTGACTTGACAGCACCTAACAACAACAACAACAACAGGACTTTCAGTACAACATTATATAGAAAATGATAAAAGCAGGCATCTTTGTCTTGTTCTTGATCTTTGGAGAAAGGATTCAATCTTTCACCATTAAGTATTATGTTGGTTATAGGTTTTTTTGTAGATGACCTTTATCAGGTTGAAGAAATTCCCTTCTATTTCTACTTTGTTTAGTGTTTTTATCGTAAACAACAAATAAGTTTTAAAAGGTTTTAAACAGTGGCTCAAATGGTGAAATCTCAGCCACCACAGAGGTCATGAAATGGAAGGAGACACGGTTGGGATAGGATGGGGATGAGGAGAGATATTCATAGTTTGGTTAATGTGAGACAGACACTTTACATACATGATTCCATTCAATAACGAAGTGGATATTACTGTTATTACCATTTTACAGACGTGGGAATTGAGATACAGGGAAATTAAGTAAATTCCAAAAGATGCGCAATACTAGTAAGCGGCAAAGCTGGGATTTGAACTCAAACGTCTTAACTCCAGGGCCTAGGCTCTTAACTTTCCATGCTAAATAGCTCATTCTCATCCTCATGGCCCCACAGGATTCTGGGTGTGTTCTATGCACTTACCGTCAAAGATGGAAGTCTGGCAGGTGAGTGTTCAAGCCCCACCACTAACTGGTTCCACCCCAACCAGCCAATGTCACGTCCATGGCTCCCCTCGTTCTTACCACATCTGAACTCTGCTCCAAACATCCACCTTTGACATGTCGCGCACCTTGGAGCCCCATCTTTTCTGCCAAAAACTGAATTTCAAGGACAAGATGCAATAATATTCCTTTCTCCTATCACCTGCCCCCAGAGCTGACCCATTTCTCCTTTCCAAAGTCCCTCACCTAATGTGGGATGTTGAGGACAGGGCAAATATTTCTCTCTTTGCTCAAGGTAGTTTGTTTTTCTGCTCAAACAAGATGGAACCATTTGCTCTGTGATTTCTAAAGAGAAAGGAGGAGGAAATCAGTGGCCAGAGTTCCCTGTCTGAGGAGAGCAAAATGTCTTAGAAGATCTATAGGGAGAGACAATCTGAGGGGCCTGTCCCTCCCTCTCCTTTTCTCCACCTGATGAATTCCTTCACATCCTTCAAGGTCCAGCTAAAATGTCACCTCCTCCAGCAGCACCCAGGTAGAGGTGGTCACATTCCCCTCACTCCTACCACAATTTTCTGTAATCACACATGCTATTTTCTGTGATGATGGTTGTCCCCAACTAGACTGGCAGTTCCTTGAAGGCAGGAGCCAAGTCTGATTTGTCCCAGGAAAGTTCAACTTAGGGCCAGGCACAGGGTTTTCATTAATTAATGTCTGGTGACTATGGCCAGATGGGAGTGTGAATGTAGGGAGAATAAGTGGGAGGATGAATGGATGGATTGATGGATGGATGGTTGAATGGGAGAGGGGATGCAATGGATGGAGGGATATAGAGGAAATGGACGGGAGGGTTGATGAATAGATGAATGGGAGTGAACTGATGAGAAAGTGAATGAAAGAGAGGGTGCTTGGATGATGAGAGAATGGATGGATGGTGAAGGATGAATAGATGGTAGGATAGATGGATGGGAGAGGGTGTATGCCTGGATGGATGGATGGACAGATGGAGAAATGGATGAGGGTGGATGGATGATAGGATAAATGTATGGATGGATGGGGGAGAGTGGATGGATGGATAAGGGGGGTAAATTTGAATTTCGATGGATGAATAGGTAGATGGATGGATGAATGGATGGGTAGATGGATGGGTGGATGGATGGATGGATGCATATATGGGAGAGTATATGGGACGTTAATGGTTGGATGGATTCATGGCTGTGGGAGAATGGATGGTTGAAGCTCCATTGGGCCCAGATTAGGCCATCTGAAAGAGATCTCTTGCTTTCCTCAACACCCCACTAGGATGACAATCCAAATGGTCCACTACAGAGCTTGAGGTAAGAGGAACCTGCTGAGTGGTCTCATTACCATCCAAAAACCAGAGTTAGAGTAAGGATCTGGGATGTATTAGCCAAGAATATGGGTTCTACAGCCAGATAAACCCAATTCAAATCCCAGCTCCACAATTTCTACCCGGCTAATCTTTTTTTTTTTTTTTTAATCTTATGCAATTCGCTTCACCTCTCTGGGTCTTACCAAAAAAATACTCATTGCAGTCGAGTCGATTCCAACTCATAGAGACCCTATAGGACAGAGTAGAACTGCCCCATACGGTTTCCCAGGAGTGCCTGGTGGATTTGAACTGCCAACCTTTTGGTTAGCAGCCATAGCTCTTAACCATTATGCCACCAGGGTTTCCTCTGGGCCTTAGACTCCTCATTTATGAGATGGGGCATTACTCTCACCTTTCTCTGAGTAATTACGGGCATTAAAGAAGATGTAAAATGTTTCAGTAATTCCTAGCCCATAGTCAATGCTCAGCAATGCTCAACCAACAACACACCACCTGGTGGCAGAATCCTTAATTGCAGACAGAATACTCAGGAATATTTGGAAGGATTGAGCTGGTCTTAAAGACGTTCGAGGCGCGAGGAAGACCATGAACAATGTTTTGAAGATAAGAATCTGCCGGGTGGGTCTAGGGATGAACCCAAACAGTGACAGAATATAATGTTAGTTCTTGAAGAGCTGACTGGCAAAAGGAGAAGCCAAAGGTGACAATAAAAGCATCACAACTCATTCAGTCCGTGTTCTCACTCCTTCCTGGGAAGGATATACCAGGAGAAAGTGCGACATCACACTGGGGAAATCCAGGACCTCCGAGGTAGCATGAACCAGCTCATTGCCAAGCTCCAGGAGGTGGAAGCCATGTCAGACGAGGTAAGATAATGGCCTTTTTGCCCCCCTCCCCAGCACCTAACTTCTCCCTTTGTTTGAGTCCCTGTTTCCAATATCCAAAGTTATCTTTTTTCTTGATTTCTCCCTCATTTTCGTGAAGCGCATCCCCCCAATAACTTCCTGGAAAAGAGTTAAAGAGAAGGTACATTTATTTTTTTATAACTCGCATGCTTGAAACACCTTCATTCTACCTTTGCACTTGGTTGATAGATATTTTGACTGGGTATAGAATTCTAGGTAGGAAATAGTTTTCTCGCAGAATTTTTAAAGAAGTGCACCATTGTATTCAAGTTTCTACTGTTGCTGTTTAGAATTCAGATGTCACTCATTATTGGTCCTTTGAGTATGGTCTATTTTTTTTTCATCCCTGGAAGCTTGTAGAAAATAATTTTTGTCTCCAATGTTCTATATTTAACCTGTTTTAGGGGTTTAATGCTTATTGCATCCGTGTGTTGATGTCTTTCAATTGTTTTGGAAATTTCACAGCTATTATCTCTTAATATATTGCTTCTTTCCATTATCTCTCTCCTCTCCCTCTGGGACTCCAATTACCTGTATATTAGAGCTTTTGTGTATGTTCCACGTGATTTCTATGCTATTATCTGTGAGTTGTTGTTGTTGTTGTTTGTTTTCTCTATGTGCTTAAGTTTTGGTATTTTCTATTGACCTTTCTTCAGGTTCACTAATAATCCTCTATTCTGCTCTGTCCAATCTGCTATTGAACACATCCATTTAGTTCTTAATTTCAGATATTACATTGTTTAGTTCCAGAATATACAGATGATTCTTTTCCATAGATTTTAGATATATGGTAAAATTACATCATTTAATTTGTTGTCAATATTTTTCTTATTTTATTTAACACATTAATCTTAGTTATTTTAAGATCCATTTCTGACAACTCCAATATCTGGATCATCTACGGACTTCTATTGTCTGTCTTTCACTTAGTTATAAATCATATTATCTTGCTTCTTTATGTCTAGTAATTTTTTAGTGTTTGTTTTTGAGGCAGATCAGTTAGGACTACTGCCCAAAGCACCTATATGTGGCCTCTCCACGTGGCCTGGGCTTCCTCACAACATGGTAGCCAAGTTCCAAGAGTGAATGCCTCAAGAGAACCTGGCAGCACTGCATCACATTTTATGACTTAGCTTCAGAAGTTACATCACATCACTTCCACCATAGTCACAGGTTCAACCAGATTGAGGGGGCGGGAACTTAGACCCCACTGTTCATTGGGAAGAGTGTCAAAGTCACATTGAAAGAAGAGCATGAGGAATGGAAGATCTTGTTGTGTCCATTTTGGGACAATACAATCTTGTCACAGCCGTGAAGAGCCTAATAAAAATCATAGCTGGCATTTATTGCTTCCGTAAAGTTTACAGCTTTGGAAACCCTATGGGGCAGTTCTGCTCAGTCCTGTAGGGTCACTATGAGTTGGAATCAACTCCACATCAACAGATAATGAGTACAGTATTTATTGAGTGCCTACTATGTACAGGCACTGTACTAAGGACTTTGCAGTTTTTATCTTGCAGTAGAGTGTAGTGGTTAAGAGCCTGAACTCTGGAACAAAACTGCCTGGCTCTGTCTCTTTTCAGCTGTGTGGCCTTGGACAAGTTACCTCTTCATGCCTTATCATATTTTAAATGAAGATAATGATATTATCTACCTCCCAGAATTGCTGTTTGGGAATAAGAGTGAGCATACTTGAATCTGATGATACTCCTGGCACATAGTACAGGCTTTATAAGCCCTATTTCTAATCTTCACAGCAGCCCTGGGAGGTAGAAATTATTATGATCCCCATTTTACAGATAAGAAAATCAAGACTCAGAGGGGGCAGTAACTTGCCCAAGGGCCCATAGCAGTAAAGGTCTGTGTGACTCCAGAGCCTGTGATACCTTTTGATGGTGGAGGTAAATGTAAACCTGGTGGGTAGCGAAAATGGAGCGTCAATGGCTTGGGCTTCCGCCAGTACAGCGACTGTGTAGTCTCTGTGTGAACCAGCTCATGGGCTTGTACAGGCTGAAGCAAGCATTTAGGGAGGAGAGGTTTTCTTACTAGCCACCTGTCACCTGGTGTGAACATATACATATGGGCCTTAATCTGTAAAAACACACCAGTGTACAGCTTGTGTTTTCTGCCTTCTCAGCAAAGGATGGCCCAGAAAATAATGAAGATGATACAAGGCGATTACATTGAAAAGCCAGACTTTGCTCTCAAGTCTATAGGTAAGTGACCCCTGTCTGCCTGCCTCAAGTTTCCTCAGAAACTCTTCAGAGGGTGGGTTTCATTTCTGGTCTGGTGTTTCTCACATACTCCCTCTGTTGCTGGGAAGTTCATCCTCAGAGTCAACCTCTGCTCCCCATCTGGTTTTCTTGCTAGTTGTCTGTTTTCTCCTATAAGGCCTGGGGGAGGGGGGCAGGAAGCACCAATCGCCAGCCCCTCAACGCTGCCCTTGCCTCTTGGCCCACTTCTTTGCCCACCCACTTTTCTCCAAACCTAGCCTTGCTGTGTGCCAGGCCGTGGGTGCTGGGTGCTGGGGACACAGAGGTAAAGAGGACAGAGCTGTCCTTGCCCTTGGGGATAGAGGAGGCCAACCATTTAAACAAACCAACACAGGCCAAATAACATTGGGAATCAGTGTCAGGAAAATTAAAGCAGGTGGCTGGACTAGACAGGCCCTGGGCAGGAGACATTTGGGTTCAGACCCGATGGGTGAGGAGGGAAAAACGTTCCACACAGAGCGGACAGATGGGAAAGAGGCCTCTGTGAGGCACCGCAGAGAGAATGAGGGGAGACATGGGCGGTGAACTGGGCTACAGGGGCAGTGGAGTGGACCAGGCTGGAGTGAAGGGCACCCTGGCTAGGTGGCACCAATGACCCAAGCTCACTCATATGTGGGGTCAAAGGGCATTAACCCAACCCCTGAGTAACCCCGAGCCTCACTTAACCTCTCAGGGCCATAGTTTCCTCCTCTGAAAAGTGGGCATAATCAGAGCCATAATAACAGGAATGAGGCCATCAGACAGTAAGTGTTTACTCTGCATCAGGCCCTGCTGGAAGAGCATTTTGGTGTGTTAACCCATTTCAACGTCATAACAACCCTGTTACTACTACTATTATTGGAAATATTATTATTCCCATTTCCCAGAGGAGAACACTAAGGCCCAGAAAGGGTCAGTGATTGGTCCATTGTTTGCTTGGCACATAGTGAGTGCTCCATCTATGGGGCTGTCCTCCACCAGGCAGAAGTTGGAGGCGGGCTGGGGCTGGGAGCTGCTCACCTGAGGACCCCCACCCCCAACATCTCCCATGCAGGGGCCACCATCGACTTTGAGCATACATCAGCCACATATAACCACAACAAGGCTCGCTCCTACTGGAACTGGATCCGACTGTGGAACTATGCACAGCCCCCGGACGTGATCCTCCAGGCAGGGGCAGTGGCAGGAGACAATAGGAGAGGGGCAGGATGCAGGGACGGGGGCAGGGATGTGGTCAGGAGCAGGGTCCAGGGACAGGAGCTGAAAGCAGGGGTTGGGTGGGGAATGGCGGCCAGGGGCCAGGGGCCTGGGGTGGGTTGGGGTGGGGTAGGAGCAAGGAAGCAGGGAGAGGCCAAGGGTGGGGAGCAGAGGGAGGGGGCAATTGACAGGATGGGGGCAGGGACGGGGTGGGAACAGGGCAGGGGCGGTTGCGAGAGGAGAGGCTAGAGTAGGAGCGGGGGAGGGCAGGGACAGTCTGCTTTGGCACTGGTAGGTGCCCCACTATCCAGCCCCTGAAAATAAGGGTTGGGGAACCTTCAGAACCACCCTGGAGGGTGAGCCCTGATATCCCCATTTTTCAGAGCAGGAGGCTGAGGCTCAAAGGAGCTGCAGCCACACAGCTGGTCACTGTTAGTGACAGAGCCAGGATTCAAACCTAAGCTTTTCTTTCCTTCGGAATCCTACCTCACAGATGAGGAAACTGAGGCAAGAAAGGGGAAGGGGCTTGCCCAGGTCACAGAGCAAGGACATTCATTCAGCAAACACTACTGAGTGTATCATCCTAGCAGCCCGTTCTGGATGACCCTAAGGCTACAGGTGGCTTGTCTGTGGGCCCCACCCTCTGGGAATGCCAAGATCACAGCAGTCTTGGTCAGGGGCTGGAGCAGCAGACTTGTCGGCAGGGTCTGAAAGTCTTCCTGATGGAGGTGGCCAAAGACAGCAGGAGTTGTCAGGCAGAGAGGAGGAACCACGGGCATGCCGGGCAGAGAAACAGCAGGCAAAGGCTGCGTGGCATGGCAGCAAGTATGGCGGTGGTAGAGCCACGACTGGGGCAAAGTGCTGGCTTCAGGCAGGTTTGGAGCCGAGAAAAGGGCCGGCCCAGCAGGACTCTGTCCCTTGGTCCATCTCCACCCTCCAGCCTGACCATGCTCCTTTCAGCCCCCACATTATCAGACCCAACTCAGCACAGGACCTTACACATTCTGTTCCCTGTTTGGAATACCCTTCCCCGCCCCCCCCCCCCCCACCTTTCCAGCTTTCCCTCGGTCTGGGCTCCTCCAGGAGGACTTCCCTGACACCCACAGGCCCTGCACCCCCACCTAGCATCTTCTGTTACAGGTGAGGACCATCTACGCTCTGTCTCTGTCTCTCTCTCTGAGACCCTCAGAACTGCTGGAAGAACACTCTTGCTGTGTGATTTCAGCCAAAACTCTTCCCCTCTCCGGGCCTCTGTTTCCTCTTTTGGGGTCAGGGATTGTAGTGGTTCAAGGCCAGCTCCAGGGTCAAGCTGCCTGGGTTGCACGCCCAGCTCTGCATAGCTCTGGACAAGTCATTTCCCTCCTGTTTCTCAGCTTCCTCATCTGTAAAACAGGGATACAGTGGCACCTACATTCTAGGGTGGTTGTGAGACCATATAAAGAATGATGGGAGGAATGAATGAATAAACAAACCAATGAACGAATGGAGGCTAAAGGGGAGAGGCTGGAGGCTGGGAGGCCCGAGCAGGCCCTGCCCTCCCTGCACTGGGCTGGGGAAAGGCTCATCCTTGCCGCAGGCAATCAGAGAAGCTCCCTGGATGGGGGTAGGGCTGTAGCCAAGCTTCATAGACAGGAAGGATGCAGCTCAACCAGGAAAGCCAGGGAGCTCTAAGGGAGCTAGGGTGGGTGAGCCACACTTCCTCGCCCACCCAGTATGGCCCCCACTTGCCCTTGCCCCTGCCCCTTGTAGCCCAACATGACACCTGGCAACTGCTGGGCCTTCGCGGGTGACCGCGGCCAAGTGACCATTCGACTGGCCCAGAAGATCTACCTGTCCAACCTCACGCTGCAGCACATCCCCAAGACTATCTCCCTGTCAGGGAGCCTGGACACCGCCCCCAAGGACTTCGTCATCTATGTGAGCACGCCGGCAGGGCGTGAGGCTTCGCTAAAGGCATAGCCTCATCATGGTGGCATTCCAGGCGGGAGGGTGAACACCATTTCCACAGCTCGCGCAGGCTAGAGGGCGTGGCTGAGGCTTTGTGAAGGCTGGGAATGGCCAGGGTGGGGCCAGATCTCAGCTTCTAAGGATAGGGGATAAACAGCTGCTCAACTTTGACCCAAGTTTTTCAAAGCCAGAAGAGCCTTCAGGTACCATTAAATCCCCATTTTACTGATAAAGAAACTGAAGTCCAGAGACAGGTCAGGGAACGCCCCCAAATCCCACAAGTCAATGCAGAGTTAGAAGTAGATCCTCACCCCTCTGACTCCCAGCCCAGTGCTCTTTCCTATCCATCACTCAGTGCTGCAGTGGTAGGGAGCTCCCCATCTTGGGAGGTGTGCAAGTCTTGACTGGAGAGGGGAGAAAGCCTCTGATGGCCCTGCCTTATCCAGCCCCTTCTCCTTGGTCTCGCTCCACAGGGCATGGAAGGCACCCCCAAGGAGGAAGTGTTTCTGGGTGCGTTCCAGTTCCAGCCAGAAAATATTATTCAGATGTTCCCGCTGCAGGTACCTGGGAAAAGTTGCCCATACTGAGCACCTATTGAATGCACAATATATTTAGGCCTTTACCCAGGGTCCTCACTTCATCCTCCAACAGCTCTGGGAGGGGCACAATCATTATAAACCCACTTGACAGACAGAGAAATTGAGGCTCAGAGAGATGGATTCAGGGTCCAGCGCTAAGAGCAGGACCCCAGGGAGAGCTGTGCAGCCTCTGACAGCCCCCCATTTTCTCTGCTCTGCCCAAGAGCCCACTGACTGCATTCCCTCCCAGGGGCAGCAGATATTGAGCAGAAGGGGCCCCTCGGAGCTGGGATTGGTGGCTGCAAACTTAGAGTCTCAATACTGGGAGGCTTTATAATCAGTGCCTACTTCAACTGCATTGGCAACCTGTTTCCCCACATGCCGCCATGGTTTGGACGAAGAGAGTTGGGGATAGAAGTAGGATCAGAGGGGAGGCTGCTGGAATGGCTGGGAGGCTCGATGGAGTGAGTGTCCAGGCTTGGGAGTCAGGCTGACAAATCCTAGCCCAACCACAAATTCTGTGTGATGTTGGGCCATCCCCTTCCTCTCTGGGCCTCAGTCTCCCCTTCTGTAATTCCCTGGGTGGTTGAGAGCATCCAGAGAGATCTCATAGGCCAAGGGCCTCCCTCCTTCCCACTGAGCAGGTCGTATAATAAACACAGGCTTCACCTCCTCCTGAGAGGCAGAAAGGCGAGGTGCTGGTAAGTCTCCTAGACTGAGATCTTGTATCATGCTCACAGCAACCCTGGGAAGCAGATTACCATTCCCATCTCATAAAGGGAGAAACTGAGGCCCAGGAGGGCGCAGTAGTTTGCCCAGGGCCCCACAGCACATCCATGGCAGGGCCCCACTCCTGGGACATTTTACCAACCACAGGACTTCTGTTCTTCCAATCTTGAGACCTTCTATCTCAGCCCCTGAGTATCAACATGCTGTATGGCCTTGGACAGTCGATTCCCCTCTCTGGGCCTCAGTTTCTCACCTGTGAAATGGGAGGGCCCCTCTGGCCAGCAGCCTGTGGGCAAGCAGCCCCAATATCTGGGACTCTCTCTTCCAGAACCAGCCTGCCCGGCCCTTTGGTGCCGTCAAAGTCAAGATCTCCAGCAACTGGGGGAACCCACGCTTCACTTGCCTGTACCGAGTGCGCATCCACGGCTCTGTGGCCCCACCCGGAGATGAACCTAACTAGAACCCCTATCCCAGAGAGATTAAAGTTTATTCTTCAACCCCCAGCCTGAGTGTCTTTTGGCCCTGGAGAGTGAGGGTGGGTGAGGCATTCAACATCTGAGGCCACGGCCATCAATGACTGAGCCCGTGCTAGGGGCCTGGGCACCAGCACCATGGCCCCATGGGGCCCCATTTCACAGGTGGGGATAGTGAAGGCTCTGAGTAACAAAGTGACTTGCCAGAGCTCACACAGCCAGCACACAGCAGAACCAGGATTCAAACCAGGCCCATTGATACTGTACATGAGATACCTCCCTGGCTTCAAGTTGGGCTCCACCCTTGAGCCATGTGTACCCTTAGGCAACACCTGCCCTTTTGGGGCCTCTGTTCGCCCATCTGTACAATGGGGATTGGACCGTGGCTACAGTGAGCATCAGATGAGGTGGTGAATGAGAAGCCCCACCTCTGCCCACTGCAGGGTTTCAGCATCATAAGGACAGTGTACTGTGTGACATTAGACGGGAGATATGCCCTCTCTGAACCTCCATTTTTTCAGGTGTAAAAGTTTCTGTTCCCCAAACTTCACATCCTTATTTTATCTGGGTGATCTTTGCCATAGCTGAGTCCCACCTGTTCCAGAATGCTAAAGACGTGCCAGTGTCTACTGCGGCTCTCTGTAAAACGAGGATACCGATCCCCCAGCAAGAAGCTCTCGGCAGCACGCAGGGAACACAGGAGGTGTTGGGGAAATGGTCCCTGAGCTCACTGTCAACCTCAGAGCCCAGGCAGGAGATAGAAGGCCCAACCCTCTGGGAGGGGGTGAGGCTAACTCTGAGCCAAGGCCCCAGGGCGGGGCAGGGCTGGCCAAAGCAGAATGGGCACAGGGCCTGGAGCCTACAGGGGATGGACCTCCTAGAGCAGTGGCAGGGAGGTGGACACGCTGGCGAGGGTCCAGCAGAGCATTAGAAGGGTGGATAAATCGGAAATATGCTTGTCTCCCAGGAAGGCTGGCCGGGCATGCACCCCTGCACAGGCCCCTGTCCTGAGGCAGAACCCGCCCCTCTGGCCATTTACCAGTCCTCCACACCAACCCCCGGGACCCTCCATCACCCGGCCCCAGGGCCCACCCTAACATGTTCTCCACAGTCACCTCACACTCCTGCTCCCCTCCCAGCCCATGCCTGGCCTGGCATTACTTCCATATTTTTATGTGAAGCACGTTGCAGTTGTTGTTGTGTGCCGTCAAGTCGATCCCAACTCACAGCAACCGTATATGACAGGACTGCCCCGTAGGGCTTCCTAGGCCGTAGTCCTTATGGGAGCAGATCACCAGGTCTTCTCTCCCGCAGCAGAGTCGCTGGTGAGCTCCAAGAACCAACCCATTGGTTAGCAGCTGAGCACTTAACCATTGCACCACCAGGGCTCCTTAGGGGAACCGTACTTGCTATTAAAATGCCAACCCATACTGAGGCGGGTATTTGTGAAAAGTGAACCCATGGACACCCTGCCTCCTTCCCCAAGTGCCCCCCCAGTCTCACTCCTCCAACTGTTATATACGTTGCAAGGATTTTCTCCCAGCACCTCATCTTTTAACTTTGTTTAAAGTGTCTTCTGTTCAGCAGATTTTTTGAAATTTTTATGTAGTCAAATCAATCTTTTCCCTTATAACTGTGAAGTTTATGCATTGTTCAGGAAGGACAGCCCAGTCCCGAGTTTAGAGAACATAGTCCTATATCTTCCACTAATTTTATAATATAGATGCCTATATACCAATTGGAGTCCCTGGGTGGTACAAACGGTTAACTCTCATGGCTCCTTACTAAAAGGTTGAAGGTTCAAGTCCACCCAGAGGTGGCTCAGAAGAAAGGCCTAGGGATCTATTTCTGAAAAATCAGCCACTGAAAACCCAGCAGAGCACAGTTCTTCTTGGACACACGTCAGATAGCCATGAGTCAGAATCAACTAAATGGCAGCTGTTTTTCGTTTTTTCCCCCACACGAAATATACGTTCTCTTTAATGCATACATATGGAGTCCTTGGGTGGTACAAACAGTTAAGCACTTGACTACTAACCCAAAGGTTGGCAATTCAACTCCACAGAGGTACCTCAGAAGAAAGGCCTGGAGATATATTTCCCAAGGATCACAGCCACTGAAAACCCTTATGGAGTGCGGTTCTTCCCTGAAACACATGGGGCTGCCATGAGTCAGAATCGACTCAATGGCAACTGGCTTGTTTTTTTGTTTTTTCTTTTAATGCACACACAACACACACGCGAGATCTAGATGTATATAAGCTCTTTAATGTATCTGGAATTTCTTTTTTGCACGGTGTGAGGTAGGGATCTAATTTATTTTTTGCTAAATTACTACCCAAATAACTTGGCAACACTCTTCCCTGTAGCTTGGAAACGCTGTTGGTGCACAGTTTCCATTCTCTTTCCCATTTCACTGAGCCTTCTGTCTTCTCCTACACCAGTGTTACACTCTTTCGGTTTCTCTAGCTTTGGAGTATGTTTTGGTATACGCTATGGCAAGTATTCCTCCTTTATTTCTCTGTTTCAAAATCTTGGCTGCTCTCACACACTTTGTTTTCCAGGCAAACTTTAAGATCTGCTTGTCGAGGTGCATTTTTAAAACACTGCTGTACTTGCACTGGTTTTATGGATTAGTGTTTGGATCTCTTGCCCACATCAGCTCTTCTCTTCTTAGGACAGGAATCTTCTCTCCATGTCTTCACAGTTTCTTTCCATATCGTTAGTAAAGCACCACTTCTACCTTCATGTAAATTCTGCACTTTTCCTGTCAGATTTAACCCTGGACATTTGGTTGGTTTTAGGGGTATTATAAATGAGATCTTTCCCCCTCTGTTACATGTCCATGGTTGGGCTTCTGTGGAGGAAACTCCAGCTGTCCGACACTCCTGTGACATGCCCCCTCCACGATCCCCACCCTCTGGAGGGTTCAGGCTAATTCTCCCAGGTGTTCTAGGTGGACACCCACATCACCCACCGTGTTCCTTAATCCACAGGTGCATTCACACCGGTCACCTCTTCTCATCCTCCCAACAGGGACACAACATCCCCATAGATTCAAGGACACTGAGGCACAGAGAGGTGGAATGGGTTCCCAAAGTCACACGGCAAGTCATGGTGGAGCTGGGACCCCGACTCAGTCTGCCAGGCCCCTTCCCAAAGTCATTCAGGTTCTAATAGGGTTTGGATGGATTGGCTATGTGTAACTGTGAGTGCAGCAGGAGGATGCACGGGTTCTAACCCGGCTACACCCTTGGGAGCAGCATGATGGCCCCACCCCACTCCAGAGCCCAGCTCACCAATCAATGGGGAGTCTTGTTATTCACATGAACAGCGCCCCCACCTGCGATTCAGCCTCCTGCCCCAACCTTCAGGCTCCCCTTTCCTCACCATCAGTTTCCCCTCTTCCGTCTACCTGCACCTTCACAGACATCCCCTATCCTCCAAGGTCAATGGTAACTTGGGTTGTGCATTACAGTTCACAGGTCTCACCCAAGTCCCACAACAGGACCCTGGTTCCACCCAGGAGTGGAAGGTCTGCTCCGGCCAAGGAGGGATCATTTCCAGGGCAGCATCTGCAGAAGAACAAAGGCTGCCCCAAGCCCTCCCTCGCACACACCCTGTCCCAGGTCCACAACACACAAGGCCGGCTACCTGCCCAAGCCTCAGTCCACCCACTGGACTGAGCTGAGCAGTAGGTAGCTGGCCAGGGTGGGAGCCAGCTCTCTGAGGTTACAAGGACATAGCTGGAGGTACCTAGCGCCAAATCACCCCCGAGGCCCCCAGAGTGGCGCCTCTTATAAACCCAGCTCAAACCCAGGATTTAGTTAATCCTGCTAAATCCCGGGAAGCCAGGCCAGGCCGCACTGGGCTGGGGCAGGCAGGCGGGGCTTCTGCTGCTCTAGGGCTCTAGGCCCAGAGACCCCTGGACAGACAGTAAGAGACTGGCCCTTTGGTGAGGGCCTATGAATGCCCTGTGCTCCCTCCCTGTGGGACTTGAGGAAGCCATTAGTCCTCACCTCCTCCCTGCTGGAAGAGACCTGAGGCCCCCAACACCCCATGTGGAAGGCCTCGTTGCTGTGGTAATATTATGAACGGCTTCTCACACAAGATGAGGGAAGTGTCACGTTCTTTATTTCTCCAAATCAAAATCCGCCTCTGGGCCCTCGTGCACCCAGGCCAGTGGGCAGTCCATAGCAGTCATTCTTCAGGTCTCTGTGCCCTGCCCAGGGCTCTGGGGATGACTCAGGCTGCTGGTCACTTGTCTGTCGTGGTCATAGCTGGGGAACCTAGGATCAAGGAGCCCATTTACACCTTCTCTTGACCACAGGGCCCAGGGGCTCATGGGAAGCTCTAGGTGGCCTGGAAACTGGCCCAGACTCTGGGGCCTCTGGGTACTCCCCACCACAGCTGTGCCTGCCTCCCAGCAGCCAGCATATAACCTCCTTCTCTGTTACCTGTTAAACTCTGAGACACTAGCTTTCTAGCTGGGGCTCCAGGAGGGGAGTGGCCTGGGGAAGGAGGGGCCTGAGCTACCCCCCTACCTTCCCCCATTGGTAAGCCTCTCTGCTCCCCACACTGCCCTGAGTCCACTGAGCCCTCAGGCTTGACAGGGAGCTGCAGTGAGAAGGAGGGGAGTGGGAGGCCCTGTCTACCCTCCAGGGCTCACAAACCAGAGCTCCCCATCAGCCTTTCTTAACTATCCCAGACCCGCCCAGCGACATCCCGGAGGCACTCAGACTCTGGCCAGTCAAAGGGGGTGAGCAATAAAAATGACGAATTACAAGCACCCTTCACCACTGTACAACCCTATGTCCACTCCTCCAGCAGCCCTGCCAGGGAGGTGCGACCAGCGGACCTGAGGCTCAGAGGGGAAGGTGGCCTGCATGTGGCCACGCAGCTCATAGAGCTGGAGCTTAAAGCCAGGCTTCTAGTGATGGGGTTGCTCTTGTTGGGGTGTTCTGGAAAGGAAGGGCTGGTAGGTGTGGAGTCTGCAGCTGTGGGCCCCAGGGTAGGATGAGGCAGGTGGCATGGGGGCCCTGCAACCTGGCATGGCTGTGTCTCACCTGCAGAAGGCAGCTGCTCAGCCTGGCACCCCTCACCACATGTCACCCCCCTGGGCCATATGAAGAGGTACAAAGTTCTTATCAGAAGTCACAGGAGTGCTGGCAGGCACTATTCCATGGCTATGTCCCCCACATCAATTTCCTGCCCTCTTGGGCCCAGCTCTGGTGGTGCCAAGTGTCTGTTTGTTCTCTCTATCTTGATGGAATTCTTTCCAAAAAGGATGTGGTTCTTCTAGCCACATAAGGGGCCCTTCTAGGGCTGGGCCTGGAGCCAACTCCCTGTGGCCCTCAGGGGACTTCCCAGTGTGGCATTCAAAGCTTTCTACAACCAGATTCCCTGTATCCCCTCACCTCCCCACCCACCCATTCTCCACACCACCCACTAAGCAGGGGAAAGAACACTGACTAAGGAATGGGGTCAAGGTTTTTTTTTGAATCTTTGCTGTGTGGCGATGGACAGATCACATCCCTCTCTGAGCCTCATGGTGTGTCTCTAAGAAAGGCCATGTTCAGTGGGATCCACCTTGCTGGCTGCAGAGCAAATGGGATCCAGCAGAGGCAGCGCCTGGCACATAGCAGCCCTCAATGAACAATGGTGGAATATTTTTACTGTCATGCTTTTGCTTATTGGCATCTTCTATTTTTTTTTTAGACTGAGCCTTAGTTGATTTTGCCATAAAGAAATAAAAGTAAAAGTTATTTTTAGTTTAAAAAAAAGAGGGACAATTGGTACCCAGTGAGCGTCTAACGAGAGTGTCTAGGCCAGGGGGCGAGTAGGGGGGACACAGAAGGAGTAGGCAGGTCCTGGCTGGGGGGAGTAGGAGGGAAGGGCAGGCTCCACAGGACTTCGGGAGGAGCCTGGGTGGCCAGGATTGGGGGCCCAGATGGTCAGAGAGGCCTTCCTGGAGTAGGTGGGAAACAAGCCAACCCCTGGAGGATGGGAAGCCATTGGGTGGGGGAGATGATGTGACGGAAGCAAGGGTGGGGCTGAGGGCAAAAGACTGAGTAGGGGTCCTGGCACTACCCCTGCCCCAAAGTGTGACCTGAGGCTGGCCACTCCAGGTCCTAGAGCCTGGGCCATTAGGGCTGAACCCAGGAAGACCTGCCTGGCGTCAGAGAGCAGAGGGGCAACTCACTTGGTGATGGGAATCAGGTTCCCAAGGAGCCTGCCATCTTGCTCCACGTTGGGAGCTGCCTAGCTTTCAGCGGCCTCTTCAGGTCCCCGCTCTCCACCATCCAGTCCCTGCAAACAGGGAAAGGAGAGCCAGGAGGGGCACCTCAGGGTGGAGCATCTGAGTTTTTGTTTACCAGGCAGGCCCACTACCCAACTGAGTCACTCCTCCCAGGGGCCCGGGGACTCACACCTCCTGGGAGGATAACCAGGGCCGAGGACCAGTCCACTGGAGGGGAAGGGAGAGGGGTCCCTGAGTGCTGTCCCTCAACCTGGAGCGGAGCACCCCCCCCCCCACCGCCAGGCCCTCACTCTTAAACATGTGGAGACACTAGAGGCCCTTTCAGCAGACCAAGATTCCTGGCAGCTGGGCCCTGAGCAATGCCCATGGTCAGAGGCAGGGGTCTCTGGGGACTGGGAGGAGCCATCACAAAGCCCACCGAGCGGGGGGCTGTGGTGCCTGCGGTACCACTGAATCGGTTCACACTCCCTTTCCTGCCTGCGGGCTTTGTCTGGCCACCAAAGCCTGCGTTACCTGTCTGTGCCGCCATGTGGGGGAGTCAACACCCCAGAAGCAGCTCAGCCAGTGACGGACAGAGCGGACACGCGCCCCTCTGCAAGCCCACCTCCTCTCCCAGGGAAAGAATCCCCTCTTCCGCCTCTTTCAAAGTGACTCAGGACTGTGACGGGAGATCCCCCTAACTACTTTGTTTCCACTCTAGGAAGCATGGGGGTGAGGGAGGATTACATTGAATTGAATGTGCACTTCAATTGTGAGACACATTCCAATTTCCAAAAGCTTTAAAAAAAACAAAACTTTAAAAAATATACACCTTAGAATTGTGGAAATTATATATAGAGAGAGAGAGAGAGAGAGAGAGTTCGGGTGAGCTTGTCTGCTAACCTAAAGGTCAGCAGTTCAAATCCACCAGCTGCTTGGAAACTCTACGGGGCAGTTCTACTCTGTCCTATAGGGTCGCTATGAGTCGGAATCGACTCGATGGCAACGGGTTTTTGTATATACATATAATTCTTGAAATAAAAAGTTTTGAGGAAAAGAAACCCAGTGTTGCCCCAGACCCCTCTGCCGTGCAGCTCAGAGACCCCCACGCCATCTACCGGCCATCAGGGATCTGCCGCCCTCGGGCCGACCACCCTCACAGGTCTCCAGGGACCACTCCTGCCTCCACAACCCACCCTTCCCAGCAGCCAGAGGGGCAGCTTCCCAAGACGCCAGTGAGATCACGCCTTGTATTAATATGCCCACCGGCTTCCCACCGTTCTTAGAAAAGAGCCTCACAGTGAAAGCCCGCGGGACCCCGCCCCCCGCGGGACCCCGCCCCTTCCGGGACCGTGCCCCTCGTTCCCTGTCTCCCCCTGCTCACTCTGCTGAACCCCACCGGCCTCATCGTTCTCCAAAAACGCCAAGCACATTGTCACCTCGGGGCTTCGGCCCTGTTTGTGTCCCCTGCTGAGAGGTCCCTTCCAGACTTCCCCCAAAACAGACCCACCGGAAGTGGTTCAGAAACCGTTGTCAAAAAGTCCATGCACCAGTGGTCATACCAAAGGTCCCCTGGCGACCCTGGGCAGCTATTTACCCTCTCTGAGCCCAGGGCTGCTTCAGGGGCCTGGGTGAGATGTTGGCCATCACCGGGGATGGGGGCGTGTCCTGGGGGTGGAGGAAGGGGCACTCACCTTTCTGGATCTCCACCTGGTTTGGGAAGCTCCTCAGGCCACAGCCACACAGAACACCCAGCTGCTGCCACCTCCTCCTGGGCTACACAACCGCCTGCAAGGGCTCTGCCTGCCAGTCAGGCCCTCAGAGACACATGCACCCCAACCTGGCTCCCAGACAAAAGACCAGGTTGGGGCAGAGACTCCCTGGGGATGTTCCCTTCCTGACCCTCCTCATTGTCCCACCCCCAGGCCCTTGCCCCTGCAATTCCTCTTGCCTGAAAGGCTTCCCTCATTCCCACTATCTGCCAATCCAGGCCCGCCCATCCTTCCAGACCCCAGTTCAAGACCCACACAGCACAGAATCGGGAAAGGATCCCAGATACCCAGAGCCAGAGGGGACCTCAGTTTGTTCCCCCTTCCCCAGCAGCCCCACCAAAGGCAGAGCTCAGAGACCAGGTGAGACCAGGTCTGCAGCCACCCCACTGGGGAATGACAAATACAAAATCCAGCCACCAGGAAGGTGAATAGATGACACAAGTGCCAGAGGAGGGAAGACCCAGGCTAACTCAAACCAGGCAGGATGGGTCTCAGAAGATCTGAGCTAATGGTCATTATGATTTATTGGACAAATAGTTATCAGTACCTGCTGTGTGCCAAGCATCATGCCAGGCGTATCAGCAGTGAACCAGACAGACCTGGTCCTGTCCTCATGGAGCTGACATTCTGGAGTGAGGGCACTAATGATATGCAAATACATAAGAAAGCAGGGCAAAGGGCCAGAGAGTGTAGGGGTAATAGAACATTTGAGGGGATATTTGAACAGAGCATGAAGGAGAGGCCATTCGGTGTGGGGAAAGACCTTCTCAGGCAGAGTGAACAGCAAACACAAAGGTCCTGGCTGACTCTGAACTTAAAGACCACCTCCTCCAGGAAGCCATCCCAGGTTGCTTTCCTGGTGCCCACTGCATCTGCACTCTGAGACCTGTCTACCTCACCCTTGAATGTTGAAAGGTTGGCACAGAGTATGTGCCCCAAAAAGGTAATCCATTGGGTAAGCTAATGAGAAGGCGTCTCCATGCTCGGGAGGAATGACCTGTTCTGCAAAAGGAAAGGGCTCAGTCTTCTTCACACCAATGTCCACAGTGCCAGATGGCGTCAGGCATACAGCAGGCACTCAGTAAATGTTGAACAAATGCACAATTTGGGAAGTGGTGCCAGATGAGGCCAGTGATGGCTTCTGAGGACAGAGCTGTCCCCACACTCCCCTTGGTGCCCTTGTGCCCTATCTCCTGTTGAGGGACGCCCACCCTTGGTCTGCCAGCCGGAAGTTGTGACCCTTCAGCCCGGCCCAGCCCAGGAAACGGTTTCCGCTCCACTGGAAATAAATGGCTATTTGCTCCTTTATCTGATTGTTGGCAGTACATTGTTAGGGGGCAAACAATAGGCAGACATCTTCCTGCTCCTTTCAAGAGCAACTTGGCAGCAGGTCTAGATCCTGGAGAAGACGACCCTGGGAGGGGCTGAGCACAGCCATCACAGGTGAGTGTGTGAATGTGAGTGTGTATAAGCGTGAGTATGGGACTATGCATGTAAGGGTTTGAATGGAATGAGTGTATGAATGTGAATCAGTGTATGTGTGCATGAGTGTGAGATTGTGTGAATGTGTGTGTGAGTGTATGAGTGTGTGCGCACCCAAACAATGCACATAAGGACACAGAAAAGAGTCTAGGAGAAAATGCACGAAAGTGATCTCTGGGGGACAGAGTTGGGTAGCTTTTATTGGCTTTTATGCTTTTCTGTATGTTCCTAATTTTCTATACTCAGCCTGTGCTTTTAGAATCAGAAAAGAGCTAAATCTACATCATTTTTTAAGCCCACTGGTGCAAAAGGCAGAGAACAGATTGAGAGGAGGGGACAGAGCCTGGGACAGGAGGGAATGGGGCCTGGGGAAGAACATGGAGCAGGAGGCAGGACACCAGGCTCCAGCCTCACTCTCACACACTCTGACTTCCTGTGTGACACTGTCCTCGATTTCCCCATCTGCGTTCTAAGCGCCTTCTGTCTCTGACACTCTGGAATTGTCTGCCTGACATCCCAGGCAGGGCCTGGGCCAGGAGGAGCGGGCTGTGGGCAGCAGGTGACATAGAGGGCCCTCCATTACCACTGGCCAAGCTCATCCTCACCTTTTGTTGGGGCCCATGGATTGCCCCAACTGTAAAGAAGTTGCAAGATGGGTTCCTGCTGCCTGAAGGGGCCATCTGTGAGCTCTGGTGGCCAGAGACTAGCCTCTATTATTATTTATTAAGTGCCTACAAGGTGCCAAAGTCTAAAGCATGTGGACAAATGCCAGTACAGGTTATTGTTAGCTGGGGCTGGCTCAGGTGAGGAGGGTTGACAGCATCCCAGAGTTGGGTAGAAGCTTCTACTGAGGTTGGTCTTCCTTGTCCTGTGTCCAGCCAGATGGCACTTAAGTATGACCTTGAATCTCTAAAATCAAAAAACCGAACCTGTTGCCATCGAGTTCACCCTCCAAGTTGGAGCTGTGCAGAGATCTTTAAGAAACCCCCGAGGCCTGGTCATTGCCATACCCTGCCCCACTCTGCGCTCCTCTCTCTAGCTTCCTTCACTCTGCTTCTGGGCTAGGGACTGGGGCCAGGTAGGGGTGGAGGGAGGGTCCCTGCATTGGGCTTAGCTTTGGCCCTGCTGCCACTGTTTTCTTCACCAAATGACAGAACCGATCCACACCCCTCCCCACTTCCTGAGTTCTCCACCTGAGATGCCACCCAGGGCAAGACATGGTGGAAGGACCATGGGTTCGAATCAAAGCTTTAGCTATGAAACCTTACCCCTCCCTGAGCCTCATTATCCCCCTCTGTAAAAGGGGCTGAATGCCTAAGAAAGTTGTTGTCCAGCTCAGATGGGCTCATGGGCAGGAGAGGGCTTTGGAAACAAAGCCTGGGCTGAGAATGATCTAGTTTTTTCCCTAGAAGGCCATAGCCGCCCCATGCCCTGCCCAGCCTGCCTCTCCTTCCCAGTCCCAGCTGTGTCCCTTGCCCCAGCCCTGTGACTCACTTCCATATCTGCACAGGCATCACAGGGGGCCCCCAGGCACAAGCATCCAGGGCTGAGTGCCCCCACTGGGCACCCCAGTTAAATGAGGTGATAATTATACTATTTAACCAGAGGGAGGGGAATAGTGTCTTGGGCTTCCAAGACTTGGGCGCAAGTCCCATTTCTGTCATTAATTTGCTGTGTGACCATGTGAGGACCCTCTCTGAGCCTGTTTCCCATTTTAAAAAATAAACACATGAGGAGGTTAGAGCAGCTGACCCCTGGGGCACTCCTAGTGCTCATCCTGGAACTCCCCAAGTAGGAAGGCCCCTGGCACCCTCCTTCATGGCAAAAGGTCTCCTTCATGTGACTGTTCCCAGTGGGCATGACTGAGCAACGGCCTGAGGGGTGAGGTATATAGGTTATGGCCCTGTAATTCCCTCCCTCCCTGCAGGCCTCATTGTCTTGGGCCTGGCTTTGATGGCTCTGCCAGGGAAGGGGCCACCCCAGCTACAGATCCCACCCCTGCAGAATCTGGCATTCTCAGAGGGGAGCCTCCCATGGGAGCAGCCAGGCCAGGGCTCCTGGAGAGAGCAAGGCTTCAGCCAGCTAAGCGCCCACCTGAGGCTCTGACTGCACTGAGAGCGCTTTGCCTGAGGGGTGGCAGGAGTCCTTTCCATCCACCTTTCTGGGTTACTGCGAGTCTCAAATGCAGCAGGAAGCCAAGTGGCCTCTGAGAAGAACCCAAGGTCCAGCAGATGGGTCTGGGCAAGAAGAGGGCAGAGGGGCCGGAGAGGCTCAGCTATGATGCTCCGACCCAGGTCTAACCAGCACGCCTCAGGCCAGCCTCACAGCTCTGCCCTCAGGAGAGCCATTCTCCATGCCTCGCTTCCTGCACTCCAGGCCCCTACAGTTCAGGTAACATCCTGATAATTTAAGTGGATCTGTAATGGAGGACACAAATGTAGCTGGCCTCAATAACCCCTAGCCCCTCAGTGCCCCCTGGTCTTGGAGGCTCAGATCATAGAGTTTCCGCCATGGTGTAGAGAGAATAGTGACCCCAGGAAGGAGGGGAGGTAAGGGAACTCCCTGCCAGAGAGGAAGAGGTAAGCCCGTCCTTCCATCCCTGTGAAGTGTGAAAGGGAGATGGAGCTGGGAGTGGAGAGAAAGAAGCCACATGTACACCCCTAAGGGCCAAGTGTGGGGACACTAAGAAGGTTACAGAGACCCCTGAGAACGCAGGGCCTGCAACCTATCCCCCCACCCCCTCACCCATGCGCTCAGGAAGCCTGCGTCTAGTGTGGCACCACAGTCAATGCCACACAGAAGTGACAGGCTGCTCTGACGCTCCAGGCCCCAGGTGGTGTGTGGAGGACCCAGAAACGGATGTCGCAGCATTAAGAGGGCTGGTGGCTGGGCAGAGGCCTGGGAGGGGTGCCTCTGGGCCAGAGGATTACAAGCCAGGTGGAGAGCCATGAGCCCTGAGAGAATGAGCTATTGACCACACTTCAGGGTCTCCGTTTCAAAACGGCCAAAACAGCATGTAAACACAGGCCGCCTGGCGTTGACGGCACAGAGAAAGAGCAGGAGCAGGATCAGGAGCCAAACAGCCACCACTGCCAATTAGCCGCTGGGCCTCGCTCTTGCTGTGAGACCAAACCAAGTTTTGGAGCCAACCAGCTTGCCCCAGCAGCGTGGCCCACGTTCCACATCACCATGGGGCCTCGAAGCCCCTGCCCTGGACCTACAGCCTGTTGCCTGCAAACAGTGCACCCAGGTCTCCTGGGGGAGGGACTGTCCTCTCTGCGTCCTGCCCAGGGCCTTGCCAGGGCAATGTGACCTGGTCTCTGAGACTTAGGCTCTCTGCCCTGGACATACACCCCAATCTTACTGCCTGTGGGACTCCAACATATGAAAAAATTTATTTATTTTTCCTAATTTCTGGCAAGGAGCCAGAAAGAAGACAAGTCAGCTTCACAGAGAAGCAGCCAGAGGGCAGCAAGGGAAGCCCCCCCCCCCGGGCCTGGCAGGGTGTCACCAGCGATGGCAAGACCCCGTGAGCCTGACCATCCTGCTGCAGGACTGGAGAGAAGCGGTGGGCACCTCAGAACCTCATGTGGAAGCCCTTCTTCACAGAGGACACAAGGGAGGCCTTTGGAGGCTCTGAGTGATGCTCAAGGGCAGAGGCGACGGAAACAGGGGTCCCTGACCTTTGTGAGATGGACTTAGACTCCTGGGACAGAACTGAAGGGGTGGGCTGGGCCACGATGGCTGACCAGGGCCTCAGCGAGGACCGGAGCCTTAGGGAGGTGGCCGAGGCTGAGGGAGAGAGTGAGACGGAGGCAGGGAGGTGGCCGCTGGCATGCTGGTGCAGAGATTGGGCACAGTCTGCTCCCTGTTGTGCTCCAGGCCCTTTCCAAGGTGGTAGGGCATCATGGAAACACGCTGGCCCGGCTGGTCTCCGAATACCGTGGAGAAGTCAGGCTGCTTGGTAGGCATCAGGTCATTGAAGTGCAAGCTTTGGTAGATTGGAGGTGAGATCTGTGGGGGACAGAGCAGGAGAGCATAGGATGGGGGGTACCTATCAGAGTCAAGGGCACCCAGGAATAGGCTCACAGGGAGGTCTCCCCAAGCAAAAGAAGAAGTCTCCAGATACCGGGTTATTGCTAACAAAGAAGTCTGCGGTACCCGCGAGCCCACTCGCACCAGGCCCATCCTCAGCCCCTTCTCTACACACACTCATCTGGTGCTCACAAAACCTGTGAGATCAGTACCAGGAATGTCCCCCATCTTAGAACAAGGCCTCAAGCTGAACCCTGAGTGGGGCTCAGGGGCACTGATCTCCCCTATATGCTCCTTCCTCTCTGTGAGCATTGCCAAGCTGGGCTGGAGGCTCACCTCCAGGAATGAGGCAGAGATACTGAGCGAGCAACCCCTCTCCACCACCGTCTCCCCAGCCTGGACCGAGAAGTCCTATGAGGAAGTGGCCTTTGCATTATCTTGCTTATTTCTAGTCCCCACCACTGGGGGAGCGTGGGGAGCCCCCATAATCCCTCTATGGAACACAAAGAAAACAAGGTTGGGAGAAGTTGGGATCTGCCCAAGCAGAAGTCACAGTGGGACTTCAACTTGGCCTTTCCCTCTTTCACACCCCAAGGAGAGCCACTCTCCTTCCACTCACTCATCACTTACTTGCTGTGTGCCTTGCACCACGAGACCCTATGTTTTGCTCTTGAGTAACCCACAGTAGTGGGCACACAAACATGGGCCGTAAATACACTAGTAAGCAAATGAGTAGCTGCAGAATACACGGTAAGTGCTTCGAAGGCTACAGACAGGCACAGGCCCAAGGAGGACTTACTCCCACAGACCCAGTGAGGTTTATCCTTAAAAACAAAACCTGTCTCTGTGACCTCGACCAGGGTCTTGCCAAACCAGCTAGCCAGACCAGCTACATCCCAGGACTCTCTGTAGCCCAGAATCCTGTTAAAGGGTGGATGTTCCTGTCACCCCGACTCAGGGGCCACGTGGACACAAGGGTGGCCCCTGGTGGAGATGGCTACAGCCCCAGCATCTTGGGGAGCCACTGACCCTGCCTTACCTGCTGCTTTATGCAGGCATACTGCATATCGGTGGACAGAAGCTCGGGACTCCGCAACCGTTCCTTGGGCTTATATGCAGTTCCCAAGACTTTGCTCACCTGCAGGAGTCACAGGCCAGAGTGAAGGCTCAGGGTTGAGACTTGGGGCCCTCATTCCCCGCCACACATACATCTTCCACCAGTCTAACCTGCTTATCCTTGGACTCCCAGTTGCGCCAGCTGTTCTCGATGTCTTCTGGGGAGTGCTCTCTAGCCCAAGGTGACATCATGGCCATCCTCTGCAGCTTGGCCCAGGCCTCAGCCTCTGTGTCTTCCTTCCCATGCAGGAAGTTCATCAGTACCACCTGCTCCCGCCGCTGGTAGGCCAGGGCCTCAGCAAGATCCCGCTCCTCCCTGCCATGAGGGTATTTCCTTTACAAGATCTCCTCCCCCCAGAAGGTAGGGTGGCCCTCACAGAAACCCCAAGAGGGTCTCCCCATCCTAGGCCTGATTCTCTCCAACCTTTTTATCCCTACCTCACAGCCATATTGCCCAGGGCCCATCATTGAGGAAATGTTCAATTAACGTTAGCAAAGCCCACATTAAGCTAGCCCCCAGCCAAGTCCTGCAACCATTCCCACCACCCTGAGCTCTCCTCCGTGGAGGCCTGACACCCCTTCAATCTACCCATTCCATGTTAACCTTACCTGAACCTCATCTTGTAGAATATATAAACATCCTCTCCTTCCTAGGAAACCCTACCTCCAATCTGTTTGAGATCCCTCCACAGGACTGTCAAGATGTATCCCTGACCGGCAGCATAGGAGCCACAAAGACTCTGTGGGTGCCTGGCAAACTCCTACTTATAAATCAAAACAGAATTCCAGAATCTCTCTCCTATGACACCTTCCTTATTTGATCTACCCAATCAGGTGGATTATCCTCTGAGCCATTGCTGTTCTTCATACTTCCATCACTTATCACATAGAACTGCAGTGATGAGTTTGCATGTCCGTCTCTCCTAGTGAACTGTGGGTTCTCTGAGGCAGGACCAGTGTCTGTATTATGTTAGATCTCTAGGACCTGGCACAGGGTCTGGCAGTCAGCAGGATCTCAATAAATATTTTTGAATGAACTAAAATTATTTGAGACTTGGTCAGGAATGAGGGTGGTGTGTAGATTGGGAAGGAACTTGCAGGGGAAGGAGCAAGTAGAAAGCAGCCTGCTCTTCCTCATGAATCAAGGAAAGAGCACAAGTGTGTGCTCAGAACCAGAGCTCTGTGAAGGGGCCTCTAGCTACTTAGAAACGGCCTCTGCAGGGAAGCCTTCCCTGGAAAATATGAGCCTTGCTCTGGGCTGGACCCAATCTAAGAACTTAGGTTTTTGTATTTCCCCCCTTTTACTGTTCAATCTTTCAATTAAGCTGAGGTAGAACAGGGCCTCAAGCCATAGATGCCATCTGTGGAGTAAAGTTGCCTGCAGGTCTTGAGTCTCCAGCTTTCTGAGGGCCCTCACCCACCACGCTCAGGACCACCCACCCAGATTCAGGCTTCCTGGGACCTGGGGAAACTCTCAGCATCCCCCTCTCCAGCCCAGAGGACACCGGGTGGGCTGGAATAACTCACTGAAACTCCAGCTTGGAGACCTTCGGAATGGCATCCTTGGAGGCAGCCATCTCATCTTGTTCGTGCTCACTACCCAGCGTGGCATCCTGCAGTCTACTCCAAACACTCAAGCCAAACGTCCCTGAGATTTAACCAGAACCTGCTCAGTAACGAGGACTGGCATGCCCCCCTCCTCTGCCCCCCTGCCCCTCACCCTCCATCCTCAAGAGGCAGCCAGTGACCCCTTACACCCATTACCAGCCCATATATCTAACTAAATATTGAGTGCCCACCATATGCTAAGCATTACACTGGATACTCAATATCTGGAATAATCATATACCAGGCCCAGGAGATACCTGTAGCATAGGCCTAAAACATACTGCCCCAAGTATAGAGTGAGACAGGCAATGTCTGAATGATCCTCTGTCAAGCTTCAAGTAGATTATGTATAAAATGACAATGGTAATGGGGCAGGGCCAAGATGGTGGAGTAGTCAGACGCTTCCAGTCATCCCTCTGACAATAAAGACCCGAAAAAACAAGTGAAACAATTATATATATGATAAGCTAGGAGCCCTGAACATCAAAGGCAAAGTTAGGAAATTGGACTGAGCAGCAGGGGGAGGGAGACACGTTTCATAAGTGGCGAGAAGTTGCTGGACCTGACTCGGTGGGAACCTGCGTCCCTCAGGCATGATCCCCTGGAGTGACCGCAGCGTGGTGGTAGCATTTGGGACGTGGTTTCCTCAGGGAGAGACGGTGAGCCACACAGTCTACTCACACCTCTGGAACCAGAGAATAACAGTGCTCACGGCAAAAACTAAGTACTTGTATTTATTTTACTGCGCCCCCAGCCCCAAGCTGCCTTCAGTGGCTGTCAATTTCCCTGGGCCTGAGATAGGACCTGCTGCACAACCTGAACCATTCTCCCAGTCTTGGAGTAGGACTAAATTAACAACTGGGGGAAATGATAATCTGCCAGCTCCACTAAGCTGAGAAGCTCAGAATAGAAGCGGCTCCTGTCCAGGCACAAACAGTCCACAGACTTTGAACACCTTTCACCCCTGCACGGACCTGTGTTGGCCCATTTCAGGAGATTAAGCCCTTGATGGCAACGGTGCGTATGTGCTTGAGATCTGACTTGAGCGGTCTCATCTGCGTGGTGAAGAGGTGGGTTTTTGATGTTTGACACTGCGTTGCCTATTATACAGGGTCCCCACCTACCCACATCAGGGGATTGAGGACTGGTGGCTCCACATGCTGTACCTAGACACCCACAGCAGAGGTCCAAGGATAAGTGGTGCTTCCCAGTCCTTACAACCAAAAGCATTGGCTGCCCATGGTCCAGCTGCAGGACCTACCCACCTGTGTGCTCTAGGGGGGGATGTGCTTTCCTCACAGACACTCAGGGGATGGTTGTCAGGTCCCTGCCTTGTTCAGAATGTGCCCCCTGCTGCAACCAGATACCTGAGCCTACATCAATCACCCCTGTCCCCTAAGACTGTAGGACAGAGCCTGTACCACACACCTGATGACCAACTATCTGAACACCTGAGATGAATCCATACAAGAAAAGCTAATGGACTCCTAGGCTCATATACCTGGTAACAGCTCTAGCCATCTGGTGACAGAACGTTAGAGCTTCAAAGGTGAAAATAATCAAGCTAGCTCACTCGAGCAGCCTATCTGGGCATATCAAAACAAAACAAAGCAAGAAGCTAGGATACAGTAAGCAAACATAAAATAAATTAATACGGTAAATTAAAGATGGCTTGGAGACAACAGTCGATATCAAATCACATAAAGAAGTAGACCATGACTGCTTCAACAAGCTCTCAAAACAAAGAATCGAGGAATCCTCCAGATGAAGATTTATTCCTGGAACTACCAGATGTAGAATACAAAAGATTAATATACAGAACTCTTCAAGAGATCAGGAAGGAAATCAGGCAAAATGGAGAACAAGCCAAAGAATGCACAGATACAGCAGTTTAAGA
Organism: Loxodonta africana; assembly: GCF_030014295.1. Taxonomy (NCBI): domain Eukaryota; kingdom Metazoa; phylum Chordata; class Mammalia; order Proboscidea; family Elephantidae; genus Loxodonta; species Loxodonta africana. The sequence continues at coordinate 32,146,376 of NC_087365.1, read as the reverse complement.
AATTAAAAAGGTTATTCAAGAACATAATGAGAAATTTAATAGGCTGCAAGAATCTATGGAGAGATAGCAATCAGAAGTTCAGAAGATTAACAATAAAATTACAGAATTAGCTCAATAGAAAGTCAGAGGAGCAGAATTGAGGAAGTGGAAAGCAAAATTAGTGAGACTGAAGATAAACACATGGCACCAATATATTTGAAGAAAAATCAGATAAAAGAATTTAAAAAAATTAAGAAACCCTAAGGGTCATGTGGGATTCTCTCAAGAGAAATAACCCATGAGTGACTGGAGTACCAGAACAGGGAGAGATAACAGAAAATACAGAGAGAATTCTGGAAGATTTGTTGGCAGAAATCTTCCCTGATATTGTGAAAAAGGAGATGATATCCAAGATGCTCATCAAACCCCACATAAGGTAGATCTCAAAAGAAAGTCACCAAGACATATAATCAAACTTGCCAAAACCAAAGATAAAGAGAGAATTTTAAGAGCGGCTAGGGATAAACGAAAAGCCGCCTACAAAGGAGAGTCAATAAGAATAAGCTCAGACTACTCTGCAGAAACCATGCAGGCAAGAAGGAAATGGGATGTCTTATATAAAGCACTGAAGGAAAAAAATTGCCATCCAAGAATCATATATCCAGCAAAGCTGTCTCTCAAATATGAAAGCAAATTAGGACATTTCTAGATAAACAGAAGTTTAGGGAATTTGTAAAAACCAAACCAAAACTACAAGAAATACTAAAGGGACTTCTCTGGTTAGAAAATCAACAATATCAAATATCAACCCATGACTAGAACATAGGACAGAGCAACGAGATATCAACCCAGACAGGGAAATTAAAAAAACAAATCAAGATTTAAAAAAAGCTCAAAACAGGGAAACAATGGTGTCATTATGTAAAAGATGGCGACATTAAAACAATAAAGCGGGACTAAAAAAATGGAGTCATGCATCTTTCATACAGAGAGGAGGTCAAGGGAATATAAAGAAATAAAAGTTAGGTTTAAACTTGGAGAAATAGGGCTAAGTATTAAGGTAACCACAAAGGAGACTAACAATCCTATACATCAAAATAAAATAAAAGAAAAACATAAAGTCTCAGCAAAAACAAAACCAACAATAACAAATAAGATGAAAAAATAATATATAAAACAACACACAAAAAAGACATCAAAATGATGCACTAAACTCATACCTATCCATAATGACACTGAATGTAAATGGACTAAATGCACCAATAAAGAGACAGAGGGTAGCAGAATGGATTAAAAAAAACAAAACATGATCCGTCTATATGCTGCCTACAAGAGACACAACTTAGACTTAAAGACACAAACAAACTAAAACTCAAAGGGTGGAAAAATATATATATCAATCAAACAACAATCAAAAAAGAGAATTGGCAATATTAATTTCTGACAAAACAGACTTTAAAGTTAAATCTACCACAAAGGGTAAGGAAGGACACTATGTAATGATTAAAGGGAAAATATACCAGGAGGATATAACCATATTAAATATTTAATGACAGGCTTCAAGATACATAAAACAAACTCTAACAGCACTGAAAACTGAGATAGACAACTCCACAATAACAGTAGGAGGCTTCAACACAACACTTTCAGTGAAGGACAGGACATCCAGAAAGAAGTTCAATAATGACACGGAAGATCTAAATGCCACAATCAACCAACTTGACCTCGTAGACATATACAGAGCACTCCACCCAACAGCAACCAAGTATACTTTCTTTTCCAATGCTCATGGAACATTCTCTAGAATATGTCAAATATTAGGTCATAAAGCAAGCCTTAACAGAATCCAAAACATTGGAACATTATAAAGCATCTTCTCTGACCATAAAGCCATAAAACTAGAAATCAATAACAGAAAAAGCAGGGAAAAGAAATCAAACACTTGGAAACTGAACAATACCCTGCTCAAAAATGACTGGGTTATAGAAGACATCAAGGATGGAATAAACAAATTCATAGAATCCAATAAGAATGAAAATACTTCCTATCAGAACCTTTGGGACACAGTTAAAGCAATGCTCAGAGGTCAATTTGTAGCAATAAATGCACACATACAAAAAGGAGAAAGGGTCAAAATCAAAGAATTATCTCTACAACTTAAATAGAAAGAGAGCAACAAAAGAAACCCTCAGGCACCAGAAGAAATCAAATAATAAAAATTAGACCAGAATTAAATGAAATAGTGAACAGAAAAACAATTGAATGAGTTAAAAAGACCAAAGCTGGTTCTTTGAAAAAATTAACAAAGTTGATATACCATTGGCCAAACTGACAAAAGAAAAACAGGAGAGGAAGCAAATAACCCGAATAAGAAATGCAATGGGCGATATCACAACAGACCCAACTGTAATTAAAAGAATGCTATCAGATTTTTTTATCAGATTACTACAAAAAATTGTACTCTAACAAATTTGAAAACCTAGAAGAAATGGATAAATTTCTAGATACACACTACCTACCTAAACTAACACAAACAGAACAACTAAATAGACCCATAACAAAAGAAGAGATTGGAAAGGTAATTAAAAACTCCTGACAACAACAACAACAAAAAAAGCCCTGGCCCTGATGGCTTCACTGGAGAGTTCTACCAAGCTTTCAGAGAAGAATTAACACCACTACTACTAAAAGTATTTCAGAGCGTAGAAAAGGACGGAATGCTCTCAAACTCATTCTATGAAGCCACCATATCCCTGATACGAAAACCAGGTAAAGACACCACAAAAAAAGAAAATTACAGACCTATATCCCTCATGAACTTAGATGCAAAAATCCTCAACAAAATTCTAGCCAGTAGAATTTGACAACATATCAAAAAAATAATTCATCATGACCAAGTGGGATTCATACCAGGTATACAGGGATGGTTCAACATTAGCAAAACAATCAATGTAACCTATCGTGTAAATAAAATAAAAGATAAGAACCACATGATCTCATCAACTGATGCAGAAAAGCCATTTGACAAAAGTCCAGCACCCACATTCACGATGAAAACTTTCAGCAAAATTGGGAAATTCCTCAACATAATAAAGGGCATTTATACAAAGCCAACAGCCAACATCATCCTAAATGGAGAGATTCTGAAAGCATTCCCCTTGAGAACGGGAACCAGACAAGGATGTCCTTTACCACCACTCTTATTCAACATTGTGCTGGAGGTCCTAGCCAGAGCTATTAGGCTAAATAAAGAAATAAACGGCATCCAGATTGGTAAGGAAGAAGTAAAAGTATCTCTATTTATACATGATGTGATCTTATACACAGAAAACCCTAAAGAATCCTCAAGAAAACTACTGAAACTAATAGAAGAGTTCAGCAGAGCATCAGGATACAATATAAACATACAAAAATTAGTTGGATTCCTCTACACCAACAAAGGAAACATCAAAGAGGAAATCACCAAATCAGTACCATTTACAGTAGCCCCCAAGACGATAAAATACTTAGGAATAAATCTAACCAGAGATGTAAAAGACCTACACAAAGAAAACTACAAGACACTACTGCAAGAAACCAAAAGAGACCTACATATGTGGAAAAACATACCTTGTTCATGGATAGGAAGACTCAACATTGTAAAAATGTCTATTCTACCAAAAAAGATCTATAGATACAATGCAATTCTGATCCAAATTCCAAAGACATTTTTTAATGAGATGGAGAGACAAATCACCAACTTCATATGGAAGGGAAAGAGGCCCCAGATAAGTAAAGCATTACTGAAAAAGAAGAACAAAGTGGGAGGCCTCACACTACCTAATTTTAGAACCTATTATACCACCACAGCAGTCAAAACAGCCTGGTACTGGTACAACAACAGATACATAGACCAGTGGAACAGAATTGAGAATCCAGACATAAATCCATCTATATATGAGCAGCGGATATTTGACAAAGGCCCAAAGTCAGTTAAATGGGGAAAAGACAGTCTCTTTACAAAATGGTGCTGGCATAACTGGATATCCATCTGCAAAAAAATGAAACAAGACCCATACCTCACACCATGCACAAAAACTAACTCAAAATGGATCAAAGACCTAAATATAAAATCTAAAATGATAAAGATCATAGAAGAAAAATAAGGACAATGCTAGGAGCCCCAACACACGGCATAAGAAGCATACAAAACATTACTAACAATGCAGAAGAAAAAGATAACTGGGAGCTCCTAAAAATCAAACACCTACGCTCATCCAAAAACTTCACCAAAAGAGTAAAAAGATTACCTACAGACCAGGAAAAAATTTTTAGCTGTGACATATCCGATCAGCATCTAATCTCTAAAATCTACATGATACTGTAAAAACTCAACAACAAAAAGACAACCCTATTAAAAAATGGGCAAAGGACAAGAACAGGCACTTCACCAAAGAAGACATTCAAATGGCTAACAGATACATGAGAAAATGCTCATGATCATTAGCCATTAGAGAAATGCAAATCAAAACGACAATGAGATTCCATCTCACTCCAACAAGGCTGGCATTAATCCAAAAAACACAAAATGATAAATGTTGGAGACGTTGTGGAAAGACTGGAACACTTATACACTCCTGGTGGGAATGTAAAATGTTACAACCACTTTGGAAATCGATTTGGCGCTTCCTTAAAAAGCTAGTAATAGAACTACCCTACGATCCAGCAATCCCACCCCTTGGAATATATCCTAGGGAAATAAGAACCTTTACACGAATAGATATATGCACACCCATGTTCATTGCAGCACTGTTTACAAGAGCAAAACGATGGAAGCAACCAAAGTGACCATCAACAGATGAATGGATAAATAAATTATGGTATATTCCCACAATGGAATACTGTGCATGGATAAGGAACAATGATGAATCCATGAAACATTTCATAACATGGAGGAATCTGGAAGGCATTATGCTGAATGAATTAGTCAGTTGCATAAGGACAAATATTGTATGAGACCACTATTATAAGAACTCAAAAAATTGTTTAAACAGAGAAGAAAATATTCTTTGATGGTTATAGAGTGGGGAGGAGGGATGGAGAGGTGTATTCACTAATTAGATAGTGTTGTTGTTAGGTGCCCTTGAGTTGGTTCTGACTCATAGTGACCCTACGCACAACGGAACGAAACACTGCCCGGTCCTGCGCCATCCTTAAAATTGTTGTTATGCTTGAGCTCACTGTTGCAGCCACTGTGTCAATCCACCTCGTTGAGGGTCTTCCTCTTTTCCGCTGACCCTGTACTTTGCCAAGCATGATGTCCTTCTCCAAGGACTGATCCCTTCTGACAAAATATCCAAAGTATGTAAGACGCAGTCTTGCCATCCGTGCTTCTAAGGAGCATTCTGGTTGTACTTCTTCTAAGACAGGTTTGTTCATTCTTTTGGCAGTCCATGGTATATTCAATAGTCTTCGCCAACACCACAATTCAAAGGCGTCAATTCTTCTTTGGTTTTCCTTATTCATTGTCCAGCTTTCACATGCATATGATGCGATTGAAAATACCATGGCTTGGGTCAGGCACACCTTAGTCTTCAAGTCTTAAAGTGCTCTTCAACACTTTGAAGAGGTCCTTTGCACAGTGCAATGTGTCTCTTGATTTCTTGACTGCTGCTTCCATGGCTGATGATTGTAGATCCAAGTAAAATGAAATCCTTGACAACTTCAATCTTTTCTCCGTTTATCATGATGTTGCTCATTGGTCCAGTTGTGAGGATTTTCGTTTTCTTTATGTTGAGGTGTAATCCATACTGACGGCTGTGGTCTTTGATCTTCATTAGTAAGTGCTTCAAGTCCTCTTCACTTTCAGCAAGCAAGGTTGTGTCATCTGCATAATGCAGGTTGTTAATGAGTCTTCCTCCAATCCTGATGCCCCGTTTTCTTCATACGGTCCAGCTTCTCGTATTAGATAGTAGACAAGAACCATTTTCAGTGAAGGGAAAGACAACACACAATACAGGAGAAGTCAGCATGACTGGACTAAACCAAAAGCAAAGAAGTTTCCTGAATAAACTGAATGCTTCAAAGACCAGTGTAGCTGGGGCAGGGGTTTGGGGGCCATGGTTTCAGGGGACATCTAGGTCAACTGGCATACTAAAATCTATTAAGAAAACATTCTGCATCCTACTTTGGAGAGTGGTGTCTAGGGTCTTAAATGCTAGCAAGTGGCCATCTAAGATGCATCAATTTGTCTCAACCCATCTGGAGCAAAGGAGAATGAAGAATACCAAAGACACAAGGTAATTATGAGCCCAAGAGACAGAAAGGGCCACATAAACCAGAGACTACATCAGCCTGAGACCAGAAGAACTAGATGGTGCCTGGCTACAACGGATGACTGCCCTGACAAAGAACACAACAGAGAATCCCTGATGGAGCAGGAGAGCAGTGGGATGCAGACCTCAAATTCTCACAAAACGACCAGACTTAATGGTCTGACTGAGACTAGAAAGACCTGGGAGATCATGATCCCCAGACCTTCTTTTAGCCCAGGATCAGAACCATTCCCAAAGCCAACTCTTTAGACAGGGATTGGACTGGACTATAAAATAGACAATGATACTGGTGAGGAGCGAGCTTCTTGGATCAAGTAGACACATGAGACTATGTGGGCAGCTCCTGTCTGGGGGAGAGATGAGAGAGCAGAGGGGGACAGAAGCTGGCTGAATGGACATGGAAATACAGGGTAGAGAGAAGGAGTGTGTTGTCTCATTAGGGGGAGAACAACTAGGAGTAGATACCAAGGTATATATAAATTTTTGTATCAGAGACTGACCTGATTTGTAAACTTTCACTTAGAGCATAATAAATTTTTTTTTTAAAAAAAAGAACACTTACAAACCCAATGGAGTAGAAAAACAGAATAATTTTTTAAACACTTCATTATTCCAAAGAAGGCAGAAAAGGAAGAATAAAAGAACAAATAACAGATAAGGTACACAGAAAACAAGTATCCAGATGGCAGACTCAAACCTGAGGTATAAATAATTACATTGTATTTAAATGGACTAAGCATCCAATTAAAAGACAAAGATTATCAGTGAGAAATGAATAAAAAGGATGCAATTATATGCTGCTTACAAGAAACACATTTAAATATAGGGACATAGATAGGTTCAAAGCTTCTTTAAAACAGAAAAATAGAGAAACAACCATTTTCCCTCTCTTCTTATAGGCTGACAGTATGTACCTCTGTGTGAGGTCAGGACACCGAGCAGAAGACAGATGGTTGGTGTTTGGAGAGAGAAGGAAGGCTCTCAACCTTCTTCTCAAGCTCTTCTTGGGTCCTCTCCAAGAACAGATCATTTGCTTATCTGAACAGGCTGGACTCTAGAATACTGTGTGGGCCACATTTGTTAGTGAATGGGATCACTTGTTTAAATGCACATGGAGGAAGCACACAGAGGAGTGTGCGTGAGTGCTCTCATCTCTTGTCTCCAGTGCCCAGCTGTGATAAGATTTGGGTTTGGTAAGTGGTATTTTCATTTCTCACTGGCCACTTCCCCTTGTGGGAGGATGGGTGTCTAGGACAAAGAAGGCTTTGGGTATTTGAGAATCCCTGGCCATAACACAATAAAATTCTATCAAGGACTAAATTAAAATGTGGCATCTGAAGGCAGTGGTCCTTTGTCACCAATTGGGAGAAAAATAAATATAGGTCCAGTCAAGATAGCAAATCAGATAAACACACATATACACTCCAACACCCACTTCACTCTAAACATACTGAAATATTGACTGTGGAGAGAAAAAGAGCTTGTTTTTAATATACAACCTAGCTCCGAAGCAAGAAAAGCAAATATCCAAGTGCCAGAAATGAAAAGGGAACCCAGAAGTATATGAGAGATAGTGATTTGAAACCAAAAAGCCCCTTAGAGGACCCAGACCAGATATACAATTGAGGGGAAAACTGTATGAATTTACTAAAACTCATCCAACTGTACACTTAAAAATAAGTGAAGTATAGTGTATACATTATACCTTAGTGAAGCTACTGAGAAGTCAGTGAGTTTTTAAAAACACAACAGTAGCTAGGCACACCTAAAGAGATAACAAATAAGTTGGGAAATAAAACTATTATCACCCAAAATACAGCATATAGATCAACAATATAGGAAATATGAAAGAGAAGGCAAGAGTCAGAGAAGACAAAATAACAAATTCCAATATATCTCTCAAAGGCATTCCAGCAGAGGTGTTACTTGGAGATAATGGCTGAGAATGTTGCTGAATTGAAGACTTAAAAGGCTTAAAATTTTTAAATCACACTAGGCCAGAGAGATAAATTCATACCTACACAAACTGTAGTCAAACTTCAAAATAGCTAGGATAAAGTGATAATCATAAAAGCTACTGGAGAAAAAGCTTGATTACCTCTAAAGGAACTACTACCACGCTGGCCACAGATTTGTTTTAAACATTACACCAGAATGTAATAGAAAATCATCTTCAACTCAGAATTCTGTATTCACCTGTAAAATGGTAGTAGTAGTAGCATCAGAACCATCTAACTTCAGAGGGAATGAGAATTACCATCAGCCCAATGTGCAGGTCAGACATACCTTTACCCTCCAACCCTTTCACCAATTCTGACACCAGCCGTCCTCCCCACAGCACGCTCTACTTCTTTGCTGTGTTTGATAATCGGCTGCAATGGCCACACAGAACTCAAAGATCATACATATAGTTAAGTGTTTTATTAAGGAAGTAACAGGCTACAACTCAGGATCAGGATCAGAAAGCATGTAAGCAACGGCTCCCTTCTTCAGTGCAGGACAGCTCTCTCAGCTCCTCCTGGTTGTCCAGGCCTCCTCTCGGACCCCTGAGGGGTCTGTTACCACTAACTCTGCCACTGGGCCCCTTCCAGGCCTCTCACTGTCTTCAGTGTTACAGCCCTTGACCCATGTTACAGCTCTTTTAGGAGGTTCCTTGCCTCCTCTCTTTCTCTCTCTCTGCTTCTTCTTTCTTCCTTCTGCTTCTCTTCTGCTTCTTCCTGTCTGAAAAACCTCTGTGGGGCTTGCTGCATATATATATATAAACACAAACCCAATTCTGACTTACAGTGGCCCTATAGGACAGATTAGAACTGTCCCATAGGATTTCCTAGACTGTAAATCTTTACCGAAGCAAACAGCCACATCTTTCTCCCACGGAGCAGCTGGTGGGTTCCAACCACTGACCTTTCAGTTAACAGCTCAGCCCTTTAACCACTGTACCACTAGGGCTCCTCCATATATACACAACTCCTTGTCAATTTCAAGGCATGGCCCCTCCCAGCAGGGGGGCCACCAACTAACCAATCCCCTCTCGTAGGCCACAGATACTTCATTTGCATAGTAGTCTACAGATACTTCATTTGCATAGCCTACTGACCAATCCCTGCAAGGCACATACCAATCACAGGGCAGGGTACAGCCCAGGGTGAGGCAAAAATTATCAAACCATCTTGTTTACAGCTTATTCAAGAAATGTCAATCAGCCTGGACAAAAAAACAAACCCTCTGGGGTAGAAACTAGGACAAAAGTAACTCCTTAGATCTTTTAGGTAAAATCTCTCAAGTTATTTTTCCTAAGAACCAAGGCAAAAGGCCACTTAAAGAACTCATTTCACCACACCATCTGTCTTAGTTATCTAGTGCTGCTGTAACAGAAATACCACATGTGGATGGCTTTATCAAACAGAAGTTTATTCTCTCACAGTTTAGGAGGCTAGAAGTCCAAATTTAGTCCAAAGTCAGCTCCCAAGGAAGGCTTTCTCTCTCCATAGGTTCTAGGGGAAGGTGCTTGTCATCAATCTTCCCCTGGTCCAGAACCTTCTCAGTGCAGCGACCCTGGGTCCAAAGGACATGGTCCTTCTTCTCCTGGTTCTTCATTCTTGATGGCATGAGGTCCCCCTCCTCTCTGCTCTCTTTTCCCTTTTATATTTCAAAAGAGATTGACTCAACATACAACCTAATACTGTAGACGGAGTCCTGCCTCATTAACATAACTGCCTCTAATCTTGCCTCATTAACATCATAAAGATAAGATTTACAACACACAGGAAAATCACATCAAATCACAAAACGGTAGATAAGCACACAATACTGAGAATACGGCCTAGCCAAACAGACACACATTTTGGGGGGACACATTTCAATCCATGATACCACCTAAACCATTATTTGAGAGCAAGAGTGAAATAAAGACATTTTTTAAAGATACAAAGACCAAGAGAGTTTAATATTTTCAGTGTCTTGGTGGAAGAACCATTAAAGTATGTACTCCAGGAAAAAGAAAATTAAGCCTTGGAATAAAATGCAAGAAGAAATAATGATCAAAAAATTGATAAAATATTTTCATAAATTTTTATAAGTATTGCCTATAAAAAATATATTCTCTGTATTTTAAAAACAGGTAGAATATTACGCAAAAATATGGAACGCAGGAAGGGGAAGTTCAAAAGAAGTTAAAGCTTGCTTACGCAGGTCCTTGCCTTGATCCTGAGAAAAGTGAAGATGTTAACTTTAGTCTTTCTTAAAAGAATACAATGTTCAGCACAGATAATAAAAATTCAAAGTTAAACACTAAAATCATAAGAAAATGCATATTGTTTTCCAAACTGGTAAGGAGGGGACAGGGTAGAGACAATAAGATGCAGAAAGAGGGAACAGGGCAAAGAAAAAGCATAACAAGCATATGTGTAAAATAAAACGGTAGAAGTAAATCCAATTACATGAAAAGCTGTCATCTGAAATAATCCCAAATTGAAAATAAAACAATCAAAAAGACACACTCAAATTTTCCACTTCCATTAATGGTAGAATAGCTTGTCATAGACTACCAGCCCGCAGGGAATAACTAGAAAAAAAGCTAGACAAAATCTGATGAAGTTTGAAGGCGGTGGAGAGCTAACATGGCAGCCAGATCTTGAGGGGCCAGAATCCTGAAGAGAAGTACACAGAAAAAAAAAAAAAGTGAGCCAAATATTCTACATCACACTTAATGGTTCAAAAGCATCAGGGGAGCATAGAAGCTAAGAAGACATCGGTTTCATGGAGGCCTGGCTTGATGAGGAAGAGGAAGCCTGCTAAACACCCCAGATATCCAAATGAGACCCTGGAAGGGCTGTCCCACAAAAGGAAGGGTAAATGTGAATTAGACCAGTCATCACATAAAAGTCTGGAACCGAGCTTCAAACCAGCTCCACTGCAGACAGGATTGAGGTGTCTGCCTTTACTCTGTCTACCCGCCAGAAGCAAAGTAAATCCTCTCTGGACCTATAACATTAGCCGAAGCCTCAAATTATCTATTGCTTCTTCTAATGAGCATTCTGGCTGTACTTTTTCCAGGACCTATTTGTTCGTTCTTCTGACAGTCCATGGTATATTCGATATTCTTCGCCAACACCATAATTCAAAGGCATCAATTCTTCAGTCTTCTTTATTCATTGTCCAGCTTTCACATGCATATGAAAAAAAAAATTTTTTTTTTTTTTTTTGAGACCATTGAAAATACCACGGCTTGGGTCAGGCACACCTTAGTCCTCAAAGTGGCATTTTTGTTCCTTAACACTTTAAAGAGGTCTTTTGCAGCAGACTTGCCCAATGCAATACATTATTTGATTTCTTGACTGCTGCTTCCATGGGCGTTGATTGTGGATCCAAGTAAAATGAAATCCTTGAAAACTTCAATATTTTCTCTGTTTATCATGATGTTGCTTATTGGTCCAGTTGTGAGGATTTTTGTTTCCTTCATGTTGAGGTATAATTCACACTGAAGGCTGTGGTCTTTGATCTTCATCCATAAGTGCTTCAAGTCCTCTTCACTTACAGCAAGCAAGGTTGTATCATTTGCATATTGCGGGTTGTCAGATATCTTCCTCCGATCCTGATGCTGCATTCTTCTTCATATAGACCAGCTTCTCAGATTATCTGCTCACCATACAGACTGAATAAGTATGGCGAATGGATACAACCCTGACACACACTTTTCCTGATTTTAAACCACATGGTATCCCCTTGTTCTGTTCAAACGACTGCCTCTTGGTCTATGTACAGGCTCCACACGAGCACAGTTAAGTGTTCTGGAATTCTCATTCTTTCCAAGGTTATCCATAATTTGTTATGATCCACGCAGTCAAATGCCTTTGCATAGTCAATAAAACACATTGTCATCGAGTCAATTTCAACTCATAGCGACCCTATAAGACGGAGTAGAACTGCCCCATAGAGTTTCCAAGGAGCAACTGGTGGATTCAAAGTGCTAATCTTTTGGTTAGCCGCTGTGGCTCTTAACTACTATGCCGCCAGGGTTTCCAATAGTCAATAAAACACAGCTAGACATCTTTCTGGTATCCTCTGCTTTCAGCCAAGATCCATCTGACATGTTGCAACCATTTTTGAATTATCTTCGGCAAAATTTTACTTGCATGTGATATTCACAATATAGTTTGATAATTTCCACATTCTGTCAGATCATCTTCCTTTGGAATGGGCACAAACATGGATCTCTTCCAGTCAGTTGGCCAGGTAGCTGTCTTCCAAATTTCTTGACGTAAATGAGTGAGCACCTGCAGCGCTGCATCCCCTTGTTGAAACTTTGCAATTGGTATTCCGTCAACTCCTGGAGCTTTGTTTTTCTCCAATGCCTTCAGTGAACCTTGGACTTCTTCTTTCACTACCATCGATCCTTGATCATACGCTGCCACCTCCTGAAATGGCTGAATGTCAACCAATTCTTTTGGTACAGTGATTCTATGTATTTCTTCCATTTTCTTTTGATGCTCCCTGCATCATTCAATATTTTTCCCATAGAATCCTTCAATACTGCAACTTGAGCCTTGAATTTAACATGCTCGGCATTTCATTTCACTATCGATATGGTCGGGGTTAAATCTGCCATCTTAGTATTTGTTTTCTATCTGTCCCATCTGCTCTTTGTTCTCTTTTTCTGCCTTGTTTTGGATTACTTTTTAAATATGATTCTACTTCATCTTCTTTTTGGCTTCTTATACACTACCTTGTTTTGTTTCTTAGTAGTTACTCTAGGATTTACAGCACACATTTTTAACTTACCACAGTCTACCTTCAAGTGATTATACCATTCTGGAATAGTGTAAGAACCTGTCAGCAGTACGCTTCCATTTCCCTCTCCTGCCTTTGTAATATCATTGTCATACATTTTACTTTTACATGTGTTATAAACCCCAAAATACATTGTTTTTGCTTTTACTTTAAGCAATCAGCTATCTTTTAAAGAGATTTATTTGATTTGGGAAAAGTTCTTTTACATTTATCCACATGTTTAATATTTCTGTTGTTCTTCATTCCTATATGTATACCCCAATTTCATCTGGTATCATAATCCTTCTGACTGAACGACTTTCTTTAAGATTTCTTATAATGTTGGTCCACTGATGATAAATTCTCTCAGCTTTGTATGTCTGAAAAAAGTCTGTATTTTACTTTTTTTTTAATCAGATTTTATTGTGTTTTTGGTGAAGGTTTACACAGCAGTTTGAGTACCCATTCAACAATTTCTATACAAATTGTTCAGTGACATTGGTTACATAATTCACGATGTGTGAACATTCTTATCATTTGTGTTCTAGTTGTTCTGTTTCCATTAATCTAGTTTCCCTGTCCCCTTACCTTCTCATCTTTGTTTTTAAAAGATATTTTTGCAAGGTGTGGAATTCCAGGTTTGCATTTTTTTTTTTCTTTTAGGGATGTTGCCGCACTGTCTGGCTTACACTGTTTCTATCAAGAACGCTGCTGTCATTATTTTGTTCCTTTGTATGTAACATATCTTTTTTCCTCTGGCTGCTTTTAAGATTTTTCTTTTTATCACTGGTTTTCAGCAATTTCGTTATGATATGCCTTGGTGTTGTGTTGTTTTTTTCATGTTTCTTCTGCTTGTGGATTCTTTGGTCTTCTTGGATCTGTGGCCTTATCGTTTTCATTAAATTTGGAAATTCTGTCAGTTGTTATTTCTTCAACTATTTTTTTTATGTCTTTCATCTCTCTCTCTTCTCCTTCTGGGAGTCAAATTACATGTACATCAGGTCAGCTGATGCTGTCCCCATAGTTCACTCACACTTTTTTTTCCTGTATATTTCTGTTGCTATGTCTTCATGTTCATTCATCGTTTCTTCTGCAGTGCCTAATCATCTGCTAATTCCATCCCATGTATTTTTAATCTCAGACACTGCTATTTTTAATCTCTAAAAATCAGTTTGGGTATTTTTTGTACATATTCCATTTCTTTCCATGCTGATGTTTTCCTCTACCTTCTGTAACACCTCAAGTATATTTATAACAGCTGCTTACCACCCTTGTCGACTATAGTAGGGTGAATAATGGACCTCAAAGATATGAGGTCCTATTTCCTAGAACCTGTAAATGTTACTATATTTGGAAAAGGATTCTTTGCAGATATGATTAAGTTAAGGATCCTGAAATGAGGAGGTTACCCTGGCTTATTCAGGTGGGTCCTAGATGCCAACATAAGTGTCCTTATAAGAGAGATAGGCAGAGGAATATTTTATACCCATGCAGAGGAGAAGATAATGTGAAGACAGAGGCAGAGATTGGGGTGGTGTGGCAACAACCAAGGAATGCCAGTTGAAAGAAATAAGAAATGGTGTAAAAATGGCTTGGGGTAGTGTCTGACCTCCTCTAACTTCCCAAGGGGGAGGGAGAATCAAGATCGATAGCCCAAGGCTGATTCCTATAAAAAAAAGCAGAGGTCAAACATGCCTCCTCTCTCCATTATCTTTACCAACTCTGACATCAATCATCTCTCCCACAGCACTCTCTACTGGGTTCAATAATTCATTGCAGTGGCCACATAGAACTCACAGACCATACACACAATTATGGGGTTTATTAGGGAAGTAACAGTTAAAACAGAAACCCTGGTTTGTTTGTTTTTTATAGTGGTTAAGTGCTACAGCTGCTAACCTAAATGTTGGCAGTTCAAATCCACCAGGCACTCCTTGGAAACTCTAGAGGGCAGTTCTACTCTGTCCTAGGGTCACTATGAGTTGGAATTGACTCGACAGCAATGGGTTTTTTTGGGTAACAGTTACAATTCAGGCTCAAGAACATTCAGGATACAGTTCTTCCATCAGGATAGCCTCTCCCCGGCTGTGCTCACAGGCACTCCTCTCCCTGGCCCTCAGTCTCTGCCCAAAGGCACTCAGCTTTCTCTCTTCACAGGCTGGAAAGCCTAACACGCCGTCTCCTGCTGCCAGGTCTTTGCTGCTGGGCCTCTCCTTCCTTGGTGGTAGGCGCCTCCCTTTGCTCTGGAACTAGCTCTCTTTTAAGGCAAAATTGACCGATACCCTTGGTGGGCCACAACTATCCTATCTCACAATCACCGGGGTGGGCGTTACAAGACCATGGCTAGAAAGGCCACACACAAAAACAATTAATTCACCGAAAACAGATTCTTCCCTAGAGCCTCCAGAGGGAGTGCAGCCCTGCCAATACCTTGATTTCAGCCCAGTGATATGATTTCGGAATTCTGGCCTCCAGAACTGTGAAAGAATAAATTTCTGTTGTTTTGTTTTAAGCTGCCTAGTTTGTGGTAATTTGTTACAACAGCCACAGGAAAATAATACTAATCCTATTGTTTGTGTAGTTTTTCCATTGATCTTCCTCCTCGTTCTCAGTCGTATTGCCTTCTTTGCAGGGTTTTTTTTTTTAATGTATGCCAGATATTGTGAATTTTACGTTGTTGCGTCCTAAGTTTCTTGTTTAGTTTTTACTCCTTTAAATTTTTTTTGGCTTTGTTCTGGGACTCAGTTAAGTTACCTGGAAATAATTTTATCCTTTTGAGGTTTGCTTTTGAGCTTTGTCAGATAAGTGCAGAATAGCCTAAGGCAATACCCTTCTGAGGACTTTCCTAGATGCCCCATGTGTTAAGAGGTCTTTTCACTCTGAAAGGATGACAAACTATTCACAGTCCTGGGTTAGCTTCAAACTCGTTCTGCCTACTGCTTTCTGGTGTTTCTTTTCCCAGTCACAGTAGTTTCCTCACATGCAGTAGTAAGCTAAAGACTTGAGGGGAAATCCTCTGCAGAATGTTCTTTCTCCCTACAGTGTCTTTCACTTTGGTATTCTGTCCCATAATGTCTAGCTGCCTTGCCCTCTCTGAACTCCAAACTGTCTCCTCAGCTTAAAGAAATTGCTAGGCTTTACTTGGGTTTCCCCTTCCTGTGCTATAGCCTAGAAACTCTCTACAGGCAATAAACTGGGGCAACTGTACTTTATTTATTTACATTCTTTCAGGGATTAATGTCCTTTACTACTGTTGTTCAATGTCTGAAAACAGTTTCATATATTTGGTTCAGGTGTTTAGGTGTCTCAAGTGGGAGTATAATTCCCCCCCTTGTTACTCCATCATCCTTGAACCAACAGAAATGATGGACAATAGAAATAGACCCAGAAGTAAATCAAATATTGGAATTAACAGAAAAGGACTTTAAAAGAAATTGGACTAATACGTTTAAGAATATAAAGTACAAAATGAGGATTTCACCACAGAACAGGAATAAATTTAAAAATAATTTAAGAGGTTTTTTAAATCCATAAAAGAGCTGAAAATGCAAAGAAATCTAGATGAACTAAATGTTCAGAAAGTAAAAAGCTCTTAACAGGAAAAAAGAAGCTAATGGCTGCTTTCAACCCTGACACAGTAGTGGGAAGAAGAGAAATCCTCCATAGACAAGGTAAGGAGAAACTAACCAACGTTTAATGAACTTTTAGCAGTCTCATATGGCATGAGAGATTAGAATCCAGGAGATTCCAGCCACAGATCAAGTCTTCAGTCACCTACCAACTCTTCTCTCCGTATTCCCAGAGTGTATAGTAGCAGTACACTAAAAGCTGTGGGCAGGGCAGAAGAGCTGAAAGTCTCCTCTGGGACACTTAGAGACCTTTACTTTGTTTGAAGCAATGGTGGAGAAAAGCTGGGGATAAGGCTTGGGATGAGGTATGGATAGCATGTGGAAAGCTGGAATTAGGGCAGAAGAACTAAGAGAAATCCTTCAAAGGCACCAGGTCTTTACCAAGGGCAAGGGAATCTTATGCCAAAGGCTAGGGGCCGGGTAGGAGACTTGCAAGAAACCCTCTGAGGCCCACAGGGCCTTGCAAATACAAGGCAGTGGCCAGCCGAAGGACTGCGCAGTACAATGAATTACTTAATATGGTCCTTCTAGCCATGGTCTTCATGATTCACACACAGTGATTGAGTGGAATTTGCCAGCCTCCACGGTCCATTGGCAGCCTATCATGTGACTGATTTGCCGGCTCTGGCAGCCTTGTGAGCCAGCAGCCTGTGGTCTGAGCTGCCTGTTTGGGTTCATCTGCTCTTGCAGCCTCGTGGGTCAGGAGAAGCCTAGGTCTGACCCACAAATTTGGAACCTGTCAACCTCCACAACTGCAGGAGCGACTTCCTTTATACGGTTGGTAAGTTCTGCAGCAAATTAGGGAACCAAGGACCAAGGACGGGGAGGGAGAGTACTGAGGGGAGAGGGAGTAGTTGATGTTAGAGATGATGGAGTGATACGGCAGCTTGGAAAAGTTGGACATTTGGGACATCTTTAGCCTCCACCTCATAGGAACCAGCTTTGTGCTGATCCTTATAAGGAGAAATTATTCATTGAGATGGGTATGGGGCAGGTAAACCAAGGGAAACCTCACTAAAGTCATTCATCTACAGCCTTGTGGTAATCCTCCAACAGCAGGGGCAGGGCAGCAGGGTGAAGAGAAGTCTTCGGAGGTGCAGAAAGCAAGAGGTAAAACACAAAAGCAAAGGGAACACCCCAGCACATGGTTTTTCTTTTTCAGTTCATTAACATGGTGATTTAAATTGACTGATTCTCAAATGTTAAACCAACCTTGCATATCTGGGATGAACCTATTCTTCATGCTGTTATTCTTTTTATATACTGCTGGATTTTATTTGCTAAAATTTTGTTAAAGATTTTTGTGTATGTTCATACAAAATGAAAGTCTGCAGTTTTATTTCTTTGTAATGTCTTTGTCAGGTTTTGGTGTCAAGTTGCTTTATGCATTGAAAAGCATTCCTTTTCAATTTCCTGGAAGAGTTTCTGCAGAATTGATATTGTTTCTCCCTCAAATAGTTGGTAGAATTTACCAGTGAAGTCATCATCTAGGCCTGGAGTTTTATTTGTGGAAAAACTTCTAACTATAAATTCGATTTCTTTGACAGAGAGATATTCAGGTTATCTATTTTTTTCTTAAGTAAGCTTTGGTAGTTTGTGTCTTTTTTGAGAAATTTATCAATTTCATATAAGTCCTCAAATTTGTTGCATAAAGTTGTTAACTATTTTCCTTTTAGTATCTGTATAATCTGTAGTGATGTCTCCTCTCTCATTGCTGATGTCGGCAATTTCTTTCTTCTCTCTTTTCCCTTGTCAGTCTGGTTAGAGGTTTATCAACTGATCTTTTCAAAAAACCAATTTTTGATTTCATTGATTTCCATTCTGATCTTTATCATTTTCTTTCTTTCTACTTACTTTGGGATCAATTTACTCTTTTTTTTTTTTTTTTTTTCTAGTTTCTTGAAGTGAAAGCTGAGGTCAATGATTTAAATCACTGACCTCAGCTTCTTTTTTTAAATTATATAATAATTTCACTTTCTTACATTTTCGGTGGAAGTGTACACAGCAAAACAGGTTTCTATTCAACAATTTCTACACATATCACATTCAGTGATACTGGCTACATTCTTCACATGTATCGACATTCTCATTATTTCCATCCTAGTTGTCCCATTCCCAATGACCTAATCTCACAGCCCCCTAACCTTCTCATTTATCCTTTAGAGTATTTGTTAACCATTTGGTCTCATATAGACAGTTTTTTTAAAACAGTGCAGTACTCGAGGGTGATATTCCTTATTTTATGAGCTAGCCTGCTATTTATTTAACTAAAAGGTGACTTGAGGAGATAGTTTCAGTTCGGGGCTTAAAGAAAATCTCAAGATAACAGTCTCAGGGATTCCTCCTGTCTCAGTGGGTCCATTAAGTCAGGAATTTTTTTTTTTTTTTTTTAAGGTCTTTAACTTCATCCTTTCTCATATAGGCCTTTAGTGTTATAAATTCCCCCCAACTACTGCTTTAGTGACAGTCCACAAATGTTGGAACGTTGTGTTTTGATTTTCATTCAGCTCAAAATACTTTCTAATTTCACTCTGGATTTCCTTTTTGACCCACGGATTATTTAGTTTCCAAGTGGTTAGAGATTTTCCAAAAATCTTTCTGTTATGGATTTTTGATCCAATTCTACTGGGATCAGAGAACATACTTTGTATGACTTAAACCCTTTTATAACTACGGAAACTCGTTTCATGGCCAGAATGTGCCCTGTCCTGGTAAATGTTCTCTGTGTACTTGAAAAGAGAATGTATTTGATTATGTTGATCTACAAATGTCAATTAGATAAAATTGTTATTCAAATCTTCTGTGTCATTAATGATTTCCTATATACTTGTTCTATCAATTTTTGAAAGCAGTATTGAAATCACTGACTCTAATTGTGGATTATTAATTTTTTTAATGGATCATACCAAATGCTGATGAGAATGCAGAAGAACTACAACTCTCATATGCTGCTAGTGGGAATGAAAAATGGTACAGTCACTTCAGTTAACAGTTTGGCAATTTCTTACAAAGCTAAAATACACTTACCATACAACCCAGCAATTCCGCTCCTAGATATTTACCCAAGAGAAATGAAAACAATGTTTACAGCAGTGTTATTCATAGTCACCCAAAACTGAAAATGACCCAAACAGCCTTCAACTGGTGAATGGATTAACAAATTATGAGATAGCCATACAATGGAATAATACTCAGCAATAAAGAGAACAGATTACTGACTCATACAACGACCTAGATGAATCTAAAATCCAATATGGTAAGTGAACATGGCCAGACTCAAAAGGTTTATGATTCCACTTTTATGCCATTCTGGAAAAGACACAACTATAGGGACAGAAAAGAGATCAGAGGCTTCCAGGAGAAGGGGGAGGGTTTACTACAAGGAGACATGAGGGAACTTTTTCGAATGACGTCCTATACCTTGTGATGGTAGTTACACAATTGCCTGCATTTGTCACAACTCATAGAACTGTATGCTTTAAAGGTGCATTTTACTGTATATAAATTATACTTCAATAAACCTAATTGTTAAAAACAATCAAGCTTCTAAAGGATAACCAAAGATTATTTATGGAGTAGTCAAATATTCCTTTAAAAGGATATAAACTGCATGAACCACAAAAGACGAGACTGATAAAATAGATTACATTAGAATTGAGAACTTCTGCTCATCAAAAGGTATCACTAAGAATAAAAGGCAGGTAACATAACGGGAGAAGGTATCTTTAAAACATATAACTGACAAACAACTCATAGCCACAAGACATAAATAACTCCTCAAAGCCAAAAGAAAAAGACAACCCAGTAGAAAAATGGGAAAAATTCTTGAATAATCACTTAACAAAAGAATATAGCAGGATGGTCAATAAATACAGAAACATGTTCAATCTCATAGTCATCAGGGAAATGCAAATGAAACCACGATGAGATGCCACTACGCACCCATCGAGATGGCTAAAATTAACACTGACAACACCAAATGTAGGCAAAATTATGCAACAATGGGAGCTCTTGTTCACTGCAAGTGAAAGCATGAAAAACGGTAACCACTTTGCAATACCGTTTGACAGTATTTACTGAGGCTGAACATAAAGCATACGCTAAGATTCTGCAATTCCATTCCTAGGTACACACACGACAGAAATGCATACATTTCTTTTACCAAAAGATACGTGTGAGAATGTTCATAGTATTATTTTTTATAGTCCCAAACCAGAAACAACCCCAATGTCCACCAACAGTAGTAGCACACAGAAATAAATTACGGTATATCACATGACAGGATACAATTCACCGATGAGAATGAACGAACTACCTCACTCAACAAATGGATAAATTTCACAAGCATAATGGTGTGCCGTAATGTTGAAAGAAAGAAGACAAACACAAACAAGAATGTAACGTGTGATCTCATTTGTGCTGTTCAAAACCAGGCAAAACCAACCTATGTACTTAGAAATCAGGATAGTGGTTACTTTTGCAGAGGGGTAGGTAGTGGTGGGGGGAGGGCATGAGGGGAGCCCCTAGAGTGCCAGTAATGTTCTTTTCTTCATATGAATGGTGGCTATAGGGGTCTATGTTTACTTTCCGAAAATCCACCAACCTGTATACTTCTGATTTGTATACTTTTCTTTATGTCATACAGCAACAATTAAGTTTATTTTTAAAGAGAGAAAAGAATATACCTTATCATGTTTGTGATTTGTAAAAATATACAGAGGCCAATAATGTTGGGTAGATAGGTAGATGCATGAATGGATGACTGACAGCTGGATGGATGAATAGGCAGACTGCTGCATGGACTCACACCCTGTTATACCTACTAAGCAAAGACAGCTGCCATGGTCTGAATTCCCCTCCTCATGGGGTATAAGATCTATGCCATATTATGTTCTAACAGGGACGGGGCCAGGAAGGGCCATGGGGCATGGCTGAGCTTCAGCGGGACCCATACCAACAGCATCGCCATAGAGTTTCCAAGCCTTGACGTTCTGGTCCAGACCAGCACTGATAACCAGCTGGAAGCTGTCCACATACAGGATGTCTTCCACACTCTCCAAATGGCCCTTCCAGGTAATCAGTAGCGTGGGGGGAGTCAGAGAAATGGTCTGGCCATCCACAACCTACAGGGGACAGAACAGGAAAACTATTTTTACTAAGACCACCACACAGGCTCATCAGAAAGCATCCAGGACTGGAAGCAGCAGAGCCTAGTGGAAGGGCCCTGGAACGCAGGCCAGGGTTTTAGTTCTGGATATATTCCTGCATTAACTTGCTGGTGACCTGAGGTAGGTCCTGGCACTTCTCTGGGCTTTGCTATATTGTTTACCGAAGTGCTTTTGCACACATTATTCCATTCGAACCTCACAACAACCTTATGGAATGTGTATGACTCTCACCATTTTACAGAGGAGAGAAATGAGGGTCAGAGACATTCAGTAGCTGACCCAAAGAGACACAGCTAGAAAGAGATGGGGCCAGGACAAGAACCCAGGTTTTCTTGCCTTCTAAGGTTATTCAGCTGGGCATTGTGAGATGAATAAGGAGAGTAAGCAGGTAATACATCACATTTTTGTTGTTGTTGTTGTTGTTAGGTGACATCAGGTCGGCTCCGACTCATAGCAAACTTACATATAACAGAACAAGCTTTACTTAACCGGAAAATGAGCAAAAATAACCATGCCCATTTTTTAAAAAACAAGATTAATTAAGGGGGACTTATCCAACCATATTCAAGTGTGTTAAGTCACAATGATACAAACTATAAGCTTACAGAGCAAGGAAGAGATACAGAACTCAGAAACCAACCCAAACACACGTAAAACTCTGATATAAGAGTGGCGGCAAAACTCATGGTTATAGGAAACAGATGGTGCTGAAACACCTGACTAAACTATTAACCAGAAAACCAAACCAAACCCATTGCTATCAAGTGAGCCCTGGTGGCATCCGACTGCTAAGCAAAAGCTCAGCAGTTCGAATCTACCAGCCGCTCCTTGGAAACCCTCCGGGGCAGTTCTGCTGTGTCCTGTAGGGTCACTATGAGTATGAGCTGACTAACTATTAAGAGAATCTACATCATTACCTGACAATCTTACAACCAAATAAATACCAGAAGGGTTGAAGAATTCTTTTTAATGAAACCATAAGATACCTAAAAGAAATTATGACTGAATATTTGTCTTATCTCTGAATAGTAAAGTGATAGAAGGCAATGAGAAACATCACGATGGGAAGAAAAACTGGATCACAGAAAATGAAAATGTTGTAATTAAAAATCACTACAAATAAAATTAAGAGGCAAATGACATTGGGAAATGTTTGAACTACATATGACAGACAATGGGTTACTATCTTCACATATTTTTAAAATAATTATACATCACTTACAAAAGATGGTTACCACATCCATACATCTATGGTCAATTGATTTTTGACAAGGGCGCCAAGTCTATTGAATGGGGAAAGAATAGTCTTTTCAACAAATAATGGTGGGACAATTGTATCTTCACATGCAAAAGAATGAAGCTGGACCCATACCTCACACTGTATATGAAAATTAATTCAAAATGCATCAATGACCTAAATATAAGAAAACCATAAAACTCTTAAGAGAAAACATAGGGGTAAAACTTCAAGACCTTGTTTTTGATGATAGAGTCTTAGATATACACCGAAAACACAAGCAGCAAAGCAGAAAATAAACTTGATCAAAATAATAAACATTTGTGATCCAAGATTTCTTTATCAAGAAAATGAAAAGACAACCAACAAAATCAGGGAAAATACTTGAGAACCATATGTCTGATGAGGGTTTAATATCTGAATATATAAAGGACGCGTACAACTGAATTTAAAAATGGTCAAAAGACTTGAATAGACATTTCTCCAAAGAAGAAGGGCAATGAGCACTTGAATATTCATCATCAGTCATTCAAAAAAGAAACGGGGGAGAAAAGTGAAGAGTACTGACACGTTGCAGGGATGCAACCAATGTCACAAAACAATTTGTGTATAAATCTTTGAATGAGGAACTAATTTGTGCTGTAAACTTTCACCTAAAGCACAGTCGAAAAAAAACAGTTGCCATAGAGCTGATTCCTGCTCATGGCGACCCCACGTGCGGCAGAGCAGAAGTGTGATCCATAACGTTTTCAATGATCGATTTTTCAGAAATAGATCACCAGGCCCTTCTTCTGAGGTACCTCTGGGTGAACGTATACCACCAACCTTTCATTTAGCAGCAAGCATGTTAACCATCTATCTGCACTACACAGTGAATCCCATTAGTCATTGTTCTGTGCTGTAGAGTCAACTGCATCTCAGAGCAACCCTATAGGATGGAGTAGAACTTGCCCTGCAGGGTTTCCTGGGCTGTAATCTCTATGGGAGAAGACTGTCATGTCTTTTCTCCCATGGAAAACCAGGAAACCCTGGTGGCGTAGTGGTTAAGTGCTATGGCTGCTAACCAAGAGGTCAGCAGTTCAAATCCACCAGGTGTTCCTTGGGAACTCTATGGGGCAGTTCTACTCTGAATTGGACTCAACGGCAGTAGGTTTGGGTTTTTCCTCCCATGGAGCGCTGGTGAGTTCAAACCGCTGACCTTTCAGTTAGCAGCTGAGTGTTTAACCACTGTGCCCCCAAGGCTCCTTCATTAGTCATTAGGAAATTGCAAATCAAAACCACAATGAGATACCACTTCACCCCTAAGAGGATGGTTATTATCAGAAAATAACAAGTGTTAATGAGGATGTGGAGAAACTGAAACCCTTATACGTTACTGGTGGGAATGTAAAACGGTGCAGTTGCTGGGGAAAACAATTTGGGGCTCCTCAAAAAGTTAAACATAGAATTACCATGTGACCTAACAATTCCACTCCTAGGTATACACCCAAAAGACTTTCAAGCAGGAACTCAGACACTTGTACACCACTCTTCACTGCAACGTATTCACAATATCCAAAAGGTGGAAACAGCCCAAATATCCATCAACAGATGAATGGATAAATGCGGTGCGTCGCACTATAGAATATCACTTAACCATAAAGAGAAATGCAATTCTGATACATGCTATGACACGGGTGAACCTTGAAAACATCCAACAGCCGTAAAAAACAATCTTCTGATATACAAAGATCTCCAAGACATATGATGAGGGAAAGCAAAGTGAGTATCCGTGTATATGCTATGCTACCTTCATGTAAAAATACACGGAAAATACACGTTTAAAAAAAAAAAACACGTTTATGTTCGGACAAATACTGGAAAAATAACCAAAAATCAACAGAACTGTTACTTCAAGGAATAAAAAGAACTGGTTTTTGAGGTGACAGGAATAGAAATAAGGCTCCTCGGTGTAAGCCTTTTTATATTGCTTGATATTTTTAAACTTCCATTGATGTGTAATAGATATACAGAGAAGCGCACGTATCATAAATGTGCCACTGAATAAATGTCTACAGATTGAACGTGACTATATGATCGGCACCCAGATGGTGAAACAGAACAACGTCTGCCTCCAGGTGTCCTCCTCCTGGCCCACTGCTGTCACTCTACTCCCACCGCCACTTCTCACAGTATAGATCTGTTTTGTTTGTTTTTGTACTTTATATAAATGGAATCGTAAAACATATAATACATACTCTTTTGTGGCTGGCCTTTTTTTGCTTAAATTGTTTGAAGAATTGCCCGTGTTACACTGAGTAGTTGTAGAGCTCATTCATTTCCATTGGGGGGTATTAGTCTGTCATGTGGACATGCCACAGTTTATTTCTCCAGTCTATTGCTGATGGGCATTGGAATTGTTTCTACTGTGCAGCTGCCAGGAATAGTAATTCTATGAACGTTCTTATTTGTATCTTTTAGTGCACAAATTTCTCTGGGGATCAACCTAGGAGTGGAATTGCTAGGTCGTAGGGTAAGCTGCTGCAAAAGAGTTCTTCAAAGTGATTATGCCAATTCACACTCCCACCAGAAGTGTACGAGTTCCAGTTGATCTATATGCTTTCCAGCTTTCGCCGTTGCCTGCCTTTTTAGTTTTAGCCTTTCTGATGGGGGTGTAGAGGTATCACATTTTGGTTGTAATGTGCATTTCTCCTGATGACTAATGAAAAGGTGCTCAACTTCGTTATCATCAGGGAAATATTAGGAGCTTTTTCTGCAAGAAAATACATTACAATTTGAATTATTTTTACAAAGAATGCATGATTCTGTTGCAAAGGTCAAAGCCCTTGGAAGGGGTGGGTGTGTGTACATGTACATGTGTATGCTTGTATGTGCATAAGGGTATGTTTGGTATGTATATACTTGTGTTTTACTGGTTAATGGAGACTTCTGGTTAACAGAGACTTTTCCACATCAGCCAGACAACCTTGAACAGGAAACGTGCAAGACTTAGAATCTCAGCACGAGAACCATGGTTCCCAGTTGGGGAGCAGGCCTCCAGTAATCTTCCTACCTGCTTCTCCTCCAAGGACACGTATTTGGAGGGGCTGACCCAGAACTGCTTAGGAATTAAGAGCTGGAATTTGTTCTCTGTTTCAGAGACAGCCTTTCCCCCACTGCTTCGGGACAGCCGAGGGTCAGTGGATATGCAGTAATCTTTGATGTCCCAGATCTAGGTACAAAATATGGGTTAGTGGTCCAGCACCTCTCAATCTTGACCCCAACCCCAACCCCAACTCATGCTATATGCTCCTCCCAGACCACTCCTCTTCACCTTGGGGATGGATCTTACTCATCCCTCTGAGACACGCAGACTCTCGGAGACAGAGGGGTCTTAGAGACCATTTCTGAGTTAGCAGGCAGAAAAGGTGTAGCTGGCCCAAGAACAAGATGCTTCTGCCTCGTGTCTCATCACAAAGCACAAAATCAGTTCCTGAGATAGCTGATCACAGATTGGATGCGTGGCTGGGGATGAGGGACTTGTAAGCAGAGAACAACGGAGCATGGTATTCACTAGGAAGGCTTTTTGGATGAGTCTTTCAAGCCAGCCAAAAACAAAAACAAAGCAGCTTCTTGCTCATTTCGCTGAGCACACCAGAGCATGAGAGAGCTTCCAAGGTGATCCGCCCTACTCCCCACTGTTTCACAAATGAAACCAGTGCCCAGAGGAAGAGAGGCTAGGCAAGGGCCACATGTCACAAAGGGGTGGCCGGAAGCTTGACTACACCAGCCCCTCAATCTTGGTGCCGGTTCTTCCTCACCTTAATGCGTCCTCTGCAATCCCCCGTGACAAGAATCCAGTCATGTTCGTCAGTGGCCATGGCGCCCACAACCACATCTCCTGTGTCTTGGAAATCCACAGGGAACTTCCCCAGCAGGCCTCCATTCCCATGAACGGACCAGGCGTAGATGTAGCCATCAATGCAGCTGCTCAGCAGGGCAGCCGTGTGTGGCAGGCGAGGTCTGGTTTGCAGGAAGAGGATCTGTGCAAGAGAGGCCCAGCTCAGTAGGGCTGTGAGAGGCTCAGCCCAGCTGCTGTAACACTCTAAGGGACCCAGAGTAAGCCACCACACTCATCTGATCCTCAATCTCCTTGATACCCAGTAAGATGGTGACGGTGACGCCACCCTTCCGAACTAGCTGGTGAGGAGCAATATTTTGCTGGAATACAAGCTCCTTAATGGCAGAGATTTATGTGATTTTTCATTCGCTGCTTATCCTCAGCAACTTGAATAGTGCCTGACACATAGTAAACCAAACCCATGCCTGTGGCCGTCGAGTCAATTCTGACTCATGACACCATGTGTTAGAGTAAAACTGCCCCATAGGGTTCTCTTGGCTATAATCTTTACAGAAGCAGGTTGCCAGGCCTTTCTCCCATGGCACCAATGGGTGAGCTCAACTCGCCAACCTTTAGATTAGCAGCTCATGGCATACCGATTGCGCTACCAAGGGACTTTTTTTTCTGACAAACGAAAAAAAATAAAACCAAACCCATTGCCATCAAGTTGATTCCGACTCGTAGCAACCCTATTAGGACAGAGTAGAACTGCCCCATATGGTTTCCAAGAAGCACCTGGTGGATTCAAACTTCGACCTTTTGGTTAGCAGCCGTGGCACTTAACCACTACACCACCAAGGTTTCCTTCTGACATATAGTAGGTGATAAATAAATGTTTCTTGAATAAATAAAAGAGCACATACAAATTTAATTTGCCGTAAGTCTCAAATAATATTTTTTTAAGACCTTTTACTCAACTCAAAGTGATCTGGAGGACAAACTCATTTCCTTCATAGCTATCTGTAGCAAAATGTCCATATTTTCCAGCCAATAAGACAAGAAAGCATTTTAACCAAATTCTCATTTAAGTCTTGTTTTGATCAAGTCCTTTGCCAGTTCTCACCTCTGCTCACTTTTTACCCTATGTGTGTCACCCCTGTGGTCCTGGGAGGCCACATGGGAAGTTGGTCTCTGTGGTCAGCCTGAGAAAAGAGTTGTGTGCTAGGCCCTGCATGAGGCTGAGAGTATAGCCAGGTTGTGGAGAAGCCAGGCCAGGAAGAAGAAATTGGAAGCCTCCCTG
This sequence comes from Loxodonta africana, assembly GCF_030014295.1. Classification (NCBI taxonomy): domain Eukaryota; kingdom Metazoa; phylum Chordata; class Mammalia; order Proboscidea; family Elephantidae; genus Loxodonta; species Loxodonta africana. The sequence continues at coordinate 32,118,161 of NC_087365.1, read as the reverse complement.
ACTGCTGCTAACTCAGTACTTTACAGTGTAGGGGCTTATATGTCCCTGAAACATGCCGCCAAAAAAAAAAAATTCTCAATTACCCTTATTTCACAGAGGTCCAAAATAAGATGCTCAACCTGCTTTTGGTTGGCCCAGTGCCAGGGTCACAAAACCAGGAGCCCCTAAACCAATGACAAAGGGCAAGCATTTCCCCACTTTACACAAGTATGAAGAAGTTAGAATCACCCACAGAACCCAAATACACAGAAAGAATCACCAAAAAACCTAGAGGAGGCCTCATGTGAAGCTATTAAAAAGAATGGGATAGATCGGTCTGAGCACCCTGAGAGAAAAAGTTGTTCACAATATATCGCTAAGTTAAAAAAAAAAAAAAAGTGGGAGGGAGGAAGGCAGGGGGTCAAGCAGCTGCACAAAGATATCAAATGCTCCCAGGAAAATCACATCAGATAACCAAATGGTGGACAATCACTCAATACTGGGAATCATGGCTTAGCCAAATTGATACACATTTTTGGGGGGACACAATTCAATCTATAACAGTGAGTCTCCGTTAACATCACTGAACATCCTAGATCTCTTAGGTTTGCTTTCTACTTATTTCTCACAGACTTGATGTTGTACAGTATGCAGGATAATATTATTGAGTTTATTCCCTGAAAATATGTTGTACTTGTTGGTCCTTACGACTGCTCGAGTTGTACCATTTTTTGGAGATCTCTCCCAGCTCTTATTTTTCCCCCCATGTATAGAATTGAGTATTTCTTTAAGGTTCTTGCCTTTCCATTTGGAGAACTCCTTTGAATAATACTTGAAGAGCCAGTCAGGTAATGGCAAATTCCCAAACCTTCTGTTTATTTGGGAATATCTTGATTTCTCCCTTGTTTTTGAATGACAACTTTGCTAGGTAAAGAATTCTTGGTTGGCAATTATTTTGGCTCAATATTTTACATATGTTGCTCTACTGTCACCTGGCCTCTAGAGTTTCAGGGAGAAATCCACATTGATTCTTATGGAAGACACTTGGTATATGTTATATATATATATTTTTTTTCTTGCTGGTTTCAAAATTCTCTCGTCTTTGGTTTTTGGGAATTTTATTAGGATGTGGCACGGAGTTGATCTTTTTGTATTTCTTCTAATTGGGGTCCATGTAGCTTCCCGCATTTGCAGGCTTGATTCTCTGTTCAGGTGTGGGAAATTCTCTCTGATTACCTCTTGGAAAATTCTATCTGTGCCTTTATTGTTATCACGGTGCTTTGTAATTTCAATAATTCTAATGTTAGATTTCTTAATTGAATCCAGTATTTCCATTTGGATTTGTTCACTTTGTTCCTTCCTCTTGTTTTTCTTGAGACTTGATAAATTCAGTTATTCTGTCTTCTAGTTCACTTATTATAACTTCTGCCTGGTAGACTCTATTGTTGAGTGTTTCTCTCTTGCTTTTTCTAATTCAGTTGTTTTATATTCTTCAGTTCTAGCAGTTCCGTTTGGGTTTTTTGATGTTTTCAATTTCCTTGGCGAGCCTCTAATTTTGTTCCTCCATTTGTTTTCTGATGCCCGTTATTTTGTTTTCTGTGTACTTTCTGTTTTCTGTAAACATATTTAGCACCACTGTCTGAAATTTTTCTATTTTTTGCATTAATCTGCCCTTCATAGGAGAAATTTCCTCTTTTTCAGGTTCTCCTTTTGATGGGTCCTTCGTCTCTTGTTTTCTATTTTTTGCATTAATCTGCCCTTCATAGGAGAAATTTCCTCTTTTTCAGGTTCTCCTTTTGATGGGTCCTTCGTCTCTTGTGATTTTGTGTTTTACTATTTTTTGTTGAACTTGGGCCATTTTGATATCTTTTTTTTTTTTTTAATAGTTTAAATTCTGTTTTCTGATTTTTGTGGTGAATTTCCTGATCATGCTTGGTTGATTTAGCTCTGCTATATGTTCTCTTATGTCGACAGCACTGGGTTTTTTGGGTATGTTCTCTTAAGAACCACTAGAGGGCAGTCTTATCCTTAGGGGTTTTTGTAGCACTGATTCGTGAGTTCTGGGTGCTTGGCCTCTGGAGTTCAATATGCGTGCGTGGGGGATTTTCACTCGCCGCAGACACTAATGTAAGCAGTAGTGTTTGGCTTTCCCATGGCAAAAGTGGGGAGCACTCTATGCCCTTCCCTTATGGGCACCCCTGAACATGCTTTCCCATGGTATCTCACTGTGAGCACAGAGACAGCCATTTCTCTCCATGCTGCCTGTCTGAAGTATGCATCTATAGGTGCCTTTTCAGCTCCTCCTGGTCCTACTGCCTGTCCAGCTCATGTCGGTAAAATTCAACAGCATTCTCTCTCAGCACCATGATCTCCCTTCACTCCTCCCGAATGCATGGCTCATGAACTCCCCCAGCCTATCTGCATAGCCTTAAAAATAGGGCTACAGCTTCCTCAGTTTAGCTCCCATTCTATGTTCTTTTTTCAGGGTGTTGCCTGACCTCATTCCAAAATGGCCATAGTGAGAAAGTGCTCCAGATTCTAGCAGGTAGATTCTCCCAGCTTCTGTGTCACCCCCACTCCTTCTCTCCCGTTTCTAGACTCATCTCGACTCTCCCACACCTCAGCTGCCATCCAGAGTTCTGAGATCTCAGTCTGTGTTTGTTTTTATTCGTTGTTCAGTGGGTCAGTTACTGGGGGATAAATGGGAATAACCGCGCACTTTGTCATTTAGCCCCATCTCTCAAGGGTAAAATACTTAACTTTACAGTGGAGAAGACTGGAAGAAAACACCATTTCCTGGCTCCAGTTTCAGGAAATGTAAATGAATGTCCTCTCTAAGCCCAAGAAGCCACTTCAGGAAGAGGGATGGGCGTGAAAGCAGAGCCACCAGGAAGACTGGAGGCAGATGAATAATGTTTGGTACACATGGTCAGTCAGAGCAGTTGAAATTCTTGCTTGTGATTACAGGGATGTACAAGACGGTCACCCTGGGTCCCCAGCTGCCTAGACTGGACTAGCTCTCCCTGCGCCACATCTGGGACTTTTCCGGAAGCACATCACGTGGTGCAGCACAAACACCCACCTCCACTCCACACCGCACCATCCAACCTGCTACCTCTGCTTCCCAAGCCAGTAAAGTAACATCAGATTCGTGAATTTAAAGGGATGGGGTCTGCTGGCAACTCTGCCTTCCAGAACCAGTCTTTCAATCTATTCACACAAGTACTTAAAAATGTATGTACAAGGCTGTACAATGCAGATTGGAACACAACTACACGCCTGTCAATATGAGATTGGCTTAATCATTTCTGACATCCAAATTATGGGGTGCTATGGTGGCGCGCAGTGGTTAAGAGCTCAGCTGCTAACCAAAAGGTCAGCAGTTCAAATCCACCAGCTACTCCTTGCAAACCCTATGGGGCAGTTCTACTCTGTCCTATTGGGTCGCTATGAGTCAGAATCAACTTGATGGCAACGGGGTTGGTTTTTTTAAATGCAGTTGTTAGAGGCCCTGGGTAACACAAGCAGTTAATATGCTGGGCTGCTAACTGAAAGGTTGGAGGTTTGAGTCCACCTAGAATCACCTCAGAAGAAAAGCTTGGCCATCTATTTCTGAGAAGCAGCCATAGACAACCCTATGGAGCAAGTCCTACTCTGACATACAAAGGATCACCATGAGTCGGTATAGACTTGACAGCAACCGGTACTGGCATGCAATTAGTAAGAAGTATATAATAACTTACCAAAGAATAGATAAATCTAAATTATTGGTACAAAACACCAGTAACTTAATCTATGATATATTATTAAGTTAAAAAAAATAATAAAAGCGAATGGCACAACATCACATAATTTTATATCACAGGTCTAAAAAAAATACAAAAGGCTAAAGCTAGTCTCGGCAGTAGCTACTGTTGGACTGTGGGGAGCGGCGGGGTGGAATGAAATGTGGAGGACTTATTTTTTGTCTTATACACTTTTATTCTTTTTCATCATTTAGTATGTATTACTTTTAAATTTTTTAAGGTTTCTTTTAATTAAACAGAGGAAAAAACACTCAGAAACTGGACGAGAAAATATCCAGCCACTTCAGGCTTTCTACCCCACCACCACAGGACACAGTCCCAATTCCCTGGAGCTAGGTATTGGGGCAGCCCTGCCACCTAACAAAACTATATTTTCAGGAGGGAGAGTAAGTATTACAGTAAGCAGCATCCAGGGTCAGAAAGAAGACAAGTACAGGAGAAAGACAGAAGGATAGGTATAAACCAATTCCCACTTGCATGTCACACAAAATACTTCCCCCCACCCCCACATGGTAACAGAGGGCATTTTAGCTGTGGATCCTAGAAATGCCACCTCTCCTACCTCCCAGCCCAACCTACCAAATAGGAGGTGACACTGCTCACCTCCCTAGACAGCGCCTGCCCTCCCAACTCTCAGGGGGCTGCCCCAGACACAGCAGACCTGAGACCCAAATTCTGAGGGGCACCATCATCTCTACCACACCTCCAGGGTCTCTAGGGGGAGTCAGGCTGGGTACCTAGCCCAGGCCCCCCCAGGCTCAAGGACACAGTGTTTCCCAGCCCCATCCTGACTGCTCACTCGTGGCTCTCATCCCAGACCCTGGCTGAACACGGCTAACCTTCTCCACAGATGTATTGGTAGGTACCATCTTCTTCCGGGGTTCCGTTTTTCTCTTTTCAGTCTCTCCGGAAAATAGCTGTTTATCATGAAAGACTTTTGGTTTCCTGGAGCTGTCAGCACTGACAGGTTTCTGGAAAGCAAAATGGACCCCCCCGCCCAGGTCATTATCAGGTGTCTCTCCACCTCAAGGGGGAACAGAAATCAGAAGCAGACAGTGAAAGGGGAGCTACCCCGCAGCCTAGTTGGCAGATGCATCACCCTGTGGAAAGTACAGTTGGTGTCTAGTGGATCCTGGGCCTGAAAACGCTTGGATGCTGGAAAGTCTCCATGTCAGGTTACCAGCACTTCTGCTATCTAGGGCAGAGCCTTGGGTTTGCCTTTGAGGAAGATCCTTCCTTTGTCCTAGAAGAGGCCACCCTGGTTAAAGGTGGGGATAAAAGGGTATATATATACCTGTGGGGTGAAGAATTACTATTCCCACAAAATTTGGTCATTGTCCTTAGTTCCTAAGAGGTAACCTCCAAACCCTGAAATTTCCTGAGTGACTGGGGTGGTTTGGTTTTGTTCTCCTATGACATCGGACAAGTTATACTAATGAGGTAACTCTTGGGTGGGGGCTGGCCATCCTAGGAAGATGCACTATGTGATAAAAGCCCAACTTCTTGGAGAGCGGGGGGAAGAAACTGGAGATTGAGTTCAACCACATGGGCAATCATTGCCTACATAATGAGACCCCCCACCAAAAAAAAACCTCTGGACACTGAAGCGCAGGTGAACTTCCTGCTTGGTGACAGACTGGGATGCACAGAAGGGTGATGCATCTTTAGGGAGACAGAAGTTCCACACTGGGACCCTCTCAGCTCTTTCCTATGCATCTCTTCTTTTGTATCCTTAATATGATAAAACCGTGATCATAAGTAGAGCACTTTCCTGAGTTCTGTAAGTCATTCTAGCAAATTATCAAACTCAGGGATGTAGTGGAAATCCCTAAATCTGTAGCCAGCAGGGTATAAGTGTGGGTGTTCTGGGGACCCCTGAATTTTTAGTTGGTGTCTGAAGTCTTGGGCAGCCTTGGCGTAATCATTTACGGTACATCCAAATTATGTCTAGAGGACTTTGAATGCAATGACATGTCTCTGATGATTCAGACTAAGACGGTATGAGTGTCTTGTGGAAAAAGTGTTTTTTTTTTTTTTACAGTCATGTAAATTCTGTGCATGTTACAGCAGAATTATGTCCTAGCGGGTCATGCTGGATCTAGGTCTAGACGGCCCAATGCCTGTCAATGACTGTGTTTTGAGAAAGTAAGAGTTTTCTCATTCAAGCCTTAACTCCCAGGCGTGGGAATCAGGCTTCGATTGCAGAAACAATCCATCTGGCTCCTCCACAGCCCAGACAAGGGGTACTCAGAATTGGGTTGCCAAAGGTCTGAGGCCAAGCCATCCCCTGTGAGAAGGGAGAGGGTTGCTCACCCTTGGGATGCAAGTTCAATCACCCTTGGAAGGGTTAATCCTGGGGCAGAAATGAGGACTCCAGAGGAGGAGGAAAGTAGCCTGCCTTTTCTGGGCCTCAGGCCACTGGAGCCTAGTCTCCAGGGAGGTGAGGCTTGTTGGGGGAAGGTGGGCAGGTCCCTGCAGCTCTTCTCTGCACCTGGGTGGGCAGGGCCAGAGCCAAATGATTTGAGCTTGAGGATGGAGAAAGTAATACAGGATCGAATATCCAATTTTAAGTTCTCTGGGTTGTGTTCCCTTCTGGTTCTGCCCAAGCTTTCAGACTTGGTATCAGCGGTGCTCTTGGAAGGCACCATGCCCAGACTCAAGGCAGCAGAGAAGGTTAGGTACAGTGGCAGCTGCTGCCGTCACCACTGTTGGGCCCAAAATAGGGAGGTACCCTGCCAGGGGCTGTAGTGCTCAAAATAAGTGAGTTGACTGACCTGAAGGCACTCTGGAAAAAGTACATTCAAATAAGAAAACAAACACACATGTTTGACCAGGGTGGCCACCTGGTCTGACCCTCACTCCCACCTGTGGGGGCCTGTGTCTATCATGCTGCTTTTCTCTCAAGTGTCTCATCGCCGGAGGGGCCGATGTCAGGCTCCACCGCAGGATGGCATTGCCCACAGTCCTGCCAATGTGCTGTGGGGAGGCCTTGTATGCCCACTGCTGCTGCTCCACACAGGGCTTGCTGGCCCTGTAGTTCTCAGAAGGGCAGTCGTCCGTTCCCTGCACCTGCACCAGGGAGAAAGCAGCCCCTGAGGTGTTGTAATGCCCCAGAGGGAACTGGGGGCCTCCCTGGTCTGGGATGGTTAGAATGACAACATCATGGATCCTTCCAACCATCCTAGGGCTTGCTTCCCAGAAACTGGGCTTTCTTAAAGTACCCACAGGCAGGGTGCTGCTCCCGGGAAGAACTCTCTCCTCACCTGTAAAATGCATGGTGGTTGTTTTCTATCTTAAGGGAAGCTCCAAAGGGTAAAACAGATCAAAGCTGATCTGCTTGTATGGGGGAAGCCCCACCCACCAGAACCTCCCCTGACCCTTACAGTAGCCACCAAGCATCTCCACCCAACACTGTCGGAAAACCACTGGATGAGGTGACCCCAAGGTCCCTTCCAGCTGTAATCTGCTAAGATTCAGTAATTCAGAGACCACACTGAAAGGTTGGCAGTTCAAACCCACCAGCAGCTCTACGGTAGAAAGATGTAGCAGTCTGCCCCCATAAAGATTACAGCCTTGGAAACCCTACGGGGCAGTTCTACTCTGTCCTATAGGGTCACTATGAGTAGGAATCAACTCGACGGCAATGGGTTTGGTGGGTTTTTACCATGAGCCCAGTGAGCAATAATGGTTAATAGTGGTAAAATGAAATGAAGCATCTTCTAAACCTGTTGCCCTTGAGTCAATTCTGACTCACAGTGATTCTATAGGACAGAGTAGAAACTGCCGCATAGAGCTTCCAAGGAGTTGCTGGTGGATTCAAACTGCTGACCTCTTGGTTAGCAGCTGAATGCTTAACCATTGTGCCAGCGTGGCTCCGAACCATCTTCTAGGAAGGTGTAATCTACTAAAGAGGACAGGACTAACACATTGGACTTCCTGGATTTGGATTCTGGTCCTACCACTTCTTGGTTGTATGACCTTAGGCAAGGTACTTAACCTCTCTCTGCCTCAGTTTCCTCATCTGTTCAAATGATGATAATTATAGAACCTACCACACAGAGTTGCTGTGAGGCTTAACCATATTGTACACATAAAGCAGACAGACAGTGTGCAAGAAGTCAACATATTTTAGTTGTGATTGGTGTTCTTGTTATTACTAACTAAAAACAGAAAATAATTCCTTAAAGCCCTCCAGCCTCCCCCAAGAAAATCTCTTTCCTGTCAGAGTTATCTGCTTCCTCACTCATGCCCGCACAGCACTAAGGACTCACATCTACTACCATTGTTATTTTGTTGTTGTTGTTAGATGTTGTCGAGTCGATTCTGACTCATAGTGACCCTATGTACAACAGAACAAAACACTGCCCAGTCCTGTGCCATCCTCACAATCATTGTTACGCTTGAGCCCACTGCTGCAGCCACTGTGTCAATTCATCTTGTTGAGGGTCTTCCTCTCTTTTGCTGACCCTCTACTGTCCACGTTCCTATTATTAGTGGATGTTTACAACTGTTTCTTCTCATTTTGAGTTGTGCCACATCAGCAAATGACGGTCCCAAAAGCTTGGCTCCATCTACATCATTAAGGTCGACTCTGCTTTGAGGAAGCAGCTCTTCCCCAGTTCTATTTTGAGGGCCTTCCAACCTGAGGGGCTCATCTTCTGGCGCTATATCAGACAATGTTCCACTGCTATTCATAAGGTTTCACGGGCTAATTTTTTTCAGAAGTAGGCCACCAGGTCCTTCTTCCTAGCCTGTCTTAGTCTGGAAGCTCAGCTGAAACTTGTCCACCATGGGTGACCCTGCTGGTATTTGAATACCGGTGGCATAGCTTCCAGCATCACAGCAACACACGAGCCCCCATAGTATGAGAAACCGAGAAATGCGTGGGGGTATTTTGTTGTTAGCTGCCACCAAGTCAGTCTCCAACTTATGGCAACCCTGTGCGCAATGGAAAGATATGCTGCCCAGTCCTGCACCACCCCCAGGATCAGCTGCAGATGAGACTGCTGTGATCCATAGTTTTCACTGATTTTCAGAAATAGATCGTCAGGCCTTTCTTCCTAGTCCATCTTAGCTGGAAGCTCCGCTAAAACTTGTTCAGCATCATAACAACATGCAAGCCTCCACTAACAGGTGGATGGTTGCTGTGAGGAGGTGTGTAAGCCAGGAATTGAACCCGGATGTCCCACATAGAAGGTGAGAATACTACCACTGAACCTGCCCTCACCTACTGCCATTACTGCATGCTAAGTACTGTCTCCTCCAGGGACTCAATTACACCCATTCTTCACTTATCTACATGGTTAAGTTCCAAAGCTCAGGTCATTATGCAAAAACTGGCATTACGCAAAAATGGGAGATGACCACATCAGATCACAAAATATTATGTGGGGCCATCAATTGGTCTCAACCCACCTGAAGCAAAGGAAGATGAAGAACACCAAAAACACAAGGTAATTATGAGCCCAAGAGACAGAAAGGGCCAAATAAACCAGAGACTACATCAGCCTGAGACCAGAAGAACTAGATGGTTCCCAGCTACAACCAATGACTGCCATGACAGGTAACACAACAGAGAACCCCTGAGGGTGCAGGACAGCAGTGGGATGCAAACCTCAAATTCTCATAAGAAGACCAGACTTAATGGTCTAAGACTAGAAGGACCCCGGAGATCATGGTCCCCAGACCTTCTGTTAGCCCAAGACAGGAACCATTCCCAAAGCCAACTCTTCAGGCAGGGATCGGACTGGACTATAAGATAGAAAATGATATTGGTGAGGGGTGAGCTTCTTGCATCAAGCAGACACATGAGACTATGTGGGCAGCTCCTGTCTGGAGGGGAGTTGAGAAGGCAGAGGGGGGTCAGAAGCTGGCTGAATGGACATGAAAATAGAGGGTGGAGAGAAGGAGTATGCTGTCCCATTAGGGGGAGAGAAACTAGGAGTATATAGCAAGGTGTATATAAATTTTTGTATGAGAGACTGACTTGATTTGTAAACTTAAAGCACAATAATTTTTTTTTTTTTAATTATGTGGGACATATATATCCCTCTGGACCCAAGAAGTGAAAAATGAGGTGGGCACTGTTTATCCCACTGGTCATGAAAGGGTTACTGCCAGACTTATGTCATTAATGCACAAAATAGTCGGATAGCAGATTTTTTTTTACTATTGTAGTAAATGCTGGATAACAAGACAGTCGATAAGTGAAGAGCAGGTATATATGAGGGTAGGGTTCGCAAATATCAGGGTCCTCTATATCCCTCTAATGCTAGCCCAGATTCTGTCTCCCTGTAACACTAGGGGCTCAGCAGGAACACAGTGGTCGAAGGCCTTGATGAGGGACAAGGAATAGTCTGTGTTCTTTTAAAGGGAGAAGGAAACTTTCCGCATGGACAGAGTTCGGGCTGGTGCCCACCTCCCAACTTCAGATAGAATAGAACCCCCAGCTCCCTCCAGAAAAAGCCCTCACCATCTCTTCTATTTCCTGGGGTTCTTTCTACCCCCTGCTCTATGTGATTCTGGCCCACAGCTGAGAAAAAGGTAAGAGGAGAACATACTCCTGTTGACCATACCTTCTTGGGTGGCAAAGGCAAAGGGCTCTCAGCGGCATTGAACTTCAAGATGGGCTTGAACCAGTTGACGTTCCAGAAGAGGATGTCCCCATTGTAGGAGGAGGTCCCGAGGAACTGGTTCTGGTACCTGGCCATGCTCAGGACATCCTCCGTGTGGAAGGTCTGCCAATGGTGGCACACAAGCACCGGCCTGGTCTTATGGAACCTGTGCACATGGTCAGAGGCAGGAGGGCTGAGAGCTCAGCCTTTAATGGTCTGCTGGGGGGATCACCAAGGCCATCAGGATTCTGGGATTGGACTCAGATGAGGATACCCTTAGGTGTCAGAGCAGGGGTGAAGCCCTGCCTTGCTGACCTCACTAAGCACCTGCGAGATGCCTACTATAAAGGCCCTGTCTGAAGACCTTTATATAACCTAATCTTATAGGTAATGAACCTTAATCTACCCGAGATGCCTGAGTAAGGATTAAGGTCTAAAGAAAGGGAAACCACGGCCTAAAGGGGACGGGCCCTTGCACATGTTGTCTCCTCTGCCTGGAAATGCTGGTCACATCCCTTCACTGCTCCACCAAGATCTCCCCCTGCAGACCCTTCACTTTTCTGACCACCCCCGCAAGACAAAACAAGGTTCCCCTCCCTTCTCAATAGAAACCTATACTTTTTTTTCCAGAGCACTCAACATACTTCGTAATTATAAATGAAATTTATTTGACTAGTGTCTGCCTTCCCCACTGAACTATTAAGATCCAGAAGGACAGAGACTCCGTAATTCTTGTTTATATCCATGCCCAGCATCTAGCACAAAGCTTGAACTTATTATCCTCAATGAATGATGAATGGATGAGCAGATGGAACAATGGACATTACAGTTCACAATGGACATTACCCACTACTAATTCCCTGCTTGGAGTTCCAGCCACCAGGAAAGCTAGGGATAGAGGAACCCCTCTGGAATAAAGAGAGAACATACACCCTACTTACCTCATAAAAGTGATTCTCTTACTCCATCCTGTCACGTAGAACACTTGGCTCATATGGATAATCCCACTAATCTGTTGAAGATGAAAGAAAGCAGTCAGAATACTCAATGATGATAAGAATTCCTCTAATTGATACCATCGTATATTTTTCAGAGGGTTCTTCCATCCCATTATCTCATGGACACTGATGTACTTAGATGAGGCAGCTAGACTAAGTATCCAAGTCCATTTTATAGAGGATAAAACTGGGGAACAGATCTGGCTAAAGTCAAATGGCTACTCAGTGGTAGGAATCCAGACCACTACTCAATCCCTGGCTTCTTGGTCAAGTTCTCCTTGTGAGTTGAGTAAAGAACTGTGTCATAGAGGTCAAGGTAATAGGTCAAGTCCCAAAGTGGGGTGGTTGGCTTTGCTCTAGGCCACACCCATAACCCTGTCAGGCATTTCCCAAATAGGGATGAATATGGGTAGACAGGCAATCCAAAATTCCAGTCTCATGGGTTAAGAAGTGTTATATAATTAAAGAGTAAGAGTAACTAAGCTTTGTGGAAAGCTTACTAAGTATAGGCACCGTTACTCACTACCTTCATTCTGTGCATGAGGACACAGGCTCAGGGAGGTTTGCAGCCAGGCAGTCTGACTCCAGAGCCTGCACTCTTTGAGAACTATGCTTGCATGGCCTTCAGGAAGGTACAAGATAGTGCATCCCAGGGCCATGGGAGTTGTGCTTTGCTGCTCAAGAGGCCCTCCCTGGCTCCTGCTGACGTATCAGACTGACCTCCAGCTGGTCCGTTTTGGGGAAGGTCCGCAGGCACTCGCCATTGTTGTAGTTCCACATCTTAATTGTGCCATCACGCAACCCCGTGAGCAGGCACCGCTCGGACTCGTCCAGGGCCATGGCGGTCAGCTCCACGTGACGGGCATTCACCACAGAGAACTCCATCATATTCCTGCCTGTCATGACCTCCCACACACTCACCATGCCCTTCAGGCTGCCACTCACCACCTGTGGGGGAGCACATACGACTGGGGGCTCCCAGAGAGGATAGCAGCCCCTCTCCAAGGGTGGCCTCCAGCGTCTCCCCTCCCTCCCCTCCCCTCCTGCTGCAGGATAAGTCACTCTTGAAAACAAGCCTTCCTCTGCATCATGGGCAGTGCAAACTTGCGCTGCTTTTTTAGAAGGAACCATTTGGTGAAAGTCCCCTTTCACTGCAAAATGGCACTTATCAGAATCTCTCCAGAGAATGTAATCCCTGATTTGGCAAAGACGCTTACTACAGCGTCATTCATTGTGGCCAAAAAAAGAAAAAAGAAATGAGCTACCCCCAAGGCAGAGCTTTGCAGGGGAATGTTGAGATGGCCCCTCCACCCAATGACCCATTTTGCTGCTGTTGTTGCTATTCCAGACCAGCCTTCCTGCTGAGAACATCTAGAAAGGCTATGAAAAATATTTTTTTTTAAACTTGTTGACAGCATTGAAGAGCTCCAAGGCAGTGAGGGATGGTGGTGCCAGGAGCCAGAATGGGAGATAAGCCCAGAGAAGTAACTCCGGCCTCATGGGGCCAAAGGCTGCCCTGCCCAGAGCCCAGGCCACAAAAAGGGTCCTGATGGGAGTAGGCCGAGGCCCTAGCAGTCCCTTTCTGTTCCCACACCTGGGGAACAATTCTGTGTACCTGGCTGTCCTGCGCAACTCAGAGATCTGTACTCAGGACCAGGGTGCTGCCCGGCCTCCCTCCTCCTTTCCCACAATGGACTAAGCCGAACTATGGCTTCTCTGGAAGACGGTGCTTAGGAGCAGCACCCACACTGGGACCTCGCAGGGCACCTCACATTACCAGTGTTCAATCTCACAGGGCTTCTGAAGATGGCTCCCTGTTTAGAATTAACCTACGGCAGTCAGCCGAGGGCAGTTGTGCCCAGTGTCACCCGGCACTCCCGCCAGCCTCAGAGGTGAGCCCTGGCCCACTCACCTGTTTAAAGGTCTTGCTGTAGAGGACAGCACACAGCGGGGATCTGTGAGTTGTGGTCTTCTCCCCTGTTTTCTCAGGCCCCTGGGACTCCAAGTACCCATTTAAGATTCCAATCTGCAGGTAAGGAAGGCAGACAGCTGGGCAGAGAAGGTCTCTGCCTCAGTGGCCAGCTCCAGGGAGAAACTTCTAATACCTCAAGACATCAAGATGTCCTGACTGCACATAGACCTGCTGACACCCCTCACCCCTACTCCCTAACTGTACTCCCTGGGGTTGAGCCTCCCAAACCATAGTGTTCCTAGAACCCCAAGTCCAAGTCTAGCCCAAGGTCCCTCTCACTTTATGACTTCTTAGAAGCTTAATGCCTCAGTGAAGTGTTCTCCTCCTCCAGGAAGCCTTCCCTGACCACCCCACCCCAGGCTAGGCTGACGATTCTTTGTGTTCCCTAAAGCATACAACTCTATCAAAACATTTAGTACTTTCTACTAAAATTATCTGTTCTTTTTCTACCCTGTAAATTCCTTGAGAGATGGGACAGTGTCTAATATATTCTCAGCTTCTGTCAAAGAGCAGGGGGTTGATAAAGTTTAATGACCTAAAATAAACTTCAAAGGCCGATTTAATTCAAGCAATGCTGGCCATCAGCCTGGCACTCAGTAAAGAGATGAAGTCCACCCCCAGCCCCACTTCTCAACAACTGTCATCTGCAGGAGAGCCAGCCAAGTGCACGAGGACTGTGTCTGTGCTGCTGCCAGGACGGCCTTCCAGCAGACCGTATGAGGGTCAGGGTGGTCTTCACGTGGACACCAGCTAAGTCATAGCTCACAGAGGGTCATCATGTCATTTTTCTCCAGGCTCTCTCTTTAGAAGAGGCTGCTCAGGTGTGGCCTCTGCCTCCTGGAGTTCACGATTTAGCAGGAAAGACAGTCATGTAATGGTGATAATACAGAGTAATAAGGGCGGTGATCCAGGGAAGTCACAGGACCAAGGAAGCACGGAGGAGGGGCTCCTAACTCAGCCTGGGGGCCAGTGTGGGCTTCTGGGAGGACAGCCTGAAGCATATGTAGGCAGGAAAATGGGCAGAGAGCAGCAGCCACAGCACAGGGGTGACAGGCAAGGGGCCTACACGTAGTCTTTCAGGAAATCACAAGAGATGAGAGCGTCAGGGGCCAGGTAATGGAGTCCAGCAGCTTCATCCCAATGGCAGTGAAGAGTATTCTTAGGACAGGCAGATGTCACCCTCCCTTGGGGGCCCTATGAGACATCAGAACCCAGCCACTGCAGCCACCTCTATACTCTGCGGCCATGACCCACCATCCTCCAGGGGCAACACTCACTGAATAGGTGCTGCAGACGAGCGTGTCGTCCTTGTGGAAGTAGGCACTGGTGATGGGGCAGTTCCCCAGGGCAAAGAGCTTCCCGCAGAAGGACTGGAGGCACACGTAGTCCTGCATGTCCCACACACGGATATTCTAGGGGTGCAAAACAGGCAAAGAGGCCGAGGGTGGACCTGGGGGATGCAGCTGGCACTTGAGCCCTTGTGAACACTCCCTGCAAGCAGGGCCAGGTGCACACAGTCCAAGCCTCTCCTAAGGCACATCCTCTGTGCTCAGTGTCTCCCAGCAACAGAGATGCCATTCTTACTGCTCAGACGAGGAAACCCAGGCACACAGTGAGTGGGTGGCAGAGCACAGCGTCCCCTGCAGAGCCTTCACTCATGGCCCCTACCCTGCACGAGCAGCTGACCATTGAGGCCCGGAGGCAGCATCTCCCCCCTCCCCCACCAGGTCCTCACTTGCGGCAGCCACACCCCAGCCCAGCCTCAGTGAGGCAAAGCCAGCCTGAGACACAAAGACAGTGGCAACCAACATAGTAGCCATAAAGGCCTGCTTGTACCAAGAGTAGCCCCTCACACTCACTCTGGGTTCAGAAACTCCCTAGAGACCCAGTGGAAGTCTGTTCCAGGACCTTCATTGCTCAGAGGCATCACAGTGTGCTGGAAAGAACATGGACTTTGGATTGACCAGACTCTGGCCCACATCCTAGCTCTGCCAATTCCTCGCTGACCATGAGGATTTCAGCAAATCCTTCCTGTCTCCCACCCCTCCAGCCTCCGCTCCTTCACCACAGGTGGTGACGCCCAGCTCACAGGGCTGCAGTGAGAACTCCATAGAAGAGCACAAGTGAAGAGGTGGCCCCAAGGCCCCTCGTAATTCTCAACCTACTGAGTCCCTGAAAACGCAAGCCTGCCCACCTGGAACCCCTGGCCCGTATCCCCACTCTGGCTGAGATACCCTCAGCAGTCTGGCAGGTGGGGCACTACCCTGAACCAGTAGCCACAGAGGAGCAAAGTGACAGAGGCCCTAAGCAGGGGAGTTGAGGGGGGCTGGAGAAACGTGATGGGCAGGCAGCCCATGAGGGGTCGCTAGAAGCAGAGCTGAGAGGTGCAAGTCTGGGTCTGGGAAACGGGGCGTGCAGGGAGCAGTTCGCATGCATTACACACCTACAACGTTCCCAACCCTGCACGGCTCTCTTACCTGCCAAGTCTCCCTTAAACCACTCAACAACCCATTCTATGGAAAAGAAGACTGAGGCTCAGGAAAAGGGAGGGCCTTGCCCAGGGCCACAGAGTAAGAAGCCAGGCTGAGCTCGACAGGCACCCAGCTCTGGTTGGCAGCTCAGCCTGGGCTCAGACACCCACAGTCTCCCTCCCAGTGATCTCACCTGAGGCACACCCTCTAGCCCCTTAGCCAGGTGAGGGACCATGGGCAGGGAGCTTACACTGTTCCTCTGGGCCTTGGCTCCTCTCATGGTCAGCTGCCTGACCATGAGGCTGGCTGAGCTAGATTATCACCCTTGGAGCCAGCGTTTTTCCTGAGAAACAGGAATTGGGTGAGGGGAGCCCTGAGGGACACAGTCCATGAGGGCTGCACCTTGTCCTTGGAGATGCTGATGAGGATGCTGTAGTTCGTGTTGCTCACAAGGATGTGCGTCACTGAGGTCTGATGACCCTTCATCAGCCACACAGGCTTTGTCGAGAACAAGGGGTTCCACAGGCGGATGAGGGGGTCATAGCCACCAGTCACTATGGCCAAGAAATGGATATCGGTCAGCAGCAGCCTACACTGAGGACCTTCTCCTGGGGCCAGATCTGGGACCCCAACCAGGCTTTACTGATGGGAGGCGTCACTCTGCTCAATCACTCTGCCCTTCCCACCCCCATCCCCTCCATTGCCACCCCAAACACAGCCTTTTCATCACATCAACCCTGGGACAAGTGAGGCAGGAGGGGAGGTCAGACAAAGGCTGGGTTCTACAGAGCCTTCTCTTGGCTCTGATGACCCCATGTCCCTTGCAGCCCTCACTCCAGCTCCACAGGACCAGCAGCTTCTGGCTGAGGGGAAGATTACTTACCCAGGAAGTTTTTGTCTGGGAAGTAATCGAAGCAAAGAATCCCTCTCCTTAAATTCAGCACAGGTGACCTACAGCATCAAAGGAAAAGGGCTAGATGCGGCAGCCTTAGGGGAGCCTCAGAGATGGATTCTTGGGTAGGCAAGAGCTAGAGGCACGGCCGCCAGAGGCCCGGGGAGAAGTCACCACACTACCCCTCCATGCAAGGAAAGGAGGGGCCCAGAAACGCTGCAGGGCTCACCCTGGGCCAAGTCAGGGCCAAGCGTTCCAGGCAATGCCGCCACTGTGGGTCTCAGCCCCAAAGCCACAGCTCATGGAGGACGCACACACCTCTGGCCTGGAGGTGACAGCAGCCCCAACGCAGGAGCAACTGTTTATATTTGTAAAACATTTTGCATCATTCGAAGGACAAACTTAACTTAATCTTTGTATCCACTCTACTGGGACAGGTGTCCTCCCACTCATGACATCACTAGATAGTAGACAATTACCTTAGGTGAAGGGAAGGACACATAACATAATACAGGGAAGTCAGCACAACTGGACTAAATCAAAAGCTAAGAAGTTTCCTGAACACAACCAAACACTCAAAGGGACAGAGTAGCAGGAGCAGGGGTCTAGGGACCATGGTTTTGGGGGACATCTATGTCAACTGGCATTATAAAGTTTGTTAAGAAAATATTCTGCATCCCACTTTGGTGAGTGGCAACTGGAGTCTTAAGAGCTAGCAAGCAGCCATCTAAGATAAATCAATTGGTCCTAACCCACCTGGAGCAAAGGAGAATGAAGAACACCAAAGACACAAGGAAAATATTAGCCCAAGAGACAAATGGGCCACATAAACCAGAGACTCCATCAGCCTGAGAGCAGAAGAACTAGATGGTGCCCGGCTACTAGCAATGACTGCCCTGACAGGGAACACAATAGAGAGTCCCTGACAGAGCAGGAGAAAAGTAGAGTGCAGAACTCAAATTAACATAAAAAGACCAGACTTAAAGGTCTGACTGAGACTAGAGGAACCCTTGAAGACATGGCCCTAGGACTCTCTGTTAACCCAGAACTAAAACCATTCCCAAAGCCAACTCTTCAAAGATTAGACTGTACCATAAAACATAAAATAATACTCGTGAAGAGTATGCTTCTTAGTTCAAGTAGATATACGAGACTAAGTGGGTAGCTCCTGTCACAGAGGCAGCATGAGAAGATAGAAAGGGACAGGAGCTAGTTGAATGGGCATAGGAAATCCAGGGTGGAAAGGCGGAGTATGCTATCACATTACAGGGATTGAAACTAGGGTCACATAATAATATGTGTATAAATTTTTGTATGAGAAACTAACTTGAGCTGTAAACTTTCACCTAAGGCACAATAAAATAAATTAAAATAAAAAACAACAAGATTTTGCCCAATAAGAATCTGATAACCAAAATATATCTAAAACTTCAACACCTTAACAAAAAGACAAATAACCCAATCATAAAATGGGCAAAGGACTTGAATAGACATTTCACCAAAGAGGACATTCGAATGACCACCAAACATATGAAAAGATGCTCAATGTCATTAGCCATCAGAGAGATGCAAATCAAAACCACAACGAGATACCATTTCACTCCCATTAGGATGGCTAAGAAGTCCTGGTGATGAAGCGGTTAAGAGCTCAGCTGCTAACCAAAAGGTCGGCAGTTCGAATCCACCAGCCACTCCTGGGAAACCCCATGAGGCAGTTCTACTCTGCCCTGTGGGGTTGCTATGAGTTGCAATTCATTCAGTGGCAACGAATTTTAGGATGGCTAAGATAAAAAAAAAAAACTCAAGGAAGCAATAGTCCAAAAGACTAGTGAACCACATGAACCATAGCCCACACAACCCTGAGACCAGATCAACTAGATGGTGCCCGGCTACCACCACCAACCACTCTGACTGGGATCACAATAGAGGGTCCTGGACAGAGGAGGAGAAAATGTAGAACAAAAAATCAAATTCACAAAGAAGACCAGACTTACCTGTGTGACACAGACTGGAGGAAACCCCAAGACTACAGCCCTAACACACCCTTCTGACCTGGAATTGAAGCCATTCCCAGAAGCCACCTTTTATTCAAACAATAGACAGTCCCACAATACAAATAATAACACCCAAGAGGAATGTGCTCAGAACAATCAATTATATGAGATCAAAAGGGCAACATTTGCCCAAAATCAAAGATGAGAAGGTGGAAAGGGGTAGAAAATCTAGATGAAGACAAACAGGGAAACCAGGGCAGGAATGGGGAGAGTGCTGATATATTGTGGGGAAAGAAACCAATGGCATGAAACACTTTATGTACAAACTATCGAATGAGAAACTAATTTGCTCTGTAAACTTTCACCTAAAGTACAATTTAAAAAATTAAAAAAAAAAAAAGAACAGAAAATAACAAAAGTGGCAAAATTGGAACCCTTATCAATTGCTGGTGGCAACATAAAATGGTACAGCCATTGTGTAAAAGAGTGTGGCGGTTACTCAAAAAACTAAAACTAGAACTACCTTGTGACTTAATAAGTCCACTCCTAGGTATATAACCAAAAGACTTAAAAGCAGAGACTCAAACAGAGTATATCACTGTTCACTGCAGTACTATTCACAATAGCCAGGAGGTGGAAACAACCTAAATGCCCATCAACGGATGAATGGATCAACAAAATGTGGTACATACATACAAGGGAATGCTACTCAACCAGGAGAAGAAACCAATACATGCTACAACATGGATGAAGCTTGAACACATTATACTGAGTGAAATAAGTCAATCACAAAAAGACAAATATTGTATGACCTCACTTATATAAATAGACAAAAAAAGGCTATTATAGAGACCAAAGTTTATTAGTGGTTACCAGGGGTAGAATGGAGGGGGAAAGGGGGGAGCTAACAGTGATTAACAGCCGATTATTGTAATTGCTGTCAATAAGCTGTGCACCTGTAAAAAGTTGAACTGGCAAAAGTTGTGCGATAGATATATGTACACCAGCAAAAACAAAAAAGAGTAGTTGCTGAGACTGCTTAAGTCAATCAAAAACCTCATGGGATTTGGTTCCTTGGTTTGGAGGTTTAGGGTCATGGTCTCATGGCACATCCCAGTTAATTGACCTAATAACGTGTTTAGTGCTTCTGTTCTACCTCCTAGTTCGCTGCATAGTGCCTGGAGTCTTAAAAGCTTACAAGTGGCCATCCAAAGCACGACAATTGGTCTCTATTCACCTAGAGCAACAGAGGAAGGAGGAGAGTCAGGAATAAAAGGGGGATATGAAATGCGTGGCTAACTGCCACCATCAACAACTGCCTCCTTTGCCATGAGAGTAGAAGAACTGGATGGTGCCTGGCTACACTACTGAATACACTGATCAAAGATTTTATAGAAGGATCCTGATCAAAAAGGGGAAAATGCAGAACAAAATTTCCAACTCTCATGGACTTCAGACTTTCTGGAGCCATGGTGGCTGTATGAGCCCCTGGAGCTACTGATCCGAGATAATTTTAAAACTTAAACCAAAAAAAAAAAAAAAACCCTGAAGTCTTCTAAACACCAAACAATAGTTTAGCTTAAAAAAAAAAAACTTAACTAGTAATAAATATCTGCCTTGAGCATTATGTTCTTTTAAGAACTATCTATATGGGATCAAAGTGACCATAGCAACTCGAAAGATTAGACAGGAACCTTAGGTGACAGTGAGTTTATGGTAACGGGGGGAACAACTCAGAACAGGAAGGCAAGAGTGGTTGCAGAACACAAAGAACGTAATCAGTGTTACTGAATTGTACAGGTGGAAACAGCTATACTGGTGTAAGCTTTGCTGTGTATATTCTCAAAAACAAAATAAAAATTAAAAAAACATTAAGACTGACAATAAAAGAGATCAACTATTAAGAGTGAGAAAGACGTTTGCAAACAGGCAGTCAGTTCTAGTGAAACGGCTGTGACTGCCACAAAGTGGATATTTGCTTATATGTCATTTACAATCTCAGAATGAAAGAATGGAGTGAGGCTGCTAACCAAAAGGTCGGCAGTTCAAATCCACCAGCTGCTCCTTGGAAACCCTAAGGGACAGTTCTACTCTGTCCTGTGGTCGCTATGAGTCAGAATTGAGTCAACAGCAGTAGGTTTGGTTTGTTTCTTTTTGTTTGTTTTTGGATAAAAGAATGTACACATAGTTTTTTGAAGGTTATACAGTAATACAGAAGAACAGGTCACATGGAATATACAAAATTTCACAGATACAGGTCTTGGGAAAAAGAAACGTTTAGGCTAAACATGTACCATCTGATACTTCAAAGTGAGTAAAGTCCTTGGGAAAAAAGAAGGGAGATTCTTGAGGGATTCATGAGGTTGGTTTGCAGGGATATATTTAATGATAAGACCCAAAAGTCTTGCACCATTGTCCAGGCTTCTGGGGAGTTGTTTAACTGTAGCAACACAAATGAAGAAAAACAGACTCCAAAAGCCAGGGGAAGGGAAGAAGCTCCCACTATGTGACAGTCCCTGTACTGGCCGCTGACTTGGGGGTCCCTGGTTTGCCCCTCACACTCTGAAGAGTGTTCTCAGACACTGAAAGAAGTTAAGGAGCTTGCCCGAGGTCACACAGCTAGCAAAAATGGGGGTGAGAATTCAGACCCAGGGTGGATGTGGCCAGAAGTGAAAGGAGGCTCAGCTGCGCAGATCCAGGAAAGAAAGAAAGCGGCAGAGGGGCTGCGATGACGGGCAGGAGCTCCAGGAAGATCAGGGCCCAGTGCCCCTCCCATGCCCGAGAGCCCCGGAAGCTCTGCGCCTTTGCGCATGCCACCTCCTCCTCTCCACACATCCTGCCCACCAGCAACTTCTACTTAACCTCTCCCTTCAAAACTCAACTCGGGAATATTACTCAGCCATAAAAAGGAATGAAGTCCTGATACATGCTATGACGTGGATGAACCTTAGGCTAAATGAAAAGAAGCCAGACACAAAAGGACAAATATTATTATGAGTCCACATATATGAAATATCTAGAAGAGCCAAATGCACAGAGATGGGAAGTAGATCAGAGGTTACTAGGAGCCAGAGGGAGGGAGGAATGAGGAGTTACTGTTCAGTGAGTACAAAGTCTCTGGGGGAGATGGAAAAGTTTAAAAAAAAAAAAGATAGTGGTAATGGTTGTAAAACATTGTAAATGTAATTAATGTCACTGAATTATATAATTAAAAATGCTTAAAATGGCAAATTTGATGCTATATATATTTTACCACAATAAAAAAAAACAAAACTTAATTCCACCCACCCCCGCCCCCCATTAGAGGGAGTCCCAGCCCTGTAAGGTAGCATGCCCTACGCTGAACTTCTCCCTGATCCCAAATTGCTGTCCCGCCCTCTTAGCCAATGGCACTGCCATTCCCCAGGGGCCTGGGCCAGACACCCGGGTACCGTCTGGATGGCTCCCTCTCCTGCATTACTATCACTCAGCTGGGCCCCAGGTACTCTTTGCCCACTTCCCATCCCACCCTGGCCTCTGCTTAGTACAACCAAAAACCAAACCTGTTGTTGTCAAGTCGATTCCGACTCACAGTGACCCTAGAGGATAGGGCAGAACAGTCCCATAGGGTTTCCAAGGCTGTTAATCTTTACAGAAGCAGACTGCCACACCTTTCTCCTGTGGAGCAGCTGGTGGGTTTGAACCGCTAACCTTTCAGTTAGCAGCCGAGCACTTCAACCACAGTGCCACCAGGGCTCCTTCTGCTTCGTCCAGGCCCCGTCATTTCCGTAACAGCCACCCCACTGCTCTCTCAACCTCCTGTCTTCCTCCCCTTGAATCTGTTCTCCACTCTAGAGCCAGAAGGATTTCTCTAAAAAGCAAAACTTCAAGAACATTTCCAATGCATGTAGTTCATTTATGGTAAAACCAGATACATCCCCCTCCACGTGTATATGTGGGGAGAAATATTCTGGGAGAATGATCACAAAGAGGTCCACAGAGATTATTTCAGGTTGATTCACTTGTTCATTCCATACATATCTGCGGGCTCCTGCTACGTGCCAGGATGACCAGAGGGGTAGATACAATGGCCCTGCCTTCATGGACTTTTCATTCTGGAGGGAAACAGCATAAGCAAGTACATAAACAGAGAGACAGAGAGATGCATATTTACAAATTACGGTGTCCTGTGAGGGAAACAAACAGGTGGCTTGACAGGATAAATGAAGGAGGCGCACTTTCAACAGCCTCTCTGAGGAGGGAACATTAAAGCTGAAGGTGAAAAGGAACCAGCAATGGGAAGAGCTTGGGGCAGGAGGTGGGGTTTCAGACTGAGGGGGCAGCATGTGGCTGGAGCAGGGTGGGCAAGGAGGGAGTGGCATGAGAAGGGGTGGGAAAGGTGGGCAGGGGCCAGACCACATAGCCCTGGCAGAACTGAGGGCAACGAGGAGCCAAAGGACTGTCACGCAGGATCCTGACTGGATCACACTGGCTGATGGCCGCTACGCAGATAAAGGAATGGAAGGCAGCCAAAGGGACATAGCCAGACGGGTAAGAAGATCACGGAGAGGGTTAAGGTGGGAGATGACGGAGGCTTCCACTAGGTGGCGGCAGAAGTGACAGAAGTGGGAGAGGAAGTGGGAGACACTCCCTGTCAGCATCCACTCCACACAGAACCCCCCCAAACCCGCCCCCACCACGCCTCCACTCCCATCCCATAGGTTCACTGCCAGGCTCCAAATGTCTGAAGCACTCAGATCACGCCAGCTGCTGGAAAGCCAGGCCTTCAGATCCCAAATTGCCATGAAGGCTTAGGCTGACTCCAGCAGCAGAGTTGTCTTTGGTATTGCCAAGCCCGAGGCAGAAGCCACACCCTAAAGTCATCTCCCAGAACTGGACACCAGCAGGTGGTCAATGGTGCCACCTGCCGGCCAGTGTGTTGTATTGCATTTGGACAAAAAGGATGTGTGTAGGGGGGTCCAGCCTACCCTCCGCCCAAATCTCAAATATCTCCATCTCCTCCACTCCACTCCAGGCCGCCATCATATGTGGCCTCCTCATCACGTTCCCACTGCCTCCCATGTACATTCTACTTCCAACACATCAGCCAGAGACATGCTCTTACGTGTAAGTCAGATCGCCATTCCTCTGCTCAAAACCATCCTGGAACCTTGATTAGAACTGACTCAAAACTCTGTAAAGAGACACTTTTTTTTTTTAATTGTGCTTTAAGTGAAGGTTTACAAATCAAGTCAGTCTCTCATACAAAACCTTACAGACACACACCTTGCTATATACTCCTAGTTGCCCTCCCCCCAAGTGAAACAGCATACTCTTTCCTTCCACTCTCTTTTTTCGCGTCCATTTGGCCAGCTTCTGACCCCCTCTGCCCTCTCATCTCCCCTCCAGACAGGAGCTGCCCACATAGTCTCACGTGTCTACTTGATCCAAGAAGATCACTCTTCACCAGTATCATTTTCTATCCCATAGTCCAGTCCAATCCCTCTCTGAAGGGCTGGCTTTGGGAATGGTTCCTGTCTTGGGCTAACAGAAGGTCTGGGGAACATAACCTCCGGGGTCCTTCTAGTATCAGTCAGCCCATTAAGTCTGGTCTGTAAAGAGACACTTTTTGAGATATGAGGAAATATAAACTGGGGCTGGGTGTTTAAGGAATTATACTATTTCCTATACTTTTGGATATGTCTTAAGTTTTCCTTAATAAAAATGTTAGAAACAACAATAAAAAGAACATACAAGGCAGAGAGAAGACAATGCAAAGGCCCTGAGGCAGGGCGTGCTTCAAGTGGGAAGGTGGAAGAGGGGAGATGAGGAAGGCAGGAGGGCCAGACCACAGAGGTCCTCATGACCATAGTGAGGGGATCTCCCTGACATCCTCCTGTCAGGATCTAATAAAACAAGAAGCCGAATGAAACACATACTAGACGTGAGGTAATACCACCATCAAAGCAGAGAGATGAACCTCAGCAAACCAGCTCCAAGCAAAATCCTGCCACACTGCCCCAATTCAAAGCACTGATTCCAAGACAAAAACTCCCTACCGTACCAGACATTCTCGGAGGCCCCCTCCTGCAACCTGCAGTTAGTTCCACGGCCTGGGTAGGAATGTGCAGAGAGTATTTTTTGGTTAAAAAGGCACCGAACTGATAATGAAGTCTGGGATCAAACCCCAGCTCAGACGTCTGCTCTAGGACAGGCACTTCCCCTCCCTAAGACTCCAGTTTCCCATCTGTAAAATGAGCAGTTGAGTTAAATTAGCCCTAACACCCAGGATTGAATTTCCCTCTGAAAACAATTAGGACAGAAAGGGATTGATAGAATGGTCCTCAAAATTCCCCCTTTGCCTCACCCAGCTGTTCTCTCAATTTGTTGTTGTTGTTGTTAGGTGCCATCAAATCGGTTCCGACCCATAGCAACCCTATGCACAACAGAATGAAATACAGCCTTCAGATCTCCTGCTGTGCCCCCAACCAAGAACGTTCACCTGAGGCTCATTATTCTGCTTTTTCAGGACCAAAATATCACAGACCCAAAGTCTCTAGCGGGTAAAGACCAAGGGCAGTGGGAAGACTGCAGAGGCAAGAGAAATCTAGCCCCAGAAAGGACTTTCACAAAGGCAGGAGATCCCACCAACCACCAGCCAGCTGGGAGGAGCCAGGGAAGCTTTGGGACTCTCAGCTAAGCCTCCTGGCTGCCCTGTGGTCTGGTCTTGAATCTGAATTCGAAGGAAGCAGATAATGACAAGTGTTGACAAGGATGTGGAGAAATGGAAACCCTCAAACACTACTGTTAGGAATGTGAAATGGGAAAGAGGCAGGAAACAGCCCTGGACTCTGACAATTTGAGGTCCACTACCTCTGAAGAAAGGACAAGAAACACTCTCCTTCACAAGATCTGCCAAAGGTACAGGGCAGGATCTGAGTGCCATGGGGAGGAGGGACTGGCTCACTGAGAAGACCCCACCCAGAGACCCTGCCTAAGATTGAGGCTGGACCAGGGTCATAATCCCCTTCTCTTGTCTCCCACTACCAGGCTAGCAAGCGCTGAGTAACACACATCAGCAATCTACTGCTGGGGGAGGAAGAAGATCACAGAGAGAGATCCTCTATGTGGTGCAGACATACAAGGGAATAAGGACATTGAGAAAAAACTTACAGAGCCCCAACCTCCACTCTAAGCTCTAGAAACAGCTAAAGGAATTTGGAACTGGTGGCACAGTGAGGGTAACCAGAGCAATTACAAAATCCAAACCCAGGTCAGCTCCTGACTAAATCGACTTTACCTCTCATACTGACAGCCTAGCAAAAGAAGAGGCATGCCATTTCCAGGCATAATTACTATTTACCTATCTTTACGGGAGCCCTGGTGGCACAGCGGTTAAGAGCTCGGGTGCTAACCAAAAGGTCAGCAGTTCGAATTCACCAGCCACTCCTTGGAAACCCTGTGGGGCAACTCTACTCTGTCTTATACGGTCGCTATGAATCCAAGTTGACTCAACAGCAACAGGTTTGGGGTTTTTTGGTTCTTTAATAGTCTATTTACAATGTCCAATATTCAATCAAGAATGATGAGACATCAAAAGCAAGCAAAGAAAAACAGTCCACCGTCAAAATACAAAGCAATCAGTAGAACCAAATTCAGATGACTCAGATGTTAGATCTATCAGAGAATTTAAAAGAACTACGATTAACATGCTAAAGACCTTAGTGAAAAAGACGGACAACATGCATGAACAGGTGAGGAACTTCATCAGAAGGATGGAAACTGTAAGAGTCAAATGGAAATGCTACGAATAAGTAACACAGTAACGGGGATGAAGAACATCTTTGACAGGTCATAGAAAGAATCAATGAACTTGATGATAGGTAAATAAAAATTACCCAAACTGAAGCAAAAAAAGAAAGAAGACCGAAAAACAAAACAAAACAAAAAAGCATCCAAGAGCTGTGGGACAATCTCAAAGAGTGGTTGAGAATGTGACTGGAATCTCAGAACGAGGAGAGGGGAGAGAGAAAGAGAGGATGGGAAAGAAAAAATATTTGAAGTGATAATAGCTAGAATTTTCTGAAAAGAATGAAAGAAATCAAAAACAGGTCCAAGGAGCTCAGAGAACCACAAATAGGATAAACAGAAAAATAATCCCTAGATTCAAACTGCTAAAAAACAAAAGTAAAGAGGACATCTAGGAGGCAGCCAAAGGAACGCAACGCTCAAGGAAACGGCTAAAAGAATCCTCGGTAGAAGATGCTGCTGTTGTTTTGTGCTGTTGAGTCAATTCCGGCTCACAGCGACCCTACAGGTAGAACGTATCGACAGTAAAAGGGATAGTGAAAGGAATGCACTAAAATGACCAAAGTGGGGACTTCCGTAAGGGAGTGGGACAATGGGGACTGGCTAAGAACATCACATCGAACTCCAGCCTTATTTGTTGTTGTTAGGTGCCATCGAGTCGGCTCCAACTCATAGCCACCCTGTGCACAACAGGACGAAACACTCCCCCGTCCTGCGCCATCCTCACAATCCTTGTCATGCTTGAGCTCATTGTTGCAGCCACTGTGTCAATCCACCTTGTTGAGGGTCTTCCTCTTTTCCGCTGACCCTGTACTCTGCCAAGCATGATGTCCTTCTCCAAGGACTGATCCCTCCTGACAACATGTCCAAAGTATGTAAGATGCAGTCTCACCATCCTTGCTTCTAAGGAGAATTCTGGTTGTACTTCTAAAACAGATTTATTCGCTCTTCTGGCAGTACATGGAATAGTCAATATTCTTCGCCAGCACAATTCAAATGCATCAATTCTTCTTCGATCTTCCTTATTCATTGTCCAGCTTTCACACGCATATGATGCGATTGAAAATACCATGGTTTGGGTCAGGCGCACCTTAGTCTTCCAGGTGACAGCTTTGCTCTTCAACACTTTAAAGAGGTCCTTTGCAGCAGATTTACCCAATGCAACGCGTCTTTTAATTTCTTGACTGCTGCTTCCATGGCTGTTGATTGTGGATCCAAGTAAAAGGAAATCCTTGACAACTTCAATCTTTTCTCCGTTTATCATGATGTTGCTTATTGGTCCAGTTGTGAGGATTTTTGTTTTCTTTATGTTGAGGTGCATCCATACTGAAGGCTTTGGTCTTTGATCTTCATTAGTAAGTGCTTCAAGTCCTCTTCACTTTCAGCAAGCAAGGTTGTGTTATCTGCATAATGCAGGTTGTTAACGAGTCTTCCACCAATCCTGATGCTCTGCTCTTCTTCATATAGTCCAGCTTCTTGGATTATTTGCTCAGCATACAGATTGAGTAGGTATGCTGAAAAAACACAACCCTGACGCACACCTTTCCTGACTTTATCAGTATCCCCTTGATCTGTCCAAACAACTGCCTCTTGATCTATGTAAAGTTTCCTCATGAGCACAATTAAGTGTTCTGAAATTCCCATTCTTTGCAATGTTATGCATAATTTGTTAGGATCCACACAGTCGAATGCCTTTGCATAGTCAATAAAACACAGGTAAACATCCTTCTGGTATTCTCTGCTTTCAGCCAGGATCCATCTGACATCAGCAACGATATCCCTGGTTCCACATCCGCTTCTGAAACCGGCCTGAATGTCTGGCAGTTTCCTGTCGATATACTGCTGCAGCCGTTTTCGAATGACCTTCAGCAAAATTTTGCTTGCGTGTGATATTAATAATATTCTATAATTTCCACATTCGGTCGGATCACCTTTCTTGGGAATAGGCATAAATATGGATCTCTTCCAGTCAGTTTGCCTGGAAGCTGTCTTTCATATTTCTTGGCATAGACGAGTGAGCACCTCCAGTGCTGCATCTGTCTGTTGAAACATCTCAGTTGATATTCCATCAATTCCTGGAACCTTGTTTTTTGCCAATGCTTTCAGAGAGGCTGGGACTTCTTCCTTCAGTACCATCGGTTCCTGATCATATGCTACCTCTTGAAATGGTTGAACATCGACTAATTCTTTTTGGTATAATGACTGTGTTTTCCTTCCATCTTCTTTTGATGCTTCCTGCGTCATTTAATATTTTCCCCATAGAATCCTTCACTATTGCAACTCGAGGCTCGAATATTTTCTTCAGTTCTTTCAGCTTGAGAAACACAGAGCATGTCCTTCCCTTTTGGTTCTCCATTTCCAGGTCTTTGCACCTGTCATTATAATACTTTATCTTCTCGAGCCCCCCTTTGAAATCTTCTGTTCAGTTCTTTTAGTTCATCAATTCTTCCTTTTGCTTTAGCTGCTCGACGATCAAAAGCAAGTTTCAGAGTCTCCTCCCACATCCATCTTGGTCTTTTCTTTCTTTCTTGTCTTTTCAATGACCTCTTGCTTTCTTCATGTATGATGTCCTTGATGTCATTCCACAACTTGTCCGGTCTTTGGTCACCAGTGTTCAATGCATCAAATCTATTCTTGAGATGGTTTCTAAATTCAGGTGGGATATACTCAAGAACATATTTTGGCTCTCGAGGACTAGCTCTGATTTTCTTCAGTATTACCTTGAACTTGCATAGGAGCAATTGATGGTCTGTTCCACAGTCAGCCCCTGGCCTTGTTCTGACTGATGATATTGAGCTTTTCCATCGTCTCTTTCCACAGATGTAGCCAATTTGATTTCTGTGTGCTCCATCTGGCGAGGTCCATGTGTATAGTCACCGTTTATGTTGATGAAAGAAGGTATTTGCAACGAAGAAGGCGTTGGTCTTGCAAAATTCTATCATTCGATCTCCAGCATTGTTTCTATCACCAAGGCCATATTTTCCAGCTACTGACCCTTCTTCTTTGTTTCCAACTTTCGCATTAAAATCACCAGTAATTATCAATGCATCTTGATTGCATGTTCGATCAATTTCAGACTGCAGCAGCTGATAAAAATCTTCTATTTCTTCATCTTTGGCCCTAGTGGTTGGTGCATATATTTGAATAATAGTTGTATTAACTGGTCTTCCTTGAGGCGTACGGATATTATCCTATCACAGACAGCACTGTACTTCAGGATAGATCTTGAAATGTTCTTTTTGATGATGAATGCAACACCATTTCTCTTCAAGCTGTCATTCCCAGCATAGCAGACTATATGATTTTCCGATTCAAAACAGCCAGTACCAGTCCATTTCAGCTCACTAATGCCTAAGATATCGATGTTTATGCATTCCATTTCATTTTTGGCAATTTCTAATTTTCCTAGATTCATACTTTGTACATTCCAGGTTCCGATTATTAATGGATGTTTGCAGCTGTTTCTTCTCATTTTGAGTCATGCCACATCAGCAAATGAAGGTCCCGAAAGCTTTACTCCACCCACGTCATTAAGGTCAACTCTACTTTGAGGAGGCAGCTCTTCCCCAGTCATCTTTTGAGTGCCTTCCAACCTGGGGGGTCTCATCTTCCAGCACTATATCAGATAATGTTCCGCTGCTATTCATAAGGTTTTCACTGGCTAATGCTTTTCAGAAGTAGACTGTCGGGTCCTTCTTCCTAGTCTGTCTTAGTCTGGAAGCTCAGCTGAAACCTGTCCTCCATGGGTGACCCTGCTGGTATCTGAATACCGGTGGCAAAGCTTCCAGCATCACAGCAACACACAAGCCCCCACAGTAGGGCAAACTGACAGACACGTGGGGGCCAGCCTTATTTACAATGTTTTAATTATTCGCGGGGCAATTCATTTACCTAGTACTTGTGGTGGCACAGTGGTTATGAGTTCAGGCTGCTAACCTAAAGGTTGGCAGTTCGAATCCACCAGCTGCTCCTTGGAAATCCTATGGGGCAGTTCTACTCTGTCCAGTAGGGTGGCTGTGAGTCAGAATTGACTTGACCGCAATGGGTTTGATTTTTATGTGTGTGTGCATGTGTGACTAACAACTGATTTTTTTTTTTTTTAAAGAAAAGGAAAGGAAAAAAAAGAAAGCTTACTCTGGGGTAGAGGAATTCAGAAGGAAATAGGTAAGAACCACCTCCAAAGAAGATACATTTATAATAATAAATGCTACCAATTACTGAACACAAACCACGTAGTAAAGCATTCTTTCAAGTGGTCCTCAGAACAATCCTGTGAGGTAGGTGCTACTATCATCCCCCTTCTACACACAAAGAAACTAAGACTCAGAGAGGCAAAGTAATTCACTTCCATTCCCTCATTCAAAAATTTTTTTTGACTGCTTACTATGTGCCAGCTTCTATGCTGAGTTTTGGGTATAAGTTGGTAGATAAGTGTCACCACTAGTGGCAAGACCAGAAAGATGATTAAATCCAACTTTTGAAGCCATGCTGTAAGGACCAGATTCCACTATCTCTGGATAGGACAGGGAGTGCTTCCTTGGACCTGACATGATCCACAGGGCACTACACTGTCCATTAGAGACGCTACTGACTAAGAAGTGGGCCCACTCTTGGGAAGGACATCCACACGTGGCCCATATGAAGCCAGAACCACCCAAGGTATGCTCACTACCCACCTCCTTCCCAACCCCACTGCTTCAGATAGTTCTTACTTGAGGTTGTCAGGGGTTTTGGATGGCAATACTGACAGCACCAGGGAGGACTTCTCAGTGGCTGAACAGGAGGCCACCAGATTCAGCTGAGGAATGAACTTGATCTGTTGGCACCAGTTGGGATGGACAGCCTGCAAAAGAGAGGGACAATGATGGGAGACTCAACCCAGGGACAGCATTCTAGGCCCAGAACCCAGAACATGGCCAGGTGTTAGGGACTGGAGGAGCCCAGACATCATCAAGTCTAGTGCTCTTCTCTTAGTAATCATAGCTCTGACAAACTGCTATCGCCCTACAGTTTTAGTCCAGGTCCTGTGACCAGGGATGTGTGACTACCACTTATCAACAAAAAAACTTAAAAGCACTAAGCCTCCTGTTGATTTCCTATTTTATAAGTTAGAAGATAGGCAAGATCAGGACAATACTAATATCGTTCTCTGTCACCTGTATTCCAAGGAGGGAGAAAGGATGGATTTGAGTCTGCATAGTCCACAGGGAGCTCCCGCCACAGATAACCCTGTGCTTCCTGGCCCTAGTGCTACCCTCCACGTTGGTCAGAGCACGGTTGGCTCCAGGGAGCGTGCAGTGCATGAGGATATTATCTCCTGCAACCTCGGCACCAAAAGGATGAGACACATGAGTCAAGGGGCTGGCCTGGCCTGACAGGCTCTGATTCACTAGCACCAGCTCGGTGATCCAAGCCAGTGCCTGGCCTCCCAAATAGGAGATCTTCCTCTCTGGGACAAGAATGGAGGAGAGAGGGTGAGAGGGTAAGTTGGAGGGGTCACCAAATATTTTTCACCCCCTGCTATATGCAAGGCCCTGAGCTAGGCTTCACATGCATTACCTCACCAAGTACCTGGCATAGTCTGTTAAAGAAGGTACTGAACTAAAATGGGGACACAACACCTTGGAGGGAAAACCAAGCCCAAGGTGAGATTCACACAGAAGATGGAAAAGAGGTGTGCTACTGCATGACTTACTAAGAGTGTAATTCAGGGTCTGAATTACCTGGCCTGCTCAGAAAGAAACATTTAGAAGGCTTGGGCCACCCAACTCAGGCAGCAGGGACCTGAGGAAGAAGAGTGGGACACACAGCATGTGCCAATGCCCTGAGGTGGGAAAAGGCTTAGTATTTTCAGGGAATAGCAAGGGAGTTGCGTGTCTGGAGCAAAGCGAATAGGAGAAGAAAGGTAGAAAACAAGACCAAGAGCGAGCCAGGGGCCGGGTTCCCTGGTGTCCTGACAGTCATGGCAAGGGCTTGAGGTTTTGTTCCAAACAAGGTAAGAAGGTACAGCGGGATTTTGTGCGAGGGAGTGACATGGCTGTCTTTCTATTTCAGGATTCCTCTGGCTGCTGAGTAGAAAAAGCACTGGGTGGAGAAAGGAACTGGGAATCCACTAGAAGGCACTGCAGCAGTCTAAGAGAGAGATGATGCTGCCAGGACTAGGGCTTAACAAGGAAGGGAGTGAGAGAAGGGGCCACGCCTGGGATGTGTGAGTATTATGCAGATAGAGCTGACAGGTCCAACGGCTGCCTCGGCCCTCTTCCCACAGACCAAGCACCAAGGCCTACGATTGAATGCAGGGGGACATCCACTGTTTGCATTTATTTTTGGGTGGGGCTTGTGAACAGATAATTACCATGATGACAGGCCAAAGAAAGGTAACACCTACCTTTAGTCGGTAACTTTTATGTGAAGTGGACTTCTCATTTAAGAGCTTCTGCATAGAAACTGCGATCCAATGATCTGTTGGGGGGAAACCGAGGTCCTGCTCAGAAGCTCTTCCCCTCTGCCAGACAAGCAAACCCTCAGAAGACACCTTGAGATGGTTTGCAACTCCTCTGTTACTCAGAAGGCTTTCCCATCCAAACTCTCGTTTGAGCCTCACTGCACCCTGGTGAGTTCAGTGGGTGCCTCCCTCCCCCTGGTAACAGACCCAGGCAGACTAACACTCTGCCCAGAGTCCCCTGTGCCAGCTAATGGAAGAGCCGGAACCAGAATTCAGGGTTCCTCACTCTCCCTAACTACTGAAACCTTAAATTGATTATCCATTCTGAGGCGCCACCTTTGCTGAAGTGAAGGAATGGAGATCCTAGGCTCTCTTCATTCTGAAGAGTTATCATTTGGGAGTTTGCCATCATGCCCCCAACTACAAGGGCTCCTTGTCCAGAAAACACAAGTTCCAAGAAGAAATTGCACGCACTTATCATAACACAAGTATGCTTGAAGGAACTGCTATGTGCCAGGCACGGCACTAAGCACAGCCCTGCCCTCATGGGGCTTAGACTCTCCTGGCCACTGAAACTACCCAAGACAGACAGTTGATGAATCTCCAGGGAAAGCACTATATGGCCCCTAACCAAACCAAACCAAACCCGTTGCCTTCGAGTCGATTTCAACTCATAGCAACCCTATTGGACGGAGTTGAACTGCCCCATATGGTTTTCAAGGAGCGCCTGGTGGATTCGAACTGCCGACCTTTTGGTTAGCAGCCATAGCTCTTAACCACTATGCCACCTGATGTGAGCTAAATGCTTGGACACAGAGGGGTGGAGCCAACAGTGCCAGGGGGCAAGCATAGGTTGGTCCACTCTCAGAGCAGAGTTTGAGGTAGGTCAGAAGTACCAAAACAGTCTGACAGGGGAACATGCAGCAAAGAGGAGAGAGGGAATCTGGGGGCTCATGACAAGCATTTTACTGCTACAAAGTTACCAGCTCCATCTTCCAAGGGCAGGAAGAAACTTGAAAAGGAAGTGTCAAGGGAGTGGGATGTTGCTCTAGGTTGCGAAAGCAGGGCAGGCAGAGCATGGGCACAGGAGAAAGCTTTATTACAAGCTGTTTACCTGCCTGTCTCTCCCCTGGGGCTGAGATCCCAGGGCAGGTAGGGAAAGCAGAGTCATTGGGCACATACTAGGTACCTAACACCATGCTTTCTTATTCCATGCTTACAGCAAAGCCCCTGAACTATTTGACTGATATGCAAGCTGAGGTACAGAGAGGTTAAGAAAATGGCTCCAGGTCACACAGGGCTGAGATGCATATCTGGGTCTGTCCATCTCCTCCCAATTCAACATGCTGGAACCACCTTGTCCTCAGTCTGTTCCCCTCAGCACAGCCCTCGATCAGCAGGTGGTATAGAAGGACCCTGCCCAACACTCCAGCTTCATCTGCCCCCCTTCGTGTCCCATCCCCCACTCAGCTCAAAGACCACCACAACCTCCCATCCTAATTCCCAGGGTGACATGGAGTGAGTGCCCAGGGCCAGGCAGCTCAGTGGGTTGGGCCAGGGCAAGGCAGCCACTAGGGGCAGAGGATGATGAGGAAGGCCAGACGAGGGTGCCAGCCACTGCTTTGTCCAGGGTAGGATCTGTCTTCTGCCCTGCCAGTGGGGGTTGCTGCCCCAAACAAGTTGGCAGAAGAGTGTCACCACCACCTGGGAACCTCTGGAGGGTGTCGTGCTCTGAAACCCTGGCTGGAAGTCCAAGGGGCGGCCCTAGTATCCTGGATGGAGGGAAGTTCCGTGTCCCTGCAGGTACTCTACTGGCCTGGGTCCCCTCTAGTTGGATGTGGAGGGGCCTGGACTTCCAACACAGTGTACGCACACCTAGGGTTCGGTCAGGGCAGGGACCAGCTCAGATGAGTCACCCAGACAGCCCTGGGATATAGGTGTCCCTTGGCAGAGCAGTTCTAAGAATACTCCTTCAACATTTAATCAACTTGGGATGCAGCCCAGCAAGTAGTTAAAAAAGGACGCCTCAGGGGCAGACTGCCTAACTTGAGATTTTAGCAGCTGTGGGAACTGGGCAAGTGACTTCCCCTCCAAACCTCCATTCCTCCTCTAACTGGCTGTGATAACAGCACCAGCCCCTGGCAGTGGGTGGAGGTTCCCAGGAGATGAGGTGTCCAAAGTACTCAGCACACAGCACTTGGTGTTTATTCCTGTTCTTGTCAAGCCAGATTTTCCTCCAAGCCCCATCAAGCCACCTTCAGTGCAGCCTCCACCTCACCACCGCCCCCCTCCCCCGCCCCTTTCAAGGCAGCCCAAGAGCCAAGGAGGGCAGAAGCCATCTAAGAAATCAGCACTGTCCTGAGCCTCAGCGGGTGAGTGACTTCCCAGGGCCCATTCTCCCTGGGATGAGGAGGGTCCTGAAGCCCCCACCCTTACTTCACAACCTACCACCTTCTGCTGTCACCCCACCTCCTACACCCTTCCACATGCCAGCTTCTCAAGGAGCCTGCCTTCCCAGAGGCTGGAGAGCAAGGAGGCCTGGAGTGAGGAGACAGCCTTCAGGACCACAGGATCTCCACACCCTCTTCCAGCCCACTGCCCAGGCCTCTGCCCAACTCCCAAGCCTCTTAGCCACCCCATTTGGATGTCCTGGGGAGGATGCGGGGGTTGAACAGCCCATTCGCCATGTTGTCGGAGATGAAAATGAAGATGTTGCCCTTGGTATCTCCATAGCAGAACACACCTCTGTGATAGTCAGACCTGGGGAAAGATGGAGACAGAGAGGCTAGGTACCAGCTGGGGGTACCCACCTGCTGTTCTCTACCCCTCTGCAACCTTCCTCCACCTTGGAGCAAGGGCAGTTCTGACAAGACTTTCCAGCCTTGCCCTCAGCATCTGCTGAGCTGACAAACACGGGCTCAGGGGCCCAGATCCAGACTATCATTGGACTGGGTCCAAAAGAAATCAGCATTTTCTTAAACTAAAATAAATGAGTGCCCAGTCCTCCAGCTGCGCTTTGTCAAGCTTCCCCCACCCCTGCCATCAATGGACCACGACTTCTAGGGTCCCCAGAGTCCTCAGCCACAGCAGAACCAGCCTCTCCCAGGGTTTCCTGGCTGATTTGGTGGGGAAGGAAGAGGAAGAGTGCTCAATGGCAATGACTCCATGGTCTGAGTGACCACGAAAGATGGCCTGCAAGAGCAGCAGGCTTGCAATGAAAGAGGACACCAGCACTCACCAGCACTCCAAGGGGGCCTCAGATCCACGGGCTAGGGATGTTTCCAGGGCCATTTGAAGAGAGGCCTTCTGGGGGGCCCAACCCCACCACGTGATGGGGCCGAGGCCAAGACCCTGCACCAATCTTCCAGGAGACTCACCAGTAGTCCATGACCAGAACACAGCTATCCAGCTCGATGAAGGTGAAGGCCCGGTCACATTTGTGGTTACTAATATCAAAGAACTCTGGGGAAGAGACAGAGGGGCTTCGGGTGTCTCTGGATGACAGAGGGCGGCCGCATCAGTCCTTTCCCCACCACAGCCAGAGGAGGCTTTTCCCAAAGTAAACCCACCAGGGAGCACTCTGCTAAAAACTCTCCAATTGTCTTCCCATTGCAGCAAGAACCAAATCCAGCTCCCAACCACAGCCTGGCCCCTGTGGACCTCTGCAATCCTATCTCACACCACTGTCCCCCCATCCCACCCCTTCCTCCACCACCCTGCACCCTGGCTCCCCAGGCTCCAGCCACACTGGCCTTTCAGTTTCTCAAACACATCAAGCTCGTCCCACTTCAGGGTTTTTTCCACTTTTATTCCCCTACCTAGAACACTCATGGCACTTCCCAGACAGAGTCCTCCAAGATTCAGCTCAAACATCACCTTTCCCCCACCCTGTCTAAACCAGGACCCTGTTGCCCTTCTCTCTCTGCATCTTGTTGGTTTCCTCCACTGCGCAT
Organism: Loxodonta africana; assembly: GCF_030014295.1. Lineage (NCBI taxonomy): Eukaryota > Metazoa > Chordata > Mammalia > Proboscidea > Elephantidae > Loxodonta > Loxodonta africana. The sequence continues at coordinate 32,081,249 of NC_087365.1, read as the reverse complement.
ATCTCAGGCTCTATTTTTTGTTGGGTATTTAGGTATTTGGGTATTCTCCTTCCAGAATGTAGATGCCATGAGGACAGAGAGCATGTCTGTACAATTCCCCATGGTATTCTTTGGGCCTAGCACAGCACCTGGGGATCCATGGAGCTAAGCTGAATGAGGGTGAGGGTAACAAGCAAAGGAGTGAGCAAATGCTAAGAGCCAGGCACTACTGGTACCTGAGAACCTCTGTCCCCTCCGTCCTCAGCCTAGTTCTTTCTTGCTCTCTGTGCCTCCCTACAGATGCTGGGAGCAGATGGAAGCAGAGAACCTGTGTCAGGGCTCAGGCCGATCTGACCCCAGTCCCACCATCCCCACTGCAAAAAACTCCAGGCAACTCTGAGACAAGGGGAGATGATTAAACAGAGGCATTGTGAGGGATGGATTACAGAAACTGCGTTTGCAGGATGACCCCTTTCCTCCACCATCCTGCACCAGCCCTGCCAGATTATTCTTTCACAAACATTCTTTTCATCCTGGTCAAAAGCCTTCAATGATGCCCTTGTACCCACTGCTTCAAATCTGAACTCTCTCAAGAATCTGGCTCCTTCCAGTAGATCCAGCCTCAGTTCCACTTGTCTAATGAGCCAACACCCTCACGGCCTGCACTGCCTCTCAAGAAGGGCTGTGGGTCACAGGTGGAAGGATGCCGAGCCAGAGCCACAGAGGCAGAGGACCATGCAGCGCCACTTCCACCCACTGTGGCCTCAACTGAGTGCCTCCGAGCAAATGGCAGATGCTCAGTTGGGACAGCCATGGTGCTACGGTAATCTCTAAAATGGGCTATAACACCAACTCTCAGGGTATCTGCAGATAACAAAGAGAGAACAGTCGGAACAGCGCCAGGTCCTCAGGAAATGGGTGTTACAACTGAAGCTCCAAATGGGTCACAAACACCTCCTTGCACGCTCGAGCCATGGCTGGTGACTGGCCACTGTCCCTGCGTAGCACAACTTACTTTCTAATGATGTTAATATTGATTTGGCTCCTACTATGTACCAGGCACCATGCCAGGGGATTCACATACCCAACCACTAAGCCACACTTACCCTGGAGGTATGTATTATTGGCTCCATTTTACATCTGGGCAAACTGAGGCACGAGGAGACAAAGTGATTGCCCAAAGTCAGACATCTACAGAGTGGCGGGACCAGGGTCTGTACCCAGGCCCATCTGATTCCAAAGACCCTGCTCATTCCAGAACAGCCCATGCTCTCTCTTCCCACTTAGTCTTGCATCATTGGCTACAGCTTCATATATTACTTTTGTCTCCTTGACCGCTTTGTAAGTTTGTTCAGTCAGAAGCATCGGTCATTCACTCATCCATCCTTCCATTCAATAGTCATTGGGCCTCTAGGATGAGCCAGGCACTGAGATACAGAACGAAGCAAAACAGGTGCAGTCCCTGCCCTCATAGCGCTTACAGCCTAGAAGAGGAGACAGATACTAAACAAAGAATCACACTAATAAATGTATGATCACACTGAATAAAAAGGGTTTGAAGGAAAGATGTTCAATCTCATGAGGGCCTTTTGAAAAGAGGAACCTGACTTGGACTAGGTGATTAGGGAGGGCTTCCTGGAGGAAGTGACAACTGGAATGAGAGCCAAAGGAAAAGCAGAAGCTATGGGGGCAGGGAGGAATGTGGAAGGGATAGCACAGCTCACAGGCAGAGGCCACACTGCTCATCAGAGGAGGTGAGAGAAGGCTACAGTGGCCTCACAAGAAAGGGAGAGGATGAGTAGAGGAGGAGGTTGCCGGGGCAACAGGGCCAAACCTTTGGGTACCTCGTACACCGTGTTACAGATTCAATCTCCATTCTAGGAGCAATGGAGGTGGGTGGAAGGCTTTGAGCAGAGAGGCATTTTAAAAGCTCATCCTGGCTGCTCTGTGGGGCTAGTGTGGTGAGCAGTGGGGAAGCTGTTCCTGCTGTTGAGAGAGAGGTGCTGGTGGCCTGGACAAGGCATGGCAAGAGATAGGTGGTAGAAACAGGACTTGGAGACAGGCCGGTGACAGCCTCTGGCTTGTAAATCTGGAGCTGCTCAAAAGTCCTGAGTCATTCAAGCATTCACTACGTACCCTCTGCCTACTCACCATCAGGACACCACGTGGGGCAGTTGGACAGCCAACAACATGAGTGACCTGGCCCTCCTGGCCCCTCTTGTGGCACTTAGTGCTAAGCTGGTCCTCATTAACCACCTGATTACTAAGGCCTCACACCCACAAATATCCCCAGAGGGCCCCAACCCATGCTTGTGGTTGGCTAGGCCGACAGAGCTCTCCCAAGGGCAAATGCACAGTACTGGTAGCCAAGAGCAGACCCAGGGACTCACCTATCTTCTGGTCAGCAGACGCAATGGCAATCAGGTCCATGTTGTGGAGACACACCATGTCAATGACCCACATCTGCTGGTTGTAGGGTCGCTGGATCTGGTTAAGCTGCCCAGAGAAGAGCAGAGGAGACCCACAGCTGGGAATGCTTGCCCAGCAGAGCACAGCTATGGGCACAAGGTCCCTGTGAACCTTTTCCTGCCCTACGAGACCCTGGAACCAGGTACAGACCTAGTGTGGAGCCCAGAGCTACCACCACCAACTCGGCCTTGAATAAATTCCCCAACATCTCTGAGTCTCAGTTTCCACATCAGTAAAATGGGCTTAAAAAACACCTATCCTCACAAGCCCTTTTTAGAGCAGTTTGACAAGACCTAGCAAAATCGTAAATGTGCATAGCTTTGATACAGGTATTCTATTTCTAAGGCGTTATCTATGGATGTGTTAACAGGTACTCATAGAAGAATGTACGCAAGGGCGGCATGGCAGCCCTGCTGGGATAGCAGCAGGCCAGAGAGAACCTGAGAGCCATCAGGAGAGGACAGCTCAAACAAATCCACACCACGAGAGGACGAGAGAGCTGTGTACATCCCAATAGAGACTAGGATACTAAGAGAAAAAGCAAGGTTGAAAGCACCATTATGTGCTGTCATTTGTATATTTTTTAAAAAAGAGAGAGGACAAAGATTATTAATGGTCACCAGGGGTGGGAGGGAGAGGGAAAGGGAAAGGAAGATTTTTTGGTTGGGGGCACTGAGTTTATGGTAATGGTAGAGGACTGTTTTGGAAAAGGATAACTATAATGGAGGCACAACGTGAAAAACGTAACCAACATCACGGGATTGTGAAGGGGGGAGTTCTGCTGGCAAATGTTTTGCTGTGTGTGTTTTCACAATTAAAAAACAGGGGGCCTACAGGTAAACACATCCATGGAAGAACACCCCAAAACTGGTCCCAGCAGCTGCCTCTAGGGAGAGAATCTAGGGTCTAGGGGCAGGGAAGAGAGAATGAGTCCACTGCCTGCCCCTCTGAATGTCTGGACCTCATTTACCATCTGCAGACATCATCTAGTCAAAGTAGCTTATTAATGGGCAATCCTTCCACCAGGTTTCAAGGAATGAGTGGAATAAGGTAAGCTAAAGCATCCGGTGTAGTGCCTGGCACTTGGCAGGGGCTCAGGAAATACCAGTGCCCTTCCTCATTCTGGTGCCAGTCTCGCATGACACCTATGAAGACAGGGTCTGGGCTGGCGCTCCAGGTGGGGGAAGCCACAGGCACGTCGGGAGGAAGGAGCTGCTATGCCCAGGGGATATAGGACTTGGGGTTGGAAGACTGGCAGAAGAGTTAGGCATGGCCAGCTAGGGAATTTGTATTTTGCTCACTGAATAAGGCCACAGGCTCTGAACTGGGGCAGAAAGGAGTACGATCTGAAAAAGAAATGGCAGCGGGGGGGGGGGGGCGTAAGGAGTCATTTTAAGGCATTTCCTCCGTATTCAGAAGAGATGACAGAGGCAGGAAGTGAACTGTTTCATCAGGATGCAGACAGCCTCAAGAGCAGGGAGGCCTGCCCAGGGCCCCAAGATGGCTCAGGCAGCAAGGACAATGGGCTAGGGGCCCCAGACGCCCTTTCTTGTGCCCAACACTAGGGTTTAACCCACACACCCCGCATTGTTCAAATGAAAAACATTTGAACAATGGAGCCCTAGGGTTTTCAGCAACTTGCCCAAGGTCACCCCAAACTCCCAGGCTTTTCATCTGCATGAGAATGGGCAGACAGTTAGTGTCCACGGGTGGTACTTGGAGGCTCATTCTTACCAAAACCTACTTGCCAAAGTAGCTCCTCAAGGAAGAATCTCCAGGTTAACTCAGGCCCTCCCAGGAGCTTTCCTCTGCCCTCCACCATCCTCCTGACCTTTGACCCCTGAGGGGCATGGTGACTATGTAGCAGCCCAAACCAGGAGGTCAGGCTGCAATGCACTCCGCCCCCCACACACACAGAAAAAGAGGTGGGGTGGTGTCAGAACCGCAAGTCTAAGGAACATGGATGTGAATCCCACTTGGTCCTGGGCTACCAAGGGCACCCAGGCGAGTCACTGGAACTCCACCAGCCTCAGTTCCCTCCCTAAGCAACTAGGGCAGGGGAGGATACTGCCAGAGCCCCTCCTCCACCAAGGAATGACACTTGATGCAATTATAAAAACCTCTGCGGTTCCACACGGTTTACAAAACCCTTCAAGCTGTTGGCAGCATTCTCAATAAGCTTTTCTTCTCTGGAGAGCTGAGCCTTCCTCACTTGCTGGAGGATTCCGGACTGGCCTGGCAACAATAAGTGCATAGTGGCTTTTCCTGAGTGTTTTATCACTTACTACATTTGGCCAGGAGCTGGCAGCACAAAGACAAAAATGACGTCAGCTTACACCTCTTGAGTACTTGGTGAGTGCTTTGCCCTACTCTAAGCACTAGACATGTATTATGTCACTAAATCCTCCTAAGAAGCCTGTGAGGGAGTACTATTACTAACCCCATTTGATGGAAAAGAAAACTGAGGCACAAAAAACTATAGTACCTTGTCCAAGGTCACAGAGCTGGTATGTGGTGCCGTGGGGATTCTGACCTTGGTAGTGGGACTCTAGAGCCTACGCTCACAATCGCCATGATTTCCTGCCTGGTTCAGGCCAAGGATTTGAAAGTCATTGTAGAAACAGAATCAGCAGAACTTGGTGATGGTTTGGATGTGACAGGGGAAGGGAAAGAGGCTTATTTCTGGCATGGAAACCTTGGTGGATGCTGACGCCATTCAGTGAGATGGGAACACAGAAGGAGAAGCCAGGTGGGTGGGGAAGGCCAAAGTGGCACTCTGTTTGGACAAACTGGGTTTGAGCTGTCTGCAGGCCATCCAAGTGGCAGAAAAGAAATGTGAGGTGCAAGGTCACACACTGTGAAGTCAGAGCCTGGACCCCGGCCCTGTGACATCGCGTCCAGGGCTGCTTAGGCCATGAACTCTGAGAATGCTCCTGCTCTGGGTCTCTGCCAACTTTGCAATCAGGCTCTTCAATGACCGGCATGTGCTCCACAGGCCCCACTCACCCTAAAGGAACTCAGCAGCAAGAAGGACTCAGACCAGAACTGTAGGGTTCCGTTTTTGGTGACAGTCAGGAAATGGCCCATCTTCTTGAATCGATGGATTAAATACTCCACCTTCACAATTTCACAACCATGATTCCTGTGGAAGGTGATAAGACAGTCAAGAGCCCAAACAAAAACAATTCAGAGAGGAGAGTGCACCCCATCAAACAGAGCCACAGAAGAGGAAAGACCAAAGGAAGAGACGCTTCATGCACACACACACTCACAACTAAGGTACTGCCCCGGGCTACAAGAGACGTGGGACTCTGCCCCCTTCTCCACGCAGATTTCCACTAGATTATCAATAAAACCAAAACAAAACCCAGTGCCATCGAGTGGATTCCAACTCACAGTGATCCTATAGAACAGAGTAGAACTGCTCCATAGGGTTTCCAAGGAGCAGCTGGTGGATTCGAATTGCCAACCCTTTGGTTAACAGCCGAACTCTTAACTACTGAGCCACCAGGGCTCCTGGATTATCAGCAATGGCCAAGAAAGAGACCCAAGTATGATGCAGGTATGAGACGGGGTCCAAAGGCAGTAAGTTTATCCTGTGAAAGAACATTCCAGCTTCCTCATGTGTGACGAGAGAGAGGAGCCAGGACAGCAACCTTTTGCAGACCTTCTTTTACAGGAAAAGCCACCCACAGAGGGCAAGTAGAGTGGAACTTGTGACTGTTGACTGTGAAATAACACTGTTTCCAGCAACTGCTCTCGTGCTCTGAGGTGGAGCAGGAGTAGAGCCCAAGAAAGAGAGAAAAGTAGACAAGGGGACCGTGAGAAATTAGGACATGGTGTGAACCCAAGGACAGTACTGAACACTGTAAACAGTTCCTGAGGCAGGCCTGGCCTCATAGGATGTCACCGTACAGCCTTCCCCCCAGTGCTTCCGTGCTACCTTCCAGTGGCTTCTCTCCTGCCCCAAAGTTGGCTAAGCCAGCTCTCTGGCCAGTAAGAGTCACGGCCATCCTGACTTCCTGCAGTGGCACGGCACACACCTCCCACTGGATGGGCCCATATCTCTGGGCCCAGGCAGGGCAGGTAATTCTACCTCACTGTTCAGGTACCCCAGGGGGTAATCATTTGTCTGGAGTTATGTCCAGTGTTTCGTTCCGTTGTGCATAGGGTCACTATGAGTCGGAACTGACTCAACGGCACCTAACAACAACAACATGTCCTGAGTTACCAGTAGAGCTAAGACTAGACCGCAGACACCTTGAACCCTACTCCAGAGCCTTTTTCAGATGTCGCGTGGACATAACTGACCTATGGCATAAGGATAAATCACATTACTGTGAAATTCTACTGCCACTAGAATCTCTGCAGGAGAGGAGCAAAACTTGCAGCTGGACACATTCTCTCCTGCCCTTTGCCCACAGCTCCGTACAGGTCATGGTGGATATTCTCAGTCATTTCTCTGTCACTTCCAATTCTGCCACTTCTGCCAGGGCCAAGAGGCCTCAGCTTTCTCACTTTAAAAAGGATAAGAGTCTTCACTGTCGCTTCACAGGCCACTGTGAGGACAGACACAACAGGTGGGGAAGCTATGAAAAGTTAGGGGAGCCCATACGGAAATGTCTTCTCAGCACAGTCTCGGTGTCCCCTCTCCACGATGGGGAGGAGAGCGCTTCCACCTCCCAGCACTGCTGCGGGGTCAGCGAGATGGTGCGTCTGGTGAGCCTGGCCCAGGCTCAGTAAAGGCGAGCCTGCTTTTCTTTTAGAACTTTATTGTAGTAATATATAAAACATCAAATTTGCCATTTCAACCATCTTTAAGTGTACAATACAGTGACATTAATTATATTCACCATGTTGGGCAACCATTGCCAATATCTCTTTCCAAAACTTTTTCATCACCCCAAACAGAAACTCAGTACCCCTTCAGCAATAACTCCCCACCCCCCTCTCCCCGCAGCCCCAGGTAACTGCCAATCTATTTTGGTCTCTACGCATTTGCCTATGCTGGATATTTCATATAAGTGGGATCATACAATATTTTTTCTTTTGTGACTGACTTATTTCACTCTGCATAATGTTTTCAAGTTTCATCCATGTTGTATCATATATCAGGCTTCGTTTCTCTTTATGGCTGAGTAAAAGTCCATTGTATATTTTTATATAGATACCACATTTTGTTTACCTATTCGTCTGTTGATGGACACTTGGGTTGTTTCCACTTTTTGACTATTGTGAATAACACTGTGATGAACACTGGTATACAAGTATCTGTTTGAGTCTCTGCTTTCAATTCTTTTGGGTATATACCTGGGAGTGAAATTGCTGGGTGTCACCTGAAGTCAGTACTTACAAGTTATTCTTTCATGGATTTTCAGTTAAACCTCTTCTCTATTAAGCCCCGGGCTGCTTGAGGGCAGGGACTACCTTCTAGTTCTTTGTCTTCCCTGTTCTACTGTTCTGGGTGCCGTCCTCTGAGAACAGACACGCCCACAGCCCCCTCCTAACCAATGCCACAAATGGAGACCACCAAACACTGTACCACAGGACCCAGCTCTCAGGCCCCGGCCACCTCACCTGGCAGGAATTGGTGTTCCACTCAAGGTGAGCTCCAGGAGTCGGGAGCTCTGACTGCAGGGGGTCTGCTCTGGGACAGTAGCTTAGACCCATTGGAGCACTCCTCTTTCCCAGAGTTTGGAGGGGGGAACACACAGAAGACATGGGAAGAGAAAGAGGCCAAGGCCCGGTGGGCAAAGTGGGCAGTAGGAGCCTAACAAAAGAGCAAGCAGGCAGGATTAGGCAGAAGTCAAGGCAGAGACAGAGAAATGGAGTGTCTCTCGGAGGCGCAGCAATGCTGAGGCCTCAAGGCCTGGATGGGCTCAAGGTGCAGTCTCCTACGATGGCTTTTACCCCTGCCACCTCACAGGAAAGCACTCTCCCAGAGGTACACAACCATCTGTGCCCCTGTGGATGGAACTGCCAAACCCACTGGCACACAGTGGTTAACAGACAGGTTGCCAGAGGAAGCAGGAGAGCAACGTAGTACACTGCGAGGGTAGGGGCTGGGAGGGTCAAACAGACCAATGCCACCACTTTCCGGCTGAGCCTCAGTTTCCTCATCTGTAAAAGGAGGACAAATCATCTCCCTTAATCGTCACAAACACCTGCAGAGTTGTGACGACAAAGGGAGCTAAGGTGTATCAAGCCTCAGGCCCAGTGCCAGACACTTGGGAAACACCAGTAAAGAGTGGCTGGTGGCTTTCAGAAAGGCAGGGCTCACTGCAGGGCTGACACCAGCAGCTGATCAGACGAGCCCCCCTGCGGTCTGGGAAGAGGCTCCTTACTGGGGGATGATCCGCATAGGAAGGTGGAAGCGCAGGCGGTACTGGCTCCTCCTCATCGCCTCCTTTCCCCGGAACTCACGCACCAAGTAATCCACGTACTTCTGCTGCCTCGGGAAGAAAAGGTGAAGGAGGAGGGATGTTGGCAAAGCAGCTTCAGCATGAGGCTTTGCAAACCCAAGCCTGGTTTCCAGTGTCCTTCCTCGTCTCTCTCCAGCCCTTTCCGAGGGACCGTAGGAGCCGTTTCCTAAGCACAGGCCAAAGAAGCAGCTGTGCGACAGGCCTCTTCCTGAACCTTAGTATATGAAGGGCCCTTTACAAGCATTTGTGAAAAGAGCATAGCAACACCTCCCTCCTTACCTTGTTTCTCTAACGCGGGGTACATCTTCAGAAATCTTCCACATCCAGCATCTCCTTTGAATCTGTTTATTCACCCCACTTTATAGATAGTAAGACTGAGGCCCACATAAGTATATATGAGTTGCCCAAGCTCACAGATCAAGTTAACAGCAGGAGAGGACCATAGCCCAGGCCACCGGGACAACTCTAGACTCCACTGACTGGTCTCATGAAAATACAGTCGAGGCCAAGACACACTACCATACGAAGCTATCTGATTATAGAAACAGGGAACTTGATTAAAAAGAACCATCATATAGACAGCAGAGAATACTGGAAGCATGTTTATTATAAACTTTTAAGAGAAAGAACAGCTAAAATAAACAAAACAAAAGGCATACAGTACAGCAGCTAACACATGGGCTCCTGAGCCAGACTTCCAGATTTGTTCCCGGGGCAAGTTTCTTTTTTCTCTATGCCTCATTTTCTCAGTCTATCATATGGGGCTAAGTAATAGCACCTACGCCATAGGATTCCTGTGAGGTTTAAGTAAAATAATACTGCAAGTGCTTAGCACAATGCCTGGCATAAATGCTAGTTATCATTGCCATCATTACTACAGCAGCAGTCAGGCCAGTTTTCGTACTTTCCTGTACGTTTAAATGCTATCTGTTCCTTGTAGAACATTCAGGATCAGAAACATACAAAAGCATTGTTATCACTATACCATAAACCCTGGTGGCGCAGTGGTTAAGAGCTATGGCTGCTAACCAAAAGGTGGGCAGTACGAATCCACCAGGCGCTCCTTGGAAACCCTGTGGGGGCAGCTCTACTCTCTGGCCCATAGGGTCACTATGAGTCAGAATCGACTCAATGGCAAGACGTTTTGTTTTTTATAATAACTATACATTATTTATTAGTTATTAAAATAACTAATTACTACGCTGACGTTTTGGCTTCAACTGTCACCTAGCCCAAAAAGCCAGTTGCCATTGATCTGATTCCATCTCATGGCGACCCCACGTGTGTCAGAGTGAACTGTACTCCACAGCACTTTCGACGGCTGATTTTTCAGAAGTAGACCGTCAGATCCTTCTTCCAAGCCATCTCTGGGTTTACTCAAACTTCCAGCCTTTTGCCTTGCAGCCAAGCATGTTAACAATTTGCACCACCCAGGGACTCCTTAATGGTCAAAGGTTTGCCTGTTTCTGAATGACCTCAGAGGGCCATGAGATGGTCGCTAATACTTCTTTCGAGGCACCAAGTCAAACCCCACAAGTAGGCAGGAGCCTGGTGCACAGGAGAGTTGCGTGGCAGGTGAGGGGGGAAATGGCTGCTCCCTGCTGCATGCTTAGTAGGTCTCACGCAAGGCTCACTGGCACTTGTCATACACTTCCCTGCGACACAGGAGGGGAATGAGCTGTGATGAGTCTGGTACCTCAGGAGGAACACCACAAGGACACTGAGGGTTTCCTCCACAAGTGCCACAGCTTGTGCCAGAATCCACAGGAAGGCTTTCTGATGGGTTGACTGTCCCCCATCTTTGACCCTCCATTTGCTCAACCGATCTGCCAAGGACTGTACCCCACCAGCCTCCCCCCTCCCCAGCCACCTGAGGCAGCAGGGGCACTCTCCTCACCCAGGTGACGAAGCCACTACAGTCTGAGTCCACCTTCAAAAATATCGCCTCTAGCACCTCCTCTGACACATTGCTCAGAGCCTTCTTCATGGTCTTAAGAAAAGCCTTCATGTTCAGAGCTTTGAAAGAGAGAAGAGAGAACACTGTCCACGTGATCATGAGCCACTCAGCCCCATCACTGGCCGGGACATTCGGGGGTGCCTGGATGCTGAAGCGGGCATGCAAAGGATCATTTACCCAGTGTCCTCGGTTGGAGGCAGTCTCTCTGCAGCCTCCCCCACACCTGTGAGCTGGGACCACTGCAGGGGAGACAGAGGAGATGGGCTCCATCCAGAGACGAGGAAGCCTTATAAGGTATCTTCTCTCCAACCCCTCAAATGCAGTCACTCGGCTGGCCCTGTCTACCCTCCCTCCTGTCTCTGATAGACCCCTCACCCTCACCCTAACCTAGGCTGGATTCCTGAAGCTACCATCATCACTAGATTGCCTTCTGCATCTTATAAGTCCAACATCCAATCATCCCACAAATTCTGGCTGAACACCTACTACATGGGGGCACTGGGCTGGTCCCCTGCAGCAGTGGTGGATGGGCAGAGGGGCTACCAAAAATAGTTCAGATGCCATTTCTGAACAAATAAGACAGACCAGGCATTGAGACGAAGAAAGCAACTGACGGAAGCTCTCCAAAGAAAAGCAAAAATAAACAATGGCAGCAAAGAAACAACAATTTCAAACAAACAGAAGGAGGTGCTAAGTACATCTTTTAAAGGCAATTATCAAGATGCAAACTTCAGCTGGAGGGAAAGATGGGAAGGGGAGAGGAGGAGACAGCACGGATAAAATATTCTCCCCGTGCTGGGTGTCATGGCTCTAAGGAAATCTGTCTGCAAATGCATCAATAACCCCTATTAAAATCTGTTTTTATAAGCATCACTTTTTTTTAAGTGTTCCTAAACACTCCTACAAACGTTTGGAACCTTCACAGTGGCCCTGAAGGCCAAGTATTATCTGGCTCCTCTCAGATTTCACCTCCCACTACTGTCCCTTCACATGCTCTGCTCCAACCATCATGGTCTCCTCACTGTTTCTCCCACCTTTGCCCAGTCTGCATGGCCCTCCACAGGAAGCCTTCCCAGGAACTACCTCAGGAGGCCACCCCGCCCACTACCCATCTTCACTGTTCTTCCCGGCATGCCTCATTACCTGACATATCTGATTTAGCTGTCTGTCTGTCTACTGTCTCCCACTCTCAGACTCTGAGCTCTGGGAGTACAGGTATGAGCATGTTTTGCCCTTTGCTGTGTCCCCAGTACTCAGCAAACCTGCGTCCCATGAGTGTTTCTATGGGCACCAGGATGTGATGGGGACAGCACTGCCTGCCAGGCATTGTTTTCTGTGGTTTACACATATTAATGCCTAACGAGCAAGGGATTCAGCAGGAAACTGCGGCACAGAGAGAAGCAGCCACTTGCCCAAGGTCACACAGCTAGCAAGTGGCAACACCTGATGCTAACCCAAGCAATCCGGCTCCAGAGTTCATGCTCTTAACCCTACTCTGTGCTCGGGGAAAACACCCAGCACTGAGCTGCAGCAGTCATTATTATTTACTGCTAGACTAAGGAACAAACGAAAGCCTGAGCAAAACATGCCTTGCTTGAGAAAAGACCACCTGAAGCTACAGCCAAGAGGCCTATGAGTTCTGAGTGGTACTTAATGGTCCTCTTGTGTTGTAAGATGGGCCAGATGCAGAGGTGGATTAACCAGTAAGCAAGGTATTCAGGGACTTACTTGTGCGTACTTACTAATCTGTAGTGCACCATTTTACATGGGTTTCACCACATCTTTGGTGTGTTGAAAAACAAGTGAAATGATGCACTACAGATTAGTAAGTACGCACAGGTAAACCCGTGCATACCTTGCTTATTGGGTAATTCAGCCCTGGCCAGACACCTTAGCATAGGAGTCAGATGACAGTCCATGAGCACTGGACTTCCCCTCGGGAGAGTGCTGGGAGCAAAACTGCCTTGGTGCAGTGTTTAATGAATAAACTCTTCTTGATCGTAGCATACGAATAGAGTCCTTTAATAGGCAGTTAAGAAACTATGTACTGTTCACTGCCATACTAATATATTTCTTCTTATAAACATTCTACTAAAATGTTTTCTGGAATAACAAGAAAATAGACACAAAGGTATTTTGGAATGGAAATGTAATTTGTGGTGGCTAGCTAGTTAATAATATATATATATATATATATTTTTATTATTAGCTAGTTCCTCTGCTCATCACCTCTACAAGGAAGAGTTCTTTCATCTCAAGCCGAATGATAAGCTAACAGCTTCCGAAACATTGGGAAGGGGGTTACTGCCCTGTAACAGACTAGGAGGGAACGTTCTTGAGGGCTGGAAATAAATTAGGGTGTGTGGATGAGCCAGTCAGAGTAGCTGGTGTCTGAGCAGAAGCTAGGAACGAGCCAGTGAGAGTAGCTGGTGTCTGAGGAGAAGCCGGGAGAACAGCTAGGAATGGAGGAAGAGTTAGCACTATAGAAGCAATTGGATCCTGTGAAGGAGGATTTCTGCCAACAATCTGAGTGAGCCTGGACAACCTCAGAGGATACCATAGCCGTGGCTGACACCTTGATTGCAGCCTTATAAGATCCTGTGCAGAGGCCCAGGTAAAGCCATGCCTGGTCTCCTGACCCCTAGAAACTGTGAGATGATAAACACGTGTTGTTTTAAGCCACTAAAAACCCACTAAGTTTGTGTAAATATTGTTACACAGCAGCAGATAATACGTAGGAATTTTTTTGGAAGAAAATATTCCAAAATACTAACAGTGGTTACACTGGGGTGTTGTTTTCCAGATCTCAAACAGCCGCCAATATAGTCACAATAGTTATATGATTTAAAAAAGAAAAAAAAAATTTAAAGGAGACACTTTGCTTGTCAAGTCTGAATTCTGCACACACCCCAGGTGCAGTCGCCTCATGCAGAAGCCACAGAGACTGAGCCCTCAGCATAGCTTTACCTCCAGTCACGTCAGCAGCATCCTCAAATATTTTCTCCATCTCTGACAGCTGTAGCTCAGCAAAGAGCTCAAACCCGTGTTTGAAGTCGGTTATCTGGTCAGGGGCGGTAGATGGCGTCGGGGAGCTAAGGACCTCCTTGCTCCTCTGGGATCCATCTTGGGTGTACGACTGGAGCAAAGATGACAACAAGAACCAGGGACTGAGAGAGTTAATTTCCTGAGCTGAACAATTTTAAGCACCTCTTTTTTAAAGAGAGGCTCTTTAGAGAAGGACAGGGTATGTAGTCTTATGGTGTTATTAACTGATGCAAACATATAGCTCATAACCACTTTTAGGCCTAGGAGAATCAAGACAAATCTAGACTGCTTCTCCTGACTTTGGGGAGTTAATCGTTCACTCTCCTCACCCTGATCCCGCCTAAAGAGCACGCTGGACTCATCCTGCTGTGAACTTTCATTCATTCATTGTCTACCCACATTAACTGAATGCCAGGTACTACAGCTACAACAGTGAACAAAGTGGGAGTCTTTGCCTTCATGGAGCCCAAAAGATGAACTAGTTAATGCTTCACCATCCATCCAGGCCCCAAATTAGAAATCTGAGCAATGTCTTTGGCTTTTCCTTCTCCTTCCTTTCCATGAACAAACCACTTCCCTTTACTAACTGTGATGGTTTCCTTACCTTTTGAGGCTGAGGGCTCTCTTTTAACAATTTCTCAAAAGACACTACTGTTGACCTAGAAGGAGGAATCATAGTCACTTTAATTGTTGTAAGGACCATGTAGGAGGCTGACCTAGCCCAGCTATAGATAGAGGGAAAAGAAGTCAAGGTCAAGGCGGAGGCCCCTTGCCCACAGATGCCCTGAGCATGCATTTGATGAGCATCCCTTGCCCCATAGAGGCTTCTCCAGCAGGGAGCTATTCCCAAGCTTACACCTAACCCTTCCTCTGATGGAAAAGAATTGTCCTACTGAAGCCCTGGGACTTCTCAAGTTACTTTCCTCTTGGCTCAATGCCAGAGACTTCCTAAAGGGAGACACACTTTTACTCAATTAGAACAGTCTTAGAAGACACAATTTTACTGAATTAGAAGGGTCTTTTTTTTAGGAGACCATGCAACACAACTACAACTCACTGATGAGAAAAATGAGGGCCAGGGACAAGCCATGCCCAAAGGGTCAAAGAATGCACCAGAGGTAGAGGGCACCCCTCCCTACCCTCCAATGCCCTTGGGAACAGGGTTTCTTCTAGAGAGCTGAGACAACTCTCCTCAATTTAATGGTCAGGTGAAGAGTGTGTGGGAGAGGGATGTTCCACTGAGCTCTGCTGTGAGAACAGAAACAGCATGTTTCTACTGGGTCAGCGGCAACTCCATGAGACAGAAGACAGCACATTGTCAGGATTACCAGGGCACCAACCCCCTCAACCACAAGTCCTACCAGGCAAAAGTTGTGAGAGCACTCTAGGATGGCAGGGGGATGACAGAGAAATAGGCCCAAGACATGCTCAGGGGACTGACCAAATGAACCAGCTTGGCTTGACCAAAGCGTACCAGGAGGGAATAGTTGGAGAGAAGTTTGGGGGAAAAAAAATCTGGAAACAGAATGTAGAATCTTAAATATCTAGCCAGAGAGTCTGAACAAAGGTAATTATAAATATTCATCAGCACAAAAGAGAGGAGAGCAAGAGTGAAGACTTGCCAATGCAACTTAACAGTGCCTTGGCAACACCTCAGATATAAGAATCAAAGGAGAGAGAAGAACCAAAGGAGATTTGGAAGCCAAGAGCCAGGGTAACTGAGGGAAACACTAGGACCTGTACCAGAAACAGGAATAAGGTGGAAAAGTGTTGTAATGCATGTGATCTGGGCTACCCAATTGGAAATAAAGACCTGGAAACATGGGGACTGAACCTTAAGGAGCGGCTATATTGAGAGAATACGAAGAGGTGGAGAAACACACAAGAGACAGGATGGGTCAGACAGGTGGGGAGATAGGATGCTTCAGGGTGCACCAAGATGATAAGGGAAAGAGGCCTCTGAATATGGCAATTGAGAGATCACCGGTGATTTGGTAACAGCCAACTCCAAAGGTTAGATAGGAAGCTTAGGGGGGAGCGAGTTTATGTCAATAGAGAACAAATCTGAAAAGAAGGGCAAATTTGGTTATACAATTTGAAGTATGTAATCAATGTCACTGTATTATACATCTGAAACTTGTTGATTGGTGTGTTTTGCTGTGTATATTTCCAACAATTTTAAGAGAGATCATTGGTGAAAAACAGCTTAAGTATATTTGTAATATAACTTTGTGTATATGTTGGCAGAGGTAAAGAATTCAGTGCCAGAATTTGGCAATGTGGGGAGAGCCAGCCTCCAGCTTCTACCCATTCCCTGACCCCCTCTCTGTCCTGCTCAAGGGGCTCATGGCACATGTAGTAATGTCCCAGTAAACACATCCAAGCTGCACCTCCATCCCTCACATCCACTGCTCCCTGGCACCCTCAGGCCTCAAGAAGACTGCCTTCAAAAATGATAGAATGGGGAACAGGCCCACACAGACCCTGGAATCAGGTTCAACGTGATTTTGGCAAGGAATCCCAGGGTCTCGAGTACTCAGAGCATGGGAGGAGGAGGGCAGTTTGCTGTGTGGCCACAGCCCCTTAGGTCCTTGGACTTCTCACCCCTTGGAGAGGGACAGAGAGGAGGGAGAAAAGTGGGACCCGGGAAAGCTCAGGGTCCAGGGCAAGCGTTCTTCTTGCCTGGGTCTAAGGGAGGTAATGTCAGTATATACAAGATTATCAGTACACTGAAAAATACGGCAGGATATACACTAGGGTGTTGATATGCGTTGTGGGGACTTCAGAGGGATGAACAATCTTAAGGCTGAGGAGTCCAATCTTTTGGAGGACATTAATCCCAAACCCTCACTCACTCTGACCCAAGTTGATCTTCCCAGCTAATCTTGCTGGCTACATTTTTCAGAGGCTTATTGGTTTTTGACACCATTCTCGACTGAGGCATCTTGGTAGCTGTCCCAAGTCCAAGGCAGCTTGTCTGTGAGGTAGCTGTGGAACTCTGAGGGCTTCCGCCTGAATGCAGAATCAGCTAGCCACATTTAGAACCAGGGAAATGAGACGGAATCCCAAGTGCAGAACACAAATGGATCATCAGAATCCAGCCCATGAACCATAATCAGAGCCATTTTTCATCAAATTTGAAACATTCTTTTTATTGACGAGGTTGAATTTACAGCAGACAGTGACGAGAGCTATAGCACAAATAGTCAAGCCAAGTATGAGAACAAATGATCCACAGGACAAGTACAGGCACAGAGAACCTACATCATGAGAAAACTAGAAGGAGCCCTATGATAAAAGCAGGGCTCACCAAACCAAAAGACGAACTGGCTCCCACAGTTGACCCAGTGCCAGGCACAGCGGCTCTCTAACCCTCCCTCTGCGTGAGCTCCAGTTCTCTGAGGCGAGGAAGGCTGTAACAGCACTGCGTATCAGATGGCGGTCTTATAAATCCAGACCTCGGAGCAGAGTCAGCACTGTTCAATCTTCACTCCATAGCAAAATATGGCAGGATGAGCTGGTGAAAAGTAAATCTCTTGGGGAGACTTCAACAAATGACACGGATTCCAAACTTAAAAAGACACTCAGCTAATTCACACTTAATGATGAACAAGATGTTACCAAAATGTTAACTGATCATCAATAAGACATTCTTCCGGGACTTATGCCACAAACAGACACCACTACTACAATACAGAGCAAAACCTCAGCTCCTGTTTCATTAATAATGGAGACATAGGATTTTGTCATCTTGTAGGACATAAGAAGTAGGGTTGTTATATGAAATGTCAAGAAAGGGACAGAAAACAAACTCACAGTGACCCTAAAGGACAGAGTAGAACCGCTCCATAGGGTTTCTAAGGAGCGCCTGGTAGATTCAAACTGCCGACCTTTTTGGTTAGCAGCTGTAGCTCTTAACCACTACGCCACCAGGGTTTCCAAGAAAGGGACAGAAGGCCTGTTAAATCATATACTAGAGGGTTTATTTAAGAAAAAAAATCCATGCCGATGGCCCTAAATTTGACGTGTTTCCCACTTTTTTTGGTTCAATTCTTTCACTTTCACATCCAATGCTATCATTTCTACTTAAAGCAGGTCCTGCATTTTTCCAAAGACAATGTATTTACTAATCAAAGTGTATATTTTTTCAGTATAACCTATCTTCACTGATCAGTAACTTTAGCGACATGCTCTAAAACATGCTAAATTCTATCATAGTAAAAATATTTTTTCCCTCTCTGGGAAGAAATAGAAGAAAAAAGGGAAAATATTAAAATATTAACTTTTTTAGTTAAGGAAAAGTTGAGAACATTCCCACCTAAAACAACTGAAAATTTGATCATGAACAGCTTGTTTTTTAAAAAAAGACCTAGGAGGGAAAGTATTAAGAAGAAAAATCTCCTAGATAAACCTCCCTACAAAGATAATTGTAGAAAAAGGTTAAAGTCCTACCTGAGACTCATTCAGGCATCACTTCCAGTCCTAAAGAAATTCTAATCCCTAATAAAAGGATGTGGCCAGGTGGGAGCAACTCAGGTAGACCAAGGCTACAATTAACTGCTATAGGGAAGGCATCTCCTCGAACCCCCACTTAGAAGCAACGCAGACGAGTATCCTTTCAAGCTTGAACACTGGCTTTTAATATGTCGAAACATATCTTTCTCAGCTCTATATAATTTGTCAAAAGTTAAGATGCAACTTGATAGTCAAGAGGAGCTTTTTCCGTTTCAGACAAGATGGAAGTCATTGACTCTGGAACTGAAGAGGATCCTGGAGGTAGTATCTAAGGTCATACCTTCAGCTGGCAGTAGCATGAAGTCTGAGGAGCCCTGGTGGTGCTCAACAGTTAAGTACTCATCTGCTAGGCAAAAGGTTGGCGCAGTTCGACCCCATCCAGCAGTTCTGCAGGAGAAAGACTAGGCAATCTGTTCCCATAAAGATTATAGCCTAGAAAACCATAAGGGCAGTTCTACTGTCACGTGGAGTCGCTATGAGTCAAAAATCAACACCACAGCACCTAACAACAAAAAGTTGTGGTCAACAACCCAGCTTACAGGACATTTAAAACCCTGTTCTTCCTGTCACACCACACTGCCAAAGAGAACTCTAGGTTCAAACAACAAAGATATCAAAACCCATGACTCAAGACAAAGGCAGATTCTCAGTATGGTTGGGGAGCTACTCACCTGTCTCAAAAAAAAAAAAAAAACTATAGGGGGGAAATGATATTAAGTCAGAGTTCAAAACTCTTAGGAAATTCTTTAAAATATTTTATTTCATTTTGCATTGATTGTAATTATTACCTCCTCTCTCAGCCAGGGAAAGGGGTTTACACACACAGGCAAGCGAGGCTAGTCTGTAAAAACCTGTAAAAAACACTGATAGCTTATTCCATTCGCCCAAGCACGGTTTAAAATTTCAAAGTAAAAACAACAATCATATATAATTATATATGTTTAATTCTCACATTATTTTGTAGAAAAACACATAAAATGAAAAACAAGGCAGTATCAAGTTAGAAAAATTAAGTGAAATGCTACAATCCAGATGACCTTGAGGCTATACTAGATTTTAAAATCACTAGAACTACTTTAAATACATAAATGGGCCATTATGAGAAATATAAATATGAACATGACGATACAACTAAGAAGCAAGACAAAGAAGAAATCTGAAGGTCTGTCAAGCTTAGATAAGGATAAACCATGACAGACTGTGGGTAAAACATGAACACGTAGAATTCAGGGATGGATATATTAGCAAAATTCTCCCTGCAGCTTAGAGCCTGTGGAAAAAAAGTCAAAACTCATGTGCTGAAGCACTTCTCATTTCTGTCAAAGCCCCCTTTTAGAGCCAAAATCAAAAGTACTTTCATTAAACCACAAAAGTTCTTACGGTTTACTAGATTCCCAAATGATTTCATTGTGAGTGAGCCTTTCTTACTTCCCACATGAAAGATACATGCAGCCCATAATGAGAAACACTGTACTTTATTTTGAACCTAAACTGCCCATCAGCTGACCAAAACTGACCTCCAGAGGCAACACTGGTTGGAAGTTTGCACTTCTCCACTCTTTCTCACCCTACTACCCTACTGTCTTTTACAGACCTAAGTAAGATTTTCTGAACCAGAAGAGGTCTTGGGGAAACCATCCATGCCTATCTCCTAACTGGGATGCAGGGCCTGGAGAACGACCCTGGTCTCAACTCCTGGTTCATGGCCTTCCCATGATGGCGTGTCTCCCTCATTGATTTTGGTAGAGGTCAGAGAGGGGCGCTGTAGCCACCTGCCCCACATGCTCAACCTTGGACTTTAACAGTCTACGCTGTACTTTGTGAATAATTTATCAAGGCGGTATCCTAGAAACTCAGCTCTGCCCCAGCTGGAGACCAGTGGGAGCCACAAGCCAGCTTTGTTGAGACTTACTCTTATAGACTGATCTCATCTACCCAAAGCTTCCGGAATCTCATTCCACTGCCCACACTGAAAGTTAAACTAAGAGACATCAGTACCTGCACCCGGCTTCCTATCTTTTCACCAACAGTTCCCACAGACTGCAAAAAAACAAAACTGAAAGTAAACCAGGAAAAAGGGAGAAACAAATAAAAGTATACAAAGTGATACATCTTACTGATTTCCAAACTGCTGATAAATCATTTTGCTTTCAAATGGTCACAGAACCAAGAGTCGCCTCTCCCCACACTTCCCATACTCAGGAACGTGTCTCTGAAAGCCATTTCCATTTTACATTTCAGAATCTCAATCTTTCTGATACAAAGAAAATTGAGTTATTTAAACTTTAATTAAAATATATATATATATAAAATAAAATATACCAAAATTTAAAGTTCTGGACTGAGGGGCCTAGAAATTTGACTAAGGCTAGGCCTGCTCCCCCAGAAAACTAAATCACTCCTTCGACAGAAAGCTTCTATAATCTCGGGATGATTAAGGGAGCATTACTTTCCAATTCAGATTAAGCCAAAAGGGAAACAAGTCTTCACAAAGGGCAGCTGCATGACAATCTGGCCGACTGTTTAGCCATCCCGGTTAATGGTTCTAACTGCAGTCAAGTTTGTTGTAAAAGTAGAGAAGCCCTCCTTGGGCTTTCTTTTAATGAGGGACTCTGTACAAGCAGCTACATTCACACATGAAAACTAAGACAAACATCGTGAAGATACAGAAATATGAACTCACCTCATTTTAAAGTTTTACAAATCCAACTGTAAAGGCAGAAGTATGGAATATTCCTAATTTTAAATCAACAGTAACAGTTCCAGACCAGCAAAATGACTGGTGATTCAGGAACACTGACCACAAGCTTGGGTTCAGCCTGGTTCAAAGCAATTACTTCCACTCTGTTGACAATGGTCACAGATTTGGGTCACCCCACATACTAGCAAGTTTATCTGATTAGGCTGATCAGGCTTGAAGCCTTGGTTTTGTTTGTGGACTAAACTATGTACCATGGCCAACATCATAAACGGAGCCTTTTGTACTAAAACTTACAAGAAAATCCTTAAAGAAAAATTTCTCCAGAGTCATCTCAGTTATAGCAAAAAAAAAAAAAAAAGCTTACTTTTCAACACCATTTATATTCTTATATTCAAGAGAATAAACTTTAAAGAAAAAACAAGTTTTTTTGAATCAATGAATCTGAATCACTGAAACATCCAATCACTGGGTCTTCATTAAAAAAAAAGTGTTTAGAACTCAATTTCACTTGGGAAAAGCAGGACAAAAATCAAAGTATAGTCTGAAGACAGAAAGGACCTAGCTATTTACTTTACAAAATACCTAAAGCCTATCCTCAGGAGTGCCCTCCTGCCTTCTCAGGATACAAAAACCTTGTCCTAAAGTTCTCCTAATCTGTAAACCATTTCAGACTGGACCTCGAGAACCCATGCCATACATAATCCTCCCATCTGTCCAATGCTTTCTAACACTGTGGATGCTTTTTTGGTCTGTCAGCTCCTTCTGATCCCAGCAAGCACCAGTGAGGAACTTCAGCCAACATCATCTCTGTTTTGCTGCTAAGAACAAGAAGAAAGGTGGAGAGAGTAGCTCACAGCTGGGAGGAGCCTGCAAGGACTCAAATCTAGTGCTCCCCCTGCCAGAGTTAAGACTTAAAGCTGCAGGTATCTGGTAACGCCTAAGCCAGTATTTCTCAAAAAGTCTAAGATTGAGGACATCAAGGCCCAGGTCACCTGATGTACGTAATAAAAAGCAGATTTTGAATCTCCTGACTCAGAATTTCTGGGGATGGACTTCCCATTTGCTTACCTATCTTCCCTGCAACACAGATTTTGCCAAGCAAACCAAGCAGTTTATCCAAGTCTACTGCACCGATGACCTAACCTGAAATAGTCACATCAGAAGACTTGATGTGACTCAGCCTGAAGCGCCAGGTTGAAGGTGCACGCAGAATCTGCTTCACTCCTTACCAAGGTTAACGTCTCAGCTGACATCACCCACCAATATCTTCACAAACTCCATGCCCGCCTGGAGGTATCTTCTTGTAGATTACCAACATGTAAGCTGACAAATTCCTTATGAAAGTGCATTAACATTTCAAGGAAGGTATCAAACCATTAACTTCTAGAGGAAGTAATGCAGATCTAACTCTAGTTAAAATCATCAAGTCGGGTTTACAGAGCATCCACAGTTGTGTCAGGTCCTCTAAAGGCCTTACGAACAGCAACTTTCTCCCCATTTAACTTTAATACGGGAAATGGCAGCAACTCTCCTTTTGAACTCTTGAACTCATTTTTAAAGGCATAAAATTGAAACAGGGAGGAAAAAAGTCCAGGGTGATCATCTTATTTTCTAGACTAAGATTGTGTTCACTGCCTTTGAAACATACTACGGGAAAAACAAAAGAAAACCTCCCCATGGTCACGTGCCAAGCACTGTGCTGCTGCATTTCTCAGGAGCAAACAGAATGAGGAGGCTTCAGGGCAGCTGGGCCAAGCCTCAGACTTCTGTGAGGAAAAGCCTTTCAGAGTAATATGAGAAATTAAAACAGTGAGAGGCTGAGAAATCTAATATGAGGAATAAAGCAAACAGGAAGCAACCTTAGAAATACACACATTTGAAAAAACAGTGAAGGAACTGAAAAGGTCAGCCCAAATATAAGAAAGCATGGGTACCGTATCACTTAACCTACAAAGCATATACTACATTCTGTTGTACACGAGGTGGCTATACGTCAGAACCCACTCAATGACACCTAACAACAACAACACGGCAAGACAAATTTCAGAAGACATGACACTCTTGAAATACAGAACTTTATTTAGAAACTGTTTAAAGTAGAAAAAAACCCTGTCAAGAAAGACCAGGTGGAAAATGGGTTCCCAATAAACTGGAATTTTAGGGCAACGAAAGTCTAAAAGGCCACGAAAGAGAAATAGCACCACTGTCATTTGAACAATGGCTAATTACTTGCATTTTTTTTTTTTTTTGGCATTGTTAATCACTGAATTTGTGTTTTCCTCTGAATTCCACACAAAGCATGCACTACGCAACAATTTTATCATAAAATACCTGTGTTCTACACACATTTTAGGACACGCTATCACCAGAAACAAATCAATACAAACACATCAGGGGCTGAACAGTCTCAGTAGTGGGTGACACACATTTTGCAGAATTCTGCCAAACAAAGGGACTGAATAGGCCGTGGGCAAACCAAATGAGGGAGAGTTAAGCAATGAAATATTTTAAATATTAATAATTAAATCAGACATGGTACTGTATTTTCTGCAAAAGAAAATTAACATTTAGTAACACGCTAACGAATTTTATCTCCAAAGAGATTAGTGCACCGGCCAAGATTCCGTTAACAGTGGAGAGCTGTGGTCAGCAAGTACCGACGACACGCGAGCCTTGCAGATCCCATGGTAGCGACGGCCTTCGCGGGTCACTCCCTTTGCCAGAGGTCCAGAAAGAACTTGCAGCATCATCGCCTGCCTGCTGTACTTCCTCCCTAAGCAGAAAACTTTAAGGAGCCAACAAAGAGGAGTCCCCAGTGGGCAAGGGGAACAGAGAGAAGAAACATGTTAAATGTAAACTTAAAAGACAGTAAAATGGGACAAGTCCCCATTCAAATCCCACATGTGTGGGCAAGTCCCCAAAAGTAGTTGTTAGATTGAAAAGCTGGACACACCTTATTCCTCCCCCCCCCCAAAAAAAACCCCCACAATACATAGAAATTTCAGGGATTACTGGGAATATCATGAGGAGAAATGCTCACTGAAAATCGAGCTCTTCAACTCAACATCTCAGGGCTGAAACACACTCTCTATTCATCAGGGCAACAACGCCTCTTGATTTTTGTTTTTAGCAGGGATGCAACTGGTCAGTGACATCACACAGCTTTACAGAGCAACACTTAAACTCTCCTGTTGGGCCAACGTCTAGGCCTCCAAGGATTCAAAGCAGCTCTACAAAGCCTATCAACAGCAGGTCCCAACAAAGGTGCCAAGGTCTGGCCCTTCCTTTGCAAACAATGTCAAACACAAAATCTCCTGTCATGTTACACTTTATATTTTGCAATATGGAAGCATATTTTAAATACTCTTAAGGCATTTATTTATTAAACGTTCTCTGCCAAGATCTCACATTAGCTTAAAAATTAATTCAGTCTTTACATTTCTCTACTGACACCTTCCTCCAGCAACCACATGGCGAGCTCCACGGCCCGCCTCTTTGTGCCCTAGGGGAGCCAACTAGATGTTAATACTGCTCCGCTACAAGGAAAACGCTCCGGACTCAAACCTACGGAAAAAGGAGGGAGACTTCTGCAAAGCGCACTTGAAGAAGAGGTACTTTTTGCTTATGAAAAGAAACCAGTGAGTCCTCTAAGAATCATAAAAGGGAGTATTTTACAGTTAAGCACATGATTTGGAGTGAAGAATTCAGATGCTGCTCTGCTGGTCCAGGCTGCTAATACTCTTCTTGTTCCTCCTGTGGGCCCCCTTCATCAGGTATCACAAAGCCTTCCTACAATGGGAAAAGGAGAGGGAAAGGCTATTATTACTCCACACCGAAGGAAGGACTAGTTTCTACTGTGGCTTCACATTCCTTGTTTTTAAAGCCTCTCAAAGTCCAAGGTTCCTCCTTTGTCGACCACGCACTTGGCATTTAACCACACAAGGCGAGGCAGCCAAGATTTTATTTCTTAGGCAGTGGAATCGCACCTCAAGTAAGGCAAAAACTGGGCACAATCAAATTCACTCTCAAACTTTTGGAGGTGATGGGTATGTACATTGTCTTGACTACGGAGATGATTTCACACATGTCAAGTTATCAAACTGTACACTTGAAATATGTGAAGCTTATCATACGTCAATTATACCTCAATAAAGCTGTTTAAAGAAAAAAAGAAAACTTATCCACAAAAATCCCTGAAAAAGTCACCCATGAAATTCAGTACTATACCATCTCCTCTCAATAAGCCCTACACAGCCAGCTCTTCCTTTACTCAGTCCTTTGGGTGAGCATCAGAAGCTGCTGGCATGTACTTAAGAATCATGTTTTACAAAAAATGCCCACAAGAGTGGAACTGACCCCACACTCCCTCTGCCCACACCCCACCACACACACTCACTCCAGGGCATTCTGGCATGTCCTCATTGCAGGGAACGACTAGACTACAGTAACAATTAGCCTTCTCCTTCAACCACCCATCTTCTTGTTGTTTTTTAAACTGAATCCCTATGGATGCATTTCCTTAAGATGTAACTCCACTAAAATAATATTCAGACTAGACCAAGTTACTTGGCAGGACCCCTGTCTTTATCATCTTTGTTTTTGTTATCTAGCACAGAGCAAGCCCTAAATATTTACTAACTATCAAATTTTCAGTCATCTTATTCTCCCAAAATTCACAAGATATGTTTAGAGGACAGTGATAATGGCATTAATATTACCTCATATTTATATAGTGCACCACGCAACTACAAACTACAAAACTGTGGCTTGGTCCTCCAGGCCTTGCCAGGCACGCAGGAGCATTATAAGTAAATAAATAAGACCATTAAGTAGCAGACAGAGCAGGATACCAAATCCTAAAGCTAAGACACGTCAGTCTTCCCTGAGCAGCTGACATGTGATGATTAGTACCAGCAGATTCCGCTGTGTAACACACATAGGTCCAACAGAACTTGACCACAAAGCACTTTGAGGGAACAGGAACCAGGCGGGCCCCTGGGAGGAAGAAGCAAAGGAGCAATTTGACAGCTATGGGAAGTAGACAACGAAGAAGGGGCCATGTGCCCCATTCTCCAAGGCACGCCTGGGGCCCTGCTAAAATGGAGGCAGCACCTCAGGCTGAGGGGTCCCAGCTGTGGGGGTGAGGGAGTAGGGTGAGGGTATGGTCTATGGCATTCACCACCTATCAGTGGCCACAAACTACAGAAGCAGGGCAAGCCAGCCACCTCCTTGTCCTATTCCTGCCTCAAAGGCTCACAGACTTCAAGGCAGAGACTACAGCTGGGCAGAAGTGCCACCTAGCTGACTCTGAAGGTTGCGAGATGAAGCCTTTTGATGAATGCTACACTGGAGCACGACAAGCATCAGCAAAACGTTTGCTGACACCAAGAGATCAAATGTCATTTCCCCTTAGGTGGCAAAATGGAAAGAAAATATCCTTATGTCAACACGTACGTCTGTGGCATAGAGAATGTCCACAATTCTTTGTAATACCGGGTCGTTTTCCCCCTCATTCTCCTGGCAAATCAATTCAATGTTCCTTAGCTTTCCAAAGTAGAAATCTCTCTCCTTCTCCAAATCTTCGACGGTAAGCTTCAATACGTTGACCTGCACAGGATATTAAAAAGGGTGAGACACACCTGACATTAATGTATCAGTAACATATCATACAAACTTCTAACCCAAAAGGAGATGTGGTCTTTGACCAAACTATCTAATACCCACAAAGATCCACTTCAGTTTGTCAGTTTTCTTTAGCCCCAGATAAAATGGACTTGTTCACAGCAATGTTGACCAAAATAATAGCTCCCAAGAAAGGGCACACTATACCCTGAAACATGCAGGAACTTCTCAATGACTGAGGAAGGAGTAAAGGGGAAAAATACAGGGGAGCCTGAGACAAATACAGAAGTAGAACCCACAACCCAGCCCAACAAGGTGGCTGACAATCATATACTGAGTCTGTAACAGGACTGTGGTCAATCTAGCCCACTGAAATGGAGAGCCTGGCCCAGGGGGAACAGAGAAGCAAAGTTGAAATGGGTGAGCAGGGAGGGAAAGACTAGCTAAAGATGACTAATAGTAGCCAAAGACAGCTAGGACTGAGGGAGGCCTGGACATGGAAAACTCCCTGGTTCTTTTTCCCTCCCCGTATGTTGCGGATAAGGGCTATCCATGGCTCTAAAAGAGCATCAATCTGAGGAGAGGTTCCTGGTCCCTGTCTCCCTTTCACAGACTCTTCAAAAGAGTCTTCAAAAAGTCTAGAGAAGACAGCAGACGCAAGGAGCAGATCCAACCACATTCCACTGCTCGCTCCATAGAGTATCCCACCGGCTCACCACACATGCAGTGGGATCCTCTAAGAGCCCCCTGAGGGGCTACAATTCCCACAAAGGGGCTGTGAAGAAATAAATCCCCTTTGATCATTCCTCAATCCCTGAGAAGTTCCTGCATGTTTCAGGGTACAGTGCTTAGGCCAGGACTCTATCTAGCCAAGAGCAATAAAATAATAACCCTCGCGATCCTTTGTGTATTTTAACCAAGATGCGTCTTCATCTTCACTTGAATGTACTCCAACTTATGCTAAGTGAATTGAAT
Organism: Loxodonta africana; assembly: GCF_030014295.1. Classification (NCBI taxonomy): domain Eukaryota; kingdom Metazoa; phylum Chordata; class Mammalia; order Proboscidea; family Elephantidae; genus Loxodonta; species Loxodonta africana. Next base: position 32,053,564 of record NC_087365.1, on the reverse strand, counting down.
TGAACTCTTACATGGCACACAGTGAAGCATAAAATCCCTACAGGACTTACAAGCTAAGGCCACAGAGCAGCATGGAAGACCAAACCAGGAAATCAAAGGTACAACAGTTGAGGATAGTTTGGGTAGCAGGGAATTCTGGGACCCAGAAGGCACCATGGAAATCATTTAGTCCAACCTTCTGAACTTAGAGCTGCCAAAGCCAAAGCTTCCCAACAGCCTGATACGACAGAGGGGTGAAGTCCTGTCCAAGGGTGGAAGGAAGCTCCCCTTTCATAACCTGCAGTGAAGAAGCATCAAGGTATGGAGGAGCAGCAGGCGACTGGGGCCAATGAGCCCATTCTGTCAAACACTTAACTTACAAATTCATCACCAAAGTCCTTACTCTAGATAAAATGCTCGACAGTCTTTCACTATCCCTTTATCAGTCCCAGCAATCACTTTTAAAAATAATTTAAAGTTCCAAAAAAGTACTACCATGGCCTGATGACCAGCAAAGCTAAATCACCCATCTTTCCCCACTCTCCCTATCCCTGCTTTGCCACTACTTGTTGCCTTTCCTTAAACTATCGGCTAGCCCCAAAGTGGGGTACAAAAAGGGTACAGGAGGGGAAGAGTTGACTAGCCTCAGAGGTAGGGAGCTGCTCCAGAGCTTCAGCTCCACAAACCAAGAGGCAGAGAAGAGACCTTCTAACTACATGTCTGGTGGCATTAGTGACTGAGGAAGAGAGGGAAATCAAAGTAGCTTAAAATGGAATGCTAGCTTGGAGTCCACCCAGATGCTCACAGCTCACTGTGCCACCCTCACAAACCATGAAAAATTTCTCTGGCCTACAATTGTCAAGGGCACCAAAGCAGACACCCAGCCTTCTGGATCCCACTTGTGGAACCAAAGCAGCATTCTTGAGGGATGGGGGGACACCTTTTAGCTTTCTGTCAAAAAGTCTAAGTAGCTTCTGGTTTCTAGGCACCAAGCATATTCAGGCAAACATCTGTTACCAAGTGATTTGTTCTTTGCAATAGATATTAATTCCTGAAGAATTACATGTTAAGAAATCAAATGTTAAAAAAGCTATATACTTAACTCACAAGTCACCAGACAACCACTCTCAAATTTTAGTCTTATCTCCTCAACAAGCCCACAAACTCACACCATGAGGACAGTGTCTTCCATCCGTCTGTTATCACTCCACTAAATCTAGTAAACTCTGTACCCACAATAAACAAGTACTAAATCCCTGGCTCTCACCTAGAACTCCTTTAAATGCTAATTCATAAGGTTATGAAATCTGTCATTAGTAATCAATGTTACCCTTAGAACCTTCTTTGGAGTAAAGCAGGTTTATTCAAGGAGGATGCTTTGGACCTGCACTGGCCAGCAGGGTAACTATGAGCTACATGTGGCTACTGAGCACCCGAAACGTGGCCAGTGCAATCTGAGATGGCCTGTAAGTATGAACACATACCAGATCTCACGGATCCAGCACCACCAGTCTTCAAACGGAAATACCTCACTGATCATTATTTATCTTGATTACCCGTTGAAATGATAATATTTTTGGAATATACTGGATAATATTCTATTAAAATTATTGTTACCTATTTATTTTTACTTTTGTTAAAGTAGCTACCAGGAAATTTTAAATTACAGATGTGGCTCACAGTTCTGGCTCACATTCTACTTCTGTTGGACAGCACTACATTGGACTAAAATTAACTCAAAGTAAATTTCTTCTGGATGACTTAAGAATGTGAAGTTCTCACAGATTTCCCATGCACAGGAATGCTACAAAGTAATTCGTGTAGAACTCATTGTTCTTTTCTTAGCATAACACGCCCATCTGGCTTCAGTTCCTGCATCAGCCACTTCTCCCAGATCCACACACCTTTATCAAGGCCACAAATTGAAACATTTTCAAGACCAAGAAATAATGTAAATTAGCCAAGATAGTCAGGTTTAAGTAACAGTGTGGGTCAGGACTTTGGCAACCTAGAGAGAGCCTAAAATCCTTCATATTTAATTTTTTTTTTTTTTTTTTTTAAATTAAAATCCTACGCAGCCCAAACAAAGTAGTTCTGTGGCATGCATGGATCAGCTGTTCACAAGCCTTTGACCCCAGTCTTACAAGTTCAATGAAGTACCTGGTTAGTGAACTTCCAGCCTCTCAACCAAATCTGGCCCCCTTTTTCCCCTCCTCAACTCTAGAACCCTTGTTGTAAAGCACTGCTGGAGACGGGCAACCACACAGAGTACCAAACCTTCTACCTTCCCTTTAAGGCCATAAACACTCCAACCTCAACTACTAAAGTTCTGCATTGACCATTCAAACCAGCTAATTCTGGTCACCCCCTCAGGGAAGAAAGTTTGAAAAGACTCCAACTACACCAGCTGCCACTAAGTCAGTCCTCTCCAACTACATCAAAAGCCCCTTCCAGACCTAGACCAGGTCTTCTGCACCTTGATAGTCTCCCCAGTGCTTAGCAGTAATTTGCCCAGTGTAAGCCTTCAATATTATTCAATATTAATTGGTGAACAACTACAATTTCTAACAGTAGGTATGAGGAAAGGAAGAACCTTCTCTATTACCCTAGATAAGCCACACAACTTCCTCCACTCACTCACTTCCCCATTTAGCAATGACTGGCCTAGGCCCTGGAGCCAGGTATACCTGGGTTCAAATCCCAGCTCAAGTTATTTAACCATTCTGAGCCGCACGGTCCTCATCTGTAAAATCTCACAGGGTCGCTGTAAAAGTGAGATCCCAGTGCTTAGTACCGTTCATGGCATAGGCACCCTAAAAATGTTAGCTATTTTTCTAATTATGTCAGACTTGAGCCCCCTCAAAAGAAGCTGAACTTCAGAACAATGCTTCAGAACCTATTCACTCTACCAACACCACAGACAAGACCATAGGAATCACAACTGCCATTTCCCCCAGTGGTGTTGGTACCAAACACCGTTCTAAGTACATGACATACATCAGCTCATGTAATCCGCTCAACAACTGTAACCAAAGTATTAGCCCCTCTTCACACATGAGGCAAGAGGTTCAGGTAAGTTATCTGACTTGCCCCCGGTAGAAGGAGCACAGTCAGGACATCTAAATCTATGCAACACGGGACAGAGCTGAGTGCAGAGCAGCAGTCCCGTGCAATCTGTGCATCTTCTCCTGAGAGCACAAGATCAACTCACTGGTCACCTTGCCTCGGCATTAACGATTCCTTACTTTTGTGTTTTTTCTCTGAAACTACCTCCTGTATACACCCATGCTTCAAAATACATAGTTATAGGGAAGTCTCTTTATTTTCTAGGACTTCAGTACTCCACAGTGACAGTGCCCAGAGGGTGCTTAAGTCAACCAAGGACAGGGATGGTGACCTATTTACCATGATACTCCCAAAGCACCTAGAACTGTGGGGCACACAAAAACGAGAAAATAAAAAAATGTGACCTTTGGGCAGGCTCTCGTGTTCCTAATCTCCTAAAATCACGCATCTCAGTGCCCAAAGGTTCTGGATTGAACTAGGGTTGTTCCTTCCAGTTCTTAGGACCTGGCTTTTAGAAAAGGAAAAAAGGTCCAATCCCAACTTCACTAGATTCACAGGGCATCCAGGATTTGACAACTGGAATCCAGAGAGTCATCCAAAAGCAAACAAAGTGACTATAAGGTTTAACAAGAAAATTTCTAAGAATCCAAAATTTGTTTTGATCCAGAGACTCCTGACCAGAACCTTAAGGATATTTAACTAATCCTGAATAAGCAAGACATTTCAAATCACAGCACCAGTTTCAATGTCAACTCCAGTCTGGTGACTCAGCAGTGACTGTGGAATTAGTTCCACTTCACACCTGGGGTTCAGAGAGGTTAACTGATTTGCACCAGGTAGAAGTAAGTGGTACAATTAGGATTCAGCACAGTGACTGTATTACTATTATTACTACTATTCAGAAAAGAATCCTCATTTATCTTTTGTCAGAGCCAAAGTTCAAGAGATACTCTCTGGAATCCCACAGAACCCTGATGGCATCCTGAAAACATCCAACAGGGTTCTAGTCTACGGGTCGGTTTCTGAAGTTACAGGTTTTGGTTTCTGCCAATTGAACAGGTTCCAGAAATGCCTAGCTCTCCTCTTCCACCTCCACACACACCCCCATGCTCCCCTCACAGCATGTGAGGTGCTCTCAGGAGAAGACACACAGACTCTACAGGACTACTTTGCCAATGAGACAACACAGGCACTCCTGTAAGAACACAGACAAGTCTCCCGAGCGGTGCGGCAAGTGGCATATCCCCTGAAGTGACCTGTGTCTTAGATGCAGAAGGTGCCTACCTGCTGCATCAATTCAGCTGCTTCGTCATCCCCGTTGCCCACACCAGGATTCTTTCTCACCATACCCGGGCCGGCCTTAGAAGCTGCAGTAGTTCTCTGTGTTGAAATGGGCCTCTGTGGAGCTGAGAGAGGAGCAGAGGTTTTTTTTTTCCTACTGTGGTGAGATATACCTAACAAAACATCTGCCATTTTAACCATTTTTATGTGTACAAGTCAGTGACATTAATTACATTCACCATGTGGGGTAACCATCACCACTATTCACTTCCAAAAGTTTTGTATCACCTCAAACAGGAATTCACTACATCTTAGCAGTAACTCCCCATGGCCCCATCCCCTGGAAACCACTAAAAAAATCTGGTCTTTATACATTTGCCTAATCTAGGTATTTCATATAAGTCAGATCATACAATATTCATCCTTTTATGCCTGACTTACTTCATTCAGCATGTTTTCAAGGTTGTCCATGTGGTAGCGTACATCAGGACTTCGTTTCTCTTTATGACAGAATCATATTCCATTGTATGTACATACCACATTTTGTTTTTTCATTCATCTGTTGATGGACACTTGAGTTGTTCCCACCTTTTGGCTATTCTGGTTCATGTTACAATGAACACTGGTGTACAAGCTATCTGTCCCTGCTTTCAAGTCTTCGGGGTATATACCTAGGAGTAGAATTGCTACATCATATGGTAATTCTATGTTTAACTTTTTAGAAACCACCAAACTGTCTTCCACAGCTGCACCATTTTACATTCCCACCAGCAAGGCATTGAGTTCCAATTTCTTCATATCCTCGCCAACACTTGTTATTTTCCATTTTCCTGATAAAAGCCATTCTAGTGGAGTTGAAGTGTTATCTATTGTGGTCTTGATTTGCATTCCCCGACTCAATGGCACTAGGCTGGGTTAATGACTAATGAGGAGCCCTGGTGATACAGTGGTTAAGGGCTTGGCTGCTAAACCAAAAGGCCAGCAGTTCAAATCCACCAGCCACTCCTTAGAAACCCTATGGTCCAGTTCTACTCTGTCCTATAGGGTCGCTATGAGCGCAATCAACTTGAGAACAATGGGTGTGCTTTGGTTTGGTTTTTGGTTAATGGCTAATGAAGGAGTCCTGGTGGTGCAGTGGTTAACTGCTCCGCTACTAACCAAAACATGAGTTGTTCCAACTCACCAGCTGCTGTGTGGGAGAAAGATGTGGCAATCTGTTTCTGTAAAGAGTATAGCCTTGGAAACCCTATCTGCAGGTCTACTCTATTCTATAGGGTCACTATGAGTCAGAATCAATTCTATGGCAACACGTTAATGACTAACGAAACTGAGCATCTTTCCATGTGCTTACTCGCCATTTGCTATCTTCTCTGGAAAAATATCTATTAAAGTGCTTTGTCCATTTTTTGACTGGGTTGTCTTTGCTGCTGAGTTTAAGAGTACTTTATATATTCTGGATATCCTTATCATATATATGATTACAAATACCTCCAATTCTTAGGTTATCTCTTCTTTTGATAATAAAGTCCTAAGATGTGTAACATTTTAAATTTTGATGAAGTCCAATTTATATATTTTATCTTTTGTTGCTCATGCTTTTGGTGTTATATCTAAGAATCCATTCTCAAAAACCAGGTCCCAAAGAATTATCCCTATGTTTTTGTTCTAAGAGTTTTATGGATTTAAGTTACTGATTCATTTTGAATTCATTTTCATTATGGTGTGAGGTATGGGTCCAACTTCATCCAACTGCATGTGAAATCCAATTGTTCCAGCATCATTTACTGAAGAGACTATTCTTTCCCCATTGAACGGACTTGGCACCCTTGTTAAAAACCAACTGGCCATGGACATACACGTTTATTTCTGGACTCTCAATTCTATTCCATTGGTCTGTAAGTCTATCCTTGTACCAGTAACAGCTTTACAGTATGTTTTGAAATTGGGAACTGTGTGACTCCTCCTACTTTGTTCTTTTTCAAGATTGCTTTGGCTACTTAGGTCCCTTGCAATTCCATATGAATTTGAGGACTGGCTTTTCCATTTCTGCAAAGGCAGCTGTTGGGATCTCGATAGGGACTGCACTGAATCTGTACATCACTTTGGGGGAGCAGAGAATTTTTTAAGATGAGAATTTCAAAGACAAAAAAGAATCTAGAAGACAACAAGGGGAGACTGTGACCGACTAGGCAGCTGCACCTTGTTGTCCACGGTGCTCAGTGAAGGGAACCAATGCTAGAGAGCCCCAGCATGCAAGACAGCAAGCCCACATTTGCCCAGGTAGGTTTTTCTATCCTGCCAGCAGAGTTCAGTACCAATTTTAGCCACGATCATTTGTGCTGAAAGTAAGCCCTTCGGTGAGGTCTTTTCTCCACTGGGGTGAAGAGGACTATCACCTGAAAGAGGTACAACAGATGATCTGCCTTAACACTCCTCCAGCCAAATCCACAAATGGGTCACATCATGGAGCTAAGACAACCTTCACACCAGGAGTGAGCTAACAGTCCCAGGTGTTGCCAGGTGTGCAAGGCTCCCCATCTGGAAAGTAAAATGCCTCCTAATTCATAACTTCAGACTCCATGGATTTGGAAGGGGAAGGAATCCATAAAGGTGTTAAAGCCTGCTCTTACCACTAATTACTTCGAAACTTTGCTCATCTTTTTGAAGGCGTTTAGAAGGGCTTAAACAGAAAAGCATTGAACTGTCTAGGATTTAAGGGCTTCTCAAAATAACGGCCAAAAGCTGGCAAAGACAATGAAAAACCAGTAATGTGGCCAACTTATCTACTAGTGAGAATAATCAAGAATACTTTCAATGTAAACACATTATTCATGGTTTAATTCATTCATTCAGCAATCATTTTGTAAAGCTTGTACTACATACCAGGCTTAGGAACATGTGATCTTCCTGACACCTCAAATTCAATAACCGCAGGCCTTTCACCCATAGCAACAGCCATTTCCTTTGCATGGCCCTCCCTACTACATGCTCATTCCAAAGACTAAACGCTGAATACAAGTCTCAACTAGATTGTCAGCAGCATCTGAAACATGAAATGCACATGGTTATCTATACTGGACCCATTCTAAACAGCTAAGGAATAAAAGCACTACTCGATAGCTGGAAAAATCAGAACCCTCATACACTGCTGACAGGAATGTAAAATGGTACAGCCGCTCTGGAAAACAGGCATTTCTGCAAAGGTTAAACATACGACCATGCAATTCCACTCCAAGAGTATATACTTAAGAGAAACGAAAATGTTACGTCCAGCAGCATTATTCCTAACAGCCAAAAAGTGGACATAAGCCAACTGCCAATTTAATGATGATGAGATGAATCCATACAATGGAATATTATCTGGCAATAAAAATGAATGGCATACTAATACATGCTATAATATGGACAAACCGTGAAAACATTATGCTAAGCAAAAGAAGCCAATCACAAAAGAATACACATTCTATGACTCCATTTATATGAGATGTCCAGAACACGTACACCTATAAAGACAGAAAGTGTACTAGTGGCTGCCTAGGGCTGGAGGGTTAGGAGGAAATGGGAAGTGACTGCTAATGGCCATGGAGTTTCTCTTCCGTGGTGATGAAAATGTTCGCAACCTGATTTGGTGATGGCAGCACAACTCTGTGAATACACCAAAAACTAGTGAATTGTATGGCATGTGAATTATATCTCAATAAAACTACTAAAAATAAAAACTACTCAACATCCCTCTCCACCTACCAGATGGATCAGACTCTCTCAAGGTACTATGAGACATTAACTAATGCTCGTGCCACCTTCTGGAAAAGGAAGAATTAGAATTTGTATACACGTGTTATAATTATACCATTGCAAACACATTTTTGAAAACTTACCCAGGCCAAAACCTTCTGAAGGTCTCTAGAAACAGCCTTTCCCTGCCTCCTTGACTCAGCTACCATCATAGCAAACCAAAGCCACTTACCAGCTAAAGTTCTAGGGAGGGGAAAAAGAGCCATGATTAAGTGTAGGAAGCTGGTCAACAGAATGATGATGCAGACAGCAAAGAACAGTCCCTGAGAGACCTAGAAAGCTCCTTCCGTTCCTGGGAATTCAGGCCTGGTTTAAATTCTCATTCTAGGGTTTTGTGAAATAAATGCCCTAGTGTTCAAACTAAAGCTCCCCTTTATGTGAGCCTGAAGGGATTTCTATTCCATACAACTAAAAAGCCTTGTCAAAATTGCATACAATAGCTCATTCAGGCCTCAAAGCAACGCACTGGAGCAAATGAAGTGGCTCACACAGGGGTACAGAGACCCAAGAACAAACACCAATAGGCCCGATGCCAGAATCCATGTTCTTGCCACATGGCCTCACGACCCTGAAAAGAGGCAGCACACTGGGATTATGACCCCTAAAAGCAGAGCCTATGGCTATTCAACAAATTCTAGTTCAATGCTGAATGAATGAATGCCTGGGTTACTATTATTTGGAAACAGTGATTTTCCTTTTACCTGCACTGCTAGTACTGAGAGGTTTCTTCGGTTTACTCAGAGCTGGAGCGACAAGGGAAGGAGCCACTGCAGTTTCTTGACCTTGTCTGGCAGCTACAGGGTCATAGTCTTTTCCATCATAGTTTGCATCAAAAAACTTCTTGAACCACTGAACAAATTCAAAATTGTCCTGAAACTTTCCTTTTACTAATTTGTCCACCGGAATTATCTGCAGAGAAAAATGAAGACTGTTTAGCCAAGAGCTAAAGGCTTTTGGCAAGCATTAAACCTGTAAAGGTATCAAATCAGTACAAAGCTCTGTGAAAAGGAGAAAAGCCCCTAGAAGTTTATAATGCAAACTTCATCCAGTTTGCCTTCCACACAGTACTTACACATACCAACCCATCTGGAGGTCCATCAAATTTATGAAAAGGAAGTCTGCAACCAAAATGAAAAATAGAACAAGTATCCATATACATGTCACGTACACACACCAAGCACATGCTGAGAGGTGACACAGGTGTCACTCCACTGTAAAGGGTAAACCCAACCACCATGTAACTTGCATAGCCACCATGCCTGTAGCAAAGTATGAAATCCACAGCACAAACCAATACAGGCATCTACAATGAACTGGACATTCTTAGGTATGTGTGTGCACGCATGTATATCCATATATATAATAAACCACACAGGGGACACAGTTACAGGTGCTTCTTAGACATAACCAAACACCTCACGAGACTGGTTTTTTGGGTCTAAAGGCTTAGGAACATGGTCTCATGGGACAACTCAGTTAATGGGCATAATATAACTCATGAAGTACACGTTCTACATCCCTATATGGTGCGCAGTATATGGGGTCTTAAAAGCTTGTGAGGGGCCATCTATTGGTCTCTACTCATCCAGAACAAAAGAGAAAGATGGAAACCTATGACTCAGAGAAGAAAGTAGTCTATGGAACTAAAAGTCTACGTGAACCGCAGCCTTATCTACCTTGAGACCAGAAGAACTAGATGGTACCCAGCTACCGCTATCGACCATTCTGTTCAGGGACACAATAGATGGATCCTGACGGAATGGGAGAAAAATGTGGAAAGGAACTCAAATTCTTTAGAAGTCCAGACTTAGCGGATCAGTTGAGACTAGAAGACTCCCCAAGACTGTCACCCTGAGATACTCTTTAGACCTTGAGGTCACCTTTTAGCTAAATAACAGACTGGCTCATAAAATAATGAGTATCACCTGTGAGTAACGAGCTGCTTTAAAATCATCTATGAGACCAAATGGTCAAAAATTAAAGCAAAGGTGATCAGGTAAGGGGGCAGGGAAACTAGAGTACTGGAAATGGTACAACCAGAGCAGAATGAGAATGATGACAGATTGTGAAAAATCTAAGTAGTAGCACTGAATAATCTGTGCAGAAACTGTTAAATGGGAACCTAATTTGCTGTGTAAACTTTCTGCCTGAAACACAATGTTATTTTAAAAAAAGGAAAAGAATACTGCACGACCAAGGAAAAGGGAATAGAGTTTTAAACGAAGTTAAAAGAAAAAGAAGCTTTACTAATGCTTGTTACTTTTTCTGACAGTGGTACCTTCACTCAGTCCATAGTTTAGACCCCATGTGACTTGGTCCTAAGAGAAGAGCTGGAGCCCCAGTATCCACAGGGGTTGATGGTGGCGCTTCACTCAGTCTTATTTTTTTGACATACTGTGATTCACTGCAGTTTACGTGTAACTGGTTAAGTGGTTTCACAAATGCTACAGCCTACCTAGTTTTAAGTAAACATGCAATGGATTTACGCTTGAAAGGATTTCTGCAAAGGAGCTGCAGGCTGAAGGGAACACTGACAATGCAAACCCAAGTCAATGATGAGAAACTGCCGGAGCTAACACGAACGCCAGAGTAGGTGGGAGTGTTTTCCCAGTCCCATCTTTAACTTCTTCCTTTCAGTAAAGATGCCTTTCCAAAAGAGTCAGAGATCATAACTACTTTCCAGAAGAAACTCAAGCAGTAGAGAGATCTTTCAGAAAACGACTCTGTTGTTTTGTGATTTTGTTGTCAAAAACATATTACCTGCCAACAGTATCACGTCTTCACACTTCAACTTGGAAACAAAATGTTCTAATCTATTTTAAAATCTCCCAAGTGAAGCATTTCAGCAGATTTGAAGCTATTTATTTAAAATATAAAACTAAAGTACCTTCTGATTACTCTGAACACAACTGACTGACATTAGGACAGACATAAATTTTCTAGACATGACTGGTGGGTGAGACTAAACATATTAGCATCATGCTTTAACATGCTAGTGAGGCATATCTTCCATTTGTATCTACATATCTTTTACTACCTCTCTTTAAAATTAAACTATGTGACTGTCATTTAAAACCAAATGCCAAAATAAACTGCATTTAGAGCCAGACCTTCAAAATTACTGATCACATGTTAAACCAAGATTTTTCTAAAATAATAAAGATTTTATGAATAACAAATTAAACTAAACCTTAAAAAAAATAAATGTAATAATATTAACTAGATCCACCCCTCTGATCAAATAAATACAAATTTTTTGAATATTTTGTATGATACTGAAACATTTACAAATAAAATGCTACATCTGGAACTTGCTTCAAAATAGTCCAGTAACACAGGGGGTGGGGTAGGGCTGTAACTGAAACAAAATTGACCAGGAGTTGACAATAGTTGGGATACACAGGGGATCTTACCATTATTCTCTCTACTTATGCATACGTTAGAAAATTTCCATATTTAAAAAAGTAAAATGTAATTTCATTTTTTAAAAACTACTACATATGATAAGCTATACCTAGTTTAAACTGTGCCTGGCAACTAAATAAGGAGCCCTGGTGTGCAGTGGTCTAAACACTTGGTTGCTAACCAAAAGGTCGGCAGTTAAAACCCACCAGCCACTCCTGGGGAGAAAGATGTGGCAGTCTGCTTCTGTAAGGATTTACAGCCTTAGAAATCCTATGGGGCAGTTCCACTGTGTCCTATATGGTCTCTATGAGTCTGAATCGACTCAGCGGCAGTGGGTTTTGGTTTGGCAACTAAATGGTATTCTTACAATACAAATACATTATTTTATACATTATACAAACTAAACTAAATTTCACCATAAATAAAACCAGATATACCAACAGAAAGTTAATTAGGGGATGATTAAAAGTTTTTTAGTAAAAATGTTACCCCCAAAGAATGGCTTAAACGAATAAACCCTTCTGATGGAGGGTAGGGATAAAGTCTGCCTGATTTTGCAATAATCTACTACCCCCTAAAGCAGAGCTAATATCTGTTTAATGAGGCCTACTGGACCATATTTCTGATACCTTCAAATAACCCTGGAGACAGGAGGGAACTTCACAGCACCCACCAGGGATCCTCCTGTGACCAGAAATAGCAGGTATTTCTAGAATCTTCCCTATTGGAGCTAACTATCCTACATATGCTACGCTTCACAGAAGTAAATCCAGAGATTTAGAGACTACATCTCAGGCTAATAGAAATTAAACAGTAATATTTTTAAAAAATCCACTGGGACAGATTTACAAGTTAACTCCTCCTAACAGGCACCAACTTCACAGGCGAAGACGGCAAAGGAACTAGGGGTAGGGAGGATAAAGGGAAACTTTGTTCCCAGTAAATTCTGTGCCAACTGAGGAAAAGATACCCATATAAATTGGGAAAAGAAAAGCCCAAAGTCATGGGCTAGCATTTGTATCCTTGGTAACAATCATCAGTAAAGAAACTTTAACCTAAATGAAACAATAAAACATACTTACTTTGTCAACACCCATTCTCTTAAAACCTGCTTGTAGTATTTTAAAGTTCTGGATGTATTCATGTTCTAGCTTAGCTTGGAATTTCACTTTCTTCAATGCAATGGAGCCAGGGAACAGCATGTCCATAAACTGACAATAGGCGGCCCCTGAATGAATGACAACAACAAAAAAATAAGATTAAAACTAGGTCATTTCATGCTACTATTAAAGGCACAGTCTGAACTTCTTCCCAGACCCACTTAACACAAGTACGATTTAAAAAGTTGTAAAGCGGACTACAAAACCCAGAAGCTTCATTACTACTTGACACTAAAGTCATTTTTTAAAAATCTGAAACACAGCTGTGGAGCTTTATAAATTCTACAACATACTTGCAATCTGGAAGCCTAAAACGAGAAGAAGAAAGCTTAAAACTCCCAATTTTTATTAGAAACCAGCGCAACAATAAAATGACCACTAGAGAGATAAGTGAGGGTCTAGATTAGAAAGGAGGAAAACAGAGGTGACATTTTCTGATTTTTCAAAAGGACAAACCCTCCTCCTCACTGGGGAGGAGAGAGGAATGCCCCAGGTTTTTTATCCTCTAGCCAAAAAAAAAAAAATTTCTAAAACATTTGTGTCCCTGGACTTTTTACATCTGTAAATAACCCTAATCTATCATTTTAGCAACAAAGCTGAACAGAAGATATTTTTATGTCCCTCCATTAAAAATACTTAAATGGGTACTATGAGAAATAATTGCACATATTGCATCCCATTTGCTCACCAAATTTTATTCCTTTCCTTTCTTGCCCATTTTTTTTTTCCATCACCCCAAAAAAGTGTTTTTCTCAGTGCTTAAATTTTCTAAAAATGCTATTTCTCTAATGCCTACCAAACAGAACTCTCCTAACAGGCCAGGCTTCTCTGTGTACTTCCTGCTCTTTCAGGGCAAATACATCGAAAACAAGCTAGAAAAAGAGGTAAGAAACCCAGGGACTAAACAGTAAGCGTTCCACAACACTCAAGGCCACCATAGAATATATACTTGACTTAAGACCTAGGCAAGTTGGCTCGCTGCTAGGTTCAGCATAAAGATTATTTTTAGAAAGAAGATTCAAAGAGAGCAGAAACACTTCAGCGAGCAGGGGGACATTCTTAGCATAAAAAGGAGCCTTGGAAAGTGAACGCCTTGAGATGGCTGATTTATTCGCTCATGCAATGAAAATATATTGAGGGCACTCAATGTACCAGGCACTGAATTAGCCATGTTTACATTTTTAAAAACAGGGACACTTCCTAAATTGTAGAGGACAATGACCTAGTTTCTTCAACCACAGATGGGGGAGGGATGAGGCTGTTATGTTTTAAAAGAGATTTAGCCACTAAGAGTTATAATTTACCAGATGCAAATGTATACACTTTGTTTAGAAACTGATACAAACCAACTTAAAAAAAAAAACTACAGAGACAATCTATTAAGTGTCTACACCCATGGCACTATTATACACGAAAGACTTTTTTCTCAAACAGAAAAATAATGTGCATTTTCTAAATCACCGTATTTTCAAAATATCCAGGGGGATTCTAGGTAGAACTAAGCAAAACCACTTAAAAGCAAGAGTCGCCTGCTTCTGAGAAAAAGTCTGCATGAAGAACTAGCACTGTTTGTATTTTAGAAGAATCCTTAGAGCCATTTGAAAATTAAGAACTGAGGACCAAAGATAAAGTGACTTGCCCAAGGCCACAGAGCCAGAAACTTCTTAGGACGAGTCCCAGGCATCCTGACTCCCAGTTCACTGCTTTCTTACACAGTAACTCCCTCTGATAACGCCCTATAATTGAGTAAAGTAGCTTTTCCTGGGTCAGAAGAAATATGTCATGCTGCTAGTTGAAACAGAGTTAATGCATTAAGAAAAACATTAAAATACCAACAACAATGGGCAAAACAACTGGACAATTCAAAGAAATACAAGTGACTAACAAACACGGGGGCCCAGACAAAGGAAGTGACTTTTTTTTTTTTTTTAAAGAACAAAGATATATGCATGAAACTGGTTATCACAACTTCATTCACAGGCATTAAAACTGGAAACAACCTAAATCTCCAACAGTACAAGAGATCAATTACATAAATTGTAGCACCCCTACCCTCACAATGGAGCCCTGGTGGCACAGTGATTAAGAGTTTGGCTACTAACCAAAAGGTCAGCAGTTTAAATCCATCAGCCACCCCTTGGGAACCCTGTGGGACAGTTCTACTCTGCCCTATGGGGTCGCTATGAGATGAAATCAACTTGACAGCAATGTGTATCCTCATGATGGAGCCCCAGTGGTGCAGCGGTTAAGAACTTGGTCGCTAACCAAAAGGTCAGCAGTTCAAATCCACCAGCCACTCCTTGGAAACCCTAAGAAGCAGCTCTACCCTGTCCTATAGGGTCGCTACTGAATCAAAATTGACTTGATGGCAAAGGGTTTGGTTTTGGTTTATCCTCGTGACACAGTATTATGCAAGCACTCAAAATACTTTTTTAAACTTTTTGGGGTAAAACTTAAGATTTAATGGATAAAAGAACAAGCAAAGTATAAAAACGTATCTACATTCTCCTACATGTAAAAATATCTTTATACATATAGAAAAAGGACTAAAAGAAAATAATATATTAGGTTAAACCATATGGAATTTCTGTTTTTGTAGATGATACATGGTCAAGGAGCAGTCATTTATGGGAGGTGGTACTGAATGCATTGTTTTTTAAATATGTAATTATGTACTTCTATATTACTTTTATAAGAAGCCCTAGTGCCATAGTGGTTAAGTGCTCAGCTGCTAGCCGAAAGGTCGGTGGTTCAAACCCACCAACCTCTCCATGGGACAAAAACATGGCAGCCTCCTTCCATAAAGATTACAATTACAGCCTTGGGAACCCTACAGAGCAGTTCTTCTCTGTCCTATAGGGTCACTATGATTCAGAATCGACAACAATGGATTTTTTTTAAATATTCCTTTTATGATCAAGCATATTACTCTTATAATCAGAAAACAAAAAAGGGTAAAGTCTTAAAAGGAAAAAGAGTATATATCAACCACTTTTCACAGAAAAAGAGCTGAAAACTCCAGCCTATAAATGACTCAAATAGGTGAAGAACAGGCTAAAAAGGAGCCTCCCTTCCAATTTCTGCCTTAATAACTAGTGTGGCCATGACCAGAGCAAACACAAGCATGGTCACTGGCCCAACAATATGTAGCAGGAGGCTGCAGACAGACTCGGGTAGGATCACTGCATCGACTACAAGTGCCCGCCACAGCTCCGCTCTACCAGGCTCTGTGTTGGCTCTCAACTCTTTCTTATCAAGGGTCCCTTGGAAAAGTAGATTCAACGTACAGCCACCATTCTGCACAGAATGCTCCCCAACCAGAAGATCCCAGATTAGGAACTCCCAGGGTTTTACACACTGACTATTAAATGTTAAGAGTGCTCAGGCTTCCAAGAGTGGGTGAGGCTTGAGTTGGGTGTTAAAGGATGAAAAATCTGAAAATAGAGGGCTGTGAAGAGTCATTAATGCAGGCATTAAAAATCACGTTAAGATATTTTAACATGGGAAAAATACCAGTTTAATTTAAAAAGCAGAAAATAAACTGTACTACACATGTGATTATATATGCTATTTATTGCAACAGTCTGTAATAGCAACAGACTAGAAACAACCTAAATACACATTAATGGGGGACTGACCAAAAAAAATCATGGTGCTACACAGCCATAAAAGAAAACTCAAGTGGCACGTGCTACACAGATATGGAACACTCTCCAGAATATACAGTGTGATTGAACATGCTACCATTTGTGTGAAAAAGAGGAAAATACACACACACACACAGAATATGGAAATATGCACGTTTTTGCTTGTATGTACATATGCTCTCTAGAGGATACCCAGCTGATAACACTGGTTACCCCTGAGAAGTGCACTGTATAGCTGGTAGATGGGAGTGAGAGGGAGACTTCTCACTGTTTATCTGTCTCTTTTGAATTTTAAACCATTTTCAGAATTTTGGTTATATAAGAAATAAAAACGTATATACAGCATGTTAATTATACTTTAACATAAGCGTCATTATGAGCTGCAATAGACTCAACAGCGACACGCTATATTATAATACTGGGAAAAAGGACAGCTAAAATGAGTGACTTTGGTTAAGTTGTTTAACCTCTCTGAGCCACAGTTTTCCTATCTGTAAAGTGGGAATGATAGTCCCTACCTTCCAGATTATATAACCGAAGCACTTTGGAAAATGCCTGCCCTGTCATAAGTACTCAATACATGAAGCCATGATTAGGCTAAAAAAAATCACAGCTAAAAGAGAACAAGGACTATCGTTAACTTGTAACATTACAGAGGATTGTGAATTTCTTAGTACGTTCCTATAATGAGGACCTAACTATTTATAATCAGAAGAAAATAAGTTTCCCCTCTTTCATTTATTTTGCTTTTAGTAAGGCAAAGAAAAATCAAGGAGGTGCTTAAAGAGTTAGACAAAAAAGTTTGGCGAGTTACTGAAGGTCCTTGAGCAGAACAGTGACTTAATGAAGACGGTCTCTTAGAAAGGCTGCAGACTGATGCAGTATGAGAGAAGGTAGGACCTGGAGAACCTAGAATTTGGTGCCCAGTTAAGAGGCCACTGTGGCAGCAGTGTGCAAACTGAGAAGGGGCTGGATCAAAAGACCCTTCACAAGACGAAGACAACTTTGTGGGAAACCAGACTCAAAAGATGCTTCTCAGGCCAGAGATACTGGAAGAATGGTGGAATCACGGCCCTAAATGGAGTACCTGGGAAAGGAAGCCAGCCTGAGGAGAAAACAAAGTTGGAACTGAGGGAATTAGAAGTGGGCCAAAAGCATCCTATGGATAGAAACACCAGGGCAGATCAAAGTGGGAAAGACATGGTTAGGGGCACGGTCACATCCTACAGGACTGAGCCATTAACAGTACAACATGAACAAGAGTAATACAAACAAGACAGTACAAGACAACCAGAACAAGTCTATAAACTCAAGGGCTGTCTGGGTCCCACAATGTGCTGAGGAAAAAGAAAGCCTAACATTTGTCTGGGGGCATCTGAGCACCTCTCCAAATCTTCACAATGCAGTAACTATATAGCAGACTGGAGGAGAGAGGGCAAGTAGAGGAGAGAAGCTGAGGACATTCCCTGAAGGCCCTTTTACGTGCGCTAAGCATCATGCAGGCCATGGCAAAAATGTACAGGGGTTTGAACATGGAATGGAACTGGGAGCAAAGAGGGAATCAACAAAAGGCAACTGGCATCCCCATTTTGACACAAACAATTCCTTGTCAGGATCATTCTCTGTAATCAGGTTGTTGTTTTGGGTTTGTTTGTTTGTTTTCCTAGATGATTATTTTTCCAAAATACTTAATGACTAGCTCTACAAAGGCAGCAGTGGTAGTCTGGTGGTAAAATTCTCACCTTCCATGCAGGAGATTGGGGTTCGATTCCCGGCCAATATACCTCATGCACAGCCAGTGGAGGCTTGAGTGTTGCTATGATGGTGAACACGTTTCAGCAGAGCTTCCAGACTAACATGGACTGGGAAGAACGGCCTGGTGATCTACTTCCGAAAATCAGCCGATGAAAACCCCAGGGATCATAACAATCCAATCCACAATCGATCACGGGGATGACACAGGACCAGGTAGTACTTCCTTCCATTGGGCATGGGATCACCATGAGTCAGGGGCTTACCTAATGGCAGCTAACAACAGTAACAGATTTTTTCCAAGGATGGTCATTTTCCCTGGGAGCTGGCTCCTCTCTGTACGGAAGTTTATGCATGGGGTCACCATGAGTCAACGGCCAACCCAGCAGCAACTAACAACGGCAACAAGCTCTCCAAAACAGGGAGCTATGGATGTAATAATAAATCTCGAAACAACGTGCCCACTCTGTTACTGAAAATTATCCTTGCCTTATCTCATGATAAGAGCCAAGCAAAAGCTCTTTTCAGTACTGGGCAGGGGAAGCCTACGATGCTATCAAAACTCAGACATTTCACAAGCAGCCCACACATTAACAGTGTAGGAGGTCACCGCTTTGCCTACTCAAGGGAAAGACCTATTCCTACCTTCTACTTGGTGGGGAATTCTGGTCTGCTTAATCCTCTGCATCAGAGGTGAAACCAGAAGGACCAGGCACCGGTACAAAAGGCTATTGGGATTGTCCTTGGGCCTCAATAAACTCAAGGAGCTGAGGAGCCTTATGTCCCCTATGACTTCAATCCCCTGGAAGCAGGCCTTCCTCAGGGACACAGTGTCTGCAGCTCATACTGTTTGGTCTCGTACTGGAAGCTGAGACTTGGTTTTCTAAACACTAATATAAAATACAATGCAACCATCTATTGTATTTTTATGCAAACAATAAGCGCTTTTTTTGCCAACTGTGTCCCCTTGCACATTATTTTCCTAAGCACACTACACACTTTATATGTGTGGGCGTGTTATTTTATTTGTGAAAAAATATGGTACATTCATTCGTAACCCTCCAAGAAAGGCTCTTGAGAGAAGAAAGGGTTATGAATGAATAAATGTTTATTTACAAATCGCAAATCACAGCTAAGTGTCCTGTCCTTACCATTTTCTACTGAGGAAAAACACTTTTATGTGGGATAAGAAAAGAGACTGGCATCAGGTAAAGCTGAAGTACTTCACAGATTTTTAATGAGACAATATCATTGTAATTAATTATATATAATTTAAACATATTTACATTTAATCCTCTTTCAAAAGTTTCTGTAAAAGATATAACATGTACACAGCAGAAAGAGTGTGGGTTGCGTGGTCAGAAAGATTTCAGTTGAAAACCAGGCTCTAAAATGCAGAAACCATGACCCAATGGGCACTGTCCTTAATCCTTAAGAGGGTGTGCCCGTGTGCCCTCCCTTGGGAGGATCTATACTCACCTCCAGAGTCTGGCACGGGATCTAGCTGGGAGCCACTATTACAGTTGATCGTCACAACAGTCCAACAGGTGAGCCAAGTACTGCTACCCCATAGTACAGATGAGGAAACAGACATTAAGGAACTCCTCTAAAGTCAAAGGGCTCAGAGCAGTCTGAAGCCTTCTGATGCCCAGTCCTGACTAACCGTGACAGCTCCCTGCCTATATGAGATAAACTTGAGCAGCTCATGTACAACACATGAAAAGAGGTCTCATCACATGAGACTATATGGGCATCTCCTGTACGGAGGGGAGATGAGAGAGCAGAGGGGGTCAGAGGCTGGCCGAATGGACAGGAAAACAGAGAGTTGAGGGAAGGAGTGTGCTGTCTCATTAGGGGGAGAGCAATTAGGAGTATATAGCAAGATGTGTATAAATTTTTGTATGAGAGACTGACTTGATTTGTAAACGTTCACTTAAAGCACAATAAGGATTTTTTTTTTTTTAAATGACAGGTTAGTTTAGAGCTACTTAAAGATTCATATGTGTATTCAAAGGAGCTAAAATTAGGCAAACCAAATGTTAACAGCTGTATCACTGCATAATATGACTACCATTTTCTTCTTTGTGCTTTTTTTCCCCCAAACTGAATATATATCTTACTTCGAAATAAAAAAAAAAAAGAGAGATCTTATTTTTCAAGTTAACTAAGTGAAATATACTTTGGGGTATATTTATAGGAAGAGGTAAATTTTAGAGAGAAATTACTGGTGAAAAAACTGGCTTCAGTGAAAACTAAGATGACCCCATCCCCACATTAGTCAGACATCATGGGACAAAGACATGCTTTAAGCCTCAAGCAAACGGGGGTATGGAGATGGAAGTTAAGGAAAAGAATAGAAAACGGTGGAAAGGTAGCAGAAATCCAAAGCTAACAACTTGTGTCCACTATTTAAAAAGTAATTACTGTTTAATCACCATTAGGCATCACTGATTTACTACACAATTTCACAAGTAGCCTCTCCCTCTGTCCATCTGCAAAACTGAGATTAAAACTTACAGAGCAAATAAGACAAGCAAATGAATCAAAGACCCAACTATAACAGAAGACAGTACAAAAGCTCAACTCTGGAAAAAAGAATCATACAAATGATAGTAATAATTTTAAATCAATCCAAATGGCACTGGTCTGAAGGGAAGTCTGAAGAGGCAACAGGGTGCAGAGCTGAACAACATGGGCTCTTGATTTAGAAGAAGGTTCAAACACCAATTCTGTTGTCTGCATATCCCTAGGCCTGTTACTCAACTTCTCTAAGCCTGTTTCCTCATCTTTAAAATGGGGTTGATAACCATACCTAGGTACAATGAGAATTAAATGAGGAGATGTCTGACAAGCATTTACACGATGCCCAGAACATAAATGTTCAATTAAATTATTGTTCTTATTACTAGAGGGCTGAGGATTCTGATTCTTTACCCCATGAACAAGACAAGAATTTAAATACCAGCAGAATACGTATACTATCATTCCTTCTGGCGTATTTCTGACCTAACTTCTATTTGTGTTAGATCTAGTTTTGATAACCCTAACAGTTTCCTTACCATGTCAAAACAGAGGCAGTCAGTAGAACTTAAAAGGTGGGACAAGAAGTCTTTACAGGCAGTGTAAACTGGTAACAAGGAGACCTGCTGGTGCAGTGCTTAAAGCGCTCGGCTGCTAACCACAAGGTCAGCTGTTCAAACCCACCAGCTACTCTGCAGGAGGAAGATGCTGTAGTCTGCTTCCGTAAAGATTTACAGCCTTGAAAATTCTATGGGGCAGTTCTGCTCTGTCCTGTAGGGTTGCTATGAGTCAGAATCCCACATCAATGGGGTTTAAACTGATAACAGCTTGGAAAATAATTACCAAGAGCCTCAAGTTCACACCCTTTCATCTAGTAATTCCACTTCTAGGAATCACTGAGGAAATAAACAGGAGATTTATGTTAACGGATACTCAACCTAGCCATAATTCATACAGTGGAAAAATTAGAAACAAATTTAAATGACAAAAAACTAAAGATATTAAACAACTCCAGCATATCCACAGAAAGAAATAGTACACAGCCCTTAAAAATGAATTAGCGACCACAGGTAATGCAAACAGTTAACATGTTCAGCTGCTAACCAAAAAGCTGATGGTTTGAGTCCACCCAGAAGAGCCTCCAAAAAAAAGGCCTGGTGACCTACGTCTGGAAAACCAGCCACTGAAAACCCCGTGCAGCACAGTTCTGCACTGACACGCGTGGGGTTGCCGTGAGTCGGAGTCAACTTGACGACAACTAGTTTTTAATTTCAAGATATTTAATGACACAGTGAATATTCACTGTATAAGCAAAAAAATGCTGTAATATATACAAACATAAAAAAGGGACAGAAAAAAACATGCAAATAGTAGCTTTTTCTCAATAATGGAATTACAGGCATTTAATCTTCTTCTTTCTAGCTTTCTAAGTGTTATACAATATAGTACACACTACTTTTTTAGCAGAAACGAAACATTGTTTTTTAAAACATTATCTTGTCAAATTGCTGTTAAACAGTAGTTTAATAAAATCATGATGGAAAAGCATCCGCCTGAGTCTGGTCTTGTGCTTCCTGGGAAAAATAAAGCCACCAGGGAACTAATATAAAACTGGAACAGTAGTACAGCCATGCACCGCATGACACCTGTTCAGGCAACACCCAAACTTATATACATCCCTGGTCCCAAAAGGTTATAAAAGAGTTTAGAAATCTCGACTGAACAATGAGATGTAGTGGATTTAGGCAAGTCAAACTTGACAATCCCAACGATCCTCAAAAACAAAGAAAAAAATTCTCCAAGCTGTTAAAGGATCTGCTCCACCGAAAGCTACAAGGCTAACGAAAATGTGAGAGCAAACTTTATCAGATAAATTGTTAACGACGTGGACTGAGGACCAAACACAAAAGCGAATCCCTCTCAGTACTGCTAAGACACGACGTTTGTTAAAGATGCTTAAAGAAAAAGCAAGACTAGACTACATTACCGAGTTGAGTGCTAGCTTTGGGCGGTTTAAGCGCTTCAAACATTTCTCACTGCATTCATGTGAAAGTGAGCGATGAGTATTCAAGTGTTGGTGCAAAGGCAGCAGAAGAATTTGTTGAAACCTGAGATAAACTAATTGTAGAGAGATGTTATTTGCCCCACAAATTTTTAATGTGATCGAAACCTCCTTATTCTGGAAGCAAACATCTGAATGGACCTTCATTCATAATATGGTTTCATGCAATGTCCAAATCACATAATGTCCTACTCCACAGAAATATACCATGTATGTTAAGCAACACATAACTGTACAATTATTTTCTCCAAATAAAGCATTTCAAACCTGCATGCCCAAGAGTACAGGCCAGGAAGTTGGGACTAAGCTGCAGGCCTCACAATCTCATCTCTCCAGCAGGAGATGGTGGGCGTACAGGCCAGAAGCAGTCTCTTTTAGCTACAGTTCCTTTCAGAAGAGGAAGTAGACCAAAAGGAAGAAACACACAGTGGCCCTAAGGCAGATCCTGAACCTCTGTGTGGTTTCTGCACTCAGATACAGGGCTAAGCATTTCTGAAGGACCAGGCGGGTTTCGCAGAAAAGCGGTCTAGTAGATTTCTCTCACCTGAGCACAACTGTTCGATCTTTGTCAGATTCAACTGCAGAGACTCATTGATCCAAGCCAGCATATCATGTCGACTTAGGTTATCGCTGGTGACTGACGTCGAGTATACGTTCACTGCCATCTTCTACAGCATGCAAGGAAGAGAGAAGTGAGCTCACATTATATCAGGCATGAAGTGAGGGCAAGCATTCCCTGGAGAGTCACCCAGAGCAGACTTGTGGGAACACTCACTTTTTAAGCCTCGCCTTCTTTCCAGAGAGGCCAACCCAGAGACACTAGGATTCCAGCCACAGGCCTGGATCTCCACGCATAAGTACAACCTGAAATGGATTGCCCAATACCAGTCAGACTAAAGCTTAGGCCACATTTTAATGTAAATGACAGAAAATTCTAAATTATGAGAGACCTAAGGCATGATTAGGCGCTTTATGGAGGTAGGGTTATGCACAAACAAGAACCTTCTCTGTTTAGAAAATGATTCAGTCCAAGCTTACCTAGCAAGATACCAAAATGTCTACACCAGTTTTCTTCAGATGGTGGGCCGTTATTAATTTGTAACAGTTTTCACTATGTTCCAAATTTTTCTTTAAAGACTCTACCCACTTTTGTAACTGAAAAAGCAAGCAAGCTTTTCAATAACCTAAGTACTACAGAGGCACTAATGGTAAATGACCTGACAGTGATAAGTCCTTGGTACTAATTTTCTGCTGAGCCATCTGAGCAGGGGAAAGCATCTAAAGGCTACTAAGCACTGCCTCTGAGATCTGCCCACCCAATCCCCTTATTGTGAGTAAGGGTGACAGGTCTAAAGAGGTGAGCGACTTACTAGGTCTGTGCCCTCACATTTCCCATGGCACTTGGCACAGTGCCTTGCAAACAGGCACTCAATAAATGTTACTTATCTCCAGGTTGGCAGGACAGTCTCAAAGAGAGAAAAATGTATATATATATACACATATATATTTCCCGCCCCCCCAGAAAAGCAAACCATCAACGCTCTTACACTCCCAAACTCAGTCAATAAAACCACGTTATGCAAGAGGCCAACATGACTTAGTTCCTGGCTCCACTGGGAAATTAATCCCTCCTGTGTTCCCAAAGCACTTCATGTATACCTCTGCAATAGGCATTATTCATAGTAGACTATTATTACCACTTCATCTCCAAACCACTCCCGGACCAGATTTGGGCCAGGAGGCGATCAGGCCTATGCAGCGCTGAGGATTTGAAGCCAGGACCACCAGATATGGACATGAGGCTACCCTCTAGCTGAAAAGGATCATGGTGAGGTTTAAATGAGATCATATATATTTGGCATGGTATCTAACACATACGAGGTATTAAACAAACAAGGTCCAGGGCAGGAATCTTGTCTCACTCTCATATGCCCAGTGCCAAAAAGAATGCCCATGAACTGCACTACCATCTCTCACTGGGATCAGCTACAACAGCCTTCAAATTAATCTCACTGTCTCAATCTGTTATTCACACAGCAGCTGGAGAGAATTTTCTGAATCATATGTCAGATCAAGTGTCTCCACTGTCAAAATCCCTTGAATGAATGAAATGCATACTGTGTACAAAATGCTATTATCAGGTTATCAAGGAGATACACATTCGAACAAAAAAACACAGTCCCAGGCTGAGCGCCTGGAATTTATTTTGGTCATATTTATACATACATCGGGTACTGTGTGTGTCACGCTACCATAAAATGCAAGCAGATGGTAAAGCCACGTGTGTCTCCTGACCACACCCCAGCTCAGAAAAACGTTAATGGTCTTCCATCATCATATAATTTAAAACTCTTTCATTAGCAGTGCATTAATACATAGTCCCATGTGTTCCAAATACTCTGCAGCCACTAAATACCTGGAGTTAGGCACCCTGTGGATATCCAATAAACATCCACTGACTCAACCAATTAATCGTCTCTTCCAGGCAGTCAAAACAGAGCCTAGCTCTCAGAGCTACAGCTAGAGCTCACCCTTCCTCCATAACAATTCCGACACTTGGCCTCAATGGAAGACCCCATGACTACCACACAAACCTCACCCTTACAAGACAGCTTGATACAGGTTTCGACTGCCCTGAAAAAGCCCCCTCTTGCCTACCCAGGTATCTCTCTTCCTTCAATTCTCCTACTAGGCTCACAAAGCATTCTAATGCAATGCTGGTTGACAAGCTCCCTACTGCTTTCAAGGGAACAGTGTGTGCCAAGTGTGTGTCCCAGAGAGGTGAGGTGTCTAACCCTGCTCCTGGGTGTATAGCCAGGGTCACATAGCTCTTTGCTGGTGCCACTCTCCTCCTCCTCAGGATTCTCTTCCCTAAAAGGGAGAGGCGAAATAGGAAGGGGAAGACGCCAAGCTCTGCCCTGCAGCACCAGAGGGCTGCTCAGAGGCAGGGACTGGCAGAGCATTTTTCACATTACCTTGCTTTACTGTCTTCCTAATACTTATATGGAATCGCCTTGCCCACGTATTCATTTCCTTAATTTACTATCTGCCTCCCCACCAAAAGTAGGCTCCTAGAGAGCAGGCCTTTGCCCTCCTGTTCCCGGGTGTATAACCGGCACTTAACACGGTGCCTACCATTCAGTAGGCGCTCGACAAGTATCTGCTGAAAGAAGGAAGAAGAGTCCAACAACCTGGCTTACTTTTGTCACTCACCTACTAAGAGCTTTCTCAACAGTATTATCATTGTCCCATTTCACAGATGAGGAAGCTGAGGCCCCAGAGGTTAAAGCACCCGCCCAAGGTCGCGCAGCAGGAAATCGAACCCAGGCCTAAATCCCAAACCCACACTCTGATCAGGTGATATGGCCTCCTACAGTGGGGACCCTCAGTTTCTAGCAGCGCCCATCTTCACCACGCACACCCGACACTGGCCTGGCTAACCCGGGACCTCCGGCCGCGGACCTCCGCCGCAGCCCAGAAGCCCTCACGCGGCTAAGGGGCAGCCCCCACTTCCGGCCCGAGGCCCCGCCCGCACGGGGAGCGGAGCGCGCGCCCCCCGGCCCAGTCCGCACGCGTCGGGTCACAGCCCCGCCCTTCCCCCACCCGGCCCGAACCGCACGCCGAATGGGGCGCTCGGACCCAGGACTCGCCGACGCCTGCCCGGCCCGCGGCCCACCCGGCTGCCTGCATGGCTGCGGCCCCGCGCCTCCTCGCCAGCTAGCTCACCGGGTCTCGGCTGAACCGCGTCCAGTGTCCGTACCCGGCTCCGGTTCCGTCTTCGTCTCGTTCAAACCGCCCTACCCCGCCCGCCCGTCCGCGCGATGACCTCACACGCACCCCCCGTTACGCACCGACGTAAAGGCTCGTCATCGCCCGCTGGCTCCTTTTATAGAGAGGGGTTCGGCTGTGCGCCGCGGGGCGGGGCCCGGCCCTTGACTGACGGCTGGACCAATAAGGGGCGGGGCGCGGACTGCCGGAACGGACACTGGTCACGTGGTTGACTGTAGCCAATGAAGTCCCGCCTTGGGGCGGGCGTGACTCCCTGTAGAAGGAGGGCTCTACTTACAAATTGTCCTCGGTGGTGGCAAAAAAAGAAATATTGGTTTTACAAAGAATTTCTACAAACGTGGATTATCGGGTAATAAAGGTACTTGACAGGCGCTTAGGGGAAAGGCTTACAGTCACCTCGGAGACACAGTCTGTGGCCACCCTTTCTATAAAAACCAGGTGCTGTGGAGTGTTCTCCAACCCTATCAAAAAAAAAAAACCGTGCTCACGAGTGGATTCCGACTCATAGAGGTCCTACAGGACAGAGTGGAACTGCCCTCATAAGATTTCCAAGGCTTTAATCTTTACTGAAGCAGACTGCCATCTTTTTCTAGGGATCTGTAAAGACCCTCCAGTCTCGTCATACATTTACTTCTTCCTTAGTACCATATTACAGTCATCTTATTTGTTTATATCTTTATTTCCAGTAAGCTTCATGGAAGCAAGGACCTTGGTCCTATTGCCGAGTATAAGTTCTCAACACAATGAATTACGCGCATTTTACATAAGTCAATCCACTTGCCCAGTATTACAGAGGTAGATCCAGGTTTAGATTTTTTTTTTTTTTTTACTTGTCTAGATAGCGTTTATTCATGTATTCAATATTTATTTTTCCAGATCGGGGCCTGGGGATTTTATGGTGAGCAAAAACCACACTGAGTTTTTTTTTTTTTTAAAAAACCACACACAACCTCTGAACCTCTTAAAATTTTCCAGTGTTGCAGGGGAGGCAGAGGAAATAATTGACACAAATAACTGGTTAATTACAAGCCAAATTTAGCGCTAGACAGGAATGGAATGATGGCACCTATAATCTCATGATAGCAGGGTCCTTGAGTGTCCTTCTGAGTCAGGCTGCACCCAATTAGTTGGTGAAGCCCCAGGAGGTGTTCAAAGAAGAGTGGAGTAGGGGCCTGAGGCAGGAGCTGTTTATTGGCCAGTACAGAAGTATTCCAATTATTTTAACCACAAGTACTGCTGGTAGTCCCTCAAAGAGCACATCACAAGGATACCTGACCTCACCTGCGCAGTGCCAGTTTTCCAGAGATGACACTTGTCCTAAAAGGTGAGTTTACCAGGTCAAAGGGTTGGGATAACAAAGGGTGACCTTGTCTGCAAGAGGCAACAGCAGAGAGCCCTATTACCAAATAATTAAAGTAATAATATTAACATTGAGTAGATATTTGTAATCCTTTTATGTCGACATGTGTTACCCTCATTTTACACATGAAGACATATTAAGGTTCCAAGAGTCTGTGACTTTCATAAGTGACATAGCCAGCAGACCTGGGTTCAAATCCTGGCTCTGTTAGGAATTACAATTAAATGAGATGTGTGTAAAGTTCTTAGACCACTCCTAGCATATAGTTCATGCTCAATAAATGTTAGTGATTTTTGATTGCTAGTAATTCATCCTTCTGGCAAATGTCAAAATAAACCCCCTAACGTCAGTTAATTGGATGGCCATTTTGGATGGGGGTGAGGAGATATGATCAATCAAGGAAGCCAAGAACATCAAGTACTAGGCAAAAGTGTTTGGACCTGCTTCTGGAGACACAGGAAGTCACAAGAGGCTTCTGAGCAAAGGCCTCAGAAAGAAACCTCATCTGCCCTCCCAGGAGAGCTCCCAAATAGATTGAGCTGCTTAGAGTCCACTCCCTTCTGTAAGGAGGAAGCAAACTAAGGTTATCTGGGTCAGGTTAACCCTTGATTGCTTAACCTGATCCAGAGTAAAAAGAAATGTTTGCCTTTGAGAAAAGGATCTCCATCCTGTGAGAGAAATGGCTTTGGAGATGTTAATCTCTCTTCAAGCAACTGTTTTAATATACCTGAGGTAATCTCATTATCACTGATAGAAATTGCCAAGCCTCCCTTCCAAAAATAAAGCAAACAAAAAAACGACTTCAAGGCCTGAGTCTTATAAATGTATGACAAGTTAGTTCAACTAAAAAATGGCGTTGGGAGATCTCAGCTGCCTCGATAAGCTCCTGGAGGAGACAAAAATAGGAAATGAAACTAAACCAAAATACAATTGTGGTCAAGTCAACTCCAACCCATGGCGACCTCATGTATGTCAGACCCAAGTGCCCCAAAGGGTTTTCAATGGCTGATTTTTTAGAAGTAGATCCCCTGGCCTTTCTTCCAAGGCACCTCTGGGTGGATTTGAATCTCTAACCTTTTTGGCTAGCAGCTGAGCCCATTAACCATTTGTACCACACAGGGACTCCCAAAAAGCAGCTACCATTTATTCAGCATTCACTACACAACAAAGTGTCTTCCACATGCTTCACCTACACTGATTGATTTGATCCATGCATCAATCAGCCTTATGAGATTGATAATTGAGGCATGGAGATGCTATGGAGGATACCCGAGATCACAAAGTAGTCAAGGGATGGAACCAGTATGACAACCCAGATTCTGGCTCCAGAGAGGAACCACAGGCCTAGCACAGAGTAGGCACTCCAGAGCAGTTGCTAGAAAACTGGGACTAAGCTAGGGTGTGAAAATCTTTCTCCATGGTGCTGCCTCCCGCCCCGCCTAGAGGCCAGTCCCTGAACCCAGAGACAAGACCCCACCCACAAGGCCTCAAAGGGTAAAGGAAACCAATGTGATGTAGGGGTGGTGAGGAACATAACTCTCACTCCAGATCCTGCTGTTACCCAGCTGCTGTGCAACACCTGGAGGGTATTACTGTCATTCCTTTCTAAGATATTACCCATACATTAATAAATATTGGGTGATACTATCGTCACCAGTACCTGCTGATCATTGCCACTAGCACCGCATTAATTACTGGCATATGTTTACAATAATGGCATCTAAAGTGTGCTGTGCGCCAAACATCCTGGCAAAACACTTTACTCAGATTATGTCCTTGACCTCTCACAGCAGCCCTCTTATTATCCCCACTATTATCTTGAAGATGGAAAGTTCAAGATGTTGTCACTTGCCCAAAATGACGGGCACAAACCTAGGTGACTGGAAACCAGCTTCAGAAAAGGCCTACATCTGATGTCAACCTCAGCCTCTCCATCCAGATCACAACGATCACTGCATTCTCCCTCTTGCTACCCAGCCTGGGATCAGTCAGATCTGAGCCCAGCCCTCATCTTGAGGAGATGGCTCTAGCCATGAAGTACTGTACCCACAGCACCTCCAAACTCCCCCGCCAACTAGCATTACAAGTGTGCAAGGAAACCCAAAGCCCCCTCACCTGGAGGGCTGGTCCATCTTTCCTCTTGGGGTTTCGAGGTAAGGACTGTTTATTTTGCTTCATTCTATCCTGGCATCTGGGTACAGCACTGTGCACAAGATGGCTTAATTGGGCAGGCAAGAGCCCTGAGGTATCAGTGCCTCAGAGGGAGAGGGCCTAGCTTGGCAATTGCAAAGTTCTCACCATGGCAACTCATACCTGTGCTGTTCTACCCAGCCACACCTTTCTAATAACATAGTTGTTCCCCATTTTTCCACGAGCATACCTTCTTCCCTCTGGGTCACACTCTTTAGGAACTTGACCTTATTAAGGCACACGACTATCAAGATGCACCTTACCAATCTTACACATGAAGAAATCAAGGCTCAGAGAGATGCCATGTCCAACTGGTGGGTACACATGGGGTCTTTATTGGCTACTTTTCCCTCACTCATGGCTGGAGGTAGAGATTAGGATTACAGTATTATGGGCCCTGAGTGGCCTGCGGCACTGGTACTGATAGAGAGGTGCTATGTTATTTTCCAAAATACAGCAGGGCTTTTATCTGGGTTGTTGATCTAACCTGAGAACATTCCACACACAGGGCTGCAGACACAGGCAACTAAATTAGAATCATGGGACCATTCCCAACCAGTCCTCTCACTGGATTTGGCTGACATGCAACATGACAACTTGGAAGCAATAAAACGAGGTCCAGAAGAATTAACAGAAGGAGGAGCTATGACAATCAGCCCTGGGCTTCTTGACTGGACCAGCTACCTAATAGCTAAAAGAAATTATGTCTGAACATGGGTGTTCCAAACAAGTACTCCAGGCAGCTTTTGGGAACTAAGTCTTGGAAACACATTCATAAGCCTAGTGGGATCCCTGGAGCAGTAATATCAAATTTTCAGGCTGTGCCCTAGACTCTAAGGAGCTCTGGTGAAGCAGTGGTTTGAGTGCTCAGCCGCTAGATGAAAGGTTGATGGTTGGAACCCACCCAACAGTTCTGAGGGAGAAAGACCTGCTCCCATGAAGATTACTGCCTAGGAAACCATATTAGGTAGTAAGTTCTACTTGTCACATGGGGTTGACAAAGGCACCTAACAACCCTAGACTCTGGGGGTGGGCACAGCAATCTGCGCTTATTGAGCCCTCCAGGTGATGCTGATGCCCAGCAGAGCTCAGGGATCACTGCACTGGACCTTAAGCTCCATGAGGACAGGCTCCATGCCTTCTTGGGAGTCACCATGCTATCCGCACAATGCTTGTTGAGTGAATGAATGACCTACGACCAATCTCCCACCCTAAGCCCCACCCATCTGACCTGTAGAAGAAAAGGGACAGCAGACTGTTAGAGAAATACTGATTTTAATTAAACATAAGGTAAACTCTAGGCATCCGTTGTCTTTCTGCCTAAAATCTGTAAAACTGTGGAGACAAGGCACAGATTTTTCCCCATCCTTGTGTGGCTTGTTACCAAAAAAAAAGTTTATGAAACTGTTAAACATAAAAATAAAAGTCTGAGTTTTTTAAAAAGTGTATTAAAAAAAACCCACAAAATGTGTCAATGCTGTTCCTTAGTCTACAAAATAGCACCAGTAAAAGTTATTAAACCGTTATGGCAGCATTTCTGAAATGCACCTTGTCTGACCTCCCATTCCCCTTAAAAATGACTTACTGCAGCATAAAAAGGGATTTTAAAATCTGTGGAGGGAGGTACAAGCTCTGATTGCAGTTTTTCCCCTGCCATCTCTGAGATGAGGGTAAAGCATGAAGAATGTGCTTCTTCTGCCCCTGGCTATTACTGCTTCTGAGTTTAGAAAAGGGATGAGGAATTGGGATGTCCTACTTCTAATCTGGGGACCTGTGCCTGAGTAAGAGAAGTCTGTGGGGTGCTCTTTTTGTGTGTGGGGGGGGGGTTAAACCTAAGCTCCCTAAGCTCCCTCGTTCATCTCACGTGGGGAGAATATGGAGAAGCAGTACTCGTCTACATAACACATGGCAGCTTGTAACTCAGCTCACCCCTTCCTGAGTGCCCCCAGAGGGTTCTATTGCAGTCACTGGGAGGGATTTAGCTAAGGGTGGCCCTGCCCTTGGGTTTGGGGGGAAAATAGCCCTGAATGTGATGATGACATCATCCCTGCTGAAATCATCATCGCTGGAAAATATTCTACATGGACAGCAGACTCTAGCCCTTGTACTGAGACAAGGGGCCTGTGCCACGTGAAATTCAAGACATATACATCATTTCTTCTTATGCTAGCCCTAGAAGGAAGAAAAAAATTCCTGGGCCCTTTAGATGTCCCTTCACTGCATGTTCACAGCTGCATGCCCCGTAACACGGAACAGCAGACAACGAACAGTAATTACACTCCTGCAATAACTGCCTTAGGTGATTTTCCTGCGTGGACCTGAGTGTTGGAGAGCTGTCGGCACTGCCATTTTGGTGTCTTAGCCATTGTTTCTCTGAGTGGTAAACCCAGGGCTTAAAAAGAAAAATGTTATTTTACTACCTATTTCAAGTTTTAAAGTTTTAGAAGAAAAAACGAGCACCGAGTTTGGCTGCTCTGAGCAGCCAGGTCTGAGTTGTGTACAAGTAGATGGCACCTTGGGCGTGAGGCAACAGAAGCCCTCCAAAGAGCCTCCCTCTGTTGGAAAGGGAGGGGTGGCTCTGCTACCACTGACAGGGAAGTAAACAGGTACACAGTGTGACCCCACAAAGCTGAACTGAGGCAAGGCAGAGCTGGGGAAGCCCACCTCCTGGGTCCTGGCCCTGCCCCCACCACCCTCTTCAGTGCCCCCAGCGCGCCTGGCGAGGGACTATTCACAGGCAAAGTAGTCCTTCAGGGGGGCGAAGAGATGTCTGATGACAGGCACGCTCCAGGACCTCCCAAGCAGCTTCTGGCGGGCCCCTCGGCCCATGTTGGACACATCCGTGTAGTGTACAGGGAATCCGAAGATCCTGGGAAGGCACCAGGGTGAAAGACAGGGAGTCAGAAGTGCCATCTCCAGCCAGCTCAGAGCCGCTGGACATGTTCACCATGGCCGATGAGGGACTGTCCTCTTGCCCATGCCTTTCCATGTACCTTCCTTTCAGTAAAGCCACTGGGCCTTCATATCAGCCCTTTCCTGACCCCCAGAAGAGGTCAGTTCCCCCTAGTTCTTCAAAACCCTTGATCCCAAGAGACTGTCATTGTAGCATATCTTATGAGAGCACCTTCTTTGTTCCAACAATACACCTCCCAGTGCTAGTACCATGTTCCTGGAACATATTTAGTGCTCAGTGGGCCTTTCTTGAATGAATGAATGCCAAGCCAGACAGCCAGACAGAAGACAGGTGTGTATGGGTCCCCAAAACACAATGATGGTATGAGTTAAGCAATTTCTTTAACAAGGAACAAAGACACTTTCGGATTGGACCAAGTATTCAGTTATTAGACACTCAGGTAATTAACCTTGGGTAAGCATGATTTTCCTGAGTATCACTTCCTCTCATTAGCAAAGTTTGCTGCATTAAGTGCCAAACTGGACTTGGGGCAACAAAATACACCAAGAGCCTCCTCTATGGGTTTTTTAGCAGAACTTGCTGAGAGGGTACAAAGATGCTGAGCCTAGGTTTTACCTAGGTTTACAATCAAAAACTAATAACACCAAATGGCCAGTGGCTGAATGAGTATAAAAAACATGCCAAACATAAATACTTCAGGCTTGTCTGTTGCTTTGCCTTGGCATTTACATAACGATACAGCCCTCTGTGCCAACTGCACTCACAGATCTAACCCAGCACTGTAGGCGTGGGTCTCAAAATCCAGAATAACTCACAGTGTGAATAGGTTGGGCAAGGTTACCTACCAGCTTCCCTTAAAAAAAAAAAAAAAAAAACTTTTATACTAATTCTAAATAAAACCAGTTGTAGAACTGAAATATCTGGAATATTCTGTATCAAAGCCTTTGAGACACAGCCAAAAACGTAAAAAGGAAAATTCATAGCCTTAAACAACTTTATTCCTAACAAAATAAACAATAAGGAGAAAAATACAGAAGATAAAGAAAAGAGGAAAAGTGAAAGAACAAACATCGAATCCAGAACAGGAGAAAAGAACTAAAGCCCAAGAGCTAATTCTCTGAATCAAAATAGATAAACCATCAACTAAGCCAAGTAAAGGGAAGAGGGAGAAGAGAGACTGGGACTGAGTAGAGACCAGCCACAGAATAAGATTTTTGGTAAAAGTAATATTTCGAGTCATGGCATGTCTGTGGCCCTTTCTTTCACTGGTTGCTCCTACCTCCAGGTGCCCCAGCATGTAGGGGCAGGCAGATGCCAGGGTAGTGAAGCCAACACAGACAGATAGTGCTGTCTAATGACCTCATGTTTTGGATTCCCCCACCCCCCACCCCATCTAACCACCATTCTGGCAGGAAATAAGGACTAACTCCACAGAGATATCACCCCCAGCCCCAATGCTATTATAGATCAATGAGATCAGAAAGAATTAAGGATAGCACCTGCCCACCTCTGTTGCTGGTGGAAGCACATGCTGCTCCCCTTTCTGTCTCTGGCTGCATGTTTCCTGCTCAGTGCAGCCTTGCTCACCTTTCTAGCTCAGTGCACCACAAAACATCTTCTTTGCCATTCATGACAACGGGGAAAAGTTGGTTTTTCCCCTGTCTGATCGAGTTCGACTTGGTGGTTATTGTCTGTACTTTCTTTAACTGGAGAACAAAACAACAACATGGAATGAGCACAGAATGAAAGGTTCTGAGTTGAGCCAAGGCTCAGAAGCACCTTGGGAAGATAGAGGGAGGCAGGTGCGGGAGAGAGGGTAGCAGGGCGAGCCTGGCAGAGGGAATGAGAAAATCAGAGTTGGAAAGAAAAGAACATTTTGTGCTTCCCACAAATGCCAAGAATTTAATGAGCAGGAAGTACCAGCCTCAGAGAGAATGAAAAAAACAAAATAGGGATCATGAATGAGATTACGCAGGGACAGAGTTACTGATCAAGCAAGATTAAGTAAAAAGTAAAAACCACCCAGATATGTGAAGACTGCTCAGTTGGAGTTTGGCCAAACAGAGCTTAGCTTTAGGCTGACACTGAAAATTAAGTTTATGGAGTTTTAAATATAATCTATGACTCCATATTACCTTTTTTGTGTTTTTTCTTTTAAAGAAAAATTACTTGCACTAATTATATATTTCTTAATGGATAGAGTGGCTGAGATTATCTGTGTCTCTATGTATCTGACATTAAGAATTGGAAACTCTAGTTGCCTTTTCTCATAGTGATTATTTGCTTATTAAGACCTCTCCTTCTTCTCTCTGTACTTGAAGATAGGTCGAGGAGGCGCAGGGTGACGTGAGGAGAAGGGCCCAGCACCAGGGAGTCTTGTGTGGGGAGGGGCAGAAACAAACCAGACAAAGAGGTCATCTCCCTAGTCCCATTTGGAGGTCACCACGTGTGCTTCCCAGAAGGCCATGGTACAGAGCACATCTTACCTTTGCTGTCCTATTGAACTCCAAGCAGTCCTGTAGCTCGAGTTTATCTTTCTTTGATGCTATCACAGGCCTGGGAACATCCAAAACCCATTACTTTCTACCCCCTGTAACGGGGCCTCATCTAGCCACCTCCCAAGGTTGGAGCGGGGGCTTAGGCTTCAAAAATATGCCCTGGCAGGGAGTTCGATGCTGCTGGAGGTGGCAACAAATTATAAAATAATTCTGGTGTACACACAAGCCAGTGGATGATGGACTTGGGGCTGGGGCTGGGGGAGGGGTGGTGGGGGCAGTCCAAGGTCCCGGAGCTCACACTTCCATCAATGAAAGCCCAGTTGGAGGAAGCACACTGAATGGGGCATCAGGTGACCCCCTCTGGTCCCAGCCCTGCTCACTGGCTGAGTGACCTTAAGGCCCATCATCACCTCTCTGGGTCTCATGTTTAAAGTAAAGATCTTAGGTCATCTGTGGATCCACTTGATACAATTAGTATCATCAAAGCCATGACTTAGTGGTTATTACTTCATGAGATGCAGCCTAAGGAGGCTTGAAGAACGAATGACAGTACAGGTAGGAAGGACAAGGAATGGTTCACAAAATGATTACGCTTTAAACCTTCATCATTGAAACTTATTTGGCAAATGCAGAAAGGCAAACAGATGACTGGGAAGGTCAAAGGACAGAGGTGAAGAAACCGGCGTGGCTGAGCAGTTCCAGTGCCAAAAATCATCAAGAGGTCTGAAGGTACAGATTTGATGAACAACCACAGCTGCCTCTGTGTAAGAAACTTCAAAGCCATCATAAAGAAATCAGACATGGGAATGGAAATTGTGCCACAAGTGGGGTCGTGAAATCATACAAAACATTGCCCTGGACTCTGTACCTTAACCAGGCCTTCAACATTGCAAATGCCACCCTATCCCCAACCCCTACTTCTTCCATTGACCCAAAGAAGCTGAAGGACCTAAAGGGGTAAAAAAGGACAGACACAGGCACCTCCAAACACAAGCCCTGCCTTTCTGACAATTCTTAAATTAAGATCTAGGAAACCAAAGTTGGCCACCTAAAGGGTGAATTTGGGCCTATGTCCCTGCTTGGTGGTTGACATAGCATCCTGGAAACAAGAGCCGAACCACAGCCGCTCCTTCCTTCTCTCATAGCTTAGGCAAAGACCTTTGGATCTTTATTGACTCATCTTTTTGTCTCACAACCCATGTCCAATGCATCAGCAAATCCTGTAAGTCCTATTCTCAAAATATCTTTAACTTCACCAGTCTCATTAAGCCTGCAGGAATCAGCCACCACCACTCACACTGTATTCTTTGTTGCTGGTACCTCTTGGGGACACAACATAGTCATAATCATTGCTTTTTTGAACAAACTGACCTCCTCACTGGTTTCCCAACTATTGTTCTATCCTGCTGCTGTCTATCCTCCAACCAGACAATACCATGAACCTAAGATGCAACTCTTTGGCTTAAAGCCTCCCAGACCCTACCACGATAAAGTAAATTTAATAGGTACTGTTACCCTCAGGGCCCACACAGTTTGACCCATGACTTCTAAGCTCTCTACCCTTCTATCCTAGACATTCCATACCTTCAAAACACTGTTCTCTGGGCTGGGCTGCAAATGCCTTTTTATTTCCTCCTTTTGCTTACAACACTCTTCTCTCCAAGAACTTCAGTTCGTCCTCTGCTGAAATGAGAAGCTTTCTCTACCAAGTCTTGCAATGGATGCCCCGAGAGCCTGATATCAGTTACTGTCTTCTCCCTTCTAACCCCATCAGCATGTCAACGCCATTGAGAGCCAAGACTGACGTATGATTTGTTCTCCATCACACTATACTAGCAGCACATGTAACAGTCCCTGGCACACAGCAAGGTTGCAAATTTTGAGTGAATACGCCCATTTTATTTTATTTAAAGACGTGATGGACACTGCACCATTTGACTAGCTGATTAGCCAAGTACAATGCAAAGCACCTAAGGAATCCTCCAAGCTGTTTCCAGAATCTTTGCCGTTTCTGTCCGCACTTTGCTACACATCATTAAGTTATCAAGCTTCTTTCTAAAAAAGAGGATTCAATTCATTGGCAAGTCTGGGATGTTGAATTACCATCAGATCTTGCATCTTAATTAGCAGGTTATTCTTCCTGAAACCACATACAGGAGATAACTAATCCTCAGCAAAAGTCTGAACTACCTTTGACATCTGATAAAAAATTGGGGGAAAGCTCCCGTTTCAGAAAACAGGAGGTCTCAAATTCAACAGAAGATAGGCTTCTCTGCCACCTGGTTAGTCACCAACAGCCTGGTACAGGGTTTACATCACACCAAGGGTGGAGTAAAGGCATATCTAAAGCTTCATGTCTGTCTCCCACTGGGTACCCCCACACCAAAAAACCCCGTTGCCGTTGAGTTGATTCACAGCAACTAAGAAAATGCACGAGGTGTAGAAGAATCAACAAGCTCTCAACTTCTGAGAAAAGTCCTCCTGGCCTCCCTGGCACAGAAGAGATCTGCAGCCTGGCTCCTACACAAGAGGCATTTAAGAAGCAGGCCATCTGCTGAGCATGAACAGTAGTAGTACTGAGGAATTCTGACCTGAGATTTCCAGGTGGGTGCTGACCCATCCTAACAGGGATCAAACCATAACACCCCAGGGTGCCCTGCAGCCAAGGTGGGGGAAGGGAACCTGTGTCTCAGCAGATTCAGCTCTTTAGAAGGGTTGGCCATGGCTCTGTCAAGCCAGAACCAATGGTGATGCCATTAGCTACATTTAACTTGGCTATTACCTGTCCTGCTCAGATGCCCCTGTTACCTGTTCATTCCTGGCAGATTACCCCAGAAGTATCGGGCTCTGTGAGCAGCAGACACTTTGATGGCATCGATCATTACTGGGTTACACTGTAGGGAGAGGGATGAGAAGGGTCCCATCAGAAAACGAGTGGTGGCCAGAGTGAGGCCTGACCTAAGCAGGTGACAGGCTGGCCTTGGCTGTGGAGCAAGGATGGATCCTGCTAAGTGAGGGACAAACCAATTCTTATCAAGGGAAAGATGGAGTCCAGATCAGAACTACAGATTCTTAGAGAAGGTTATCCCCTGGGCCATGCCAGATTATTAGAGTGTGCCGTACCGAGGTGGGAAAAGCAGCTTGAAATGGAAATATCGTAAGTTGAGGTCCTGTCACAGGATAGGCAATAGCTTAGGAGTTGACAAGACAGCTTAAGTTGTAAATGTTTTGGGTGAAACTAAAGTGTGTAAAAAGAACCACAGTGCTTTGCACATATTAAGGATAAGCTGATTAATTTCTCTACGGCCCCTTAAAAGCAACTTTCAGAACAAGGAAGAGAAAAACAATTCTCTAGAATCAATTCTCATGAGCCCTCCATAGGGAGATGGCTTCACTACCCCTAACCTCACTGGGTTAGAGGTGAGGTTAGACAGCAGATATTTTCCGTGTACTAAAGAGACCTCCCTTAACTCCTAATCTTGGATATCGCCACACTCTCCATCAAGAACCCCGAAATTGTTCCCAAGCATTGGTAACACTCACCCAGCCCCTCATTTCCTCAGTGGCTTCCATGCCCTTTGACAATCAGGCCCCTGGGTCCCCTCACCTCCAGGAATCGCGAGATGTCCCTCTTGTCGCCAACCTTCATAGCTACGACATTCTCAAACATCCA
Organism: Loxodonta africana; assembly: GCF_030014295.1. Lineage (NCBI taxonomy): Eukaryota > Metazoa > Chordata > Mammalia > Proboscidea > Elephantidae > Loxodonta > Loxodonta africana. The sequence continues at coordinate 32,014,473 of NC_087365.1, read as the reverse complement.
AAAGAAGGGCCGGTCGTCCCCCTCCTTGGGGCGTGTATAATTCAGCAGGTGGTAGAATTCAAAGAAGAGTCGGCCTGTGCCCTCTAAGAAGATAACAGAGCAGGGTTCATTCAAGTCTCCAGCCCACCACCTCATATTCCCCTGAGGCCCTTTCACCGGTAAAGCGATGGATTCCTAGTTATCATCTGACCCTAGGGCCAATTTGTCCACGTACCCCAAGTTCTCTGGAATGACTAAACAAAGACAGTCATCAGTGTTTCCCTGTGAAGAAAAAAACCAAACACAGTGTCGTCCTGTTGATTCCAACTCATAGTGACCCTACAGGACAGAGTAGAACTGCCCCATAGAGTTTCCAAGGAGTGCCTGGCAGATTCAAACTGCTGACCCTGTGGTTAGCAGCTCTAGCACTTAACTACTACGCCACCAGGGTTTCCTTCCCCGTGAAGGCTTCTGATTTTTGATGGGGCACAGATTTAGCCATGAGACGTGTTCACTCTCTCGGGAAAGCAGGCTGCTTCCAGGTCCTTCTAAGGTCAGTTCCACCTAGGTAAGCCTAGGGTCTCCTGGGGACACCAGGAGCCAGGGGTGCTCACCGTACAGGCCTTTCCGGGCAGGATTCACATTTGAGAGATCATTGCATGGGCTTCCACCAATCACCAAGTCAAACGGGCCCCATTCCTCAATCTGAGGGAGAAAAATAGTCACCCTCAAGGGAGGGACAGAGGTGAGGTGGGAGGGCCAGAGAACCTGGGTTCCCACGTAGCCTCTTAAGAAAAACCACTCTTAGAATCTTCCTTGGTCAGTGAAGTCTACCAACTCTACTTCTGTCCCAGAAAACCTAATGCCATGGCCAATACCCCTAAGATGTAATCTTCTGGGTCTTACTATTAACTTACTGTGACCACAGGTTCTCTTCTACCACAGCACTGGGCACAGGGATATATAGGGCCTGGGGCATGGAGGAACGGGTAAGAGAAGGAAGTGGGGATCCTGTTGAGTTCCCAGGGGGTGAAATGCCCTCACATTTCTCTTTGTGATGTTCCTGACATCATTCACGTATTTGATATTCCCCTCATGCTTAACGGTTCCAACAGCGATGGACTCTTCACACACTTCAGAGGCTACATACTTCTCCACTTTGATGCCCAACTCCTTGAGGACCAAGTACCCTGTGAGAGTTGGAGGAAAGGGATAGAAAAAAGCACTGGGGGTTACCTGGATTGCCCTGACCGGCCTTTTCCCTAGACACTAACTCTAAAACCTGCCACAGCACAGGCCAGGCACAACTGAGTGTTACCACCTTGGGTCCTTGAATGAGCACACGCATTTAGCATAGAAACTAGACTGCCATACACTAGGTTCTCAATGTTGCTGAGTTTCATGAAAAAAAAAAAAAAAAATACGTGTGTACCAATTGGTACAGCCCAATGATAGGGTGTATTAAAACGGAGAGGTATATGCCAATGCTGTAGTAAGTCCAGCATTGATCATTCCAGTACAGACACATATAGGACACATGGACAGGGATCTTCTGTGCCACATGTTTGGGACAGCAAAACATTTGAAAAATAATCTTAAGGCCAGGGGAGAATAGCCAAGGTTAGTTCTACTATGATGTATCTGTAACACAGATAGGACTTTAGGCACCACCAGAATAGGGATAACAAGTGGTTAGAGGTGGATGATCCTTAGAAGCTGTAAGTATTTTAGACAGGTGGACACAAATATGCCAGGCAGACATATACTAAGTACAAACAATGCTACATGCAAAGCATCCTATTTCATGTGCTCCCTGCTCAGGTAAAATAGGGCTGTTCGGGGTTGCTCTGAGGATTAAGTGAGTTACAGCAGACAAAGCCCTTAGTGTTGCCCACATTGGCTGTGTTTATTCTACGTGGGGAATGAAGAGAACAAGATGGGGGATATTAGGAGGAGTTGCCTAGTTGGTATTTTACACTTATGGAATGAATAGTTATTTCCAAGATACCTGCACATAAGAATAAAATACAACAGCTAAATTATGCTTTTTTTTTTTTAAATAAGGACCCAAAATGTGCCCGGTGGGTGAGATGTTTATGGAAAGAAAGATGGAGCCAGTGGTTTTCTCGGAACAGGTGAAGAACACGTGACTTCCAGGGGTGTTTCTTTGACATTGGTGCCAGGCATCTGGACCAGACCTTAAGAATTGCATTCCGTGCCCTCAGAGAAACCCATCCCATCAAGAAGAAGGTGAGCAGCAGAGCATCCCCAGATAAACCCCAAACTCACCTGTTGCAATTCCATCAAACAGAGACAGTACTCGGATGGGCCGCCTTCGTGCTGCAGGAATCGCAGGGTACAATTTTGGGGCTTCCTGTCAGGTAAGGAAAGGAGCTAGTGGAGGTCAGAAAGCAAGGGAATGACACACCTCTGGGGGAGGGGCAGCACTGAGGGGAGGCCTGATTCTCCTCAGAGGAAATAAAGTGTTACTCAGTCATTCTCAGCTGTGTGACCTTGATCAGCTGTGACTCACAGGACGCTTCAGTGGGGATGGCCAAGACTAGGTTAAAACATTAAACATGGCCAGTCCTGCATTTGACACAGAATGATCATTCCATCTTTAGACATGGAACGCAGGTGAGACTGCAACACAGGTACACACTAAAGACATATAATCCTTGGTGCTCCTCATGGGCTACACAGAAGTGACCTGTGGGCTCCCTTTAGGAACTGGAAGCTAGAGTCCAGGAAAATTCACCCCCATTAAAAGTGAGAAGCACGCAACGGCTTCCCTGTCTTCCCTATTTGTCACTATCTCAGAAACCTTTATAGAACAAAGTCTATGTCAGACCCTGGACAGTCCATACAATGAAAATAAGTTGAGGCCCAAAATGACCCTGAATAAGACTGAACAGGAGTTGCCAATTAGCCAGAACTCAAGCTTTTGAGGCTCTGAGGTGTTGGATTTATATAGTGGATCTTATTTCTATTAACTCTTGACGAGAAAACTACAGAGCCCCAAAGCCCTGGGAACTGTGGTCCAGGGGAAGAAGCCAGTGGCTTACGTATTCAAGCCCCATGTCACTGGTGAAGAAGGACTGCAGGCGCACATTCCAGTCCTTCCGGCGCCACAGGACGCCATGACAGCGCTGTGTCTGGCACATGTAGCAGTTCCAGGGCTCCTGCAGCTTAGCATCCGCCGCCGTGCCTGCGCCCACCAGCACCTCCAGGCACTCCACACAGAAGCACCTGTGACCAGTGGCAGGGGATGAGGGATATGTTGTCATCAGGCAGCTGTCCTTAGCCCCCTCTTTCCCCAGAGAGATGGCCTCAAACCTTCTCAGATGCCACAGTGGCTCTTTACTAATCCTGAGTGCCTTGGGGTACACGAATCTCTTACTTCCTTGTGTATGGTCCAAATACTTCCAGCCCACAGGCTCTTTGCATGTTTTGATGCCCTTTACCCAGAAAGGTTCTCCCACTGCCTAGTCAAAGCCTAGGGAGCCTCCTGTGCTACCACTCTCCTCTTCTCACTGACAGACAAACCTGTCTTAGGCCCATCCTGATAGTCCCTTCTCTTCAAAGATGTGACAACCACAGCCCCAGGCAGACCTGTGCCCTCCCTCCAGGTCAGTTAATCCCTTGGCTGGGATTCCATTAAGCAAGAAAAGGACTTTGATGGGCTGCGCTCAGGCTTCAGGGCCCAGGCGTGTCGTGTCTCCCTCACCGGCAGCAGCTCGTGTTGCTGCAGAGCAGCAGCTCACGGCCCTCGCAGCACACAGTGCAGTAGGACTGATAGCCATCGTCGTCGTACATGTAGAACAGCTCGAGGAACCGATCCTGGTGGCCAGAGAGAAACACTCGTGAAATCGGAGACCAGGGACCAACAGGCCTGGCTTGCTCACTGGCTGGCTGAGGCCCTAGGACGCAGCAGAAAAAGTCACTAATGGCTTGGTGCCCTTCACAGGGAAAAGTGGTGGTGGTCTGTGTTCCATCTCAGATGGGCACCCCTGCTGGGTGCTGCAAACTGTCCTTGGCACCTGCCTCAGAGAGGAAGGTGGTGCATGAGCCCTGGGAAGGGAATTTCTAACGGCCATAGGATGTGCTGTTGCTGGGGAAACTGAAGAGAATCAGGGATGAGGGAGGAGGCAGGAAGGTCCGGGGTGAGGAGATGAAGACTTACCCGACATGTCTGGCAGAGCCCACCCTCAAAGAGAGGGTGGGAGGAGACTGGGTTTTTCCTACCACAGGACAAACAGCTATCTGTAAGAAAGACAGGATGACGGCTTATAGCAATTGAGGCCCTAACACCAAATTGCTAATGCCTTGGGTCTAGCAGTTCCTGAACACTTACTGAGAGAACCATCAGTGAGTCAAGGATTCTTCATGCCACATATGCCTCTCAGCTGCAAAGTAGCACAGTCCTCAAAAAGTATCAAGCAGAAGGAAGTCAGGCAAAGGGATGGTCCAACAGGACCACTGAACAAGGGCTCGTGTAGCAGAGGTCAATGAGAACGCCTGGTATGAAAATCTTTGAGAAGCTTTAAAGACTTGACTTTGCAGTGACCCCAATTGCTAGCTAATCAAGACAGGATTAGTACTTGTATACGCCTCAGGAACAGAGGCCGAGGCTACAATTTCAGAGCCCTGGTTTGGTTTAGTGGATTGGTCCTTCATGAGAAGGTTATCTTGTGTTGCTTTCATATGACCAGGTCAGAACTGATTCCTGGCGCTGACCAGGTAGCCAGGACCTTTACAATGCATAAGATCAACCTTCCCCACACAGGAAAGAGGACAGTTGGGTGGATTCGGCCTGGGTGGAAGGGGGCTGGGACAAAGTTTCCAATATGCTCAGGGGCTGCTCTAAGCTTAAGCTTTACTCAGGTTCTCAGGGTCAGGCACTGTGCTCTTTTCCTTGCCAGCATTTGAGTAATCACTTATTATTTGTTGACTAAAAGAACAGATGGTGGAAGCAAGGGAGCTGATCTTTCCTCACACACTCAGAATTCCTCTGGATATGTTCTGAAGAGTGTTCCAAGTGCAGCAGCACTTCTCAGGCAGGGCAAGCAGAGGACCCGAGTTGGCACGAGAGAGAAGGATGGTGAAGGAGGTGCCTGCCTTTTTTACCTCAAAGCTAGTTCTAACTCTTGTTTGGGAAGATGCCACAGATCTTAGTTTCAGGTGTCAGGTTCTCCTGGTCGCTGTGCCCTAGCTTCTTTTCTGCCCAAGTCCCCAACTTTCTGCTCATTTATTTATTTCTGCTCAGGAGCAGAGTCAGACTCAATCATCAGGCAACTCATTTTATAAAGTGTAGGAAATAAGACATAGGGACAATGCAAGGCACCACAAACACCCAGAGTCCACCCACTCCTCGACCTCTGATCAAGGTGGAAAGACATCTGGGTTAAACACAGGCAGGGTGCAGAAGTTAGATAAGCAGGCCTTGAGTACTCCCTGGAACTAGAAGGGAGGGATTGGAAAGAAGAGTACATTACCTTCCAGACTGCTCTTGTTGTTGGTAACATCCAAAGCCATTTGCTCTGTTTAGAAAAGAGAATGGGTGAGATGGGGTCAGGAAGCCTCTCAATGGTGAACTAAGCCATGTTAACCACCACATCCCTTTCTGAGTGGTCCCCATACCTGCCCACCTGACATGGGGTGATTATGAGTCCATCTACCCCCAGCCTCCTAAGACCACCAATCACCTCGACTCTGGTCTTCCTCCCCACGGTCTTTGCCATTGTTGTAGCAATTTGTCTTGAGGCGTTTGGTTGGGGGGCAGTAGTCTGAGGTGGTGGAGTCATCAGCTGTGCGCCTTCGCGTTTTGTTCTCTGTGAAAAGTAAGAAGATGGCAGCCGGCACTTGGCAGGAGGAGGGTCAGGGGAACACGTGGGCCGGGAAAGAGACCTTGTCGTGCCTGAGTGCCAGCTACATGTGGGCATGTAAGGGGGATCAATTCTGAATGTCATCTGTCTTCACGGAATGGGCAACTCAGATCAAGAGGCAATTCAAAAGCCTTTACTCTCAGCTTCCATTTTTAACACGTATTTACATGGTTTCAAATATAGGTATAAACTGCCCTGGTGGCGCAGGGGTTGAAAACTATGGCTGCTAACCAAAAAGGTAAGCAGTTTCAATCCAGCAGCTGCTCCTTGGAAACCCTATGGGGCAGTTCTAGTCTGTACTACAGGGTTGCTATGGGTCGGAATCCACCTGATGGTAACAGGTTTGGTTTTTTTTTTTTTTTTTTTTTAATATTGTAAAAGAACATATCCTTGTAGATGCAGCTTGGTCCACCGCTTAAACCCCGAAAACATCTATACCTGTGCCGTCTAACAAAGTAGACAATGGTCACTCGTCAACAATGAGCACTTACAATCTGTGGCTATAGAGTAAGTGAGAAATTAATTTCTCATTTAGTTTCAATTTAAATAAACTCAATTGATTTAATTCTTGGAAAACTTTAGTATGTTTGGGGCAGCTTAGATGTCAATCTGTTTTTTCAACTATAAATTTTAAGAACACTGAATATAGATCAAGTATTTCCAATAGACATTTGGCATCTGAACTGAGGTGTGCTATAAGATTTGAGATTTAGTACTAAAAAATAAACGTAAAATCTTTTTTATATTAGATACTGAAATACCAATAATTTGTATATATTGAGTTAAATAAAATGTATTAATATTCCTTTCATCTGTTTCTTTTTCTAGTCTTTTCATTGCAATTACTAGGACATTTTTTAATTATATATCTGGCTCCCGTTTAGATTGCTGCTGGAGAGTGCCAGTGAATCTTGTGACACGGTAATATAAATTCTACTCTGCCCCTGGAAAGAAAATGAAGCAGCCATTAAAAACCATAAGGACACAAAGGATACTTGACAGTGTGTACTGTTATTATTGAGAAATCAAGGGGAAAGCAGGAATTCAACCAGTATAGAGAAAAGGCTGGAAGGTTGTGCACCCAACAGCATGAACCTGGGGGGCAATTGTGAGGGTGGGGCGTGAGGTGGAATAGGGTTAGGGGTTCAAGTTGCCTTTAAGAGATTGGATTCTTCCCCAGTGACTATGCAAACATAAGTTGAAAAGAAGTGTATAGAAAACAGTGAATAGACAAAATACGGGAAGGGAATACCGTGTTTCCTTGTTTCTAAGTTTCCACTGCCTGCACGACGCCCCTTCGGCTTATTAACCACTTTTTTTTTTTTTTTTTTTTTTGAGAGGGAAAACGATAAAACAAAACAGAAATACTACATTAAATGTACAGCTTGTTAGACACATCCCAGACTTTAGGAGAGGGACAACATGAAACCACACATGTCAGTATGTTAACCATGGGGGATATCTTGTTCTGGAGGAGGCTTAGGGTTCTTGTTTTTAAATTAATACTTTCCAAGTTCTTTATAATAAGCAAGGCTTTACTCTTTTTTCCTTTAAACAGTGTTAGTTAAGATTCTACCTTGAGCCCCAGATAACTGAAGTTTTCAGGATAGACTCCATCTCAAAATAGTACGTTCTTGACTTTTACCAAGAAAGTGACCAGGGACCAGATAAGGCTTTAATGCCCCTGCACGTGCCCTGGATGATTTGCTTTTCCATAGTCCTAGGGTTCACAGAAACCCCCAGAGAACTCATGGTTTACTCTGGTTGCTGGAAGCTGGGGTGGGGGTTGGGGGTTGCATTTCCCAAGTGTTCCTCCCACAAGCAGCAGAACCAGGGACTTATTCCCACCTGGTTGCTTGTTGTTGGGTTTGAGGCCCTCAATCCCAGTGGGCTTGAAGCCCCCATGGGCCCACTCCAACATGGGCTTCAGCTGGTCCTCCAAGGAGTCTCCAGGGTTGCTGGGGAAGGTCTTGCCAGCTCGCACCCTGGCTTTCTACGGAGACAAAGGAGAGTCTGATGAACAGGAACCGTGGCTTCTTGCCAGGCCACACTCAGGGACCCCCATCTGGGGCCAGCATTCCCCTTTACACTGGGCTTTCATGCCAGACAGCTGCCCTGGGCTGTGGTATGTGACAGGGAGGTGGGGCCTGTACAGGAAGACAGGCAGGAAGCCATGACGGCAGGGGCAGAGCTAATCTTCCCATGAGGGTGCCAACTATGGAGCCTCCCCCTGCAAGGAACTTGAGATGGTCAGCACATTCCCAAGGGCAGAGGAACCAAAATTATCTCCAAAACTTTTAGGAGAAGCCTGGGTCAGCATGGTCTACTACCTCTGCACCTTGCGACAGCACTGGATTTCTTTTATGTCCCCTGAAAAGATGGGGAGTTCTATATCAGAAGAACCATGAGGATTCAAATCTAATTAAGCTTGTACAACACTTGACAGAGGCTGGCTCATAAATACTAGACAAAAGCCATTGATCTTTCCAGCTCCATGTGAAGGGGGAGGGAGAGAAAAGAGCCTCAGGGTTCACAAGGGTTAATAACACAGGCCAAAGATAAGGGAAGGGGACAGATGACCTCAGCTACCTAGCCACGAGACAAAACCACATCAAGTAAAAGAAGGAGGTTTTGTGGTTTCTGCAAAAGCATATCAACTGATACGAATATTGCCACCCATTTCACAGTGCTCCTCCTCCTTCGCTCAGCTGGCAGTACCAGCCACCTAGCCATGCTGGGAAGCTGGGAAGTCAGGGGGAAATCTCATGTCCCTTCATTGTCTTCTAAGCAAATGGGCTTTTTCGTAATCAAGCATGTCAGGCCACCATAACGTTTGCAATGAAAGCCTCCCTGGTCGGCCTGCACCTCTAAGCCCATCAGGCCACCACCATGTTTGCATTGACTGCCTCCCGGGACTGCCTGATCCCTCTACACCCATCTTGGCAACACTGTAGTCTGAGCTACCTTTCTGTGGATCTCTTAAATAATAATAAAATAATAAGTCTGCAGTGGCTGCACTCTGCTCTTGGGGCCAGGCCCTCATTCCCCCCTCCAGTGTTACCTCCAGGGCGTGGTACATGGCCTTCCTGTAAGAGACCAACTTATTGAAAGTGGCCAGGTTAAAGTGCTGGCTGAACAGCCCCAGGGCCACCAGCTTGTCTGCAGAGACCTAGAAAAGAAAGAAGTGATCACCACCCACCAACAGCATGTGTCCGTAGAGTGTACAGCTCTCACATGTTCACACCCTTTAATAGAGGATATCTTTCAGGTGTCAATTCAAAGGGGGGGGGGGGGCAGGGGAAAACGGCAAAAAAAAAAAAAAAAAAAATTCAATGGTGTAGATTCCCCTGAAGGATTCTATACACAGAAAAATGGTAGATGAGACCTTCAAAAGAAATGTGGAAAAAGTATGATATTCTGGGTAAATTGTATTATGTATCTTCAGAGCAAATTATCCACATGGTTCCTGATGTGAGTCCCACATAGCTAAGGCCTGAAATTCTCTGTGGGTGCTCCAATATGGGGGTTTTGTCCATGTTCTCCTGCCTGCTTGCCCTCCTCCTTTCTGAGCATGGGGAATATTAGGTGTAATGAATATACTATTTTAACCTTTCATTAAAGTGTTAATTTAATGTATGCTTAGAGAACAGTGCTTGGCAGAGTAAGCACCTTTTAGTTGTGATGTGTTAATGTCTACCTTCCAGTAGAGGCTGAAATCTGTGCTCTCTGTATAGGACACCCCTTCCCACTCAAATCCCCAGGCCATGCATGGGTTGATGGGGTTGCCAGTGGGAAGAGAGAGAATTGGGTGTTCAGGGATGCAAAGCAGAACTGAAAGAGCTAGGTGATGCACCATTCTCCAAAGAGTTCTCACTCTTGAGATACCCTCTGATTTGTACCTGTGAGCCCATTTTGCTTGCAAAGAGAGCCCAACTTCCCTTGAGTATACCACCACCATTTGACCTTTGAAGAAACAGGCTCAACATATTTCTTGGAACCACAGGTGGAGCTCACTACAGTGGTAGATTCCTATACACTAAAACGTAGACACTGTTCAAAGCCAAAATCTCCCAGTGCAACACAGAAGTGTGCTGGGCAGGGTACAGTCCAGGATTGGGGCCCAAGAGTCAGGCCCCACATTGAAATTGCATTCCACAATGCAAACAGACCCACACTGCATCCTATTAGCATCAGACCCTATCTTGCAAAACACATTTTAGTGTCTCATGAGGCCAAGCAATTACAACCATTAGGCCTCGACCCATCTTTCATTTCACACAATTCATTGCCCACATCCTGAACTTAGATGCTCAAGAAAAGTACAGCCACAGGACAATTGTGCTTCAGCTCCCCCTGCTGGCCACAGAGAGCATCTGCCGACTGTCTCAGAGGATCCAGGCCCTTGCATAATTTCAGTGTGTTTAATTAGCCTCAGGGAGTGCAACTCCTTAGAAAACTAGAACCTCAACTTGAGGCTGAATCCCAGGGATGTACTAGATGGTCATTCTAACATCTGCCTCCATGTTGGTTCCGATTGCTCTGCCTCCAGCTTGCCTTCTAACCTGCCTTAAGTACCTCACCTAACTTCTCTGGGCCTCTGGGTGGTGAGGGTTGGACTAATACCTCCAAAGGAGATCGATCTTATAGGAACAACTGGGAAATCTCAGATATGTGCCTTCTACAGAGTATTAAGAACCAAAGCACACTCCGTAATACACAAAAGTGCTTAAGTTAAGAATGATTAGCTTAAACTGGCTAATACCAATAATCAACAACCCAGTCCTGAAATAAACCACTCCGGCACCAGGTGACCTTAAACCCATCTCCAGGCCCACCGGGAAAACCCCACTCTCTCTGGGGCTAAGAGATGCTCAGCAGCGTCCCTGTTCCTGTCTCTTCCACCACGGCAACACCCACCAGGAGAGAGCAGGTCTTAAAAGGTCATGTACCAAATACAAAAAAGTAAAAACCTATGCATCTACGGGGCCCCCTTGAGAGCCTGCCTTGCCCTGGACTCACCTCTGAGAATTTGCCGTCGCCAAACCACTGGACCCAGCGCATGCCGGCAATGGCCTGGCGCTTGGAGGTAACTTTCCAGGACACCACCATGGCGGGCCACCAGGAGAAGCCCTTGATCTTTCCCCACACGAGGTCGCCTATTCCAAACTCCTTTCCATCCTGGAGGGAGAAAAACCAAGCGAAGTAACTCCAATAATTAGACAGACAACCAGGATCAAGGAAAAACACTGCCTACTCCATTGATATCAATAGCAACAGCCTCAACACCCAACCCATAGCTTCCATACTGCACTGACAGAACTCTTTGGGAAAAGAGTTGTGACATAAAGTGACGCCAAAAATACACACCTACCTATCAATGTGTTATGGATTAAAGATTATGTGAGAATTGATTAAAAATATAAGGGGCACCGAAGAAGGCAGGATTGTTTGAGGTTGGGTGTTTCATTGTATTATTATAACTTTAACATTTAACCTAGCATCTGGGAATGAAAAGATGACAACTGAATATTCACATCAAGACTGAAAGATCACAGTAAAAAAAATAACCTAGAAATTACCAGCATAGGGGACTGGATGGTCTCTTACAAAGCCATTAAAATGCAACAAAAATTTTCGGCCCTCTGCACACAGTACTATGTTAAAAAGCTTGCTGTAGGCTGCGGAGATAAGTGTACTTACAGTGTGATGTCCTAACTAAGTAATGTGTGTCAAAAATGGACTCCTACACCACCTCAAATTCGTGCATAAGGAGGCTTAATACAGCCCTGCTTAAGTGAAAAATACAAAAGCTCAATTGGTTATTTAATGATGGTACAAAAACGCTTACTGGATTATACAAGCATAAAACCATGGGGCAACTCTACTTCCTAATTAAAAAAAAAAGCCAGTCTGCCTTCTTCTATGTACAATGATTCTGTTCATGTATACAAACCTTGTACAGGTATCTCTACACATAAATATAATATTTAGAACATCAGAAGTCAGGTGGGTAACTATGGTGTTTGAGTTATGTCTGGGAGTGACCTCTTGGTAACTTGCTTTCTGTTCCCTGCATTCGGCATTTGGCTGCCCCGGTGGGAAGTCCTTCCTTGTCCTACCTGATACTCAGTGCCGTCTGTTTCTCTACCCTCTCCATCCACCTGTGGTGACTCTAAGTTCTCCAGATGGCTGTCCTGGATGAGGCTGTTGTATGGGGTGCTGCTGCTCTGGGGTGTCACATCATCATCTGTGAGGTCAATGGTGAGGTAGGGGCTGGCAGGGGACAGCCACGGTGTACCTGCTGAGGATGTTGCCCGTCGTCTCAGGGACTACAGACAGAAGAGCACAGAGTTGGGGCCACAACAAAACAGGCTGGTTACCAGAGACCAATGGTACCACCAACTGCTTCCCGGACAAGCAAAAAGAGTAAAGAATTAAGTTAAACAATAAAGAGACCAGCAAGGACTGTTTTTCAGAAAGAAGTATCCTGTAAATGGCTGGATGCTGGAGAAAGCCATCATAACAACTTGTTAGACCAGAGACAGAACTGAAATGAAGGCATAGTGATGGTTAATGCCAAGCTCGGAGAGGATCACTGGTTTAGGTATCTGCTGTGCACCCAACCTTGGCATAAGAGTGGAGAGTGCTGTAACGCTGGGGTGAGCTTATACAGTCAAAGGAGACATACCAGGGAGATAAGACAGTTCTGAATGCCAGTGGCTCAAGTGGGGCAAGTACTCAATCAGCAGGGAATTCTGCACAATTCCATTTGGAACATAGTCAGGAGAGAAACCATCAGGCTTAAGAGAAGCATATCCAGAAAGGAAAAGCACGATCCTGAAAATAAGATCAGCATGAAGAAAGGAAACAGGTGATACACCAGTGCAGTAGGTAAGTCAGATCTTCTGACTACAGATGAGGGCAGGGGTCTGGGCATCTGGGGGACCAACCCTGGTAGCTGGGAACTCCACTGGGGACTCGTCCACGTGATTTCGGCCCTGCCGGCCTCGGGTGGAACGTAGGGAGGGCCTGTGCCTCTCCCGTCTGGAGGCACTGTTGCTATTTCGAGTTCGTACCTGGAATCAAGAGAGTATAGTCATGCGTTGCTTAACGTCCACTATATGTCCTGTGTAATAGGATGTTACGTGATTTGGACATTGTGTAAATACCTTATTATACAGTTAGCAAAGATGTATGGAATACTCTAGTATACTTGTATTGCCTTAACAGCCAAAATACATACACACAGTACTGTATTTCATCCTTACAGATGAAGGTTTTTTCAGGCATTCACTTCCAGAATAAGGTTTCTTCCATATTTAAAATTTGCAGGGGCAAATAACCTCTCTCTACAATTAGTTTATCTACGGTTTCGACAAAGTCTTCTGCCGCTTTCGCATCAACACTTGCAGATCACCACTCATACTTTCACATTATATAGTGGGATGTGTTGTCTGGAGCGCTTGAACTGCCCAGAGTTGGCACTAAGCTTGATATTGTAAGTCTGGTCCTGCTGCTTCTTTAAGCATCTTGACCAAGTTTTTTTTTGTGCCTTAGCAGTTATCCAGAAGGTGCCGAGAGGAATTCGCTTTTGTGTATGTTTCTCAATCCAGGTCATTAGCAATTTCTCCATATCTGATGTGAGTATCTCTCACACTTTCATTAGCCTTGTAGCTTTCAGTGGAGCTAATCCTTTAACAGCTTGGGAAATTTTTTCTTATTTTTTGAGGATCATGGCAATTGTCAAGTGTCACATGCTTAAATCACGATCAATAACATTCACTGATCTTCCACCTTCATGTTGTTCAATAACCTTGTTTCACCTCCAAATTGATATTTCTCCTTTGCCTCTTACTTCTATTATCACTAGCACTGGTTTTGCTGCATTTGGGAGCCATGATGCACTTCACAGTAATATTTTCAAAAGAAAATTAAACAGAAGGAGAAAGCTACAACACTCAAGACACACATGATATGAGATTGGATACTGCCGCCTACAAGTCAAAGCATACACTCTTATATGGTAAACCTTTTATTTGTAAATAGTAAAAGTTCACATTAAAATAATCATAGGAAGTATAGCACAGCACATACATAAGCCAGTAACATAGGTGTTTATTATGACTATCACAACATGTATTATAGGCTACTTATCTACTGTACCATTATACACCTGGCAACACAATCACTTTGTCTACAAGAGACGTGAGATATGCACATTGCTTGTAGGAAGCTGTTGCATTCCCTATACCTGGTCATATCCACTATGTCGCATTCTCAGGATTTCTGAACTCTTTTATAACCTTATTGGACCACGGACGTGTATGTGGCTGGACGTTGCCTGAATGGACCTTATGCAGTGCATGACTGTAGAAGTATAGAGCCTTAGGTGATTAGAGGCATAGGGCCCATGGCAGGGGGCCAGGAAGATCTGGCTTTGAGTGTCGCCAAGGACACATGGTGGCCTCAGGTCTACGGGGTGTGAACGAGATAGTTAAGTTATATGGGTACTGCAGCCTGATAACACCCCACCCAGAAATTCTCCCTTAGTGGGATAAAGGTGGTATGATGGCTAGCAGTGTGCCTGAAAACCCAAAACAGATCCCAATCCCCTGTTCATAACAGGCTGCATAGAGTCTTGAGATTTGGCCAGCTGAAGCTGGCACCTGTGAATTAGATTGAAAAATAAAATCCATGTTTACTCTAAACCAAACACATTTCTCCAAAACCAGACATATGGCTTCCAGAAAGTTCTGGATCATCAAGATGGCCAAGAAGCCCTCAGACCGTTCTTTCCCAGCATGGTGCAAATTTAGGCATTGAAGACCTGGGTTCAAATCCTGTGCTCAACAGTTATTGTATAACCTTGGTTACGTTACTGAAATCTTCTCGTCTATAAAGAGGGGCGATAGGAATTCCACAGGACTGCTGTGAAGCTGAGATTATAAACCACACCTGGAAAAGTCATTAAGCATCAGGTTGGTCTTTAATGGGCTAGGTAACCAAGAGCATTAACTGCCTTCCCAATTCCAGGCCTCAGACTTTTCTAGAAGTCACAGAATCCACCTTGAAGTGATGGTCTCTAGTAGTTAACTGGCAGCCGAGCCATCCACCTTGTAAACTCTACCACCCCCGGGTATTTACAAGAAAATTCCAGGAATGAGTTTAAAATCTGCTGTGTGAAAGAAAATTTTCCAGAAACTCAGTCCGTGAGCCTAATTTCAAAATATTTGCTCACCTCTCTTCAAACTACTCCCAGGGAGAGCCAAGACACAACAGTTTTTTTACTCAGGTCTGAGTAGTTGGAAGTGCCGTGGCTCAGTGTAGGGGACTTACAGCTGGGCTTTCAGAACGAGTCCTGGTTTCACGGAAGAGTTTTGGCATCACTGGTATGTCAGCACCATCTCCATCTTCCCCTTCATCTCCGTCACCCGTCAGATCCTTTATAAATGAAACAATATAAACTTTTAAAACGTAATTAGGAAAAATCGCATCATAAAAAAAGAATAAAATGAAGAGTCAGTCATACTGAAACCAATCACAAGTATCAAGGCAAGAGACCTAAGTATATTTAGTTATACTCCTGTCCCAAAAACCTATTATGACAGAAAACTACAGGATCATGAATTAAAGCTGGGACTGCAAGATAAAATCTCAGGGGAATCAGAAAACGAAAAAACGAAGGAATGCAAAATGTCAATCTTTATACGTTTATTAGACTTAGTTATGCCTGGGGGGAGAGACCTGCACCATTTTCACTATTCAGAGGTTGGGAGAAAATGTAGGCTAATTGCTCAAGGGAGATTCTTGTTGACAGGATGACCAGGAAACAATGCCAAGTGCCCTGCAACATGTCATGAATAAGCCAAATGTGGGTCCCATTCCTCACAGCAATACCCAACACAAACCAGGCACCAAAAAAAAGAAAAAAGAAAAAAAACTGGAGTGGTTGAGTGACCAGGAGATCTAGCCGGTGGTGTTAACTTTTTTCTCCATTTGCCAACTGTGTGACCTTGAATGAGTCCATTCACTTGTCTTTAAAATTGAGATACTAATGAAACAATTAAAAGGAATAACCTCACGTATAGGGCACCAGGTTTGCAGTCAATCAAATCACGCATACCAAGCACAGAGGAAATCCTCAAAACAGGCAGTCGCTGTTACTAGAAAAAAACCTACAACAGCCTTCCTGACCCTGTGATCCAGTTCACTGTCTTAGTTGTCCACTGGCTCTTATTCTTCATCTTCTGAACCCTCACCAGTGGCCCACCAGGAGGATGGCAGGGCCACTTTTTGTTCACCATTTTGTCCCCGCTGCCTTTGAAAAAAGTAACCACATTGATAAAGCGTCTATTAAGATTAGAAAACAGAGGCATAAATAACATAAGGAATAATAAATACATAATGGAATAAAATGTAACTTTGGAAAACACTGATCAAGAAATAGAAACCTTAACACATCTGTAACTATTAAGAAAATGCAGTGACTATTAAAAATTCCATGAAAGAAGCCCAAGGAACCTGTTGGCACAATGGTTAAGTGTTCAGCTGCTAACCCAAAGGTTGGTGGTTTAAAGCCACCCACTGACTCTACAGAAGACCTAGTTGTCCGCTTCTGTAAATATTGCATCCAAGAGAACCTATGGGGCTGTTCTTCTGTCACATGGTATATAGTCTGTGTCTAAAATTGACCAAATGGCACCTGACAACATCCAAACAAGCTCGTCAAGTTTTCTCCAACTTGCAACAAAATCTTGAGGCTACATAACCCCAATGTCAAAACCAGACTGACATAGTAAATAAAATCATATATACATTTCATTCCTGGAAAGATGATAAAGTAAATAATTCAAATTTGAAACACAACATGACCATGTTGGACTTATTCTAGAAATACAAAGATGGTTTCTTATTAGATAGCTCTATAAATTGAGGGAAAAAAAATTTTTTTTTTTTTTTTGCAAGAAGCATTTCGTAAAACAAAACTTTCGTTATTTAGCAGAAAAACTTTTCACTGATAAAACTTTGCATATTAGAAATTTTTTTAAAAATTGTTATCATTGAGTTGATTCCAACTCACAGCAACCCTATTGGACAGAGTAGAACCATCCCATAACGTTTCCAAGGAGCAGCTGGTGGATTCGAACTGGTGACCTTTTGGTTAGCAGCTGAGGTCTTGACCACTATACCACCAGGGCTCATATTAGAAACAACAGGGCGTTTTTATCATGATTGTAAATATCATCCTACATGAGTTTGTTAGATTCCCTCCTGTGCTTCACAGCGTTCATATCTGACAACATTAAGTGAGCCTCAGGTTCCATATTTGATAAATGCTAAAGGAAACTTCCCTGAGCCCCCAAAAAGGTGAGACTGTACCTGAGTATAACTTAGCAGGCTGGAAACTTCCCTCTTGGATAGTCGTGAGCTTGATCGGCGGCCTATGGAGGGAATAAGTCCGTTTGAGGAACGGGCAGCCTCCAGCCATATCTTCCCTTTCCTGACAGGGGCTGTTCTCTGTGGCCTCCTTTGGAGGCCGAGGTCTGGGATTTCCCTAAAGCACTGGCATCCTCGGGGATTAACTCTTAGACCTTCAGCAACCCTAGTTCCCTTGGCATGCCTTGTTGCCTCAGTTCCCTGTATTTATTCATGCCTATAGGAACAGGGCAAAGGGCCAGGCACTTAATGAGACTGTATGCTGAGGGCACTAAGGGTAGGTACCAAATTCATTCCAGAACAGCGCTGCCCAACACAGTGGCCACTAACCCCATTTAAGACGACAATTCATTGCCTGTCTTCTTAGCCACATTTCAAGTGCTCAATGTGTCCCGTAGCTATTGTAGTACAACAGTACGGAACATTTTTCATCCTCACACGAGGATTTGTTGGATGGCGCTGTTCTGGAAGAGGTCTCAACAACAGCACGGAACAATACAGGGGTTTCCAGACCAGCTGGGTCAGAATCTCAGTGGAGGGGAGCCCCAGTTTGTGCTGAGGGGAAGATAGCAAAGGAAGCAAGCCTCAGAGCCTCCCCTCCTTGTCACAACCCCAGTCCCACCTCCTAAGGAGAGGGGTCCCACTGCAGAAGGGCTGGCAAAGCCCCAGCCTATGCTGAAAAGCCCTATCAGACTGAAAAACATCAGGGGTCACCACAGCACCTCTCTGCAGCCTCTTGGTATGATCCTCCTCAGTGTTCCAGTTGAAGGGACAGGGGAGTAGGGGGTGATAAGAAAAAGGTTTGGCTCTGCCTAAACTATTACAGGACTGTCTCTTCCCTTCCCCTGGGGGCACGGGGGTGGGCAGAGGCTCTGAGAGACCAGACCCTCTCCCAAAAATAAATTGCAGAGCCTGCTGGGAGGCTTTCATCCCAGCGGTGGTCTGTAGTGATGGCATACCATGTCAGCACCTGAGCCCACCCCTTACTCCCCAGGCCCGGCCACCTCTGATCTCCGGGGTGCCAACAGCCTCCAGGATTGGGGGCGAAGGGGCGTCCTTGGAGTAGGAGGACTGGTCGCTGCAAGCCCCGTTGGTGATGATGGAGTCTTCCCTCCTGCTGGCATTCTCCTCTCCGTTGAGCTGTCTTGTGTCTCCCTTCATTGTTTCCTGTGTGAGAAGGCCAGGCTGAGTAGGGTAGAATGGAAGCAAGAACATGAGGCAACACACACC
The DNA here is from genome assembly GCF_030014295.1 of Loxodonta africana. Classification (NCBI taxonomy): domain Eukaryota; kingdom Metazoa; phylum Chordata; class Mammalia; order Proboscidea; family Elephantidae; genus Loxodonta; species Loxodonta africana. The sequence goes on along the minus strand of NC_087365.1, from coordinate 31,995,943 downwards.
CCAACCTCCCAACATTGGCTTTATGCCCTTAGGCTGAGACAGGCCCCTGATAGATTCTTATGGTGATACTCCTGCCCAAGGACCCCACCCAGGCTGCCCCCATAGCCTGCCCCCTCACCAAACTCAGAGGCTCAGGACTTGGTTCCATGTGCCCAGGAAGCCCCAAAGGCTCAGAAGCCAGCACCCAGGGCAGAGGAGGGGGCTGGGACTGGGGTCTGAGGCTTAGGTTGTGCTATGCAATTAGCTGGCCCCTTCAAACAATGCCATTTAGGACCCGCCTGCCTGCCGCCAGCCCCTGTTCCCTATGCCCCGGCTCCCTCTCCCTGCCCAGCCTCTGCAGGGCCTCAGGAAGCCAGTGCATTATTTTCCCTCCTGACCCCTTTGTTTGCTCTCTCCCTTCCCCTCAATCTCCAGGTCCTCTTCCCACCCGCCCCCTCCTCCCCCACAGAACCATTTCTCTCCTCTCCATGGCAGCACAAGCCCCTCCCCAGCCCATCCTCGGGGACCCATTGGTCTGCTGGCCTGTCACTCACTCCCCTCCTCCCTCACCAGCTGAAGCTTGGAGTCCTAAGTTCCCAAGAAGGGACTGGGTGGGGGAGGCACAGCAAAGGGCTGGGGGCAGTTAACAGGAGGGGATGCCCCTGGTCCAGCTAACTTCCACCTCTGGAACTTGGTCTCCCCACTGCTGGCCCTCCCCGTAGCTGCATCATATCTGAGACACTGGCCCAGGTCTTTGCTATGCAGCTGATAGGCTATATGACCTTAGGCCTGGCCCTCCGCCTAGTACAGGGTGGGCACTTAACTACATAATTTGCTTTATGTAAGAACCTCAAATATGCATCCTTCTCTCATTAAATCCTAATGTGATTGTGTGCTCATTTTATAGGAAAGGAAAAGTGATGTGCACAGTCTAACTGTGCCATAGGGTCTTCTAGGCCGTAATCTTTAAAGGAGCGGGTTACTAGGTCCTTCTCCCATGAGGGAGCCCTGGTGGTGCTGTAGCTTATAGCTTGGCTATTAACCAAAATATCAGCAGTTTGAATCCCCCAGATGCTCCTTGGAAGCCCTATGGAGCAGGTCCTCTATCCTATATGGTGGGTCACTATGAGCTAGAATTGCCTCAAGGGCAACGGGTTTGGTTTTTTTTGTTTTCTCTCATGAGTCTCTGGGTGGGTTCCAACCCCCAACCTTTCAATTAGCAGCGGAGTGCTTAGCCTTTAGGCCACCAGGGTTCTACACCAGATTAGTAAATACCTCCGGGGTATAGAATGCCAACTCAAACCAGAACTCCAAAAATTACTATCATTACCACTTGACCTACCCTCGGTTTGCAAAGATAGAGCCGAGGTACAGGGTAAGGGTCCCACGCTCTTACCTCTGGTTCCCCTCAAACAGCATGAGGTCATTAGCCCCACTCTCCAATCCTGGAACCCTGCCTGGAAAACTTTCCTAGCAACTGGCCGCCAATCCACTTCCGGCCCTTCCTGCCTCTGCGACCACTTGCACGGCTCCGGGACTTACCAGGCCATACCCAGACAGAGCATGCTAAACTCCCAGGGTAACTTCTGGAATCAGTACCTGGGGCAGTGAGCTACAGTGGCACGGCACCCACCAGGGGGCGCTGTGGGACTCACTGTAATGGGGCCTATGGTGCCCCCGGGTGGAGTTGCAATTTGTCACGTGCGCCCCAATTCCATCCTATGCACCGGCCCATCCCCCCCAGGCTTGAGATAAGGGCACCTCAACCAAAACACCCAAACCTATTAGAATCAACATTTAAGACAGAGTTGAACTGCCCCATAAGGTTACCAAGGCTGTAAATCCTCTCCGGGAACTAGTGGTATCCAACCACCAGCGTTTCAGCTAGTAGCTGAGTTCTTAACCACTGCATCACCAAACTAAAACCAAATCCATTGCCTCGGGGTAGATTCTGACTGATAGCAACCCTTTAAGACAGAGTAGAGCCACCCCATAGTTTCCAAGGAGTGGCTGGTGGATTCGAACTGCCGACCTTAGAAGTTGTAACTCTTAACCACAGCGTCACCCAAAAACCAAAACCAAACCCACTGCCATTGAAGAGATTCCAACTCATAGCAACCCTATAGGACAGAGTAGAACTGCCCCATAGGGCTCTCAAGGAGCACCTGGTAGATTTGAACTGTCGACATTCTGGTTAGCAGCCATACTTTTAATCACTAAGCCACCAGGGTTCCCACTACATCACCAGGGCTCCTTAAATCTATTCTGATACATGGCTACACATATATGTCATTGTGTGTATCTGTGCTCCACAGGGTTTTCAATGATTTTTTTATTCCGTATTCTTCCGACTCACAGTGACCCTATGTACAGAAGGAAACGCTGCCCAGTCCTGCGCCACCCTCATAATCCTTATGCTTCAGCCCATTGTTGCAGCCACTGTGTCAATCCATCTCATTGAGGATCTTCTTTTTCGCTAGCCCTCTACTTTATCAAGCATGATGTCCCTTTCCAAAGCCTGATCCCTCCTGATAACATGTCCAAAAGATGTGAGATGCAGTCTTGCCATCCTTGCTTCTAAGGAGCATTCTGGCTGTGTTTCTTCCAAGACAGATTTGTTTGTTCTTTTGGCAGTTTGTGGTATATTCAATATTCTTTTTTTCTTAAGTACCAGTAAATCACCAGGAAAGGAGCCTGGTGGCGCAATGACAAAGAGGTTGGCTGCCAGTGGAAAAGTCGGTGGTTTGAAACCCACCAGCCACTCAGTGGGTGAAAAGACCTGGTGATCTGCTCCTGTAAAGACTTCAGCCTAGGAAACCCTATGGGGCAGTTCTACTCTGTTCTATAGGGTTGCTACGTGTGAAAATCCACTCGAAGGCACACAAGATCAATAAGCCTTTCTTACAAGGTGCCTCTGGGTAGACTCAAACTGCCAACCTTTTGGTTAGCAGCCAAGCTCACTAACCATTTGCACCACCCAACTGGTAGGACAGCTATACCTCTGTTGGTCCCTATGTGGCCCAGGGACAGTATTCTTGGGCCAGAGGCATCAGTCTCACCTGGAAGCTGGTTAGCACCACACAAGTTCAGGCACCATCAAAGACTTGTTGAATAAGGACCTACATTTCAGCAAGATCCCCACGTGATTAATATGCACATTAAGGAAGGACCACTAGGTTTAGGAGTGTGTGCCAAGTTCTAAAGTTATACACTGACACACAGCATAGCATGGAATTATCCACCCCACATGGTTCAAGATGGTTCACAAAAAAACTCTGGTGACAGAACTTCAACACCAGAGAAAATAAGATCCCCACACCAACCTCAGAGGATGGAGGATATGCCTGACCCAGCCCAGCTACCTGCTTCTCAAGCCTGTTTTTCATAAGCCCTGACCCGGAAGAACAGGCCATGTGACCTACTGCTAGTTCCTGTGAGGCCCAGAGGGCAGAAAACTGCTGGTGTGTGGTTCAGAGTAATTATTAATTCCGAGCATTTCACCTCAGGCCAAGCAAGTGTATTAAGTAACCTGCACAGCCTGGCCAGGAGCTGTAGCAGGTAGCTGGGTACCAAGTCAGAAGGTAAAATCAGGGGACTAGTCTTCCCTCTCATCTGGGGCCCAGGGTTCTGATCTGTGGCAAGTTTCTCAGGCAACCCACTTGTTGGACCCCAGGCAGACTCTAACTGGATCAACAAAAAGTCAGACAGGAGTCTCCTAGCCTTGACCAACCCAGATGGGCCCTGCAGCCCAGATCTGCCAATGATTAACCACCTTGGGCCTTCTTTAGGACCTCAGCAGTGCCTCCCTGCCCACCTACCTGCCAGCTGTGGGTGCATGAAAACCTTCCCTAACCACATCTCAACATTCTAGAAAAACATCCTACCCCAGTGCCAGACTCAGCGGAAGTAGAGGAAGGTTAAGGAAAGGCTGTCAACTGTTTAGATGCCACCAGCTACCTAGGTGCCTGGAGAGAGCTGAGGAGATGCTCTCCTTCCTGGTGCATAACTCAAGAGTGTGTTCATAAATTGAAAGTTCCTTCTGTTTTTTTTTATCCCTTGTGGTACCCTGTGTTTACAATGAAATTGAGAACCCTTGCTTCTTTACTGCTATGGCTGCTCACGTGCAAAGAGCACACACCAGCTTCCAAAACCTCCATTCTGACCGAGATGTGCATCTCAGTTCCTGCCCCCTGTCCACTCTACACAAACCAAACAAATTCAGGCCCAGCAGTGGGCTGCTGCAGTTCCCTCTGCCTTAAAAACCCTAGCTCAAAAGCCAGGAGTGTTTCTCTCCTAGGCTTCTCCAAAAAGGCATTCTCCAGCCCTCTTCCCCCACCCAACACACTCCTCATAAACACGTTGCCCTCAAGTTGATGACTCATAGTGACCCTATAGGACAGAGTAAAACTGCCCCATAGAGTTTCCAAGGAGCACCTGGTCAATTTGAACTGCCAACCTTTGGGTTAGCAGCCACAGCTCTTAACCACTACGCCACCAGGGTTCCAGACACCCCTCATGTAGGCATACAAATCCTCTCACTCCTAATAAGCTAACTTTTTGCAATGCTTACTACTATGTCCCAGGAACTATCCTGTGCTTTATCTGTATTAACTCCTCTAATCTTTAAATATGGTGAGTATTGCTATCCCTATTTTACAGATGAGAAAACTGAGACAAGAGGTTATGCAATGTAATACACACTTGATTAATGTTTTGTCAACATACTCAAATCAAGATCAAACCAAAACAACCCACTGTCACCGAAAGATCAGAGTGGTAGGGCTGAATTCATTGCCCATCAAGTGGATTTTGACTCACAGCAACCCTATAGGTAGAGTAGAACTGCCCCATAGGGTTCCTTCGGCTGTTAATCTTTAGGGAAGCAGATTGCCTCATCTTTCTTCCCCGGAGCAGCTTGGTGGGTTCAAACTGCCCTCCTTTTTGTTAGTAGCAAGTGCTTTAACCACTGCGCCACCAGGGCTCCTAAATCCAGTCTGGCGAAGTTAAATAAGAACATATACATGCTCTTGGTAAGAGGGAGAAATTAGCACCAGTGACTGGTGTGTGAGGGAAGATACAAACCTCCAGCCCCATCTCTTTCCATGCACTGCAGTCTGCTGTCTAGTGATTCAAGATTGGCACGTACCAGATAACGTGGCCCCCAACAAAAGCCAGCTGCTTTATCTGGTGAGATCATTCTAGTGCTGGAGGATAAGCTAGCTGGGTTACTTCACTGAGATGTGGCACGACCTTCCTATGGGATTTTTCCAGCATGGTTGACAGGCTGCCTTTAGAATTGTGTACCCTGCCACCCAGCTGTTCTACCATCAACAGGTGCGAACTGGGTCCCTACTGTGTAAGCTGGACATTGCGCAAGCATCACCCTTAATACCCCACCCTCAGCTGAGTTAATTAAGTCACCCCGCAAAGTGGCAGGGCCAAGACTCACACCCCTGCAGTCTAGGGCACGTGCCTGTAACTGCTGTGCTTCCGAGGCAAGGCAGACAAGAATTATATAAATTAGGGACAATGCATCCATCCCAGACGCTGCAGAAAACTTTATGGCCAAAGGACATGATAAACCGGAGTGTTTGCTTTTGCAGGAGGCTGGTGCCTAGCTGTGTGATGAGTGGGGACCTTTGACCCTTTCCAAGAGGCTGGGGTCTAGCACGTGGTTCCTGGATGGGCAATAGCCCTGGGTTGAACAACTGCAAGTCCTGCCTGCAAGGCACTGCTTCATTAGTGCTGTGGCTCGTGCCCCAACTGAACCAGGTCAGACATGCTCAAATGCAATGTGGCAGACAGAAGGGTGGCTGGTACCCCCAATTAGACTCAGGGAGGAAGCTGAGGGACATCCCCCACCACCTAGCTAAAAAGCTGAGAACTGATGTTATCAATTCTCTTCGGGCTGGCAGCAGAAGAGCCATTTCACAGTACGTTGTAAATGTTAATTGCATTAATTAAACTTCACAATGCAAAAAGGGGGGGCAGTGGTGAAGGAGAGCAATAGGAAGGGAGCCCCCTTTGGCCTCCCAGCCCCATCCCCAGCCCTCTGGGTCTTAGAAATTTGGTAGAGTGGAAAGGGAAAGACTGAAAGATATTCCTGCCTCCCCTACTTAAAATTCCACAGCCTGTGGGAGGGAAATCTAGATTCCTGAATCCTCCCTTGAAGGCTCAAATTTTTCTTGGCTGTTGCCATTGTTCAAGCCCAAGATCCCACAGGTATAGTGGAGATGCAGTGTTTTACTACATCCCTCACAAGACTGAGACCAAGCTCCTCTTATTATACCATTTTACAGATGAGGACATTGAAGCTCAGAGGCAGTGGATTCCTTACTCAGTTTCAGCACGTACAGCTACTAAGAGATGTAGTCTTATATCTAACCCAGGAGACAAGTAAATAGGACAATCTTAATACAGTGTGTTAAGTGTGGCTGAAGTTAAGCATGGGGCAGGGAGGGTGAATGCAGGGAAAACACCTCACCCAGGTGAGTGGTGGTGGAGGGGGAAGCAGCATCCAGGCATAGGGGACAGCAGGTACAATGGCAAGGAGCTGATTATAGGCCACTCACCCATAGGACTGGGAGCAGAGCACAAGGTCCCAGTTCAGTGCCTTTGCCTGATAAGGAAAAACCCCACAAATTCCAGAAAAGGTCAGATTTACAGGAAAACAGAAAAGACCCTGAATGGTTTCCTCAAACCTCAGTTTCATCATCCTGGAAATGGAGTAACTGTACCTGATTTTCTGTGTAGTTGGTGCTAGGGATCGGAACGTAGATAATAAAATCTTAAGACATGCAGATTTCACCATCCAGCTACCCTCACCTGCTCTGCCTCAAAGAGAGATCAAGCAACATTCAATCTCTTCATCCGCAGTGACCCAGGTGTTTGGAGAATTGCTCACCGCTGCCATCCTACAGGAGCACTGGTGGTGCAGTGGTTAAGCACTCAGCTGCTAACTGAAAGATCAGTAGTTCAAACCCACCAGCAGCTCTGTGAGGAAGACATGGTCATCTGCTACCATTAAGATCACAGCCTTGGAAACCCTATGGGGTAGTTCTATGCTGTCCTATAGGGTCACTAGGAGTTATAATTGGCTCTACTGCAATGGGTTTTGGTCATCTTACAGTAAAAGCTGATACTTGACGTATTAATCAGAATCTCTAAGAGTTGATCCAATTTGGAGGGGAGGAAATCACACATGTACAAAAAGTTGGCTATACAAGGAGGTTTCTTCTGGAGCTGTTCATAATAGCCAAATATCAAGTATCAATAGCCACCGAGGTTGGCCAAGTATGGTCTGGAATAAATTTATTCCTGGAATAAAATTGTATACCATATCCTAGACCATTCACGGTGGAGAGGGGGAACCTAGGAGCACACAAAAGATCTGAAAAGGTATAGCAACATCAACTGGGGTGGCAATGAGGTATAAGAGTCTAAAATGATTTTTAACCCTATATACACAAAATGCAAGCAACCAGCCTCCTTCCCCCACCACTGGTTTGGGAAACCTCTGGAAGTGTGCTGGGATGGAAGAGGCTGTCAATAACAGAATGAGTGAGGAAACATGAGGTACAGAGGATTCTGGGAGTGAGCTATTGTGCCCATTCTTGTATCCATCTGCTCCTTTGCAAAATCAGAGCCAAAAGGCCCTCTCTCCCAAGGGGGGCCTAAGGGAAGAAAGGAGGCCAATAAAGCCAGCCCTTCAGCCTCTGGCCCTCACAGAAAGCTGCACTCTGGGACCTCTGCCCAAGATCCTTAAACTCCGTCCATTGAAATAGCAACCCAACAGCACCATCTAGAATGCCACGTGTCCAACTGTACTGCTAGGAAGCCACCCAGCCCAAAGCTCTCGCCACAATGTATGTAATGATGTTCACTGCAGTCTTGTTTATCAGCAAAAACTACAAACATCAATAGAAGACTGGCTATATGAGTTATGATGCAGCCATACTAGAGAATACTACGCTGAGGGGCAGAGAATGAGGTAAGTATTGTCACATGAGGCTATGTTAAGTGACACTTAAAAATCTACATAATACAATTCCACTTGTTAATGAGGAACCAAACCAAAAAAACCAAACCCATTGCTGTCTTGAGTCAATTCCAACTCATATCAACACTGAAAAACCAAAAACCAAACCCAGTGCCTTCTGAGTCGATTCCGACTCATGGCAACCCTACAGGACAGAGTAGAACTGCCCCCCCAGAGTTTCCAGGAGTGCCTGGTGGATTTGAACTGCCAACCTCTTGGTTAACAGCCGTAGCACTTAACCACTATGCCACCAGGGTTTCCTAGCAACACTATAGGAGTGTAGAAATGCCCCCATAGGGTTTCCAAGGAGTGGCTGGTGGATTCAAACTGCTCTCTTCTGGTTAGGAGCCAAATTCTTAACCACTGCGCCAATGTTAGCAGCTGTATTTAGCCATGTTCCTCTAGCATTTTCCTTAACTGTAATGTCATCTCTCTCAGGAAGGTGGCATGTGGGGGAACTTGTTGCCATAAACTCACTTATCTTTCACAATCAGAAAACAGACTTAAAAACTCCATTGCCCATGAAATGTCTTCCCTGGAAATTGGCCATTCAGGTGTAATAAACCTAAACTCACTTGTATATATGGTGGCAAGTAGGGAATCTGATTTTTCCCCATAAGGAAAGCCAGACAGCTATAATAACTGGTATGTAGTAACTCCAACTCTCATATTAAGTTCCCTTGTACACATAAGAGTCCCAGGGTAGTTTAAACTAGTAAGGTACTTATCTTGTAACTATTCGTGTACTTGGCTACTAATAAAGATTGGAGGTTCAAACTTGCCCAGAGTTGCCTCTGAAGGAAGGCCTGGCAATCTACTTCCCAAAAATCTGCTACTGGCAACCCTATGGAACAAAATTCTACTCTAGCTCGCAAAGGGTCAGCAGGAGTCACTGTCATTGGCAACCGGTTACTGGTTATGTACTTGGGTCTCCCTGTTACGTTTGGTATTTATCCCATGCCTCTACTTTTAATCACTATAGCTTCATAATGTTCATAGTTGCGAGGGCAAGCTTGCCCACCGTATTCAAAATTTCATTAATTTCCTCCTTTAAAATTCTTGAGCATCCCTGAGCTTGTGTTCTTACTTCTGACTCCTAGAGTTCTCTTCCTAGGGAGATTAGGTCTGCACACAGATAAATTTAGACAGTATTCCTAGGGAGGGCTTTCAGATTATATCCACCATAATCATATTGCTAAGGCCTTGTATATTACTCAAAAAATATATATTTTCACACAGTATAAAGAACTATGTGTATAATCAGCAAAAAAACGGAATGTTAAGGTAAAAACTCACAGATTTTAATGTTGAATACTGTGATTGGCTTTAAGAAAAAAAAAAAGCCTTTGTTATCACATTAAACCACTTTAAAAAAAACTGTCCACAATTAACTTAATTCCTGGAGTTGAGGTCAGCTCACTTCAACATGGTCGTGAGCAGACCTGCAGCAGTTAGAGCCTGCTGGGCAACCACATACTTTAGGGCATCTTAACCAACACACCTCCAGCCTCCTGCCAGTTCTGCCAGTTCAAGGCAGGTGGAGGCAGAGGGTCTTGGAAAGAAATTTTTGACAAGTTTCATTTCCCATTCCACTCCTTGCTAGTTGTGTGACCTCGGGTTATGGTGAGGATTATGTTTAAAATTGAGCAATTACTCTGTACTGTGCTTACAATATGTAACATCCCAACAAAAACGAGGACACTAGGGCTCTAAAGCAAACTGTAAATTCACCCCAAGTTCTCTGGGGGAACCCTGGGCTTAGCCCCAGTTTTGTCCAACTACTGACAGAATTCATTTGAATCTTATTATGTTCTATTTTTGTCAGGGTAAAGCTTTGTTACCTGCCTCCTGGGGTCGGCTTGAGGACTGAGGGGACACATAGCACAGACATTCAATCTCGACCACATCATCTTTCCACAGAAGTGCGGGCCTGTAGCTATATCACTGGGATCCTCTTCGGTGGTCCCTCCTTCCCAATCACTCAAGTATAATGAAAGAAAGGCCTTTATCCTGCTACACTTCCAGGTCTAGGCCAGGCACTTGGGAATCAAGGGCAGGCAGGCCGTAGCTTTACCCCAAAACCTATACTGCTCTACACCAGACAGCCTTTTGCCAATACAACAAGATTTTGCCTACACCTCCAATTTTTATCAACCTATTTGCATGCTGCCTCCCCCATATAACCTAGGACAATCCAGAAAAATCCCTGCCAATAGCACCTGCTTTAGTTAACACTCCCATTCCTCATCATGTCTCTGGTGATCTGGTTCTCTTTCACTTACCCTCTCCATGTCTCCTCTGGGTTCTAGTGCTGTAGCTACATGAAGCCCAGGCAAGTAGTGCCTGGCTTTTGCTACTTTAGACAAATCACACAGCTTACAGTCAGAGTCAGTGTTTGGCACTGTGCTGGCTGCTGGGGACACAAACCAAGAAGGCATTCGTCCCTACTCCAGGAGATGGGAATCCATCTGAAGCTTAATTCCAGCCACAGCTCTGGCCCAAGCATGCCCACTTCCAACAGGAATCCAATGCTGCTGGACTCAGAAATGCATAGGAAGAGGCCCAGTTACCACGGAAGGCAGGGCTGCAGGGAGAAATGGAAGGGGATCATCCAGGATGAAGGTCTAGATACGAACGCAGGGGAGAGAGACATCAGACTGGGACAGAGCACAGGGAGGCAGTCAAACTGAAAACCTCCAGCCACCTTCCCCTGCAGCCAGGCCTACCTCCCAGAGGCTGAAAGAAGAGTCCCCGCTCTGGAAATGAAACGGACCTGGTAATCAGATTTTGGTGTTTGGGAGACCCAAGGTCAAGTCCAAGTCACTGTCCACCAAGGAAGCCCACCAGTTTTCAAGCCCTCAGCTTTTTGGTCCCTGTCAAGTATGGAGATAAAGCTTGAAACTTAAAAAAAAAATAAATTAAAAAAAAAAAGATATTTAGTTGAATTGTAAACTTTCACTTAAAGCACAATTTTTAAAAAAGGGAAAAAAAGATATTCAGAACACTAAAAACTAGAATATTCTCGGGAAGATAAAGATGTTGCATGCATAAAACAAAATGAGGACACCATTAAAAACAGAATTTAAAGAACAAGAATTTTCAAAACACAAAGGATAAAACTTCAGTATAGGTATTGGAAGCTGAGGACATCACCGAGAAAATGGAGATAGTCAAAGGAAAACTTCAGTCAGTGTTAGGAGACTCAGCATCTGATTAATAAGAGTTATATAATGACAGCAAAGACACACAGGAGGTGATTGTCCCAGGAATTCCCTCAGACTTAAGCTAGGAGGGTCTAACCATGTCTCCCCATCTTCCCCACCTTCCTCACACCTGGTCAGCCCCAGCCTCTCCCAAACAGGAAATTAATCAGAAACCTTTTCCCACTGACATCTGTTTCTCTCTCCCACCCTTCAACTGTCATGTTTTTGAATTGAATTACTAATTTCCAACCCAAAATCTTTCAATGGCTACTGCTCGCCCACAGTTTTAATGGTTGTAAAGACAGATCATTTTCTGGAAATTTTAAGTTTGACTCCAAGTCACAAAACTAAAAAGCCCCCCCCACCCACCCACAAGCCAGCGGCTACACCAGGGCAGAAGCCATAGGCCATATAGTCAGTGTTGGAATGAATGAAAACCATCTGCATGTGAAGCTACAGGCAGCTTTCGTGAGGCAAGATGGTGAAATTACAAGGACAGAAGCCAATGTTGCTATTTCCAAATGATTTTTCCCCCCTGCTCCCCAGAACTGTCCTGTCTGTCCACCTGGAAAGCCAGCCTCAACAGTGATTTCACTGCCCTCTCCAAGGAAGACTTCGTTGATTGAGCCAATTGTCCTCGCCACTCTGTAAAACAGGTTTCATCCTTTTACAGCCTTGTATTATTAGGATTGTTTTTCCTTGCGTCCGCGTCCCTTTGATTGGTCCTGTCTACAGTGATTACCTTGGGGTGGCATCTGAAGACAATTTGAAAATTGCCTTTCCTTTTTAAATATTCCAGTTTCCTACAAAGAATTCTCATTCTTTGCTTATTTCCTGGAAAACCTTCAGGAATGCTAACCAGGTCTATAATTCTCCCAGGAAGTAAATTATCACTTGTCAACATTTATTGAATTTTTACCAAAAAAAAAAAAAACCAAGCCCAGTGCCATCAAGTCGATTCCGACTCGTAGTGACCCTATAGACAGAGTAGAACTGCCCCATAGAGTTTCCAAGGAGCGCCTGGTGGATTCAACCTACTGACCCTTTGGTTAACAGCTATAGCACTTAACCACTATGCCACCAGGGTTTCCGTTGAATTCCTAGTATGCGCAAATTGTTTAATCTGTATCATCTCTAAATTAACTGATTTTAAACTTCAGCATCTCCTGGAATTGGCTGACAATGTGTCCCTATTTTACAGACGGAGCAGCTAAAGCTCAGGCGCCCCTGACTTTTATCAATGGTTTGGGTAGCAATGTAAATCCGGCTTTGGATTCCAAAGCCCAAGCCCCTTTGGTCTGGTGCCTCAGATGCCTACGATCTGACAGGTAACAGGCTTTTTATAATATTTACCGCCGCCACCCAATTTATTTTGCGAATGAGCAATTAAGGCTCACCAAACAAAATCAGAGCCCTGATGGCACAGTGGTTAAACGTTTGGCTGCTAACCAAAAGGTCGGCAGTTGGAATCCACCAGCCACTCCTTGGAAACCCTATGGAGCAGTTCTATGCTGTCCTATAGGGTCGCTATGCATCGAAATCACCTCGATGGCAACAGGTATAAACAGAAAACCAGATTTAATCCTCCTAGCAACCCTGCTGGGGCCCTGGTGGCAAAGTGGTTAAGAGCTCAGCTGCTTAACCAAAAGGTTGGCAGTTTGAATCCACCAGCTGCTCCTCGGAAACCCTATGGGAGGAGCTCTATGCAGTGTCACTATGAGTTGGAATAGACTGGATGGCAACCGGTTTGGCATGGGTTTAGCAACCCTGCTGGGTAGATGCATTTGGTGCCCACTTCACAGATGGGAACAAGAATCTTAAGAAAGGTAATCCACCACAGCACAGCAACCCTACCTGCAGGCTTCCTCTGCCTTTACCAGGCTATTTTTCCATGCAGAGGTGTCTGGGAAGAAAGGCCTGGCAAGCTACTTTCAAAAAATCAGCCACTGGAAATCCTATGGAGCACAGTTTTATTCTAACATACATGGAGTTGCCATGTGTCTAAAATGATTCAAGGGCAACTGGCTGGTTGCTTGGTTCTTCTAGCTGTGGTCAGCCACATCTGAGCACCTGCACTGGGCCTTTTCCATCTCTGGAGGGACAAACTGTCCTGGGTCTGTAGCAGTCAGCCAAGCACAGGACATCACCACCCAAAGAAAGCGGATGTGAAAGTATTCTGAAAAGCATTAACCATCAAGGCGCAGAAGTAACTAGATCTCCCACAGCCTCAGTTCCATCATCTGTAAAATGGGCCCAAACACTGGCCTCCCATAAAAGGGAGACAGGTCAGCCCTACTCTTTACAAAGGAAGAGGTGGTTTGCAAATGAATAAGGAATCAGGCACTTCCGCAGTCCTGGTCTCCCATGAAACAGAGTATCACCCTGAATTTCCGATTAAAAAAAAAAAACACTCACCAGATGTGTGTGCCTGGGTTCAGGCCCTACCCCCACTGAGGGCTAGGGCAGACCCAACCAGTGTAGGACCCAGGAGCTTCAGATTTAGCAAGGATCATCTCAGACGGAACTGAGAATGGGGTCTGAGCCTGGAGGCAGGGCCAGATGGGATGGGGGCAGATCTTGGACAAAGGAATCCCAAGGTAAGTTTTCCTGCAAGGGAATTTGCCCAAATCTCCATCAGAAGTGGGTCCCTGGGGCTTCAGTAATGAGGGGTGACCAGCTTCTCTGGGTCTCAGACCCCACGTGGTTTAAGGAAGGGGAGGGTAAGGCAACCTCTCCCAGCCCCCACTTCCCTAGATCCAGGGTCCCCCTCCCCCCAACCCCCTACAGCTCCCAGAGACTCTCCTCCCCTCCCCCCAGCCTTTGCACACGGTGGGGATTATACCTAAATTAAGGAGCCGGATGCAGCCAGCCAGTCCTTGCCCCTTTGTCCTGCCCTCCCCATCCCAAGGTGGAAAGGTAATGGATCTGACTTAGGCTGCAATTACATCTCCCAAGCTGGGGAGGGGAGGGGAGGGAATGTACAAATGGCCCCAACCCATAAACAAAACCATGGTCCATTCAAAAGGGAACAAAGGCATTTCTTCTTGCCAACTCCCAAGTTAAGGACAATGATGATTTGGGAAACCTTTCATAGCTGAGAGGAACAGAACACCTTCATGGAGGAAGGCAGGACAGGAGGGGCTGGCAGAGGTGCCTCCATCCCCAATTCTCCCTATTATTGGCCACCCCAAAAAGAGGAGCTATTGGTTAATTAATAAACATCAACACTCATCACATGCTAACTGTATGCCAGGCACTATTCCTCTTAGTCCTTACCCGGTGTGGTAGAGGCTGTTACCCACGTAAAGCATCTAAGGAAAACCAAGGATTGGAGAAGTGAAATTATGCACAACAGGTTTCGTCTTTATAGAACCTGGGAGAAGTAGGCTTGTTCTCGTTTCATAGATGTAATAGCTAAGGCAGAGGAGGGAAAGGACTTGCTGGGATAGAGTTTAAGCATATGATATACAACTTTGCTTCTCTAAGGAGGGTGGCAGGCTTAGCTCATACGCTAGAGAATGATGCCAACAATGGCAAACATTTATAGAGTACCTAGTGTACACTAGCCCTAAGAAATAAAGTTCCGCCATCTCCGCTCTGCAAAAAATAAGTCCGCACCTGGGATTTCCAAGGGCAAGAAGCTGGAGCAGCGGTCCTGGCAGAGTTGGACAGAGACAGGTCATCTTTCTGGGCCCCTGAGGGACCCAGCCGGGAGCTGCTTCCCAAAAACTGCCACCAATTTGCCCAAACCCCCAGCTTCCAGAACTCAGGCGGCAGTTTAAAGTTCAAACACTGTCCTTAATTCCCTCTAATTCACTCTCCTCTCAGCCTTAGGGTGGGGTAGGGGAAAACGAAGGCGCCCAGCAAGTGTGTGTCTCCCAGCCCAGGAGGTAAAGGAGGGAGGCAAGCTGGAATCACAGGCCTCGGGCTGGTCCCAGAACTCCTGCAGCCATTCCCTGCCACAGGTGAGTCATTCCCGAAGAAAAGCCTAAGGCCAAGGGTAGCTGTCTTGCTAGTTTGTTAATTTCAAGTCCGTGCTGTTTTTTCACTTTCTCCTTGTAAAGGGAGTTTAACAGCCCCCCAAACTCGCCAAACACGGGCACGGAAGCCTGTGTTCTAGTGAGTTGTGCTAGATGTTTCAAGGCCTCAGTTTGTGTATTTGAGAAGTAGGGCCACCATCACCCGGGCAGAGCGTAAGAATGGAAGGTGAGCCCCCAGGGCAGACGGCATGACACCGGCAGGGAGGCACCGCCCTCACCGGCCGCTCTCAGGCCAGGTGTGCACCGGCAGGGGACAGCCCCTCCCGAGAGGGCGTCCTAGCAGCCCCAGGGTGGCTCGGCCCTTGGTGGCTCCGGAATGGAGAACCCCCGGAGCCCGCCCCTCGGGTTAGAGCCTCCCCTCCCAATGTGCGCACATCGCGGACCACCTGCTCGCCTGCACACACGCACAGCCACTAGAACGTTTCTAACCCTGAGAATAAAGAAAAAGGTCCCTCCCCTGTGCCCCTGGGTCTAAAGTCAAATGGGACGGACTCCCTCCTCCCCGCCCCAAGCCCAGAGAATAAAGGAGGGAGGCAGGCTGGAAGCACAGGCCGCGGGGCTGGCCCAGAACGCCTGCAGTCCTTCCCTGCCACAGGTGAGTGATTCCAGAAGAAAGGCCAAAAAGTCTTCCTCTAAGACAGAGGCCAGGTAAGGACATCCCTGTCCCACAGACAAACAAAGCAAAAAAACCTCACTACACCCCTGTCCCGGAGTACACCTCCCCTCCTATCTAGTCCCCGGGAAGGCTGCCCCGTCCGCTTCCCTAAGGATGAACCTCTCTGCTCCCAGGGGTCTTGGCAGTGCAGCAGGCGTGTCCCCTCCACTTGCATTCCCGTAAAACATACTCCTCCCCCGGTTTTCTTTCTTGTCTGCTTCCACCATATCACCCCAAGCAGGGTCAGGGGACCTTTCCTCCAGCCGCCACCCAAAAACTCGTCTGGTCACCAGCCGGGTGAGAGTCCCCTCCCTTGCGATGTCCCGGCGTGAGTCCTCCCCTTGCAGCCCCGAGAGCCCTCCCTCTCCCCCTCCCCCACCTTCCCTCGGACCCCCTGGTCTGGCGAGCCTCCCCGGGGCCACCGGGGCTCACCTGCCGAGAGCCTGGCTCGCGCGCGGCTCCGCGGTCGAGCCGCGGGTCGGGACAGGCTGGCGGGAGGCCGGCGGGCGGCCGCGCGGGGCGCTCGGCTCGCGAATCTCCGGCGCCGATCGCGGAGCTACGTTTACTTGGGCCACTTAACCCCCGCGCTGCCGGCCGGGCGCACCCGCCTGCTCGCACGCCCGCCAGTGGGCCGATCTCGTCCGTCGGGGGGCGCTCGGGGCGTCCACGCGGGCTGCAGCCGCGGGGCCCGGGGGCGGCTGCTGCGAGGAAGCGGCGCGGGCCGGACGGGGCAGAGGGAGTGGGTGGGGAGGGGGCGGTGCCGAGTCCCCTTGTAGCCCCGGCCCGGCCCTCGCCCCGCCCCCGCCCGGGGGCGCCCCCGCCGCAGCCACTCAGCGCTCGGCCCCCGGCGCGGGGGGAGCGGCGGAGGGGACGAGGGAAATTTGAAATCAGTCGGGGAGCCTCCCCCTCCGGCCCTGCTGTGCAAGCGCTGCCTCCCGGCCCCCCGGGGCCTGTGAAATCGCTAACGGGAATGAAGCTCCCAAATGGTGGGCTCCCTGACGTCCCCCAGCAGTGGAGACCCCGCCCGTGGCCCCTTCCCCCGTCCCCACCGCCATCACGTCCACGTACACGCAGGTCCCAGCGCAGGGGTCCAGAGAGGGAAGGCCCCCTGCTGGAGTCACACAGCAGCGGAGTCTTCCCTTTACCGCCCCCTGCACGCACACACACACACACACACACCACTCACTCACACACACACCAGCCGCTAGGCACCGAGGTGCCCCGCCAGTCACCGCTCTAGAATCTCTGGCTAGTCCTCCCTCCCTTCCCACCACGCTTGGCCTTTGTCAGCCATCTTATGGGGAAGGGAGGGGAGGGGACGGGAGGGAAGAGGAGGAAGGCAGGCAGGTCCCTAGCTGCCTGGGTTCTCTCTCGGGCTCTTCAGGCAGTGGTCAGCTGAAGGACAAGTCCCACCCTGCTAACAGGTCTTAGTTGCCTCTGTCCTTATGGGGGCATGGATTATCGGAAAATAGCTTCCGCATATTTATCTCACACTATATTTATATTCATACATTTGTTAGTTTACAGGCTTATGGTCTCTCTACACAGGAGACTGTGAGGACAGGGTCCCAGTGTGTTTTAGCACTAAGTAGATGCTCAATAAATATGTGTTGAATGAAAGACCAATGAGTGACCCGACACAGCAACCTACAAGGTCCTATACGAGCTGGCCACGCCTACCTTTCCAGGCCTCTACCCTCTCCCTTTTCTCATTTCACTCTAACCAGTTGGCCTCTTTGCCATGCCTCAAACTTAGGCCTCACTGTTCTTCCCCTACACACAAATACACACACACACACTCTGGCCTGATCTCTGTATGGCCAGCTTCTCGTCATTCAGTTCTCTTCCAACAGGTCATCTTCCGGGGAGGAGCTTTTCCTCACCACCCCCACCTGTAGAGCCTCTCCTCTGCCTCACTGGGGCTCCTTCCCGAGCCCCTTTCACTCTGTAAATGATAGGCCTTGACAGGTACCCATCCCCCATCACACCTCTTCCCCTGGCATGGCATTCTCAGTGGCGCTACCGGTGGAGTAGGGGGGGGACTTTTCATCAGACAACAGTGGTTTGAATCCTGCCTTCACCATTTCGTGAATCTGATAAATCACTGGTCTCCCAGAGTCTCGGTTTTCTCAGCCATGGAGAGAGAATACCTCACAAGCTTGCTTCTGGGAATTAGTTTAAATGAATTTAAATGAAAACATTAATGGTGAGTTGAGGAGACAAAGCTCCCATCCCCAAAGAAATATTTTTTATGAAAGAGTATGCTTTTTGTTTGTTTGAAAAATACACCGGTAAAAGAATGTCCCTCTTTGTTCTTAGAAAATATACACTGAAGTTTTTAGGGGTAAAAGGACAAAATGTCACCAATTTACCTCAAATGGTGCAAAAAATATGAGAGAGGGAGGTTGTAAAAGCAAATGCAGCAAAATGTAAACAAATGGTGAATCTGGTTTAAAAGTCATTGGTAAGTTTCTAATAATAGTCTTGCAACTCTTCTACAGATACTATATCACATAAAAATAACAAATGTTGAATTGGCAAATGTGTTGTATATATTTTTACATCAATAAAAAACATAGAATAAAAAGTTACCCCCCAAAAATTAAGGTTAAAAAAGGAAAGACACGTATACATCCTAGAAGCCCTCATGCTGATAAATCCAAGCCTTGATGGACTTATACCTATGACGTGGTTTAAGTATTTGTGTTGGGTTATTCCATCATCTTTTCAGCCCTTAGAGCAGCTAAAGGTTCTTAATAACATGTACAGAGTGTTTGGCACAGTACCTGATGCATAAGAGTTACTTAATATATGTAGGTATTTTTATGGGCAAGTGACTTCATCTCTCTGTGCCTCAGTTTTCTCATCTGTAAGATGGAGCTAAAAATAGTACCTACTTTATGGGGTTGTAAAGAAAATTATATGAGTTAATTAATGTAAGGAATTTTGAACAGTGCCTGGCACATCAAACACACCATGAAAGTGCTTGCTAAATTTTTTTAATGTTATTGTTATTAATAACTAATACATGCCTGCACTTTTTTCCTGGCTACTCTAGATTGTGGCAAATGCAAAGATGAACTCTCTCCCAGCCTCCTCACCTTCGTCAGCTAGCCCTGTCCCTTTGTCCCCCAGCCTGCCACCAGTCAGCTCCTAGCCACTAAAAAAAAAAAAAAATAAGGCAAGCCCAATTCACCTCTAGGTCTACAAGCAGTGTCAGGTATGATGAGCCCCAGTTTTATAGTTGAGGAAACTAAGGCTCTGGAAGCTGATGAGGTTTGTCTAAGAAGCACAATTGGTCGGTCCGTGGCAGAGCTGGAACTAGACTCTCAGGTCGACCCCCACTCAGTGCTCTGTGCCCTATGCTAAGGAGTTTGAGCCTCAGTCTTCTCCCCCATCTAATTGGAATAATAATAATAATCGTAATGCCTACTTCCCAGAGTGATTGTGGGGATTTGCTGAGCCCATGTATGTGAAAGAACCCCATTGTAAAGTACTCGGTCTTAATCGTAGTGTCGTTAGAGGCCACGTTCACTTGCAAAGTGGGTTTCTCACCATTCATTTTCAACAGGAGCACACCCAGGCTTTTTTTCTGCCCCAGTTAACCCATGGAAAGGATTCTTTTCTCTTTTTTTAGACTCAAAAATGGGCCATTGATATATTTGCTTTAAATATACCTGGTTAGACAAGCACTCAGTCTGGTCAGGTCTTACTCATTAGTTACTCAGTAATAACTATAGCTATCCAGAACCTACTGCCTGTGTGCTCCTGGGCTGAGCGTTTTGTAGGTATTTTACATTGAGTCCTCACAGCAGCCTTAGGGAGTAGCATGGACTATTATCTACATTTTACAGAAAGGGAAACTGAGGCCACAGAGGCAGAGTAATTGCCCAAGGGTCACACTGACAGGAAATGTGGCAGGTGCTGACATTAAATCCCAGTAAAAAATAAAATAAAATAAAAAATATATATTTTTTTATGGTCTTAACCACTTTGTTACTGTAAAATGCCTAGCAAAGTGCCTGGCAAGTGTTCGTTAAATATTGACTATTGTTAGTAATATTATTATCACTGAGCATAACCGAGTAATTATTTTCCAAAGCCCAGTCTGCTAGACAAGGTTATCAGCATGCTGTGTATATGGACTCAGAAAGCTTTGAGGGAAAGGGTCCCGCCCAGAGGGGATCAGGACAGGTCTAGACTAAGGGATCCATCCCCTCTATGTTTATCCCCAAACAGTAGCACAGGCAGAGTCAGCACTCAAAAATAGAATCCTTCCCTTCCAGCCCCTCAATAACAACAATAAAAGTTACTATTATTACTACATAGCAGGAGCTGTGCTAAGGATTTTCTACATGGTTTCTTGTTTAGTCTTCATAATAAACATCTAAACCCAAAAACCAAAACATCTAAAGCAGGTACTCATATCCCCTCTTTTCAGACTAAGGGTCAAAGAGCTTAAGCGACTCTCCTAAGGTCACACAGGTGTCAGACATCAACACCCTAAGCCACAAATATCTCTTTGCTGTCAGTAAGGAAACCAACATTTGGACAATCCTCTATGGTTTATAACAAAAGTTTCCACCGTAGGGGGGCAAGGGGAGAAGCCAGGAGCCCTACAAGGTGGCCGGTGCAGGAATCTAGTGGAGCGAGGATGGTAGCTTGCACTGGGGTAGTGGTAATAGAAGGGTGGTGACGACCAGATTTTGGATATGATTTGAAGGAAGAACAGTCAGGTTTGCTGGTGAATCTGATGTGGGGAAGGGAGAGGAGCCAAGCATGACACCAAGGTTTTTTGCCTCATTCCAGCTATAACATCTGCTTCATTTGATAGTGGAGGACGCAGGTGCCCAGAGAGGGGAAGACACTTGCCCAAGGTCATTCAGTAGGTTAACTGGAGAATGAAGCTGCCGGCCTTCTTTCCTCTACTATCGTCCCCCTTTAAGAGTCAAGCCTGAGCTTCCAAAAATGAAAAAAAGCAAGACCCCGAGATACGTGATGGTTTGTCTGAGGATGGAGGTGAGAGAATAACAGAGCTTCAAGGGAATGAACATTTCCTGAGCACCTACTGTGGGGTAGATGTGGTCCCTGCTCTCAAGAAGCCAAAGCCAAAATACATGGGTCCCAGGGAATGAGAAGTTATGTGCTGATTGGAGCTCAGAGGAGGAATGGAATTCATCTGGCCAGGAAGAGATAAACTTCTTTAGAAATCTGAGAAAAGGTGGGCAATTTTCTTCTATTTTGTAAAAATTGTACAGGTGAAAAATAGAAAATTGGCAAATGTTGTGTGGTACGTATTTTTACAATAAAAAGAAGAGAAATATATGTGTATGTACGTGTGCAGGAAGTGGAATTTTTTTTTTTTCTGTTTTAAAAAAGGGTAAAGCTCTCAAATAGGCAATCTGTAATGGAAAAAATTAAAACACCTATTGTCTCTGGTGGGGTGGGGTGGGGTTTGCCTGGGAAGGGACACAAAAGAACTTTCTGAAATGATGGTGATGTTCTGTATTTTGGTAGGAGTTTCACAGGTTCTGTGTTTTTGTCAAAGTTCAGCAAGGATTTGTGCATATCTTTGTATGTAAATTTTACCTGAAAGGAAGAAAAAACAGTAAAAGGAAAAAAAGTATTAAACTCTAGTGGTTCAATGTTTAGGGAGGCCTGTAAAGGAATATTCTTTGCAGCTGGGTTTGTAATGGGGAAAAGTTGTGAACGACCTAATTGTCCATTAACAGGGGGATGGTTAAATAAACTGCACGTCATTCCTACTGTGGAATTCCTTGCAGCAGTTACAAAAGAATGACCAAGAGTCACATGTGTTGACGTGCTGGCACGCGCGTTTTGTCCATATGGGTTGACCGAGGAAAGGGCAAAATTATACACACATAGAACATAACACAGCCCCAAACCTACCTTCAGGGCTTTGGTTTTTACCCTGAGAGCAATCTATGCAAGAGCTCTAAGCAGAGGCTTCAAGTGGGGGGAAGGAAGGCTAACTGCTTTATAATCCAAGAGACCCCTTAGAGGCATCTGGCTGGGAGCAGCAGACAGGAACTTTAGATGGGAATTCTCCGGAAAACTTGAGGTCGAACTGGGGGAGGGAAAGAGGCACGAAAGAGAAAGTCTTCTCGGGAATGGAACTGGAATAGGCACTGGGGCCTGGAACTTGCAAAAGGAGTAGGGAAAGTGGACATTGCCTGGTAGTTGTCACCACATTCCGATTAATGTTATTTCAGGGAGAACCTTAGGCTGAGCTCTGTGTTGACATGCCTGAGGACACGCATTATTCCCTTTCAACTTAATGGCCTTTCAACCCTCATCAGACCCCCGTTTTACAGATGGAGAAAGTGAAGCATTTATTTGTAGATGGAGAAAGTGAAGCTCAGAGAGGTGAAGTTGGATAAAGCAATCAGGAATTCAGGCCTGTGCCCCCAAGGAAAAAACCACACAGAAATTGCAGATGTTGAACTTCGATGGAGCCACATCTCACAAGGGCCACTCTAAGGGTACTGTTTCAGGCTGGTAGGCAGTAGGGCTGTACTTCCTTCATTGTATCTTATACTTTTGTCCATGATGTTTTCGGGCAACTCAGGAGGCAAATTAGTAACAATAACGATGAATAACGTGAGCATTCATTCACACAGTGTGTGGGGAAATGGGTGTAAAATATTATCGATAGATACAGAGACTGTTTCAGAAAGAAGGGAAGGCTTTCCTGTCCTCTATTAGCTTCCATTGTGCCAGACACTGGGAAAAAATGCTTTACTCCTCTCGGATCATATTACCACCCTGCCCACCGAAAACCCTCCAAAACCCAAAACAAACCCATTGCGGTGGAGTCAATTCCGACTCACAGAGACTCTATAGGACAGAGTAGAACTGTTCCACAGGGTTTCCAAGGCTGTAAATCTTTAAGAAAGCTGACCGCCACATCTTTCTTCCTCAGAGGGGTTGGTAGGTTCGAATCGCTGACCTTTCCGCAAGCAGCCGAGCGCTTAACCACTGCTTAAGGTTAGCATGATCTAACTTCTTCATCAGATTCCTCCTTCTTATCCAGCCACCTGGGTCTCCCCTCAGCTCTTTGTGTGGGTCGTGGTCCTTCAGCCACAGGGCCTTAGCAAGTGCTGTTCTCAGGGCCCAGAACACGTTTTCCTTGACTGCACCCACTCACATCACTGATTGATCATCACTTTCTCATGTCCTTGGGGCCTAATTTATCCGTACCCTGGCCTGGCACATAGTACCAGTTCCTGTCAAATCGATTCCAATTCATGGCGACCCCATGTGTATCAGAGTACACCTGTGCTCCACAGGGTTTTCAATGGCTTTTGGGGGGGGGGGAGTACATCACTAGGCCTTTGTTCAGAGGCAACTCTGGGTGGACTTGAACTGCCAACCTTTCAGTTAGCAGCCGAGCGCATTAACCCTTTGTACCACTCAGGAACTCCCTTAGGCATAATAGGTGCTCAGTAAATATCTGCCGCCTGAGTGAATGAATGCAGCTTTCTATCTTTCAGGCAATGAAAATGGCCTAAAAGAGAAAGCTCTCCAGGTCACTTGTCCAAGGCTACACCTCAAATTGTGATCACAGCACCCAGAAGTGATTTGCATTGCAGTCCTAAATTGGGGCAGGCAAGGCATTCACTTTATAATTGTCCTGAGGAGAAAAACAAAGCAGACAATGGAGGTCCAGGCCTCATTTTCTCAGGCAAAGTGATTCCTACCACGAATTCAAAATAAGGGGTGAGATTCCCAAAAGGTGTCAGCATTATGACTCCCACTCTCAGGGCCCTTTAAAAAACGAAGTTCTAGAGGGGACAGCTTAAAAGTTCACTGGAGTTTAGGCTCAGGGATCTTTTAAAGATTTAGACTTTACCCAAGGGATTCCAAGCAAAATTTTTGAGATTTGGAGGGTGATTTGTGGACAAGGAAGCAAATCTATTACCACACATCCTACGCAAAATCAGAGAATTGGGATTGTCCTAAAAGTCCGACAACAGGGGCTCATTTGCTCACATTTTGGCATGTGTAAGGGTAAATGTTTAGAAGTGGAGTTGACTCCCCTCGTCCTGGCTTTCAGTAAACTCAGAGCCAATTTGAAAGCTAATCAATAGCCTCTCCATTTCCTGATACGCTGGCGAGTTTGCATCCTACGTGTTCTTGATGCACTATTTTTTGTTGTTGTTCATCCTTTTATCCTCCTATTTTAAATATCTCTTAGTTCCTTTCTCCGTAATCCTTTTTGGAATAAAGCAAATTCCTAATTAAGTAGACCCTGCAAGAGGGTCAGCCTTCCAACAGCAGAGTCTTTGTCAAGCTCACCACTCTGTTCCAGCACCCAGCACAGAGATTTGACCTGTAGGAGGTAGTCAATATAAGACACATTGCACGAATGGACAAATGTATCCACAAAGCTCATTTCAAATCTTTCCTTCTTTTTGGGCAATTTGGCACCTCCTACCAACACCCCAGAAATTCTATTCTAAAAATTTATTCTACAAGTACATACAGGTATACACAGATATCTGTATTGTGTAGGGATGTTCCCTCTACTATTGTTTGTAACATGGGGAAATCCTAAATGTCCATCAGTAGGGGCCTGGTTAAATCAGATAGGCATCATTCATGTAATTAAGTGCTATCTATGCAGTTGTGAAAAAGAACTAGCAAGTCTGTGAGTACTGATATGGAGAGATCTCCAAAGCATATAGCTAAGTAAAAAGGCAAGATGCTGAACATTGTAAACAGTATATATATGAGTCCATGGTTCAGAAAACAAAACAAAAACATGGAGAAAAAGTCTAATAGGCCTTTGAAGAGTGATTCTAATCTCAGTCCTATCCCTAACCAGCATGTGATCTTGGGGTAACACCTCTGCCCTCTAAACCCCATCCCTCCCTTCTGCAAACCAGGGCTTAAAGTTACCACCTCCTGGTGGGGTTAAAGGGAGAAAATGCAGGTAAGCACCCGGTACCCCTCCCAGAGTGAGTACTCAAAGAAATGTCAGTTAAGACAGTCATTTCCCCACAGATGGGATGGAAGGGAAGGAAAAAATGGTCATTAACTTTTGTACCCTTTTTTATTTATTCTGGAAATAACTCCAAATAATAGAAGAGTTGCAAGGATATTACAAAGAATACCCATATACTCTTCTCCCAGATTCACCAACTGCTAACGTTTGCCATAAACTGCCCACGCTTTCCCTTCTCTCTGTTCACACACATAGGCTCATTTTTTTTTCTGAGCCATTTTGTCCCCTTAAATACTCCAAAGCATATTTCTTAAGAACAGAGACATTCTCTTATATAACCACAGTAGGATTATCAAACTCAGGAAATTGAACAATTGATATTATTATCTAATTTCCAGTCCATGTTCAAGTTCATCAAGCATTCCAATAATATCTTTTATAGCAATTCAGGATCACAGATTGCATTTAGCTGTCTTGTCTTTTTTAGTCTCTTTTAACCTGGAACAATTCCTCAGCCTTCCTTCATCTTTGTCTTAACTGATGTAGGTATTTTTGAAAACTCTAGGTTAAATACATCTTTGCATTTTTGTTAATCTGATTTTATAATAAAGGGGCTAATATTGAAGATTATTATAATGATGACGGTAACAGTAAACGGAAACATAAAAATGTCCATAGTAGCATTTTTTTTTCTAGTTTTTCATATGAAGAGGACCTGGCATTTGTCTCCTCTGTTACAATGCCCTTGAGCAACGTGAGGAATCCTTGTGGGGATGGAAATGTTCTGTATCTTGACTGTATCAATGTCAATTTCCTGATTGTGTTATTTGTACTCAGGTTTTGTAGGATGTTACCATCGAGGGAAACTGGGTAAAGGATACGAGGGCTTTCTCTGTATTATTTCCTACAACCGCATGTGAATCTACAGTTATCACAAAATAAAACATTTAATTTTTTTTTTTTTATTAAAAATTTTTTCTAGCACGAAGGGTTAGACTTTCCTCATTGCGGGAACCTGACCTCTCAGTGAAATTCCCAGCAGGAATCCTCTGTGTCAGAAACTACTTCTTAACGAGCTCCTTTCACTTGCATGGGGAGCTCCATTGCCCTCCAGAGGGACATTTTAAAGTGAATGAAGGGAGCAGGGTCCCTTGTTAAGGTTAAAATGGGAGCTGCTGGGGGCCTGGTTGTCTCTAGAAGGAGAGGCCTGATCCAGGACTGCATTTCCGGCTACAAAGTTAGGGCATTAACAGTCATCATGACGCCTGTTTTTCATTCAATAGTGGCTTGTGAAGGAGAACATTGGAAAGGTGTTTTTTACCTATTGTCTTTGTTAGCTGCAAAATTCTTAATCAAATTGAAGAAAGTGAATATAAAGACCGAAACAGGCAACCCCGGAGACTGATAATGGACATTATCATACTCTTGCTCAGTAGAGTATTACGCAACTTTTTATGATAATGTTTATGTAGCACTTACAATTGGAGCCAAGAATGGGGTTGTTTAGGATTTTGAGGATTTAGATTTCTTCTCCTTGGGGTGGAGGAAATGTGGGTTGGAAGGGGAGCCTTACCGGGGAGAATTTATCATAAAGTTCACCCACCACCAGGTCTCCGTTCAGGTTGAAATGATAATTTCTGTGTGTTCTCAGAGAGATCGTCACGGTGTCTTTCCCCAACACGAAATTTTGTCCATCGTAGTGCTCTTAGTCTAGTGCTGTTTGGGAACCCTGGTGGCTCAGTGGTTAAAGAGCTGACTGCTGACAGAAAAGTCAGTGGTTCAAACCAAACAGGGGCTGGGCAGGAGAAAGATGTGGCAGTCTGCCTCCTTAAGATTTACTGCCTTGGAAACCCTATGGGGCAGTTCTACTCCGTCCTATAGGGTCACCATGAGTCGGAATCAACTGAACGACAGTGGGTTAGAGCTGTTTCACCATAGGGACCAGGCAATGTTTTGTTCCCTTGCGCATGGGATCGCCATGAGCCGTGGGTCGCCATTTTTTTTTTCTTTTTTTAATTATCATGATTTGCACCTCAAACTTTAAAGTGCCTGAATCACCTGGAGATCTCGTTAAAATGCATCTCCTAAACCAGGATTAGGGCAGGCCTGAGACGGTGCATTTCTAACTAGTTCCCTGGCGATGCCCTTGCGGCTGGTCCAGGGACTACACTGAATGTTGGTACTAGTTGCCTTCGAGTCAAATCCCAGTCACACCGAGCAGAACTCGGGGTTTCCATCCGGGAAAAAGTAGTAGGGACTAAATAGTTCCTCAAAAAGGGGGAGCCCTGAATATGTAAAAACAAAACACAGAAATCCTAGTGGCCTGTTATATGGAAAAAGACTGGAAGACAAGACGGTCTTTGTGTTACTGCAGCGTTGGGCAGCAGTTTCCAGTGAATTTCCTCCCTTTTTTCTGTTTTCTGTCACATGGGCTAATTCAGCTCCACAAATATTTATTGAGTGCACAGCCCCAGTCACTGTGGGAGCAGAAATGAAGGAAACCCAGTGGTTTCCTCAAGGATGTTAAAGGGGAAAAAAAAAGTTAAAAATAATTTTTTAAAATACACTTGAATTGGATGCGTTTTATGGTGTGTAAGTTATATCTCAACACGTTGGTTTAAAATTTAAAGATAAATAAATATAACACCCTATCAGGGATCTTTCTTAAAAGATTTTAAAATATTTTTAAATAAAAATTCCTGGATGGTGAGTCAGGTGGTCTGAGTTGAGTCCCCACATGTTAGAAACCGAAGGTTTCCTCTCTTCCAGGCACCCTAGCCTGGGACAGGCGCCTGTAGACACTCAGAGTGCCTTGTACCTCTCAGTATCAGTTCATAATTTCACGTACACGTAAATTTCACGTGTATGTGTCTGCCGCCCTGACCATAACTCTGAGTTCTTTGAGGCCAGGGGCTGCATTTGGCTTTGTCACCGCACTGTCCCCAGCACCCATCATGGTGTGTGGTCCACAGTAGACACTCAATATTATCTGTTGGATGAATCATGAAAGACATAATGACTAACAGGTGTGGGCTTGGCCTGTGGGTAGAAAACATTTTGTTCATACCTTTCTGGAAGGGATTTTTGGGGAAAGGGTAGAGAAGAAAGCCTGTGGGGAAAGCCAACCAATCCTGCCACATCCCTCCGTCCAAGATTTCTAAGCTCCCCCTGCACTCAAGGCGCTCCCCCTGCACCCTTAAGGTGGGATTCAGAGCTCTTAGGTTTGGGGGTTAGTAGTCCTAGGTTCCAGGGAGCATGCCTCAGTTTCTTCACCTGTCCAGTAGGGATCAAGGTGATCCTCACCTGGGGACTGTGAGGGGTCCCTGAGAAGAGAGATTGTGGGGGTCAAAGTGTCTCAGGGGCTGCGGTGATTGCCACTGTCCCAATAATTCCGCTCACTGACCTGCCCACTGCCTTCCCGGATGCTGTTGCAGTCCTTCCATTTTTTCTGATTAACCTTTGGTGAATCAGTTTCCTCCACTCCAGTGATTCTCGAAGTGTGGTCCTTGGGAGCTTGTGGGAAATGCAAATTCTCAGGCTCCATCCCAGGCCCATTTAATCGGATACTCTAGGAGTGGGACCCAGCAACCTGTGTTCAGGGAGCCCTCCAGGCGATGTTGATGTACACCCAAGCTTGAGACCAACTGCTTTACTCTGTTGTAAGCTCTCGGAGGGGCACTCTGGCCTGTTTTGTTCACTCCTCTATCCCCAGTGTCTGACATCTAATTTAGTAGGCATGCAGTATTTGCTGAACGCATAATAATAATGATGACAATGAATAATAATGATGACAGTGACAGCAGCTAGCCATTTATTGAGGGTCTCCTGTGTGCCAGGCTCTGTTGTAAGCATTTTAGGAAGATTAACTCATTTAAGCAGCCACCCCAAGAATCATTTTACAGACAGTGAAACTGAGGCTCAGAGAAGCCAAGCGCCATGTCTAGGGATCACTCAGCGGGAGACCACACAGGGAATCCGCGTTTCTGTGCTCTGCTTCTCAAGGCACTCCACTGGGGGCAGAGGCGGCGGGCCCTCCCGCACCCAGGGCTCCGCGCGCGTCCGCGGCTCGGCGAGGGCCTTCCCGCACCCAGGGGTCCGCGCGCGTCCAGGGCTCCGCGGGGCCTTCCGGCACCCAGGGGTCCGCGCGCGTCCGCGGCTCCGCGGGGCCTTCCCGCACCCAGGGGTCCGCGCGCGTCCAGGGCTCCGCGGGGCCTTCCCACACCCAGGGGTCCGCGCGCGTCCGCGGCTCGGCGAGGGCCTTCCCGCACCCAGGGGTCCGCGCGCGTCCAGGGCTCCGCGGGGCCTTCCGGCACCCAGGGCTCCGCGCGCGTCCGCGGCTCGGCGAGGGCCTTCCCGCACCCAGGGCTCCGCGCGCGTCCGCGGCTCGGCGAGGGCGCGTCCCCGCCAGCACCAGGCACAGCCAGGGGAGGAGCGGGGCCCGTGGCGAAAGTGCGGCTGCGGAAGCGCGGCGAGGCGGCCCGCGGCGGCGGCGGCGAAGGCGAAGGAGGAAGCCCAGGAAGGCGGCAGGGGCTGCGGGGCCTGGGGGGCCTGCGACGCTGGGGCGGACGCCATGGGCCGCCTGCACTGCACTCAAGACCCTGTGCCCGAGGCTGTGGGCGGCGACATGCAGCAGCTGAACCAGCTCGGCGCGCAGGTGGGTCGCCAGCCAGGCCGCGAGGGCCGCGGGGCCCGAGAGGGGAGGCCGCGAGGGCGGCCGAGGGCTCCTGGGGTCGAAGGGAGTTTGGGAGGACTTGGCCGAGGGGTGCTGTGTGCGTTTGCTGAGGTGGGTGTCAGGGAGGAGCTAAGGGAAATAGGGGTCTGAGGAGAGTTTGGGGGAGCAAGGGAACTCGAGAGGCCTAAGGGCAAGCCGAGGGGTTCGACGGGGTATGTGGGGATCCAGCGGTGGGACTGGGGGACTTCTGAGGAGAATGAGGGGGTCCTGGGCCGAAGAGAGCTTGTGGGGTTCTGGAAGAGGGGCTGAAGGGAGTTTAAGGAGGCCGAAGAGACTTTGGAGAACTGAAGGAATAGTCTAAGGGAGTGGGGAGGCCGAGGGCATTTGGGGGAGTGGGGGAATTTAGTGGGCTAAAGAGGGGACTGACAGATTGGTAAGGAGGCCGAGGGGTTTGGGTGGATTAAGGAGGGCCTGAGCTTCCCAAGGGGAGCCTGGTGGGGGGCAGGTAATATGGGGGTTGAATGAGGATGTCAGTAAGGGCCAAGCCAGGATGGGGCTCTGTGGGCCCTGAGATGGGCCTGACCTGGCAGGGTTGAAGGCAAAGCTAGTTACGACCTCTGAGTTAAGGGGGTTCCATGGTTGTCCCCAAGAAAATAATCTATATACAGTGGAGGACCTTATCCTTGATGGAGGTGAAGCAGGCAACGCCTTTCTCCTTGTTGAAGCCACAGGTGCCTGCAAAGTCAGCCTTACAGACTTTTTACTATGACGGTGCTGGCTTTGGGTACCCCTTTGGAACCACAAAGACAGCCTAAATGAATAAGTTAAAATGACACTTCTCACCATCTCTCTAGAGGTATATTTATTTTCCCCACTGGATGTAACTTCCCAGGAGGTGGGGCCCCTCTTTTTTTCCTCAGCATCCCCCACAGCTTCTCATACATGTGGAATAAAAAACAAAAAAATTCCAAAAACGATTGTTTTTTCAAAAAGTAGTAGGGATGATTATAATGGCAGGCGTGTTCTAAGCCTACAGATGTCCAATACAAATAAATTGTGAGCCACCACGTTTTCAATTTTAAGAGTTAAAAAGAAACAGGAAGTTAATTTTAATACACTTTCTTTAATGTACCCAAGTGTTATCATTTCAACATGTAGTTAATATAAAATATATCAATGAGATATTTTACCTTTTTTGGGTACTAAATCTGGTGTGTATTTTACACTTAAACAGCATATTTCAATTTATAAACGCTCAGTAATTACATGTGATAGTGGCCACTGTACTGTACAACACAATTTTAAGTGCTTTTATGTATATTAACTCATTAAATCCATACAAGGAGGTGTTGTTGTTATTATTAGGCACTATTATTATTAACATTTTACAGATAAGGAAATCCAAACAGAGCAGCTAAATCAAAGTAGCTGTCACTTATCGAGCATGCACTGTGTGCCAGGCACTGTTTTAAGTGCTTTATGTTTAACAACCCTAAAAGGTGGGTACTGTTGTTATTCCCATTTTACAAATAAGAAAAATAAAAATAAATAGGGAAATAATTGACCTGTTCAAGGTCCAGCAGCCAGGAAGTGGTGGAGCTAGGAATTAAAGTCCCAGGTTTTGACTTCAGAGCCTGGAGAATTAAGCACACTAGAACAGAGCTTTGTAGATGATCTCCCCAACCGAGTAGATTAGTTTTTACGTGTTTATGCATTGGAGTTTTCTGGAAGACTTCCATTTGGAGAATAAAGAAGATTCCGCTGCTAAAAACCAAGACTTTTTAAATCACTAGATTGTAGGATCCCCAAGGTATTCCAAATTTGTATTCATGGAAAAGACAAACCACTTCGTTTAAAATCAGATCTTCACTAACTTTTTAATTTTGAGACACGCTGTAAACCTTTGGCTATGTTTTTAATACAGAAAGCTTTCTCTTGATAAACTGCTTACTGAAGTTGTTTCGGTCATATTTTTCCCCTTTTGTCAGATGATCCCACTGTATTAAAAAAAAAAAAAGTTGCTATCAGGTCAATTGCAACCCTATAGGACAGGGTAGAACTGCCCTGTAGAGTTTCCAAAGCAACCTTTCAGTTAGCAGCCAAGCACTTAACCACTGTGCCACCAGGGCTCCTCACCCACTGTATTAGCGGAATTTATTTTGATGTGTGAGGCCTAGGCCTTAGGAGCAAAAGAATTCTATTAATGTTGGCACCACCAAAAAGTGTTTTACCCGAATGCTTACTACATACCACATAGCCACTAAACTCTTTAAACAAAGGTTTAATGAACACAGTCTCTAGTCCTGGGAAAGTTGCAGTCTGCTAAGGCAGGCCAGGAAGTGGAGAAGCAACACAGTACTTGTGTAGGTGAGCGTTCTGAGGCCTGCGATCAGTCCTAAGTAATGCGGAGCCTTCGTTATAAAAGGTAGGACTAAAATATAACCATTTTTAGAATGGTTGTGAGAGTAAACTGAGAGAAGTATAAAGAAGAAGACAAATCCCTACAGTCCTCTTGCCCAGCTAGAAATGAAAGCGGCCCACTCTGTTAGAAAATTCAAATGGTATACCCATTCCCGTTGCTGTCCAGTCGATTCTGACTCCTAGCAACCCTAGAGGACAGAATAGAACTGCCCTGTAGGGTTTCCAAGGCTGTAATCTTTATGGAAAGGAGCCCTGACGGTGCAGTGGTTTAGTGCTCAGCTTCTAACCAAAGGTTGCTGGTTCTAAGCCACCAGCCACTCCATGGGAGAAAGATGTGGTGGTCTGCTTCATAAAGCTTACCTGTTTCCGTGTAGTCAATGCCAACTCATAGTGACGCTACAGGAGTTTCCCAGGCGGTAATCTTTACAGAAGCAGACTGCCACCTCTTTCTCCTGTGGAGCAGCTGGTGGGTTTGAACAGCTGACCTTTTGGTTATCAGTCGAGCACTTAACCACTGTGCCGCCAGGGCTCCTTAAATGGTATAAATAAAAAAATTTTTTTTTTTTTACACAGGTGTAAAATTAAAATTAAGTGTGTATTTCTCTTATCCCCAGAAATAACCGTTTTAATAATTTCTCGTGTATCTTTACAGATAAAATGTGTGCATCTGCCAGCATATGTGTGTATTTTAAAATTATTTACACTAAAGGGGTCATTCTGTACATACTTTTTCTCCATCTTGCCATTTTTTTTTTAACTTGATATATCATGGATATTTTCCGTATTTAGCACAAATAGATCTACTTCATTCTTTTTGACAGCTGTATAATATTCCTTGAAATAGATCTACCATATTTTATCTAACCAGTCCCCTAATGATAGGCATTTAAATTGCTTTCTTTTTTGGTTTTTATGAAAATGCTTCAGTAAACAGCTTTGTGTAAGTGTATATTGGTTTGCTTTTTCAAGTATATCTGAAGCGCGTGCATCTTGCGACGGAATTACTAAGTCAGGGTATGAGCATTTAAAAATTAGATATGTATTACCAAATGACCTTCCAGAAAGGGTACCCCAGTTTATCCTCTCATCATCAGGGTGTAAGCATGTCTGTTTTCTAATATTCTCACCAGCACACGTGTATTTTTGCAGATCTGAAAGGTGATAGTGTTTTAAAGACTTGCATTTCTTTAGTTTAGAGGATCTTGAGCATCTTTTCATATGTTTACTGGTGAGATTTTGATATACCTGGATAGTCATGGAGTGAGGCAACTTTGCAGGTACAAAGGCACAGAATGGGGAAAGTGCTGTTTCTGTTTAGAGAAGATTTATTCAACAAATATTTATTATGCGCTTACTATATTTAAGATGCTGTAAGGAAACTCTATCGGGCAGTTCTACTCTGTCCTATAGGGTCGCTATGAGTCGGAATCGACTCCACAGCAGTGGGTTTGGTTTTTTTTTTTGTGTGTGTGTGTGAGGATACAAAGCCATACAGGACCCTCCTCTGCTAAGACACAATTGTGTTCCTTATCAAGGTTGAAAATTATTAGTGCCCCCAGGCCAGGCACTGAGAGGGCCTCCAGAAGTCAAGAATCTGGGTAGAATCCCATCTCTCTGGGAGTGTCATGGAGTTTCGAGGGAAAGTGATATATCTGGGCAGGGTTCTGAAGGATAAGGAGGGTTTGGAGAAGTGGAGATAGGGATGAGTGTCAGTAACAGCTTGAGGCCCCTCTTGAAAAGAGAGATGAGGAATGAGACTAGTCAAGGAGGTAGAGCTGAGGCTGAATGCTAGGCTGAGGCCTGGAAATGGAAAGCTGTTGGGGAACTTCTTAGCCACTGCCTTTATTAAAAGGCCCTGAGCAGCATAGGAAATAAAGTGGGCCAAAGACCTGACAGTTCCACAGATTTGTAGCAAAAAACTTAAAGGAAAACTCAAAAACAATTTGGGACATATTCTTAAACCAGTCTGGGCTATTCTTGTTTTTACTGTATAGAACCAGCAGTTTATGAGGTTGTATACCCAAGATCATAAATACCATAGAAAGATAACCCTTGGGTCAGGATTGATTTAATTGCTCCCAAGGAATGTTGATAAAGTTTTATAAAAGCAGACACCTGTATGCCAGTGGCTGGTGGAAGTATATCAGTGTAACCTTCTTGCAAGGCAATTTGGCAACATTGTCTCAGAATTTAAAATGCATGTATCCTTTGACCCAGGATACATTTTAGAAATTTATCCTTAGGGATGTGTACTTGTAAATGTGCTTAAAGTATGTGGGAGGATGTTCATTAGGCATTGTTTGTAATACCAACAGACACTGACTCACCTCTAGGGAGCTAGTTAAATTTTGCTACATCTATATAGTGGAACGGAGTTCCTGTGTGGCACACATGGTTAAGTACTCAGCTACTAACTGAAAAGTTGACGGAATCCCCCCGGAGACACCTCAGAAGAACAGCCTGGCGAACTACAACCATTGAAAACCTTACGGAACATAGTTCTGTTCTGACACGCATGGGGTCTCTGTGAGTCAGAATCAACTCAATGACAACTGGTTTACTGGTCATAGTTGGATACCATGCAGTTGTTAAAAGAACCAGGTAGATTTAGATCTGCTGACATGGATTGCTCTCTAAGATATGATTAAGTGGAAAAAAGGCAAGATGCAGGGGAATGATTCAGAATGATCCCATTTGTATTGAAAAAAAAAAAACAAGAAAGACCACCACAGAAGGTGTTAGCAGTAATTTCCTGTGGGGGGTAGGACTAGAGATGGGGAGAAATGAGAAATGTTTTTTGAAAACCATGCATATGTATTATTTTAGCTTAATTTCTGAAAACTAGTTTTCTATTTTAAAATGAAATACATTTTAGAATGAAATAACAGAGCCTTGCTGGGAGTATGCGTGGAGTTCAGTGTGGCAGAGCAGAGAAGCAGATGCATTTGACCGTCACACTACACATTACAACTTTAGGGCCTATAAGGGAAGTATTCTGTGCAGTTTTTTTTTTGTGTGCGTGTGTCATTAAATGTTAAGTATGATAAAGGTCCGAAAATATATGAGATAGTACAAATGTTGTTTTGTCTTCATGATTTAATTATGTTGTTCCTAAACTTATGCTTCGTGTTCTGACACGTAACTATTTTCTCTTTGAATATTCTGCTCGGGGTTAGTGCTTTCCTTCTCTGTATTATGACCTCCCTTTGCTATGGAGGAGGGCTATTTCTGCTTAATACAACATTTCGGATACAGGCTCCATGTCCCTTAAAACCTTTATGTCCTCCCTCCATTGTCAGGCATTGCTTGGTATGTCTACCCAATGACAAAAAAAAAAAGGTAACCATAATCCCTGTCTCCTTAGCATTTTCTTGTTCATCCTAACTTGCCCAGAGACACAGCTAGTTATGGGCAGTGGAAATGATTCAAACTAGATCTAACTCATAAACCCACACTCATAACATATATGCTACCTGGGCATCAAACCTGTGCCAGGACGATGAAGGAGAGGTAGAAATGGAAATGTAAGACTAGTCTTTGTCATCAGTAAGCTTGTGGCCTGGGCCTGCACTAAGTCTAGATCCTGATTCTGTGATCACTCAAGAGCATAACAATTTTGGGCAGTAGTATTGTTTCTGAAGACTTTCTGGCTAATTCTTAGAGCAATAGTAAAACATTTTCTTAAAATGAACTTGATAGAGTTAATTTATGGCTTTTGAGAAGTTACAGAACTTTTGAAGCCACCATTGTGAAAGAGGAGAAAAAGAAAAAAGCTGTCAATGTTAATAAATGTGAACCTTGCAAGGGGTTGATACGTGTTCTGTTTCTTCTTTGCTCCCAAGGGCGTATAGTTGGATGGAATGTGGAACACTGATGCAGTGGTAGGAATTTTACTGACGCTCTGTGTTATTCTCTTCACAGCAGTTCTCAGCCCTTACAGAAGTGATTTTCCACTTCCTAGCTGAGCCAAAAGAGGTAAAGTATTTTGTGATAAGGAGAGTTCCTGAGTGGGGGGGTCTATGGTTCTGGGATGCTTAGAAAGTAAAGGCCTGGTTTGTACTCCTCCCTCTCTGCAGGTGGAAAGGTTTCTGGCTCAGCTCTCTGAATTTGCCACCACCAATCAGATCAGTCTCGGTCCCCTCAGAAGCACTGTGAAAAGCCTCTTGCTGGTCCCAAATGGTAAGTAGCCTCTCTTAGCAGCTGCGACTAGAGATGTGACCTGAACACTCCCCACTCCACAGAGTCCACAAGCATGCTCTAGAGGCTAAGTCAGAGCACTCAGTAATGAAGCAGACATGGGCCGAGCTCACAGTCCAGGGAGAGAAACCGAGTGGACAGGTAACAGTAGTGCAGTGTGACAGAGGTGCTGCGTAGAGCAGCACAACTCAGATGCGGCCCACATTCCGGGCTTAATCCCCACATTATAGTCTTGCCCTCTACATAATAAGTATAGAAATTGACTATAAACATTTTGAAACTTTTGTAATAATTTGATAATGTCTCTTATATCTCATAATTTTTTTAAATGGGGCTTTTATTTTGTGTTTCTAAGAATTCATTTTCATCGTATTTTACAAAACTATCAGTCCATGATGAATTGAAAATAAAAAGGATGGTTCTTCATCACAGATGGTTTCAGAAGCAGAATTTGTCTAGAGCAGTCATGAAAAGTTTCCATCAGGGAGGTGGTTACAAAGCTTGAGCTGTAGGGATGTTCATTGTAGCACTGTTTTATGACAGAAAAAATTTAGAAGCTATCAAATTGTCCCCCATGCATCTTGTCAGTTTTTCGTACTATGGAGGCTCGCATGTGATGCTGCCGGAAGCTGTGCCACGAGTATTCAAATACCAGCAGGTAGTCAAATACCACTGGAATCAAATCGACTACATCTGTGGAAAGAAACAATGGAAAAGCTCAATATAGTCAGAACAAGGTCAGGGGCCGGCTATGGAACACACCATCAACTGCTCATACGCGAGTTCAGGCTGAAGTTGAAGAAAATTAGAACAAGTCACAAGAACCAAAGTACGACCTTGAGTATATCTCACCTGAATTTAGAGACCATCTCAAGAATAGATTTGATGCATTGAACACTAATGACCGAAGACCAGATGAATTGTAGAATGATATCAAGGACATCTTTTGTGAAGAAGGCAAGAGGTCATTAAAAAGACAGGAAAGAAAGAAAAGACAAAAATGGATGTCAGAAGGAACTCTGAAACTTGCTCTTAAATGTAGAGTAGCTAAAGTGAAAAGAAGAAATGATGAAGTAAAAGAGCTAAACAGAAGATTTCAAAGGGTGGCTCGAGAAGACAAAACAAAGTATTATAATGCCATGTGCAAAGACCTGGAGATAGAAAACCCAAAGGGAAGAACACGCTCAGCATTTCTCAAGCTGAAAGAACTGAAGAAAAAATTCAAGCCTTGAGTTGCAGTATTGAAGGATTCTATGGGGGTCATACTAAACGATGTAGGAAGCATCAGAAGATGGAAGGAATAGTCACTGTACCAAAAAGAACTTGTTGACATTCAGCCATTTCAGGAGGTTGCACATGATCAAAAATCGATGGTACTGCAGGAAGAGGTCCAAGCTGCACTAAAGCCACTGGCGAGAAACCAGGCTCCAGGAATCGGCGGAACGCCGATTGACATGTTTTGGCAAACGGCTGCAGCGCTGAAAGTGCTCACTTGTCTGTCCTAGTCATCTGGTGCAACTGAAACAGAAATAACACAGGTGGATGACTTCAGCAACGAGAAATTTATTCTCTCACAGCCTAGCAGGTTATAAGTCCAAATTCAGGGTGCCAGCTCCAGGGGACAGGTTCCTCTCTCTGTAGGCTCTGGAGGGAGATTCCTCATCATCAATCTTCCCCTGGTCGAGGAGCTTCTCAGGCTCAGGGACCCCAGGTCCAAGAGATGTGCTGTGCCCCTGGTGCTGCTTTCTTGGTGGTGTGAGGTCCCCCTGTCTCTCTGCTTGCTTCTTTTATATCTCAGGAGATTGCCTCAAGATACAATCCAATCTTGTAGATCAAATCCTGCCTCACTAACGCAACTGCCACCCATCCTCCCTCATTAAATCGTAGAGGCAGGATTTACAACATATAGGAAGATCACACAATACTGGGAATCACGGCCCAGCCAAACTGATATGCACATTTTTGGGGGGACATAATTCAATCCATGGCATTAATCTATGACAAGAAATTTGGAAGACAGCTACCTGGCCAACCGACTAGAAGAGATCCATATATGTACCCATTCCAAAGAAAGATGATCCAACAGAATGCAGAAATTATTGAACAATATCATTAATATCCCACACAAGTAAAATTTTTCTGAAGATCATTCAAAAGTAGCTGCAGCAGTGCATCAACAGTGAACTGCCAGGAATTCAAGCTGAATTCAGAAGAGAACAAGGAATATCATTGCTGATGTCAGATGGATCATGGCTGAAAGCACATAAAACATAAAAATACGTTTACCTGTGATTTACTGACTATGCAAAGGCGTTCAGCTATGTGGATCATAACAAATTATGGATAGCATTGCAAAGAATGGGAATTCCAGAACACTTAATTGTGTTCATGTGGAGCCTGTACATAGACCAAGAAGCAGTCATTCGAACAGAACAAGGGCATATTGCATGGTTTAAAGTCAGGAAAAGTGTCAGTCAGGGTTGTATCCTTTCACCATACTTCTTCAGCCTGTATGCTGAGCAAATAATCCAAGAAGCTGAACTATACGAAGAAGAACGGGGCATCAGGATTGGAGGACGACTCATTAACAACCTGTGATATGCAGATGACACAACCTTGCTTGCTGAAAGTGAAGAGGACTTGAAGCACTTACTAGTGAAGATCAACGACTACAGCCTTCGCTATGGATTATACCTCAACATAAAGGAACCAAAAATCCTCACAATTGGACCAATAAACAACATCATCATAAATGGAGAAAAGATTGAAGTTGTTAAGAATTTCATTTTACTTGGATCCGCAGTCAACATCCGCGGAAGCAGCAGTCAAGAAATCAAAAGACGCGTTGCATTGAGCAAATCTGCTGCAAAAGATCTCTTTAAAGTCTTAAAAAGCAAAGATGTCACTTTAAGGACGAAGGTGCACCTGACCCAAGCTATGCTGTTTTCAGTCACCTCATATGCATATGAAAGTTGGACAATGAATAAGGAAGGCCAAAAAAAGAACTGGTGCCTTTGAATTACAGTGTTGGTGAAGAATATTGAATAAATCATGGACTGCCAGAAGAAGGAACAAATCGATCTTGGAAGAAGTACACCCAGAATGCTCATTAGAAGCAAGGATGGCAAGACTTCGTGTCACGTACTTTATCAGGAGGGACCAGTCCCTGGAGGAGGACACTATACTTGGTAAAGTAGAGGATCAGAGAAAAAGAGGAAGACCCTCGATGAGATGGATTGACAGTGGCTGCAACAGTGGGCTCGAGCATAACAAACAATTGTGAGAATGACCCGAGACAGTGTTTCGTTCTGTCGTATATGGGGTCACTATGAGTCAGAACCAACTCGACTGCACCTAACGACAACAGCGTCAAAGCATCCAGCCACAGGAGATTGGTTAAACAAGCTATACAGGGGGGCATCCTGGTGGCCAAAAGCTCACGCTTGCAAGTTAGGTGGACCTGGGTTCGATTCACAGTCTGTTACTCGCTAACTAGCATGCGATTCACCAGGTCCCTGATCCCTCCTAATCCTTATCAACAACCCTTCTCTGGCATCGTCCCCATCATCCGTTCCCCCAACCCCATCTAGAATACCCCTGCCCTCCAGGAACCCTGGTGGTGAAGTGGCTAAGAGCTCGCTGCTAACCCAAAGGTCAGCAGTTCAAATCCACCAGCTGTTCCTTGGAAACCCTATGAGGCAGTTCTACTCTGTCCTATAGGGTCACTATGAGTCAGAATTGATTCAAAGGCAATGGGCTTGGTTTTGGTTTAGACCGCCCCCCGCCAGGGAGAGGCTTATTTTGAAGGTTAATTGAGATAATGTGAATAAAACTCTTAGCACAGTGCCCCAATAAAAAGTTGCACTTATTTTTCCTATTATGAAGTAACTGAAAAAGATGCTGTTCAATAAAATATAATTATGGAAAGTCTTTTGCAATATACTATTTAATAAATATATAAAACTGTATATCATAGTCACATTTTTATAGGAAAAAAGTTCACTGTCATTATATCTGGGTAATAAGACTACAGGTTACTTTCCTTATTTATTTTGGCTACTCACTGTCTAAAAAGTTGCTAGTATTAATTTGGCAGTTTAATTAAAAGTTAATTTTACTTAAAGAGAGAGGTGACGTTTGAGCCAGGTCTTAAAAATGGGTGAATTTTGACCAGGCCGAGAAGAGGTAAAACAGCATCCCAAGTGGGAGATTTGTACTTGTCTGCACATTTTAAAGATAAGTAATAAGCTGAACTTCCCAAGATCTCAGGCCAAGGGAGTATTAAAAGTTGGGGGCTTAATTTGTTTGTTCCTGTCAGGCGCTGTGTCATATCTTGGTGGAGATTCTCTCCTTTGCCCTATTCTGTGTTCATGACATGCATTCTCGGGGATTGAACCAGAACATCCCTGAGGTTTCTTCCAAGCCTGTGACATTTTCTGATCCTATCTTTTTGTGATTCTTGCATTTTTTGCCCTGTCAGGTTAAAGGTACGCAAACCACACAGCTGAATAGGAACTTAAAGTCCCTTTTAATACAGGACTGAATTTTCATTGTAAACGTTTAAAACAGTGTGGAGCTATGGAGAGTCAAAAGTAAAAATCCCCTTTTAGTCTCCTTCCCCAAGCTCATCCTACTTTTGTCCCTAGAGATAATCACAATAAAATTTTGGAGTATATCTTTAGCAGACATACACATTCATTTAGTTTTTCATAAATGGTAGTAGCACATCACAAAATTGCTCTGCAACTTGCATTTTTTCATACTTCATATGTCACGGAGATCTTTCCCCATCAGTATATATTGCTCAGCTTCATTCGTTTAATGGCGGTAGTATAGAATGAATGTATCTTTTTTAGTTCCTCCATTTCCTATTGCTGGAGATCGTAGTTGTTCTAATTTTTCACTTTTTAAACAATGCAGTGGTGAACGTTCTTACAACATCCTTATACTCAGGTATGTATTTCTGTTGGATAGATGCCCAAAGTGGGGAACCAGAAGTCTTTATTCTCATTCCTCGCCTACAACTTTGGTAATGGGTTTGTTTCAGAGTAGAGACCGGTCTACCCAACAAAAAAAAAAAAAACAGGCATTGTGGATATTAACTTTCAGGAGACCACTGTCTAGTGTCCCTGCCTCCATTCTTTTCTTGTCTTTCTCATCCCTACCCACCACCCTACTCCATCCTGGCAGACTGCCTTCAGTCATTCCCACCTCTTGAGCTCCATCCCCTGTGCTGCCCCTTTCAGAGAGCCTTCCTAAACCACTTCTACACACTGACCTCCCCTTCCTCTCAACTCCCCAGATTTGTTGTTTGTCTGCAGCTGTTATTTTGGGCCATAATTATTTACAGTTTTCAGATAGTTAAACACAAAAACCTAACCCGTTGCCATTCTTGTCAATTCTGACTCATAGTGACCCTGTCGGACAGAGTAAAACTGCCCCATAGGGTTTCCAAGGCTGAAGTCTTTATGAAAGCAGACTGTCACATCTTTCTCCAGCAGAATAGCTGGTAGCTTTGAACTGCTGACCTTTCAGTTAGCAGCTGAGAACTTAACCACTGTACCACGAGGGCTCCTTACAAATAGTGCCCCCTAATCAGGAGGATCTTATACTTCTTTCCTAAGCCAAGGTTACAAGCAAAGTGATGACATAAAGAAAGCGCTGAGAACATGCTGGGTGGTGTTGTTATTAGTTGCCATCGAGTCAGTTCTGACTCATGGCAACAACCTCATGTGTGCAGACTACAACAACTAGAACTGCTCGGTCGGCTTTCCAAGGCTGTGACCTTTTGGAAGCAGATTGCCAGGCCTGTCTTCCCAGGCATTTCTGGGCAGTTTCAAACCGCCAACCTTTTGGTTAGCAGTCAAGTGCTTAACTATTTGCGCCACCCAAGGACTCCTCATGCTGGGTGAACTGAACTGAATATAGGAGATGCTCTGGCCCTCTCGGGATATTGGGTTTATATTTTTAAGCAGGATTGATTATCAGTGTTTATAGCAGATAATTTCTTTTTTAAGTCAACACTTTATTATCGTTCATGTATTTCATAGAAAAAAGGAGGTCAGTAGCAAATGGGTCAGGGTTATATGGGGAGAAAATCCAGTTTTGTACAATTTGCTCTGTTTACCTCTGGGTGCAGGACTGTCCCATGTCGGACACAGCAGCTCCACTTGTCCAATGCCCCTTTGCAGATGGAGCCCTGGGTGCACTTGGCACGGCCCATGGGGCAGCAGGAGCTGCAGCTCTCCTTATAGAAGGTATATCTGTAGAAGCTGGTGCAGGCACGGGAGCCACCAGTGGGGCAGCAGCAGTTGGGGTCCATCGCAAGCTAGTGCTCCATCCTCGTTCAGGACCAAAGGTGGGTGGGCAAAGGGGCCACTAGGCTCGCGGAAGGCTCGCTCACGGATCATTTCTATAGCTGCAGACAACACGGAGGAACTCATAGCGTCCAATCCAGAGATGGCTTCGCAGTTTTACTTGGATTTGAATTTTGATCACATGAACTAATGTAGATATTTGACCCTGGACAAGTCAGCCTCTTGGAACTTGAGTTTCTTTTCTGAAAAACAGAGTAATAAGAGCAGCTCATGATGTTGTTGTTAGGGATAAGTGAGTTAATACTAGGTAAAGGACCTAATGGGTGCTTGCTGAACTGTAACCTTTATTTATTGATCATTTAGCTAGTTTTCAGCCCTATGTCTCAATTATCAAATTAAGAGGTAAAACTTCCTGTCACCTAGTGAAGAGGACCTGATTTCATCTCTTGGCCATTGAAAACCCCAAAGTTTTTTTTAGAAGTTTTAGAATTGAGGTCTCTGCTTTGCTTAATTTCTTGGTTATCTCTCAACAATTTTGTATTTATTTGTTTTACTTAATTTTTTTCAAATATTTCCCTCATGGCAGTCTGGTTTTTCTTTTCCTGCAGAACTTTTCTGCTTGAAGTCCCCATTTCTCCCAGGGTGCCTCCTAAGCATATGAGGTAGCTTGGAAGTCTCTTGGCCTCTTCCTCGTCCCTTGACCTCACCCTGTGTCCATTTGTTTCCAACCCTAACAGCTGCCATTTCAGAACGAGTTCCTGCCCTTCATGCCTGGCTATGACAGGAATGTCTGACCAGATCTCCACCTCTGCTCTCCCATCCCAGACTCCATTTTGCTCTGCAGCACTCCTTCTGCAGCACAGCTTGGATCTTGCTGCTCCTCTCAATTTTTACTAAGCATAATAAAGTCTGCATTCCTGGGTTTGTCATTTAAGACCTTTCCCAATCTAATCAGAAATGTAAGGGCCCCTAGGCCCTTACATCCATCCTTTCATCTTGGTCCCGCCCTCACAGTCAGACCTCATTGTAGAACAGATTGTTACAGCTGAAGGAGCCTCAAGAATCCTCCAGATCAGTCTTCCTTGAGTTGGTGTTTCCATCCATAAAAGTCTTCAGTGGCCAGACCTGCCCCCCAGCCTTGGAGCCTTGAAGATTCACATCCATATTAACATGTTACAGGCTCTGAAATGTCCTACAGTAAAGAAACCTGCTTAACCAGTATCTGTGAGACATACTTAACCACAGAATTTTTTTTTTGGCGGGGGGGTCGGGGAGCGTGGGGGTGGTCAAGTAAAAGCTTTGTAAACTGCTGATCTAGTCTAATCTCTGTTTTGGAGATAAACTGCGGGTTAGAGAAGGGGGTAAGTGATATGCTTGGTATCTTACAGAGGAAGAGCTGGTGCTAGAGCCTTGTTCAGTTGGCTCAAAGCCTAGTAGGTTTTTGTTGTTGTCATTCTTTTACTATTTAGCGTGTAATTCTTAACACCTGGCATCAACAGGTATCAGCCCATGGGCAAATGATTTCATCTCTTCCCCACCTACATCTCCCCCCTGCTTTCCAAACTGGGCTACTTATTTTAAAGCAAGTCCCAGATATCATTTCATTCTAAAATACCTTGTTACATATCTCTAAAAGGATTTTTTTCCCTTATCAAATCACATACCATTATCACATCTAAGAAATGTGCAGTGTTCAAATCTCCCCATTGTTTCATGCATTTAGTTTATTGTT
Organism: Loxodonta africana; assembly: GCF_030014295.1. Lineage (NCBI taxonomy): Eukaryota > Metazoa > Chordata > Mammalia > Proboscidea > Elephantidae > Loxodonta > Loxodonta africana. The sequence continues at coordinate 31,951,721 of NC_087365.1, read as the reverse complement.
GGTTGTTCCTATCTAGAAAGGGCCCCCACATTGAATTTGGTTGCTAGATGGCCCTTGTATTCTCAGTTGTCACGGAATCTACTTAACAACGGTGAGACTTTGAGCAAATTACTTAACCCGAGAGTCCATTGCTTCAGCTGCAAAAGAGAGGTAATAATAATACTTCATATATTGTTGTATACAGATTGAGAGAGATAAATATAAAGTGCTCACTTCAGTGAATGGTAGCTGCATTGCTGTAACTTAGTGGCAGGGCCATTACCTAAGCCTGTTTTTATTTTATGCTTAGCCCTTGTGGGTGCTCAGTACCTGATTGTTTTCATGACAAGGTGATGACTCCTCCACTCCCCAAGGAATTCTTTCTGGTTGGGCAAAAAAGAATAGTCATCATCAAATGGTAGTTATAAGTGGCATTTAATCAGATGTTGAACTAAGCCCCCCAGGACCCCTAGCTTCACCGTGCTCTATTACTCTTCTCTATGGTACTTTTCACTTTTAAAAGTCTATAAGGCTTACGTATTTGTTACATTACTGTTATAGTCTTTCTCCTCCCAGTAGAAAGTAATCCTAATGAGGGCAGAGATTGTTGTCTCTGCTTGATGTCTCCCAGTGTCTAGCATAGTGCTGGCACATGGCAGGTGCCCAGGAAGTAATGTGTACAGTGACTGTGACTGATGTTTCCCCACAAACCTCCCAGGATGGAATCAGCCTGCCAACCTTCAGGGTCAGTAATTCCTGAATGAATGCAGCTTGCCACGCTCTACTCCCTGCTTCCCCCTCCAGGAGTTTTCACCAATGCTTTGTTCTATTCCTTGGCTTTCCTTATTATGCTGAATAAGCTTACGTAGATTTTTGGCTAGAAGAACAATGTTTGCTGATTTTCCAACTGTTTCTAGGCAAAACTCAAATTTCAGCCTCACATATGCCTCTGTCTTATCCTCCAGACTCTTTCACAAAAAAGAAGGCTTGACTAAGACAACTGTTCTAATGAAATTGGTGCTCAAGGACTTTATAAACCATTTCAGATGGGTATCTGTGTTTAGAGAAGGACATTCTCAAATTTCCCCAAGTGACATGTTCCGGTGACTGGAGCCCTGGAATTCACAATTTTCCTTCTGTCTGACTTAGGGTCAAGGCCACAGACCTGTCATGTGTCTGGCATTGGCTTAGGACACAGGAATCACCGAAGGAAAAGGCTGAAAAACGAGTTTAGAGTATGATGCCTGGCATGATGTGAATATGTTTTTCAAGTATGGCTTTTGCCCACCCAAGGTGACTCCAGGATGTAGAGCTTGCCCTTTAGCCATTGGAGCTCAGTAGCTGTCCTTGTTGGTCATTTTTGTGGCACTGCCTTATACTGCTTCACTGGGACAGCATCTCAGAACAATCTGGAGTAGAAAGAGCTTGGGTTTGGGCACCTCCAGTCATAAGCTACTTGGCTGTGCCATTTGCTGGCTATTGTGGCCCCAGGGAATTCATTTAACTTTTTTTTTTTTTTAAGTAATAAATTTATTATTTAATTATAGGAATGTATCAGAAAATAAACAAAAATGCCCCACGGTTCTGCCACCTTCACATAAAGATAAAATACTACACGCATGTGGTTAGAAAATTTTAAAATGACATAAAGGAAGGAAATAAAAAGGAAAGAAACCCCACCCAGTCCCTTTCCCCAAAGAGATCCACTGTTCAGTACTTTGTGTATCTGCTCAGAAAAAATGTGTTTTGCCAACTTAGCTCTTGGGTAAGGATATAGTTAAAGACACTAATAAAAAGCATATATATCCTTTTTTATTTATGTAAGAGGGGTCATATTTTACAGACTATACCTTTTTCTTTCAATTATATTTTTCAAATGGACACATCAAGTTCTACCTCATTCTTTTGAAGGATTGCATAGTATTCCATTGTATAGATTCTTTCATTCAGCATCTGTTTATTGAGTGCCAGCCAATAAACAGTGCCAGGCACTGTTCTAGAAGCTTGGGACTCAGCAGGGAACAAAATGAGCCAAGTCCTTGTTCTCACTGAGCTGACGTTTCTAGTGGGAAATTGACAATTGCAGTTCAGTGAAGTACTATAGTCTTTCTAGTCATAGTCTTTATAACTCCCACCAAATGACTGGATGAGGGTATGCAAATGGGGTGACTGTGGCACACCAAGGGGATTGGATAACTTGCTAATAATGTAAATAAGGTGCGTGGCACCCTTGTGGGTGGGGGGGACCATGCAAATAAGGTGTATGGAGCCCTAACAAGAATATTGGTCAGTTCTGCCATCCCACCATTTCCAGGAACTCCGGGTTCTGCTCACTGTAACTCCATCGAGGCCAAAAAGACAGAGACTAAGTTGGGGAGGACGAAAGGCAACTTTATTGGTTGACCAAGCAAGGAGACAGAGGGGGCTGCATGCCATCCAAGCCTGCTTAGCAGGCAGCTTGTTCAGGCTGGCTTATATAGGCAGGTTCAGTTTCAGAATACAAAATGGCACAGATGCAAGCACAGAGTGTTTTAGAATGAGTAAGCATTTTCTAAGGCCTGGGTTCGATTCCAGGAGGAACTGAGTCATTTTGTTCTTTAGCACGTCAGTTCTCCACCCAGGAGCAGAGGATTTACCAAGCATGAAGCAGTTAATGAGCTAAAGGTCATCTGGAATGTCAGGATGGAGGGCAGGACCTGTTTCAGCCGATTCTGGCTAGCCAGTGGCTGTTTCTCTTTAAGGAGGTTCTGAGGGGGAAAAGAAAGAGCTCCAGAAAATGAGCTGGGCGATGGGCTGTCTTGAGGCTAAGAAAAATGGCTGTATGGTTCTAGGCCTGTCTTACCATTATGCTTAAAATGAGCTATCTGAGAGGTAGGAAAGGAGGATCTCACCACCACCAAGGTAAAAAGAGCCAGGAGTGGTACATGTCCTTTGCACCCAAGACCCCTACACTGAGAACCTCCTAGATCCAGGAGACACAGCTGTAACACTGTAGACAGCGAGAAGCAATAGCAGAGAAATAGAGACAGTAGAACCAAGAGATCAGCAGGAGACAATGCACTGGGCTCCCTGGCCCATGGATCAAGAAAGCTGAGTGCCATTGGATTCGGATGCGTCCAGGCACTTGGTGACGGAGCTAGGCTTACCAACCCGGGGAGCAAGAGAGCTGAGCAATTTTGGGCCAAGGCTTGCTGGCAGAATGGGGTGCTGCCGAGCACTTAGAGCTAAAAGAACTTTGTAACACTTGCCCCAGCAGGGCAAAGGCCAAGGGACCTGAGAGAGGCATGTCTGCAGGCAAGGCTCAGAAGAGGCTATACTGACCAAAGAACTGTATCCTGAGCATTCCTGAACCTGAATTGTAACCTGTTACTTCCCTAATAAACCCCATAATCGTGAGTAATCTGTGAGTTCAGTGTGGCCATTGCAACAGATTATGGAACCCAGCAGAGAAGTAGGGACTGCCATGGGAGGAAACAGTTGGCGTCAGAATTGGTAAAAAGGTTGGAGGGTGGAGGTAAGGAATCAGCCTTGGGCTGTTAACTGTGATTCTCCTTCCCCTTTGTGAAGTTAGAGGTGGCCAGACACCCCTGCTGTGCCATTTTTACACAATAAATATATAACTTAAAGTTGGATGGTTGTATATGCAGTGCAGGAAAATACAGCAAGTGTAGTAAGGGCATGAGTGAGGGGCAGCGCAAATTCTGAGTAGAGTGGTCAGGGATCCTTTCAGAGGAGGGGCCTCAATGAAGTGAGGGAACCAGCCATGTGAGGATTCAAGGAAGGGTGTTCCCGCAGAGGGAACAGCAAGGGCAAATGCCCGCAGGTAGGAGCCTGTCTGGCATGCTACAGGAAAATAAGCAAGGGAGAGAGCACAGGGGTACTAGAGGAGGCCAGATAGATCATGCAGTGAATCGTAAAGGCGTTGGATTTTACTGCGAGTGAAACTGGAGCTGTTAGAGGGTTTCGAGCAGAGGAGAGATGCGGTCTGACTTAAGTTTGAACAAAGTCACCTTGAAACTCAGGCTACTGTGTAAATGCACCAGAACTGTCACTGTTCGTGATTTTTTTTTAAATCCCTACTACCAACATTGTTAAAGGACTTCCCATGTATATCTCAGTCAGTATACTTTTTGGGCATATCTGTTGGGTGACTATGTTCATTTGCCAAATTTTCTCCCAAAAAAGCTTAATCTTTCTGATTTTCAGTTTCCTTGTAAATTACGATAGTAACTCCCACTTTGCAGTATTTTGGGATCATAAAAAAAATGGCAGTTTTGAACTGAATATAAATTCAGGGGCTTTACACAGGGTAGTTATGATTTAATTGAATTGGCTACAAAGTGGCCCTCTCCTTGGAGGGCCTTTATGGCCAAAGTGTCCTGGGGTCTCTCCTTTTTTATTTCCCTGTGGCTTCCTTGCTCAGTCTGATTTTAGAGATAAAAGATTTCCTCTCTTTGTTTACATGGCTTATTTTACCGGGGACAACAGGCTTTGGGATTGTTTTTCTGGAGTGTGGTAGGGGTGGGGATGGGTCCTTGGGTTTAGGATATAGGTTCAGGGCCCTCCTTCAATGTGGTAGATGTCTTTCTATCCTTTAATTAGTCATCTTCTGGAGGACTAAAAATAAGAAGTGGAAAATTTTAAACTGGCTGCCAAATTGTGATTCTAGGCTGTAACCTTGCGGGTTAAAAATTGAGAAGCCAGATTTCTGGCAACACTTTGTTTTCAGGAATTGGAGCCTGCAAGCAGAACAAAGCAGCCCCCACAGGGGTGTGTTCTCAGAGCTTCTGAGGGGAAGGCTTGATGGCCTCTCAGGAAGTGAGTTGTGAATTGTAGAGGCCAAGCTGTTTAGTCCTTCTTGGTGTACGTGTGAAAGCAGATTTTCTAGGACAGCGATGTCCAGTAGAACTTGCTGTGCAGTGGAAATAGCCTATAATCTGCACTGTCTAATACAGTGGCCACTGACCCCCTGGGGCTATCGAGCACTTGAAATGTAGCTAGTGCCACTGAGGAATAACATTTTTAAGTTTATTTAATTTTTTTATCAGAAAATATCTATTTTTTTATTTGAGTCAATCTAAGACTTTATTATCTTCCCCTTTTTTTCTTTTTCTTTTTAGTTTTATTTATTTTGTTTTTGTTGTTGAGAATATACATAGTAAAGCATACACCAATTCAGCAGTTTCTACAGGTACCATCTAGTGACATTGATTACATTCTTATTTAATTTTCATTAAAATTTAAATAGACACAAGGGGAGATAGGAGGGTAGAGAGGGTTGGAAACTGGCAAAATCGTCATGAAAGGAGAGACTGGAAGGAGGGAGCGGGCTGACTCAGACTCATAAGGGGGAGAGTAAGTGGGAGTATGGAGTAAGGTGTATATAAGCTTATATGTGACAGACTGACTTGATTTGTAAACTTTTACTTAAAGGACAATAAAAATTGTTTAAACAAAAATTTTAAATAGCCACATATGTTAGTGGCTCCATGTTATACAGTACCATTCAAGGCTATTGCCCCTATGTCCAGTCTGACATCGAGCTCCCCACCCCCGTTTGCTCCTGTGTACCCTTACTGAGTCCTCAGATCAGCTACCCCCGTCTGCAGTTCCATGAAGTTTTTCTCTTGTCTCCAACTTCTTCCACACTTTCTAGAGGGTAAATCATTGTATTGTCAAAAACAAAATATGCTGTCTTCTTCTCCAGTTGTTTCAGATGTGCCTTTTCTTCCCAGCTGGATTGAGAGCTTCATGGAGCTAGCTGGGTCTTTGGTATTTCTTGTCGTCTATGTTATATAGCTTGTACCCATTAAATACTTACTGAAGACTGATTAATTGATTTGCCCTTTTTAACCGATTTCTCTCCAACTTCCCAGGTGCCTTAAAGAAGAGTCTTACAGCTGAGCAGGTCCGGGCTGATTTCATAACTCTGGGTAGGTCATCTCCCAAGGCTGCTTTGGGCATTGGGCCTCTGAGGCTCTTTATTATGTTAATGTCACATTCTGTTCTCTTACAGGTCTTAGTGAGGACAAAGCCACTTACTTTTCTGAGAAGGTATCATAATTCCATTTAATCAAGGTTAATCAATAGGAAACCCTGGTGACATAGTAGTTAAGAGCTACAGCTGCTAACCAAAAGGTCAGCAGTTCGAATCTACCAGGCGCTCCTTGGAAACTCTGTGGGGCAATTCTATAGGGGTCACTGTGAGTTGTAATCAACTCAACAGCAACGGGTTTGGGTTTTTTGCTTTTATTTAATGAAAACAAAATAGAGACTGAGAAAGAAACCATCAAGTATGCATCATTTCCCCAGCTTAATGTATTTCATTTGGTTCCACACAAATGACATCTGTACATGACACACAGAACGGTTTTCACCCAGCACTATTTAGTACATCTCTGACTTTGCCCTGATTCTACTGGATATAAATGTTATACAGTTTTTGTTCCAATCTGGATTAAATCTTGGAATAAAAGGAAATACTTACATTGTCTTCTGTCTCTCTAGACTACCCCATCCCCTAAAACTGTCATAGAGGCTGAGCCCTTGGTTCTGCATGCTTCCCACTTTCTATACAAATACTAAACATTGCTGTGTTTGGGGCAGGGTGGGGAAGGGAGGCATGTTTTCATTGTTATGACTTTGGCTTTTTGCTTTTGTTCCAGTGGAAACAGAAATCCCCCACCCTTGCTCGATGGGCCATAGGTCAGACTCTGATGGTTAACCAGCTTATAGATATGGAGTGGAAATTTGGAGGTAACTATCTGGAACCAGTCCTGGGTCAATTGGGTGATGCAGGGTTGGGTTGCAGAGCCTTTAGGGAACCTCAGTGGGGAAAACAGGTGCTTAGCCCTCCAAGACTGTTGCAGTCAGCAGCTGTTTCTCTGTGACGATGCCCACATTCGGCAGCTGTCTCCATCGCAGCTCTCCATAGGGTGACTCCCTGCGGAGCACATCTTGCTGGCTTCATGCTCACCCCCACAGGGCTTCCCCTGGACAGCAAGATTGAGGTCTACAGAGCAAATCCTCAGTCACTTGTTATTTTTCTCTTTTGTGTCACAGTGACATCTGGGAGCAGTGAACTGGAGAAAGTGGGAAGTATTTTTTTACAAGTAAGTCTTTCTCCTCCTAGTCTTTGAAAATGGATAGAGTTTTGACTTGGTTAAAAATTATTAAATCTCCATTGGGTTCCTTTAAATATCCATTTAATTAGATGTTCCACACAAGTGTCATGTATATCTTGTGGAAATGTGGTACATGCCCACTTCCAGGTTAATGGGCACCTGATACTATTAATGAAAATTGTGATTGCTCCTCTAATTACTGGAATTGTTAGAATTTTTGGTGGTGGGTGATCCAGTTAGCTCTTGTTTAACTCTCATGTTAGAAGTTCGATGCCTTGATGTTGAATTAGGTAAAAGGGTTTCAGGAACTTTGCCTATTTGTCGTCATTTTAATTTATATAATTTCTTTTTTTTTTTAATCAGTTAAAATTGGTGGTTAAAAAAGGAAACCAAACTGAAAATTTGTATATAGGTGAGTCCAAATTCCCATACAAGCCCTTTTACATTTTCCATGTTCTCTTTAATTGGTGGACTCATGAAGTACATCACAAATCATCTCTACCAGAAAAAAAAAAGTCATAACTGAGCCATGGAATAGCTTTTTCCACTGCCTTTCCTCTCATAAAAGATAATATGAGGATCATTAATAAGCCATGAGGAGGTTGGAGACACCACAGTTGAAGAACCTTTTTGAAAAAGGGAAAAGCGGGGAAGGAATGGCTGAGATTGAAGGTTTCAGAAGCTCTTGCTGTAGAAGTCACATTGAACATCCTGAGTAATACCCTTTCATCTCTTTGTGCTGTAGAGTTATGCCGTTTAAACCCTTTTTTGAAGGAGCTGGGAGCCTTCTGTGTTCAAGGCTCTCAGTTCTTTATCATGATCGATTACCCTCCAAGAGCTGCTCAACTGTACTAAGCCAAAAAAAAAAAAGGGAGTGAAAATTAATTCTGGATGATTCTGTGGAGCTGGGAACATTTACCTGAAGCTGAATTTTCTCTCCCCAGAATTAACCTTGCCCCAGTTCTACAGCTTCCTGCATGAGATGGAGCGTGTCAGAGCCAGCATGGAGTGTTTCAGCTGATTTCTGCCCCCTACATCTCCACTCTGCTCCCCTCCCCTCCCTGGGTGACTGCCCTGGGAGGCGTCTCATTCACAGGCCTATTGGGTGCTTATTTTGCCTTGCTTCCTTCTTGGGAGCCCAGGTGTAAAGGTTTCTGAAAAACAACAGGATTAAGTACTTAAAGAGCCCTGCACAATCACCCTATAAACTCTTTGTTAAGGAACCACCATCTATCTCCAGGGATGCTTTTTAGATATACAAACAGATTCTGGGAAGAAAATGAGTCATCTCCCCGTCAAAGCTCTAGAGTAAACAGATGGTGCCCTCACTCAAGGTACACGCAGACCACCCTGCCCCCGAAAGAACAAGAACTCATTTATGGCTGAACAAGAGGCAGATTATAGGAATGACACACGTGGAGAGCCCCAAGGATTTCTGCACACTCTACTTGTGGTTGTAGTGCAGTGCTAATCAGGTTTTAATCTGAGCATTGTGTATAAATATGTGATTGGTCATCTCTGAAAAGAGCTGAGGCTAAACTCTGCCCCCAGTTCTGGTTTTGCCCTGTTGTGTTATAAGTTGGGCCTTTGAGATTCTTATAGCTTATTTTGGTTGAAGCTGACCTCTTGTGTTGGTTAGGTGCTGAATAAAAAAGGTTCTGAAGAAAAGCTCTGAATCCAGTTGCCTTTATGCGTAAATTAAAGATTCATCTGCCTTGCAGAGAGCTAGTGTTCTCTTCACAATGACCTTCCTGAGAAGACCTTGCTCCGAGTTCTTCAGTGAAATTAGCTGTGGTCCAGAGTTGGAATTTGTAAGAGCAGATCGGAGAAAACTCAGATTAAAAAACATGAAAAATCATAGCATATGAATGCTTTGTGCTTGAGATGACTTTAGTGCCCGTCCTAGCACATGACTTTTCCTCCTTCTGCTTGCTCCTCACTCTCCACGACCTCCTCAGAAATATGTGAAAGATAGAGTGTAAAATAATTCTTTTTCCCACCCCGACTCTCCAGGTACCTAGTTCTCCTCCCTAGGGGCAACCACTATTACTAGTTTATTCTGTATTCTTCTGGAGAGATTTCACACATTTGCTAATATATATGCATAGAGTTTGCCTCTTCTTCCCATACGAGTGGAAGCATACTGTACACACACTCTGCCCCTTGCTTTTTGCCACTTAAGTTGGAAATTGTTCCATATCAGAGCATATAAAACATTCTTTGCAACAAGTGCACTGTACTTCTTCAAATGGATAATTTATTTAACCAGCTTTCTGCTAATAGATATTTAAGTTGTTTCCATTCTTTTTATTTTATAAATAATGCAGAAAAAAAACGCACCCAACAAAAAAACAAGTTGCCTCGTCAGCTCTGACTTACGGCAACCCCGTGTGTGTCAGAATAGAACTGAGCTCCATAGGGTTTTCAATGGCTGATTTTTTGGAAGTTGATCGCCAGGCCTTTCTTTCGAGGCATCTCTGGGTGGACTTGAACTTACAACCTTGTGGTTAGGAGCTACGTGCATTAACTGTTTGCACCACTCAGTGACTTCCATAAACAATGCAACAACTGAATATTCTTGTATATATGTCATTTTGCACATGTGGAAATAAGCTAAATATATAGAAATGGAATTGTTAGGTCAAAGAGTATGTGCATTTATCAAAAACTGTTGTCATTAGGTGCCGGGGAGTCAATTTTTGATTCATAGCAATCGCATGTGACAGAGGAACTGTCCTGTAGTGTTTTCCAGGCTGTAATCTTTACGGGAGCAGATTGCCAGGTCTTTCTCATGGAGTCGCTGGGTGGCTTTGAACCACCAACCTTTCAATTAGTAGCGAAGCGTTTAACCATTGCACTACCAGGGCTACTATTTTCAAAGACTATAAAAATTAATAAAGCAAAGCTAAAAAGTCACTTTCACCCATCCACGTTTTACTCAGTTTCCCTAGTGTTCCCTTCCAACAAGTAACACCTGCCTGTTGTTAGTTTCTTCAGTGTCCTTTCAGAGGTGGGTTTTTTTTTTTTTCTCCCCACATACAAACAATAGGAATATATGTATATATATTTTTTTTACCTCCCACCTTTTAACAAGAAGCCCGGGGATGCAATGGTTAAGTGCTCAGCTGCAAACCAAAAGGTTGGTAGTTTGAATTCACCAGCAGATCCATGGGAGAAAAGACCTGGTGATCTTTTCCCGTAGAATACAGCCTAGGAGACCCTATGGGGAAGTTCCACTCTGTCCTATAGGGTCATATGAGTTGGAATCAACTCAACAGCACACAACAACCTTTTTAACATAAACGATTGCACAGTGTGCATGCTGTTCTTAATGTATCTTTCTGTATCAGTATGTAAAGAGTCCATATTCCTGCAGAGCGTTCTGATACGTGGATGGACTACAGTCCAGCCTGTTCCCATGTCAGCTGACAGATCCAAACACTCAGGGCTTTGCATGGTGTCCAGGGTAAAGTCCAAACTCACCCCACCAAGCCCTCAAAGGTGGCCCTGCCTATCTCTTCCACCACTTCATCTCAACCGTCTCCTAGCAGGCAGCCGGTACTGGAGTGTCAAGTCTACTGCTTACAGCCGCCAAGCCAAGAGTCCACCTGCCTCTTCTCCCCTTGGGCCTACAGTGCTTCCCCACACCTCAGGATGTAGCATCTAGGGTACAGCTCTGGGCCGCATTGAACACCGGCTGGGCCCATGTAGTCTCCTTCATACTTTTACTACTAGACAGGGATGCAGTCTGACTGCTTCGAATCCTAGCCCCTCTGCTTACCAGCTGTGTGATCTCAGGTAAGGTCCTTAACCTCCCAGAACCTTAGTTTGTAAAACAAGTGTAGTTCTCACCACATAGGGTTATTGTGAGAATCACTTAGCACAATGCTTGCTCAACTACTGTGAGCTATTTATTTGTTTCCAGGATTCTCTACTAGCCTGTGAACTTCTTGATAACAGAGACTTTTTTTTCAGCTCAGTAACCCTAACATTTCACATCAGCAGCCCTACTCCTTCCCCGACCCACCCCACCTTGTAAGACCTCTTTGTTGAAATGAAATGAGGCCTGGTATAGAGGCTCCATGCAAAACTATTAGGAAACATGCCTGGGTCTGGAATAATAGACCCTGCAAGGAAACCCTGGTGTTTTATGGTTAACCAAAAGTGCTAACCAAAAGGCCGGCAGTTCGAATCCACCGGGTGCTCCTTGGAAACTCTATGGGACAGTTCTACTCTGTCCTTTAGGATTGCTATGAGTCAGAAGCAACTCAACGGCAATAGGTCTGGTCTGGTCTAGACCCTACAAAGTTGTTTTGATTGTTGGTCAGTTTTAAATAGATCATGTTCAAATCCAATAGGTCTTTAGTGTAAGCTGGTCAGACTGGGCACCCATCTTCCAAGAGTAGTTGAACTCCTTGCTCCCTGATTCCACAAATATTCTTGAAGTGCCTCGTATGGGCAAGGACTGTATACAAGCAACTGACAATTTGTCTTTTCAATGACCCTATTTCTGTGCATCGAGCTCTGGTGGTGCAGTAGTTAAGAGCTATGGCTGCTAACTGAAATGTCGGCAGTTCAAATTCACCAGCTGCTCCTTTGAAATCCTATGGAGCAGTTCTATTCTGTCCTATAGGGTCGCCATGTGTCAGAATCAACTCGATAGTAACGAGTTTTTTTTTTTTTTAGAGTTTTTATTTCTGTGCCTAGGAACCCTGGTTAAACACTCAGCTGCTAACTGAAAGGTCTACAGTTCAAACCTGCAGGAAAAAGTTGTGGCAGTCTGCTTCCGTAAAGATTACAGCCTTGGAAATCCTATAAGGCAGTTCTACTCTGTACTATAGGGTCACTATGAGTCAGAATCGACTTCAAGGCAATGGGCTTGGTTTGGGTTTATTTCCATGCAAGAGTAGATTACGCTGTCACTCCTGTTTACTATAGTGCAGATCCCATTATGAACTCTAGGAACTACTCCAGCCCCTTTGTTATATTGGAATTTTGTCACAAATATTGAATAAGGGGCATCGATCAGGGCCTATAGATTGTTAGGATTTTGCTGCAGTGCTGGGGGATTTGAGCAGGATCTTTCTTACTGCTAGCACATCATCTTTGCAGTGGTTTCACTCTTGTTCTTCTGTTTAGAAATCCTCTATTAACCTAGTCTTTGGCTGCAGGTTATTTTTATTTAGATTTGGGGTAAAATGTTCATTAAGATGGTAATGGCCAGGCCAAGAGTGGATTAACCAGAAATACCCATATTCTTTCCCCATAGAAAAAAGGACTCTGTCTTGGTTGGGGTGGGGTGGAGGAGTGGGGCATGCTGGGTGCTGTTACCACCAGTAACAAGGAAAAGGACACACCAAGGATTACACTTGTGTGAGGTCACATGGCCATAATTGGAATCTTGGTCTTCTATGGGCAGCTAGAAAGAGTTTTTGTTTGTTTTTTTGAGAGAGAGTTCACTTATCTTAAAATTCTAACTAGAAAGTTTTTAACAGTTTGCATAGATCAGGAGGTATTACAAAATCAAACCCCCATTAAAACATTTCTATGAATATTTTTTTCTTGCTCTGCATTGAAGCAGGAAGAATCTTAAAACATCATCTTTTTTGAACCGTGGATGACACGTATGGTGACTAAAATATAATAGCTCAAAACTAAAGTTTATAATAGCAAATAAATGAAAACAATCTAATGTCAAGCAATAGGGGATTTATTATATACAAATGGTATATGTATGGCATATGTACATATACACAATAAAAACAATAGCATGCAGCTATTGAAACTGGTACTGAAGAAGACAGTATTATGACAATGATTGTGGTCATAATATTTACAGAAAAAATTAGGTTACAGGTGAACCTACTCTTGCAAAAATAATGTTTACATAGAAACAGACTAAGTGACTATAAAGGAAAATGTTCATAGTTACCTCTGGGCAGTGGAATTTCAAGCTGTAAATTTTTTCTTTAGCTTATCTGTAGTTTCTAAATTTTTCAGTATCTGCATATGTTAGTATGCTCTGTTTATAGAGAGGTGTGCGCTATTTATAGAGAGAATACATGAAAAGTGCACAATAACAATTTCAAACAGTGCAGAACTGAACAAGGTAAAAACGACCTCCTTCCTTACTCCTCAGGAGCAGCCACTGTCCATAGTTTCCATTTTAGATTCTTACCTTTATATGAGCTGATTATACATTTTATTTTTTGGCATATGAGCTGTAGCCCTCTACCTCCTGATGTTATTAGTTATATTGTTAACAGCATTTGTTATTTTCACTGAAAAAAAAAAAGTTTTTTTAAGTCGAACAACTGAACTTCTTCCCCATCAACTTCCTGAATCATTTCCAGTGATGCCTGTCCCTGCTGAAGCCGTGCTAATTGCCAAGGCTGATCTGGACCCATTCCTGGGGAGTTGCCTTTGACCACTAGCAAGTGGTTCCATTTCTCTCTCATGGACTCTCTCCAACCAGCTCCTTACCATTTGTCTTCATTGCTCCTCCTTTGTTCAGACCCTATCTTGACAAGCAGTACATTAGATTCAGAAAAGCTTTAGTCCTTTCCCTCCCAGAGCTTACATGGCTTCATTTCATGCTTCCTGCTAATGTGGTAGAGCAAGTTTGGGCTTCGGAGTCAGGTTTAAATTGCTTCTTACCATCTGTATTCAGGAATGCATTAGTTCAGGGAGAGTGTGTTGGCCACCTGCTATGCACCAGGACCTGTGCTAAGCAGTCTGTGACCTTGAGGAGGTTTGTTTCACCTCTCCCCACCTTTGAGGTTTATCTGTAAAATGGGGATAGTGTCAACCTCACAGTGTGAGGATTGAATGAGGTGGTTTCAGTATGGCAGCAAGCCCAGTGCCTGCTCCAGAGTGGTGCGGTGCATTGCCACCACCATCACTCATCTTTGGATTGTTAGTACTAAGCCACAGTATCCAGAGAAAAAGGGAAATGAGACAGATTCATTGGTGGTAGCGAGCCACTCTGTCCCTGAAATTTTCACTCCAGGACTGAATGATTGGCTAGGCTAGACCAGTGGTTTTCAAAATTTCCCTAGACCAGAAGCATCACCTGGGAACTTGCTAGAAATCCAAGTTCTTGGGCCCAACTCTAGACCTATCAGGTCAGGAACTCTGAAGTGGGACCCAATGATCTGTGTTTTAACCAGCCTTTGGAAGATGATTCTGACACACCCTGCCTGTGAGGGACCCCAAATACATCTTCAATAAGCACAGAATCCGACCAGCCCAGTGGGGACCCTGCCAAGATTCTACCTCTAACAGATGCCTTGGGGAGGGTCGTGAGGCATTGAAATCAACCTGAAGCGAGGGATATTCCCTAAAACACCCTGGCTTCTTTCAGGAGCACCTTATGACTCAGTCACCCGTGAATTTAGTGAAGGGCTTTTTCTATTCTCTCGGACTAGGGAGTTCTTAAGTATTTTCATCCTACTGTATGAAACAGGGCACGTTTGACACATAATGGAGTGCATTGGGCTGGGTGTCAGAGGGAAGGGGAGACAGATCCGTGCCTTCATGCCCTGGTCCATTCAGTTCAATCAGCAGTTCTTTGAGCTGCTCATTATGTAACAGCAGCCATATATCTTTGAATGGGCAGCCCCAATTTCAAATATTCTGCCCCTTTGTCCTTTGAGAACTCTTTTGCTTGTCAGATGTTTTCTATAGGTTTTTGGTTTGGAAGTAATGGTCCCTGTAATTGCGTACAAGGAGTGGTGCCAGGAGTGGTGGGGATGCAGTGAGTTACGAGACCTGGCTTCTCATCCTCCAGGAGCTTCAAACCAAGTTGAAGAAACTCGAGCAACACACAGGAAATCCTAAATTTATCTAGACAGGCTGCGAGTGATGTGGGAGGAGGACACCGAGGGTTAGGTGCACAGGGAGGAGAGGTGGGAGTCGTCAAGAAGGCATGGCTGTGTAGTCCAGCCCTGCATGTTGGAGTGAGGGAGAGGTCTGCTTTGCCCCGATAGGCCCAAAGGGGGAATTTCAGGGCCACAGGATAGGCCTTTTGGGCCACACTTTCCCTTCACCGGTCTGTGTGTAGAGGGAGACCTGGAGGCTGCCTTTGGCCTCTTTGCAGAGACCGTTTACCTACTGTTGACTAAATAAAGGCTTAGAGAGGCTTATAGAATAAGGCCATTTTCACATCAAAGGGCTCTTACAAAACGGCTTGGTGATGAGTTAAGTACAAGTGAATCAGAAACAGATGGACTCAATTTCCTAGAAAATACCCTTGGGCTTCAACAAGAAGAGGGAAAGTGCTCAGCCAAAGGCATTGTGGGTTTTTGCTGATCCTAAAATATGCTCAATGATTTGTCTGAAACAGAGCAAAATGTGGGGAATATGTCAGGCTCCAAGTCATTATAAACTGCAGGCTGGAATTCGGCCAGCACATCGGCTGATTCCAGCGGTGCTCGCACGCTGTCCTCAGTGGCCCCCAAGAAGAGCCAGTTCCCTTGGTCCTGCTCTGGATTTGCAAGAGCTGAACAGAAGGTGCCTGGGAGACCTTCCTCTTCCTGCATCAGCTCCCTAACTAAAATGCAAAAGCGGGTTTAGATGGCTTTCAAGGCCTTTTCAGCACTGGTGTTCCCTGAGTGAGAATACCTGCCAACATCTACTGAGTGATTCCTTATGTTAGGCACTGCGTTAAGTGCTTTACATACATTAGCTTATTTTACTGCTTTTAGCAACCCTGAATTAGAACTATGATTATCCCCATTGTACAGATGAGGAAAGGGAGGCTCAGAGAGGTGAAATAGCTTGCCCAAAGGCCCAAAGCTGCTGCCCCCATTGTACACATGAGGAAAGGGAGGCTCAGAGAGGTGAGATAGCTTGCCCAAAGGCCCGCAGCTGCTGTGTGGTACAGTCCAGATTTTCACCAGATGGTAAAGCCTCTCTTCATAACTTCTGGCCTGTCAATTTTTAGATTCCCACTCCTGTGGCAATTTTTTAGTCCTCAAGTTAGTGCTGACTAATCTCCTTCCTGACTGCCCTGTCTGAGGCCTTATATCCTCTGAGAGGTCTTTTGAACCTGGCCAAAGTAACCTTCAGAAAATACAACTTGACCTTGCTTACCTTCTACTCCTCAGAACCCCTATGCCCCAGGCTCTGCACAATGCTGGGAACACAGAGCCTTGCTCTCAGGGTGACAGCTACGCCAATGCAGTGTGATAGATGCGTACTGGAGGAAGTGTGTGGAGCAGCCCACTGGCCTGGGTAGAGGTGCCTCCAACTCAGACCAGGGTGGGGTGCAAGCTGATGACCAGGCACCAGCAGGAGTGAGGCAGGCAGGCAAGGTCAGGTGATGTCATTTGTGGGGGGAAACACCTTTTGCAGACAAAAAGGTAGGAAGGAACATGGCGCTTGTGGGAGAACTAGTGGTAGTTAAAGATGACTGAGGCCCGAGGTGAGTGTTGGAGAATAGCAGGAAAAGAGGCTGGAAAGATAGTCAGGGGCCAGATCCTATCAGGCCAAGGAGTTTGGACTTGATCCTAAAGTGAGTCATGGACAGATGTTAAGTAGAAGAGTGACGGGAGCATCTGTGTCCTGCCTTCTGGAGCAGCCCACAGTGAGTGCTCAGTGTTCACCCATGGTTCTGATGACCACAGTTGGGTGGCCTTGACCCTAAACAGCCACCTGCCACAGATGACCCAGGTCCTATGACTTGGATCAGCTAGAAAATTCTAGAAAGCAAGCATCTGGGTCAACGGTTCTTATCCCTGGCTGCACAATAGAATCACTTGGGGGGAATGTCTGAAAAACACTGATGTCCGGTGCCTGGCCCAGGTCCTTTATATGAGGATGTCTGGTAGCAGTGGGCCCTGGCATCAGTCACCCATCAGCTCCCCAAGTCACTCCAGTGCACAGCCAGGGTGTGGAATCACCAACCCAGGTCAGTAGTTCTCAGCAGCTTTCAAACTCCAGCGTGCACCATCATCTCCCTGGGAGCTTGCCTTGCCCAGGCCAGATCTTTGAAATCAGAGTCAGGTGGCGTGGGAAGTGGTCAGGCATCTGAGTTTTTAACAGGCTTTCTGGGTGATTCTAATGTACATGTAAATGTTGAGAACCCCTGAGCCTATAATTTAAATATATTTGCCTCGGCTTCTATCATAGGTCTGAGTCCTGGTGGCGTTTGGTAACTGCTGATTCAAGATTGATCATAAGGGTGGCCCAGAAGCAGCTTGAAACCCTTCATGAAGCAGCAAGTGTTTGATGACTTTCCGCCACTTCGGAAGCATGGGAGAGTAGATCTGCCCATGGTTCAAGGAGTATTGTACAGAATGTTTTCATAAAACATGAACAAGCCCTTGCTGTCGGGGAGCTCCCTGGGTGGGTGGGGTAGAGTAGCCCTGTACCTGAGTTCCAGAAGCCTAACTCCACTCTCACCCTCCAGGTTCTTTTTTTGTTTTTCTTTTTTTTGCAATGTGTTTAGTGAGATATAAATCACATACCATACAATTCACCTCTTTGAAGTGTACAGTTCAATGGTCTTAAGTATATTCACAGAGTTGTGCAATCATCACCACAGTCAACCTTAGAATATTTTCATTGCGCAAACCCAGTACCCTTGAGCAGTCACTCCCCCATGCCCACCCCTACACCCCCTCCAGCCCCTGCAGACTCTTCTGGGCCTCCCTCTCATGAACATCGAATGAGAACAAAGGATGAAGATGACACGTGCAGATCATTTCACTGGTTGGCTCGGTGGTATGGGTCAGAGGACAGAGGGGCTGAAGTGCTAGCCTGAGGGGTGCTGATTTTATACAATGGGAAGTCATTCAATTATTCATTTAACAAATATTTACCACATGTCTCCTTTGTGCCAGGCATTGTGCTAGGCCTTGGGGACCCCATGGTGAGCAAAACTAACCTCATGGGCTTACTCTACCTGAGGAGACAGATAGTAGATGGATAAAGAAATGGATAATTAACTTGTAATACGGAGTTAGGATGGGAACTGTCTTCATGCAGGGATAGGGAATAATGAATGGAGCAGTATTCTGTGGTGGTCAGGGAAGGTCTCTCTGATAGGGTGACAGGGTGCTGAGGATAAGGAACATGGCATGCAACCATCAGGAGACAGAAGGGGTAGCATGTGCAAAGGCCCTGTGGCGAGAGCATGCTTGGTATGTTTGAGAAGCAAGGAGGCCAGAGTGCCTGGAGAAGAAGAAGGGGAAGGGAAACCTGAAAATAGGGCAGAGGTTAGTAGAGACCAGACACAAAGGAATTAATTCTCCAGCAGGACAGCAACCTATGTTTTATCTCCCAGGTAGGAGATATGGCAGGGTTCAAGGGATGGGAGGTGAGAAGAACATGGAAAATCATCCACATTTTGGGAACACGGACATGAAGTGTGAACTCATGTGTGGCCTGGGGCAAATCACATCCCCTCTGTGGACCTTGGTTTTCCTTTGAGGGTAGACTGTCCCAATGATCTGTGTCTTGCTGGGTGAGGTGTCCTGGGAACCTCTAGCTGTCCAGATACAAACTGAAGATAAAGGCAGTGCCACCACTCACATGGCCATGAGGGTGAAAACCTTTTGGAAGCCGAGTTGCTGACATTTGTTTATCATTGAGTGAAGTCTCAGCCCTTCTTGACTCTGCTGTTGTCCCCGGGGCAGGCGACCAGTAAATACTGATTTACTGCGACTGAGCTGGCCTTATTTCACTTTGGTCCCATTCATCTTCATCCCCAGGGAAAGAGAAAAAAGGTCTGCTCTGAAGTAGCTGGGGGAGAGGATGGAGGAAGGGGGCTGGGGACTGCCTGCTCGTGTGGCTCAGGGACAGCAGTGGGGCTGAGGCTGGGAGCTGGGCGCTGGGAAGGTGTCATTTTTTATGAATGATTTCCTGACAGGTAGAGAAGCTGACTCAGCCGGCAGCCTCCCGTGGGCTGGTGTGCGGGGCCTGGTTTTCCGGAGCTGAATACTAATCTGCCCGGGGCAGCTGGCTCCAGGGAAGGAAGGGCCTCCAGCTCAGTGGGGAGGGCAACCATGCTGCTTTGGCGGTTTTTCTCCCCCAGAGCTTTTCTTAGCTTGTCGGGGTAGGCTGTGGGGGAAGGAGCAGGACCCGCCCAGCCTCTCCTTCTCCCTCCCCTTCTTTTCTTTCTCTCGCCTCCTCCTCCCCACCCTCCTCTTGTCAGAGGCCTGCTGTCAGCAGCTTTCAGCTCCACTGCCCGCCTCAAGCCTGCGCTGCTTTCAGCAGACATGTGTCCCAGGAGGGGGTAAAGGCGGCTCCCTAAATACCCCTCCACCCAGCAGCCCCTGCGGCCAGGCCAGGAACCCAGTAGGCTTCTGCGGGGAGAGAGGGTGTTGCTGAGCTCTCAGGAAACCAGAGGCAGAGGCAGGGAAGAATTCTGCCCTCTGCATCCACACCCCACCCCTTGGGCTCTCTCACCAGAGAAGGCCAGCTCCAGGCCTGTCATCTCTGCAGGGTCAGAGACATCATTCCAAGAGAAGCCCTGTGCTTGTGGCTAGTTGGGGAGGGATTTCCGGCCTGTTTCAAAGCCTAGACAGAAAACATGCACAGTGAGCTCGGGTGTATTCACAGCGAGGGTTAGAGGAAAAGGAAGCATCGGGAATGCCCATGATCAACCCCTGCCTGCCAGAGGCCCATGTGGAGCGCTCAGTCCTATGGACATCTGTGTCACTGAGTTCTCACTACATTAAGAAACTGTTTCTTAATGTAGTGAGAACTCAGTGACATAGTTGAGGAAACAGACTCAGAGGGGGGAATTCATTTACCCAAGGTCACACAGCAACTAAGTGGGGGAGCATGGCTTCAAACCAAGTCTACCCAGCCCCAAAGCCACTCCTTACACTTCACTCCCTGCCTTTTAGAGGTAAAGCCTGTGAAGAAGGTGAATTTAGAGGAAGCCCCCTCCCTCTTATTTGGCTCCAGAAGAGAAGCCTGGCATGGGGGAGCCGGGGACTTGGGTCTAACCTGCTATGTCATCTCTGAGACTCACTTGCTTGAGGTGGTGGAGTAGCTCCTCCAGGATCCACAGTCTCATTCCTCTCAGGCGTTTAAGATTAGATTCAACACTTAGAAGCAATTTGCAGGCGGCAGGGGCGGTGGGAGCCAATGGGAGGAGGCAGCCCCTGGAGGGCCTGGAAAATCCAGTTGTCGAGGTGGATCTGGGTCAAGGTCTTCTGCCAGTCTTGTCAGCAGGCCAAGTTGAGCCTGGCCCCTATGTCCTGATCTTTGTGCAAAGACTCTGGAAAGGGGCCCCTCTACAGCTGAGAGGAGGAA
The DNA here is from genome assembly GCF_030014295.1 of Loxodonta africana. Classification (NCBI taxonomy): domain Eukaryota; kingdom Metazoa; phylum Chordata; class Mammalia; order Proboscidea; family Elephantidae; genus Loxodonta; species Loxodonta africana. The sequence continues at coordinate 31,931,352 of NC_087365.1, read as the reverse complement.
GAAATAGCAATGGTGGCTGTGATACTGAAGGCAAGAGTGAAGGTCTTTATTTGACAGCAGTTTGAACAAGTTGGTAAATTTAAACACACTGGGTTCCTAGAAGCCCCTGTCGGTGTTACCTAGGTTAACACATTGAACCAGTGTGCCAGCTTTTTCTCTCCAGCCCTACACCTTCCTGCCCAGAGGGCCTTGGGCAAGCTACTCACCTGTCTGCCTTGGTTTCCCCGTCTCTGAAATGGGAACCATAGCCGCGCTGGGCTGCTGGAGGACTACTTGAAGCAAGATGTATGTGCTTGGCACTCACAGTGAGCCACAGTCAGTGATAGCCATGGCTGCTGGGGCAGCTGTTGCTATTGTCGCTGGCATTATGCCTCATCCAGCCTACCTCTTCCATCATGCCAGACATGGTCCCCCATGGAGGTGGCCATCTCCTTTGTCCCCCTACAGTGCTCTGGTGGGACTCCATTTAAAAAAAAAAAAAATTTTTTTTTTTTTGTTTACCCTGCACTGCACTTTACGAGTCTATCTCCCCAACTGGACGGGGAACTTGCATTTCTAGGGCTGGTGCAGATGCCAGTTCTTGTTTGGATGGATGTTTTCCCTCTTAGAAGCAGGAGGTGGGAGTCAGCGCTCTTCCCCTGCATCTAAACCCCGTGCACTGCTCTGTGCTTCCCTGTCTAACTCAGGATCCTCATCTGGCAAGTGGGGGTGAGGTGATCATTTCAGAAACGCTTTAACACCAGGAGAAGTGGAATGTTCCCAGACTGCATTGGGAAACAACTAGGCTGAAGATCTCCTGCTTCCTCTTCCATTCACACCTGCCACATCCTGACCCCCATGGTTCCTGCTCCTCCTGTAAGAGCTGATAAACGGCCCCATGGGGAGCCCCAGACCACTCTCCTTGCACCTCCCCCAGCTTAGCTTTCTAGCAAAAAAAAAAAAAGAAAGAAACCAAATCAAACCCATTGCCATTTGAGTCGATTCCGACTCATAGTGACCCTATAGGACAGAGTAGAACTGCCCCATGTGGTTTCCAAGGCTGTAAATCTTTACGGAAGCAGACTGCCACATCTTCCTCCAGTGGAGCAAAGTGCCGACGTTTCGTTTCTTAACCACTGTGCCACTAGGGCTCCTCAGCTCTCTAGCAAGCCCACCCTCCAACTTGGGAGGTGCTTGATATGTAGCGGATGGATAAATGCTTGGGGAGGGGGGCGTTTCTTCCCCCAGGCACTAGCAAGGTAGATAGTAATGTTGTCTCAATTGCCAAAGACATCTTGAAATACAGCTCTGGAAGCTTCTACCATTGAGATTTGTGCTAGTACTGGAGTTCCAAAAAAAAAACACCAAACCCATTGCCGTCAAGTCAATTCCAACTCATAGCAACCCTGTAGGGCAGAGAACTGCCCCGTAAGTTTCCAAGGAGCTGCTGGTGGGTTCAAACTGCTGACCTTTTGGTAAGCAGCAGTACCACTTAACCACTATGCCACCAGGGTTTGTACTGGAGTTAAAATTGGAGGTGAAACCAAGGTGAGAACTGGGGTCAGAACTCTTTGGGGGCACATGATGCCCTCAGCACTGCCAGGACCCCTAATCTGTGATGGCTTTTTCAGCAGGTAGCCATGGGGCCAGAAAACACAGTGCTGCAAGACCCAATCAGCCCATTTATTTAGCACTCAGGAGCTATATGGGTGACAGCAGGGTCTGAATACAGCAGTCACTGGGCTTGGCTGACATGCTGTCGGAGCCTCCACCATTTTCCTGACTCCGGGCATCCTGGAGATGGTTGTTATTTGCTGTCTGGTCGGTGCCAACTCTTGGTGACTCCACATATTAGCTGTAGAGTGCAAACTGGAGATCTTAAGATCCAATTCAACAAATGTTTATTAAGCACCTACTACGGCCCAGGCAAGGAGCCCTGTTGGTATAATGGTATAATGGTTAAGCACTCAGCTGCTAACTGAAAGGCTGGCGATTTGAACCCACCCTGCAGCTCTTTGGAAGAAAGACCTGGCAATCTGCTCTCGTAAAGATTATAGCCAAGAAAATCCTATGGGGCAGTTCTATTCTGTCACATGGGGTTACAACAATGACCCAGGCACTGGGCCTCCTGAGGTGAGTACGATGCAGCCCCTGCCCTCAGGAGCCCCAGGGTGGACCTATGAGCCACATCAGGTGACTAAGAACCATTTAAACAAAGGTCTGGGTGCCCTGCATGAGGGGTCACTTAGGAAGAGGACATTGAACTACCGGCAGGGTCATATGTGAGCCCCCTGGTTCTGTGCCTTGGTTTCCCCATCTGTCAGGCAGCATGGCCCAACCCCTGCTTTTCCTCCTGCCTCATGTCTTGCCAGCCTCCCTGTCACTCTGCTGCTCTGGCCTCCTGTGGCTAACTCTTTATTAGTCAAGTCTTCACCAAGACCACCCATCTGGGCGTCCTCACACCCCATTATTTTTTATGACACTTAACATCATTGGATTTATTTGTTGTCTTTTTTTTACTGTCTTTTCTCTCCCTAGCACAGAGCTTGGCTCTGAATGAATATTTGTTGAATGAATGAACAGGTGTGCTGTGGGGCTCAAATGAAACCACAGCTGTAACTCAGTGCCCTGGGGTGGAGGCAAGTCACTCCTAAGCCAAGGGGCCAGAGGCAGTGAATCCACACACTTGGGCAGGGGGTTGGGGCATGGCAGGGGATAACCCTTGGGCCTCTTACTCAAAACAAGAATGGGCCTTTCTGGAACCAGAGCTGGTCACAAGCATCCTTGCTGCCTTTGCGGCCCTCCCTCTCTGAGCTCCTGGGCAGGTAGGTATGTGTGGTTATGGGAGGGGGGAAGGTGACGGGTAGCTTGGAGCCCTGACCCTGAAGCCGCTGCCTAGGTTTGGGCAGGAGGCTTCTCAGAAGAGCCCCTGTGCTGGATCTTGCAAGGTGGAGGATAGGTGAGGCTGGTGGGGAAGGCAGGAGTTGGCCTGGAAAACAGGAAGGCTGTGAGCAGCCCGGTGGATCAAGGTGGGGGCGACTGAAGCTGGAGAAGCTATATATCCCCTGTGACTTGGTCACAATGCCAAGTACTGCTCCTAGGGGGTAGGGAGGGCCGGAAGGATTTTAAATTATATTTTCTATAATTTTTTTTTTTTTTTTTTTTTATAATGAAAGCATCTAGGGCAGGATGAAGTAAAAGACTGGAATGTTCTTTGAAAGAGGCTGGGTATTGTCATTTATTTTTGTCATTTAAATCCAGGCGTTCTGGGCTAACCTGACTGAGCCCCTGACCAAAAGGCGCCCCCTGGTGGCTTTCCCCTCTTGTTAAGGCAATGTATGTATCTTTTTTTCCTGATCACCAATGAACAAATCTAAATACCACATGTTTTCTGTAGGGCAAATTCCTAGAAACAGGACAGGAGCATTTTACATTTAGGCAGATTATATCCAAGTCTCTTTCTAAAAATGTTGGCACTCAATTGCACTCCCTTTTTGGTTCATTTAAACATTAAATCATAAAGGGTCGCTATGAGGCGGAATAGAATCGACAGCACTGGGTTTCTGGGTTAAACATTAAACATCAAGATGAGACCGGGTAGATCACTTTCCAGCAATGTCCTGTCCATGAAATGAAAGAGTTGGGTTAAAAAACAAAACAAAACTAAACTAAACTTAAGCCTTCCCTGAACAGCAGCTCTCCTGCTGAGTGTTTTCACTCCTAGCCCTTGGAGGCGGACAGGTGACCATTTACAGCTGAGATGGCAGGGGCTGGAAGGGTGACAGCTGCTGAGGAAGATTTGCAAGACAGAGTGGTTTGCTGGAGCTCACAGAGCCCGTGGGTCTTTTCTTCCCCAACCCTGTGTGATCTACAGACACTTTCCTGCCCTGGCCCCAGCTCTCCTCTCCAGTGCTTTCCAGCTCCAGCTCTTATTCTCCACACACCCGCACCTACACACAGTGGCTCCCATGCCAGGCTCTCTGCTGTGTCCAGTGCCACAGTGAGCAAAAGATGTGCCCCTGTGCACTTGAAGAATCTCACAAATACGTGTCTAATTAAAAACGGAGTCTGATGGTCTGGAGCACAAAGGCAGGGGTGAGGTGACCCTGCAGGGTTAGGGGGGCTCAGGTCATCAGGGCCTCCTGGGCCTTTATCCTTGAGGGCATGGGGGTACTGTGGAGGGGTTTTAAGCAGGGGGTGGTGACTGAGTGAATAAAAAAAAAAAAGACAAAAACAAGCAGAGAGTTCAGTGTGTGCTTTTGAAACCACTGAGTCCCCCTGTCCCTCACATGTCCTTTGGGGCCCCACCTGGACCTCCGTACCCATAGGGCCTGTGGTGGCTGGGGTTCCCCCACTGTGGGGAGCATGTGACCGTTGAGCCCCTTCCAGCAGCTAGATCTGGAGCACTGACCACTTCCTCCCTTTGCTCTGCCTGTGGTCTGCTGATGGGGCTGAGACATCTCGGGTCAGTCTTGAGGGGAGCAGGAGGGGGCAGCTGACTGTCCCAGGTCAGGCTGCAGGGCTTCTTAACCCCCAGCTTATCTGTGCTTTTCTTCCTGCCATTTGTCCCAGCCCTGGGTCTTATCAGGAGGGAACCCTTCCTGGACTTCTCCATACCCCTCTATCCCCTTGCCCTTCCCATCCTCCCCTCAGGCTGTGAGGTGCGACAGGGAGAGGGGCCCAGCCCTTACTATCAAGGAGTCTGTACTATTTCACCACGAAACTTATTTAATTTGAAGGACTGGTCTTTATTCTGAGATGATGCTTTCCTGGTTTTTTGGCATTATAATATCCTTTCCAGAAGGTACTTTGTTGTTTGTTTTTAAGGGTTTTCTTTGGCAGAATAACAATTTCTTAGTCCTTTGCAGGTTCCCCAGAGTTTCTTTGGAAATGTTACTACTGGTCTGTGAAATCATGTGAGCCAGACTCTCATAACTTTATTATAGAGACAGATTATGTTTTAAAAGCTATGATATGTGGTCCAATATATACATGGCTCTTATGAGGGGGGTGGCTCAACCAGGAATGTTCCAGAAAATGTGGGTCATGAGGCCCATGTCCTTGGAGCCACATCACAGCCTGACTGGCAGTTAGTTCTCGTTGACGTTTCCTTTTCGCCAGACTTGGAGTCAGGGGTAGGGCAAAGAGTAGGTGCTCACTTAACATCTGTTGATGCCAATACAGCCATGGATGCTGGGGGCAAGGGAGGGGAAGCCTTTGCACTTAATCACAGAGCAGGTCAGGCAGCGGCTGGCACCCCCTCCCGAGGGTGGGGGGGTCCAGTGGCAGGGTCTCTGGTCAGCACTGTTTTTTTGTACACTGTTAAGTGCAACTGTGCAGATCTCTTCCTTGAAGGAGGACAGCTGTAGGGACAGGGTGACTTGAGTAGAATTTTGGTGCTTTAGGTGAAAGTTTACAGAGCAAGTTAGGTTTTCATTCAGGAATTTATACACAAATTGTTTCATGACATTGGTTGCAATCCCCACAATATGTCAGCACTCTCTCCCTTTCCATAGCGGGTTCCCTGTTTCCTTTCTTCCAGCTTTCCTATCCCTTCCTGCCTTCTCGTCTTTGCTTTTAGGCAGGTGTTGCTCATTTGGTCTCATCTTCTTGATTGAATTAAGAAACATGTTCCTCATATGTGTTCTTGTTTGTTTTATAGGCCTAAGTTTTGGCTGAAAGGTAAACTTCTGGAGTGGCTTCAGTTCTGAGTTAGAAGGGTGTCCAGGGGCCATAGTCTCGGGGGTTCCTCCAGTCTCTATGAGACCAGTAAGTCTTTTTTGTGAATTTGAATTTTGTTCTCCATTTTTCTCCTGCTTTGCCCTGGAACCTCTATTGTGATCCCTGTCAGAGCGGTCAGTGGTGGTAGCCAGGCAGGATCTGATCTAGTTCTTCTGGGCTCAGGCTGGTGGAGGCTGTGGTTAATGTGGTCCATTAGTCCTTTGGACTAATATTTTCCTTGTGTCTTTGGTCTTCTTTATTCTCCTTTGCTCTGAACGTGCTGGGGCCAGTAGGTGTATCTTAGATGGCTGCTTGCAAGCTTTTAAGACCCCAGATGCTACTCACCAAAGTAGGATGTAGAACATTTTCTTTATGAGCTATGTTATGCCAGCTGACCTAGATGTGCCCTGAGACCATGGGCCCCAGCCCTCAGCCCAGTAATTCGGACCCTTAAGGTGTTCAGATGTGCCTGGGAATCTTCTCTGACTGTGCCCCTTTTGTGCTCTATTACATATATGAATATATATGCCGTACATACAAATATGTATGTAAAAATATCCACAGCCTAACCTACATACGTACATGGGTCTACTCCTATAAGCCCTCCTTCCCCATTCAGCATACGTATCTGCTTGTAAGTAATTATTTGTTTTTACTGTTGTTGTAGAGTTGTCTATGCTGTAGTATTTACCGTGGTTGCCTTTTTTTTTTTTTTCCTGTGTTCCTCTCAGCGTCTTCGTTTGTGTTGGTCAGGTTGTGCTGACTTTCCCCATTTGGCCAGCACCATTTAGATTGCGCTGCTATCAGCCTGTGCTGTCTGCCTGTGCCAAGCCTTCCTCACCCTGCGGACCCCAGCAGAGAAAGAGCTTCTTCCTTCCAAGCTGTAAAGCCTCAAAGTTGTAGGGATAGGGCTGGTACCACCTTAGTGTCTCCTCCAAGCTGCTGGCACGACACCTGGCACCTGCAGAGAACATTGTCAAAGTCTGAACCAGGGAACGACCAGTGAATCCAAGTGCAAGGGAGCTCCGTGTAAGAGCCAGAAGTTAGAAAATTTGAATCTGGCTTCCTGCTCTTCCTCAGATTTGCTCTGTGACCTTGGACAGATCCCTTCCTGTCCTTGGCCTCAGTTGTTCCAACTGTTAACAACAGCAACAACAATAATAGAGAATATGTAATGAGGGGCCCTGGTGGCGCAGTGGTTAAGAGCTGGGCTGCTAACCAGGAGGTTGGCAGTTCGAGTCCACCAGCTGCTCCTTGGAAACGCTAATGGACAGTTCTACTCTGTCGCATAGGGCCCCTATGAGTTGGAATCGATTCAGTGGCAATGAGTAACATGTAATGAGTGCCTCCTATGTGTCTGGCATTGCTCTGAGCATTTTTTTTTTCTCACATTGGCTGATTTTCAGGATTAGATTGCCAGGCCTTTCTTCCTAGCCCATCTTAGTTTGGAAGCTCTGGTGAAACCTGCTTAACATTGTAGCAATGTACAAACCTCCACTGACAGACAGGTGTGGCTACACAGGAGGTGCATTGGCTGGGAATCAAATCTGGGTCTCTCGTATGGAAGACAAGAATTCTACCACTGAACCACACTATCTCCTTGCTCTAAGCATTTTTATCGTTATAATCCCATTTATTCATGCCAATCACCTCAAGAGACAGATATTAATACCTCCAATGTATATTACAGATAAAGAACTAGAATCCCAGAGAGGTTCAGTGTCTTGCCCAAGGGCACACAGCTAGTAAGGGGGGCAGCAGGGATTCAGACCTAGACAGGCTGGCCCCAGAGACTGCCTAATCACTATATGATACTGAGTGTCTAGAAGATTAATCTTTTCTTGCAGTGATTCTTTGAGCTGCAGAAAGTAGCAGACGTTTCCATTCTGGGCCCTTGGCAAACTTGTCTGTTTGGGTTCCTTTAGGCATTGTTAAGTGCAACTGTGCAGATCTCTTCCTTGAAGGAGGACAGCTGTAGGGACAGGGTGACTCAAGTAGAATTTTGGTCAAAGGAAGAAAGAAAGCAGTTGGTGTCTTAGTCATCTAGTGCTCCCATAACAGAAATACCACAAGTGGATGGCTTTAACAAAGAGAAATTTATTTTCTCGTAGTCTAGTAGGTTACAAGGGGGAAGGCTTTCTCTCTCTTTCGGCCCTGGAGGAAGGTCCTTGTCTTCGATCTTCCCCTGGTGGAGGAGCTTCTCGGGCGCAGAGACCCCAGGCCCAAAGGATACGCTCCTTTCCTGGTGATGCTTTCTTGGTGGTATGAGGTCCCCACCTCTCTGCTTGCTTCCATTTCCTTTTATCTCTTGAGAGATAAAAGGTTATGCAGGCCGCACCCCAGGGAAACTCCCTTTACCTTGGATCAGGGAGGTGACCTGAGTAAGGGTGGTGTTACAATGCTATCTTAATCCTCTCAACATAAAATTACAATCACAAAATGAAGGACAACTACACAATACTGGGAATCATGGCCTAAACAAGTTGACACATATATCTGGGGGACACAATTCAATCCATGACAGTTGGCAAGGCCTGTCTACCTGGCTCGCTTGCTGCCTTTTCGTGGCCTCATCAGTATTCCCTGTAACTCCACCACAGCTGCCGGTCAACAAGGCCCAGGCCTCTGGCCCTCGCCTGGGCGTCTCTCCTGCAGCCAGCCTTACCTCCCCCCGAAAGCACTACAGGCAGCAGCCAGAGTTGGCCTCTAAGGACAGAAATCGGATCATGTCATGTCTCTGCTGAAGAACTTTCATGATTTTTGCTGCTTTTAGAATAAAATCCAAGGTGACCTCTGGCCATCTCCCTCATCACCTACCCCTCCCATTAGCTCACCATGATCCCGAACAGTAGCCAGTAGCTGAGCACTTGAGAGGTGACCGGTTGGAAATGAGCCATATCATCCATGTAAAATACGCACTGGGGCTCAGAGGCTTAGCACAGAGAAAACAAAAAACCCCCGTTGTCATCGCGTCGATTTCGACTCACAGTGACCCTGTAGGACCGAGTAGAACTGCCCCGTAGGGTTTCCAAGGAGCAGCTGGTGGATTCGAACTGCCAACCATTTAGTTAGCAGCTGAGCTCTTAACCGCTGTGCACCAGGGCTCCTTAGCGCAGAGAAGAGAACGTAAAAACACAGAGAAAAGAATGTAAAATGTCTAATTAATAATTTTTCTATTGATTACATGTTGAAATACTATTTTAGATATTTGCTCAATAAATATATTAAAACTAATTTTGCCTGTTTCTTTTGTACTTCTTTTAAAATTTCTCATACAAAAATTTATACACGTAATTTTTTTCGGACATTAATTGCAACCCCCACAATGTGACAGCACATTTCCCCTTTCCACCCTGGGTTCCCCGTGTCCATTCCAACCAGGTCTTGTCCCTTCCTGCCTTCTCATTCAGTCTTCAGACAGGAGTTGCGCATTTGGTCTCATGTATCTGATAGAGCTGTCTAATCTTTGTCTGAAAAGTGGGCCTTGGGAATGGTTTCAGTTCTAGGTTAACAGAGTTTTCAGGAGCCATAGTTTTGGGGGTTCCTCCAGTCCTTGTTAGACCATTGAGTCTGGTCTTTTTATGTGAATTTGAGTTCTGCTCCCCACTTTTCTCCTGCTCCATCGGGGACTCTTTGTTGTGTTCCCTGTCAGGGTGGTCATTGGTGGTAGCCAGGCACCATCTAGTTCTTCTGGTCTCAGGCTGATAGAGTTTCTGGTTTATGTCATTCTTTAGTATCTTAGACTAATATTTTCCTTGTATCTTTGGTTTTCTTCATTCTCCTTTGCTCCAAGTGGGATGGGACCAATTTATGAATCTTAGATGGCTGCTCACAAGCTTTTAAAACCGCAGACGCCACTAACCAAATTGGGATGCAGAACACTTAATAAACTTCTTAGGCCAATTGACCTAGATGTCCCCCAAAACTATGATCCCCAGGCCCCAGCCCCAGCTACTCTGTCCCTCATAGTGTTTGGATGTGTCCAGGAAACTTCTTCGTTTTTGCTTTGGTCTAGTTGTGCTGTATTGTGTGTCGTCCTTCTCTTCACTGAAGTTGATTCTTGTCTACTATCTTGTTAGTGAATTCCCCTCTCCCCTCCCCCACTTGTAACCATCAAAGAATGCTTTTTTTCTGTGTTTAAACCTTTTCTTGATTTCTTATAATGGTGATTTCATAAAATTTTTGTCCTTTTATGACTGACTGATTTCACTTGGAAACCCTGGTGGTGTAGTGGTTAAGGTACTACAGCTGCTAACCAAAAGGTCGGCAGTTCAAATCCACCAGGCACTTCTTGGAAGCTTATGGGGCAGTTCTACTCTGTCCTATAGGGTCGCTATGAGTCAGAATCGACTAGATGACAATGGTTTTTTTTTTTTTTTTTTAATGCCTTCCAGATTCATCCATGTTGTGAGGTGTTTCATAGATTCATCATTGTTCTTTATCACTACATAGTATTCCATTGTGTATATGCACCATAATTGGTTTATCCGTTCATCTGTTGATGGACACCTAGGTCGTTTTCATCTTTTTGCTACTGCGAACAATGCTGCAATGAACATGGGTGTGCATATGTCTATTTGTGTGATAGGAATGGGATTGCTGGATCCTATGGTATTTCTATTTCTAGCTTTTTAAGGAAGCACCAAATAGCTTTCCAAAGTAGTTGTACCATTTTATATTCCCACCAGTAGTGTATAAGTGTTCCGATCTCTCCACAACCTCTCCAACATTTATTATTTTGTGTTTTTTGGATTAATGCCTGCCTTGTTGGAGTGAGATGGATTATAGTTTTGATTTGTATTTCTCTAATTGCTCATGATCATGAGCATTTCCTCATGTGTCTGTTAGCCACCTGAACGTCTTCTTTGGTGAAGTGTCTGTTCATATCTTGCCCATTCTTTAACTGGATTATTTGTCTTTTTGTTGTTGAGATGTTGCAGTGTCTTGTAGATTTTAGAAATTAGATCTTTATAGGATATGTCATAGCCAAAATTTTTTTCCCGGTTTGTAGGTTCTCTTTTTACTCTTTTGGTGAGCATAAGTATTTGATTTTTAGGAGCTTCCTGTTATCTAGTTTCTCTTCTGGTTCTTGTACATTGTTAGTTATGGTTTGTATACTATTAGGGCTTCTAGCATTGTCCCTATTTTTTTTTCCAAGATCTTTATCTTTTTAAATTTTATATTTAGGTCTTTGATCCGTTTTGAGCTAGTTTTTTGGCATATGGTGTGAGGTGTGGGTCCTGTTTCATTTTTTTTGCAGTTGGATATCCAGTTATGCCAGCACCATTTGTTAAAGAGGCTGTCTTTCCTCATTTAACAGACTTTGGGCCTTTGTCAAACATCAGCGGCTTATAGGTGGATGGACTTATATCTGGGTTCTCAACTCTGTTCCATTGGTCTATGTATCTGTTGTTGTACCAGTACCAGACTGTTTTGACTACCATGGTGGCATAATAGGTTCTAAAATCAGGTAGGGTGAGGCCTCTCACTTCATTCTTCTTCTTCAGTAATGCTTTACTTATCCAGGGCCTCTTCCCTTTCCAAATGAAGTTGGTGACTTTTTTGTCCATCTCATTAAAAAACGCTATTGGAATTTGGATGGGGATTGCATTGTATCTGTAGATCGCTTTGGGTAGAATTGACATTTACACAATGTTGAGTCTTCTATCCATGAGCATGGTAAGTTTTTCCATTTATGTAGGTCTCTTTTGGTTTATTGCAGTAGTGTTTTGTAGTTTTCTTTGTGTAGGTCTTTTATGTCTCTGGTTAGATTTATTCCTAAGTACTTCATCTTCTTGGGGGCTATTATAAATGGTATTGATTTGGTGATTTCCTTTTCAAAGTTCTTTTTGTTGGTGTAGAGAAATCCAACTGATTTTTGTATGTTTATCTTGTATCCTGATACTTTGCTAAAATCTTCTATTAGTTCCAGTAGTTTTCTTGTGGATTCTTTGGGGTTTTCTGTATATAAGATTGTATCATCTGCAAATAGGATACTTTTACTTCTTCCTTACCAATTTGGATGCTCTTTATTTCTTTTTCTTGCCTTATTGCTCTGGCTAGGACCTCCAGCACAATGTTGAATAAGAGTGGTGATAAAGGGTATTCTTGTCTGTTTCCTGTTCTCAAGGAGAATGCTATCAGCCTCTCTCCATTTAGAATGATGTTGGCTGTTGGCTTTGTATAAATGCCCATTATTATGTTGAAGAATTTCTCTTCTATTCCTATTTTGCTGAGAGTTTTTATCAGGAATGGGTGTTGGATTTTTTTCTGCATCAGTTGATAAGATCATGTGGTTCTTATCTTTTGTTTTATTTATGTGATGGATTACATTGATTGATTTTCTAATGTTGAACCTTCCCTGCATACCTGGTATGAATCCCACTTGGTCATGATGAATTATTTTTTTGATATGCTATTGTGTTCTATTGGCTAGAATTTTGTTGAGAATTTTTGGGTCTAAGTTCATGAGGGATATTGGTCTGTAATTTTCTTTCTTTTTTTTTTTGGTGGTGTCTTTACCTGGCTTTGGTATCAGGGTTATGCTGGCTTCATAGAATGAGTTCAGGAGTATCCCTTCCTTTTCTATGCTCTGAAGTACTTTTAGTAGTACTGGTGTTAACTCTGCTCTGTAGGGTTGGTAGAATTCTCCAGTGAAGTCATCCAGGCAAGGGTTTTGTTGTTGTTGTTGGGAGTTTTTTTTTAATTACCTCCTCAATCTCTTCTTTTGTTATGGATTTATTTAATTTTTCTACCTCAGTTTGTGTTAGTTTAGGTAGGTAGTGTGTTTCTAGAAATCTGTCCATTTCCTCTAGGTTTTCAAATTTGTAGGAATACAATTTTTCATAGTATTCTGTTATAATCCTTTTTATTTCAGTTGGGTCTGTTGTGATATCTCCCATCTCATTTCTTATTCAGGTTATTTGCTTCCTGTCCTGTTTTTCTTTTGTCATTTTGGCTAGTTGTTTGTTGATTTTGCTGATCTTTTCAAAGCACCAACTTTTAGTCTTGTTGACTCTTTTGTTTTTCTATTTTCTATTTCATTTATTTCTGCTCTAATCTTTATTATTTCCTTTCCTCTGTTGTCTGAGGGCTTCTTTTGCTGCTCTCTGTTTGTTCGAGTTGTAGGGTTAACATTTTGATTTTAGCCCTTTCTTCTTTTTGGATGTGTGCATTTATTTCTATAAATTGGCCCGTAAGTGCTGCTTTTGCTGTGTCCCAAAGGTCCTGGTAAGATGTGTTTTCATTCTCATTTGGGTCTATGAATTTCTTTATTCCGTCCTTGATTTCTTCTATAACCCAATAGTTTTTCAGCAAGGTGTTGTTCAGTTTCCATGTATTTGATTTTTTTCCCTTGGTGTTTCTGTTATTGACTACTACTTTTATGGCATTATGGTCAGAAAAGATACTCTGTAATATTTCAATGTTTTGGATTCTGTTAAGGGCTGCTTTATGGCCTAAAATGTGGTCTATTCTGTGGAATGTTCCATGTGTGTTGGAAAGGAATATATACTTGGCTGCTGTTGGGTAGAGTGTCCTGTATATGTCTGTGAGGCCAAGTTGGTTGATTATGGCATTTAGATCTTCTGTATCTTTATGGAATTTCTTTCTAGGTGTTCTGTCCTTCACCAAAAGTGGTGTGTCAAAGTCTCCTACTATTATTGTGGAGCTGTCTATTTCTCTGTTTATTCTCTTTTGAATGCTGTTAGAGTTTGTTTTATGTATTTTGGAGCCTTGTCATATTTATTATGGTTATGTCCTCCTGGTGTATTGACCCTTTAATCATTATATAGTGTCCTTCCTTATCCTTTGTGGTGGATTTTGCTTTAAAGTCTCTTTTGTCAGAGATTAATGTTGCCACTTCTGCTCTTTTTTGGTTCTTCTTTGCTTTATATATATATTTTTCCTTTCTTTGAGTTCTAGTTCATTTCTGTCTTTGAGTCTAAGGTGTGTCTCTTGTAGGCAGCATACAGTTGGATTGTGTTTCTTTTTAATCCATTCTGTCACTCTCTGTCTCTTTATTGGTGCATTTAGTCTATTTACATTCAGTGTAATTATTGATAAGTATGAGTTTACCGCTGTCATTCTGATGTATTTTGTGTGTGTGTGTGGAGTTGACAGTTTCTTTGTTCCAATTAATGTTCCGTGCTGCGTTGTTTTTCTTTATGTGTTGCCTTTTCCTCTTTTTCATTACTGTTGATTTTGTGTTTTCTGAGACTTTATGCTTTTCTTCTTTTTTTGTTTTGATGGGTAGGTTAGCTTCCTTTGTGGTTGCCATAAAATTTACATTTATTTTTCTAAGTTTAAACTGATCTTTTACTTCTTGATGTTGCCTTAACTTCCTCTCCATATGGAAGTTCTGTGACTACAGTGTTTATTCCCTCTTTTTTGTTTTGACATTGACATCATTTACACATTGATGTCTCTCATTCTCTATTTTCAGTCTTTTAGCTTTGACTTGTTTTTGCGACTTCCTCATCTGGGTTAATAACTTGTTGTCTGTCCTATGTTCTGGTTTTGGGTCGTTGTCTGATATTGTTGGTTCTCTAACCAGAGGACTCCTTTTAATATTTCTTGTAATTTTGGTTTGGCTTTTACAAATTCCCTTAGCTTCTGTTTATCTGAAATGACCTAATTTCACCTAATTTCCTTCCTGATCTCTTGGATAGCTCTGTATATTAGTCTTTTGAATTCTATCTCAGATAATTCTATGACCTTATCTTCCTCCGCAAGGTTTTGTGAGTCTTTATTCTGGTCTCTTGCTGGAGCCATCTTGACCTGCTTCTTTATGTGATTTGATATTGATTGTTGTCTCCGAGCCATCAAAAAGTTTTTATATTTATTTAGTGTATGTTTGTTTACTGTGTCCTAGCTCTTTGTTTTGTTTTTGATATGCCCAAGTAGGCTGGGCATTTGAACTACTTTGGTTATTGGTGTCTTTGAAGCTCTCATATCCTGTCTCCAGGTAGTTAGAAGAGGTACTAAGTGTGTGAGCCCAGGAGTCTGTTCACTTTTCTTGTGCAGGTGCGGCACACATGTCCAGGTCATTGGTCACTGAGTGTGTGGTGCAGACTCTCACCTTCAGTCCTAGATGGGCAGAGCTGCATAGGGGTGTTTGGTGTAGGCACAGGTAGCTGGCTGCGGGAGGGGGCTATGTACAGAGCAAAGCAGGGGGCTGACGGCTTCCCCTGGGTACCTAGGTGGAGGGCATGTCCCTGCCTCTACAGCAGTAGTGTAGAGGGTATTGCAGCCAGTCTCTGAGTACCCAGTGCTGTTGGGTGGAGAGACTGGAAGGCACCACTTATTCTCAGACCCCTGTTGTGGGTGGCTAGATGGGGTGGGTGGTACTGCCAGCCCTCAGGCCCCTGATGTGGGTGGGTGAGGTCTCTGATTAATGGGCAGGGTGGTGTGACATGTCACGAATCTGCAGCTCCCCCTTGGCTGCTGCAGTTGAAAATGGGCTTCAGGAGTATGCCGTGTTGTTTTATGTAATGAGGGCATGTGGTGTTAAATCAGCCCACACAGGTCTAGGTCTAGGCAAGAGTAAAGGGCACTGCAAGTCTGTGGACCCCTTAAGCCAGTGGCTGAACAAAAGGGCAGGGTCTCCCTACCCACCCTGAATTCCTGGCTTAGGGTACATGGCATTTTTTAACAGCCCTGAGACTGGTGTGGGTGTGAATAACCCTGAGTTCCAGCTTAGGGGGCATGGTAGTTGTTGAATACTGTCTGACTGGTGTTGGAGTGAAGTGGGGTGAGGGGTGGGTGAGGGGAAGGAAGCACTTCTTCACTGTGAAACTCTTACAGAGGGAGGGGTTATTTTGTAGGTCAGACGCTGCACTTAACCTTTGCGGGTTCAGTGCTGTTTCCACCCAGCTCCAGAGGCTTGTGCAGACTCGCGGCTGCCTGGCTTCACCTAACATGGTGAGACATGTTACCTCAGCCCGCATGCTCTGCCAACCCAGCCAGCAGGGTGCTGGCAACCTCACGATGGGCACTTCTTTTGAATTGTCTCTCCTCCCTGCTGCCGCTCAGTCCGATTCTTCAGCTTTGTCTTTGATGATCAGGGCTCCTAGATTGTCATATATAATGGATTCACTTGTTTTTTCAGGTCTTTGTTATAAGAGGGATGACAGGAAGTGTCAGACTATTCTGCCATCTTGGCCGTGCCCCTTTGTACTTTTTTTTATTGTGGCTACTAGAAAATTTAAAATTTGTGGCCCCCATTCTGTTTTTATGGGACAGCACTACTCTGGCCACACTGGCCCTGTTCAGCTCCCGGATAGCACCCAGCTCTCTGATCCCCAGCAGGGCTTGTGTCCTCCCTCTTACCACAGCTCTTCTCACTCCCATTTTGGTCTCCCCCCTCTAACTGTGCCTCCACAAAGCTATCACCAGCATCCTTTCATTTTGTGTTTATTGTCTCTCGTCCCTGGGTAGAGTGGGAGCTCCCAAATTTGGGGTCCCTGCTCTTGGCCCAGCACCTGCTCTAGGTTGGCTGGGAAGGGTCCTGGGTCAGTGAGGCCTTGGTGGAGGTGGCATAGCCGGGAACTGCTCAGCCTGGAGGTGCAGGGTGGAGCTTCCACCAGAGGGCTCCACGTGCTGCTGAAGGGTGTAGCTGAAGCAGAAGTGGGTGAACAGCGTCCTCAGGTGGCTCTGAACAGAACCTGTGGGCTTTTAGGAAGAGACTTTGGGCTTTGCATAGGGTCCTGGGAACCTGTGGTGCCTGTAGAACCAAGGGTGCAAGCCCCCCAAGGGTGCTTTGTCAAGAGAACTTACTTGGCAGCCTAGGCCAGCTAACAGGCCCCAAATTTATAATCATCAGTGTGGTCGCAGTGGGCTTGGGCTTTGCTGGGCAGCCCCAGGGCCCTCCTCAGCTCAGCTGCCCACCAGTTTGGGGACCTAGGCAGGCCCCTTAGCCTCAAATCCACACAAGAATCAACTCCTGCCTCAGGCCAGGTGAGGACCAGAAGCAAGGGCTGTGTCCACCACTGACCAAGCACTGTCCTGGACATGGCAGGTGCTCAGGCCATCCTAACAGTCCTGTGACCACCCCTGGCCTGCTGTCAGCTCGTCTGCAGGTGGGGATGGGAGACAAGTGCAGGTCAGGAAAAAGACTGCACGGCCTTGTCTCCTGTGTGAGGGGCCCCGGCTGTGGGAGGCCAGCGAGTCACCTCCTTATTCTGTTTTCACTCTGATGACCCCAGCTTTGGCAAGATACGGAGGAAGGAGAGATACCACCAGTTCTGTGGAAAAGGCCTGTGGGTTTTAATCAAGCACAAGCTCAGAGTGAGCCTGTGGGTGAGCCCATTGCTAAAATAGCCTAGGAGGAGGGCAGAAGCTTCCATGGCCTGGAGGGGGTGGCTGGAGTGGGGGCTGGAAGGAAGTGAGGGCACAGTACTTGGCACCAGCCCAGCTCCACAGCCACCTCAGAGAGCAGGGGGTGCCTCTCCTGGGAACCTCTGCCCCACTCCAGCCTTGAGACCTATGCCGGCCTCTCACCCTGTGGGTGAGAACAAGGTAGGCCACAGGAGGCAGGGCTGGCTCTCCCTGGGAGCAAAGTACCAAGAAGGGAGAATGGGCCCATGCTCTCGGTTCTTTTTCAAACATTTTCTAAACAAAAGGCCAGTGCCCCTTGGGCCTTCACCTGCCCAGTTAGGAGACACCCAGATCATCAGGGTCAGAAGGGCCCCAGGAGGCCTTGTGGGGAAGCAGAGAGCCTTTCGGGGCCATGGTGAGAAGTGACAAAGCCCCCCTTCCCCTCAGCCCTTCAGTGGCACCCAGCAGCCCTGAAAGAACAGGAAGAAAAAAGAAGATGGCTTCTCTCATACAGTGGATGATGAGTGTTCCGATTCACAGCTTTTGAGGGAATCATCTCTCAGTGTCCCCGCCAGGGAATTTATGGCCTGCAAGTGACATTTCCAGAGGGCCTGGGTGGGGGGCAGAGGGGTGCTGGGCTTCTCGGGGGCAATGTCTCTGATGGCTGTCTCCTCCATGGGGCAGAGGAAAGATGGCTGGTGAATCCCAGGACTGACCTCCGGAGGCCTAGCGGGCCTGGGCCTGGGCCTGGGCCTGTGCAGGTGAGGACTGGCCAGGTGAGGGCAGCCCCCTGTTCTGCCCATCCAGCCCCTGTTCTAACTTTCGCTTTTTGTTTTTGTTTGATGCCTAATTATAAAAGCCATTCACACTTGTAAAGTTTGGAAGCTACAGAAAGGTAGAAAGGGGGAAATGAAAACCATCTGTCACCCCGCCACCCAGAGCTGCTGCGGTGTTGTTTCTCTCCAAGCCTATTTTTTTATTCAAGTCACACATGCGCATATACGTGTGCAGTTGAATTGAGAGCGTGCACTATAGCTGACTTCTCCCCCATATTACATTAGATTGTGAACATTTTCTCAGGGCGCTAAAATTTTCTTGAAAATTCTTCAATGACTATATAATATTCCCTCAATAATTTATCTAGCCATTCTCCTTTTTTTTTTTTTTTTTCTTCATTCTCCTATTTTGACTCTTTTTGAACCAAAGGAATTTAGCCGTTTTTAAAATTCCACCTAACAATACAAATCAGGCCGTTCCTTTACGGCTGCCAAGATGGAGTAGTTCTAGGTTGTCCTGTCTGTCATTCGTGCTGAAAGGGGCCCTTCCATTAAGCATCTTGGGGTGACTGCAAAAGTTTAGCATTAAAAAAAAAACTCAAAGCCACTACCACAGGGGAAGTTTAGAGAAAGGGCTTCCTTGCCTGCCCACAGCTCACGCTGAAGAATCTCAAAGCCAAGAGGGGCTCTAGGGGCCCTCAGCCCTCTGCTTAGAGGGCCTGTCCTCCATCATCCCAGGGATCTGGACCTGCCCATCCTCCGGGAGGGGGAAAGTTGCACAGCCTCTGGTTCAAATTTGCCTGTGCCATGAGGAGACAGTGTGACCTTGGGCAAGTCCCTTCACCGTTCTGAGACTCCATTTTTCTGTTCCTTCAGCTGTAAAGTGAATCTTGTGCTAACATTTACCTCCTAAGGTGATATTGTTAGTTGCTCTGTCCAGTTGATTCCAACTCGTGGCAATCCTAGGTGCAGAGCAGAACTGCTCCATGGTATTGTTGTTTTTTGTTGTTGTTGTTGTTGTTAATATACACAGCAAAACACACACCAATCCAGCAGTTTCTACAGGTACAATGCAGTGACTTTCATTGCATCTTTGGTTCCTAAGGTTCCTATCTAATCTTCCATTCTCTGTTGTCAATTTGATCCCATATAGATAGTTCTTAAAACAGCATAATGCTTGAGGCAGACCTTTTTTACCAGTTAAGCTAAACTATTATTTGGTTTTAAGAAGACTTCAGGGGATATTTGTGGTTTAAAGTTTAAATCTTATCTCAGGGAAATAGTTTCAAGGGTTCACCCACCCTCCATGGCTCCAGAAAGTCTGGAGTCCATGAAATTTGAAATTCTGTTCTGCATTTCCTCCCTTTTGATCAGGATTCTTCTATGGAATCTTTGATCAAAATGGTCAGTAATGGAAGCCAGGCACCATCAGTTCTTCTGGTCTCATGGCAGAGAGGCAGTTGTTCATGGAGGCAATCAGCCACATGTTCCATTTCCTCCTGCTATTCCTGACTCTCCTTCTTTTTCTGTTTCTCCAGGTGAGTAGAGACCAATTGTGTGCCTTGGAAGCCTGCTTGCGAGATTTTAAGACCCCAGGCACTATGCAGCGAACTAGGAGGTAGAACAGAAGTTCTAAACACATTATTAGGCCAATTATCTTGAGATGCCCCATGAAACCGTTACCTTAAGCCTCCCGACTGAAGAATCAAATCCCATGAGGTGTTTCATTGTACATAAGCAGCCTCAGCAGCTACTTTTTTTTTGGTTGTTGTTGTAAATATGTCTTTCAAAGTCTTTCACACAACTTTTGCCAATTCAACTTTTTACAGGTGTACAACTTATTGATAGCAATCAGAATAATCAGCTGTGCAACCCGACCCTTAATCAATGCAATTTTTCTATCACCGTTAACCCACCTTTTCCCCTTCCCTCCTGCCCCTGGTAACCAACCACTAACAAACTTTGGTCTGTATACATTTGTCTTGACTTTTTATATAAGTGAGGTCATACAATATTTATCCTTTTGAGATTGGCTTATTTCGCTCGGCATGATGGCTTCAAGCTCCATCCATACTGAAGCATGTATCAGGAGTTCCTTTCCCCCCCTGGCTGAGTAGTAGTACTCCATTGTATGCGTGTACCACATTTTGTTTATCCATTCAGCTGTTGGTGGGCACTTAGGTTGTTTCTACCTCTTGGCTATTGTGAATCCATAGGGTTTTCAAGGCTGTGGCCTTTCGGAAGCAGACTGCCAGGCCTGTCTTCTGCGACACCTTTGGGTGTGTTCAAACCACCAACATTTTTGCTAGTAATCAAGAGCTTAACTGGTTATGCTACCTAGGGACTCCTTTCCCAAGATGCAAGGCCAGAGTGAGATCATGCCCGTGAGGGCCCAGGAGTGTCCTGTTCTTAGCGGAGGGCAAAGGAACATAGGCGTGATAGGGCCTGGGTGCCTTGGGCAAGTTCCCTCCCTTGTTTAAGAGGACAGGGGTAAACTCCAGAGTCTCTGATGTCAGGATATGGGTGTCCCAAGCCCAGGAGTCTGTCTGAGCTTTGAATGGCTACCTTCTTTCTGGCTTCCTAGTAGCCCAGACAACCCCTTTAACACCTCTGGTCTCCACAGGGCCCGGATTTCGTCCCAAGGGAAGGCACTAATCAGGTTTCTCTACCTTCCCGGTCCCGGCTCAGCAATCCAGAACCAGGACTGAGGCTGACTCATGGAGAGCCCCTAGGCTTGCTGCATCTCCCAACCTTTCCAGAGAAACTCCCCATGGTGTTTTGGCCTCAGGGGCTGTGCCAGCAGGGTTTCCGGCGGTTCAGGGCTGGACATCACTGGAATATAAGCTTCAGGAGGGCAGGGCCTGTGTTCTCATTCACTTGGTGCCTTCAGTCCCCAGCACTGAGCTGGCCTACAGTCTCACTCAATAAATGCTAGCCCACCAAGGCAAGTAGTGGCCTCTACCTGTCTCTGTTTCCCTTTCCCTCTGCTCTGCTGTGCCATGAGCTATGTCAGAGCAGAGAAGTGCCTGCTCACCCCTGAGTCCTCAATGCCCAGAGGCTGGCCTGTGGAGAAGGCCAAAGTGTGCACACAAATGAGAGCATATGGTTTGATGACCAAGTCATGTCCCGAGAGCCTCAGAGGGGAGGATGCAGGCTCTCCCTGCACTCTCTCCCACAGTGGTTCCCTCCCTTCCCTCTGAAGGGACCTGCATGGTCCATTCCTCCTTCTCTCCTTCTAGCCTAAAACTGGCCACCAAGAACCTCTGAGGCTTCCTAGGTGGGTGACTTTGGACAAGTCACTTGACCTCTCTAAGCCTCCATTGCCTCTCCTGTAAATTGGGGCTGACGTATTGGAGGGGTTTGTGAGGCTTAGTGCCAGGATTGCCTAGCTCAGTCGGTGACAGGCAGCTGGTAGCTGCTCAGAAGCAGCAGCTGTCTTGTAGACAGTGGCCTGGCCCTCTGTCCATGGTGGGAGCTTCCGGCATGAGCCTGCTGACGATTGACTGCTGGAGGGTCATGAGAGGGCCCTGGGCTGGGGTAGCTGAGGAGGCAGCAGAGGGTTATGGGTTCCCTGAGACCCTGACTGCCATCCCTGGCACCTAGCCCTTGGCTCTGTCACTGGTGTCCTTTCTCCTGTCTGAGAAGGGCACACAGGGAGTTAGGGACTCCAGCTGGGAGATGAGTCAGCCCCTCCTGAGAGCAGCTTCCTGTCTGCCTTTCGTGGCTTGGGTGGCACTCACACCGGGCGTCCCCAGCACGGTGCAGGAGCAGCGGCCAACCGTGGGATGGGGGCCTCTGTGCCCTCCCAACCTGTCACTTCAGTCTCGAGTTTCCAGCCTTTAAATGGGGGAAATGAAGTTGATCTGCAGACTTACAGGTCTGATGAGGGGAGCAAATGAGAGGGTGCATGTGGTGGCCCTTTGGCCTCTTTAACGCACGCTCTGGGTGTTATAACATCACCGGTTGCCATGGAGTTGACTCGTGGCCGCCCCATGTGTGTCAGAGTAGAACTGGGCTCCATAGGATTTTTCAGGGGCTGATATTTTAGAAGTAGATTCCAGGGTTTTCTTCTGAGGCACCTCTGGGTGGACTTGAACCTCTAACCTTTTGGTTAGCAGCCAAGTACATTAACCATTTTACCACCTAGGGACTGTGTATAACATATAACAGTTACTATCATGAAAAGCCAGCCCACAGAGGCGAGGAGTGTGCCCACGCCCCTCCTCAGTTAGCAGAGGTGCCCAGAGTGGCGGCTGAAAGCTCAGGCTCTGGCTTTGCACCTGGCCCTGCCACATTCTCCCCGTGGGACTTGGACAAGTGGCCTTCCCATCTCAGCCTCCCTGGGTTCCCGGGAAAGTCAATGAGATTATGCCCAGGCTCCAGCCTCAAAGGGCGGTGGCTGCTCCAGGCGCCTGCTTTTTTTTTTTTTTTTTTAATAATTTTTATTGTGCTTTAAGTGAAAGTTTACAAATCAAGTCAGCCTCTCACACAAAAACCCATATACACCTTGCTACACACGTCCAATTTCTCTCCCCCTAATGAGACAGCCCGCTCTCTCCCTCCACTCTCTCTTTTCGTGTCCTTTTCGCCAGCTTCTAACCCCCTCCGCCCTCTCATCTCCCCTCCAGGCAGGAGATGCCAACATAGTCTCAAGTGTCCACCTGATCCAAGAAGCTCACTCCTCACCAGGATCCCTCTCCAACCCACTGTCCAGTCCAATTCCAGGCGACTGCTCTTTCTAGCCCCTTGGTCAGTCGTCTGAGCTCGCTGGGCCTCCGTTTGCTCATCTGTTCCATGAAGATGGTGATTGTACCCATCACATCGGGTCGCTGGGAGGACTGGATAAGATGAAGCCCGTGATTCACTTACCGTGCATACCCAACACAGAGGGTGCTCACCTAGTTATTATTAGGTTTTTGTTGTTGGCAGGCACAAAACAAGGGTGAGAACCCAGGTCCCTAGCCTCCTGCCCAGGCTTCTTCTCCTCATCCACTATAGAAGTGTACAGATGGGAGCTTGGTGACCACCGTCAAGCTCAGCAAGCCAGGACTGCGTTCCCACCTTAGCAGTCCATCTTCGTCTGGAAGCTCTGACGAAGCCTGTTCAGCACCATAGCAGCACACACGCAAGCCTCCACGTACAGACGAGTGGTGGTTGTACACGAGGTGCACTGGCCAGGATCGAACTAGGTCCCCCACACAGTAGGCATGATGTGGGACGGCCGTGCAGCAGTTGCAACCAGATTCCCAAAGGGGGCAGAGTCTGGAGCTAGGCCTCAGGGTCTAGGCTCGGCTCGGCTCTGGGGGCCAGGCCCCAGCACCCCACAGACCTTTGTTTTCTCTTGAACGCGCACCTGCCCTGTCTTCCATGTTGTTCCAGTGTCTGCACAGCCTACCTTTTCAGCGCCCACAATGTCAGAGCTCCGAACCGGATGCCCTCATCACAGCAACAAGCTTGATTGTTTTTTCTGTCAGTAAAAGTAATTTTTAGAGGGAGTGACTGCTTCGGGGGCACTGTGTTCCTGTTAATGGCAGTGGGATAGTATGGAAAAGGACCGTGGTAATGGCGGCGCGTGATGAATGTAATCAATGTCTCTGAATTGTGCATATAAAAATTGCTGAAGTGGCAAATATTTCGTTATATATATTTCTACTGCAATTAAAAAAAAAGTAATTCTTGTTCACTGCAGGAAGAAAATCAGAAATTTCAGAAAAGTGTAAATAAACAGTACCCTAAATCCCAAACTTTCGGGTATTTTTGTGCATATAGATGTAGATTTTTTTTTTTTTTTTGCAATGGAATTAGCTGATCTTTGCTTTAAAAAAAATGGGAATAAGTACGCTATGTTTTTTAAACTGTTTTTGTTGTAAAATATAACATGTACGGAAAGACCATGTAAAATAACTATTCAGCTTATAGGCAAATACCCATGGAACCACTACCCAGATGAAGAAATACAAATTTGCCAGCTATCCCAGAAGCCCTTTGGCCCAATCTCTACTCCCTACCTCTCTCCAAAAAGTAACCATAGGTGACGTTGGTGGCTCAGTGGCAGAATTCTTACCTTCTGTGTGGGAGCCCTGGGTTCAATTCCTGGCCAATGCATCTCACGTGAAGCCACTACCCTTCTGTCAGTGGAGGCTTACCTGTTGCTATGATGCTGAACAGGTTTCAGTGGGCCTTCCAGACTAAGAGAACTAGGAAGAAAAGCCTAGCAATTTACTTCCAAAAATCAACCAGTGAAAACCCTATGGATCACAACAGTCCAATTAGCAACTGATCGTGGAGATGGCACAGGACTGGGCAGTGTTTCGTTCCGTCGTGCGTGGGGTTGCCGGCAGCTAAACACAACAGCAGTCTTGACTTTTAAGGTAATCCCTTTCTTGCTTATCACCTAAGTGTGCTTCACTAGGTGTTATAATTTTTGTCTTAAAAAAAAATGTCTGTTTTAAGTCTCTGGTTTATTTTTTTAAGCCACTTTTTTCTTGGCAGTATCCCTGCGGGCCTCATCCATATTAGTAAATGTGACTCTTTTAATGACTTCAGTATTCTATCACAGGGATGAACGTAACTGGCCATTGCCCTACTGATGGACACTTAGGTTATTTTCACCCTTTTGCTGTTACAAACAGTACTGTGATGAAAATTGTTTTCTATATAATTTTTTAAAAAAGATTTTCATATATATATATCTCCCTTTTGCACTTGAATGATTCCTGGAAGAAAATTTTAAAAACATAGTTGTGGGTCCAGAGGACCTGTATTAAGATATAATTTGCGTACCACACAATTTCCTTATTTAAAGTATATAATTCAGTGGTTTTTATTACCTTTCGAGTTGTGCAGCCATCGCCACGTCACTCTGAGCGCACCTTCAATATCCCAAAAGGAAAGTCCTTACCTATAATCAGTCGCTCCCCACTTTCCTCAGCTCCCTCTCCCAGCTCTAGGCAACCACTAACCTACTTTCTATCTTTACAGATTTGCGCATTCTGGATATTTCATAAAAATGGAATTGTGCAATATGTGGCCTTTTGTGACTGACTTCTTTCACTCAGCATAATGTTTCCAAGGTTTGTTCACGGTGTAGTGTGCATCGGTACTTTATTTTTTGTATTGCCATATAACACTCCACTGTATAGATACACCATGTTTTATTTATCCTTTCCTCAGTTGATAGACATTTGGTTGTTTTCACTTTTTGGCTGTTGTGAATAGTGCTATGAACATTCATGGACAAAATTTTGTATGGATGTGTTCTCAATTCTCTTCTACCTAGGAATGGGATTGCTGGGTCATACGGTAACTCTGTGTTTAACTATTTGAGGGAGCACCAAACTGTTCCACAGAGGCTGTACCATTTTACATTTCCACCAGCAGTGTGTGAAGGTTCCAGTTTCTCCACGGCCTCTCCAACACTTGTTATTATCTATGTTTTTTTTATTATAGCCATCCTAATGGACGTGAAGTGGTATCTTGTGGTTTTAATTCTCTTTTCCCTCATGACTGGTGACGATGAGCATCCTTTCATGTGTGTCTTAGTCATCTAGTGCTGCTATAACAGAAATACCACACGTGGATGGCTTTTACAAAGAGAAATTTATTCTCTCACAGTCTAGGAGGCTAGAAGTCCACATTCAGGGTAGTAGCTCTAGAGGAAGGCTTTCTCTCTCTGTCAGCTTTGGGGGAAGGTCCTTGCCCTCAATCTTCCCTTGGGTCTAGGAGTTTCTCAGTGCAGAGACCCTGGGTCCAAAGGACGCACTCTTCTCCTGGCTCTTCTTTCTTGGTGGTATGAGGTCCCTTTCCTCTGCTCAATTCTCTCTTTTGTACCTCAAAAGAGATTGACTCAAGAAACAACCTAAACCTGTAGATCGAGTCCTGCCTCATTAACATAACCATCTCTAATCCTCCCTGATTAACATCATAGAGGTAAGGATTTACAACGCATAGGAAAATCACATCAGATGACAAAATGGAGGACAGTCACACAATACTGGAAATCATGGCCCAGCCAAGTTGACACATATTTTGGGGGGACACAATTCAATCCATAACAATGTGCTTATTGACTATTTGTATACCTTCTTTGGAAAAATGTCTATTCATATCCTTTGCCCAATTTTAATTTGAGTTATTTTTTTCTTATTATTGAGTTGTAAGAGTTCTTTATATATTCTAGATACAAGTCCCTTATATATAATCTGAGAAGATTTTTTTTTCTCATTTGGTGGGTTGTCTTTTCACTTTCTTGATGGTGTCCATTGACACACAAAAGGTTTTAATTTTGAAGAAGTCCAACTTACCTGTTTTTTCTTCTGTTGCTGTGCAGTTAATGTCATAGCTAAGAAACCATTGCCTAATCTTCAGATTTACATGTGTGTTTTCTCCTGAGAATTTTGTAGTTTTAGCTCTTACACTTAGGCGTTTGATACATTTTGAGTTATTTTTTATACGGTATGAGGCAAAGGTCCAACTTTATTTTTTTTGCATGTGGCTATCCAGTTGTCCAAGCACTATTTGTTGAAAAAACTATTCTTTCCCCACTGAATTGTCTTGGCACTCTCATTAAAAAAATCAATTGACTTTAAATGTGAGGGTTTATTTCTGGAGTCTCAATTCTGGTTCGTTGGTCTATATGTCTATCCTTATGCCAGTATCACACTGTCTTGATTATTGTAGCTTTGTAGTTGGTTTTGAAATTGAGAAATGTGAGTCCTTCAACTCTTGGTTTTTTTTTTTTTTTTTAAATTATTTTGGCTATTTTGCTATTTTTTAAAGATTATTTTGGCCTTTGAATCTCGGCATAAATTTTAGGATTATCTTGTCAATTTCTGTGAAAAAGCAAGTTGGAATTTTAATGGAGATTTTGCTGAACCTGTAGATCAACTTCTATCATAACTATATTGTCTTTTGATCCATGAACATAAAATTTTTCCACTTATTTAAATCTTCTTTTATTTCTTTCAACAATGTTTTGTACCTTTCAGATTACGTCTCGAACTTCCTCTGTTAAATTTATTCCTAAGCATTTTTTTTCTTTTCGATGCTGTTGTAAATAGAATTGTTTTCTTAATTTCAGTTTTTGAGCTGTTCATTTCAGTTGTATAGAAATAAAACTGATTTTTTGTATATTGATCTTGTATCTGCAACCTTGCTGAACTCACTTATTAGTTCTAATAACTTTTTAGTGGATTCCTTAGGATTTTCTATTACAAGATCATGTCATCTGAAAGTAGAGATAGTTTTGTTTCTTCCTTTCCAATCTGGATTACTTGCGTTTTACTTCCCTGCCTAATTACCCTGGCTAGAACCTTCAGTACAATATTGAATAAAAATGGCAAGAATGGAATCGTTGTTTTGTTCCTAATCTCAGGAAGAAAGCACCCAGTCTTTCACCATTAAGCTGTAGGACCC
Source organism: Loxodonta africana (assembly GCF_030014295.1). Taxonomy (NCBI): domain Eukaryota; kingdom Metazoa; phylum Chordata; class Mammalia; order Proboscidea; family Elephantidae; genus Loxodonta; species Loxodonta africana. The sequence goes on along the minus strand of NC_087365.1, from coordinate 31,904,146 downwards.
AAACCAAAAACCCACTGCCGTTGAGTCAATTCTGACTCACAGCAACACTATAGGACAGAGTAGAACCGCCCCATAGAGTTTCCAAGGAGCGCATGGTAGATTCGAACTGCCAACCTCTTGGTTAGCAGCTGTAGTATTCAACCACTATGCCACCAGGGTTTTCAAGCTGTAGGACAGGCTCTTTTAATACTTCCTGAAAGATTGTCCAGCTTACATTCTCACTGCTGGTAGCATATGAGCCAAAGCCAGTTGTCATCGAGTCAGCTCTGACACGTGGAGACCCTAGTGTGTCAGAACAGAACTGGCTCTATGGAGTTTTCAAGGCTGAGTTTTCAGAAGCTGATCGCCAGGCCTTTCTTCCAAGGCACCTCTGGGTGGACTCAAACCTCCAACCTTTCGGTTAGCAGCTGAGCATGTTAGCCATTTGTACCACCTACTGTACTAGAGGGATCCCATTTTCCCCACCCCTCACCAACATGGTAACTCCAGGTTTCGGAGGTGATTTAGAGGTGAGGAACCCAAGGCTCAGGGAGGGGAGTTGCTGTGTGCCTCCTCACACAGCTGCTCGGGTGCCTACAGTCCAGATGTCCACATTCCTTGAGGAATGAGCTCAGGTCCTTCCTGACCCCCAGCCTTCCCTCCCTCCTCTGGTGGGGCTGCTTTGAGAGCCACCAAAGGAAGCTGCTGGTGCAGAGGGAGGCCTGGGTTCTTTCTTGGCTTGGCCACTGCCTTGCTGTGTGACCTTCGACAAGTCACTTCCTCCCTCTGGGCCTGAGTTTTCCCATCTGTGCAGTGGAAGGGGTAGTCTACAATGGAGTTCTCCAGTTCTCCCCATCAGCGCTGGGCCCAAAAAAAGGGGCCCTTAAATGCACAGCCGGCTTCTGTCACCGCTATGCAAAGAGTGACCACCAGAGGGCGCTCCAGACCAGTATTTGGCCCAGCTGGGGTGCAAGGGGCCCTAGGGAGGCTGAGAGGCAGGGCGTGTTTTCCAGGAGCTGCTAGCTTTGCTTGCACAGGCTTCCTTGTGGCTGGACCTGCCCAGCCTCTCTGCCCCATTCCTTTGGCTGAGGCCTGATTTCCCAGGAAGGAGAGATGGAATCATAGCCAACAAAGCCAGCGACCTTGCATTCATCCCTTTCTGCATCAGGTTGGCTGCCCAATGCCCAGACTTCCCAGTGTCAGGCCACCAGCCTTGAGTTTCTCAGCCTAGATTGTTTCCATGGTCTCTGGGTCTCTCAAGGAGCTGCATCCTCCTCTACCACATTGCCTTCAATGGAAACCCCATCTGCGGGGAGGGAAGCCTGGACAAGGGGACAATGAAGTCGGCTTCGTGCTGGGGCTCCTGGAACAGTGTAGTGTCTGAGACCGTGGCATGGGGGATTCCCAGGCTCCTGAGTCACAGACCCTCCAAGCCACAGAAGCAGGCATAATAGAGAGCCGGGAACCACCTGGAACCTCCAAACACAGAGTGTCCTGCCTGCATGTGTGGTGGATCCCCTCTGGGAACACGGAGTTGGCTCCGCCAGCACTGCCCTGTTCCCCCAATGCAACTTCTCCCCTTAAAGGAAAAGCAGAATGTTGGCTTCGCAAATGGAGCTCCAAGACAAGGCATCCCCTCTCCCCCAGCCTGTGCACTCAGCCTATCACAGGGGGGACACTGGACACCCCCATGCCTGGTGCGTTTGCCCCGCGCCCTCTTAATTTGTATATGTTCGCTCTCCCTTTTCAGCCTTGAAGGCAGAGTGAGCCTCCAGTTTGTCTCGGCCCCCTCCGTGGTGGCTGCTTCGGGACTCTGTGTCCAGTAGAAGCTCAATGGTGTGCAGCTTGTGACTCCCAAGTCCCATCCTCACCTCCCACTCAGGGGCTCCAGGGCTGATGCTGCCCCCTACTTGGTTGTGTGACTCAGGGCAAGTCACTTAGCCTCTCTGAGCTTCCATTTAATTGTTTGTTAGTTTTCCTTTCTAGGATGGGAAGTAATAATTCTTGTTCTACTTTCCTCCAAAGGATGTCAACATCAAACAGGATGTGAAAACCTGTAGTTGTCCTCCTTGGCCTCCTCAGAGCACCAAGCTATAGCTGTTGGGTGCACACGAGGTCCTGATGGAGGGGTGGCTGGGTGCCAGGCCACATGCATCCCTGTAGTTTTTAGAGAATACGATGGATATTGACTGGGCCTGTTCTAATGACCAGGCCCAATGCTAAGTACTTCGTCTGTATTATCTTCTGGATCCTCTCAGGGACCCTTCCGGGCAGGGAGCCTTACCTCCGCCCCCACCCCCAGGCCTGGATCAATTAGCTGCCTTGCTAACTGAGGTCACACAGTTGGCAAACGGTGGGTCTGGGACCTGAATCCAGGGGCCTGGCCTCTTAATCACCGACCTGCATCACTGCTTTGAATGGGCAGGGACGGGCAGCTTTGGGGACATTTTGTCTACTGAGTAGGAGTCATCAGAGTCCCTGGGTGGTACAAACAATTAACATGCTCAGGTGCTAGCTGAAAGGCTGGAGATGCGAGTCCATCCGGAGGTGCTTCCGAAGAAAGGCCTGGCAATCAACGTCTGAAAATCCACCATTGGAAACCCTATGGAGCACCATTCCACCCCGACACAGTGGGGTCACCTCGGGCTGGAACTGACTCAGCAGCAGCGGGTGGCGGTGGATAGGACTCATGAAAGATCAGAGGCCATCCTCCATTTTCACGCCTGCCACACAGGCCAGCGAGGAGGGCTGTCTCTCCATCTCGCTCTCTCCGCCCAGCCCCACACACCAGGGCACTTGGGGCAGAGCAGGACTCAGGCTAAAGCCAGATAGTGGGCAGGAAGGGAGGGGAACTGGGCAATGCCTAAGGACCCTGCCAGATGCAGAATCTAAGATTCTGGAAGTGGTCGTGGAGTCCCTTTCCTACCAATCAGCCCTCACCTTAGTTGGACTCACCCACCCAACTTTGGGGCCTTGGGGGTGAGGGTGGGAAGGAGTACCTCAAAGGCTCCAAACGTTACCCACCCAGCCGCTCAGGCACTGGGCACCAGCAGACTCCTCCTCCCAACGCCCTGCCCTTATCAGAAAAGCGATTTGGGTTGGTGGGGAGGCAGGCCAGGGGAAGTCAGAGGCCCCAGGCTCAGTCAAGGTGGGCAGGAGAGATAGGGAAGTGGGGAGGGGGCCGCGGGGCCCCGCCGGGAGGGCTGCCCAGACCAGCCGGGTGGGGGCTCTGTCTTAGCCACATCTGCCCTGGCCTGGCCGCTGGACATGGACATGGCTCCAGAGCTTCCCTGCCTCCTGCCTCGCCAGGCAGGCGCCCGCACATTTAATTAGCAAGCAGCAGCCTCTCCCCGATTCATCACAGTCACTGGTTAATTAGCTGCGCACGAGGCGCCCCTGCCCCCCAGTTCTCGTTCTCAGCTGAGCCGCCTGCCGCTCTCATCAGGCTGCCACCACCTCATGGTGTCCCCTGTCATCCCCATATTATTTTGCTCCCCAGAATGGGGGGTGGAGGGGGACACGCCTGGCTGAAGCCTCAATGAGATTCTGGGCACTAACGCTGGAGTTCTAGGCATTCAGCACACATCACTGGGGCCTTGCTCTGCCCAGCTGGCACTGGGAGGAACTGGGCTGGATGGGGCGGCCGGCCTCGGCCCTGTCAAGCTGCTCAGGAATGGCTTTTCTCTTTGGGAGGTGCTGGGCCATCTCACTGGCCTGGTCCCTGGGTGTTGGGAGAAGACTGCAGTAACCTTCCATGTGGCTCCCACCCCACATCTGGAAACGGACGACCATTTCTTCCTTCTTCCTGTCTGAGGTTCCCCTGAAAGCTGCATGTCAGTAGGAGGGGGCCCACCCTCAGAGCCCCTCCCCAGCAGCCGGATCCTGCAGGCCCAGACTATGGGCAAAGGGAGTCCATGAGGATCTCAGCTCCACTTTGTGACCTCAGGGCTTCTGGGGAGTCAGGGGCACTGGAGGGATCCCACCAACTGTGGCTGAACTCGCCTCTGTCTCCTTGAAGGAGAGGGGCTGGTAGCCCTGGAAGTAGATCCCCCCCAATCGTCTGGGCAGAGCCAGGGCAGTCTCGGGGCAGGTCGCTGGAGGCAGAAAGCTCCAGCGCCCCGTGCTGTGCTTACCCCATCTACATGGTGGCTTCAGGCAAATCCCACTGGCGCTGCAGCCTTGGTTTCCCTTTCATAGAAGGGGCTGTCCCACCTGGTCTGCCCACCTCAAGGTGGGTTTAATGGGTGATGTGAACCAAGGACACGGAAGGACACATTGGTTGTGGGGACATCATGGCTGGTAGAGCCCACCCACTCTGGCACTCACCATCTGGGTGAACTGTGCCTGCCCCAGTCTCCCCATCTGACTCACGGGTGGTTACCATACCATACCCATACCATTGCCGTCAAGTTGATGCCAACTCATAACGACCCTGTAGGACAGAGTAGAATTGCCCCATAGGGTTTCCAAGGGGTGCCTGGTGAATCTGAAAGGCCAACTTTTTGTTAGCAGCCTTAGCTCTTAACCACTATGCCACCAGGACTTCCAATGTCTAAAGCACATAGAACGGTCCCTGGCAGAGGAGTCTTTGGTAACCACTGGCGATTCTTGCCATTATTTGTCCTCCTTTAATCCAATCAGAATTTGTCGCCAGGTACAGAGGTGTCACTAGGGTTGGCGTCAGCCCCCACCTGTGGACCTCCTCCCATACCAGACCGTACAGAATTTTTACTGAGCTTTTTGTACTCACGTTACTAGTAAATCGCAATTCCTGTGTATTGCTCCTTCTTTTCCTTTAATTACTACTTCATTCTCAAAAAAGTTATTGATATAGGTTCACAAATACTAATTACCACAATATTGTAGCTAAAACACCAGAAAATTTGGCAAAATCAGCAACTGTAACAACACTGGCAGCGACAAAACAACACTGTGCTTGCAGCTTGTGCAGACAAAACCACGCGATTGGAAGCGTCATTGTAACTGGGTAACAGTGACAGCTCTGAGCGGAGCACGTTAGAAGGTTCAAAAAGTAAATTAACATAGAGTATTGCTACACGTAAGCTGGGCTTACAAAAAACGTTTTTGTTGTTACGGCAACTGTAGGGATATTTTTATGGACAGTCATTTTGGTGTCGGCCAGCCCCTCTGACAGTGTCACCCTGTGGGGCCAGCACCCCTCTCGTGACGCCAATGGCCAGGTACGAGGGATTCGAGAGTGAAAAAGAGAGACGACTTCCCCACTTTTCAGATCTTCTTTCCAGTGAGGGAGGCAGCTGAGAACGAGCACGGAAATACACGAAAAATACAATTTCATCCAAATAAGTCTGTAGCTTTGTTAATGGTAACATACCAAGGCCTTGGCTCTGACCAGTGTTCACGGTTGGGCAGTGGGTTAACACATTAGGAGAAACGGGATGGGGGCATGCCGGCATGCTGGACTACCTTTGCAGCTTTTTGTAAATCTATAATTATTCCAAAATCAAAAGCTTATTAAAAAATACAATTTCGGGTAGCGGTAACTCCATCTGACCCCCTTCTTCATGTCCTGGGCCTGAGAACCGGGTTCAGTCACGAGAAGAGGGCTGGGGGGAGCATGGTATGGCCAGCGGTGTTGGAGTGTGTGTTGGCTGGCAGACCAGCACAGTGGAGCAGGAAGTGCCAGGACTGAGGAGGCAAGACCAGTCTGAGGTTCCAATCTCAGGTCTGGGCACGTTAACTAGACACGCTGAGCCTCTGTTTCCTCATCTGTAAAATGGGGCTATTATTAGAATGAAATGAGATCTCATTATATAGATAGAGCTTCTTACACAACGCATGGCACGTAGCAGATGCTCAATAAATGTCACCCTTCTCCACTGACTAGCTGGTTAATCTCATTTTTCAAACCCCACAAGCCTAGAGAAGAACGTCGACACTTGGGCTACGTTCAGAGGTCATCTGGGAGATGTAATTTGGTTGCTGAATGTTAGAATTGTTGAGACACTTTCAGGGAGAGGCTATTTGAAATGAGTACTGAACCTACAAATTGGGCCTGGTGGTCCTAGGGCCTCTAGACCTCCCCTCTCCCGAGGCTGGGCTGGCTTAACCCTCAACAGCTTCTTTTTGGCAGCTCCTTTTTCTAGAACACTCATTACAGACGCCACTTTCTGTCCTGACAACATTCTGGGTGTTCCGTCTGGCCTGTGAGTGCCCGAGGCGGCTGGGTGTGGGAAGGGAATTGGGCCAGTCCCAGCTGGATGGGCATGGATGATGGGTGTCCCTGAGGAGGCGTTGCCCTCTCTGATCCTCTCCGACCTGTGGAGCAGGGATGAGAGTACCTCACAGGGGCATGACGATTTCATGGGTTGGTGAATGTGGAGTGTTTCAAAAACTGGAAGGTGTTTCTTTTTTTTCTTTTAAGTTTTATTTTGTTGTTGTTGTTGAGAATATACATGGCAAAACATACACCAATCCAACAGTTTCTACATGTACAATTCAGTGACACTGATCACATTCTCTGAGTTGTGCAACCATTCTCACCCTCCTTTTCTGAGTTGTTTCTCCCTCATTAACATAAACTCACTGCCCCCTGAAGTTTCTATCTAATCTTTCAAGTTGCTGTTGTGTATCTGATCCCATATAGATGGCTCTTAAAAAAGCACAAGGCTCAAGGCAGACCTTTTTTTACTAGTTAAGCTAAACTATTGTTTGGTTTTAAGATAACTTCAGGGGATATTTTTGATTTAAGGCTTACAGATTATCTCAGGGCAATAGTTTCAGGGGTTCATCCACCTTCCGTGGCTCCAGAAAGTCTGGAGTCCATGAGAATTTGAAATTCTGTTCTGCGTTTTTCCCCTTTTGATTAGGATTCTTCCATGGACTCTTTAATCAAAATGTTCGGTAATGCTAGTCGGGCACCATCCAGTTCTTCTGGTCTCATATGGAAGGTGTTTCTTAAATGTAGAGATGATGACTTTTAGAAAACCTAGTTTGTTCTGTGAGTCACAGAAGTTACAAGCTAGAAATGATATTGACCATCTGTATTTTGCCAGGAGGAAGTTAAATTGATGTTGGGCAGAAAAAGGGGCTCACAGTCAAATAAATTTGGGAAACACCAACTTAGCCATCAGACCTCTTCACTGCAGGGCTCTTAGAGTTTTAATCTGCATCATGAAGTTCCAAGATGGGGCGCAATCCACACCAGCCCCGAGACTGTTTGATAATGGCATCCTTTTTCATTGTCCTAGAGCAGCTTGTGAGTTTGGAGGTAAGTGGAACCCATTTTGGGAAATGCCAGACTAGTCTAAAACCTGCCCCTCTTTTGCATCATCACAGCTAGGGGAGCCTGGGGGGTCGGTCTGGGGTCCAAAGGATTTAGAAGGTCTGGGGAGATGCTCTAGCATTTATTTTAAAGCTAAAAATTTAACTGGCATTTTACTGTGTTAACCTGTTTCATCTTCACAACCACCCTGTGAAGTAAGCACTGTCATCATCTCTCTTTTCCAAAGGATAAACTGAGGCACAGAAAGACTAAGTCGTTGCCTAAGGTCCCCAGCTAGTAAGCGGTAGAGCTGGGATTTGAACCCTGGCCGCCTGAGTGAGAGGTTGCACTTGGGGCACCACATGACCTGTCTTCAGGAAGGAGGCTCAGGAAGCTGCCTCGGCTCAGCAGCCACACATGCAGCTGCTGTCAGAGGGTGAACCTTCCTGCAAGTAGCTGGTCTCAAGTGTTCGTGAAAGAGCCTGTGGCTTCCATTTCACAAGGTGACAGTCCTCCAGCTCTGAGTCCAAGGCCTAGGGACACCCCTTGGAGAGCCCTGTCTGCTCTGCTGTCTGCATCTTCACCTCAGCAGCCTGGCCCCACCAAGAGGTCACACTGGGGTCTCATTTCCCCCTCACCTTGATTATCTCCAGTCTACAGGTGAGGCTCAGAGGGGAACGGAGGCTCAGAGAGGGCAAGTAACTTGCCCAGAGTCACGCAGTAAGGCTCTGGGATTTGAACCCAGGAAGTGGACCTTAGAGCTGGATGTTCTTTGAACATAGTCAGGATGTGCCCTGGGAACAGGAAGCTGCAAGTGTCTGGGGGTAGGGCAGGGGCACAACTACAGGCCACCAGGCCCCTGCTCCCCTCTGACCTGCACCTCCCCTGCAGGCCAGCATGACAGACCCCACTCTAGACAGATAGGCTGTCAGCTCCCTGCTCATCTCCCTGGCCTCCCCATCCCCCCTGCCCAGCCTCAGATGAGCAACAGACAGCGGCGTACAAACTGGCCGAAGAGGTCGCCACTGCCAATGACACAAGAAGCAGTTGCCATGATGGCCTCTCAGTCCTCTCAGGACTTTATCTGTACCTCCTGAAACAAGGGCCTCAGCCATTTCCTCCTTCTGGGGTGCACTTATTTTAGGGGTATGGAATTTTTGATCTGTGTGCTCTTTCTTCCCTTTTGGCTCACCAGCTCCCAGAGATAGAGCTGTTTGTCGGTCTGTCCATCCATAGACACTCTTTGGGCACCTGCAGGGGTGGGGAGTCCCAGCCAGGATCCCTTCTCCAGCTGCTGTGCTGGGGCAAGGCTGCAGGGTACTGCAGATCTCCTGAGATGACAGCAGTGGGGTTGGAGGCACGCCCTCTGCCCTACCCACACCCCAGCCCCCCCACCCCCCACCCCCCACCCTGAGGACTCAGTGCTCCTCCCCTCCTCCCGTTGGTCACCCACAGCACCTCCTCCAGGCTGGCCACCTAGTGGGACCTCAGGTTTGAATCCCAGCCCTGCCTATGGCCAGCTCTCTGAGCCTGGCTCCTTCCTAGCCAAGGGATTTTCCAGCATGGGATTAACAGTGGGCTCCAGAGTCTCATCTTGACTCCCCCCACTGATAAGCTGTGGCCTCCTGAGAAAATTACTCAGCCTCCCCAGCCTCAGTCTTCTTATCTGCAAATGGGGATGACAATTACATGTCAGAGATTTGTGAGAATTAACTGAGAAAATACTCAAAGTGTGCAGAAGCACCCTTGGAAAACAGCTAGTGTTCAGCATATATGGCGCCAGTTACTACGATCCTGGCCTTTTAGGGCTGTTGTAAAGAGCATAGAGATCCTGCTCCCAAATGCCAGGTCCCTCACCTCACAGATGACTAGGCACGATGGCGCCTGCAGTCCTTCTCCTGGCCTCTGCCTCTCACGCCATCAGACTGGGCGCTCTGCTTTGTCCTCAGCCCCAAGAGACACAGGGAGTACCGTTGCCTGTTGAAGGAATTAAACAAAAGGTCAGATGTGTCAGAAGAAGGCCACCAGGCTCCACCTTTTGCTAGGGCTCATTCATTCATTCATTCGGCTAATATTTCCTGAGCACTTACCATTCTAGGTGCTGCAAATACAGCAGTGGACAGAGAGACAAAACCCGCTGCCCTTTCAGCACTGCCACAGACCCCAAGACCCTTAAAAAAGTAATGAAATCAACTGTAGAGAATGTCTGCTGGTGAGAAATGCTAGGGAAGAAGGTAAAGCAGGGAGGGCAGCAGGGTGCTGGGGGCTGCCATTTGAGACAGGGTGGCTAGGGAAGGCCCCACTGCGAAGGTGACATCTGAGCATAGATTCAAAGGAGGTGAGGTTAATGTTCGTGTGTTCATTCATTCGTTCGTTCATTCCTTCTGGCAGTCAGCCAGCGCTGGCACGCACTTCTTCACGTGTACAGTTCAGTGACCTTGTTGTTGTTGTTAGTTGCCGTCGAGTCATTTCCAACTCATGGTGACCCCATGTGCGCAGAGTAGAACTGATCCATAGGGTTTTCGAGGCTGTGACCTTTTGGAAACAGATTGCCAGGCTTCGCTTCTGGGTGGGTTCAAACTGCCAACCTTTTGGCTAGTAGTTGGGCACATAACTGTTTGCACACCTAGGGACTCGCCAGCACACGTTTCTTTGGGCCTGTTCTGTACCCTGAGATTGGCAGGGAGTGGGGAGGTAGAGACCCCAGCCCCTTCCTGAGTTGCTCACAGGTTGCTGTCTCCGACATCCCACCCAACCAGTACGAGTCAATGGGGCTAGAGTGACCAAGGACTGAGTGGGGTCGCAGGACGTGGGACTTTCACTGCTACAACCAGGAAAGTCAGAAACATGGAGGAGTTGGTCTCCCTAACAGAGGCTGCCCTCAGGGGCAAGAGGCATAGGAGAGGTCAGTGGAGGCCTCGGCTTCTCTAAGGCTGTGTCACATGTGGGGAACATGGATGAGAGTGGCCATGTGTGCTTGTCAGGTGAGCAAGGCTGGAGAAGCTCGCAGGCCCAACTAGGACAGCACATGAGGGGTACAGTGGGCGCGGGGGCTGCCTCCCGGGGATGAGAGAGCTGTGGGGTGGGAAGGGATGACAGAGCCTTGGGTGTCAGCCTCCAAGCAGGTGAGTGACTCACTGGGTTTGAGTTTTCCATGGACCAATGCTTTGCTGCACAGGGTTCCACATTCGGGCCAAGGGCAGGGAGGGGACAATGCCCTCCCTTGTTCTTGCTTCTGTTCTTTCCAGCACCTTCCAGATGCCTAGCCCCAGTCAAGTGTCAAGATGTCTGCACTGGTCAGTAGGACATAGTGCGGGAGAGAAAAAGCAAATGTGGCAAACCGTTAAGTGGAGAACCTAAGCAAAGGGTGGATGGGTGTGTGTTGTACTATTTTTTGTGGGTTTGCATATTTCCAAAATAAAATGTTGCGGGGGGGGTGGGTGGATAAATAAGTTCTGGGCCTCGAAGGAAGCATCTGGGGAGGATGGAGACAAGAATCGTCCTTCCCTCCTGCAGCTCTGTGAAAACCCAAGACATTAAATGGCGCGGATGAGGGAGGTGGGTATGGGATCTTCAGGTAGGATGCTGAGGCTGGCTTGGGGGCTGGGTGGAATTGGCCAGTTGGAGAGAGAAAGGGAAGGGCATCCCAGCCAGAGGAGCAGCAGGGCCAAAGTACAGTAAGCACAGAGGCTGAGCGGACATGGGATGTGGGACAGCAGGTCCTTCCACGTGGCTTAGAGAGGCCTCCTGGCAGACCGGCCAGGCAGCTCAGTAGGGGCTGGAAAGGGCAGCAGTGGCCTTGAGGAGCACATCTCTTAGAATCAGTCATGGAAAATAAAAACAAGCCTGGCCCACTGTTGCAAAATCAGAGAACACCAGAAATTGTTTCTAAAATGGAAATTCAAGCTCCAAGTTACCCCATCGCCAGAGGTACCCACTGTGAAGTGTTTGATCCATGTCTTTGTAATATCTTTCTAGGTGTATATCCAAGTATTTATATGTGTGAGTATGTGTATGTGTGTGTGTGTATAGGTGTATGTGTGTATCTAAATATGTGTGTGTGTGTCTATGTATGTATATGGAGTCCCTGGATGGGGCAAACAGGTAACACACTTGGCTTCTAACTGAAAGGTTGAAGGTTCAAGTCCACCCAGAGGTGTCTCGAAAGAAAGGCCTGGCAATTACTTCTAAAAAATCAGCCAGTGAAAAACCCTATGGAGCATAGTTCTTCCCTGACATACATGGGGTCGCCACAAGTTGGAATCAACTCCACGGCAATTTTTTTTTAATGTGTGTTTACAAACACACACACACACAGACACACACATACACATACATATTTTATTTATTTACTATTTTAGAATAAGATAGTTCTCATCTTTCTATTTTTACTTAAAAATTATATCAGACGCATTTTCCAGTGCCATTAAATGGTCCCTGAAACCCTGACTCCTGAGCATTGCGGAGGACTCCAGCCGGTGGTGGTTCCCTCCCTAATATGGCCATTTCTTGTGACTGGTCACCCAGGTTGTTTCCACTTGTTTGCTATAATAAATAGTCACAATAAACATCCTCCATACATACATAGTTTCGTGTCCACATTGCTGACTGTGTTTTTGTTTTCACTAAGAAGTTCCTAGAACTGAGGTTCTTGGAAGCCCTGCTCGGCCCAGGGCTGGCTGAGTAGCCAGGGGAGGGGCTGGGTTTTCTGGGACCATGTGTCCCCAACTGAGTCCCCAGCTATCGGGAACTACTTCTAATTTCTGGATATCTCATGCTGTCTCCCACCTCCAGGCCTTTGTCCATGGTGTTAGGCACCTCCCGCCACCACACACACACACACACACACACACACACTCTCTCTCTCTCTCTCTCCCTCTCTTCTTCCCTCTTTCTTTCTGCCTGGCTAACTCATCCTGCCATTATCTCCTCCAGGAAGCTTTCCTAGAGCCCCTAGGTGGGGCACACCCCACCCTCCAGTCCTTCAGCAGACTGTGCTGCCTCCATCTCTGGATTACGAGTGCCCTTTCTTTGCCTCTGTCCTGTCCCTGAGGCCAGGGTCCAGGCTGGAGTCATCTTTGAATTTCTAGCTCCAAGGGTAGAGCTGGCTCATTTAGGTTTCAGTAAGGAATGAAGAGTTGGACAAATGGATAAATAAGAGAAACCAAGTCCAAGGGGAAAGCTGAGGCTCAGACACTGGGCCCTGGACAAGCATCCAGTCCAGGAGGACAGAGGGGGATCCAGGAGGGCCCCCAAGCCAGGAGGGGAGAGGCAGGGAAGATAAGATTTGGGGGCAAAAAGGTAGGGGCCCAGCTGGGTCAGGCAGTGCAGTGCTGGTAAGGGATGGGGGCTAGCTGGTTGACTGGCCTGAGGAGTCAGTGGCAGGGGGCACCAGTGGGTGATGTAGACAAGAACTCTCTAGAAAAGGGAAAATCTCATGGGCTTTGGAGCCCTTGTTTGGGTTCAAATCTGACCCTGCTGCTTATGAGCTGTGTGACCCTGAGCCTCAGTTTCCTCATCTATAAAATGGAGATAAAAGTATTCTGTCTTCATTCATTCATTCATTCATTCTTGCACCCAGCAAACACTTATTGAGTGTCTGCTGTGGGCCCAGGACTGGAGGCTGAGAGCAAGCGGGCCACCATGGCCACACATCCAGCAAGCCCTGCAGCTGAGATCAAGGAGTTCCGCTCATGGTACCCTGTTGCTCACCTCATGGGGTCGTTGAGAGGATTAAATGAAGGGCTGGGACAGAGGACATACTTAACAAGCAGCAGCTACTGTCACCATTGCAATCCCAGGCCTGCGCTGACCAACCACTAAGTCTTGGAGAACGTCCTTGACCCTTTGAGCCTCGGTTTCCCTTAGGGTGACTGAAGCGTTTCTCAGGATGTGGGACTTTCAGTGCTAAAACCAGACAGTTCTGGGCAAACCAGTATGGTTCGTCACCCTACTTTGCTCATCTGTAAAATGGGGACAGCACTCCCTGCCTCCCAGAGCTGTCGAGCAGGGCAGGGGTAAGCATACAGGAAAGGTGTAAAGCTCTGGAAGCAGTCAACCACCTAGCTCCCATCCATCATCCACACTGCACTGCCTGACCCGGCTGGGCCCCGGCCTTCTTTTACCAAAGTCTTGTCCTCCCTGCCTCTCCCCTCCTGGCTTAGGGGCCCTGCTGGGTCCCTCTTTGTTCACCTGGACTGGATGCTTGTCCAGGGCCCAAGCCCTAGATTTGGTTATATGACTATTAAAGGCTGTTGTATGCCATAGAATTCCAGGCATTGAAGAGAATGAGCCAGCTCGCATGGACTGTTCTGGAAGAAACTCGAAGACACATGTTTTTAGTGGAAAAAGCAAGGTACTCTACCTGATGGGCTTCTGTTAGCACTGGAGGGGTATGAATACACACACTGCTTGTGGGTGTGGAGACTCCAGAGGGAGTCACAGAAACTGCTAATACCGTTACCTCGGGAGAGTGAGCCGGGTGCCGGGGGCGGTGGGGGGAGGAAGAGATGTGCTTTTCACTACATACCTTTTTGCATTGTTTGAATTATTTTAACCCTTTGTTTTCATTGGTTGTTGGCGGGTGGTGGAGTTGATTTTTGACTCACAGCAACCCCATGCGACAGAGTAGAATGGCCCCATATGGTTTCCTAGGCTGTGATTATCACGGGAGCAGATCTCCAGGCCTTTCCACCATGGATCCGCTAGGTGGGTTTGAAATGTCAATCTTTCGGTTAGCAGCTGAGCACTTAACCATTGTGCCACCAGGGCTCCTTTGTTTTTATTACCTAGCCAGGAAAAAAACAAACAAAAAAACCTCCCAAACTTCTGTGTCGAAAAACACCCTGAGCAAGCGGTTAACGGTGATGGTTGAACAACATATCTAGTGTCACTAAACTATACAGGTGAAGATCGTGGAAATGCCAAAGGTTTTGTTACCTATATATTTACCACAGTAAAAAATAAATAAATAAAAACAGAAGCAAACACCATAGCAAAATGAAAAGGCCAAAGTAACAGCATAGGCGAAGTGCCTTGCTGGGGCCCAGCACTCAGGAGGTGCTTTGTAGCGGCCTTCTCCCCTCTCCTGCGGCCTGGTGAGCCCACAGGGTGGTCAGCGGCACAGATGGGCTGCTACATCTCCCAGCGTAGCCTTTGGTCAGGCTCAGGTGCAAATTTGAGCTGGGAAGACACAGCTGTGGGCTTCATGCAGCACCCTGCCACAGACCTAGAGGCCTGGAGGGCACTCACCCACCTCTCTGTGTGAAGGTCCAGGGCTGCCCTCTGCCTTACAGACCCGGTGGTGGAGAGCCTGCCTCATAGGGCAAATGGTCCAGGTCTCACACAGCTCCAGACTGCTGGGCCCTGGGCACCACATACGCAGTTGCAGTGGAAACCAGCTCTCTCTGGCTCTGGCCTTGGGGAGAGGGAGCCACGAGGTGATTTAGGAAGGGGCTCCGGGCACAGCCTGAGACCACAAGGCAGGAATGATCTCCACAGAACGTGCCTCCCACCAGTAGCTTCCCCTGCCGCTAGCTCCCAGCCACATGCCGGGCTCTTTTCTCTTCTCATTTTTTAGCTCCACACACATTACAGGAAAATATTCTTACTGTGAAATCTCAAACATTAGCAAAGTGTGGTGAATAAAAGCTCAAGTAATTCCCCCGCACCATCTGAACCCTATTCCTCCCAAGCCCTCATTGTCATTTGGTAGGTATCATTCCAAATGTTTTACTGTGTGTGCGTGTATTGATATCTACAAAAAAAACAGTTGCCCTTGAGTCACTGACCCATTGTGACCCCACGCGTGTCAGGGTATAACTGTGCTCCACAGAGTTTCAATGGGTAATGTTTCAGAGGTAGAGCACCAGGCTTTTCTTTCTAGGCATCTCTGGGTGGACTCACACCTTCAACCTTTTGGTTAGCAGCCAAGCACATTAATAGTTTGTACAACCCAAGGGCTCCAACTATATCTATTTATCTGTATCTATCGCTGTCTACCCTACGCATCATCAGTCAGAACAAGGCCAGGGGCTGACAGTGGAACAGACTGCCAATTGCTCATAAGCAAGTTCAAGCTGACGCTGAAGAAAATTAAAACAAGTCTATGACAGCCAAAGTACGACCTTGAGTATATCTTACCTAAAAGATTACAAAGGGTGGCTCGAGAAGACAAAGCAAAGACCTGGAGATGGAAAACCAAAAGGGAAGAACACACTGGCCATTTCTCAAGCTGAAAGAACTGAAGAAAAAATTCAAGTCTCAAGTTGCAATACTGAAGGATTCTATAGGAAAAATACTAAACGATGCAGGAAGCATCAAAAGAAATGGAAGGAATACAAGGGTCACTGCTGCAAAGGACCTCTTCAAAGTGTTGAAGAGCAAAGATGTCACCTTGAAGACTAAGGTGCGCCTGACCCAAGCCATGGTATTTTCAGACACATCATATGCATGTGAAAGCTGGACAATGAATAAGGAAGACCGAAGAAGAGTTGATGCCTTTGAATTGTGGTGTTGGTGCAGAATATTGAATATACCATGGACTGCCAAAAGAACGAACAAATCTGTCTTGGAAGAAGTACAGCCAGAACATTCCTTAGAGGCAAGGATGGCGAAACTGCGTCTTGGACATGTTGTCAGGAGGGATCAGTCCCTGGAGAAGGACATCATGCTTGGCAGAGTACAGAGTCAGCGGAAAAGAGGAAGACCCTCAACAAGGTGGATTGACACAGTGGCTGCAACGATGAGCTCAAGCATAACAACGATCGTAAGGATGGCGCAGGACCGGGCAGTGTTTCGTTCTGTTGTGCATGGGGTCGCTATGAGTCGGAACCGACTCCACGGCACCTAACAACAACAACAACAACAACACAAGGGTCACTATACCAAAAAGAATTGGTTGACTTTCAACCATTTCAGGAGGCAGCATATGATCAAGAACCGACAGTACTGAAGGAAGAGGTCCAAGCTGCTCTGAAGGGAAAGGTGAAAAACAAGGCTCCCGGTATTGACGGAATACCATTGAGACGTTTCAACGAACGGATGCAGTGGTGGGGGTGCTTACTCGCCTACGCCAAGAAATTTGGAAGACAGCTACCTGGCCAACCAACTAGAAGAGATCCATATTTATGCTTCGTCTAAAGAAAGGTGATCCAACAGAATGTGGAAATTATCAAACAATATCATTAACATCACAGGCAAGCAAAATTCTGCTGAAGATCATTCAAAAGCCGGGGCAGCAGTACATCAACAGGGAACTGCCAGAAATTCAGGCCGGATTCAGAAGAGGACGTGGGACAAGGGTATCATTGCTGATGTCAGATGGATCCTGGCTGAAAGCAGAGAATACCAAAGAGACATTTACCTATGTTTTATTGACTATGCAAAGGCATTCAACTGTGTGGGTCATAACAAATTATGAATAACATTGCAAAGAATGGAAATTTCAGAACACTTAATCGTGCTCTTGAGGAACCTGTACTTGACCAAGAGGCAGTTGTTTGAACAGAACAAGGAGATACTGTACGGTGTAAAGTCAGGAAAGGTGTGCGTCAAGGTTGTCTCCTTTCACCATACTTATTCAATCTGCATGCTAAACAAATAATCCAAGAAGCTGGACTGTATGAAAAAGAACAGGGCATCAAGATTGGAGGAAGACTCATTGACAACCTGTGAAATGCAGACGCACAAGCTTGCTTGCTAAAAGTGAAGAGGACTTGAGGTACTTGCTGATGAAGATCGAAGCCTCCAGTATGGATTACACCTCAACATAAAGAAAACAAAAATCCTCACAACTGGACCAATAAGCAACATCACAATAAACAGAGAAAAGACTGAAGTTGTCAAGGATTTCATTTTACTCAAATCCACAATCAACACCCATGGAAGCAGCAGCCAAGAAATCAAACAATGCATTGCACTGGGCAAATCTGCTGCAAAAGATCTCTTTAAAGTGTTAAAAAGTAAAGTTGTCACTTTAAGGACTAAGGTAAGCTGGACCCAGGCCGTGGTGTTTTCAATCACCTCACATGCATGTGAAAGCTGGACAGTGAATAAGAAAAACCGAAGAAGAATCGATGCCTTTTTGAATTATGGTGTTGGCAAAGCATATTGAATATACCGCGGACTGCCAAACAAATCTGTCTTGGAAGACGTACAGCCAGAATACTCATTAGAAGCAAGGATGGCAAATCTTGGTCTCACATACTTTGGACATGTTATAAGGAGGGACCGTTCCTGGAGAAAGACATCATGCTTGGTAAAGTAGAAAGTGAAAAAGAGGAAGTCTCCCAACGAGATGAATTGACACAGTGGCTGCAACAATGGGCTCAAGCATGACAATGATTATGAGGATGGTGCAGGACCGGGCAGTGTTTTGTTCCGTTGTACATGGTGTCGCTATGGGTCAGAAGCGATTCGACAGCACCTAACAACAACGTCTATATCTGTGTGTTTAGACGTATGTCCAGTGTTTAGGCTTGCTTCTCACATAAATGGTAACATTCTGTACGTTTGATTCTGCACGGTGCCTTATTTTTCACTTAACCACACACCATGGACATTTCTTCAGGTCAGTACGTAGAGACCCTTCTTTTTGGTAGCTGCATAGTAGTCCCTAACGTGAGCTGTCCCAGCCTCCCTCTGTCCAGGCCTCTATTAAACATTCAAATTGTTTCCATTGTTTTATTCCACTAACAGCCCTGTGAGGCCTCATTGCCCTTGAGCCCTCTCAGCAGGGTGGGTACCTAGCTAAACCCCTGGCACTGCTGAAGGGGACGAGCATCAGGTTTGTGACAGTCCTAACACAATGTCCTCCAGCAGATCTGAGCCGAGCCACCCTCCCCTGAAGGGCATGAGATGCCTAATTCCCACTCACATCACCAGCACTGAGCAGCCAGTGGGCTACACTTTTTTATTAGACCATCTCTTCCCAGCACATCCTTCGCCCTGGGCTTCCGGTCAGTCCGTTGAATTGGCTTTTAACTTCCCAGCCATCTTGGCTTGCTCCACTGTTGAGTGAAGGAGGTGGCCTCTTACCTGGAGTGATTTCAGGGAGAAGGGAAGGAACTCCCTCAGTCCCCAAATCCTCTGCCTCCCACCTAAATGCCACCTGTTCTGAAATTCCTCCATGAAGGGTGTTGTTTTGGTCACAGCCCTGCCCTCTTTGGGAGTCCTTTCACTGAAAGCCTATGTGCCCAGCTTTCTGCTACACAGGCAGCATGGGGCAGAGAAGGGAAGGCTCGGCAGGTTGTGGTGAAATGAGTTCCTCTATGTGGCCTTTCCCCTTGATTCTTTGGACAAACAGCTTGAGAGATTTTTTCCTCTAAGCCCCAAAGAGTTACCTTTGTCCTAGTTTTCTACCCCAAAGGGTTTATTATTTTTTGTCCGGGTTGACCAACATTTCCTGGGTAAGCTGTAAACAACTTGTGGTTTGATACTTTTTGTCTGGTCCTGGGCTGCAGCCTGCCCTGTGATTAGCATGCACCTTGCAGAGAATGTTCAATAGATTATGCAAATGAGGTGACTGTAGCCTACTATGCAAATGAAGTGCCTATGGCCTACTGAGAGGGGAATTGGTCAGTTTGTGGACCCCCCAGGGGCCATGCCTTGAAATTAACAAGGAATGGTGTATATATGCAGTCTATCCCACAAAGGTTTTTGAGACAGAAAGAAACAAAAAGAGAAGCAGTAGGAAGAAGCAGAAGAAAGAAAGAAAGAAGAGCGAAGAAAGAAGAAACAGAGAGAGACAAGGCAATGAACCTCCTAAAAAAGCGGTAGCATGGAAGCACGCAGGCAAAATCTGGTTAAGGATGGTTAACACCAAAGAAGGGGCCCAGTAACAGAGCCGGCAGCCACAGACAGCAGGGTCAGGAGAAGCCTGTCCTAGGGGGCTGAGAGGAGCCTGTCCTCAGGGGACCTAGAGGAGGTCTGTTTGGAGAGAGAGATCTGCATGGTGAAGAGAGCTGTCCTGCCCTGAAGAAGGGAGACTTTGCTTGCGTGTTTCCTGACCGTGAGTTGTAGACTATTACTTCCTTAATAAGCCACTTATGTGAGTGAGTTCTGTGTAATCTGTGATTTCTGTGTGGCCATTGCAACAGATTATTTGAACCCTGAAGAAAAGTAGAGAGTCGTGGGAGGGATAGCTGGTGTCAGAATCTTTTTAGGGTTGGAGAGTGGAAGTACGTCTGATCGCCACCTCATAGGGACCGGCTTTGGGCTGATCCTGGTCATTATCCCTGAAGTTAGACAGGTCTGACACTACTACCACCCCCATTTCACAGAGGTTGAAAATAGAGCGGGGGACCAAAAGAAACAGAAGCGTAACAATGGCCCATTCTTTGCCAAATGCCTCCTGTGTGCCAGGTACCACACCAAGCCAGGCACATATCCCATGGTGGGTAGTCTGAATTACCCCCCCACCCCTAAGGGGAGGAGGCTCAAAGGCAGGGCAGCCAGCATTGGAACTCAGCCTCTACTACCTTAGTTCAGGCTGTGTAATAGTGAGGAACTAAGACGTGCATGACAAGGTGGTGTTGACTATGTTCTGGAAAGCTTGAGATTGGGGGAAGAGGATAAGGGCCTCCAGCTGGGAGGAACAAAAAAAAAAAACAAAACCAAACCCAGTGCTGTCAAGTTGATTCCGACTCATAGCAACCGTATAGGACAGAATAGAACTGCCCCATAGAGTTTCCAAGGAGCGCCTGGCAGTTTCAAACTGCCGACCCTTGGGTTAGCAGCTGTAGCACTTAACCACTACACCAAGCCCAAGGTGGGAGTGACCCCGGCCTGTTGATGGTAGAAAAGTCTGGTCTGGATATTGTGCAGTGTGTTGAGTTGGAAAATGTGCGAGACAGGTCTGCACTGTGGGCCTTGAATGTCCCGGAGGAGGGGTTGTCTTCCAACTCATCACCATCCTCATTATTACCCACAGTCATTGACATCTCCATTACCAAGACAGCTGCTGTCGCTCTGGCTTTCTACACACGGGGACTCACAGTCCTAGCAATTCCAGGAGAGGGTCACAATGATGACCATTTTACAGATGAGCAAACTAATAGACTGGGAGCTCCACAGGGGTGCTGACTCATCTCTGTGAGCTCCATGCCCAACACTGGGTCTGCCCTATAGGGGGAAGGGAGAGATGGAAAGAAGGGAGGGAGAAAGGGAAGAAGGGAAGAAAGGGGAGGTAGGAGGGGGAGGGACGGTTGATGGATGGATGAAGGAAGATGGAAAGAAGAACCAAGAGGAAGGAAAGAAGGATGGGCTAGTGGACTGATGGACAAATGATCAATAACAGGGAAACAGGTCCTTCTGAAGACGGAGCAGAGAGGACAGGTAGATGCCAGAGATGTTTTAAGGCACCTGGCCTGAAGTCCTGCTGGCCCTTCAGGGTGAAGGAAAGCAAAGGTCAAAGAGGGCACCCAGCTTGCAACCAGGCTCGTGGAGCCCCTAGGGGTGGTGGTGAGAGAAGACGGCATGACTATATTTTGGAAGGGATTGGGAAGGCATTAGATGGAGCTTGAAAGGCGACCCAGGTGGACAGAGCACAGAGGGGCCTGTGGCGGGCTTGGGAGAGAGAAAGGAGAGGGTCACTGACAGGGGAGGAGGGGCACTGCAGGATGTTTAATTTGGCCTCAGGTGAGAGGCAGGTAGTGGGTCGTGGAGGCCAGAGGTCAACAATGTAGTGGTGGCTTTCACTTCTGCTGCTTACCGGCTGTGTGACCTTGTACAGGTGACCTCTTGTCTCTGTGCCTCAGTTTCTTGGTCTCTAAAATGGGGATAAAAGCAGAGCTTCCCTCCCAGAGTCATTCTGAGGATGAAGTGAGAATAACACAGAAAACCTGGGACAGAGACCGTGGGGCACCCCTCCTCAGCCCTCCCGATCCAAGTTGTTTTAACCTGGTGACCTGTGAGTCCTGAGCCTGGCAACAATCCTTTGGGTCAGCTGCAGAGCCGGGCCAGAACCTTCCCCCCGAATATGCATCCAGATTCCTTCCCCCATGTTCCAAATGAAAACTCCACGTGGTGCATGAACAGACAGCTGCGCCGGACAAGAGCTTGGGATCTATGGAACTTAGTGCCCAGTCTCAGCTATTCCACTATCTGGGAAGCAGCAGGCTGTTTTGGCTCGGACCTGGCCAGAGCCTCAATTTCCCTATCTGTAGGACAGAGGTGGTTGTAGTCAGACTGGATCATTCCTAAGGGCATTTCTGTTTCAAAAGATATGTATGTCTTGGCCCCTGCCTCTCTGGCCTCTGTCCTCAGAAAACACGCTGCTAAAGGTAGTGGTGCCTGTTAACCTCTGTTCTCAGTTAGCCCTGAGGTTGGGTTCTACTTGTGACAACTTCTGTCTGCTTTCCTGGGTGACGCGTGCAGGGCTCCTTCTCACCACTAGAGGGCGCTCGATATCATTCGCCCCCCTCCTCCCTTTCCTTGACCCCCCCCACCCCCAACCCTAGGGCCTCAGTCTCCCCACCTCTGAAATGGCTGCTCGTCCCTGCGCGGCCTAGCGCCAGCGCGGTTTGAAGCTAGCTTAAGATGCTGGATGGGAAAGAGCTTTGCAGGTGGAAAACCCTGACCCGTGGGAAGATTTACTGCTGGGACTGTAAGTGTGAGGTCCAAAGGCCATCAGGGCCCAGACGGCCCCTACCCAGAAGGCGCTGCTACGCCCAGCCTCACTCCCCCGGGGGCTCGCTGAGCAGCCGGCCTCTCCCTAGGCCCTGCCGTCTGGGCCGCAAGCCGGGGCTGGGCTTGCTTTCAACAAACGCTTCCTCTTGCTTTTTCAGCATGTCCGTCCCCCACACAGGGCCTCGGTCAGCACCTAGATGACCAAGGTCTAGGAAGGGGGCACAGGCAGGGACTTAAATCTGGGAGGCAACCCTGGCCTCTGCCTCAAGCTCCTCTCCCAAGCCCTTTCTGCTCTTCCCTTTATTTTCCTCTCCACCCTCGGCCCCCACCCAGTCAACTCCCCTCCCCCTCTGTATCCCCTCCATCTCCACCCTTGCCACCAGGAATCTTTGGCAGTCAGGGATCTGGGCAGATTTCTCCTGAGTGTCTCAGCCTGGGTGGGGCCCTGCAGGGGGCAGGGGGCAGGGGCCAGAGCAGAGGAAAGGGGTCCTTGAGCCCTGCAGCCTGCTGACCCCTGGCCTTCTGGAGCAGCCCCCCACTGCCCACAAGCCCCGTTTCTGGCCTGAGGGGCACCCCATGCTCTTACCCACATGACACTGTCCCCAGGTCACGGGATGTGTTCCCCTCTCCCCTTGCCCCCCTCCTCTCTGCCCGGACTTCGTCCTTCACCTTGTCGCGTAATGCACCCTTACCCCCATCAAGCCTCACTCAGGCCTCCCTCTTCCTATGCTGCTCCAGCCTGGGTGAGGGGCCTCTCCTCACTGTCCCCTCACACATAACGGCATGTCCAAGTGGTCCACCAGCCCCCGGAAGGCAGAAGTGGATGGGCTCCCTGAAAGCTTGCCGGACACCGGAATGAATGGAGGCTGCTCCGCCCTCCGTGTGGCCGGCCCGGCAGTGGGGAGTGTGTGTGACCTCATGCTCAGCCAGGCTGAGCTATATTTAGACACCAGGGCCAGGGCACGCTTCTGGGGCTGAGGAGGTGATGGGGCCCACAGCAGGGTCCAGGACCTTCTCCTCTGGGGGGACAGGCTCTGCCTGAGGGGCCAGAGTCGGACGTTGCTGTTGGTTCCCACTGTCCCAAAAAGGGCCGAGGAAAGACTCTGTTTGAACAAAGGAGGCTCTGGCTGGTTGTGTGTGGATCGTGTGTTCATAGCTAGAAAAAATGTGTCCCGGTCTCGCTGGTCAGCTCCAAGGGTGGGCCAGAGGTGGGGGCACGGGTGAAAGTGGGGGTGTCCCAGGCAGCCCCTGTGAGTCGCTCTGCTGGAGCTGGCCTGCTCATCTGCCCCTGCTGCCCGAGTGGCTTTCCTCCCTCCGTACCTCGGTGGGCGTCTTGCCAGGCCAGGGTGCGGCCACCCCAGCGGGGTGAGGAGGGGCTGCCCTGGCCCTGGCTGCTCGCTACCCCACTCTCAGGGCGGGCAGGAGGCAGGATGGATGTTCGCAATAATTACCCAGCTGCAGCCTCCCCAGAGCTGCCGCCATAGCAACGGTGCCGGGCGCCCCAGCCGAGCGGCCAAGTGGCAGGAGGGGGATGTGGGCACTCTGGGCAGGTCGGAGTGGGGGGGGTGGCAAAAGCGCCAGGCCCAGCCCCACTGGCTCCCTTTGTCGGCTCCCTCACCACCCGCCCCTCCCCAGAGGCCGGGGGAGGGGAGGTGGGCTTTGTCTGGGCACAGGGAGGTTGGCACAGCCCAGGGGAGGCTACGCAGAAGCCCATTCCACTGCCAGGCCCTAAGGGGTGAGGGGGAGCAGGTGCCGCGAGGGCGGGGTGCCCAGGGTCCCTGTGGCTCAGGGCTTGACTTGGGGCATGCTGGTGCCCCCACTGGCTGCCCCTCACACACTCCTGGGACCTGGTGTAATCGCCCACAAAGCCACCCTCCCTCTTCAGAGGGGAGAACGGTGTGGTCTCTTCCCAGGAGGGTGTTGATGACTCATCTCACCCCGCCCTGTTGGGGTCTTCTTAGAGCCCGGCACAGAGCAGCCTTGGGCAGAACTGGCTCTGGGTGATGTCCACCTGTGGGAGAGGCCTGCAGGGGTAGTGTTCAGGGACCCCAGAGTCCTTCACCGTATGGTACCTGCTTTCCTCCCTCACTCTGTAGTAGGAGGCCTCGTCAGCCCTCTTCATGTCAGTATTCAATCCAATGAAGGGGACTGTGTTTATCTTTCCAGATGGGGGAAATTGAGGCCAGAGAGGTTATGTGACCCATCTTAGGTCACTCAGCTAAAAAAGGTGGAGCCTTAACCCAGCTCAGTCTTGTCACTACCCTGCCATTGTCGTATGCTCTGTGTAGCTGTTCCAGACCCCCACTCACCCCTCTAGGTTGGCTGGCAGGGCAGCCCAGGGTATAGTGAAGAGTGCAGGCTCTGTGGCCTTGGGGGGTCAGGCCAACCTCTCAGAGCCTCAGTTTTCTCCTCTGTAGAATGGGCATGGTAATTGGATCTCCACTTGTGGGGTTGTGGTGGGAGAGTGTGGCCTGGCACATGTGAAGCGTTCAGTAAAATGTTAGCAGTTTTTTTTTATTGGAGTTATAACTCGAGGAGGTGGACCTAGATACTCGTCAAGGCCTCTTTTGGTTCCAGCCTTCTGGAGTCTCTGGGTGGGCGACCTTCTGAAGGCGTGGTCTCTGGGGCTCCAGTCAGCTGGGCATGTAGGGAAGTGGGGAGTTCACAGCCTCGTGAGGAGGTGGATGTAATCACCTAATCCCATGACTGTGTCTGAGTGTGGGCTGGCTGAGCTTGAGGAAGAGACACAGAGGGGGCTGAGATGGGACAAGCATCGGGGCCGAGATGAGACCTGAGAGGGCTCTCCAAGGGGCTGGCCTGGGGTGGTCAGCAGAAGGATGTTCTAGAATGGCAGTGTTTGAGGAACCGAAGGAAGGCCAGAGTTCTGGAGCAAAGAGGGGAACAAGAGACTGAGGTCAGTGTGTGGTCACCTGGGGTTGGATCCCCCAGGCCTCATGGGCCATGGTGGAGTTTTGGGGTATGATTCTAAAAGCCGCGAAAAGCTGGAGAGTGGTTTCAAGTATAGAAGGAGTGCAATATGTATTTTTGAATGAATGAATGAATCTCTTCACCTTTCCTAAGTCACCCCCCTGTCCCATCACCCAGCCCTTCCTGGCTGGTCACTGTAGCCATCTATCAGCTCCTGCCCTTGGGAGCCGGTAATCCTGTGGTGAGAGATTGAGAAGTAAATGGAAAAAGTCCAGTAAAATTTCCAGAGATTGACAAGTAAGTGGAAAAATTAGCATCCCGGACAATATGGAGGTGTTTTCCAAGGAAGGAGAGCTGACACTGAGTTAGTCAGGGCACTGCCTGAGAAGGGTGTTGAAGGATCAGTAGGAGTTCAATAGGCTGCGGAAGACACAGCACCTGCATAGGCTCAGAGACAGGAAACTGCACAGCACGTTGGGGGAAGTTTTTAGTAGTTTCATAGGGGTGGTAATAAATAAGGACAGATAAATTTGTTGAGGAGCTCTGGTGGCACAGCAGTCAAGAATTCAGCTGCTAACCAAAAGGTCAGCAGTTTGAATCCACCAGCCACTCCTAGGTAACCCTATGGGCAGTTCTACT
Source organism: Loxodonta africana (assembly GCF_030014295.1). Lineage (NCBI taxonomy): Eukaryota > Metazoa > Chordata > Mammalia > Proboscidea > Elephantidae > Loxodonta > Loxodonta africana. Next base: position 31,878,729 of record NC_087365.1, on the reverse strand, counting down.
TTGTCTTATAGGGTCGCTATGAGTTGGAATTGACTTGATGGCAGTGGGTCAGGTCGGGTTGACCTTTATTGAGCACTGACTGTACGCCCACCCCAGTCCTATAGACATGAGCTCATTGAAACCATACAATTGAAACTCTGCTCTCTTTTCGGTAGAGACAGGCATACTATTTCAGTTTTATGGATGAAGAATTGAAGGTTCAGAGAAGTTAAGTAACTTGCCCAAGATCACACAGCGGCCTCAAAGCCCATGCTCTGAATCACCCAGGGTCAGGGGTGAGATTAGACAAACAGGCCGAGCTGCACCATAAAGGGCACTAAAGGTGTCAGGACTTCATCTTAAGGCTGCTGGAGAGCCACTGTAGGGTTTGGAGTGGGTCAAAGTTGTGTTTGAGAGAAGATTCTGGTGGCTTCTGTGGAGGGTAGATGGCATGGCCAAGACCAGCTTGGAGGCTACTGCAGTAGTCCAGGTGAGGAATGATGAGGGCTTGGCCTCAAGGTTGGGGGAGCTTGGGGCAGAAGAGGGTTAGCTCCAGAATTTGCGGAGGCAAGCAGGCAGATAAGCAGCCAGTGGCAGTGGAGAGAGGCCCCTGGCCTGGAGGGGTAGGTAGTGATTAGAGTTCATAACCAGTGAGTCCAACAGGAAGTTGATGCTCCTTCCTCCTCCCGCCAGTTACTATTTCACCTGATAACGTTCAAGACTTCACATTTTCTCCCTTGAGAGATTACAACATGTTTTTGTTGTTGTACGTTGTCATCGAGTAGATTCCGACTCATGGTGACCCCATGTGTGCGGAGTGGAACTGCTCCATAGGATTTTCAAGGCTGTGATCTTTTGAAAGCAGATTGCCAGGCCTGTCTTCTGAGGCTCCTCTGGTTGGTTTCAAACCACCAATCTTTTGGCTAGTAGTTGTGCACTTAACAATTTACAGCACCCAGGGACTGAGATTACAGCATTCAAAAAAAAAAAAAAAGGTAGCTGGGACAGAGCAATGCTTAACACTAGATGATGTCTAACTGACGGTGGAATTTCAGGCACAGTGACGCCTGACTGCTGGTGGTTTTCCCCAGAGTTTCCAAGGCCTGCGACAAGTCAAGGGCAGAAGTCATCATTTTTGGTGGCAACGGCCCTTGAGTGCATGTGGGCATTTGTGAAGGGGTCTGGGCAGGGGTCAGGCTATCCTGGGTCCATTCCAGAAGCTGCTGGGGCTGGAGAAATTGGAGAAGCTTCTGGAAGCCTGGTAGTGGCATTCCTAAGCCTTTCTCTGTGGTTCCCAGGACTGGGCCAGTGAACTGAGGCCCCTGGCCTGCCCACTGCTCTGGGACTATTGCAGCCAGCAGGCCAGGCAGGCGGTGGCTCGAGCTGCAGGTGCTGTGTCACCTGAGCCGGGGTCATGGCCGCTGCACAGGGCGGAGGGAGCCGGAGAGGAGGGGGAGGAGCCATGCTCCCACCACAGCCTGCTGGCCAGCTCACATACTCGGTGCCAGGGAGGAACCTGGCCCAGGGCCTTTGCTGGCCCAGAACCTGGGACAGGGGTGTTGCCCTGTCACCCCACCCCCAGGTCCCTTCCAGGGATCTGATGCCAGTGGCAATTGGGACTGGGTGGAAAGCACAGGTCTGGAATCCAACCATCCTGGCTTTAAGTCCTGGTTTTGCTGCTTCACATTTTGGTGGCCTTGGGCAAGTCACATTTTCTTTGAGCCTCAATTCTGTCCCCTGTTAAATAGGTGTGGGCATGAGGACAGAGTACCATGGCAGATGTCGAGCATCCAGGCCTGCTGGGTTCCTGCACCGAGGAGGCACCCAGGAAGTGTGCGTCCCTTTCTCTCGCCCATCTCTTTCCCTGCCAGTGCAACTGGGAGAGAAGGCCCACGACCAAAACAAAGCAGAACCAGATTGCTGGAGGCCCGCGGAGTCTGTTAGCGATTGCTGGTAAGATGCCCTGCTCCAGCCGGATGTGCTGTCAGCCTGCCATCCAGATGGGCACCCCAGCCCAGGGCTTGCCTGGCTGGCTGCAGGGCACAGATGGCGAAGCACCAGAGGCCAAGCCCAGATCTCCGAAGCCCTAGCTGGGCCCGCAGTGGATGGGCGAGGAGGCCCTCACATCCTCCTGTTGGGCCTCAGCTGCCCACTCAGTCTCCACCAGCGGCCTTTTCACTGCTGGTCCTGGTGCTAAGCTCTGCCAGCCTTCAGGAGCCCTTCTCCACCTGTGACCTTGACCTCGTTCCCCTGTGACAAGGCAGACAGCTGAGGCTCCAGGTGCATGGGCTTGAGCTCCCACATCTTGGAGGAGGCAGCTCAGACATCAACACAGGCTTCTGCCTGCAGAGTCAGGTCCTCTCCAGCACACGCAGGGCTCCCCGCAGGCATGGGCCAGTCCTTTCTGGCCTGGTCACTCTGGAATTTTCTTCTCCTTGAATCCTTTGCAAGGTAGCCTATGCAGTTTAGGCCTCCACTGTCCGCATGCCACAAACAATACAGAGGGGACAGCTTTGTCCAGTTTTAACGGAATTCAAAACATGTCAGGCCCTTGCCCAGAGCCCTCCAAAGGCTTCTCGTTGTCCCTGGAGCAAACCAGCACCCATAGGCCCTGGATGGCCCAGCCTGGCTGCCTCTCTTACCTTGTCTCCTGACAGACTCCCCAATGCTCACTCCACTCCACTCTCTTTGCTGTCTCTCAAACACCCAAGCACCATCCACCTCAGGGCCTTTGCACATGCTATTCCCTTGGGCTGGAATGCTCTTCCCCAGATATCCACAGGGCTCACTCTGCCCTTCCGTGAAGTCTCTGCTCAAATGTCCTCTCTTCAGAGAAGCCCTTTCAGACTGTCTAAAGGCACCTCCCTTCTCATTGGGGAAGGAGAAAATTAGCTCCCGGATTTGAGGAGGCAGGAAGGCAGACGTGAGGCCAGTGGAGAGAGGCCCCTGGCGTGGAGGTGTAGATAATGACTAGAAATATCCTTCTACTTTGCTTTATTTTCTTATATTCATTCATGTCTTCATTGTCTGCCCACCCACTCTGAGAATATGAGCTCCATCAAGGTCTTGTTCACAGGGCCTAGAAGTACCTGGTACAGACAAGGGACTCAGTGCATTTGTTGAACGAATGAATGTGTGCATTTATCATTCAGCAGACGTTTATGGGTTACTGTGGGCAAGACCCTGCCATCAGCACAGGGACCAGCGAACCAAATACCCCTTCCCCAGGCCTTGAGGCCACTGCCAGGCAGATGATCAGGACACAGAGCAGAGAATGGAAGGGAGGCCTGAGGAGCCCCACAGGCCTAGGTTCTCATGTAAGCCCCATCCCCTAATTCCTTGCTGTGTGATCTGGAGCAGGACACTTGCCCTCTCTGAGCCCCACAGTCCTCACCTATAAAGTGGAGCTAAAAATACTGACCAAGCCCCCTCCCCCTATCATCTCCCACCAGAACCACTGGCCAGCCTCTCCCACCTCCTGGCTGCCAGCCAGGCACCCATCATCCATGACCCCATTATCCACACAGCAGCCAGAGAGGCCTTTCTTTTTCCTTCTTGGCCTTCCAAAAAAAGTATTTATTTATTTTTTGGATTGATAACAAATTTGCGTGGCTCAAAATTCGAAAGAGAAATAGAGAAAAGAAAGTCTTCCTCTCACCCTGTCCCAGCCAGCCAGGTCTGTTCCCCAGAGGTAGGCAAGATTTTTAAACATCTACCATTCCATAGAAAATTTATGCGTATACCAGTCAGTTCACACCTTTATATCCTCTTTTTTTTTTTTTTTTTTAAAACAGACGGTAACATATCGCGCACGTGGTTCTGCCGCGTGCTTTTTTTTTTCTTTTCACTTGACAATCTCTTCTGGAAACCTTCCAGGGGGTCTTTTTAAAACATGTAACATAACTGGTCACTGCCCCACCTACCAGCCCTCTGGTGGCTCCCATTCACACTTAGAATAAAAGCTAGCCTGCTACAGAGCCCTGTGGGATGTGGTCACTGCCGTCACCCCTGACCTCACCTCCCGTTTCTCTGCTCCAGCCACACTGGCCTCCTTGTTCCTCCATGCAGCAGGCACATCCCTGCCTCATGGCCTTTGCCCTTGCTGTCCCTTTTCCCTCTCCTTCCAGAAATTCTCTCGGTGCCTTCTCTCTTTTGGGGGAGGCCTGTATTCAACAGTCCCCTGCCCAGAGACACTGTCCTTGATTTACCTCACTACACTCTGTCTGTGGATGAGGTCTCCTGGCCAAACAACCCTCCTAATCAAGAGGACCAGGTGAAGCTCCTGCTTATCCCTGAGTCGTGGGTCTCAGTTCCCTGCTAGCCGGTGGAATCATTCAAACAAGCCAATTACATCCTCTTGTGCAAACCCAGGGGTCACCCCACTGTCTTGATACTACAAAGCCTGTCTCCCAAGCCCCTGCTAGTTCACTCAAGTGCATCTCCTATGTGGACCTGCATGGTGTGTTGTGTCCTCCTCTCCAGAGCTGTGAGTATATGTGATTAATAAATTGTTGTCGATTACCCCCAGATTCTTTTATTCTTTATTTATCTTGAAAGCACTGATTACCATTTCTGATGGGATGTATTTGTTCATTGTCTGACTCTCCTACCCAACTGTGAGCTCCACGAAAGCAAACCCTGGGTCTGTCTTGGTCACACTCAATCCCGATACCTGGATTTTAATGAGTACTCTGTAAATATTTGTTGGCTGAGAGAATAAATGGATCCCATTTTACAGGTGAGGAAACTGAAGCACAGAGAGGGGACCCCTTGCTCACAGTGAGGGTGGTGGTGGTTGTTAGCTGCTATCAAGTCGGCCCCTGGCTCACCGTGACCCCATGTACAACGGAATAAAACGACCATTGTGATTCATAGAATTTTCATTGACTGATTTTTGTCCGTAGGTTGCCAGGCCTTTTTTCCTAGTCTGTCATAGCTTGGAAGCTCCGCTGAAACCTGTTCAGCATCAGAGCAACACGTGGGCCTTCGCTGACAGACGGGTGCTGTGTGTGAGGTGCACTGGCCAGGAATTGAACTCAGGTTTCCCTCATGGAAATCAAGAATCCTACCACTGAACCACAAATGACCCCAGAAAGTCAGGGTGGAGTCACTGAAATTCAAACACCCCAACCTGGGTTTTCATGTGAGCCCTGCCCTCCGTTTCCTAGCTGTGTGTTCTGGGGCTGGGCAATGGCCCTCTCAGAGCCTCACAGTCCTCTCCTCCTATCCCGGGGACTGTAAAGAAAATGAGTTGGGTGTCCATGGTGCTTTCCTGGGGAGCTAAGCTTCAACTACACACCATGTGGGTCATCATGTCCCTGTCCCTTGCCTCCTACCAGGAGCCCCACCCAGGCTGGTCCGTTAATGGCCATCCAATGAGATCAGAAGGCTCCCAGCCATTAACAATATTTTCAAACAATGGTCCCAAGGAAATATTTTTTAAATTCCATGTCATGCTGGGGAACAGCTCTGAATTATTAATTATCCAGCAGCCCTGTTACATTTCTTGACAGAGTTTATACCAACACATACAGTTTTCCTCCCGATAATTTATGAAAAGTGTGTTCTCTTCTTCAGGAAATCACACCCCCTTCTCCTTAGCACCACCTCCCCCCAAACTGGAATGTTTACTGGGCAAACTCAACAAACTTTTATCTTGAAAGAGCGCCTGCTCTCTCGCCTGATATTGGAAGACATTTCCCAAGGAGGCACTGCAGCTGTGTTTTCCGAAATGCCCAGCCTAAGGCTTTTCAGGAATTCAATAAAATCTTGTCAATTAGGATGAATTAATCATCGCAAGATTCCCGCTCAAAGCCCCCAGCCATACCCTCTTTCCACCAGCCCCACACTGTGACGCCGGGGAGAGAGATCACATGTCTGCTTCCTGTCCAGAGATGCCTGGGTTCAAGCCACAGTGGGATGCTTTGCTTTCTGGGAGCTGGGCACCCTGGTCCCTGCTTGGACCACAGTGTCCCAAGCACAGACAGAGGCATAGACAGGGTCAAATGAGCCCAGATGTCACAGCAGAGGCCTTGGATTTGAGTCTTGGCATTGTCATGAACTCTGCTGAGTGACCTTGGGTAAGTCACTGAGCCTCTCTGACACAGTCTTCTCATTCATAAAACAAGGGGTGATGACCCAGGTTCAGGGAGATTCAGGCCTTCATTAAACAAATACGGAGAGAGCACCCTAGGCTGGGCATTGGGGGTCCAATCAGTGCCTGCCCTCATGGGGCTCATCCCAGGTGGGGAGGCAGACCAGACAAATACACGAGTAGGCTAAAGGCATGTCAGATGCTAGCAAGAGCTATGGGGAAAATAGAGCTGGGGGCAGGGGTGGCGAGTACCAGGGGACATTTTCAGTAGGGGGTTCAAGGCCTCCCTGAGAAGGTCACATTTGAGCAGAGGCCTGAAGAAGGTCGAGAAGCAAACCGTGTGGATGGGGGCTGAGTCAGACAGGAGGTGGGCTGGGGAAATGGTGCAGATCAGGTAGGGCAGTAGTCCCCTCCCCACACACAGAACGACTGTACCTCCTAGGGGACATTTGGCAATGTCTGGGGATTTTTGGTTGTCACATCCGGAGGGTGGTACATCTGGTATGCAGTAGGCAGAGTGCAGGGATCCTGCAAAACATCCTACAGTGCACAGGACAGTGCCCCTCCCACCCCGAAAGAATCACCCAGCCCAGTGGCACTAGCACCCAGGTTGGGCAGCCACTGCTGGGCCTGCTGGGCCATTGCAGTTCTTTGGCTTTTATGCCGAGTGACCCAGGAGCCATGGAGGGCTTTAAGCAGAGGATATGACTTGGCTGAGGCTGTAAGAGAATCCCCGTGCCTGCTGGGTGGGGAATGGGCTCTATCAGGGAATAGGGATGGCAGAGGTCCTGGATGTTGGGTCTGTCAGCCTGTGCAAGTCCCTCTCCTTTGCCCTCTGATGAGCCAGACATGAGAGGCTGTGCACACAGCTGTGACAGAGAGACCACGGGCTGTCCTCCCTGAGCTCATATTCTACGGGGTGGTGGGGGGGGCGTAGAGGAAGCCACCGCTCTGCTCAAAGTCTTTGAATGGCTCCCATCTCACTTGGAATAGACTCTGATGCCCTTCCCACAGCCCACAAGCTCTGCCATGTCTGGAGAGGGGGTGCCATGGGCATCTAGAAGGCAGAGAGCCCAGGGATGCAGCTGAACATCCTACATTGCGAAGGCCACCTTAGTTGCCTGTTCCCGCCCGCTCTCCGAGCTCTGGCCCCACACTCCTCCTTGAGCCCTCTGGGGCAGCTGCAGTGGCCTCCTGTGTCCTTGGACATGCCAGGCCTGTGCTGATCCTGACCTCGGGCTGGGTCACTGCAAGGCTCTTCTCTTTGCCTGGATAGCCACAAGGCCCCTCCCCTACCCTCCCACCCTTCATGACTCTTCTCAAATGTCAAATGTCACCTCCCCAGGGTGGCTCCCTCTGCTCCCAGCCACCCCATCTAAACAGCCTTACCTCATCCTTTACCTTCTGGTTTCTTACTCTGCTTCCATCCGCCCATCCAGCATCCTTCATCTACCCATCCATCCTCCCAGATATTCTCTTGGTCATTCAATAAATGTCAATGAGCCCCACTATGTGTCAGACCCTGTGCTGGGTGCAGGGGACCCGGTGAGGAACGAGACAGACACAGCCCGAGTCCACATAGGGGGAAATCCCTTTCTCAAAGTTGGGTTACACATAGATCCACGAAGCTAGGGGGACAGATGTCATTAATCACACAGCCACATGCCTGCAGCTGCAGAAAGAGCTAGAAGATTAAGGTCTGGGTGCTGTGAGTGCATACGACAGGCACCTGGCACAGGTTGGGGTCAAGGAAGGCTTCCCCGAGGAAGTGACAGTGGAGTTGAGACCTGAAGGAGGGAAAGAGGTAAGTGGTAAAGTGTGGGTGCGTTGGTTATGGGGCAAGAGGGTGGTGGTAGGAGAATGTTCCAGGCAGAAGGAACAGCAATTGCCAAGCCTCTGAGCTAGGCAGAAGCTTGGTGTGTGGAGAATAGCAAGGAGAGCAGAGTGGTGGGGCATGGAGAGAGTGGAGGGAGGTGGGGTTGTGGTGGGACAGGGGGTCCAGCAGGAACTGAGGGCTCACTCGTGTGGGGCTCTAGGAGGCCCAGGGGAAGATTTGAGGCAGGGGAACGGGGAGGGAGTGTATGCTTATTTACATCCTAACTCTTCCTGCCCTTGGAGAATGACCTGAAGTGAGGTGAGGGAGGCAGTAGGGAGCCCAGGGAAAAGGCCGATGTGGTTGTCCAGGCTAGAGAGGGTAGTGGCCTTAGCAGGGGACGTAGCAGGGGAGATGGAGAGAATTAGAGGCAGAATAGATGGGCCCTAGAGGTGGAATGGATGTGAGAGCTGAGAGCAAGGGAAGAGGGGGACTCATTTGCCACTCAGTTGTCCCTTTCACAAGTGGAGCAAGGTAGGCCTTGTGCTGGGCACCGAGGGGCCTACCAGCCCAACCATCTCTCTCTCTCTCTCTTTATCTGTCTGTCTGTCTATCTATCCATCTATCTACCTATCTATCTATCTACCTATCTACCTACCTACCTATCCACTCATCCATCCATCCATCTACTCCTCCTATCCATTCATCCACCCATTCATCCACCCATCCATCCACCCACCCACCCACCCATCCATCCATCCGTCTGTCCGTCCATCTGTCCGTCCGTCCATCCGTCCGTCCATCCATCATCCCTCCCTCCTATTCTCCCATTCATTCTCCCACTCATCCATTCATCCTCCTGTTCATCCACTCCGCCTATCCATTCATTCATCCAGCCAACCCTCCAAACATCCATCCATCCATCTGTCTCTCTAGTCTGTGTTCCTTAGCACCTACTGTGTTTTGAGATCCAGGACCCAGAAAGGCCCAGATTCAGCCAATTCTCACTGAGAATCCAGAAGTCTCAGCGTTGGGCTGGAAGGAGCCTTAGAGGTCATAGAGGCCAGGCATAATTGCTCTGGAGATACTGAGACCCAGAGAAGCTCAGGGCCTGTGTGAGGTCACATGACCATGCAGCAGGAGGCTCGGGGCTGGAACCCAGGGCCCCCACACGTCCCACTGCAGCTCTTCTGCTGGTCTCCTGGAAGCCCTGCCTGGGCTCCATTGATCCCGAGAAAGGGAGCAGCCATCTTGGGCCCACAGGGCCCTTCTTGCAGACCTTCTTGTCCTCCCACCCTAGTGGCTGCAGGAGGGACCTGGCTGGGAAAAAGCTCTGTGACTGCCCAGAGGGCCCCTGGGATGCTGATTCATAGCTCACAGGAGCTGCCTATGCAATATGCAGAGCTGGCTGTGGCCGGTGCCTGTCTCTTTAAGGAGGGCTTGGGCCTCCCTGCCCAGCCAGCGTCCTGTTCCCCAGGGAAACGGAAGAGGGCAGGCCTGGTGGCTCCCTTGGCAGAGGCCTACTGACTCCAACCTGTTCAGGCGGCCTGGGAGGGGCCCACAGTTCCCTGGGCAGGGCAGGGAGGAACCAGGGCTCTGAGAGGCCGTTCTTGTTCAGGATCGTACTCCTGATCCCAGACCAGGCAGTAGACTCCAGAGCCTGGTTTGTGGCACCTAAGAGGTTATGAGCTAGGGCAAACAACTGTCCAGTTTGCTGGACTGCAGGGGACACTCAATTATGACTGCGCTGTTACAGCAGGCCAGGGCAGGCAGACTTCTGGGCTGCCTGAGCTCTGGGTTTCAGGGCCTGCCCTACCTGCAACAGCTCTGTGACCTTGGGCAGGGCACTTAACCACTCTTAGCTTCCATTTCCTCACCTGTAATGTGTGGGCACCCTCAGACCAGCAGGGGAAAAAAAGAAAAAAATTTTTTTTTTTTTTTTAGCAGGGGAGCCCAGGGAAATAACCGTGCCAGAGTGACCTCCTTCATTTGAGTCAGCTCTGTCCACTGTGGTCAGGTATCCCCAGGGGCCCCTAGGTTGGCCGAAGTGGGGGAGGGGAGATTCATTGATTCACCCAGCGCAGAGTCTGGCACATTATAGGTGCTCAATGCATACTGAATGAATGAATGAATGAAGAGTTAAACTTGTATGGGTGCCTCCTGTATGCACAGAGCTGGGAAACAAGAACCAGACCTGTCTCAGCCCTCAAAGAGGCCCCTCTGCGGGGGAGGGAGAATTAGACAGAAAAGGAGCTGGTGTCCCTGAATGGCCCCGTTTTGAGCTTCTGGGCTGTTGTACTTACCAGCCAGGTGAACTTAGGACACTCACTTTACTGCTCCATGCCTTGGTTTCCCCATTTGAAAAACAACATTCAAAACAGCACCTCCCTCACAGGTAGTTGAAAGAAGTAAGCTAACCCACAGAGCTCAGGCCTGGCACAGTGTCAGTTACTATTATCACTGGGATTGTTATGAGAGGGAGGTGGGAGGGAGGAGAGGAGAGACGTTGCCAGGAGGGAGGGGCAGCATCGTGGGAAGAGCCAGGAACCTGTGGGGTGACCTTGGGGAAGGCCTCTGTGCAGGGCGGTTACAGATGGGTGGGAACCAGCATCTCTGGGGGCCTCTTGCTGCTGGTCTGAGTCCTGAGCCTGCAGGATAGTGAACTCCCGGCTTTGGGAGGAAGGGTGTGGTGTGCCCTGTTGCAGGGCCTTCTACCCTGCAGCCAGCTTGGCTAGGCAGGGGTTGGATCCAAGGACAAATAAAGCCATTGGCTGCTTTGTTGAGCAACCTGCAGCCCTTCCACGGACCACACTCTGCAGGTTATAAATCTCCAAGTCTGCTTGATGTGTGAGGTTGGGGCAGCCATTTCCTGCCCCAGAGCCACTTCTGTCCCGGGCCTCATCCCAGGTACACCTCCTTCAGCTCTGCCAGGAAGCACAAGCAGATGAGGAAACTGAGGCTTGGGTGCCCCAAGAGCTGCCAGCATTGCCCATGAACGGACTGGAAGCCTCTGCCTGCCACCTCTTGGGCTCTGGGGGACCCATGGGGCCAGGGGTAGATGACAGGATTTTTTCCCAGGGGGAGGACACGGACACACTGGGGCATTGCCAGAGCCCACCCCTGGTAGGCTCTGGTGCCCCAGGCTGCCAGTATCTGCTCTGCCCCACGGTCCCCCAGGAGCTCGTGGCCAGTCCCATTCATTAGACCAAGGCCAAGGTGGCAGACTTGCCTCCGCCTGGCCCAGGAGCCACAGCCTGGGGACAGGGCGCCCAATGAACCCACCAGGCGAGGGGCCAACGGCCACCACTGCAGTGCTGGGCAAGGGTCCTGAGCTGTTTCCGGGCATCCTGCTGACTCGCTCGCTGGCGTTTGCCATAATTATCCAGCCATCCCCTTCAAGTGTACGGCAACCATAGCAACAGACAGATGTTCTGTCCCAGCCAGGTCCGCAGTGAGCCAGGAGCCAAGCACAAACTTTAACCCTTCTAACTCAGGCAGGCAAGGGCGAGGCTGGGCGGTGGGCCCAGAGGCCCCAGGCCAAGTGCCCAACCTCACTGGGCCATCAGGCAGTACTGGGTGACCCCTGAAGATCCTTCATCTCTGATATTCTCTCTCCTCTGCTTGTCACCTTCTGCCTTTTCTACTCACGTCTCCCTTCTCTCCAGAACGGAAATGAGTGAGAAGTAGAGGCAGTGTCTGAAAGGCTGGAGGTGGGACTGGCTGAGCCCCGAGTGCCAGTTACAGAGCAGCCTGAACAGCACTGGACAGGGAGTCAGGTGAGCCATCCTGGGCTCCAGCCTTGGCTCTGCCTCTAGTTTGCTGTGTGACCTTAGGCAAGTGACTTGCCCTTTCGGAACCTCACTTGCTGCCTCTGTACAATGAGAGGGTCAGACTCTCATTTCACAGATATTTATCGATCACCTACTGTGTGCTAGACCCTGTGGGAGGCCCTGAGGTGACTCGAGGGAGAAGATGCATGGGGTGCTCACACCCCACGGGGCCAGCTGACAATAGACTGGAAAACAAACACACAGGATGACTGTCATTTTTGTTAAGTGCCATGGAGGACCAGAAAGGGCCTTCTTCGGGAGCGTAAGAGGTGGGGCAGGGACAGGCCTGGGTTAGACAGTGGTTAGGGAAGGCCTCTGAGGAGGGGATGCTCAAGCTGAGGCCTGAAGGCCAGCCATGCAAGGAATAGGGCAGAGCGTCCTGGCAGAGGTACCGGCAAGGGCGAGAACCTCATGGAGGGAACGAAGGAGCATGGCTGTCTCAGGGAGAGCAAGGAAGCCCGTGCGGCCCACAGAGGTGGTGCAGAGGTACCGGAGGGGAGAAAGTTGGAGACCAACTTTGGCAATCAGTCACACAGTGCCCTGTGGGCCCCCAAAAAGTTTGGGTTTTGTTCTCCCTGTGTGGGTAGATTCTAAGGAGCCCTGGTGGTGCAATGGTTAAGCACTCAGCTGCTAACTGAAAGGTCAGCTGTTTGAACCCACCAGCTGTTCCTCGGGAGAAAGATGTGGCAGTCTGCTTCCGGAAAGATTACAGTACTCTGTCCTATAGGTTCACTACGAGTCGGAATCAGTACTGGGTTTGGTTTTGAGTTTGGAAAGGTTCTGAGCAGGGGTAGCCTGGTCTGACTTTCACCTGGTCTCTAGGCCCTTGGCTGGTATGGTCGGTGATGCCTCCTGGCCAACCAGCCAGCCCCAACTCCAGCAAATAGAGCCTCCTCTGAATGGCCAATGGCTCAGGCCAAGGGGGTCCAGAACAACAAGTCCAGCTGCCCCCACTCTGCTTCCTGCTCCCTTACTCACTCAATGGGCTTTGCCCCAGAGGCCACGGGGCTGAGCCAATATCCAGAGGTTTCTGACTGGGCAGGGCCCCACCTGGGTTAGCTATTAATGAGCAGAGAAGGGACAAGCCCTGTACCCCGCGGCATAAAGGGGGCCCCACCTGGGGAGGGGAGCCCCGAGTGTCTGGACCCAAAATCTAGCAGGCCCTGGGTCCAGACCCACCTCTGCAACTTCCTTGTTTTGTGGCCTTGGACAAGTCACTTAGCCTTTGTAAGCCTCAGTTTACCCTCCTGGAAAGGGCTTAGCAAGACGTCTCCTCCTCCCTCCCCCTGCACACCCGCTCACCCTGGTTGACTCAACCTGGCCTCACTTGCTGTTTTCTAAACACCCCAAGTTCAGCCCTGCCCAGGGCCTTAGCACTTACTGCTCCCTCCACCCAGAACCCTCTCCCTCCACACGATCAGATCAGTCTTTGCTCAAAAGCCACCTCCTCGGAGAGGCCTCCGGGACTACCCCAGTTAAAACAAAGCCACTCCCATCATTCTGTCTCCTTATGGTGCTTTTTCTGTAGTCACGGTTCTTGCAAAGTCCATTCATTTATTTAACACACACAAAAAAAAAAAAATTTTTTTTTTTTTTTTAACTCTGTGTCTGGCACTGTCCTAGGTGCTGGGAATGGGGCAGGGAGCAGAACAGACAACTCCTGCTCTCCCTTCTCAGAGGGCACATTCTATGGGTGACACAGACAAAAACCAAATAAAGTGGGGTGCGGGGGGAGCACGGGGAGGCAGCTATGGCAGGTTTATGTTCGGTGGTCAGGGGAGGCTGCACAGAGGACTGACGTTTGAGAAGGGACCTGAGACCAGAGAGGCAGCAATCAGGGGAGCTGAGCCTTCCCTTGAAGAAGGTACCCCAGCATGTCAGGGAGGTCGAGGCTGGTCTGTGTTTTGTTACTTTCTGGGCACCCAGCACATAGCAGGTGCTTGATAAAGGTCTGGCACTGTCGTTGTGGTGGGTCGTTGAGGCTTATGGGCTCCTTGAGTGGGGCCTGCACGCAGTAGGCTCTCAGGAAATACACTCACTGTACCTGTGGAAGCCCTGTAGCCAGGGCATCACAGGAGACAGGCAGAAGGGACAAGAGGGGCAGAAAAAGAAGAGGCCAGACCTGGGTTGGGCCAGGTCTTCCAGGCCTCCAGGGCAGGGGAGAGAATGAGGATGTGGGGGAGGGGATGACATATCAGATTTGGCTTTTTAAGACCCTCCTGGCAGCCACTGAGGAGCTCTGGTGCTGCAATGGTTAAGCACTTGGCTGCTAACCTAAAGGTCAGTGGTTTGAATCTACCAGCTGCTCTGCGGGAGAAGGATGTGGCAGTCTGCTTCTGTAAAGATCACAGCCTTGGAAATGCTCTGGGGCAGTGCTACTCTGTCTATAGGGTCGCTATGAGTCGGAATCAAGTCAACGGCAATGGGTTTGGTTTGGCGTTCGGTGACCACCGATGAGAACAAAGTGGATCTGAATGGTGTCTGGGGGAGGGACAGGAGGAAGGGCCCAGGCGGGAGCAGGACTGCCTAGTGACTCTGGAGGTGGGAGCAGCTGAGTGTCACAAGCAGAGCTCAGGTCTTATGAGCACTTGCACGGAGCCGTCCACACGTTACCTCGTTCATCCACTCATTCGCCAAATGCGTGTTGAGCACAAATAAAAAAAAAAAAATTTTTTTTATTTTTTTGAGCACAAATACAGGGCAGAAATCCCTGCCCTTGTGGGAGGGACCAACAGTAAACATGATACATAAGGAAAATCTATGGTTTGTGAGAGTTTTAAGTGCTAAGGAGAAAAATATAAATTGGGGGAGGGGCGTGAAGTAGCAGGCACTAGGTTGAAATTTTGGATAGGGTAACCAGAAGGAGACTTTTGTGTAAAGATCTAAAAGAAACGGGGGAGCAGGTGTCTATGCAGATGCCAGGGAAAGAACATTCCAGAAAGCAAACACCCTGAAGCAGGTGAGGAATCCGAGGAAGTTTGGTGTGAAGTGAACTCTGGGAAGGGCGGGAGACCAACAGAGGAGGCCATGGGGTGGGGGGCATGCAGGGCCTGGAAGATCTTTGTAAGGATTTTGGCTTCTCTGAGTGACACGGGAGCCATTGTGGCTGTGCACAGAGGAGGACGTGGTCTGACTCTTCTTTAATAGGCTCCCTCTACTGTTGTGTGGGCGCTCCTTGGAAACTCTATGGGGCGGTTCTACTCTGTCCTATAGCGTCGCTATGAGTAGGAATCGGCTCGATGGCACTGGGTACTGGGTACTGTTGTGTGGAGAATAGACTGCGGGGCAAGGGCAGAGGCGAGAGAATAGAAGACAGCAAGGGAAGATCCAGGTGTGAGATGATGGAGCCTGGTTTGGGGGAAGCTGAGGGTGGTGGGGGGCAGTGGGATTTGAGATGCATTTGGAAGTTAGAGCTGACAGGATTTGCAGATGGATCAGAGGTGGGATGTGGGAGAGGGACAAAGACAGAGAGGCAGAGAAAGAGAGATACATAGAGAGACAGAGAGGCACAGACAGAGACAGAGTCGGAGAGAGAGAGAGACAGAATCAGAGAGAGAGAGAGAGAGTCAGAGAGAGAGAGAGAGACCTATAAAGAGGGAAACACTGATGAGCTCTAAGGACACTTTTGGAGCAATGTCTTAGAGAATGTGAGAGGGAAAGTGACCACTGAGTCCCTCACTCTTGGAGGTGAGTGATATCATCATCCCCACTGGACAGACATGGAAACTGCAGCCCAGAGAGGTTGGCTCTTCTGCCCAAGGACACACAGCTGGGCAATGATGGTGAATCCAGCAATTCTACTGCATATTCCTCAAGGCCTGGGCTATCATGCTGCGTGACAGATAAGTCTCAGAGAAGTTCAGTAGACTCGGTTCACACAGCAAGTTAGTGGCTGAGTTTGGAGGTGGGTTTGACAGGAAGGGCTTGGATGGCAGGGAGAGGCAGTGGCAGGTGTCAAGAACCATTGCCTAGGGGCTGGGGGTGCCACTCCCTGGACTGGGAACCGGGAGGAGGAGCGGTTTTCACGAAGATGTGGAGCTTAGTCCGGGATGTGCATGAGTTTTGCCATCTGTAAAACAGGGCTAATCACAGCCTCGTGGAGTTACTGTGAGACTCATGTGTTGTCATAGGTTAAGCCTGCAATAGGGTCCTGTGTCCAGTGAACACTACGTTGGGTGTCTGTTCTCATTATCCTGAGTCTGTCTAATGGGATGCGCAGTGGGACTTCCATGCAGCCGTGTGCCCAGCGGTTGGCTCTTGGGTGAGGACCAGGGGTGGACAGGAAGCTCAGAACACGGGCCCTTGGGGTTCTTCCTGGAAGGACCTCAGCCCTGAGTTTAGTTCCCAAGGTTGAAGGCCCAGCCAAGGGTGGGGCCTCTGGGAGTTGAGAAAGGCCCTGGGCAAGACCCCTCCCTTCTCTGGGCCTGAGGTCTTCGTCTGTAAGATGGGTGTCTGATTCTCACTTCATGAGTGACTGGCAGCCCAGGATGTATGGTATGAGTGAGCCCTGGACTGAAAATCAGGAAGGTCAGGCATTCTACTAGCCCTGCCCTTATTTGCTGTATAACCATGGACAAGTACCCTAACCTCTCTGGGCTTTTTCTGTAAAATCCAGAAAGGTAATGCCTGTGCAGATTGTTGACTCCATTATTATTTGGAGCTTCCTGATTTCATTGGACAGCAAGTCCTCAGCTATCCCTGGGAAGTTTCCTACTTCAAAGCCTGTTTCTCACCAGGGCAGGACAGGCTCTAGAGCAAGTAGTATGTGGGGCCTCCCAGGTCCAAGGGATCCCACCTTGGAGCACCCCTGCCCCAGACATACCCTGGCCTGGGGTAGTATCTCCGGTGACCCATGTTTCATTGGCCTGGGACACAGAAGCTATGGGTCCCTTTTTTTGAGTGTCCCCATTTTACAGATGAGCAAACTGAGGCTCAGAGGAACCATAACTCTCGTATCCTCAGACCCCTCCTCTCACCGCAACTCCAGGCCTCTCCTGAGGAGCTGGCTTTCAGGGTTCAGACACCCTCAAGGGTATATATCAGCCCCCACCCTTGGCCCCCACTTCAGCTCCAGTGTGTGGCACCTCCCACATGTCAGGCCCTGACTTGGGCACTGGGGATGCTGAGAAGTTTCAGATGGGATCCCAGATTCCTCTAGTGAAGGAGACAGATGTGAACAGAACCAAAGAGAAGTTGAGAGGAGTTGGGGACTATATAATAGGAGGGAGAGATTCATTGTGACCTAAGGAACTGAGGAGGCTACCTGGAGGAGGAGGCACCTAAGATGAACCTGGAACACCAGTAGTAACTGCTACCACCTTGTGAATGACAGCCACAGGCTTTGGGGCATTGCCTCAGCTCATCTTCCCAGGCTCTGATGAGGTTCACACTACCCTTAGTCCCATTTTACAGAGGAGGAGTCTGAGGGTCAGAGAGCTAAAATGACTTATCCAGGGTCACACGGCTTGTGAGATGAACCTGAGCCCATTCCAAGACCCTGCAAAGCCCATTCCAACTGTGCCAAGGCCAAGAAAGCAGGCAAAGACCCTCCACCCTGACAGCCTCAACCCCAGAGGCCCGGGTCTTCCTCCTGCAGAGTGTCCTCAGCACCCAGTTTCACTTCCCAAAACACAGGCCTATTTTGGATCCCGCTGACTTCCTTTCTCACCCGTGGCCGTTTGGCCTCTGAGGACTAGGCGACCATAGAATGGACCCAGTGCCCCTGGGCTTTTCCCAGTGCCCCGCTTATACCAGCACCCTGAGCAGGTGCAACTGCTGGGTGGCCACTGCCTTCTGCTGCCAAGCCTAGCCCACCGTGGCTGCCTGGGGAGGGAACTGGCTGCAGTGGGGATGGCAGAAGCTGCTGCCCTGCCTGCCCCCTCCCACCTCCCCCACCAGGCGCCTGCTCAGAGGTCCTGCTCCAGCCCACACTCAGGCTCAGCCGGACAGAGTGGGAGGGCTCACTGTACCCTGGCCCCGTGACCTTCAGCAAAGTCTCCATTTCCTTCTCTGTGACAGGAGACCAAGGCGGCCTCTCACCTATAGTTGTTATGAGAGTCACACAGAGTTTCCATCAAATTTAGAAGCACAGAGTTATGTCTACTGTGTAGCGTATGCTGCCCTCAGGAAGCTGAAACGCTGTGGGAGGTGGGGAGGAGAAGGGAGCTGAGAATAAGCAACATAAATAAGTCGGTTAAACAGACTACTAGAAAGTGTTTCAAGTTCTGGAGAAAACGAAGCTTAGAAAGGATGTGTGTGTGATGGGAGGAAGGGTTTGCCATTTGTAAATAGGGCACTCAGAGGGGGTGATCACTGCTGATATGAAGAAGGTGATGGAGCCGCCCTGCAGACATCTGGGGAAGGGCATTCCTGGCAGAGGGAACAGCACACGCAAAGGCCCGGAGGTAGGGACAGCAAGGCGAGTGTACCGCAGCAGAGGAGCAAAGGCACAAGGCTGGGGACAAAGGGCCAGACAGGGACAGGGAGGCCAGAGCCCCAGGGCCATGAGGGCTGTGGTCAGGACTTTACTCCGAGGGTGGTGGGAGCCATGGGAGGCTTTGGGAGGGGAGGACCGTGGCCTGGGTTGTGTTGTAGCAGGATCCCTCTGGCTGCCTTGTGGAGCATAGGCAGTCAGGGCCAGGGTGGTGGCAGGGAAAGCAGGGAGTGGGCTGGTGCAATAGTCCTGGTGGTGGCTTGGAACTGGGGGTAGCAACAGGACTGGTGAGAAGTGGTCAGATTCTTGTTATATCCTGAAGGTGGAGCCACGGGGAGTTGCTGGTGGAGCAGGTGGTGGTGGGACGGGGGAGAGAAAGGGTGGTAAGGATGACTCCAGGGTCGGGGCCTGGGCAATGGGAGGATGGCTTGCATTTACTGAGATGGGGAAGGCAGCCGAGGAGCAGGTTTGGGGTGGAAATCAGGACCTAGGGTGTGGACATGTCCTGTTGAGATATCTACCCATCAGCCCTCTGAGTGGTGAGGTCCAGTCAGCAGCTGGGTCAGTGGGTCTGGAGGCCAGGGGGGAGGGCCAGGCTGGGGCCCAAGGTGTCGGCCCCTTCGTGGCTCCCCCTGATTCCACCCCCACCTCCTGCAGGCCCATCAGCCCCTGGCAGCCAGAGGGGTCTCTTAAGAGCCTAAGCCAGATTATGTCTAGACCTCTCCAACCCAGTGGTTCCCCATTGCTGTGGCCCAGAGTCCAAACCCCTTGCCTGGGTCCCTGAAGCCCTGCCTGGCCTGCCCTAGACCCCTCTCCAGCCTCGTCTCACTCTTCAGTCTCAAGGCCTTTGAACTTGCTGAGGTCCTCTCTTCTTCCAGGCCCTACCTGGCTGGCTTCTCCTTACCAGTCAGAGGCTACCTCCCCAGAGTGGCCCTCCTAGACTGACCCATCTTATCCCAGCTCCCCGTCTCAGCTTCCTGGCAGCATTTGTCACAGCCTGCTGTGGTCGTCTTCATAGAGATGTTACATGTTTACCTTCTGTCTTTCCCCCTAAGGGTGGGCTCGGTAAGGGGCAAGGACCACGTCTGTCTAATCACCCCTGGGTGCCCAGCGCCAAGAATGGTGCCATCAGCTATCAGCTCACTGAATATTTCAGGGTATGGCACGTGGGTAGACCCTCAGGAACTGAACATCAGCCCCCACTGCAGGCCAGCTGTGTCCTTGCCCTTGGGGAGGTCATGGTGCATGTGGAACCCAAATGTGCCACAGTTTTGGGATGTGGGCACCGGACCAGGACTGTGGAGGCCTGGGCTGCAGGCTGCCCCTCACCCCTTTGCTGGTCCCAGACACGGCTCATCCTTTTCCTGGGCCTCATTTCCTCCATCTGTAAAAGGGGGAACTTGGGTTCCTAGACCCCGAAAGAGGGTCCTTGAGACTCCATGCTTTGGGACTTTGGGAAAGCGGAGTTGCTGCCCTTCTCTGCTCTGTCTATGCCTCATGTTCTCCACTCCCTTCCGTCTTACCTGCCTTCTGAGGTCTGTACAGGTGCTGACCGTGGGTGGGGGAGACGCAGTCCCTGGGGTCACGTCTCTGGAAGAGAGTAAAGATTTGAACAGGCCTGGGTGGTTCTGCTCTGAGCCTCAGTTTCCTCACCCATAGGATGGAGCTCATAAATGTTGAGGGACTGGTAACCACAGAGGAGGGTGCCTGGGACACCCACTTGTTCAAGGAGCATTCACTGAGCATTTGCCAGGTGAGGGTAACTGAGAGACCCAGCCCTGCCTCACAAAGCTTGCCTGAGCAGGCAGTAGGCAGAGGGTGTGACTACCAAACTAGGCACGCTTCAGGGCCCAAGATCCCAGAGGAGACAGACCCCGGCTGCATCTTCCCCCAGCACCCACTGTCTGGTTCTCCTCCCTCTCAGGAGGTCCTTCCAGATACCACTCCTTGGGCTGACACATCTCTTTTTGCCCCTTGGTCCCTTGGTCCTTTAGAGCCAAGTGATCTCCAGAGCAGGCTCTGGGTGTGAGCCCCCTTCTGCTGCTTGCAAGTTATGGGACTTGGGTAAGTCATTTGCTAGGCCTTGGGTTTTCACATCTGTAAGACGGCACAATAATAATGCTTGGTTATAGGATGGTTATGAGGATTCAGGAGGTTGTAAAGTACCAGAGGCTTCAAAAAACGGCCTCTATGATTATTGAGGGGCAGTGGTGGTTCAGTGTTAGAATTCTCCCCTTCCGTGTGGGAGAGCTGGGCGCAATTTCCAGCCAGTGAACCTCTGTGCAGCCACCGCCTATCAGTGGAGGCTTGTGTGTTGCTGTGATGCTCAGCAGGTTTCAGTGGCACTTCCAGACTTAGGCAGACTAGGGAGAAAGGCCTGATGATCTACTGCTGAAAATCAGCTAACGAAAACCCTATGGATCACAACGGTTCCATTCTAAACCAATCATGGGGATGGTGCAGGACCAGGCAGTGTTTCGTCCCATTGTGCTTGGGGCTGCCATGAGTTGGGGCCGACTCAAGAGCACTAATAACAACAATGATTATTGAAGCCCTTCTCATACATTTTCTCTCTGGGCCCAACAGTGGGAAGCAGGGAGCTGATTCTCCTTAGCCCCAGCCCCTTGGTGCCGAGAGAGGAATCTATGCCTTCCTCCTGCTTCTGGCCAGCTCAGCTTTATAGCTCACATTTATCCGGAGGTTGTCCCAGCTCACTCCCTGCTCTAAGTGCTTTGTTCTATTTACTCATCACCCAGATTTTCTCCATTTTACAGATGAGGAAACTGAGGCACAGGGAGGTAAAGTAACACAGCCAAGATCACACAGCTGGTGAATAGCAGAGCTGGGCTTCGAACCCAGCCAGCCTGGCACTATCCCGCCAGCTACCCAAATCCCTGGAGTGCGCCCCACCCCATTATCCACTCCCAGAGGTTGCCCTTGGTGTTATCTGTCATACAACGTCACAGGAATATCCCATGGTCAAACCCAGCGGTCTTCTCCCTCAGCCAGCAGGAGGAAGGTCTAAGAATTCAAGAACCACAGACTCTCATCCCCACCTTGCTGGTGACTGACCTTTGGCCAATTCCTTCCCCCTCTGCACCTCAGATTCCTCCTCTGTCAAATGGAGAGGAGGAAACCCTTCCAGCTTTGTCAACCCTGGCATCCTACCCCAGCCCTATCACGTATTTGTTGTGTGAACTTCCTCTGGCCAGCACGCCTTTTGGGGCTGATTTCATTGTCTGGAAAAATGGAGTGGATGCTACCCTCTTTTCTGGAGCTGTCAGGATGGCTGGGAGGGTCTTGCAAGAACACGGGTATGGATGTGGGTGGCAAACAGCACACACCCACCAGGGGCTCACGATGTGCCCACCAGCCTGCCCTCTGAAAGTAAGGCCTGTCACCAGCTCAGCTTCCAGGAAGGGTGGGAGTACCTTGGGTCCTCAGCAGCTTCTCCTCATCTCTCCAAGTGTGACTCCTCTCCACATGGGTGCCTGGTTGTTTCCATAGTTGTCGTTGAGCCGGGTCTTGCACCATCCTATGATCGTGCGTATGCTGGAGCCCACTGTGGCAGCCACTGTGCATTTTGAGTGCCTTCCAACCTAGGGGACTCATCTTTCAGTGCTATATGGGGCAATATTCTGTTGTGATCCATAGGGTTTTCACTGGCTAATTTTTGGATGTAAATTGCCAGGCCTTTCTTTCTAGTCTGTCTTAGTCTGGAAGCTCCCCCCTGAAGCCTGACAACCATGATGACCTTGCTGGTGTTTGAAATACCAGTGCCATAGCTTCCAGCATCACAGCAACATGTAAGCTACCACAGTGTGACAAACTAACAAATGGGTGGTACGGAGGCACCCCTGGGAGAATGCCTGGAGAGAGGAGTTTTGTGAGCCAGAGTGGCCCTTTTCTGCCCCTGAAGAATGGAAAAGTCAACCATCCATTCTTTCAACAGCTATTTGTTGAGCACCTACTCTGTGCCAGGCCCTGCACTGGGCACTGGGGACACAGCTGGGACCAAGACCTATTCGGCCAGTCCCTGCCCTCAAAGAATTCAGTCTGGTGGGTGGCAGACATCAATCAAGAGACCACATACACATAAAAGGCACAGGTGGTTAAGTATACAAAGGAAGGATGGGGCCACCATAGGAGTGGATTGCCAAGGGCCTGATCATGGCAGTGGAGGGGAGTGTTCAGGAGCTGATGCCTGGGCTGAGAGCGATAAGGATGAGCTGGAGGTAAGTAGGTAAACTTGTGCAAAGGCCTTGGGTGGGAAGGAGCTGTCAAATTCAAGGAACTGAAGTGGTCAGTGCCTCTGGAGCCTCCAGTGATCGCTGAGAAGGTGAGCATGGGTCAGGCCTCACAGGGCAGTCACAGGTTTTACAGTTATCAGGGGAGGAGGGACCGTTGGAAGCCATCCTAACTCCTCAGGGCACAGATGAGGAAACCAAGACTCAGTCGAGCAAGGAACTAGGCCAAGGTCAGAGTGGGTTGGGGCCAGACCCACTGTTAGAACCAGGGCTTCCTGACTCTCACTTGGGGCTCCTTCTGCATCTGGCCAGTGGCCTGAGAGAAGGGAGAAAACCAAACATTAATTTAGCATCTACTGTGCTCCTTGGAAGCTCTATGGAGCAGTTCTACTCTTAGGGTTGCTATGAGTCAGAATTGACTCAACGGCAATGGGTCTGGTTTTTTTTTTTTTTTGGTGTGACCCAGAGTCCCGAGCACACATACATGTGCTTCACCTGGAGTCTCTCGGTCTGAGACCAGGGCATTGGCCCCAGGAATTCCTCTCAGAGAGAGAGAACAAGGAACCTGGGGAGGTCAGTAGGCCCAGCCCCATGCCACCGGATACCAAGGCCTCACCTTACTGTCTCATTCGAAATCCTCTGTGGCATAGGAATTAAAACCCCCATTTTGTGGATGAGCAAACCGAAGGAGGGAGAGATTGAGGTATTGATCTAAAGTCCTACAGTAATTACCAGCTGAAGCTTTCTTAGCTCCTAGTTTACTGCTCTTTCTAGGCCATGCATAGCCCCCATTTCAGCCATCTGGCAGCATAGAAGTCCTTCTTCCTGTCCGACTAAAACCTCTCGTGCTTTAATATGCCCACTTCCTCCTGTTTGGGTGCCTGAAGAATTGGAAAAGCACTGTGAGCCCCTCATGGCTCCTTGATTATCCATCCTGGAGGGGACTGAGCTGGAGGCAGGAGACTCGGGGACCCCCTTCTCCCAGTCTGAACCCAGGGTGCAGGTTTGCTGGGGTGAGGGTAGGAGGTGGTCAGACCATTTGCCCATGGGGTCTTTCCTCTAAGAGGAGGTTCTGGGAAACCTCTGGAAAGCACTCTGAGGAAGAAGTCCTTCCGGAACACCCCAAGGACAGATACTCTCTTGCTAGGATGGAGTTGCCCAGGGCCTGAGCTTGCGCCCGGCAGCTGGCCAAACCCAAGGCCTTAGATCCACCCCCGTGGCCAGAGGCGGCCTTGCATTCCCTTCACACACACACCCATTTGACTTACTTGTCAGAAACCACTTAAAAAAATCCAATTTATAGAGCCAGGATGAAAATGGGGGGAAAATCACTCCAAACAAAAAAAGCCTCTTTTCAAGTTAGGAGGGAGGAAGTCCTGACAACCGGCCTCGAGCTAAGATCTAAATTCAAACCCTGTGGAAGGAAGCCCGGCCTGGACCTAGCATTGAGTTGGTTTTGTTCTCCAGAGATACCCACAGCTCCCCAGCACTGTCAGGAGGCCAGGTGGGGCTTAGCCTGCCCAGCGCTTCTCCGGAATGCTGAGGTTAGAGAGGAGGTGGCAGTTTATCAAGGACCTCCTGTGTCCTGGGCACTGTGCTAGCTGCTTCTACGCAGACTACTTCACTTGAACCTTCACAAGAACCTCATGAGGTAGGTGCTGTTATTATCAACACCTTAGGGATGAGGAAACTGAAACTCAGAGAGGTTAAGTCACTGGGCTGCAGTCATGCAGCTGATGAGGGGGGCAGGAGACCCCAATGCAGGCAGTCTGGTTCCAGAGCCCTCATTCTTAACATTTTGCTACAGAGATGACTTGTGCCTACAGGGGCCCTGAGGTGTGGGGTAGGGTGGGGAGGGCCCTGGCTGAGGGTGTAGGAGGCTGGACCCCAGGCTTAGTTCAGCTGTCAACTGCCTGGATGAGTCCTTGCCCTCTCTGGGCCTCAGTTTCCCCATCTGTGAAGTGGCATGGTTGGTTAAAACGATCTCAGGCCGGTTCCTAGGCCAGCTCTGGTATTTTCTCCCTTTCAGGGAGCTTCACAGTGCCCATTAGCACATTAAAGTCTCTGAGAAGTCCTGAAGCCATGAAAATCCAGTGGTTAATTTCAATGGCTCAGGAGTTCTAAAGGCAGCTCAGAATGAGCACCCCTTACTCAACTACTTATAAACAGGCCCTTTGGGAGATAAGAAATGAACAAGAATGACCCTACCTTGGAGGAACTCCTTCTCTGGGGAAAAGGTAGCCAAGTCGAAGATAATAGCCACACCTGTAGTCATTGCTCTGAAGGAGGCTGGCTGGGGCTCGGGGTACCAGGTGGAGGAAACATCTTACTCTGCCTGGGGGGTCAAAGGGAGGGTGGGGTAACAGTTAAATGGGATCTTGAAGAATGAGTAGGAGTTTTCCAGGAAGAGAATGGGGGTAGGGAGAAGGGTAGTCCCAGCACAGGGAACAGCATATACAAACTCACAGTCATGTAAAGGGGTTGTTGTTCAGAGGAATGTAGAGAAGTTCAGCACGGCTCATGCAGAAAGGGCTTGGCTGGAACAGGACAGTGAAAGGCCTTGAATGCCATGCCAAGGAGTTTGGACTTTATTCTGGGGCACTGGGGAGTAACGGAGGCCATAATTGAGAGAAGAAACCCTTTAGGTTGAGGTGCAGGGGAAATCCCAGAGGCCAGGAGTCCAGTGAGGAGGCTGACACAGTGGTCTAGGGCAGACCTGAGGAGGTCTGAACTGCATGGAAGAGATGGCACATCTGACAAAGATCGTTTGGTTGTAAGAAATTCAGAACAGGAAGGCCTAAGTGAAAATAAAACGGACCTTCAGGCATGGCTTGATCCAGGGGCTCGAACAGTGTTGTCAAAATCTGACTATAATCACAGTGATCAAGGGGACAGGATGTTTTCAATGGCCAGGTATCAGGCCAGTTCTGTTCCAGCTACATGCTCTGAATATGGGGAAGAAGCAGTTTCTCCTTCAGGTGCTGCTGTTCCCAGGTGGGGAAAGTTGCTGGGCAGGTGAGACCAGCAGTTGGCTGCTGCGTGTGTGTGCAGGGGATTGTGGTGGCGGGCAGGCCCTTGTCTAGACCAGGCCCTGGCAATTCTGAGGGCTGGTGTGGTCGCAGCAGGCTTCATGGAGGAAACGGGCCAGGAGCTGAGCCACAGATAGGACCTGAGTAGATGCAGTGGACACACCAGGAAGAGGGAGCTGTAGTGCAAAGGTGGAGAGGCAAGAAGGAGCAGGGTGTGTTTCGTGCCAGTGAGCACGTCAGGCCTAGAGGGCTGATGAAGAGGAATGGAGGAAAGTGAGGCTGGAACTAGGTGTCAGAGGACCTTGAATGCCAGGCCCTCTCTTGCCTAACTGGTTGGCCTCTTAGAACACACAGGTCATGGGGAAACTGGGCTTCATTGCTCAACAACCTTCCAGCGCTCCCCATGGCCCTCCCAGTGAGACCCAAAGTCCCTGGCCAGGCATTTGAGGCTGCAGCATATCCACTGCCCCTTTACAGTGGGGTGCCCTCCTCTGTTCACCCAAGTGGGCAGGTCCACCATACTCCAAACCCACCATTCCTTTCTCTCCTCCAAACATTTGCTCTAGCTATTTCTCTTCTGCCCACCCTCTGAAGGCCTCTGAAGGGTCTCAGCCTCCACGTAGCCTTCCATGGAAGGGCCTCATCTCACATTTGAGCCCCACAGCCCTGATGGTGGCCAACATGGCAACGACATAAACCTGGGCTTTGGAGCCAGGGAAATGGGTTTGAATTCTGTCTCTGCTACTCATTAGTTGTGGGATCTTGAGCAAGTCATTTAACCTCTCCTTGATGACATTTCTGATCTAAAAGTCCGAGGCCTTGTCTGAGGCTGAAATTTGGTCATGCACACCAAGCTCCTGGCACATAGTGGCCCTCATGCAGCGCTTTTTATTTCTGTTGTTATTCAAATTATGTTCACCTCTCCCTCTATAGCTGATGCCAGACAAGGGCCACACCCGGTTTTTCCCAGTCCCCCAGTGCCTGGCACCTAGTAGGGACTTTGTAGGGGCTGACCTATCAGTTTTCGTGGGCCATGCAGACCGCCTCTCTCCACCTTCGCCCCACCTGGGACAGTCTGGGGCTACTAGGCCCCCACAGTCCCATACCTGCTCCCTGAGGCTGACCCGGCAAGCTGCTGGGTGCCAGCATCCAGCATCAATAAATTACTGGCAAGTTCAGGTGACGGGACAGATCCAGTGTCAGCTCCGTCTGTGTCCTGCAGGAAGGCTCAGGCCCAGGGGCTCCCCCTCCAGGCACCTCCCCTACGAAAGGCTCTGTCAGAATGGCAACAGTTGCTCACAGGGCACCTACTATGTGCCAGGCCCCACTGGGGCACTTTGTACCATATTTGATTGATACCTCACAGTGATTGTGCCAAGCAGTACCAGCTCCATTTCACAGATGAGAAAACTGAGGCTCACGGAAAGGAAATGACTTCTAACAGGCAAAATTAATGTTAAAAAAAAGAGAGACCCTCCCTCCAATCAGCATGAATCTTCCTGGGTCTCATTGCAGTTTATAGTTATAACATGCACACACACACACACACATACATGCATACACACACACACACACTTAGGGTTTTTTCATTCATTAATTCTGAGCACCTGTTATGTGCCAGGCACTGTTCTGGGTGTTGGGGATACAACAGGGCAGTGAACAAGACAGTCCCTGCCCTCCATCCAGTGGGTGAAATGAACAGTAAACAAGGAAACAAATAAATCTATGTGACAATGGAGGGTGATGCAAAGATGAATGAAGGTGGGCAAGGGGAGACAGAGTCACCGGGGGGGGGGCTGTTTGTAAAAGCAATCAGGGAAGGCTCCTCTGAGGAGGTGACTTTTGAACAATGCCCTCAACAATTTACTTTATCTCTTTATGCTTTAGTTTCTGGAAAAGAGGATGCTGGACTTAAGGGGTGGATCCTAGTTCTTAAACTCTGCAAGGTGAGTGAGATCTTTTCCCACTTGGTTGTGGTTCCATGGGCACTGGCCACTGTAGGCATGGAGACATGTTTCTCCTTCCCCTTCTCTTTATCCCGAGAGCCTGCATCTTCTTGTCCAAGGAACCCTTAGGACAGGGCTCCTCAGAGAAGCTCATCTGAGCCCCCTGTGTGTTCTCATGGCGACTTTTTGCTTTCTAATTCTCAACCCATTTGTTGAGATCTTTTAAAACTCAGCTGGTCCCTGATCTTCCTGGGGGTTAGGGCCGGGTCTGTCTTGTTGACTGCTGTATTCCCAATACCAGGCATGGCAGCTGGCACACAGTAGGTGCTCAAACAAATGTCTGAATGAATGGCAGATGGACATATGATAATAACCAACCAAAAACCAACCCATTGCTGTTGAGTCAATTCTGACTCCTAGCGACCCTATAGGACAGAGTAGAACTGCCCCATAGGGTTCCCAAGGAGCTCCTCGTGGATTCGAACTGCCTACCTTTTGGTTAGCGCCCTGGCGGTGCAGTGGTGAAAAGCTACGGCTGCTAACCAAAAGGTGAGTAGTTCAAATCCACCAGGCACTCCTTGGAAAGCCTGTGGGGTTGGTTCTACTCGGTTCTAGAGGGTTGCTATGAGTTGGAATTGACTTGATGGCAATAGGTTTACGGGATGCCTCAGCATCCTCCAGGACTGGGGCAGATTACCAATAAGCTAGGTAAGCACGGGCTTACTTGTGCTCACTTACTAATTCATGATATGATGAAACCATGTGAAATTGTTCACTACAGATTAGTAAATAAAAACACAAGTAAACCATGCTTACCTTGCTTACTGGGTAGTCCGTCCCTGTCAGGGACTGTAAATTTGAGGAGGCTTTGATTCTGTAGGAAGGTGAAGGTGCTGTGGGGTTAGGAGAGGCACATACCAGCCGTACCTAGAGGCAGAATATGATAATAGGAGCTAACATTTACTGAGTGCTTATTCTCACAGCAGCCCTGTGAGTTAAGTATAATTATTATCCCCATTTTACTGGCATAGGAAACTGAAGCTTAGGGAGGTTAAGAAACTCATGTAAGGTCATCACCCTTATAGGAACACCTGTTAGGAGGAGCCCCATAAATGCTGATGGATTGATTGATTGATGATGGGGGAGGCAAGTAGTGCAGTGGCAAATGGAGACACCATTGAGACTTGTGTTTTGAGACCCAGCCTATTCGTTCGTTCATTCATTCATTCATTTGTTGCTTGTTTCTTCATTTATTTAACTATCTCAGCCCCTGTGCTGGGCATGGTGGCTACAGGTAACCAGGCAGCAATAATAATATTTGGTCAGAGACATGATGGGGCAGGCCCAGGGGTCTGGGAATAACCAGAAGAAGCCCTGAACCAACTGGAGAGGTCAGGAAGACTTCCTGGGTGAGGTGGGCATGGCCTTGGCTGCAGGTGGGCATGACTGGACAGACTGCAGAGGGCGTGCTTTGGAATGGGGGATGGCAAGTGGCTGTGTAAGCCCTTGATGGAAGGGGCATCCCCACCTGGCAGTGGAAACCACTCCTCCCCCAGCCTCCTGGGCCTCCCTGTTCCTCCCAGCCTCCCAGACCTTCAGTGGACAAGTCTCTGTGGAGTCCTGAGTCACTCTGCCCCACCCGCCGGCCCGGAACTTCCGGAGGGCAGGAATGGGGCCACTCACCTCTGAGTTACAGGCGTTTTCACTTGTCCAGGCCCAGTGTTAGAACTCTGCCAAAGGCTGGTGATCTGGGCTGAACCAGGCAAAGGCCAAGTATCTGACTCTGCCCTGTGGCCCTGAGCCTCTTCCCTTCTGTGGGACTCAGTTTCCCCATCTGTAAATGGCAGAGCCTGGACTGTGTGCTCTCTGAGGACCCTCCAGAGAGCTCTGTGCTCCAGTGGATTACATCAGCGTTGGAACTGGATGTGTGCCCTTGAGGCTTGGTCTCCCTGTCAATCCCAAACTTGGACATCTGGATTAAGGGTAAAAAAAAAAAAAAAAATCTAGGGAATCTGATGCCCTCTGATTAATAGGGCAGCTTACTTTGTCCTTTGGCAGGTGTTTGAAATGGGAAGAAAGGAGAAGCAATTGCCCCCTGGGACCATGATTGCTCACCTCCGCCCCCCCTCCAGCTAGGCATTGTGGGAAACTTACTCCCTACCCAGTATGCTCTGGGGCAGAATCTCTCCTAGGGGATGCCACTGACATGAAGAAGCCAGAAGTCCAGGGAGTTGTTACCTGGGAATAGGCTGCAGGAGCCATTCTCACTCCTAGGCTCAGCCACCTCCACCCCTTTCCCAGTGCCCCTTGGGGCAAGAGGCTGAACCGTGCGGAGTGTAGAGGGAGCTGACATATGGGAGGAGAAACCCAGGCCTCTGACCTCAAAGACCTTTGACCGTAGACTCCTGGACCACTGTAGCTGCCCTTGGTGCCTCACGTCCTTCCCCTCTGTTCCTCACTTCTGATAATAAAGCAGCCAACTGTTTAAAACTCACTGATGGCTTCCCATTGCATCTAGAATGTTACCCCAAGTTTTTCCATGGTCTTCAAGCCTCTTGCCTGCCAACTACCCCTCACTCTCTCCACTCTAGTCTCACTGGCCTCCTCTTAGCTTCGGGAAAATGCCCATCTCTTTCCCACCTCAGGACCTTTGTCCTTGCTGTTCCCTCTATCTGGAATGCTCTTCCCCCAGGTCTTAGCACAGCTGGCTCCTCTAGATCTGTTATTCAAGTCTCTGCTCAAATGCCATCTCAGAGGGGTCTTTCCTGACTCCCTAAGAAAAGCAGATCCTCCTGTCCATTATTTGCTATCTAGCTCCTGTTTCCATCCTGGCTCTTTCCCAAGCTATAATCATTGAGAGTTGGTTTGTTTAATGGCTGTCTTCCTCGCCCATCTGTGAGCTTCAGGAGAGCAGGGACCTTAGGAATCCCAAGGCCATATCCCCAGAACCCAGGGCATAGTGACTGCTCAAGAAATGCTTGTTAAATGAATGAAAGACAGCATTAACAGTGCTCAGCTTCCTCCTTGAATACTTTGCAGCCCCTTTGCAAGAGAAAATGGCATTTATTGGCACCTGCTATATGCCAGGCACTCTCACATATATTACCCTGGCAAACCTTTAAATCCGTGACATCCAGCCCATTACAGTATACAGATCAGGACACTGGGGTTCAACGACCTGCCTGAGGTCACTCAGCAAAGGGTGGATTGATGGGTTCATTTAGATGGGGAGCAGCCAGCTGGGACCTGTGGGCATGAAGAATGCCATGGCAAATAGTAGTCAGGATTCCATCCCAGGGCTGTCTGATGCTACCTGCAACCTGTGTTCTTTTCTCTACGCTACACCTTCTGCCATGCCGGAACTCAGCCCAAGATTGGTTTTTGGCTCTGAAAGGCAGGCTGAGATCTGATTGGATGGAGAGGTGGTCTGGCTTAGTGGCTATAGAGGCGGGTCCTAGAACTGGGCAGAGACCCAGGCTCAAGTGGGAGGCCCCAGCACCTTGGCAGCAGGGCACTCTTGCTGAAAGTGATCATTAGCATTGCTGGGCTCGGGCATCTCTGCTCTCAGGTGAGCTCGAGGTTCAAGGGGCACGTTGGAAAAGTCAGGGCATAGGCTTCCGATCCGTGCTTCTGGCCCCGTGCCCCCAGAACTTGGTGGCCTTTGGGTAGTGCCTTCCCCTCTCTGGATCCCAGTGGTCACCTCTGAAAAATGGGCATATCGGCATGGAACCAATAAAAGCTCTTGGGGAGTTAAAGAAGAAAAATGACTGTGGAGTTGTTGATGTATATCAAGTAACATGGGAATGCTAAATTATCTAAAAATAAATCCCCTATGTGAAATGCAGAGGAGGTTAGGGTTTGGGATACCTCTTGGGTTCTTTCAGCATTTATCAGCACCTACTGTGTGGCAGGTGCTGTGCTAGGTAGGGCCTGGCATATCAGGATGACTCAGACATGGGCCTGGAGTATCTGGAGCTCCCTGTCTAGAGGGGGAGGTGAGCCGGCACACACCGTGTGGGGATCCCTCCCAGCAAGGTGACAGGGGGAGACTTCCTGTGTGATGTGGTAGCAGGAGCCAAGCAGATCTGAGCTGAAACCCTGCATGACCTTGAGCAGGTCATGTCACCTCTCCAAGTCTCAGGCCTTCGTCTATAAAATTGGGGCAGTCCTCTGCCTCTAAGGGTTGCTAGGACATGGCATACAGTAGGTCCCAGGATGGAGGACTTGGGATGGAGGTAGCCAGTAGTTCCCAGGCAGAAAATGGTTCTGCACTGGCCAAAATCTGGGCCTCAGGCCTGTGGTTGTGACTTGCCTGCAGGAGTGACTAGGGATATGGGGTGGACCCCAGGGAAGCGGAAAAAGCTTGGAGAGAATCTTGGTAATTCCTCATGACCATTAAGAACCCGTTGCTGTTGTTGCTGTCGCATCATAGCAACCCTACAGGATAGAGCAGAACTGCCCCATAGAGTTTCCAAGGAGCACCTGGTGGGTTTGAACTGGGGACTTTTTGGTTAGCAGCTGTAGCGCTTAACCACTCTGCCACCGTTAAGAAACCCAAAACCACCACCCAGTGCCATCAAGTGGATTCCGAAAGGAGGGCTAAAATCCTGGGGAATTGGCCTGAGCCTTTATTTATGTTGGCAATTTCATTAAGGGGGAGGGGGCTGGCTCAATCCAAGGTCAGTCCTGCGGGCCACGGAGCTAGGGGATGGTGGGGCCACCTGAGTTTCCAGGCTAAGGGGCACCCAAGAAGCCAGAGTGTCTCCGGGATGAATTTGCGGATGTGCTGAGGGTCACCTGAAGCTGTAGTGGGTCGACCTGAGCGAGGCCACAGGCCAAGGTGACCACTTCCTTGGGTCCTGGGGCTGCCCCCACCAGTGGAGCCGGCAAGGGAAGGCTGGCTAAATTTCGGGGAATTCGGGGTGAATCCAGAGAAGGGGAAGTTTAGGGTCCCAGAGGGCGGCGGTTTGGGGTTCCCCAGGGGAACACTTCTCTTCTGCCTCCCTGCAGGGGCCCTCTGGAACCCTGCGCGCACCGGAGAGGTCAGGCGAGTGGCCCTGGCGCGGGTCGGGCCCTGCGGGAGGGAGGGAGGCCTGCCCTGTACGGTCAGGGCCAGGCTAAGTCGGGTGGGGCAGCCAGGGAGGCTGCGGCGCCAGTGGCCCGGCCGGGGTCTGCACCCTGCTCCTGGCCGGACCGCCGCGTCCCGGCGTAGCGCGGCCTGCGAGGCTCGGGGCCGGGCCGGGCCGGAGGGAACTCGGTTCCTGGGCTGGGCATTGCGCGCCAGCAGCTCTTGCCCTCTCGGCGCTGCAGGCGCGACGGCCCCCGCGCCCCCAGGGGCCGGGACGGGGCGGAGGCTGGGCCCCGCGGGCGGGCGCGGGAGGGAGGGGAGGCGGTGGCAAAGGCTGCGCCGCTCTAACAGGTGGGATCCCGCGGCGTGGAGGAGGCGGGCGCGGGAGGAGGAGGAGGAGGAAGAGCAGCGGCAGCGGGAGCCGGAGCAGGAGCAGGACGAGCCGCGCGAGCTGACAGCCGCCGCCGCCCGCGCCCAGGCTCGGTCTCGCTCCCCGCGCCGGGGGCCGCTCCCCGCCTCCCGCCTCCCCCGGCCGCCCGCGGGGCGGCCCGCCCCCTCTGCACCTCCGGGCCCGGAGCTGCCTCCATCGCTCCTGCATCCCGGCCGGGGGGAGGAGGAGGCGGAGCAGGAGGCGAGCGGGAGCCGCCGCCGCCAACGCTGCCGCCGCCGCCGCCGCCCGAGCAGGACAGAGCGCGCCGCAGCCCCGCGCGTCCGGCCGCCGCCCGCGCCCAGCAAGCAGCCGCGCCGAAGCCACACCGCGGGACG
Organism: Loxodonta africana; assembly: GCF_030014295.1. NCBI lineage: Eukaryota > Metazoa > Chordata > Mammalia > Proboscidea > Elephantidae > Loxodonta > Loxodonta africana. The sequence continues at coordinate 31,845,525 of NC_087365.1, read as the reverse complement.
GCCCCGGCGGCGGCGCGCCCCGGCCCGGCCCAGCCCAGCCCAGCCCCGGCCCCCGGTGGCCCGGCGGCCGGCCCGCCCCCGAGGGCGCCGGGCGCGGCGGGAGGATGCCGAAGCCGACGCTGCTGCTGCGCGGGGGCTGGGAGCGCGAGCGCAGCCCCGGGGACTCAGAGCTGGGCCGCCAGTTCCGGGACTGGTGCCTGCGCACCTACGGCGACTCGGCCAAAACCAAGACGGTGACACGCAGCAAATACCAGCGGATCGCCGAGGTCCTGCAGGGCGGCGGCGGGACCGGCGCGGGCAGCGGCCCGGCGGCCGGCGAGAAAGGCAAGTTCCAGTTCTGGGTGCGCTCCAAGGGCTTCCGCCTGGGCAGCGGCCGGGAACCCAAGATGGGCCAAGTGGTGTATGTGCCGGTCAAGACGGGCTCGGTGAGTGCGCGCGCCGCGGCCGCCGGCCGGTCCCGCGGCGGGGCTTGGGGCGGGCGGGGGCGGGGAGGGTGTAGGGCGGGGTGGGGGTGTGGATGTGTGTCCGAACGTGTGTCCCTGAGGCTGTCCGGGTGTCTGGCCCGCTCGGGGCGCACGCGTCCCTGCCCACCAACGCTCCCTGGCCCGCCCCGGCAGCGCTCTGGGTTCGGGGCGTCCCTGCCCCCCTCCGTGCGGCTGCCCGGGCTGTGGCGGTGCCGGGCGGGCTGTCCCGGGCTCCTCACCCCAGCATGTTCCGTCCTCTCGTCCCCTCCCCCAGCCAGCAGGCGGCTGCTCCGAAGCCCGAGCCTCCCCCCCCCCCCGCCCGCCCCGGGGCTGCCTGTCCCGGGCGCCTCGCGCTCCCGCCCCCGGGCGGGCTGGGCGGTGTGTGTGGGGGGTGGTGCCGCGGAGGGGGGGCAGGGACAGCCATGGGACGCGGAGTCCGCTTGGCCTCACGGCTCCAGGGGAGGGGGCCCGCCCGGGCACTGCCGCCCCGACCCCACCCGGGGCTGGCCCGGGGAGGGGCGGCCCGAGCCGCAGCCTGGCGCAGGAGCAGCCTCCGCGGGTGGGTGGGGCGCCCTCTCCGCCCCCCGGGCCCCTTGCTCCCCCCCTCCTTGGGGCGGGGGCGGCCTGACCTATCCATCCCCTCCCCTCCCCCGTCCCCCGGGCCGCCCCGGTTCGGGCGGGGTGGCGTGGGGGAGGGGGCGGGGAACCGCAGCCGCCGAGAGGGAGGAGGCGGACGGCCGGGCGGGGGCGTCCCCTCCGGCCCGGGGCGCCCTGGAAGGGGCGTGCGGCGCGGGCCCCGCGGCTCCCCCGCCGGGACCTCATTGTTCTGTGGCGGGTGGGGGCTGGGGGGCGGCTGCTCCCGGGGCGCCGCTGAGCTTTGAACTTTCCGTCGCCGAGACCCTCCATTAGTGCGTTCCGCCCTCGGCCCGGCCGGGCCCGCCGGCCTCCCTCCCTGCCCCCTCGCTCCCTCCCCGGCCTCGCCCGGCCCGAGCGAGCGAGCGGGGCGGCCCCGCGCCGGCCTCCCTCCCTCCCTCGCTCCCCCGGCCCCCCCTCCGCTCCTCCCCCGTCCCGGCCGCTCGCCCGCCCCGCGCGCAACCCTGTCCCCGGCCGGAGCGGGCTCTTCACACACAATTGATTCGGTCGTTACGAAAAGTGCACTTGTCCCCTCCCCCTCCCCCTCCGGCGGCCGCCCGGGCCGGGCCCGCGGGGTGAGGGGGCCGCGAGGGAGGGAGGCGGGAGCTAGGGAGCCGATCCAGAGGCGCCTCCTCCCGCGCCCAGGGGACGGGGCTGCAGGCCGCCGGGAGTGGGGAGCCGTGAGCGCGGAGGGCGGGCGGCCCATCTGCGAGGAGCGCTGATAACCGCGCCGCTGCCGCTACGGCCGCCAGCAGCCCATCTGCGCCGTTGCTGCCTCGGGCCGGACCGGCGGCGAAGGGCCGGGCCGAGAGGCGCGCCGGGGCCGGATTCCCAGAGGGAGAGGCCGGGGCAGTGCCCTTCCCGCGGGAGTCACGGACCCCCCAGCCTAAATCAGCCCGGGGAGTCTGGGTCATTGTCCCCACCCCGACGGAGTAGGGAGTCTCTCCCCTAGCCCAAATCACTGCCCAGTTTTCCACTGGGGAGTCATTCATTGCCACTCCCCAGCTAGGATCGCCCTCACCACCCTGCCATTCGGTACTGTCCTCAGTTCTCCCCTGCCTGAGTGCAGGGTTTCGAGGTCAGCAACCCACCAAATGGTTGTCTGGGTCTGTGCGCCCACCCTGGGTCAGTGCCCCCAGCCATGCGGGCATCCCAGATCAGTGTCCTCCCTCTTCTGGTGATCTCTCCCAGAGAGCTGGAAGTCTTCGTCCAACCTCCTTCCTAGTCTGAGGCGGGAGCCCCCACTCTGCCCACTCCTGGAGTTGAGGGACAGTGACCACCTGCCTCACACCTGGCCATGGCTCACTGGCTGTCTGTGTGGGTCAACCTCTCCCCGAGGGAGTGGGCAGCATGGGACAGCACCCCCACCCCTTAGCCACACAGCTGACAAGGCGAGGCATCCCCTTCTCCCCAGGCAGCATCCAGGCTTGGGCACTGACCAGGTGCGGCCAGCCCAGCCCAGAGCTTCAGGCTCTTGTTGAGGCCCCGCTGACCCGCCCTGCTGGCCCCTAGCAGCAGGGGCCTCACAAGCCACCTCCCTGGCTCTCACAGACCAATAATAAACCCTGCCCAAGGGACTGGCTGCCTGGGAGGCAGAGAAAGGGGACCCAGGCCTCCCAGCCCAAGCTGCCAGGAGGATGACAAACACAACAGACATGCCCTCTTGCGACAGCCCGCCCCTCAAGCTACCCACCCTCCTCCCCGCCTGCCTGGCCTGCCGGTCCCCAGAGAACCCGTTAGTTACCTGCCACTCGCCCAGCCAACTGGAGCCAGCCGCGAAGATGCCCGGAGTCCTGCCACCCCCTTCTCCAAGCACCTTCCTGGGGCTCAGTTATTATTTTTATATTTTCATTTCACTGACCTAAGAAGAACAGATTCTGTTGGGAATTGCTGGGGCATCCATGGCCTCTTTCTGGAGGGGGGCTGAATGGGACCTTCTTTGAAAGGTGCAAAGGAAGTCCCCTACCTTCACTGGACTTCACTTGCGCACGCATGTGCTGGCATATGTGCGTGCGTGCACACACACACACGATTGAAGTCAGTCATTGTCCCAGGTGGCAGTTGGGAGAGATCCTGCAGTTTTATCCTGGGTGGGTTTGTGTGAAGGTCACTGGGGCAGAAACCTTTGTCCACAGCATTTGTTTGGCACATGATTGCCTTGTGATGGGCGCTGGGCGATCAGAGTGGGCTGGACCCTGTGCTTGCTCCAGGGGTGCCCAGCTGGTGGGTGACATGGGTATAGCTGAGTGCATGATAAAGAAATCCATAGGAGCTCCATGGGAGGGCCGGCAAGCAGCTAGACTTCAGGGAAGAGGGGACATGGGAGGTGGGTCACCCCAGCAGCTGAGCAAGCGCCCCGGCGTAGTGGCGGGACCCAGGGGTGGCCATGGTGTGTCCTCTGTCTTCCATGTTGCTCCCTGGCTGCCCCCACCCCGGCCCCCCTTCCTCCTCCAGCCACCTCCATATGCGGTGCTGTGGTCGGGGCCCTGCCCTTGTCCTGGCTGGCCTCGGGTCGATGATCTGACACCACTTGTCCTGTCCCATCTGGCCCTGAGCTTTTCTGGGTGTGTGTGACAAAGGCTTAATCTGTCCGGACGGGCCGGGGCAGAGAGGAGGGCGAGGGGAATTACACTCTGCCGGGGCCTCCTGCAGCTGGGGCCCGGCAGGGGGCGGGGCAGGGGTCGAGCAGAAGCCTGGGTGTTGGGGGAGGCAAGTTGGTCTTCAGTTTGCAGGTTGTCACAGGAAATAGAAGGTGGAGGCAGAGGGCTGAGGAGGGGAGGGCAGTGTCCTCCACGGGCAGGCACGGGGTGCTCATGGGGATAAGATCTTTTTATGACAAGAGCTGGGGCCTCTTGGCCTGGCCAAGTCTGGTTAGGATTTATTATTTCTTATGTTTGGCCTGCTCGGGACTCCACAGGCTGCTGAACAGGGGAAGCTAGCTCCTTAGAGACAGGACCCTCCGATTTTGTTCGAGTCAGCTACAAAATGAACCAACCCCTTTCCTTTTCCTCTGGCCTCGCAGAGCAGGGCTGTCCTTTGGGCCTGTGAAGGCCACAGGTTACAGCTGGGGTGAGGCCCCGGGCTGTCTGTCAACTCCCAGGGTCTGAGAGCCCCAAGGCTGCTTGGAGATAGACATTCTTAGCCCAACTGCACCATCTTCCAGATGGGAAAACTGAGGCCTCAAGAAAAAGAAACAAGTCTGTTTCTTTTGAGGTGGCGGGGGGACTAGGCTTGGGACTCAGTTCCCTGTGCTCCACCATGGCTTCTCCCTGGGCCCATCACAGATGCCAAGAATCCCACCATTAGAGTCCCTTCCCCAAGGGGAAATGTCGCGACTGCCAAACTCCACCCTTGACACCAGGCTTTTGCGAGCTGGACCCCAGGTGTTGCGCTGGCCAAATTGACTAATGGTGGTCTTTTCCCAGTTTGCAGACGGCATTCATTTAGTGGAGAGCATTTTCACAGCCTTAAGTCTTTGTCCCTGGAGCTTTTGCATAAACCTTTGGCACCTGCGGCCGCTGGTCTGGGCGAGAAATGGCCTCTAACTTAGCACAGTGTAATATATGCGATGACCTTTGGTTGAGTATCTCAGTATTTCCTGGTTTTCTTCAAATTATTACCACAGCGACCCTTTCTGAGTCATCTACTGAGTGGCCGTCACAGTGCCAAGAGGCTGATATGCATCGGCTTGTTGATTCTCACCCAGAGGTCAATGCTGTTGTTATTGCCATCCTTCAGATGAGCAAACTGAGGCTCAGGGAGGCTGGGAACCCCCCAAGGTCACACTGCTGACGGGCGCAGACCCTGAGCTCAGGTACTGCCCTGTATACATTTCCATTCCAACCTCGAAGCGTCCTGCAACCAGATCCAATCTGAAAAGCATAGATCCTTCATGACAAACTTTCAGCCTGTTACACCTTGGTTTAGAAGACTCTTTTTTCTGGTCAGGATGTCTCTAATCATAGGTGGATGCCTGGGGCAGGGTCTGTGACCTATGAGATATTTGGGGGGCTTTCCTGGCACTAGGGATGGGTATGGGTGGGAGGAGGAGCCTTAGCTGTCCTGGGCCTTGGGGACTTTGGGGAGGAGGCTGACAGTGACATCTGGCCTCGGCCCCGTTTGGATTTCTCATGAGTGGCAGAAGTGGGCCATTTTGTTAATTAAGCCTGCATGAGTGGGCTGAATGTGGTCCCAGGTACTCTGGGGGCTGCATTTTGGAGGGTCAGACTCTGCCTTCCTGGGTCTCCTCTTGGGCCCTGGAGTCGTTCTCTACTGGGGGGTGGGGACAGCATGTGGCCTTCTTCCTTGGGAAAGGCCTGGTGTGAACTGCCTCACCTTCACGGCCCCTACAGGCTGCTTTCCTGTCGCTGAATGTCTGGGAACCAGGAGGTCCATCTAGACCCCTGAAATACTGCTGGAAAGACTGGGGGCTGGGGAGGCTGCCACTGGGGCTGCCCAGGGACGAAGGTTGAGGGCCTGTCCCAGCTTCCAGCAGACCTGGGATTCTCCAGCCCAGCCCTTACCTTGGAGGGAGTGTCTGCGAGTGTGTGCTCGTACATGCGTGCTCATGAGGCCATGTGCACGTGTGTGTAGAGGTGTGGCAGTGTGAGTGTGAGCATGCACGTGCCTCTCTGTGTGCAGGAGGGGCGTGCTTCTGTGGACATGTGTGCCTGGGGCAGTGAGTGTGGACAGGTAGAGGGGAGACTGCATTTGTGAATGCACGTGGTGGTGAGCGTCTATGTCAACAGATGTGCAAGCACCTGGGGTGTGGGCATTGGCAGACCACAGTGTGAGCGTGTGTGTGTGCACACATGTGCAGGGTCCTGATTGAACAAATCTGTTTTGTCTAGCCGTGGGTATGACAGGGGTGTCCTCCATCACAAAGGAGGTGGCCCGAGCTGCTGCCCTGGCGCTTCTGTCCATTGGGTCTCAGCAGCCAGCTGAGCCAAGTGTGAGGGAGGGCGTGATCATAAGAGGTCACGACATGTCCCCATGCCCATGACAGTGGCCAAGCACCTTCTTGCTTCCAGTCTTCCTCCTCATCCCACTTCCTGTCCTATGTGGGCAGCAGGGCAAAGCTTGTGACCTTCGCCATGCTGCCACTTGCTGAGCCCAAAACTAAGGCGGGGGCGGGGCGTAGATCCATCTGGGACAGAGGGCTCTGAACTGAAGCAAGGGGGCTGAGACCTATGTGTGTATTATAGGGTCCCAACTCAACCACTCCCTTGCTGTGTAGCCTGCCTGACCTCTCTCTGAGTCTCAGTTTCCTCGTCTGGAAAATGTGCTCCTAATCCCTTCTCCTAGTTAAGTTTGGCAAACAGGGAAAGACTCTGTTGTCATTTGAGGGTGGTGGCTAAGTAACATGCCCAAAGTCACTCTGCTAACTAGTACCAAAGCCTGGCCAGGTCCCTGGGCCTCTAAGCAGGTAAGGGGGCAGAAGGAAGCTAGGTGAGGTCTGGCCAAGGCACGGCTTACTAGAACAAGCTTCTAGAGACTCCCGTTTTCTGCCCCCGGCCCACGCTGACATAGAGGTGAGGTGAAAGGATTGGGGTTTCGAGTCATAGGGCCATGAATTCAAATCCCAGTTTTGCATTTTTACCAATTTGGCCTTAGTTTTATCATATAAAATTGAACTGATAATAACATCTCCTTCAGGACTGGTATAAAGATTAATGCATTAACCAGAAGGAAGCAGGTCTTTGTAAACGTTAGCTGCTATGTATTCTTGCTGAGCCTCAGTTTCCTCATCTGGAAAATGGGGAGGGTGACGAAAGATGTTGTGGCACGGTGAAGATGAAGCACCCATTGAAGTTCCTGGCATGTAGTGGGTGGGCAGCAAATTTTAGTTCCCTAGAGATTGTGTCTGAGTCATTTCTGTGTCCTCAGTGCCATCGGGGGCCTGGGAAATGTTGCATTAAATAGAACAAAACACCAGAAAAGTCTTGACAAGGGGCATAGGTGCAGCATGACCCCCCAGAGTCAGGAACGTGAAGGCCCAGGGTCTCTCCCTGCCCTGGTGGGCTGCTGCCCTGCTCTGAACCTCAGTTTCCCTAGTTACTACACAAAGAAGGCTCCAGTGATCCCTCCTGTCTTGGAATCCCTCCCTGGTGCTGGGGGTACTAGTTCGCAGAGGTCAAGGAAGGGTGCTGGAGGGGCGAGGGTGGGGGTCTTGCCAAGGCCTGGTACGTGCCCACCAGGTAGAAAGACAAGCCTCCCAGAGGCCCCCATCCCAGGCCGGGGAGCCTGAGTTACTGGACTCTGCACTCCTACAGAGAGCACAGTGAGCTCTGCATAATGGCTGGCAACTTCCTCCCTCCTTCCCTCAGGCAGGGTCCTGAGCATGTCTCCCAATTTGTTAAGCCCCTGCCCTGTGCCAGACACTTTGTATTTCATTTAGTCTCCCCTGGCTTTCGTGAGGCAGATGAGACCCTAAGATCAGAGAGGCCAAGTGGACCTTCTGAGTCCCACAGGGAGCAAGCGCCCAGGCTATGCATGACCCTCTAAGCCCTGGGGTGTGGAGGCAAGGATCCAGGGAGGAACTTTGGAGGGAATGGCAGGAGGGGGGTCCTAGCTCCCCCCAGGTTCAGAGGCCCCCACCCCCTCCGCCAGAGGGCACTTCACAACAGCTTCCCAGGGCTGGAGGCTGCCCTCCCACCTGCCCAGAACAGCCTGGTGGGGAGGCAGATGGCACCTCTCCCCCTTACCCACCCCTCTCCTCCCACCTCCACTGCAGCTGAGACCCAGCAGGGCCTGGACAGGGTGTGGTGGGAGGAGATGGGAGAGAGGGGGGTTGGGAGGCTGGACCCATCCTGGAGCCCACAAGGTCGTCCACCCCCTCAGTATCCCTTGGGCATGGGCTTCTCAGCTGCAGATGAGGAAACTGGGCCAAGAGTGGAGGGAACTCCCTCAGGGTCCCACACAGCACCAGAGCTGGGTGAGCTGAAGTTTGCCTGGGTCCAAAGCCCATCACTCACTCATTTGCTCCTGTCCTGGTCGTCCCCATCAGGATAGCTCCTGACTTCTGGTGGCTCAGGCCACATACCTGGGAGTCATTTTGACCCTGCTTTTTTTTTTCTTTACCCTCCCAAACACACACATATCCAAGCCATCTGCAAATTCTGTTTGCTCTACCTCCAAAATACACCTCAGATGCCACCACTTCTCACCACCTCCGCTGCTCCACCCTGGTCCAAGCCTGGAGGTATGTCAGCCTCCCCTCCCACACTGGGCTCCCTGTGTCCATGCTTGCCCCCCCCCATCCCTTCTTCACACAAACAGCTGGAAGAAACTGCAAAAACCAAATCAGATTGCCTGCTCGGGGCCCTCCACATTCCCCGTCTCTCTCAGGGCAGGAGCCGGGGTCTTCCCCTTGGGCCACAGGCCTTGAATGACCTGCTACCTACTGACCTCACCTCCCTCCACCCTCGCCTCATTCATTCAGCCTCAGCCAGGCTGGGCTTCTTGCTATTCTGCCAACACCAAGCGCACTCCTGCCTCAGGACCCTTGTATTTGCTGTTGTCTGCCTGGTACGTCTGCCTGGCTGGCTCCCTCTCCTCCTTCAGGTCTTTGCTCAAATGTCTTCGCCTCAGAGAGCCCTTCCCCGCTCACACAGTCAGAACCACTGTAGGTCCCTTGGGCCCTTTTCCCATGTCGCCCTCTACTCCCGCTCTCCTTTTCTACTTAATTTTTCTCCATAGCTGTTAGCACCCCCTGACAATATATATATATTTTTTACTTGTTTATATGTTTAGCATCTGTCTTCCACAAGGCCACGTGCATCACTAGGACAGACTTCGTCTATTTTGTTCACTCCTGTATCCCCAGGGCCCAGAATAGCCCCTTCTTCTAAGGGGTTCCCCCCTGGCGGGTAGCAGATGCCTCAGAGCAAGAATTGGAGAGCTGTGGTCTCATCCAGTTCTGCCCTCAGAAGGCCTCAGGAACTTGAGGTCTGGCCCTCCTGCCTGAGGGTTTCTGGGAAGTCCTCAGGGAGGCAACATTTAAACTACACCTTGAGGCCCAAAAAGAATTCTTAAGCAAGAGCAGAACAAGGGGAAGCTCATTCCAGGGAGTAGGAATGGTGGGCAAAAGGCGAGGGGGGTGTGCCAGCGTTCAGTGGGGTTGATGCAAGCTGTGTCTGATGGCATCAGGGGCCAACTTTCCTGGAGAAGAGTGTTCTGCAGAACATTCCACATGGGCGGAGATGGGTAAACGGTCATATCTGCTTGAGGACCGCTGGGCCAGGAATGGAGCGCTTGAGGGAGGCTTTGGGGTCTTGAGGGGATGAGCTGGTGGAATTGGCTGGGGCCAGATTGAAGAGAAGGATCTGGAAAGCCAGTCCAAAGAGCTAGTGCATGAGCAGCAAGGAGGGGAGGGAGCTCCCGGGAGAGTTTTTAAGTAGAGGGAGAGGAGGTCAGATTTGGGTGTCAGAACGAGCCCTCAGAATCTGTGCTGAGAGGGGGGATTTGTTCTAGAGAGGGAAAAACAGGCTGGGAAATGGTGTGGCGAGGAGAGACAAGGCCTGGGGTGAAGAGGGGGCTGCTTCCCTCTAAAGACAAGAGGTGGAAAGGCGGGATCTGGTGACATGGGAGGTGGGAGGTGAGGAAGGCTCAAGGGTCAGGGTTGATCCCTGGAATCTTGAGTGGAAAGAGGAGGCATTTAGGAAACCAGGAAATGCAGGCAGATGCAGACTTGGGGTGGAAGGTTGGGAGGGCAAGGTCCGGTGGGCGAAATCGGAGAGCCATCCCCAAGGCTGACTCGTGTGACAGTGGGAGGCCTTGGCGGAGACCTGGTGACTCAGGCCTCCTTGGGGCCAGATAGGGAGTCATCATGTCCATGGGGCCCCCTTTCCAGCCTGGAACCCTCCCCGCCCTGGCTAGGACCCGACACAGGCTTCTGGAAGGCCTATGCTTGGGTGGATGACTCATCGTTTTCTCGGTATCCCGGGCTGAGGAAATGTTCGTGAAGACATGGGGCCCTTGGATGCTGGAGGGTTGAGAAAAATACACTCAGGCCTTCAGTCTTGTCTGAGAGTACCCTAAAGGTGCGTCTCCAAGGGTCCCTGGCTTCCACAATCTTGCTCAGTCCTCAACCACCCTTGGAAATAGAGGCCATTATGACCCCATTCTACAGGTTAGCAACCCAAGGCATTGTCTCTGCTGGGCATCCAGCTAAGTAACCACTTGGTGCCTCAGTTTCTTCATCTGAAAAATGAGCCTGATGATTATATTGCCTTTATAGGGTTGTTGGGGAAATTAAAGGCAAGAGTCCACGTGAAGTGCTTTGATGGTGCGATTATCACTGTCGGGAGGAGGATGTGAAGAGGGGTCTGCCCAGGCAGCAGGGACTCTTGACTGGGTCTGGGCACTGAGCAGAGCAACTACAGGGAGGGCCAGGGAGTAACAGGACAAATGACAGGCCTGTATTTGGACCCTGTCTCTGCCACCCACCAGCTATGTGGTTCTGGACAAATTGCTTACTGACTCTGACTCCCCCGACCTTGTCTGTATAAGCAGCGAATAACCCTCCAAGGCAGCTGGGCAGGTCACACAGTAGGGGCCACTGCCCCACCTCAGGGCTCCTTGGAGGGCCTTTCCCCACTACGAAAATCCCAAAGCCAGACAGCTGTTAGCCCTCCAAGGGTGGTTAGGAGGCTCTTCGTGGTGTGCCCCAAGAGTCTGGGCCAAGGGGAAAAAGGAGGGGAGGCAGCTCAGAGAGTTCAGGCTGGGAAACCCGTGGTGAATGGAGCCCCCTCTCCGAGATCTGGAGGCTGGGGCAGGAGCAGGTTGGGGGAGAGGAGGCTTTGCATATGTTGAATTTGAGGACCCATAGTCAACAGAGCATGGAGTCAGGGACTTTGGCCCAGGCTCTTCTGTTTACTGCTCTGCAACCTTGGGCAAGTTATTTCTCTCAGCCTCAGTTTCCTCATCTGTAAAATGGGGGTGATAATCGCTGTGGATGCAGTTATGTGTAAAGTGTCGATACCAGGACGTGGAAATAGCCAAGCCTTCCGTAAAAGGGAGCCACAATCAGGATTATGACTGTGATTGAATCAATAACCCTGGACTCTGACTAGGCATGTGAGACAGTGCTGCCGATTTGGGCTTTGGCGATGAGACCGCCCTGGTATGAATTACGTGCTGCTACTCTTTTTTTTTTTTTGACTCTTAAATGGGTATCCTTCAAACAAGTCACCGTTCCTCTCTGACCTTCAGTTCCCTCATCTGTAATATGGGTCCAGTAGTGTTCCCTACCTCATGGGGTTGCTGCGGGAAGGTGAAGACAGACTCCGTGTCACATGCTCAGCGCGGGAGGTGGGAGCTGTTCTCTGCCGCTCCCATGCCATGGCCAGTGGCAATGGTATCTCAGGTTGTGGATTCTGGGGCTGGGGTGAAGGACATTGGAGCGTGATGTTGCAGAAGGGGCAGTGGACATAGAGGCAAAGAAGCAGGTAGGAAGTGTGGGCAGGGACACTGGAGGGGAGGGTGTCCTGGAGGAGGAGGTGGCCTGCTGGGTCTGCCCAGAGGATTGACAGGCCCCCTGGATCTGAATGAGAGGAAGCTTTGGTGGAAGCCAGGGGACAGAGGTGGAAAGTAGAGGCCAGCAGTCCCATCTGTCCAGTCACAAACTGACTGTTGAGGGAAGGACGGAAAGAAGGACAGTGTCCAGGTTGCCCATTGTGGAGCTAAGAGCTGGTGTGCTCCCCGGGGTCCGAGAGCCCTGGGCTCGAGTTCTGGCTTCCCAACCAGCTGTGCAACCTTGAGCCTCTCTGAGCTTCCACTTCCACATCTGTAAAATGGCAAGTGTAATATCAGCTCCCTCTGGACTGTTGTGGGGAAAATTTGAGATACTCACATAAAGTGCTCAGTCAGTGCCCGCTACAGAGTTCAAAACAATGCTAGTCATGACATTGCTGGTATTTATCGAGTGCTTGTGAAGTACCGGGAAACCCTGGTGGTGTAGTGGTTAAGTGCTACGGCTTTTAACCAATAGGTCGGCAGTTCGAGTCCACCAGGTGCTCCTTGGAAACTCTGTGGGGCAGTTCTACTCAGTCCTATAGGGCCACTATGAGTCGGAATCGACTTGATGGCAGTGGGTTTGGTTTTTTTGGTTTTATGAAGTACCAGGTGCTGAGCTGCACACTTGATGTGTATGACCCTGTAGGAACCCTTATGATCCTCCTTTTGCCAGTGAGGATTCTGAGATCAGAGATGTTAAGGAGCATGCCTGCCTGAGGCCACACAGCTGGTGAGAGGCAGAGCAGGCATTGGAGCTGTCACAAAGCGTCTTGTCCTCCGCTCTCCATTCCTGTAGCGCCATCCTCTTGGCAGCAAGGCCCAGATGCTGGGTCCACTGTGGTTCTTACACGGGCTCGGAGGGTGCTTCTTCCCAGAATGGAGAGGCAGGTGTGTGTCTGTCAGGCAGTGTGTGCTGACGCTGGGACACACCGCTTAGCACAAGTAGGGAGTCACCAAGGGTTGCTGCGACTCGGGGTGGGGGGAGGGTGGCAAGGGAGTGGCGTGGAGCCCCACAGCCAGTCAGCCAGCCAGCGTGCTCCACATCCAATGGGGCAGGGCAGGGCTGTGCCAACCCCTGTGAGCCAAGGCTCTGCCCTCAGTGGGGCGGGGCCTGCAGGGAGAGGTGCAGCCCACACCCAGGCAGCTGCTTCAAGAGGAGAGGTGGGCAGTGCAGGGTCTGGGTGACACTGAGGTGGGGGTCAGGGCAGGGAGAGTGTGCTGCAGAGGCCGGGGAGGAGCCGGGGAGGGCTTTTGTGCTCAGACAAGCCAGGAAATGGGTGAGAATGGCATAGAGCATCCCAGGAGAGAGGAAGGGGTGCTGTGGACGAAGGTGCAGAAGAAAGTTTGCTTTAAAGGTAACGCACACACATGATAAAAGGTATCAGCAGTTCCCAAAGGGGCTGCAGTGAGAAGTAAGTGCTTGGCCGGCCCATCCCCTCCACCCAGTTCTCCAGCCAGGCCCAGAGGCATCCAGTCCCTTATGTGTCCTCCCCAGATACTTGGTTCTGAAGCTCAGCTGCCTGGGTTTGAATCCTGAATCTACCATATACTCGCTGTGTGACTCTGGCAACTTACTCAACCTCTCTGTGTCTCAGTTTCTACATCTAAAAAGTGAGGGTAATAATAGGAACTGCTTCACTGGGCTGTTATGAAAATTCAGGGCATCTAGAGGGTCACTATGAGTCAGAATTGACTTGATGGCAATGGGTTTGGTGTTTTTGGTTTAAAAGTTTAGTAAAAGGAGCCCTGGTGGAACAGTGGTTAAGCACTCGACTGCTAACTGAACAAAAGTTCAGTGGTTTGAATCCACCAGCTGCTCCACAGGAGAAAGATGTGGCAGTTTGCTTAGCACAGATATGGCTGGTCTGTAGGAGTCACCAAGGGATGTGGAAGCTCACAGAGGGCAAGGGAGCGGCATGGAGCCCGATGGCCAGTCAGTCAGCCAGCACGTTGCACATCCCCTGGGGCAGGGTAGGGCTGTGTCAACCCCTATGAGCCAAGGCTCTACCCTCAGCCGGGTGGGGCCTATGGGGAGAGGTTACAGCCTTGGAAACTATATGGGGCAGTTCTACTCTGTCCTATAGGGTTGATAGGGTCTCTATGAGTCAGACTGACTTGACGGCAATGGGTTTAGTTTGAAAGGCCTAGCAGAATGCAGGGTTATGGCTGAGTGCTTGGTGAGTGTTGGCAGTCGCTGCTGTTTTCGCTGTGCTGTGTGGTTGTGCACACTGTGGAGGCGATTTTAAATGCCCAGCTCTCCTTGCTCGGCCCCCTGCAGGTCCTGACGCTCAGGTTCTGTGGCTTCTGCCCTTTCAGACAGGAGGTAGAGGTGAGAGGTCAGCCCGGGGGTCAGCCCAGCAGCCCTAAATCTTGAGAAAGGCCTCTGGCACGGAGTGGGTTTTCCATATACCTCGCTGGGCCACAGGAACTAGCTGCTGCCTCATCCAGGGCTCACGGTTTGGAGACTCAGTCTCTTGCCCCTGTACTGGGTACATGGAGTAGCGTAGGTACAGGAGGGGACGGGGACTGTGGAAAGAGCCCTCGACCAGGCCCCAGGAGACCAGGATTCAAGGTCTACCTCTGCCACTTCTTGGCCCTGATGATCTTGGAGAAATCGCCAAGTTCTGAGCCTTGGTTTCCTCGCCATGAAGGTGGTGCCAGGC